>NC_142645.1:16270000-17520000 GCF_053813885.1 Theobroma cacao
TAGGTTGGTTGTGATGTTATGTGTGTATAGGTTCCAACAAGGCCTCACATGTCCATTTGGAGCATTAGCCGAGGTTAGAGTCAAGCAAAAGAATCAACAAGACCGGTGAGTGAACTTGCATCAAAGTGTTTTTGGGAAATACATATGCGTTGGGATGAAGCATTTAAATGATTTTACTTGGTTTTCATTAAATTATGCATGGGAACAAGCCCTTGATAAATGTTTTGATGTTGTGAAAATGTGAAATGTGTAAAAAGATGAATCCATGTGCTCCTATATTATGTTGGTATGTATATATATAAATATGTGTTGTGCATTGATGAATAATGCTGTGTGATAATGATGACCCTACTATGTGAGATGTGGGAGTGCACATGAGCTGATGGTGACCCGGTTATCTGTGAGTAGGGAGTGCGCATAAGCCGATGATGACCCGGTTATGTGCGAGTAGAGAGTGCGCATAAGCCGATGATGACCCAACTATGTGATAGTAGGGACTGCTCATAAGCCGATAATGATGACCCGGCTATAATGATTAATGAAGCGGGGTGGTGTATGTGTTTATATATGTTTATATATGTAATATTTGCAAAGCCTTTAGATTCAACCTTGGGAGACTAAATCGAGGCAAGTCAGTTAAGCACAAAATGATAGCACAAAACGATAACAAACTCAGAATAGCAAATATGGTTGTTCAATCTTTAACAAAGGCAACGAAATGATAGCACTAATGTGTGTACAGGGAAAACAGAAGAACATGACCTAAACAACACAAAAAAGTGTTGCATAACTAAACAAGACAACCAAAATGGCTCAACTGTCTACCGTTTCACTACAACTAGTTAAAAGAAATAAAACAACATAATAACCAATGTTTAGACACTTTTAAACTTGACAAGGAAACAAACGACACTATATGCAACTAAGCCTTCTTCAATCTTCAAGCATCGGTTGTTTCCCGCCTTAGTTATCTACTATTGAATTTCTAGATAAAGAGTCATTTTTTAACATTTTTCTGATGAAATCGAATTTGAATGAATTGAAACATTTTTTTTTTTTTACTTTGGATCAACTTTGCAAACTATCCCTCTTTAAATCTAAAGTTCAAATCTCCAACACCCTATTTAGGCAGGTAGTGCACAAAGTCTCTGTTACCATCTAGTTCACCTCACATGAACAATCATCAGCTGCGTGAGTGGCACATCGGCCACACCCACAATCTTTGAGTGGTTCCACCTCACTCAAGCAGATAATGATCAATCCCCACTATCGTCATAAGATTCCTTAATCTTAGGATTGTTCTCTTCCTTAACTTACATCACAAACACATAAAATTTCTTAAATCACCATCATACTTAGCCCATTGTGTATATGACTTTCTCAACACGTACATCTCATGGCATATATTTCCATAATCTCACGGATCATCCTCATTCTTAGTCCATAGTGTACATGATATCTTAAACACATACAACACATGACATACATGTCATAAACTCATAAAACATTCTCATGCTTAGCCCATAGTGTACATGATATTCTTTGCGCATACAATTCATGGCATAAATGTCATAAACTCATAAATGGAACTAATGCTCCCATTAAACCTTACATGCCACATCATGTCAAGCATGTACATCATATCATTCGTCTTGGCATTACATGCATCTCGATATACCCACACTAGCCTAAAAGCCAAAGTGATTGAATGAGAGAGTTTAAAATCATTGAAAGGCTTTGTCCCTCTATTGAAAACTAATACATAATAGAATATTTACATACATAGTAGATTTTGAAACAAGTTGAAAATCATTGTATCATCTCATATTACAAATCATTATCAAATCAAGTTCTTCATCATATTCTTTGAAAACCACTTGAAAACCTTGAAACTCAAATCCTTTGATAAATCATTTATTGAAATAACATTTTATCATGCATAAGCATTCATTTCAATAGAAATTATGTTCACTTTACATATTGAAATACTTGAAAATGTATATCCACTCACCTAATTGGAAACCTAACCTCTAGCTCCAATCACTACTCCTATGCGGCAAAATCCTTGGAGTTTTCAACCATTCTTAGCATACAACAATCATGACAATCATTATCTCGACTCAAAAATTTGCAATAATCATTTCCAACATTTTCAAAATTATTCATATTCAGCTAAATCTAATTTTCAAAATTAAACACATTGCTACTTAACCAGATAAATCCTTAAAAACCCATAAGTCCTTCATCCTTACCATAGGTGAGCTTAGATGTTTAGTAAAACCACAAAAACCTTGAGCTTTAACAACCCACAGAAAAATCTGGCATCAAAATAACATTTTGAGTTCTAGAAGCTTAAGATTTAAAGATTTCGAAGTTAAAAATGTCATTTTTTCCCTTAAAAACTCAAAACAAAGCTTTTAAATCATAAAAAATGGTGATTTGGACCAAAAATGGGTGGAGAGAGCTTTAGAGTTAAGGGTTTACCTTGCAAAAATGGCTGAAGGTTGCAAACCGTTGGAACATGCTAGTTATTTATAGTTTTGAGGGTGAAAATACCTTTTTGCCTCTTTTATTTTTTGGAAAACGACGAAATGTATCAATACATTTGGCCCGTTATTGATATATTTGGTTGTAGGAAAATTGTATCAATACATTATGAACAAGTATCGATACATGTTCATTAGAACCCTTTTTTGGGCTAAATGTATCGATACATCATGAACATGTATTGATACATTTGAGACAGAATACAGTTTTTGAGACAGATTGCCTATAAAACCTATTGTTTGCTTATTTAGATTAAATACAATTTTAGTAAATGTCCTCAATTTTCCTTCTTTGCTTTTTACTCTCAATTAGCACCCCTATTTGAACTCAATTAAAATATCAACAAAATCAAACTCTGAAGGAATCAAAATCTAAATTTTGGTTTCAAGAACAAAATTGAAAAAAGTTTGACTAACGTTAAATTTGTGGCTCCCATTTACCATAGCAAACATATTCCAAAAATTATGAAATATTCATTTTTTTGTCATATAAATATCGATGGAATTATTACCATAATTTTTTTTATTTCAAAAAGATTGTTCTATAAAATCACATATTTGACCCCATTCGGACTTAGAAAATCTTTTGCTTCAATGGTGACAAACAACTAAGGTGACAATGAATTCTTTTTTAAAGTTGAAACTTAATTTGATGTTCAAAACATGAAATCTATATGCTCACATGAGGGTTTCTTAACTTATCCTTTTACTTAGGGTGGGATTTCACAAATATAATCTCATTAAAAATAATATCAAGTTTAATAGAGAAAGAAAATTTAAGTGATCATTAATGATTTTAATCATGATATTTCTAAAAGAACTCTATGAAATATTGGATTTTTTTTATAGTGTGAGAATTCAAACTTATCAAATAATTAAGTAAGAAAATATTTATATATATATATATATATATATATATATATTTTAACACCATAAATTTGTTACATTTAAACATTTGGCTTATTAATATGTATATATATCATCTACTATCATGACCCAAATCCCGGGCCATGACCGGCGTTTGAATTTAATGGACATAGCCCACTAAGCCTAAGCAAGCCTATCTATGTGACTCCATTCATTGATTTTATCATTCGTTCTTACAACCGCATTTCGTAATTCTTATCAACGAGTATTTCAATACTTTTCTATCGAAACCATATATTCACATTTATATGATTCAAAATAATGTCATCTGTGCCATCTCGTAATGGCAACATTAATCAACATAAACATCTATTGCTTAAGATATATATATGTCTTAACAATTTACATCAGGGTATGTATGTTCAACAAAAAGAACTTTAGACTCCCAGCGGAGTGACCATAGTGAATGTGCAGCTACCGAATGCCACTGATACCAACCAAAAGATGGACATACGTGGACACCTCAATCTACGTCTCAACTACCTCCTGATCTGAAAACATGAATTTGAAAAAGGTGGATATAAACTCAGTGAAAAAGGGAATAAGCAATCGATAAGGAGAACTTGGAAATCATGATGCATTTGTTTCAAAAACAATGCAATTGATTTAATTTCTTACTAAAAACCCCTATTTCAAACTTTGATTAATAACCTCATAGTGTTGCAAGAACCCATGATTAATCCATGAAGTTAAAAGGGTGAAAAATATGTCAAAATCAAGCAAGGTAGCAAGCATGATAGCAAGTTTCTTGCTGCAACGAGAAACAGCCTTAGTTTGCATATGTTTTGGTTTTTCAAGTATATCTCCTATTACAGAAGTCCAATTAACATGATTTTGGAACCATTAGAAAACGAAGAGGCTGGAATACAACTTTGAGGTTTACCACTTTGCCCAGTTCTGATTGGATGGTGGTCAAAATATTTGTCTAAGTGAAAGCACTGCACTAGAACCTGAGAGTTTCTCGCTGTAGCGAGAATCTCCAGAAAATTTCTTGCTGCAATGAGAATCAAGCTAGTGTAACCTCCCTCCAACCCGAGAGTTTCTTACTACAGCAAGAATGAATATCGCTACAGTGAGAAATAGAACAATTTTGTTAAAAGGGGTCTTGTTACATCAAAAGCCATTTTCTTGCTGAAATGAAAAGCAAGTTGAAAGTAATTAACAATGCCAACATACAACATAATCACAAATATGTTCATAAACTTTCTATGACATATATATATATACACACATTATCATGCGTACCATCCCACCACACTCCGCTGATGTGCACTCCCTACTCGCACATAGCTAGGTCATCATCAGCTCATCTGCACTCCCACTCGCACATAGTTGGGTCATCATTATCACACAAAAAGGAACATCCAATGCATAATATACATATCAATATAATGTGATAATGCATGAACCATTTATATGGCACATTTTCACAAGATAGAAACATTTCACCAAAGGCTTGTTCCCCAGGTATATTTCTTGAAAGCAAAAGAAAATGAACTTTCAAATGATTCATTTAAACATGTAGGCACTTCCCCAAACATTTTGAAATGCAAGTTCATTCACTGGTATTTGTAAAATCTTTACCCAACTCTAACTTCCTCTAATGGTCCAAATGGAGCGGTGGGGCTTCGTTAGAACCTATCATCATAATAACATCACAATTTACTCAATTCACATAACTATAAATTCTAAAAGCTATCTCCTAACTAGCTTCCAATTGCCATTAAGTGGCTATCTATTTTCACTATCCTAATCACTCTAAAAAGAATAAACAACCTCAACTACAAAACACTCACAAGTCTATTCACCAGCCATTCTCAACACTTAAAAAACAACTCTAAGTCACTACTCACCTAGGTAGCTTTGTACTTGAAATTCCTTCCAAAAAATTTCAAGCTATTATAGAAGCTCTCTCTTTCTCTCTCTAAAACACCTATCTAGTGAGAGAAAGTATGGAAGTAAGACTTTTCAATGGTTTTAAAGTGAGAGAGTGAAAGAGCAAAAGAGGTTCTATGAAAAGGTGCATAAAAGCATGAAAATTGAAGCTAGCTTGTGAGAAGTTATGAAGGTTTCAAAACAAGCTTCCTTGGAGGATGAAAGTAACGTGAGATAGGAGGAAGAAGAAGAAGAAGCTGTTGGAGAAATGAAAAAGCTACGGAAACAAATGATATTTATAGCTAAAGCTTATCCAATCTCTTCTTAAATAACAAAAATACCCTTAACAAATTGGCTTGCTCTCCTCCAATCCTTTGTGCAATCTTTTTACTCTTTTGACACTAGGACAAGGTTCATACTGGTCTAAAAATACTTAGGTTCACAAAAACTTAAAATTTTGACTCGAGATGAAAAATGACCATTTTGCCCCTATCATGGAAATCATCATTATTTTTATTTCCTTTATCATTTTACCCTTATTTTCATCATTCATTTATGCCTTAGGCCTACTTAGGTCTTAATAATGTTTGAAAGCATACTTCCAAGGGCTCACTAAAGAAATGATGAAATTACCCTTGGCTTGTGTTATCGCATCTACACCTAGTTACGGGCCTATAAAGGTCAAGGTCTCACATCTACTCAAAGATTTATATTTTTTATTTTTTTTAATTTATTCCCTAAACACCTAAATTTTATTCAATTTAGTTCATGTATTATACATTTTTGCTTAATTTAGTTCCTATGACATGGCACATATTTTTCTGGAAAAACTTTTTTCTTGATCTGCTATGTTAGCATGCCAATGCCAAATCATCATTCAATGCCACATGACACTACCACCTCATCATGTGTTGGGTTTGGCTATGGACGACATGGTAAAAAATAAGTAGTGGAAAGAAAAATTAAAACTTTAAAAACAAAACATACCTCCACCCATGGATCACCATGGTAATATTTTATCACATAGAATGGCATATAAAATCATAAAATCATAAGCTAACCATGCCAACAGTCTTCTTATCGGAATATCAATCTCCTAATTTAATTCAAATGCAATCATTGCCTATGACCCATTAGGTTCCTAAAATGTTGGCAATGGAATTTATTAATGACTTAATTTATTAATATAAATTTCAATCAATTAATTTATAATCAATTCCATAGACCAAGATTGGCATCTAGCAATGCATCATGGCCACCCAATTGCTAAGAGAGTCAAAGGGTTCTTTGACAACCTTTCAGAGTATAGTCTATCAGTGTAATTCATTCCTTCATCATATATCCTAGAGATAGTAAGAGTTTCGTACAATGTTTACTCTTATTGACCTCCATATTCATTCCTGCAGTTATGGCATTAGCTTTATAGAGACTTATGAACTATTTTTCATAATCTCCAAGTTGTCTTGGCCAAGGACTTTAATAAGCTAATGTTAACTAAGAATTGATAGGATATGTCCTCTAAAACAACTTGAGGTAATGATTTCTATCTTGACACTCATTTGCCTTCACATGCTTCATACTATATCCAAAAACATCCTGTTTAGGCATCCTTCGTTAGGCACCCGTAAGGATGAAATAAAAGCATAGCATTCCACATATAAGACAAGCTAGTGTCTCAAGTCTAAGGAGTATTTACACGACTGAGACATGAGTTATGTTACATAGACATAGGAGTGTACTACCAAATGCTCTTCTCATGGCGGGTCATGTTTAGTGAACTTGCTCTCCTGGGCACGTACCTCCATTTTAGTTCCAAGTATCTTTATACTTCAATCTATGAGATCAATTACTTACTTCCAAAGTAAGAAACATAAGATGTACTAGTCTCTAAGCATCATTGATGTCTAGTCTCAATGATACATTGACAAGGAATATTTTGGGATTATGCTTTAATGCATAGGGATCTCATAACTACAACCTATTATAGTTCCCTTGCAAGGCATATTAATCTCATGGACCTCATTAAATTAAACTTATAACTCAATATAATTAATGTCTTATTGATGAAGAAAAGCCTCTAATCATTCAATATGAATGATATCATTGCATGATGGCACCAAGTCTTGACCAATCTCAATTGGTTGTAGGGTTTATCCCAACATCATGTTAGTACCACATGGCACTGCCACGTCAATGTTGACATCATCACCTCTAACAGCAAAATTATACAACGTTAGGGGCAGGGACTAAATTGTTCCAATTCCAAAAATTGAGGGACTAAATTGATCATATTTTGAGTATAAGGACTAAATTGACAAAAATTCATGGGTACAAGTACTATATGGGTAATTTCACTATAAATTAATGTACCTACTATGGAATCAAATAATCAGGTAAGAAAATATTTATATATATTTCTTAACACCATAAATCTTTTACACTTAAACATTTGGCTTATTAATAAGCATGTGTGTCATCTACTCAAAGATTTACATTTTTTAAAATATATTTTTTAATTTAGTCCCTAAATACCTCAATTTTGTTCAATTTAGTTCCTATATTGTATATTTTTGCTCAATTTAGTCCCTATCACATGGCATAGATTTTTTCTTAAATTTTTTTCTCATTCTGCCGTGTTAGCATTGCCACGTGGCACCATAATGTCATCATGTCAGTGCCACGTGGCACTACAATGTCATCATGTTGGTGTCACGTGACATTGCCATGTCAACGAATCTACCACTTTAGTGCCACATTAGCATCTACGACATCACCTCTAACTATAAAATTGGATGGAGTTAGGTGTAAGAACTAAATTGTTTCAATTTCCAAAATTGAGAGATTAAATTGACTAGATTTTGAGCACAAGGACTAAATTGAAGAAAATGCATAGGTATAGGGACTATTTAAATACTTTGACCATATATAAATATGTTACTTCCATTCAAAATATGTTAAATAATTCAATCGAGTCATTCGGGGCTTATTTCATTTTGAATTTGAATTCGAATCATTTTAGGTTCAGGTTCAAGTTAGAACAAAATTATTAATTAAAATTTGGATTTTTAGTGGTGTTTAGATTATTACAACTTTAGATCTGATCGGTTTTGGATTCGAGTGATTTCGAGTTCAAATTCTTTCAACTTCAAGTTTTCTCGAATTTGGGTTTCTTTAGATTAAGGTCTTGGACTTTTTGGTCCATTCGAGTTTGATGGAGTTCTAGTTTGGATTGTTTCAAGTGGATGTTTGTGACCAACAATTGTCATGGGACTTGAGACATTTATTCAATTTTTAGACCAAAATTAGCGACAACATTGTTACAGTTCTTTTTCTAATTGTAATCAAATTTGTGACATGAATTGTGATAGTTTACTTACTGTGATTGAATTTAGTGGTAAAACAAATCTAAATTAATTAAGTAATTTTATATCAGAGTTTAGGAATGGAATGACCTTAAATTCAAGTCATCTTTCTGTTTGAGTCAGTTTTATGTTCAAGTTATTTCAAGTTCAAGTTGTTGAGTATTTTAAAGTGAAATGGAATTAGATTAGGACGAATTATTAAGACTTAAGTTATTTCAAGTTAATTATTCGAGTTATTAGGGTTTAAGTCACTTCAAGTTTGAGTCATTTTAGATTCGAGTTCCTATTTAGATTATTGACTTTTTTGAAGAGAAACTTTCTAAAGAAAAATTAAAGAAGCTTGAACAATAAAGAAAAATAACGAAGAAGCTATGAACTAGAGAATTAAAGGCAACCACACCATAACAGTTGCATTTTCATTTATATATTCTCCAAACTATTTGCAAAGCCCTTAAATTCAACCTTGGGAGACTAAATTGAGGTAAGTTAGCTAAGCACAGAAAACAATGTATTATTTTTTGTATAAGAGCAATGGTAACAAACTCAAAATAGCAAATATGGCTGTTAAGCCTTTAACAGAAGCAACAAAACGACAGCACTAATGTGCATATGGGGAAAATAAAAGACCATGACCTACACGACACAAAGAAGTGTTGCGCAGCTAAACAAGACAACCAAAATGGCTTAACTATCTTTCATTTCACCACAACTAATTAAAAGAAAAAAAATGACATAATAACCAATGTTTAGACACTTTTAAACTTGACAAGGAAACAAACCACACCGTATGCAACTAAACCTTCTTCAATCTTCAGTCATCAGTTGATTCCTGCCATATTTATCTGTTATTGAATTTCCAAATGAAGGGTCATTTCTTCAACATGGCCCATGATCCTTGATCAGGTGAACTCCCAAACATGTTCTCAAATACTTAAACCTCTTTCTTCCCAAGGCTTTAGCAAAAATATCAGTTAGTTATTCATCAATATGACATTGTTGTAGGTCAATATCATTTTCCTTCACAGCCTTTCTCAATGTGTGGTCTTTAACCTTGATATGCTTTGTTTTGCCTTGCTAAATAGGGTTTCTAACTATAGCAATTGTAGATAAATTATTAACATAAATCAGAGTACCTTTCTTCTATTTGAACAATAGTACGTTTCTCAACCACAAGGCATGATTTGCAATAGCAACACAAGCAAATGTATTCTACTTCAATTGAAGACTGTGCTGCCATAACTTTTTTTTCCACATTCCATGTAAAGACGACACTATCCAATGAGAAGCAGAATCCTCCTATGCTCTTTGAGTCATCCAATGAACTACCCCAATCACTATCACTATAGCCTAGTAACCAACTGCTTTCATGTTTTAAATATCTCAAGCCAAAATTGGGTGTACCTTTTGTCAAGACCCAAATTTCGGGCCATGACCGACGCATGGGCCCAATGGATGTAGTCCACTAAGCCCAAGCCAGCCTATTAATCTGACATGTTCATCATTCTATCATAAACTGCTAAGTCATATTTCATAACTTAGGATCAAAATAATATTAAACACTTCCACCTCATACTGGCATACTAAACAAGTGTATATACATTGTTTAGAATATGTATCTTAATAATTTACATTAGGTTTGCCTATACACAACAAAAGAATACTCGACTTTCAGCAAAAAGACTCGGACGAATGTACAGCTACTGAATGTCGAGACACCTACCAAAAGATGGATACAAGTTTACGAGGACACCTCGTCCTAGTTACCGGCTGCCTCTTGATCTGAAAACATGAAGTTGAAAATGGTGAGTATAAATCTAGTGAGTGAACAAGGAAAGGAACAAGCAACAATAAGGAAGAATTTAAAATCATGATGCATTTGTTTTAAAACAATGCAATTTAATTTCATTCATATTAAAAACTCCTTATCAAACCCTTAAATGATTAATCACTTGGTAATGATGAACCCATACATAACAAATAAGTTGAAAAATGAAGGCTTTAGTGATACGCAAACAAGTCAAGTGTGACAACGAATCTTCGCTGCAGTGACTTTGGGATTTAAGTTATTAACCGAACAAGGGTTTCTCACCAAACCTCCTTATTTTAAACTTAAATCATTGATTCTATAATGTTGGAAGTCCATGCTCAACTATGGTATCAAAGAAGTGGAAAACAAGGCAGCAATCGAACCAAAAGAGGAGCAAAACAGAAAGTTTTTTGCTGTAAAGAGATTCAATCTCGCTGCAGCGAAATTTTGGTCACAAAACAGAAAATTTCTCGCTGCAGTGAGAAGCTACAGTACCTTTCTCGCTGCAGTGAGTTTTCGACCAGCCAACCCCTTCAAAACCCGAGAGTTTCTCTCTGCAGCGAAAATGAATCTCGTTGCAGTGAGAAATAGAGCATCAAGAAAAAGGTTTCCTTTTACTCAATAAAAGGCCATCCTGCTAAACCAACAAAATCAACATGAAACACATGAAAATTCCTAAAGTGCAACATATCAATTTCACATGCATTTCCATCATATATCATGTTCATGAGCTTTCATTTCATAAGCATAGATATGCATAAATATATAGATAAACATCAATATTATCATAATCACACCCGGCTCATGTACATCCCCCCACATCGTGCACATGGGCACTATCATCATCCATCTCTCATGCCACCATCATCATCGACATGTGCATCCCCCCACATCGTGCACACACACAGTTACAATCATCATACACAATATCGATCATCATGCACATCACACACATATATATATCATCATAATGCAATAATGCATGAATCCATAGCAATCACATATCACAACATAAAACCATTTAGCAAAAGCTTGTTCCCAAGGCACTTGTTTTATGAAAAACTTGATAATTCATCCAAATGTGTGGCAAATACATTCTATTCCCCAAAACAAGTTTCGGAGATAGTTCACTCACCGGTATATTGTTGAGCCCTTAGCTGACTCTAATTCCCCTAATGATCCAATTGGGGTGATGGGGCTTTGTTAGAACCTACCATCAAATTAACATTACCATAATTTCAATTCATACTTATAAACCCTAAAAGCTATCTCTTAGAAAGCTTTGAATTGCCACTTTAAATGGATATCTATGTTTACTATCTTAATCACTATAAAATGAATGAACATTATCAAAAATAAAGTAGCTCATAATCCCAATTACTAGCCATTATCCATAGCTAAAAACAAAGCTTAGTTCATCACTCACCCTAGGGTTTCTTTGTAGTTGAATTCTCTTCCAATAGCTTCCAAACAAATGGTGTAATTCTATCTTTCTCTCTCTAAAATGCCCAACTAGTGACAGAAAGTATGGAAATAAGATTTATCAAGGGTTTTGAAGTAAGAGAGTGAAAGAATACAAGGATTCTAGTTAAAAGGGCACAAAGGTATGAAAATTAAAGCTAGAGAGAAAATTATGCAAGCTCCATATCAAGCTTTCATGGAGGTTGGAAGTAACGTGAATTGAGAGGAGAAGAAGAAGAAGAAGTTTCTGGAATTTCAAGAAGTTGCTGGAAGGAGAAGATATTTATAGCTCAAATTTATCCATTCCTTTGAAATTACAAAAATGCCCTTGACTAGTTAGCTTGTTCTTATGCAACCCTTTGTGTAATCTTTTTACTCTTTTAACACTAAGACTAAGTCCATAATGGTCTAAACATGCTCGAGTTTGCGAAACTTTTAAAAGTTTGACTCGGGTGCAAAATGACCATTTTGCCCCTATTATGAAAATTATTGTCATTTCTAGTTTTCTTGTTTTCATCATTACACATCATTTATGCGATCTTATGCCTATTTAGACCTTAAAATATCATTAAGCTTTATTCTGGGAGCTTATTAGAGAAAATAACGAAACTACCCCTGGCCTATGTTATTGTGTCTATGCCTAGTTACAAGCCTATAGAGGTTGAGGTCTCACACCTTTGACATACCTAAAGATTTTTTTTGCTGTAGTAAAGTGTAACTTTGAAGGGTCTTAGATAAATTTGGATAATAGACTTGTAGTAAATATGGTATCAAGCCTAGTTGCTGACAAGTAAAGAAGAGAACCAACAATACTTCTGCAAATTAGTCCATTTGCTTTGAAATAACCATATTCTATGCATAGTTTTAACCTTAAAGCAAGTAGAGTATTGACAACTTTGTAAGAGCTCATATTAAGTTTGTTTAATAGATCTTTTGCATACTTGGCCTAATGTAAACAAACCTGATCAGTAGCTTGTACAACTTCCATTCCCAAAAAGTATGCCAGCAACCTCAAATCTGTCATTTCAAACTCATTCATCATTTAAATTTTAAATTCCTTCAAATATTCACCTCAAAGACCAATGATCAAAAGATCATCAACATAAAGTGCTACTATACGTAACACGGAATCCTTTGAGCTTTTTTTATATAATGTAAACTCATTTACACTTTTTTGGAACCCTTGGTTCATGAAGTGTTTATCAACTCTTTCATACTAGGCTCTAGGTGCGTGCTTCAAGCCATACAAGGCTTTGACTAATTTATAAACCTTATTTTCTGCTCCTTTCACGTCATAGCCATTAGGTTGTTCCACATAAATGTCCTTAGTTAGGTATTCATTAAGAAATGCTAATTTGACATCCAAGTGATATATTTTCCATCCCTCCTTAACTGGACAAGCAACAAGCATCGTAATGGTGTCATGTCTTGGCATAAGAGCAAAAATTTCCATATAATCAACCTTATACGCTTGAGCATATCTTTTAACAAGTAGTCTTGCTTTGAATTTGTTCGTTAAGCCATCTAGATTGAGTTTTGTTTTGAATATCCACTTCATTCTAATCACATTCTTATCTTCTGGCTTATCAACCAAGATTAATGTTCCATTTTTTGTAATCATTTTCATTTCATTATCCATTACAACTTTCTAGTTGTTGTCAAAATTGGCTTTTTGACACTAGTAGGTTCTAATATGGCCATGTTACATCTGTTACAAATATCCTCCAATGATCTTGTACCTCTAATTGTATTGCCTTCAGCTTCAATATTTGATAAGTCATCATTAGTTTTAATCTGCACATGACTTTCATCATACATAACTACATTTTCTAAGCTTTCTACAGTTCCAATTTTCCAATTCCAACTTTTTTCTTCATAAAAAATGACATCCCTACTTATGAACACCTTTTTGATTCAAGGTCATAAAGTCTATAACCTATAGACAATTCATTATAGCCAATATCCAAAGCTGTAACAAACGTAGAATCAAATTTGGATTTCTTTTCATCAAGAATTTTGGCAAAGCATACATCCCCTAAAGTTTTTAGGTATAAAATAAATGGTTTTTGTTCATACCACATCTCAAATGGAGTTTTCTGAGTTATGATTCTTGTGTAAACCTTATTCAATATATAATTAGCAGTATACTACTTCTGTCCAAAATTGTTTTGGCATATTCATCTGATATAACAAACATTTACCCATTTGAGCAAAAGTTTTATTCTTTCTTTTTGACTTACCATTCTGTTGTGGGCTATAAGTCACTATGAGTTAATGTTGAGCACCAAGGTCTACCAGAAATGTCTCAAACTGCTTTGTTGTGTACTCAGCTCTGATGTCACTTCTTAATGTTTTAATATTCATATTGGTATAGTTTTCAACTAATGCCTTGAACTTTTTGAAATGAACTAGACCTTTGACTTCTGTTTCATAAAGTAAACCTAGTAAAATCTTGTCAAATCATTAATAAAAATAATATAAAATCCACTACCAGTCAATGATGGAGTCTACATTGGACCACTTATGTTAGTATGAATCAAATCCAATTTTTGAGTAATTCTCTATTTGCTTTTCTTGGGAAAGGGATTTTTTGTTTGCTTACCAAAATGACATGCTTGGCAAAGTTTGTCTAGTTTTGTGATTCCAAGTAGGCCTTCAACAAGCTCTTATGAAGCCATAAGTGACAATGAATTATAATTCACATGTCCTAACTTTCTGTGCTAGAGTTCAAATACATCCCTTTGACTACAGAAAGCTAAATGATTGGTTTTAGATAAGCTCGAAGGATAACAATTGTTTTCCATCTCAATAGTAAACAACTCAATACCCAGAGGACGAAAAATAGTACAATATTTGCCCTTGAACAGTAACGCATGATTACTATCTGTCAATTGACCTACAGTTAGCAAATTTTGACTTGCCCTAGGGACATAATGAACACTGGTGATGTATTTTGTACCTAATACAGTTTCTATAGCCACAGTAGCAATACCAATGATTTTCAAGAAATCACCATTTCCAATTTCAACTATAGATTCAAAACTAGTATCAAGTTTTGTGAACAAAGATCTGTTGCTAGTAAAGTGATGTGAACAAGCACTATCAATCAACCAAATACTTGTTTTACCAGAATCCTCACCTGTTGTGGCCATGAACAGGACCTTTTCAGCTCCTTCATTCTGTTCAGCTACTACAGTTTAACCTACACCTTCTGATTTTTTAGCTTTGCAGAGCTTCTCAACATGTCCCATTTGTTGGCATGCCCTGCATTTAACATTGGGCCTATACCAACAATATCTTGTTGTATGATTCCTCTTCTTACAGTTAGGGTAAAGAGGGTATTTATCTACTAACTTACCCTGCTTCCTTTCACTAGTTTTTTTACCTTTTGCTTAAGCCTTCTTGGAGTTATTTCTTCTGACTTTTAGACCTTTAGTCTTTGCCACTAAGGCATTTTCAACCAACTCTTCTCCTCTAAGAGCTTTCCTTTGCTCTTGGGCTAATAGATCATTTATGAGCTCATTTATTGAGATTTTCGTTAAGTTCTTAGAGACTTATAGAGAGGATATTTTAACTTCAAACCTCTAGTAGACTTATAAGAAACGTAATCACTACTCTTCTGTCAGTCACTTCTTCTCTAAGAAGTCTTTATTGGTTCACAACCTTTAATACTCTATTTGCATAAGCTTGAATTCCTTCTTCATTCTTCATCTTTATAAGCTCAAATTCCTTTGATAGATTTAGTATCTAAATGATCTTGGTTCTGTCATTCCCATGAAACTCATCCCTCAGTGTATCCTAAACAAGTTTAGGATCATCAAAGTTATAATTCTTGCAACTATAGCATCAAAAATTGCAGATTGAAGGCAAGACAAAGCCTTATGCCTCTTTGCAGCCTCCTCACTGTGCTGCTTCATTTGTACTAGTGTAGGATCTGCGTGCCTTTGTACTAGAAGTTCTCCAGTTTTAACTATTTCCCAAAGATCCAAAACTTTGAGATACGATCTCATCTTTACTGCCTATATCTAGTAGTTTAAACTTGAGAAAATTAGTGGTGATGAAGTTGAAAAGCCTGTAATAGCCATTGACACTTAACTCTAATCAACTAATGAGCTTTCAAGAGCTGATTTTCAAAACAAACAATAGGTCCCTTAAGAATAACGCTTTGATACCATGAAGAAGTTTTGAAGAGAAACTTTCTGAATAAAAATTGAAAAAGCTAGAATAGTAGAGAAAAATAAAGAAGAAGCTATGAACTAGAGAATCAGAGGCAACCACACCATAACGGTTGCATTTTTCGTTTATATACTCTCCAAAATATTTGCAAAGCCCTTAGATTCAGCCTTGGGAGACTAAATCAAGGTAAGTCGGCTAAGCACAAAATGACAACACAAAACAATAACAAACTCCGAATAGCAAATATGGTTGTTAAGCCTTTAATAGAAGCAACAAAATGATAGCATTAATGTGCATATAGGGAAAATAAACGAACATGACTTAAACGACACAAAAAAGTGTTGCACAACTAAACAAGACAACCAAAACAGCTTGACTGTCTATCGTTTCACCACAACTAATTAAAAGAAATAAAATAACATAATAACCAATGTTTAGACACTTTTAAACTTAACAAGGAAACAAATGATACCATATGCAACTAAGCCTTCTTCAATATTCAATCATTAGTTGATTCCCGCCATATTTATCTGCTATTGAATTTGTAGATAAAGGGTCATTTCTTCAACATTTTTGTGATGAAATCGAACTAGATTTGATTTGAATTTGAATGAATCAAAACATTTTTTTGTGGTTTGGATCAACTTTGCGAGCTCTATCCTTCTTTAGATCTGTAGTTCAAATCCTCAGTAAACATGCATATCCATAGGTTCTACTATTTGGTAGGATGATGCTTATATAAGTAAATAAATTTTGAAAATTAATAATTTGAATAACAAGACGGAAACACCTATTTTTTTTATCATTTCCTACTTAATTTCCTCGTGCTAAAACATGACCAGTTTTATTCCCGCTGTTAATTGTTGATCACTATTTAATTATTATCCTTTCTCTGTTATGTAGTCGAAAGATTCTTCATTGCATTCCTATAAATACCTGTTTAATGTAAGAATGCTGTTTAATGTCGGCTTTAATTTATAAGGATTTGAACATGCTCTGAACCCGGACAGCCTTATTGCCTAAAGAGCCTTGTCTTGGCTTCCGACAGTATAATTAGTGGAGATCTTAAGACAGCTGTAACAAGATCTTAAGACAGCTTTAATTTGGAACTTGGAATACTAGTATTGGAATTTGGAATTTAGACAGTATAATATGATTTATGGCCAGGTATTGGAATTTGGAATTTGGTTCGGTCTGGACAAGGAGCGTGATTGGATAAATAAAATTGGAGACAATCTGGTGATTTAATGTGTATGATTTATGACCAGGTTTTGGAATTTGGAATTTGGCTCGGTCTGAGATCTTATGTTTTAGCCTAAATTTGAATAAAAATTAATGAAATAGTACATATGAGGTTCCATGACCATTATCTCGGGTATTTTTCTATGAACAAAAAATAAAAGAAATGACAATTGGCAATAAAAAAAATTATGACACATTGTTTTTGAAAATTTATTTCAACTGTATAAATGAAATATTTTTTCACTATTAATTTTTGTTCAAAAATTAATCAAAACAAACGTAGGATGGCAAAATTTAAAGCAATTTAAGTACGGTGGGAAGATTAAACCATAATATAGTGGCAAATTTGGTATATATCCCTATTTCTCTTGATTTCTTCTAAATATTCCATGAATCAAACAAAAGCTTTACCATTCTCATTATAGATGATTCTTGTAGTCAAACGAGACATTAAAAGTGTTTGTTGGAGTTCAAGGAGACCCCAGCCGCCACAGGTAGCTAGCCAAACCTAGTATAAACAGAAATGGAGGGCTTAGAATTTCGTGATTAAATCATATTCAAGTAAAATTTTTGTCAGCTATAATTATAGAGCAGCCTTATTGCGATACTATGATAAGAGCCTTGTCTTGATTTCGGACGGTATAACTAGTGGAGATCTTAGACAGCTGTAATGAGGCTGCTACGGTTCGGACAGCTACGGTGTAACTAGTAATTTTCTCTGACGGAAGAGATTTTCTCGGACAGAAATTTGGCCCGGTCTGGACAAGGAGCGTGATTGGACAAATAAAATTGGAGATAATAAGGTGATTTAATGCATATTATTTGTTTTAAGGTTCATTTCAAAAATACCCCTCATAAATAAGGTGATCTTGAAAATAGCTCTCGTTATAATTTTAACTATTTTTTGTCAAAAGAAATTAATTTTGGATAAAATTATCCTTAATAAAACCGATTCATATGTTTAGATCGCGCCTCAAACAGAGTCATATCCTTTGAGCTTTATTCGCTAGACCATTCATCTTTAGAGCATTTCTTACCAGAAAGAAAAACTTTTAAGCATTTTGAGCATTTTAGAGTAGTTTTTGATACACGAAGAAAAACCTTTGAACGTTTTGAGCATTTTAAGCATTTTGGAGTGGTTTTGATACATGAAGAAAAGCCTTTAAGCATTCTTCGCTAAGTAGGCATATTTGTTGATTATATTGTTAAATGGAATATGTTGTGTTGTTTAAAATTGTTGATTTTATAAAATGGAATTCAGTAGTTTTGGTTGTTTTTAAGTTTTACGTAATTAGTTTTTGGACATTGCGTAACTATTTTTTAAGCATTGTGTGACTAATTTTTAAGTATTACGTGACTGGTTGATAGGCATTGTGTGACTAGTTAGTAAGGCATTGCGTAACTAGTTTTTAGGCATTGCCTAAAAATCAGTCACGTAATACCTAAAAGCCAAAGACGCAATAATTAAGTCACACAATACTTAAAATTCATCTCACAATACTTAAAAATTGGTGATACAATATCCAAAAACCAGTAATTAAATAGTTAATAACTAATTGATTTGCTTGCTCACAACTAGATTTAAGTTGCCAAAGTCATACAATATTCTAATTTACAGATATGTCTAATCAATTTCAACTCCTTAACTTTGGGATTTTAATGAATATCAACCAATAAACTCAAGAATGTAGAACATATACTTCGATGTCATCTTTACTTTTTGGGATAGCGAGAAAGAGCTGGATGGTGAGATAGACAGTATTTGGCAAGAAAGAGAAATCGAGATTTAATTTTGAAATTTTTATCTGGATGACGGGAATAGAAAAAACCGAAGCTATTTTAATTTATATGAAATTATTTAAAAAGCATTATTGTCCAGTCATACCAAAAATTGGCTAAAAATAATTAAAATTATAATAAATGATATTTTTGAATTGGACTTATGAGAAAGATTATCTTTCACAATTTTTTTTTTAAAGGTCAAGATATTATTAATATAACAGGAAAGGAAGGAATCCCTGTGCAATAACCATCAGCAAACAGCAAAACAACAGAACAACTCAACCAAAGGATGAGAAAACACAACAGACGAATCCATCTTGGCCAAAATAGGAAAAAATAACAAGAAACAGCCTTGCGGAAAACAACCAAGAACTTGAACCAGAAGGCACAAGAAAAAATGCCCATCAACAAGGGAAACACGAAGAATCAATATTGTCAAACAACAAGGCACAGAAAAGCAGCAAATATCATGATGAAATCAGAAACTATGCCGACCCCCTCCTTAGCCAAGCAATCAGCAATGCTATTACCAGACCTTGGTAAATGAAAAATCTCCCAATTGATCACTTTAGAACTGATGCTCTTAGTTTGAAACATAATGTTGCGAAAATGCCGAGGCACAGTCGATGGATCACGAATCCACTTAACCACATACATTGAATTACTTTCAATAATAAGATTATGAGAACTCACCCATGTTAAAGCAGTAAAAAGGAGAAATGCTTCTCTGACAACGAGTAACTCAGACATATTTACATCTCCCCAACCTGTAGATTTAGAGAATTGCATCTTTATTCTACCTTCACTATCTCTAAGAACACCACTAATCCCAGTCTCACCGGGACAACTTTTAGAAGCTCCATCCATAGTGAATTTGAGTTGACCAAGAACTGGTGGTTTTCACAAAATATTTTCCTTAGTCAATTTCTTTGAATTATGATCAGGTTTTTTCCTTTTCGGCTTCCAGATATTCTTAAGTCCGTATTTAGTGCTTTATGGGGTTTTTTTCTATAGTTTTATTTTATTGTAAGTATAAAATCCAAAGTTTTCTACTTTGACAATTACTAATAAAATTGCATACCTTTAAAAAAATTTTGATCGCTGATATTTTCTAGTCAAATCGAGTTAGAACCGATTCGAATTTGAGTGACATTACAACAATATTGAGTTTTAATCACATCTCTTTAGGTGACATATTTTTTTATATAGTAAAATCTTAAAAAGTGCACCTATTTAATATTTAGCTTCGCTTTTTTCACATTTAGTAGTAATATAAAAAAGTGTAACCTTTGTTAGTGTATGCAATTTCTATGATTACATTTTATTCTTAATGAATCTAAAAATTTATATGGTCAAATCAGATTTACAAAAATGTTCTTGAAAACATAAAAAAAATATTCTTAAAAATATTTTTAGCAACAGATTTTAAAAATACGCTGCATTAAATCAAATTTGTTGTAGTGTCGAATCAATTTTTCAAGTTTAGATCAAATGGGCTAGCTCTATCCATCTTTCAATCCCTAGTACAAATCTCCAATGATGTATGTTGCATATCCATCAAAATGATTTACACATGGGTTCTACTATTTGTTGGCATAATGCTTATATAAGTAAATAATGTAAAAATTAATTATTTGATTAACAAAACCGAAAGACATATTTTTTATCATTTCCTACTTTCCAATTGCTAAACAAGATCAGCTATTTCTGCTATTAGGTTATGAATAAATTCTTCATTGCATCTCTATAAATACCTGTAACCGGTCGAGTTACAATGCAATATTAATCATTTTAATATTATCATGGAAGCAAAAGGTATTGAACGGCGATCAGCAGGTAACCTTCCTACTGTTTGGAATGGTGAACTCGTCAAGTCCTTTACCACACCCTACTCAGTAAGTTTACTTTCATTAGATGCCCAAGCTTCATCACCTTGGAATTACTCTGTGTTTAACCTGCACCACTTTATTTTGGCTAACCTTGCGGTTCGAGAGCCATGGCACTCGTCTTGAGGAACTTAAGCAAGGTGGCAGGGATTTACTTGCTACCATGAAGGAACCACGTGACCAACTGGATCTGATCAACACACTGCAACGCTTAGGAGTGGCTTACCACTTTGAAAAGGATATCAAGGATATTCTTGCTAAACTTGTTGATGCTATCATTGCCACTGATCTTTACACTGTTGCCTTGCAATTTAGACTAATACGTCAAAATGGTTTCTTCATTAGTACAGGCTATTTGCGCAAAATGTTATCGTTATATTTAATTTATTTTTTTAATTTTTAGAATAGCATTTCATTAAAGGACATTGTATCTAATTTATGGTCTTTTTTTTTTTTATTTGTGCAAGTAGTCGAATTTGAAAAGTTTGTCATTTCGTCATAGATAACGTTATCAAGCCCCATATTAAAACTTAAATATAATAATTGTCCCTTTCCTATCAACTAAGGTTTTGGAATAATTGGACACCTAACTTAACATGATATTAGAGCTCTAATTTCGAATCGTAAAAGATGTATTTTTCTCCCTTTAATATTGTTTCAAGTGTTTGGTTACAAACTAAACTTTGCAATACTTCTGTAATTTTTTTTGGTCGCAGGTTATTTCAACACTTGAGTCCACCTGCAAGCCTATTAAATATTCATATGAATTACATGTGAAGGAGCGTGTTAGAATTTAAATACAATAATCAAGTTCTTTTCTATTAATTTAACCTTTTAAAATAATTGATCATTCAATTTAACATGTCAGATTGACTAACAAGGCTCAAATGATCATGTTAACATCTTTTTTATTTTTAATTTTACTCCTTATTTATTTATATATCATTTTTGACAAATCTGATTTATTTTGATTTATACGAAGCTTCGTACCTTGGGATGCCAGAAGAAGATGTTTTAGACGAGGCCCTGAATTTTAGTACAAAACATCTGTTAGTGTTAAGGAAGAAGATGGATGGAAATAAAGCTGAGCAAATACAACAATCACTGGAATATCCATTGCACTGGAGGATGCCCTGGACAGAAGCACGAGATTTCATTGCTATCTACCAATATGATGCTAAGATGAATTCGGTTTTGCTCGAGCTTGCCAAGTTGAACTTCAATATCATGCAATCTGTTTATCTGAAGGAGCTGCAGGAACTAGTGGAGTAAGATTTATTAAAATATAAATCTTAAAAAGAAAAAAATAAGAACTGTTAAGCTGAGATTGTTATCAGGATTTTAAATTACCATTACTTGATATCATTAATAAGTTAAATTACATTGGTAAGAAATCATATTTTTAAATTACTATTACTAGATATCATTAGTTAAATTAGATTGAAAATAAATAAGATTTTAAAATGTTATAGTTTTTTTTATGGGTAAAAATAACAATCTGATAGTTAGGAAATTTAATTTTCTCATCAACTTAAATCATTGAAATTGTTATTGTTTTACAATTGATTGGGCAGGTGGTGGGAGGACTTGAACTATAAGGAAAGGCTACCTTTTGCTCGGGATAGGCTACTTGAGTGTTATTTTTAGGGGTCAACAGCTCTTCCTAACAATACCCTTTATGATACTGTCACTATCTGTTTTTAGGGGTCCATGACTTGCACAAAAACATAGAGACGGGTATAGCCCACTACACCTAAGCAAGCCTCTTACATTCATATTATGAAACTCTTACCTTTTATGAAATGATGTTGTTTAAACTTAAGTAAATGTTGGACAGGTTTGAATGAATTATATGTTAATGTAATTTGAATGTTGGTTGAGTTTTTCCAACTATATTCACATGAACATCCTACTGTGATGTTGTTGGATTAATTGGTATCAATGGTTGAAAGTATGATTAGATAAGGAAGCCAAAGGAAAGTAATTTTTGCAAATAAGGCATGAAGGGTTGATCCCATGGCAAGGACGGGTCGATCCATAGAGGTTTTAAGCTTGATATAGCTATTGGAATAGCCAAGGATCAACCTCCATGGACAAGTAGATCGATCACCACAGCACAAGGTGCTTGTATGAGTGTTGTTGAGTTTTCACATGAGTGCACGGTATCGTAAACAAGTAATATAATAACAAGTAGAGTACTGTTCCCAATAAGGATTTGTTCCTAAAGTTTTACTAAGTACTAAAATTTTATAACAAATCAATCTTATTTAAATAACTGAAATTTTAAGAAAATTAATTAATACTAAATAAAAACAAACACTAAATTAACTAACAAAAATTAAAGTTACTTGAGAAAGACCACTAAATAAAGACCTAGGATTATGGGTTCATTTAATACTTTATCTGATACCAATTTCTCTTATTATTTACTTTCCTGGGTGGTTTTACTAACCTAAAATCCAATGCTATGTACAAGTCTCCATCTAGATGCTTGCACAAATACCTAACTTAATTAGTTAACTATATGTTTATAGGAATCAATTAAATTAAGTTCATTAAAATAGTGTCCTAATTTGACTATGTATGGCAATTGACATATGTCTACCCGCATCATGATCACCTAAGTGGCATGAGCATGCACAATTCAAATCTTAGTCAATCTAAAATCTCTCTGTCGAGTCTCAATTAGATTTACAAATTAGTTAATTGTTGATCAAGCAATTAAAAGCATTAAGAACATATTTGAATAAGCAAAACTATATCCATTCATGATAAATAAAAGAGAAACTAATATTCAAACTACATGTTAGAATCCACTATAATCCTCGAAAAACAAATTAGTTCATGATATCTAAGTAAAATATTATCCAAAGAAATTTTGCCATGAATTCAAGTCAAAGGAAATAAGAAAAACACAAAATAGAGAAAGAAAATAATGTTGAAGCTTTTTGATCTCAAATCTCTCTGAATTTCTCTTGTTCTCTTGCTTGATTCTTAGCTCCAATTCTCTAAACTAGTTGTTGCTGTTGTCTCTCTAAAATTCTCTAAAAAAGTCCCTTAAATAAGCACAAATTCACTTGATTTCCAAATTTCCCGTTAGACAATTATTTTTGGAAATAGGCTCTAATGCCCCAGCTTTCAACATTTCTAACTTTGAAGTTTGCCACAAATTCCTTTCAGCGCCACGGCTCTCAAGTGTTCTATCTTTGTTTTACTTTCTTGGTGCAGTACTCTCTATTTGACACAGATTTTAACCACCTTCCAATTAAAACAAGGCAATGTGATAAACAGAAAAGTTGTAGCCCTTCCTCTCAACTTTCTATTGGTTAAAGAATCATATCATTTGAAGTTCTTTAAAAAGAGTTATGGAAGAAATACTGCAACACATTCAGCAAATTCTGCACCTAATCATTTTGTACATTTCACTTCCATGAAGCTTTTTACAGTTGAGAACATTCAAAATAGAGAATAACTTAGTGATTTCTCAAATTAAGACTTTTGATATGAAAATGAGCTCAAATTACTCAAATTATAAATAATTCAACATGCATTAAACTAAATAAAGAAAAATATAAAAATTACCTAAAATTAACTTGAAAACACAAGGACTTAGCTATTTTTTTATTGTCAAAATGCGGCAAAATAACTTTATATCATATAGTTATTACACCCCAAACTTAATATTTTGCTAGTCCTTGAGCAAAAACTAAGAAAACAAAATAATATAATTGAAAACATCAAACTAACAAAATCGGATGCACCAATTCATTGACAACATTTAATTTCCTCATAAACTATCCATTGACAACATCTTATTTCCTCATCAACTATCTTATTTTTTCAATTCAAAGTAAAACATAAATATTATCTAAATTCACATTATATTCAAATGCAAGCTGATTTTTGGATAAATTCTCATGTGTGTGTGTGTGTGTGTGAAGTCTCTTGCCATGAATCTCATGCACTTTGGATAAGTTTATGCTCATGCAAACTTCAAGCTAGTTTAAAATTTCATAAGGTTGTTTTTCATCTCCCTCTCCACTAATGTAAGCTAATAATAAATTAAGGATCCTTAGAACTTTATTCAGCTTGTAGTGTATGGCTAGGGTTGAGCTAGAATATGGGATAATATATAACTTAAGTCACCCTAAACACATAATTGTTTTAAGACCTATATAGCCTCATTATTTTTCTTCACTAAGTACACCCTTTTTCTTTCAATTTCACTTTTCCTTCAACATACTATATATTTTTTTTATTTCAACACCCCTAAACTTGGTTTTTTCATTAATAGTGGGATGAATACATTAAAAACCTTTTGCATGTTTCTCTACATTTCATCTTTTTCACTTTTCTTATCAAATAGTCTAAACATACATTTCCTAAAACAATATATATGCTTAGGAGTGAGGGTTGTAAAAATGAGAGAAATTTGTCAAAGGTTAAGCTAATTTTATTTATGGGTTAAATCAAAGAAAGGACAATTTAAGCTCAAAATGGCATACTAGGGATAAAGATGTAAAAAAGTTGGTTTAAAAGGCTCAATTAGTCCAAGGATGGCCTAAGTCATTTCCCTAACTAAGTATAGCGATATGATTTTTCCTTGAGGAAGAATTAAGTTATTTCTAAAACTCCAAACATATTTCTAAAATCTTAATTTACATAAACTTTCTCTAAAGAGACATGATATTTCAAGATAAGAGATGTAGTGCCCAAGTATGAAAATTTCATCCGATCATGATGCTAAGATAAGACTTCACATGACATTGAAACAATATTCATGATTACTAAGAGTAAAAGATTAACAAGATAATTAGTTATCATTATCGGATAGGTGAATTAATTTTATTGGTGCACTAATTTAGCTTTAGTTTTTCAACAATTTCCTAAATTCACGTACTCCTAAATTATCATGCTAAACAACTTTTAACTTGAAAACATATAAATTTTACACATAAAAATTTTAAACCCCCCTTCCCAACAAAAACTTAAAGTAAACATTGTCTCTAATGTTATGAAAAATAAGGAAGAGAAAATACTCCCTTAAATCGTGGTTGCACCCTACTGCTCATCCTCATTGTAGTACCCTGTATTTTTGTATGGTGACTAATAAAGTTTACAGATGCCAATTGAGGTTAACTACCGAGTTAAAAAGGGTAATTCAGAAGTGAACTTGTGAAATCTCGATCTTCATAGACACATAACTAGAAGTAGACGTGATAATGCGGACCAGAGGTAATTTCGTAATTTCTCTTGGTGAGCTCGTACGAGTGGGCTTTTTTTATGCTATTAAGGTCTAAATAGGCCTAAGGAATGAATGAATGATGTTTATGATGGTAAAATAAAGGAAGAAGATAAAAATAATGATAATTTCCACAGTAGGGGCAAAATTATCATTTTGTTTCTCGAGTCTAACTTTTTATTTTTTCATGTGCTTGAGTATTTCTAAACTATTATGGACCTTGCCCTAGTGTCAAAAGAGTAAAAGGTTGCACAAAGGATGGGAAGAAGACAACGTCACCATGTTAAGGGTATTTTGGTAATTTATGTGAGAAATGGATAAACTTTAGATATAAATATCCAAAGCTCTAGCAAATTTCCAGTAGCTTTCAACAATTCTTCTTCTTCCTCCCCTCTCTTCTCTCCATTTCATGTTTTCTTCATCTTCCATGGAAGCCTCCCATGGTAACCCTAAACCTTGTGTTTTCTGCACCTTTTCATAGAGTTTTTCATACTCTCTCTTCCACACCTTAAAAGCCCTTAAAGGTCTTTCCTTGGTATATTTTCTCACTAGCTGGACGGGTAGAGAGAGAGAGGGAGATTGTCCACAATAGCTTGGAAGCTTTTGAAAAGGAATTCAACTACAGAAAAAGCACCAAGGTGAGTAATGAATTAGGTTTAATTTTCAAGTTGTTGATAATGGCTAACAATGGGGTTTGTGAGTGTTTTATCATTGAGGTTGTTTATTCACTCTTAGGGTGACTAGAGTAGTGTGAATAACTAGCCACTTAATGGCAATTGGAAGCTAGTTAGAAATAACTAGTAGAACTTGATTTGGGAAGAGCTTTTGGAATTATATTAAAGCCAATTTGGGTTGGTTGTGATGTTGTGTTTGTATAGGTTCCAACAAGGCCTCACATATCCATTTGGAGCATTAGTTGAGGTTAGAGTCAAGCAAAAGAATCAACAAGACCAGTGAGTGAACTTGCATCAAAGTGTTTTTGGGAAATACATATGTGTTGAGATGAAGCATTTAAATGATTTTAATTGGTTTTCATTAAATTATGCATGGGAACAAGCCCTTGATAAATGTTTTGATGTTGTGAAAATGTGAAATGTGTAAAAAGATGAATCCATATGCTCCTATATTATGTTGGTATGTATATATATGAATATGTGTTGTGCATTGATGAATAATGTTGTGTGATAATGATGGCCCTACTATGTGTGATGTGGGAGTGCACATGAGCTGATGATGACCCGACTATGTGCGAGTAGGGAGTGCACATAAGCCGATGATGACCCGACTATGTGTGAGTAGGGAGTGCACATAAGCCGATGATGACCCGGCTATGTGTGAGTAGGGAGTGCGCATAAGCCAATGATGACCTAGCTATGTGCTAGTAGGGACTGCACATAAGCCGATGATGATGACCCGGCTATGATGATGAATGAAGTGGGGTGGTGTACGTGTTTATATATGTTTATATATGTATATGTGATAAGGAGTTTATGATTATAATATTTGATTGAAATGAATAATGAGAAACTTGATTATTGTCAATGTGTTCACTTTGATGTGCAATATGGTAGGAATGGATTTTGTGGCATGTGAAAATCCCTTAATTGTCATCTGCCCTGAATCTCGCTGCAGCGAGAAACTCTCGAGTGGTGGGGACACAAACCAGCCTTGTTTCTCGCTGTAGCGAAAAAGAATCTCGCTGCAGCGAAAATAAATCTCGTTGCAGCGAGAAACTCTCAGGTTCTGGTGCAGTTCTTTCACTTTTACGAAGATTTTGATCACTTTCCTATCATAACTAAGAAAGGTAGTAAACATAAAAGTTGTATCCCTTCCTCTTGTCTTTCTAATGGTACAAAAATCAAGTCAATTGGACTTCTGTAGTAGGAGATATACTTAAAAAACTGAAACATATGCAAACTAAGACTGTTTCTCGCTGTAACAAGAAACTTGCTGTCATGCTTGCTATCTTAGTTGATTTTGACATATTTTTCACCCATTTAACTTCATGGATTCATCATGGGTTTTTGAAACACTATGAGGTTATTAATCAAAGTTTGAAATGAGGGGTTTTTAGTAAGAAATTAAATCAATTGTATTGTTTTTGAAACAAGTGCATCATGATTTCCCAGTTCTCCTTATCGATTGCTTGTTCCCTTCTTATGTTCACTCACTGAGTTTTATACTCACATTTTTAAACTTCATGTTTTCAGATTTGAAGGAAGTTGGGACCTAGATTGAGTGTCCACGTGTGCTCGTCCTCTGGGTAGGTACTATGGCAACTCAGTAGTTGTACCTTCACTCACAGTCACTCCGCTGACGGTCACGAGTCTGTTACTTGTGAACATGTATATGTAGTGTAATCCGTAAGGATCCATGTCATAAGTCAAATATGTATATTTGATTACTAATGCCACTATGAGTTGGCAAACGGGTGACATTATTTTGATATAATAAAATGGTAAGTATTGGGTCACTATAAAATGTTATTGAAATATTTATAATTGAGAATTGAAATATGTGGTTTTAGAAATGGCGGTTGAGAATGATGATTGGGATTGCATAAAAAAAAAGGCTTACTTAGGCTTAGTGGGCTATGCCCATTGGGCCCACGCGTAGGTCATGGCCCAAGATTTGAGCTATGACACTCATCATCCTCACTAAAATTGTCATCAGAGTCTGAATCCATAGGCAATGAAGGGAAAGTTGTGATATCTATCCCGACATGCTCTGTGTCATGAACTGCGCTCCTTCGCCAAAGTATGTAATAGTCTATGTGACACTTAAGTGGACACTTCCACACAAGTCACCTGATACTTGGTTATATCTTATCAAACATTAATAATAGTAACAAATCAGACTAAGAGAATCCACATCAAAATCAAAGGGCATATCGAATGCCATATATGCAACCACTGAGCCATAAAAAGAAAAAATGTTTTATTAATGTGAAAATAATTACAAAGGGACCAAGACACACCATCGTTGGTGTAAAACCCGACCCTATAAACACATGTCATGACATGCATGCACTGAGTAGCATGTTATTACGTTAGGAAAGCCCTTAAAAATAGACAAAACTCGGTATTGTACCTAACGGTACACTTGAGTTGATTTAACCTCGAACTAGTTCAAATAGGAATCGTAGGATGAAATTTAATATTTTACAATCCAGGAATGACTAAAAATGATTGTTCAGAGTTCAAGAGTCCATTTAGGGAAAAATTGAAAATTTTGATGTTTAGGGGTAAAATCGTCATTTTGCCACCTAAGATAATATTTTGATCATGGAGTGAAATTTTTGACCAAGATTAATTATTTGGAGTATAATTTAATGATAGGAAGTGAAAAATTTTAATTTCGGCAATTTTCAAAACATAGGGGTAAAACGATAATTTTGTCGTTCCGGGGTAAAAACAATAATTTTCACCACCCAAAACTTGTCAAAATCATAAGATTTATTAATTTTTGGTGTAAATAACTATGGTATATTAAGTGGTGAAAAATTTAAGTTTAAAAGATGAAATTTTAAAAACGGGCCAATGGGAAAGTGACACATGGTACTTTTTAATAATTTAATATAATTTTAATGAAAAGTCAGCCCAATTAAACCCCATATTAAGTGATGGCCAGCCATAAGGAGAGAACAAGAGAGAAAATAGAGAGGAAAGGAAGAAAAGGGAAAAAACAAAGGAAAACTAGAAAATTCAAAGGGGAAATCGCGTTTTTCGTCCGTTTACGCATCTAACGGTAAGATTTTTCGACTTTAGCTTGATTTCTACCTTTCCTATGCCTTTATTTCCATTTAGCATGCTTGAGGAGAGAGATCAAAAAGTGAAACCAAGGGCTGGCCAAATTTCAAGGGGAAAGATTTTGAAATTTTTAGGTTTTGATTCTTAGTTAAATTAGTAGTTTTAGTTAGTTAAGTGTGTATAGAAATCAAATTGGGCAAGAAAGCATGAAATTCTTATAATACCCACCCTTGGCCGAATATGCATTGATGTACAATGATGATGAACTGATTTTTATTCTAAGAGAAATGAAGAGAAAATGATGAAAACTGGTTAAATGTGATAGAAAAACAAAGTGGAAAATTAACAGAGTAAATGTCCCATTTTTGACCGAATTTTTCCAGGAGGAAAGTGAGCTGATTTTGGTGATTTTAGAAGGTTATTGGCTGATATTTAATGGTTAGAAATGTTGGAGAGAAAATGGGACAATTTAGAGCTAAAATGGAGCGCGTTAGCAATTTTACAAGTAAAGTGCCAAAAATAGGTTAATACCGTGTTTAAGCCATTTTAGGCTATTGCATTTCATACCATGCATTAGTATAGGATTTAAGTCAATTATATAGTGATTTAGCATCAATGTGGTGAATTGGGTAAGTTTTGCAATTTGTTTAGGAGGAGAGCCTTTCGGTAAAGGCAAGGAAGTCGTACTTGATGAACAGTGATCGGGGGACCTAAAAAGCAATTAGTTTGTACAATCGGTGAGTAAACCTATTATTATTGTAAATTATCTAGAGTTTATTTTTTAATGCTCTTCATGGATTTTATGAAACGAAAATGAGATTAAAATGGGATTTGTGATGTTTTAGAAATAAATGTGACAAATAAAAATATATTGTGTTCATTATGAAATTGAGTAATTGAAGGCTACCAATTGTCTTGAAAAATATATTTTCCTATGAATGACTTTTGATATATGAGTATGTATGGCTATATTTTATAATTGGATTGAGAATTTATGTAAGTTGTCTTTTACTATGCAGACTGGGTAAATAAATAAAAGTCACGTTATATTGTCGAAGTTTTATTAAAATTGGTGGGTTTAGTCAGTGCAGTGACGGGTTTCCATGCACTGCCTATTAAAGGGGCACGGTAAACCCAGTTATATAGTTACTCCGATAGTAGAGGCGAGGAGGGTAACTCTTGGGGTAGTGTTAGAGTTCACTTCACGTCGAACCCCCACGTGAATGTGTAACTCGGCCAATGCCAAGGAACGACTTGTTTTCAAAACTAACATGTGTTTAACATGTGAATATCTTGACAACCTTGGCGGACTCGGTTAGATGCCTAGGCCAAGGTATCCCCGAGGTCTAGTTTTTGGCTTGAGCCCTGTTTTTAATAAAAGTCAGAAGCCTTAACAACTGTTTTGGTAAATTACAAATATTTTATGGTTTAAGAAATAAATTGAAAACCTTATGAAATGGTTTGTGATTTGTTGTTTAAACTTGCCTCCATGTTACTCGCATTTAGATATTTATGATAATGTCTGTTTACTCATTGGGATTGCGAAATCTCACCCATCTTTTTTCCAAATATTTCAGGCCTGTGGCAACTTGTAGTTACCGATTTTGTTGAGGATTCCAGTTGACCCCTCTATCTCACAGACAATAGGTTACTATCGCCAACACTTGGTATATTTAGGGGCCACTTGTCATTGTAATTATTATTGTACATTATAACTTTGTAAATTATTGTATGTATGAATTTATTTTACTTACATGTGTTTTTATAAATATTGTTTTATATAAAAATGCTATATTTTTGTCTTTTGATTTACTTGAGCCGGAAACAACTGGAAATTGTTTAAAACTGATATGTAAGCCGTGCGGGGTTCCGATTGGTATTCTGGGCCTGAGGGAGGTTTCGGGTCCTGACAATTCAGTTGATATTAGAGCTTTTGGTTTAAAAGCTTATGGTTTTGAAAGAAGTTTTTGATTTTTGAAGTTCTTGGATTTAAAGTTATTTAAAAATAAATTACAATGTCAGTGTGGCCCAGTTAAGATTAGTTAGTTGCATGTAGTTACATATAGAGTCTTAAGTCGTCTAAACCAATTTCGTTTTTCTTGTAGATCATTATGCCTCCTCGACGTGAGCTACCACCTATCACTAGATCTACCAGTAGGGGAAGAAGTCACCCCAGACAGAGTCGGCTGGATTTCATAGAAGAGGAGTCGGCTGCATCTTCTTGTAGAGCAGTTCCTACTGTTGAGTCTATTGACATTCCTATACCTCCTCCACCACCTGTTGCTACTCCTGGCGTACCTGCCATGTCACCCGAGGTAGCTCAGGCATTAGCGGCTTTTCTTGCTGCTCTTACGGGTCAAGCTCAGGCTGGTCCAATTCCACCCGCTGTTTCCCCTGTAATAGCCCCAGTACCACCACCTCCTATTCCACCCTAGACACCGGATGTCTTCATTTCTAAGAAATTGAAAGAAGCTAGACAGTTAGGTTGCGTCTCGTTTACTGGTGAGTTGGATGTGACCGTAGCTCGAGATTGGGTTATTCAGGTATCAAAGACACTGGTAGATATGGGATTAGATGATGAAATGAAATTAAAGGTGGCTACACAGTTATTTGAGAAGAGAGCCCGTACCTGATGGAATTCAGTAAAGTCTCGCTCTTCTATATCGCTGACTTGGATAGATTTCCTTCAAGAGTTCGATGGTCAGGACGGCAGCTATTTCCATCAGAAAGAGAAAAAGAGAGAATTTTTGAGCTTGAAATAAGGGAACATGACCATTGAGGAGTATGAAACTTGTTTTAACAAGCTGATGCTTTAAGTACCTGAGTTGGTGAGATTGGAGGAAGACATGGTAAACTACTTTGAAGAGGGACTCCGTAATGAGATACGGAAGCGTATGATAGTGACTGGCAAAGAGTCATATAAGGAAGTTGTGCAGATGGCCTTACTGGCTGAGAAGCTCGACACTGAGAATAGATGGATCCGAGCTGAGTTTGCAAAGAGAAGGAATCCGCCTACGTTCCCGGGTCAGTCTTCAAAGAGAGGTAGAGATTCGACATCGGCTGCAGGAAGTACTATCTCAGCGTCTGTGGCATCCACTAAACCTCCATCTCAGCAGTCACAGCTGAGATCTTCTAAATTTGATCGGCCAGTGAGGAGTAGTCAAGGGGGGACTTCAGGAGGATTAGACAGATGTCGTAATTACGGAGGATTTCATGTTGGGTCATGTAGAAAGCTTATAACGTGTTTTCAATGCGGCCAACAAGGGTATATCAAGAGAGATTGTCCTTAGTTGAGATGAGGTACAGTAGCTACTTTTACTCCTCCGACTCGTCTTAGTATACCATGAATAGACACTTTGAGATCACAGTCTAGATAGGGCCTAGTGATACGGTCAGGCATGAGGAGTAATACCCCAAAGCAGCCATCTTCCAAACCGCAGCCTCAGATTTTGACCAGGGTTTTTGCAGTGACTGAGGATGAAGCCCGAGTTTGACCTAACGCAGTGACAGGTACTATGATTGTGTTTGATAGAGATGCACATGTTTTGATAGATTCGGGCTCCGATAGATCATACGTGAGCATATCATTTGCATCATTCTCAGATAAGAACCTATCACCATTAGAGGAAGAGATTGCAGTGCATACTCCTTTAGGCGAGCGGTTAGTAAGAAATACGTATTATAAAGACTGTGGTATTAAAGTTGGGGAAGAAGAATTTATGGGTGATTTAATCCCTTTGGAGATTCGGGACTTTGATTTGATCTTGGGTATGGATTGGTTGTCCACTCATTGAGCAAAGGTGGATTGTTTTAAGAAAGAAGTGATTCTCTAGAGTTTAGAGGGAGTAGAAGTTGTATTTATTGGGGAGCATCGAGTATTACCGTATTGTGTAATCTCGGCCCTCAAGCTTTGAAATTGGTGCGAAAGGGATATCCAGCATATTTGGCTCACGTGATTTATATATCAAGGGAGGAACCTAAGTCAGAGAATGTCCCCGTAGTAAGTGAGTTCCCTGATGTATTTCTTGATGAATTATCAGGACTTCCTCCCGATCGTGAGTTCGAATTCACCATTGACTTACTTCCTGGTACTGCTCCAATCTCTATTCCTCCATATAGAATGGTTCCGGCAGAGTTAAAGGAGTTGAAAGTACACTTGCAAGAGTTAGTGGACAAGGGTTTTATACTGCCTAGTACATCGCTGTAGGGAGCACCGATTTTATTTGTGAAAAAGAAAGACAGTACACTTTGGTTATGTGTAGATTATCGACAGCTTAACAGAATGACCATTAAGAACAAGTATCCATTGCTAAGGATTGATGATCTTTTCGATCAATTACAGGGAGCTACAGTATTTTCTAAGGTTGATTTGAGGTCTGGGTATCATCAGTTGAGGATTAAAGAACAGGATGTACCCAAGACAGCGTTCAGGACTCGGTACGGTCATTATGAGTTCTTGGTCATGCCTTCGGGTTAACTAACGCACCAGCAACTTTTATGGATCTCATGAATAGGGTGTTCCACCCTGACTTGGACAAGTTTATTGTGTTCATTGATGATATCCTGGTTTACTCGAGAGATAATGATGAGCACGCTACCCACTTACGTATAGTATTACAGACTTTGCGGGAAAGACAATTGTATGCAAAGTTTTCGAAGTGTGAGTTTTGGTTACAGGAAGTGGTATTCTTGGGACACGTAGTATCGGGAGCTGGAATATATGTTGATCACAAGAAGATAAGAGGCAATTTTACAATGGGAACAACCTAAGACAGTGACGGAGATTCGTAGTTTTCTCGAATTAGCCTATTATTATCAGAGGTTTGTTCAGGGGTTTTCCTTAATAGCAGCTCATTTGACTCGTTTTACTCGTAAAGGAGTTAAGTTTGAGTGGGATGATGTTTGTGAGAGTCGATTTCAGGAGCTAAAGAACCGGTTAACCTCTGCTCCCATTTTAACACTTCCTGTTAATGGAAAAGAATTTGTGGTATACAGTGATGCATCTAAGTTGGGGTTAGGGTGCGTACTGATGCACGATGAAAAAGTTATGGCTTATGCTTCTAGACAGCTAAAGAGGCATGAAGCAAATTACCTTACCCATGATTTAGAGTTAGCAGCAGTGGTGTTTGCTTTAAAAAATCTGGAGGCATTACTTGTATGGTGAGCATTGTCGGATATTTACGGATCACAAGAGTTTAAAATATTTGCTCACTCATAAGGAGCTTAATTTGAGGCAAAGGCGATGGTTGGAGTTGATAAAAGATTATGACTTGGTGATAGACTATCATCCGGGAAAAGCGAACGTTGTAGCTGATGCCTTAAGTCGTAAGTCTTCATTGTCTTTAGCCGCACTTCAGAGTTGTTATGTGCCAGCATTTTTAGAGATGAAATCTCTTGGGGTCTAGTTGAGAAATGGTAAGGATGGATCCTTATTGGCAAGCTTCATTGTGCGACCTTCATTACTTAATTAGATCAAGGACATTTAGAGGTCTGATGATGAGTTAAGAAAAGAAATTCAAAAATTGACTGATGGGGTAGTCAGTGAGTTCAGATTCAGAGAAGATAACGTTTTGGTGTTTAAAGACCGAGTTTGTGTTCCTGAGGGAAACCAACTTAGACAGGCGATCATGGAAGAAGCCCATTCTTCTGCCTTTGCATTACATCCTGGAAGCACCAAGATGTATAGGACTATCAAGGAAAATTATTGGTGGCCAGGTATGAAATGAGACGTAGTAGAATTCATAGCAAAGTGTCTCGTATGTCAGCAAGTTAAGGCGGAGCATCAGAGGCCAGCAGGTACACTTCAGTCTTTACCTATTCTCGAGTGAAAATGGGAGCATGTAACTATGGATTTTGTTTTGGGACTACCGCGAACACAGAGGGGAAAGGATGCGATCTGGGTGATCGTAGATCGGTTGACTAAGTTCGCTCATTTTTTAGTTGTCCATAGTACATACTCTATTGAGAGGCTGGCTCAGCTCTATATAGATGAGATTGTGAGGCTACATGGAGTTCCCGTTTCTATAGTGTCAGACCGAGATCCTCAATTCACTTCTCTATTCTGGCCGAAATTTTAAGAAGCTCTCAGAACCAAATTGAAATTTAACACTACTTTTCACCCACAAATGGATGGTCAGCCAGAGAGGACTATCCAGACTATGGAGGATATGTTGAGGGCTTGTGTCATGGATTTTCTTGGGAGTTGGGATAGACACTTGCCATTAGTGGAATTTGCTTACAACAACAGCTTCCAGTCTAGCATTGATATGGCACCGTGTGAAGCTTTATATGGAAGGAAATGTCGTACTCCACTTTGTTGGGATGAAGTGGGTGAAAGAAAGTTAGTTAGTATAGAATTGATCGATCTAACTAATGACAAGATCAAGGTTATACGAGAAAGGCTAAAGGTAGCCTAAGATAGGCAGAAGAGTATGCAGATAAATGGAGAAAAGACTTGGAGTTTGAAATCGATGATAGAGTTTTTCTTAAGGTTTCTCTGTGGAAAGGTGTGATTCGATTTGTGAAGTGGGGAAAACTTAACCCGATGTATATTCGACCAATTCGAATCATTAAGAGAATTGGACCAGTGGCTTATCGGTTAGAACTACCTCCGGAGTTAGATCGGATCCACAACGTTTTTCATGTCTCCATGCTTAAGAAATATGTACCAGACCCCTCTCACATCCTTGAAGCACCTCCGATCGAGTTGCATGACGATTTGAAGATCGAGGTGCAACCTGTGAGAATCTTGGATTGAAAGGATCGAGTATTGAGGAACAAGAGTATTTCAATGGTCAAAGTGTTGCGGAAAAGTGCTCGAATGGAGGAAATGACATGGGAACTAGAGCATCAGATGAGGAACCAATACTCGCATCTATTTGTCGAATCTTGTAAGTGAAATTTTGAGGTCAAAATTTTATTTTAAGAGGGGTAGAATTGTAAAACCCGACCCTATAAACACATGTCATGACATACATGCACTGAGTAGCATGTTATTACGCTAGGAAAGCCCCTAAGAATAGACGAAACCCGATATTGTACCTAACGGTACACTTGAGTTGATTTAACCTCGAACTAGTTCAAATAAGAATCGTAGGATGAAATTTAAAATTTTACACTCTAGGAATGACAAAAAATGATTGTTCGGAGTTCGAGGGTTCATTTGGGGAAAAATTGAAAATTTTGATGTTAAGGGGCAAAATCGTCATTTTGCCACCTAAGATAATAATTTGATCATGGAGTGAAATTTTTGACCAAGATTAACTATTTGGAGTATACTTTAATGATAGGAAGTGAAAATTTTCAATTCCGGCAATTTTCAGAACATAGGGGCAAAACGGTAATTTTATCGTCTCAGGGTAAAAACCGTAATTTTCAATACCCAAAACTTGTCAAAATCATAGGATTTATTTATTTTTGGTATGAATAACTATGGCATTTTAAGTGGTGAAAAATTGAAGTTTAAAAGACGAAATTTTAAAAACAGGTAAACGGGAAAGTGACACATGGCACTTTTTAATGATTTAATATTATTTTAATGAAAAGTCAGTCCATTTAAACCCCATATTAAGTGATGGCTGGCTATAAGGAGAGAACAAGAGAGAAAATAGAGAGGAAAGGAAAAAAAGTGAAAAACCAAAGGAAAACTAGAAAATTCAAAGGGAAAATCGCGTTTTTCGTCCGTTTATGCATCTAACAGTAAGATTTTTTGACTTTGGCTTGATTTCTACCTTTCCTATGCCTTTATTTCCATTTAGCATGCTTGAGGAGAGAGATCAAAATATGAAACCAAGGGCTGGCCAAATTTCAAGGGGAGAGATTTTGAAATTTTTAGGTTTTGATTCTTAGTTAAATTAGTAGTTTTAGTTAGTTAAATGTGTATAAAAATCAAATTGGGCAAGAAAGCAGGAAATTCTCACAGTACCCACGCTTGGGCGAATATGCATTGATGTACAATGATGATGAACTGATTTTTATTCTAAGAGAAATGAAGAGAAAATGATGAAAAATGGTTAAATGTGATAGAAAAACAAAGTGGAAAATTAACCGAGTAAATGTCCCATTTTTGACCCAATTTTTCAAGGAGGAAAGTGAGCTGATTTTGGTGATTTTAGAAGGTTATTGGCTGATATTTAATGGTTAGAAATGTTGGAGAGAAAATGGGATAATTTAGAGCTAAAATGGAGCGCGTTAGCAATTTAACGGGTAAAGTGCCAAAAATAGGTTAATACCGCGTTTAAGCTGTTTTAGGCTATTGCATTTCATATCATGCATTAGTATAGGACTTAAGTCAATTATATAGTGATTTAGCATCAATGTGGTGAATTGGGTAAATTTTGCAAAGTGTTTAGGAGGAGAGCCTTTCGGTAAAGGCAAGGAAGTCGTACCCGACGAACAGTGATCGAGGCACCTAAAAAGCAATTAGTTTGTACAAACGGTGAGTAAACCTATTATTATTGTAAATTATCTAAAGTTTATTTTTAAATACTCTTCATGGATTTTATGAAACGAAAATGAGATTAAAATGGGATTTTTGATGTTTTAGAAATAAATGTGACAAATAAAAATATATTGTGTTCATTATGAAATTAAGTAATTGGAGGCTGCCAATTGTTTTGAAAAATATATTTTCCTATGAATGACTTATGATATATGAGTATATGTGGCTATATTTTATAATTGCATTGGGAATTTATGTAAGCTGTCTTTTACTATGCAGGTTGGGTAAATAACTAAAAGCCATGTTATCTTGTCGAAATTTTATTAAAATTGGTGGGTTTAGTCACTACAGTGACGGGTTTCCGTGGACTGCCTATTAGAAGGGCACGATAAACCCGGTTATATAGTTACTTCGATAGTAGAGGCGATGAGGGTAACTCCGGGGTCGTGTTAGAGTTCACTTCGCGTCGAACCCCCACGTGAATGTGTAACTTGGCCAATGCCAAGGACTCGGTTAGTTTTCAAAACTAACATGTGTTTAACATGTAAATATCTTGACAACCTTGGCAGACTCGGTTAGATGCCTCGGCCAAGGTATCCCTGAAGACTAGTTTTTGGCTTGAGCCCTGTTTTTAATAAAAGCTATAAGCCTTAACAACTGTTTTGGTAAATTACAAATATTTTATGGTATAAGAAATAAATTGAAAACCTTATGAAATGGTTTGTGATTTGTTGTTTAAACTTGCCTCCATGTTACTCACCTTTAGATATTTATGATAATGTCTGTTTACTCATTGGGATTGCGAAATCTCACCTACCTCCTTTCCAAATATTTCAAGCCTGTGGTAGTTGGCAGATACCGATTTTGTCGAGGATTCCAGTTGACCCCTCTATCTCACAGACAGTAGGTTACTATCACCAACACTTGGTGTATTTAGGGGCCACTTGTCATTGTAATTATTATTGTGCATTATAACTTTGTAAATTATTGTATGTATGAATTTATTTTACTTACACGTCTTTCTATAAATATTGTTTTATATAAAAATACTAGATTTTTGTCTTTTGATTTACCTGAGCCGAAAACGACTAGAAATTGTTTAAAACTGATATGTAAGCCTTACGGGGTTCCGATTGGTATTTCGGGTAATGAGTATCAATCGGGATGTCATGGCTGTTGTCATGGATCCGAGGGAGGTTCCGGGTCGTGATAGTTGGGCCATGGGGCAACCTCAGATGATTCGTTATAAACAAACCTTTACTAGTGAGGTAACCCAATGATCCATCGATTGCTCACCCTCATAAAGAGTTATGAGATTTTACATGTATTCTACCAATAGACATTATAACACTTGAAATGAAGACATTCATTTCCTAAAAGGTCTTTCCCCCTAAAGATATAACAAGTATTTTTAGAGATGTCATTACGAGCCATTACAATGTTTGAAAGAGGGAAATTTTCCCCACAAGTACAAAAGACTAAATCTCATAGATAACTCTACTCTATCATAGTCCTATACACGGTTGGCTTATGACATCCTCCCACACTCCATCTGTTGATGTCCTCGTTGAATGGTAGGCTTGAAATTCTTTAATCTTCTATTAGAAGGCACGAAAGTCGACTTCTTTCTCCCAAGTGATCTCCTTTGGCCCCAAACCTTCCCATTTCACTAGGTACTCTTGTGTTGATCGTTGGTTGATTGACGTCATCCTCCTTGCCAAAATCTCCCCCATTAAGCACTGTGATGGTGGCTTAATGCTAGTGATAGCTCTTGTGGCTTGACACTTACTTGCATTTATTGGATTTGCACGGAATAGCTTTAAATTGCTAACGTAAAACATGAGGCGTACCTTTATCCACTTGGGTGGATCAATCCTATAAGAAGTCTTCCCCACCTTGGCTACAATCGATATTGGACCTTCATACTTTCGTATTTGTCTTTGATCTTTTTTCCTTAGGAATCGAAGTTATTCAAGTACCAACTTCACTAGCACCAGGTTTCCCACCTTAAAGTGTTGCTCCCTTCGACTTTTATCTACCCATTTCTTCATGCTGTTGGAGGCTTTCTCTAAATAAGCTCTGACGATTTCAGTGTTTTATCTCCACTCTTTAACAATGTTGAATTTTCGTGTACTCTTCTTGTTATATGATCTCATTGAAGTATGAGAAAGCTGAGGTTGTTGTCTAATGATGACCTCGAAAGGGGCTCGATTGGTGGTTGAGCTATTATATGAGTTGAAACATAGTTGAGCCACATCTAGTAGGGTGGGCCAATTCTTCTGGTTCGCCTCTACAAAGTGTCACAGATATGCTTCCAATGACCTATTGAAGCATTTTGTCTGACCGTCTGTTTGTGGGTGATAATTAAAAGATATGTTGAGTTCTAACCCCAATAGCTTGAACGACTCTTTCCATAAAAAGCCTGTAAACCTTGACTCTCTGTTGTTGATAATGCTCTTAGGAACACCCTAATATTTTACCACATGTTTAAAAACCATGCAAGCCATTTCTTCTGTGAAGCCAAACTTCTGCACTAGAATGAACATCAGTACGTAGAAAATTGATCCACCATTGCCAAGATCGCTGTCATATCTCCCACTTTAGGAAGTCTTACAATAAAGTCTAAAAAAAATGCTTTCTCATGGTTTGGTTAGCACTAGTAGAGGTTTGAGCATCCTTATCGGTTTCTGTCTATCTACTTTGTCCTATTGGCAAATGAGACACATCTTCATATAATCCATTACATCCTGTCACATATGAGGCCAATAGCAACCCTGTTTTAGTAGTACAATGATCGATTACCAACCTGGATGCCTTGCTCAAGGAGTGTCGTGACATTCCCGCATTAATTTCTACGTAAGCTTTCCTGCTCTTGGAACAAATATGCGTGGTCCCTTCGTTAATAGGAGTCCATTTTCCACCCAAAAGTATTTTGACCTTCCACTCTCCACCAACTTTCTAATGGCCATTACTTGGGGGATCTCAATGCAAAATTTTCTCAATCAAATTATGGATATTTGTCGTTACTCTACTAGCTGTCATAGGTGTGATCACCCTTAGAGTTGCAAATTCGACCTTCTTATCGAGGGCGTTTGCCACACAGTTCACTTTTCTAACTTTATGTTTGAAGGAAAAATCATACTCGGCTAGGAACTCTTGCCATCTCCCCTGCTTAGCTGTAAGTTTTAGTTATATGAAGAAGTGACTTACGATTGTATTGTCAGTCTTAACCACAAATTGTGATCCTAGCAAGTAGTGTCGCTAGGCTCGTAAACAGTGAATCACTGCAAGTAGTTCTTTCTCCTGTGCCATGTATCTCTTCTCAACTTCATTCAACTTTCGAATTTTGAATGTAATCGGGTGTCCTTCTTGTAGCAACACTCCTTCAAGGATAAAGTTTGATGCATCTGTCTATACCTCGAAAGGCTTTGTAATATCGGGGAGTAATAAAACAGGACCGTCATCATCATGTCTTTCAAACCTTCAAAGGCTTCTTGACACTGCAGCATCCAACTTCACTTTTGTCCTTTTTTCAACAATTCTGTCAGTGTTACTATCCTTTTTAAATATTCTTTGACAAATCTTCAATAATAATTGGTTAGCCCTAAGAAAGAGCAAAGCTTAGTTGTATTCTTAGGGGTGGCCCATTCTTTGATAGCTTTTACCTTCTACATGTCCATCCAAATGTGCCCTTGTACAATTATGTGGTGAAGGAACTAGATTCGGGTTTATGCGAATGCACATTTCTTCTTTTTTACATATAATTGGTTGTCGTATAGCCTTTGGAAGACTTGCCGTAATTGTCGTTGATGCTACTATAAGGTCGAGTTGTACACCATAATATCGTCTAAGTAGATTACCACAAACTTGTCTAGATAATCATGGAACACCTGATTCATTAGTGTGCAAAAGGTAGCAGAGCATTGGTTAGTCCAAAAGGCATAACAAGAAATTCAAATGCGCCATACCACATTATGCAGATGGTTTTCGGCTCATCTCCCTCTGCTACTCTTACTTGATGGTATCCTAATCTCAAATCTACTTTGGAGAAGTGCTTTGCACATAGGATATTTATTCTTAATTGTGACTTTATTCAAAGCTGAGTAATGCATGCGCAATCATAAACTCCCATCTTCCTTTTTCTGAAAAAGTACTAGGGCTCTAAAACGTGCTTTAGATGGTCAAATAAATTTGGCTTCAATTAGCTAGTTTAATTGTTTCCTTAGCTCCGCTAACTCTTAAGGAGCCATCCTATATGGCCTTTCTATCGACAACTTGACTCTTGGAAGTAATTCTATCCCTTGATCGATAGCTCATCGAGAAGGTAGGACCCTTGGTAGTTGTTTTGACATCATATCTTGAAATTCTTCCAAAACCCATTTCACTTATTTAGGTATTGCATTTGTGTCATCTTCACCTTTGTAGATAGGCAAGCCACGTAAAAGAGCTTACCTTTCTTGATCCCTTTCTTAAACTGTATAGTTGATATCATCTTCTTCTCACTTTTAGGTAAAATTGTAGTTGGTACCACACATGGTCATTCTCCAAAAGAAGTTCAACAACTTGCAGCCAGGAAAAGGATGGCTTGTGCTATTGTCATAAAATCCAAGCCCGAGACAAAATGAAAGTAATCTATAGTGTCTACAGTCAAGTTTATCTTCTTTTCCCAATAACGAATCTTAATCTTTACGTTTTTGGCATTTCCCATGATAGCCGAAGCTAGCAAGTTGACTACTTTCATCTATCCAAAGTCCTTCTTAACTTTAAGATTGCATCTCTTTACCTCTTTAGAGGTGATGAAGGTGTTTGAGGCCCCCATGTCGAGCAAAGCCTGGTACTTTTCTCATTCAACAACACCTCTACATATATTAAACCTTTTTGAGGCTTCTTCTCCATCTTTACTAGTTGTGCTTGTAAGGTGCTGAGGAAATGAATAAAACCCACTCATGTTGGCTGTTTCTCAGTTTCTTCGATTGTGGTGTAGGGTGGGGGTGTCTCAACATCGGTAGTGCATATCGTACTGAGAGCTGCTCGGTGAGGATAGTCAGCTACTCGACGAGGTTCATTTTATAAAAAACAAGTTACCGAAGGTCGTGGCTTGAAGTTCCATAGCTTGTTTGTTCTTGGTTGGGATGAGTCTCTAGCATGTGGTTTTCTATTACCTCCCATACTTAAGAATCTTCTTGCTCTCGAAAATTTTACCACATTGTTTAAGCTCGAGCTACTAGTCCTGGATGAAGGGTCCTTTATTTTATTAGAGTTTTCACTATAATCAGTAAGGTGCTCAATAGTCGCCATCACAAAAGTCAAATATTGTACTTTCTATCGCTGTAACTCCGTCTGCGCCCATGGTTTCAGACCCTTGAGGAAATAAAACAATCTATCTTTTTCAATCATATCCTTGATATCTAACATTAAAGTAAAGAAGTTCTTCATGAACTCTCGCAACTTTCATCGTGCCATACACTCAACATTCTCAGGGAAAAACTGGTTTTTCAATTCCTACTTTAGGTCCTCCCAAGTGTTGATGTGGCACTCACCATCAATGAATTTGGAACGCCACCATAACTTCATGTCCCTAGCAAGATACATTGAAGCCATCGCCAATTTTTCCTCCTCTGACGCCATGTGCACAGCTCGAAAATATTGCTCCATATCAAAAAGAAAGTTATCCAACTCTTTAGCAGCTTTTTCCACTTCGTATCGCTTAGGTTTTGGCACTTTGGCCCTTTTACCTCGATCTCCTAAACTTCCACAAGCATTACCTGTAGTAATAACTGAAAGATTTATCTGAGCTTTCAATTCTCCAATCTTGCCTTAGAGAGTGCTCAATGCATCCTTGGTCTCATTACTCAAGGTATTAATCATCTTGGACACTTTTTACTGGACTGTCTTAATTTCATCTATTCGCTTGCGTGGAACCATCTGAGCTTTTACTGCAGCCATCGTAGCCTCTAGCTTATCAATCCTCTAATGCACCTCTGGTGCACTTCGCGTGGTCACCATTTTTACTCTTTAGATCAGCATGTCTTGCTCATGCTCTGATACCAACTGTCACAAATTACGCTCCTTCGCCGAAGTATGCGATAGTCCCTGTGGCACTTGAATGGATGCTTCCACGCAAGTTAGTCGATACTTAGTTACATCGATGAAACATCAATAATAGCAACAAATTAGACTTAGAGAATCTGCATCAAAATAAGAGGGCATACAAAATGCCATATATGTAACCACTGAGCCATAAAAAGGAAAACTGTTTTGTTAATATGAAAATAATTACAAAAGGACCAAGACACACCATCGTTGGGCCATAGGGGTAGCCCTAGATAATTCACTACAAACATACCTTTTACTAGTGAGGCAGCCCAACAATCCGTCTACTACTCACCCCCTATAAAGAGTTTGCAAGATTTTACACATATTCTATCAATAGATATTACAACGCTTGAAATAACGATAGTCCTTTCTTAAAGTGTTTTTGCCCTTAATGACTTAACATGTATTTTTAAAGATGTCATCATGAGCCATTACAATGTTCGAAAAAGGGACATTTCCCTTACAAGTACAAAGGACTTAGTCTCTCAAACAACTTTACCCTTATCATAGTCTGATTCAAGGTTAGCTCATGACACTTTGCATAGGCATTCATCAGTTGCTCAAGTGCCCACTTCTACCTTTCTTGGTGGTCCATACGACGATCAATCCGTTCCATCCATTGAGTTACATTACAAATTGGAGCTCATTGTAAAGGTTACATAGCAGCCTAAGAAGAACTACCAACCACTACTGTGGATTCTTCCAATTGCCTTAGAATTGCAATGGTGATTGGAATTTTAGGTTATTGCAACTAATCATTATCATTCCATCATACACCAGCTTTTCCACACAAAGCAATTAGCAAAGGAGGAAATCCTATACCATCTCGTTTGATTTAGCCTGTTTGAAGTATAACATGAGAAATAACCTTCCTGATGTATATGGATTTATGAGTCAGAATACCGTAGATAAGAATTGTTAGTTAAAATTCTACCTATGTAAGTATACGTATCAAAAGATAATATATTGTTAAGCAGAGTATCGATCTCACAGAGAATTGATCTATAATATTACTAAATACTAAAATTAGAATAATTTAGTTTTATTCAAACAATTAAAATCTAAATTCTAATTAAACTGAAAAGTACTCAACTAAAACTAATCTAATTAAATCTAATTAAAAATTAAAGCAAAACGACAATTGGGTAATAAGCAATTTTAAAAAGTCTCATAAAAATTGTAGCTCTGTCTCTTAGCTTACTAATGGCTCAAGCAATGCATCATTTGGACATCTAGAGTGCGAGTTATTGTCAACAAACTAAAGCATGTACAAGTAGAATTCTAGATCCTTCAAACAACTTTCTTTCCAAAATTAAACCATATTCCCTTAAATCCTACAAAAGCATAATAACTAATAAATAATAGCCAAATTAAAGTAAAAAAACATAAAATAAAAATAACTAAATAAAAAGAAACTAATTATAAAAACAACAAAAATTAACTAAATTCTAATTGAAAATTAAGGACTTAGTTAACATTTAATAACAAAATGGCACTAAATAATTCTATAAAATAGAATTATCATGAATTACGCAATCCTTTGTAACATTGCTGATGTGGGTACATGAGAGCAATCTCGTTGCCATAAAATGTAACTGCACTTTTAGCAACTTCTTCATTGCACTTTGTTTTAACGAAACAGGCTCTCCATGAGACGTTTTCGTTGTTGGGTGAGGGCTGATCATACATCAAATGCAAATAAAACGCAACAAAAATAAATTTAAAAATTAAATTTACTCCTCACCCTCTTAGAATCTTTTTTATGCTAAATTGAGTACAGAATTAAATTAAAAAATATAAGTATATGATCAAATCACTTTACATAAATAACAAAGGTTGATGAATCCTTTGTTAAACCACCAAATCAGCCTTCAAAAAGCTCAACCACCTCAGTCCGGTTGTTGCAGACCAAAGCTGTTTAAGGAATCCTTGTGCAACCTCTAATGGTGATCCACACCAATGAATAAGAAACTCCTTCTATAAAGATTAGGAGTGCTAAGCCTTGACAATGTGCTAGCAAATATGAGTTTCATAAACTCAAAATCCAAACAAAATTGTGGGGTTGAACACACAAAAAATAAAGTGAATGAAAAACTATTTTTCTTCACACAATGAACAGTAAGACAAAAGAATTTCTAATGTGTCGTTCACTACCTTTTTTTTTTCAACCGTTTTCCACACTCTTGTTTGTAGGCTTTGGCAAGGTATTTATACCTTGGATTAATTTTAAACCCTAATTACAAAACTATTTTGTAATTACCAATTAATCCAATAATTTGATTAAATAATTTAATTAAGTTCTTAAGAAGCCCAATTAACTTAATTGTTTAATTTAATAAATTAGGCCCAATAACTTAATTAAACAATTTAATTAATTAAGCCCAATAATTTAATTAAACAATTTTAATCAGCTAGGCCTAATGACTTAATTAAACAAATTCAATCAATTAGGCCCAATAACTTAATTGTTTAATTTAATTAATTAGGCCCATTGACTTAATTAAATAATTTAATTAATTAGGCCCAATGACTGAATTAAACAATTTAGTTAATTAAGTACAACTTAATTAAACAATTTTAATCAACTGCTTGAGAAGCTCATAACTTCTAATTTGATTAACTCCAACTTAATCACCTCTCCCATTTTATTTTCAACATTCATTTTAGGTGCGTGACCCATTAGGCTTCTAACATATTGGCAATGAACTCATAATTCTTAAGCTAAACTTAGAATTGGATAAATTTAAACTACTTTAAATTTATCATTAATCAAGTTAACTACCTAGAGTTCATAGACCAAGATTGGGATCTAGCAATCCATCATGGCCATTCAAATGTTAGAAGAGTCAAGATGGTTTGACTCAATCTTTCAGTGATCAGCCTTTCAATGTAATTCATTCCTTCATCATATATCTCGAAGATGATAAAAGCATGGTGCAATGTCTACGTTTATTGATCTTCATATTCATTCTTAAAGTTTGATCATCAGCTTTATAAAGACTTATGAAACTCCTTTCATAATCTACAATTCGCCTTGGTCAAGGACTTCAGTAAGCTAATATCAACCAAGAACAACTAGGATATGTCCCCTGCATCACTTAGGGTGATGATTCTTATCTTGACCACTCATTTGCCTTCACTTGCTTCATGCTATACCCAAAAGCATTCTATTTCGGCATCCTTGGTTAGGCACCCGTAGGGATTAAATCAAAGCATAGCACTCCACACATAAGAAACCCTTGTCACGACCCGATTTTCAAGCCTTGACTGATGCATGGACCCAATGGGCGTAGCCTACCAAGGCCAAGCAAGCCTACTTATATAATCCTGCTCATCGTTCCATCAACTATTCTTAAAGTCACATTTCATACTTTCAATCTATAAGAACCTAATTAATATGCTATAGCAATCAAAACAGCATTTCACATTAACCTAAATAATGTTATCCATTGCCACTCATGGTGGCTTACCAATCAGAATATTCATATATGCTTTAAGGCTTTCATTTTAGTTTTTTACATCACATGTAGGTATTTACAAACAAAATGACTCTGGGCTTCCAACGGAATGACCAAGGTGAGGGGACGACTACTGAATGCCAACATACCTACCAAAGAGATGAAACTACATGGACACCTCAGCCTAGGTTCCAACTGCCTCTTAATCTGAAAACATGAAGTTGAAAACGGTGAGTGAACATAAGAAGGGAACAAGCAACAATAAGGAAAGTTGATAATCATGATGCACTTATTTGAAAACAATGCAACTTAGTTTAAGTTCTTATTAAAATCCCTCCATTAAACCCTTGGTTATTAAATCATTTAATGATGAAGGAACCATATTTAGCATGAAATTTGAAAGAGAGGAAATTTCCAGAAATCATTCCATTTCACCCAACTCATGTGCATCCCACCACATCGTGCACATAGCCGGACAGTATCACCATCCATCTCCCTCACTACCGTCATCACTAGCAAGTGTACACTCACCCCGCACATGCACGGTTGCATTTGTCACGCAATGGTACCATTTCTGACATAGTATAAATATATATATCACCATCATACAAAAACATATGGATTCATCCTTTTACACATTTCACATTTCACAACATCAAACATTTTATCAAGGGCTTGTTCCTAGGCAATTTTAAAGCAAAAATCGATAAAATTCCCAAATGATTCATTGAAACACGTAAACATTTTCCCAAAATATTTTGAAATGCAAGTTCACTCACCAAACTTTATTGATGTTTCGGTGGGCTTTAACTTCGACTAATGGTTCAAATGGGGTTGAGGGCCTCGTTGGAACCTATCATGCACAAAACATCATAGCCAATCCAATTTACATTAATATCACTCCAAATGCTATTTTCCCAAATCAAGCTTCACTAGCCCTTCCTATCTATCTTCCATTACCATTTGATTGGCTATTCAATTATCTACTTTAGTAACACTAGAAATAGCTAAACAACTTTAGCAATACACAATTCATAACTTTAATTATTAGCCTTTATCAACAACTTAAAACCAGTCCTAATTCATCACTCACCTTGGTAGATTGTAATGAAATTTTTTCCCAAGAGTTCTCAATCTATCATGAAACCTCTCTTTCTCTCTTTACAAAGTTCAGCTGGTGAGAGAAAGTATTAAAGAAAGACTTTTAAGTGTTTGTTTAAGGTGAGAGAGTAAAAGAGTATGAAAAACCCTACAACAGGGTGTGTAAAGCACAAAAATTGAGGTTAGTTTGGGAGAGTGATGGAAGCTTGAGAGAAGCTTTCATGGAAGAGGAGAGAAACGTGAGATGGGAGGAAGGAGAAGAAAAAGTTGCTGGAGAAGTGAAGAAGTTGCTAGAAGAATGAGATTTTTATAGTTAAAGCTTATCTAAATCTTCATGCAATTATAATAATGCCCTTAACAAGGCCACTTGTCTTCCTCCTTTTCTCGTACAATCTTTTACTCTTTTGACATTGGAAAAAGTCCAAAATCCTTTGAAAAGGGACCCTTAAGTAGCCCCCAAAAGTCTTAGCTTAAAAAATCCCCTAAACTTGTTATTTATGGAAATTACGGTGAGGGTCGCGATTCTCAATTTCCAGCACTGCGGCACTCAAATGTTCTGTTTGAATCTGTTCTCCTAGCCTAGTACTTCCATTTCAACAAAGATTTTGACCACTTTCTTGTCAAAACTGGGCAAATTGGTGAACATCAAAGTTGTAGCCCTACCTCTTGGCTTTCTAATGGCTTAAAAATCATGTCATTTGGACTTCTGTAGTGGGAGATATTCTTGAAAAACCAAAATATATGCAAATAAAGCCACAGCCCATTATACACCTTTCTTCACCAATTGAAATTATTTTTGAATCCTACTCCTATATTTTTGAATCCTACTCCTATAACGACATAAAATAATTATAAGTAATGTAAAACTAGCATCATTAGCTCAAATTAAACCTTTAAACATAAGTTCCACCTTGAGTTACGCGTCTATGAAGGTCGAGGTTTCACAAACCTAGTGTTTCAAGTCTAGGGAACACAACTGACACATGAGAAGTATTGCATAAACACTTGAGTGAAATACCAAATGCACTTCTCATAGCGGGTCATGTTCAGTGAACTTGCTCTCCTAGGCAAGCACCTACATTCTAGTTCCAAGTATCTATATACTTTGAGCTCTGAGATTGGTTGCTTACTTCTCAAGTAAGGAACATAGAATGTACCAGTCTCTAAGTATCATTGGTGTCCAGTCTCAATGATACATTGACCAAGAACATTTTGAGATTACGCTTTGATGCATGAGGATCTCATAACTGCAACCCATTACAATTCTCTTGCAAGGCATATTAAACTCATGGACTTTATCCAATTAGACTTATAACTTGTTATAATTGATGTCTTATTGATGAAGGAAAACCTTTAATCATTCAACATGAATGATGTTATTGCATGATTGGAATCAAGCTTTAACCAATCCCAATTGGCTGCAGGGCTCATCCTAACATCTCCCACTAGCACAAACCCAATTGCTACCTCATCGTATATGGATTCAAATCCATCTATCAATCGTGTCTCCATATAGACTCGCTTGTTCCCTTCAATATGGTTAATTGCTTTTATCTATCTTCATGATGTCCACATATCACATCATGTCATATTACTATATCTAGATCTAATGAGACCCAGGTTCTACTATTATGGCTCCATTGTTACATTAATAATGTTCAGAACCCTTTATTAGTTCCATGAACTAGCGATCTAAATATCTTCCTATTTGAGCCCTTTATAATAGGATTTATATGACTTTATTTATATACACGTATAATCCCTTTTGCTTCTTGGGACCATTCCAACTAGACTATGTTGTATGCATCATATGCATGCGTCACTCTATGTTATGCCATTTGGCCCCTTTAAACTTTTTATTGTCATTGGGCTCCCACTAAATCCAAGATCTTTTATGAGAATAATATTCAAACTCTTTTAAACATCCCATGATGTATATACATCTCAATGTATGCTTGTAATCATATTGGTTTGGAATATCATAATGGGCTTTTACGTTGGAGAGATATGGACCAAATCATATTGTAATATGAAGTTGCTTTCTTTCTTGAACATTCATCTATATGTTTTGCTCTTAAGAAAGTTCCATTTTATATGAATCAAAATTCAATCGTTTGATCAATTGAACATATTTCATAATTGATCAAATATCATTGCAAGGATAAACATGAAGCTAGGATAATTAAATATGACATAATTATTCCAAATAATTATTCAAACTGGAAACATATAAGCTTCCACATCCAAATGCTAAAGACAAATGTTTCACCAGCCATTCCCATGGCAATCAAATAATTAATGTTTCAAAAACATCTAAATAAATTATCCAACATGTCAATATAAATAGGAATGTAACCATCCAATGTGGCATCTAATGCTTTAGGTCCATCCATGTGGTCACCTCCTTAGCCAAGATCCTACTTATCTTTATCTTTGGTCCCTACAATATGTCAAACATATGACAACCAACTTTGAGGTATCATATACCTTTAATAGACAATGTAGAATTATTTAGCAAATGGTACCTGAATCAGAAACTTCAATAAGCTTCTTTTTTTTGCTCACAATAGCTAGGTACTCCTTGCAGTTCCTCCTCCAATGTCCAAGTTTGCCACAATGATGGCAAATATCCTTTTCTTTGTTTTTTTTCACACCTCCCTTAGGCTTCAAGGCCTCCTCATTTTGGGATTTTACCTTCTTCCCTTTTTGGGCTTTCTTCTTCTGTTGCTTCGTATAAGCCTTGGAAGAAGAAACAAGAAGCAATGATTCCTTATCTTTCCTGATGGACCTCTCTGTCGTGTCTAGCATATTCAAAAGTTCGGGAAGAGTGGCTTCCAATCAATTCATATGGAAGTTTAACACGAACTGACTAAAGCTATCAAGAAAAGATTGTAGAACTAAGTATATACTTAGCTCATGATCCATTGCTAATCCCAATTGTCCAAGTCTTTCGATGAGTCCAATCATCTTCAGCACATGGGGTCTAATAGAACTGCCTTCTGCCATCTTGCATCGGAATAGTTCTTTAGAGATCTCATATCCCTCGGTGCGCCCCTCCTTATCGAACAATTCTCTAAGGTGAAGACTCATGGATTGGACATTCATATGTTCATGTTGCTTTTGGAGCTCAGGGGTCATACTGGCTAGCATCACACATGCTGCCTGATCACCGTCATCCTTATGACGTTGATATGCTTCCTTATCCTCAGCACTAGCATCAGTAGTAGGGACTGGTGGAATAGGAGTGTCAAGGACATAGGATTTCTTCTCCTGTTTCAAGACGATCTTGAGGTTCCGAAACCAATCGAGGAAGTTTCGGCCAGTGAGTTTGTTTGCATCCAAGATGCTACGCAGTGACAGATTATTAGCCATGTATATAAATTATGCCTAAATAGATAAATTAAAGCAATAAGTAAACATCATGCATAAACTATTTAAAACAAGGTTTTAAAATTTTAAATAGTTCTCCCACTATTTTCTACAAGATGATAACCCTTCATATCACCTCAAGAGATCTCTACTAGGATTCTCTTAGTGGGCTACGATCCCATCCACATAGTCATGGCCTTGAGTGTGCTCAACAAACCATGATAGGTAGATTAGGTAGGTTACTGAGCTTATCAATTGTATCTCTATACAACTTGTAAATCAGCTAGGTGGCAACACATTGCCCAAACATATCGTATATGTTTCGCCTAGCCTTTGCCTCTAGTTTCCATAATAATCAAGTTTCCAAGCATCCAGATTTTATGAAACTAGTTAAGTAAGACCCACCAATAGCTCAAACATACTCGTGTAAAAGTGTGGCCTTGAGTGTGCTCAACAAGCCTCCGATTAAAAGAGTAGCTAGGTTTTCTTGCTATATGGTGGAAGGCAACTTAATCATATGTGGCATGTGACTCAGTATTTACCGAGGGATTTTATCCTTTTTGTTTTATTAAGGTCTCATTTGATTAGCATGCATAGCATTTAATATATCGCATAAAATTAAATCTATCACATGCTGTTCTACTAAGATGGTTATGGACTTTTCCACTCTAGTTATGAACATATAAAGTAAACATGCTCAATATGATGATGATCTTGCATTTCATTTGAAAAATGTCACTCAACAATTGAGGATCATAGTTCAAATCATTTGGTGCTTAGGTTTGAAAAGATTTAGTAATTTTTTTTTAAATTACTTAATAAAGGAATTGATCATATCAAGGCCTTTAACTAGCTCAAATCATATTTGAATTAATTCTATTAGTAAGTTCTTTCCAATTAAACTTCTTTAATTAGAAATCTAAACCAATTTAGAAAACTTCCTAATTTGAGTATGTATCATAAAACATTTTAAAAGGTTTCAAGATTCAAATCATGTGTCCTAAATATTTTAGGAAGGTCCTTATCCACTTTTTAATCTTGTATTATCCATTCACTAATTGTAGAGTTCTAATCATTATTAGAAGTACTAATTTATTAGTAAATTTATCTTAATTAAAATCTATCCTAATCGGATTAGGATGTCATCAACTCAAGTTGACTTTCAATTTTAATTAAAATTATCTAATCTAATTAGATGTGGATAAATTTAAATCATAATCCCTTAATTTAGGGAGTCCTCATCAAATTAGGAAGACTTAATATTTTTGGAGATTTAATATCAATCAATTTAAAATTGATTGATTCCACCAAGGATTCAAATTCCTTGATTTTAGGCATGTATTGCTAACATTTAGGAGGCAAGATCAGCTAAGGAAAGAATCCTTCCTGATCATTGAGTGTCCAATTTCTCCAGGAAACAACCTCTTTCCATAAAGCGATTGCATCCATGGAAATGGAAGGTGAAGCATCCATGTGTGGCAGCACCATGCACAAACTTTGTCATGAGTGCCCGTTTCACATGTAAAGGACATTCCTTTAATTTAGTTAAGTGTCCAGCCACTCAAAAATTAATTCAAATTCCAAAATTTATCCTTTAATTGAACCTTTCAAATGAGGATAATATTCTGAAATTTTCAGAATTAATTTTGCAAGATTATCTTGCCATTCAAAACCGATTTCCAAGCTATAATTATTCTGTAAACTGTTTTCAAACTTTCAATAATTAATAGCCTAAATCAGTTTGTTTGGCCATGAAAATTTCCAGAACTAATCTTCATTGAACATTTTAATAAAGATAATTTTTCTGGAATTTTTCATAATTAATTTTCAAGAGTTTATTGTCAATTAAAACTGAAATTCATGCCAAAACAGTGAGCTGGACAGAATTATATGTGCACCAATTTTCTTGCTCGAAATCAGCATGTTTGAACATGATATTTTCCAGAAATAATCTTTATTGAACATTTTAATAAAGATAATTTTCCTGGAATTTTTCAGAATTAATTTCCAAGACTTTCTTGTTAATTAAAACTGAAATTCATGTCATAACAGTGAGCTGGACTGCTTTCACTTTTTGCTCCAATTTCTTGCTTAAAATCAGCCTATTCAATCAAGAACATTTCATGATTCGCTGTCCACGTATCCAGCAATAAATGTGTAATGATTACATATTTTATTTTCTGGAAATTAAGCACAAATCAAAGCAGAATTCTACACCTAAAACAGTATGTCTGCTGCCTTGCAAGAGAGCCTCCAAAACCGTGCCATATGGTGTCCCTTTTTCTTGTGCTTCCTTAGCACAATGTAAAACACACATTAGTTAAGTCTATATATGATTCAAATAAGTTAAGATAAGATTAAAGGAGGGTACAAAGGTTGCTGGACAGAATTAAATGAAATTGGCAAAGCAGATTTTTTTTGAAAAATCGATTTTAGCAAAATCGCACCAAATCAAAATACAAAACAAATATTTGTTAATCAAGCATCCATTGAACATGAACAAGCACTCAAATGGCATGAAAGGGGCTCTGATGCCACTGTTGGGTGAGGGCTAATCATGCATCAAATGCAAATAAAACGCAACAGAAATAAATTTAAAAATTAAATTTACACCTGACCCTCATAGGATCTCTTTCATGCTATATTGAGTACAGAATTAAATTAAAAAATAAAAGTATATGATCAGATCACTTTACCTAAATAGCAAAGATTGATGAATCTTTTGTTAAACCACCAAATCAGCCTTCAAAAAGCTCAACCACCTCAGCCCGGTTGTTGCAAACCAAAGCTGCCCAAGGAATCCTTGTGCAGCTTCTAATGGTGATCCACACCAATGAATAAGAAAATCTTTTTGCAAGGATTAGGAGTGCTAAGCCTTGACAATGTGATAGCAAAGATGAGTTTCATAAACTCAAAATCCACACAAAACTATGGAGCTGAACACACAAAAAATGAAGCGAATGAAAAACTATTTTTCTTTACACAATGAATGGCAAGACAAAAGAATTTCTAATGTGCCGTTCACTACCTTTTCTTTTTTTCAGCTGTTTTCCACACTCTTGTTTGCAGGCTATAGCAAGGTATTTATACCTTGGATTAATTTTAAACCCTAATTATAAAACTATTTTGTAATTTCCAATTAATCCAATAATTTGATTAAATAATTTAATTAAGTCCTTAAGAAGCCCAATTAACTTAATTGTCTAATTTAATCAATTAGGCCCAATAACTTAATTAAACAATTTAATTAATTAATCCCAACAATTTAATTAAACAGTTTTAATCAACTAGGCCTAATGACTTAATTAAACAAATTCAATCAATTAGGTCCAAAAACTTAATTGTTTAATTTAATTAATTAGGCCCAATGACTTAATTAAACAATTTAATTAATTAGGCCCAATGATTAAATTAAACAATTTAGTTGATTAGACACAACTTAATTAAACAATTTTAATCAAGTGCTCGAGAAGTTCATAACTTCTAATTTGATTAAGTCCAACTTAATCACCTCTCCCATTTTATTTTCAACATTCATTTTAGGTGTGTGTCCCATTAGACTTCTAACATATTGGCAATGAACTCAACATATAATTCTTAAGCTAAACTTAGAATTAAATAAATTTAAACTACTTTAAATTTATCATTAATCAAGTTAACTACCTAGAGTTCATAGACCAAGATTGGGATCTAGCAATCCATCATGGCCACCCAAATATTAGAAGAGTCAAGATGGTTTGACTCAACCTTTCAGTGATCAGCCTTTTAATGTAATTCATTCCCTCGTCATATATCTCGAAAATGATAAAAGCATGGTGCAGTGTCTACTCTTATTGATCTCCATATTCATTCTTAAAGTTTGATCATCAGCTTTATAAAGACTTATGAAACTCATTTGAAAATCCTTAATTCGCCTTGGTCAAGGACTTCAATAAGCTAATATCAACCAAGAACAGCTAGGATATGTCCCCTTCATCACTTGGGGTGATGATTCCTATCTTGACCACTCATTTGCCTTCACATGCTTCATGCTATACCCAAAAGCATCCTGTTTCGGCATCCTTGGTTAGGCACCCGTAGGGATGAAATCAAAGCATAGCGGTCCACACATAAGATAAACTGGTGTCTCAAGTCTAGGGAGTATTTACACAACTGACACATGAGAAGTATTGCATAGACACTTGAGTGAAATACCAAATGCACTTCTCATGGTAGGTCATGTTCAGTAAACTTGCTCTCCAAGTCAAGCACCTCAATTCTAGTTCCAAGTATCTCTATACTTCAACCTATGAGATCGATTGCTTACTCCTCAAGTAAGAAACATAGAATGTACCAATCTCTAAGTATCATTGATATCCAATCTCAATGATACATTGACCAGGAACATTTTGAGATTACGCTTTGATGCATAAGGATCTCATAACTGCAACCCATTACGGTTCCCTTGCAAGGCATATTAATCTCATGGACTTCATCTAATTAGACTTATAACTTGTTATAATTGATGTCTTATTGATGAAGGAAAACCTTTAATTATTCAACATGAATGATGTTGTTGCATGATTGGAATCAAGCCTTAACCAATCTCAATTGGCTGCAGGGCTCATCCCAACATTCCATTAGGCTATCGCAACACAAAGCTCCAAGATGATTGCATCACAATCTTGATGATACCTTATATATTTCCCATATTCATCATTTTCAAGATTTGGAGTTCCAAAGAATTCGTTGATGGCTTAAATGTGGAATGGTGCCTATTTGCCATAGACAAAAACAACCTCATCAACATGCTTAAATACATTTGAATAGAACTTCCTTACCACTAGCAAAACTGTAGCTTCAGGTTAGGCACAAAATCGTTGCCAGTGTCATTCTTCAATCATCTGATATATCTCCTCATAATGGATTAGAGGAATTTTTAAACCTCATTTAGGGATGGGCACCTTGTTAACCAGTGAAGTATAATATCTTGTTGAAGCATCAGCTGAGACAAACTTCATTCCTTTGAACATGCCACTTGAACTTGGTTTTGAAAACGTAGGTGCCGTTACTATAGAAATGCCAAAAAACCAACCAAGATAAAATCCAACCAAAATAACAAGAGTTTAAGTATTTCCAAAATCTAAAAAGAATTTGAGCTTAAAATATAATAAGTGTGTAAAAGAAACCAAACCAATTTGTTTCAACACAAATTATTTTCAAAATCACCACATGTGTAAAATGCCATAGTCTATTTGTTTCCTAAGCTAAAATTGCAATTATTGCTACATGCTTGTAACACCCTGTACCCTCGTATAGAAGACAATGTGAACTTATCGACAACACGAAGGGTCAATTAACGTAAATTTAAGTGCGAAAGAGTGGTGATGGGCGAAAGGAATATTTTCAAATAAAATATTTTGTACCTAAGAAAATAATAATTAAATAATAATAATTTTATCGAGCATGAATTAGCAAGTTAAAAGGTGATTTGGAAGTGAATCAAGGTAAAGTGAAGCACTTTGAAACCCGAGGAGACAAGTGGAAAATTTTGGAATAAAATATTATTTTATTAATAAAATACTATTAAAATATTACTATTTTATTTGTTGTAGAAATAAGTCAGAAAGGAGGAGTATATGGTTAATGTAAGTGAGGGAGAAAAAGTAAGAATGAATTTTGAGGAAAAATGACATAAGCGAGGCCCACGTGCCTTTATTTAATGAAGTAAGAGCGGGTAAGTAAATAATTAAATATTATGGTGATATATTGGTGGAGTGCAAATTTGATATTTTATTTGTACTTGTGCAAAGGAAGAAAGATAAAAGGAAATTGGAATTAAAAGAAAGGATTGAAGGACCGAATTGTAAAGGATGAAAAGTACGGAGGGTTGAATGGTAAATAAGGAAAAGTTGAGGACTTGTGTCCAATTGCAACATTTGAAGCTAAATGGAAATTAACTAACTAAGGAAAGTTAGATTATGTGGGATAATGAGAGGTGCATGTAAATTCACTATTACATGCAAACTGTAGCATGCAAAAAGGAGGAAGTTAGTGGGGAACATGCGGGGAACCCCACCATACATAGTAAAAGGAAGAATAAGACTAAATCTATCTGCATGTAATGAGATTGGTTCATTAGGTGGCCAAATAAGGAAAAAAAGATGTGTGGTGCATGTGACTTAAATAATTTAATGAATGATCAAATAAAATATAATGTAAAGTTTGTGCATGAAATGTGATTGGAGGAATAAGGTGGTGCAGGAATAAAGAAATGAAGAAAAAAAGAATGAGAGAGTGAGGTGGCAGATGGAGAGGGAATGAGGATGGATTTTGGGCCAATGGGCAAGGGAGGAAATTGGTGCATGAAGCACCATTGGATGGCAAAGTGGCCAAATGAAATAAGAAGAATAAGAATGCATGTGTGTTTTGATTGGCTCGTGAGGGTGGCCAAATGAAAACAAAGGAAAATTTGTCCATGAAATGTGATTGGTTCCAATGGGCGATAATATAAATATTAAGTTGCAAGAGTGAAGGAGAAATGTGAAGAGGGCTTTGGTGAGACTTGAGGGCCAGCCATTTAGAGAAGAAAAGAAAGGAAATGAAGCTTGAAAGGTTCCACCCGAGAAGAAGAAAAAAAGAAAGAAAAGAGAGAAAGAAAGGGAAGGCTCGATTTTGCACAAAATCAAGAGGAACTGTGAGGTTTCCTCCCTCATCTTGTAGATTTCTGCTAATTCATCACCCAAGGAGTCTTAAATACACAAGAAAGAAGCCACGGAGGGTTGATGAAGTTGTAGAGCTCGGTTTCAAGAAATAAGAAAGATAAGGTAAGGATTTTGGTTTTAGCTTGAGTAATCTTTGAAGATGAGTTAGTGACTAAGAGAAATGTCTTGTGGTAGCAAAAATTGACTTGATTGGAGAAGATTTGGTGACATGCAAGCCATCAAACCCGTGGGTGCATGACGGACTCAAAGTGGATAAGAAATGGTAAGCATAATATTATAATTTAAGGCCTATGGTTAGTTAAATATTGTGAAGAAATAATTGTGCAAAATGTTGGCAGCTTGGAAGACCAATGAGGTTGCATGCAAGGTTAAATCCATAACAAAGGTAAGGCATGCAATGTGTAGTGTTTATGTGATGCCTTGGGTACGGTTAGAAAGCAATTATGTTAGTTGAAAGCTTGGAAAAATGAAATGTGCAGACATGTGTTGTTGTAAAAGGCTTAAAAGATTAAAAATGTTGGTGCGCATTAATGAGCATTGATGTGGTGCATGGTGGCAGCATGTAAATGTAAATAGTGGTGCATATAAGCTTAGAAAATGCTTGGTGAAATTAGATTTACAGTTGTTATCGTATGCATGAATAATAGTATGAAAACAATAAGTTTCCGGTGCATATAATATAAAGAATTACGCAAGCAAAAGATAAGAATACCTTTAGTAAAAATGTGTCAAGATGTATATGAATATGCAAGGTTAAGTGAGAAAGAATGGTGATTCTAGCAAGATGTAAGTTATTAAAATGATGATTGATGCTTAAAGAAGAAAGATAAATGGGAATGATGAACACTAAGTATATTAAGCTTCGCTTATTGCTAGGAAGTGTGCAAGTGGAAAAGAATATCATGGCAATTAACTAAAGGAGGAAACATAACCAGATAAGTGGCAAAGTGATATCTCGCCATTGTACGGTGAGTAAGGAGTGTCTATTTCAAAATCTCCACACTATATATGGATTTATGTTAACAAATGTTTCCAGTTTTCTTAATTGCAATTGTGGATAGTAGGAGCTAGTGGAAACCATAGGAAATTGTGGATGTAAGTGATTTGGAAATTGTTTGTGTAGAATATATATATACATATGTAAAGAGTTTTAAAAATCGGGAAACAAGCCTTTCTGCACTATTTTACATCAAAACTCCGTGCCTCGTATTTTTGTGTGACATGCATAGTTATATGCATTCATTAAATGGTCTAAAATTAAAATTTTTGAGAACCAGTTGTAGTTTGACTCTTATACTAATGTTTACACCATGCCATTTAATGTGAAAAGCAAGCTGAAGGGTTATCGAACCTTGATTTCAAACGATTTAAAGGAAAATCCTCAAAAAACTTGATTTACTTTTGAAAATAGTTTTGACAAATCCAGAGTGTAAAGAGTTGGTCGAATGTCACATCAGGATAGTGTGACCCTTGTGTACAAGTGAGCTATAACTAGAGAACCTTTGGGTCACTGATGGGTTGTTAGACGTGGTTGGGGCCATGGTTTGTGATTATACGTGGAAGTGGGTCCACGTGTTGGTTATAATGATTACTTACTCGAGAGCCTTGAGAGTTTTTAAAACTCGTACTCTTTTGCATGGTGGAGAGTTAATGTTTTTTTGCAACTCCTTTATTACTTGCAAGCTTTCAGTGCTTTATAAGTTGATTTTGAGTTGATACACATGGTCGTACATGATTATTTTTGACATACCACTCATTTTGGGAGCATGTGTACTTTTATACGGTTGTTTGTTTTTAATAAAAAGAGATGATTTCAATGACTGAAAGTTTTATTTTGCTATGCTTGTTTTCAGCATTGTGTTCCCACGAAAGATATTGTATTATGATTTTACAGCATCACTTTTACAGGGCACAAATACCCTCTTTGTGATTGGTTTTGTAAGATTATCATTTTTATTCTAATTTTACTATTCAAAATTGTCTGCTTTATGCTTGTTTCCCATCTACGCCCTACTAACGGAGTCGATGATCACTGAGTCTATGAGACTCACCCCCATATTTCCCTTTTGCAAATAGTGATCAGCCTAGCGAGCATACATCGGCGATCATTGACCACCACAGATAGGTAAAGGCATCTCATATCATCTTATTTCGTGTTGCTCTACTGCTAGAGGTCAAGTCATTATAATGTTTTTTATTTTTGTAAATGGATACTGAACTTAATATAAATATTCAATTGGGAGTTTTAGACTATGATGTATTTACTCCCAGTTATATGGAATAAAGGTCAAGTTGATTTCTTATGTCTATTGTTCAAATCATGTCATAGGAGTTATATGATCTAAAGCCATAACATAGTTTGGTGAACAAGTATAGTGAATTAATGAGAATTTCTAGTAAGGCTTGTTCAGAACTTGACGGGTTCTCCCAAAAGTCTTGGACGTCGATAGCAATCGAGGAGTGGTCGTTACAATGCCCATCATCCACCAAGCAAATTTCTGCCAACTCACACCATAAGCAACAAGACTTTCAACATATGCATTATCAAGCACACAAAATTCTATGAATCCAACCCATAATCAACAATAATTTCACTATAATCATTATCAATTAAACAACAATTCACCCCACCCAAAGCATAATCAAGAAGCAAATCTTCATTCCTGTCATCAACCACATATAAATTACCCATTCAATATGTAAAATCTATGGAATCTAGCAAAGGCAATTACTATAAAAAAATTTCTCAAAACAAATGAAAATTGTTGAAGAAAACACTCACTTGATTGAATATATGGAAAAACAAGGAATGGTGAATGAGTTGGTGAATAAGATGACTGCACACACTTACAACTTGAAAGCACAAGTGGGTGAGTATTATGGAGGCAAAAACTAAGGAAGCAGGAGTTTTTGGGAGCTTAGGTTAAATGTATAGGTGATTGGAGAATGAAAAAGGAATGATGAAAAACATGTTTTAAACAAGGTTGGTGTTAGCCTTCAACCCAACACCATAGCTCTCATTTTGTTTGCACTCAAAGCATTAAGCTTCAGGTTTCAATGTCGTGACGCTCAAGCTTTCTATTTCTAGCAAACTTAATTCCTTATTCCAATGCCTTAACTCTTAATGTGAAGGTAGGGGCTCTCAACCATTCTATTTTGGACATTTTTTTCTTCATTGCTAGCTTTGCGACTCTGAGTAGTGAGGGCCGCGACACTTAACCATTCTGTTTATGAATAGTATGTTACCTGCTTTCATAGCCACGACTCAGAATGTGAGGGTCGTGGCTTTCTTTTTTTTTTTTTTTTATTATCACTTTACTCTATTGTATCCCTAAGAGCTGCAAATTTAAACATAGAATAGAAAGGAAACATCAAATGATAAGGAAAAAAATTGTAAATTACTAAAACTAAAAAAAAAAATACTAAAGTAAACTAGGCTGAGAAACTTGGGTTGCCTGCTAGGAAGCACTTCCTTTATAGTCATTAGTTGCACTCTTTTAAGCTTATTTAAGATAGGAGAGATAGATGGAAGATTGTTGACAATTAATATTTCCTCCCTAGTAGTGCTTCAATTGTTGCCCATTCACCTTAAATGTCTCATTTGTTGACCTATCTACTATTTCTACTGCTCCATGGGGAAACACCTTGGATACAATTAAAGATCTGGACCATCTTCGTTTGAAATTGCCTAGAATAGGTTTAATCATGAATTGAACTATAACACATACAGGCCTGGCTTGAAATACTGCTCAACAATCCTTTTATAATGCCATCGCTTCGTCTTTTCCATGTATAATTTGGCATTTTCATAAGCATCTAATGGAATTTCATCTATCTCATTTAATTGAAGCAAATGCTTCTCACCCATTGCCTCCAAATCAAAATTTAATTTCTTGATGGCCCAAAATGCACTGTGCTCTAATTTAACTAGGAGGTGACACGTTTTTCAAAATAACCAATTGATATGGGACATACCTATCGGAGTTTTATAAGCAGTCCCCTACGCCCGTAATGCATCATTAAGTCATCTGGCCTAATCATGCCTTGATGGTGATACCACTTTCTCTAAAATTCTCTTGATTTCTTAGTTTGACAATTCAACTTGTCCATTTGTATTAGGGTGATAGGTCGTGGCAGCCTTATGTGTCACTCCATACTTAGTGAGTAATGCTATAAAATACTTATTACACAAGTGACTCTTTTTATCACTCACAATAGCTCTTAGTGTATTGAATCTAATGAAGATGCTCTTCTTCAAAAATTTCATCAGCACCTTAGCATCAGTTTTAGGTAGAGATGAGGCTTCCACCCACGTTGACATATAGTCAGCAGCCACCAAAATGTAATGATTATTGAATGAGGATATAAATGGTCCCATGAAATCAATTCCTTGAACATTGAAAATTTTTACTTCAAAATTGTTGTCGAACGACATCTCATGTCATCTGAAAATGTTCCCCACTCTTTGGCATCTATCACAATGCAAAACAGCCTTATGAGCATCCTTGAACAGTGCTGGCCAATATAAACCTGATTGAAGAAATTTGACTACTTCTCTATTTCCTCCAAAATGGCCCTCATATTTTAACGAGTGACAATGTTTCAACACACTTTCAACTTCCTCATCTAGAATGCAACTTCTTATCATTTTGTCAGCACATTGCTTAAACAAAAATGGTTCATCCCACATATATAATTTAACATCACGTAGAAATTTCTTTTTCTGCTAAGAAGTTAAATTTGGAGGGAGAAACTTACTTACGATGAAATTGACATAGTCAGCATAACATGGTAAATTCTTTTGACCAACATGTAACAATTGTTCATCCGGCAAAGTTTCGTTGACCAAAATGAAGTCCTTACCTTGGTTATCATGCTCTAACCTTGCCAAATGGTCTATTACTTAATTTTTTGAACCTTTTCTATCTTAAATTATCAAATCAAATTCTTGTAGCAATAGAATCCATCTTATTAACCTTGGCTTGGCATCCTTTTTAGAAATCAAATACCTAGTTGCAGAGTGGTTAGTATCAACAATAACTTTAGTGCCAATCAAGTATGTACGAAACTTGTAAAATGCATACACAACAACTAATAATTTTTTCTCGGTGGTGGTGTAGTGCATCTAAGTTTCACTCAAGGTTTTACTTGCATAATATATAGAATGAAAAATTTTATCTTTTATCTGCCCTAACACTGTACCTGTATCTCACAACCCAATTCTAGGGCCATGACCGATGCAAGAGCCTAATAGGCATAGCCCACCAGACCCAAGCAAGCCTCTCTTTCTTTAAGATCTATTACTCAAAATTTCTAATGAATGTTTTTTCAAAATTAAACAGTGAGAACCAAGTATATATATATATATAACATCCCCAACATAGGGTTATCATTCTTCAAACCCAACCGATAGGGGTAATCAATCAACATACAAAGTGCAAAACAATCTCATAATTTACATTTCAGTAAATATATACACTAACAAAAGACCTTGACTATCAGTGGAGTGACTTTGGGTGTGGGTGCCGCTACAAGATACCATGGTACCTATCAAATGGAGAATACAAATGGACACTTCAATCTAGGTCCCAACTACCTCCAAATCTGAAACCATGAAGTTAAAAAGAGTGAGTATAAACCTAGCGAGTAAACATAAGAAAGGAATAAGCAAACGATATGGATAGCTTTTTGAACACGTGATGCACTTGTGTAAAAACAACGCAATTTTATATATTATCAACAAAACTCGATGTCGTGTTGTTTTTCAACTCATTTTAAAACATTTAGGAAATTCAAGCAAGGTAAGCATAGCAGAGCGAATCTTGCTACAGCGGAACGACATTCTATAGCATATAGTACAATCACATTTTTTATTTTCATAACTTGTCTATAGCATATATATATATATATATATATACACATGTACACCACCGCCGCCTTACTCTGCTCATGTGTACTACCTACACGCACAAGGCAATATCATCATGTGCACTTCCTACACACACATTTCAATATCATCATGTGCACTCCCTACATGCACATTTCAATATCATCACACGCACTCTTGCCCACATCATTACCAGCATGTGCACTCCCGCACAACACACCACCGGCACCGTCACGTGCACTCCCACACCGCACATGCACGGTTATAGCTATTATACAGCATTATCACTCAAAGCATAACACACATATCCACATAATATAGGAACACATGGTTTCATTATATCACATATTTTACCACATAAAAACATTTCATCAAGGGCTTGTTCCTATGCACGTTTTAAAGAAAAGTTCGATAAAACATTTCAGGTGATTCAATTAAACACATATGCATTTATCCCAAAACATTTTAATGCAAGTTCACTCACCTTACGATAGCGGGATATTACATCGCTATTAGTTCGGAGCCATATCTAGCTATTTCTACTTGCCAATCGCTCGTTATTTCCTCAAGCATGCCACCATAGTCTACTATCTTTACTTTTGCACTTCCTAGCAACAATCATGAATCCTTATTCAACTAACTTATATCTTGACACATTTTTACCATAGTTGCCTTTATCCTTTACTTGCGTACTTCTTTAAATTATAATTATCGGCAACTTCGTTATGACTGTAGCACCCATATTAACCTTTTTTAACCATTTTCATTCAAATTCGTCTTATATTTCCACTCATAATCCGCATATATGGCAGCAACAATCATCCTCACTTTCACTCAATTGTTTCCAAGCTTACAATTAATATAATTGCCTTTCATCCATACCCATGACATCACGATAACCCTACATATTGCTCACAATCATTCTCACCATATTAAACCAATCATATGCTTCAAATTGTAGAATTAAGCTTACCACTTGGTTTTAGATCAAATTTGACCCAACAAAATTCATAATTTCCTCACACCCATGGCCACCATAGCTACCACAAAATGGTTCACACATTATTTCTCCAAAGATTTAACCAACCATGAGCTTAAAACACAAAAATCCTTACCTTATGTTTCTTGAATCCTGAGACCCACTTGATATTTCTTCAATTACTCTTGAATAACTCACTACCCAAGCCTCTCACTTTTCTCTCATTTCTTTCCTTAGCCAATTCTCTCTATTTTTCCTTTCAAATGCATGGTGGCAAGGTGAAATGGCATGGAAGCTTGAAAATGGCGTTGGGTGGGTGAAAATGGCGTTGGGAGCATGAGGTGGAGGAGAAAATATCTTTGGGCTAAAGATAAGAACCAACCATGGGATAAGAATGAAGGAAGCTTTGACCACTAATGGTAAAATTACCATTTTACCCTAGAAGGTTCTCACCCTTTTTAATTGTATCCTCCCACAATCTTTTAATTCTAATTTCTTTCCATTTTTCTTCCTTAACACTTTTATCAATAAAATATCAAGTTTATGCTTCAACGTGGTATCATCACAATATTTAAATATATACTTACCCGTGACAACTTTATTTAATAAAGACAAGCGAGTCCCATTGACCTCATATTTTTCTAAAATTTCCTCGTTCCTCTTCTCCCCCACTTCGATTGACCATATACTCCTTCTTCATGGAAAAATTTCGACACTGAATAAAATATTAATATTTTAATATTATTTTATTTTAAAATTTCTCACTTGTCTCGTTGGCACCCAAAATGTCTTATTATGCCCCGATTCACTACCTAATCACTTTTTATATCATTAATTCATTCTTAATAAAAATATTATTATTTAATTACTATTGTTTCCCGTGCAAAATATTTTATTTCAAACTATGCCTTTCACCCTTCATCACTTTTAAACACTCTAATTAATCTCAATTGGCATTCGATAAGCCTTATTAGCCAACATATCAAAGTACAGGGTGTTACAATGTAGCTGATCACTAGCATCACATATAAGCTCAAATAGGAGTGACCAATCAAGAACTACAATAATTAGTGCAGATGTTAACTTTTTTTTTCAATTCTATGAATGCAACATGACACATCATCAAATTTAAATGGGAAATCTTTTTCTAAGAGATTGCACAAAGGTTTAATAATTTTAAAAAACTCTGTAATGAATCGCTGATAAAAACCAACGTGTCCAAGGAAACTACTAATACCTGTTATTGAGGTTGATGGTGGAAGCTTTTTAGTGGTCTTAATCTTCACTTTATCCACCTCCAATCCATTGCTTGACACCTTGTGACCAAGATGCCTTCTTATACTATAAAATGGCACTTTTCCCAATTATTACCCAGTTTGCCTCTTAATATCTTTGCAACACCTTATCAAGGTTTAACACGCATTCATCAAAATTATTACCAAAAATCAAGAAATCATCCACAAATACCTATAATAATTTCTCCACCATATTAAAAAAGATAAAAATCATGCATCGTTGAAATGTGGCTAAAGCATTGAACAACCCAAGTGGCATATGTTTAAAGGCAAAAGTACCATAGGAACATGTGAAGGTTGTTTTCTCTTGATCTTCTGGTGCTATGTCACTTTGATTATATCTTGAGTACCCATCCAAGAAACAATAGTACTCTTTTCCAACTAACTTGTCCAACATCTGGTCAATGAATGGTAATAGGAAATGATCTTTCCTTGTAGCCTTATTTAGCTTCAAGTAATCCATGCACACTCTCCATGCAGTTACTATTTTTGTGGGAATGAGCTTATTGTTTTCATTTGTAACCACTATCATCCCACCTTTCTTTGGTACACATTGCACTAGACTTACTCACTCACTATCCAAAATAAGATAAATGATGCCAGCATCTAGCCATTTGATTATTTCCTTTTTTACCACTTCTTTCATGATTGGATTCAATTATGAGACCTTGATCTTTATAGACTTATAGCTAAAAGTAGACGCGATATCACGGACTAGGGGTAATTTCATCATTTCTTTCGTGAGCCCCTTGAAGTATGCTTTCAAACATTATTAAGGCCTAAGTAGGCCCAAGGCATAAATGAATGATGAAAATAAGGATAAAATGATGAAGGAAATAGAAATAATAATGATTTCCAAGGTAGGGGCAAAATGGTCATTTTTCACTCAAGTTGAAATTTTTAAGTTTTCATGAACTCGAGTATTTCTAGACTATTATGGACTTTATCTCATTGTCAAAAGAGTAAAAAGATTGCAAAAAGGATTGGAGGAAGACAAAGGTAACTTGTTAAAGGCATTTTCGTAATTTAAGTGAAGTTTGGATAAGTTTAGGCTATAAATATCTCATTTCTCCAGCAACTTCCTCATTTTTCCAACAGCTTCTTGTTCTTCTTCCTCCCATCTCACATATCTTCATTTTCCATGGAAGCCTCCCTTAAAGCTTCCATAACTCTCTCTCTCTCTAGCTTCAATTTTCATGCTTTTGAGCACTTTTTAATATAACCTTTTGTGATCTTTCACTCTCTCATCTTAAAACCCTCAAAAGTCTTTCCTTCACATTTTCTCTCACTAGTTGGAAATTTTAGAGAGAGAAAGAAAGAGAGAGAGAGAGAGAGAAAGAGAGACTTTCCATGATAGCTTGAGTATTCTTAAGAAGGAATTCAACTATAAATCCACCAAGGTGAGTAATGAATGAGGATTGATTTTAGGTTGTTGATAATGGCTAATAATTGGAGTTGTGAGTTGTTTTATTGTTAAAGTTTGTTTATTTATTTCTAGTGTTACTAAAGTAGAGAAAATAGATAGCCACTTAATGGTAAGTGGAAGCTAGTTAAGAGATAGCTTTTAGAATTATAGTTATGTGAATTGAGTTGATTTGTGATACTAATGTGATGATAGGTTCCAACGAAGCCCCACCGCCCCATTTGGACCATTAGAGGAAGTTAGAGTTGGGTAAAGATTTAACAAATACTGGTGAGTGAAATTGCATTAAAATGTTTTGGGATTAGAGCACATGTGTTTGATTAAATCCATTGAAATATTTTATCTGTTTTGCTTTAAAATATGCATGGGAACAAGCTTTTAATGAAACGTTTTGCGTTGTGGAATGCGACTGTGATGAATCCATGTGCCCTGTGTTATGTTGATATATATATATATCTAAATATATATATGATATGTATTGACAGTAATATTGTTTGTAATTATAACAAAACATATGCACGATGTGAGGGAGCACGTGCCGATGATGACGGGTGCGAGAGTGTGGATGATGATATTGCTTGTGCGCGATGTGGGGGATGCACGCGGCAGTATTAGTTGTGCACGATGTGGGGAGATGCACACGACGACTCCAGCTATATGCACGATGTGGGGGTTGCACATGAGTTGGGTGAGGCAGTGGTGGTATTGGTGGTTATGTATGTATGTATGTATATATATGTTATAAAAGCTTATGAAAATAATTGTGATTGTGTTGCATGTTGGCATTGTTAATTGCTCCCAAATTGCTTTTCATTTCAACAAGAAAATGGCTTTTCATATAACAAGACCCTTTTTTACTAGATTGCTCTATTTCTCGCTGTAGCGAGGTTCATTTTTGCTGCAACGAGAAACTTTCGGGTTAGGGAGGGTTACACTGGCCTGGTTCTCGCTGGTGGTTCCAAAATTCTATATCAGTGCTCTCAATTTGACGAAGATTTTGACCACCTTTCATTCAGAACTGTGAAAAGTGGTAAAAATAAAAGTTGTAGCCCAGCCTCTTATCTTTCTAATGGTCTAAAAATCATGTCAATTGGACTTTTTTAGTGGGATATATGCTTCAAAAACTGAAACATATGCAAACTAAGACTGTTGCTCACTACTAAGAAACTTGTTGTCATGCTTGCTACCTTGCTTGATTTTGACCTATTTTTCACCCATTTAACTTCAAGGATTGATCATGGGTTTTTGCAACATTATGAGGTTATTAATCAAAGTTTAAAATGAAGGGTTTTTAATAAGAAATTAAATCAATTGCATTGTTTTTTGAAACAAATGCATCATGATTCCCAAGTTCTCCTTATCGATTGCTTGTTCCCTTGTTATGTTCACTCACTGAGTTTTATACTCACATTTTTAAACTTCACATTTTCAGATTCGTTGGTAGTTAGGACCTAGATTGAGTGTCCGCGTATGCTTGTCTTCTTGGTAGGTACAATGGCATCTCAGTAGCGGTACCTTCACTTAAAGTCACTCCGTTGACGGTTGAGAGTCATTTGTTTGTGTACAGGTATATGTAATGTGAACTACTAGGAGTCATGTAATAAATGAAGTATGTATATGTTGGATTCATGACGATGCCCTTATGAGACGGCAATGAATGACAGTACCTTGAGATAATACAAATATGAATATTCGGTTGCTATAAAATATTACTGAAACATTCATCGTTGAGAATTACAACACATGGTTTTCAAGATGATGGATGGAATGAGGAATAGGATCTCATAAAGAGGCTTGCTTGGGCCTAGTGGGTTATGCCCATTGAGCCCATGCACCGGTCATGGCCTGAGATTTTAGGCTATGACGTCAATTTTCTTAGATGCTCGATAGTGGCTCTGTGATTATCCTTCAACAAAATTTTGGGCATGCATATTAAACAACTTATACCTTTAATATATGCTATTGTCTAACCAAGTGCCTTTTTATGCTTTCTTAGAACTCTTAGCAGCTTATCTTCCTACTTGTTAGTAAGATTAGATGCAACAAAAATCGAAAGAGTATATAAGTCTCCAAGATATGTATACCTCAAATGATGATGCAATGGTTTGAGTTCTAATTTAAAAGGTTCTTCAATTAAGGTCTTCGCTAGTGAAAATGAAGATGTAGACAAATTTAATAGCTTAAATTGAGTTCCCAACACAAGAGATGGGGCATTCAATGCATTAACACATTTTATGACATCCTCATCATTTGACTCAGATTCAGAAATCAATGATACTTCAAGTGGGTCAATAGGATGACTTTCCATGAAGACTTTATTTCTGGCCTTGTCTGTCACACTAACTGCAAAACACTCATCATGATCATCAGTAAACTTTAAAGATTTAAAAATATTGAATGTTACCTCTTGAACTTGTACTCACAAGGAGAAATCTTTCTTCTCAACATCAATGAGTGCTTTAGTAGTGTGTTAGAAAGGTCTCCCAAGGATAATAGGAACCTTTTCCTCCATATCAAGATATATAAAGTCCATCAGAAAGATGAATTTATCCACCTTTACAAGCACATCTTTCACTATTCCTTTTGGATAGATGAAAGTTCTGTTTGCTAAATGTAGAGTCATAGTCGTGGGTTTAATCTCCTCCAAGCCCAACTTATAGTAAATTGACAAAGGCATCAAATTAATACTTGCCCCTAAATCACTCAAAGCCTTGGCAAAGAATAAAGCACCTATTATGCTTGGAATAATAAAGCTACTTGCCTTAAGCATTGGAAGGAGTTTATTCTGAATGCTTGCACTACACTCCTCAGTGAATGTTACTGTCTCAAATTCACCTAACCTCATTTTCTTGGATAAAATTTCTTTAAGAAATTTAACATATGAAGGCATTTGCTCTAAATGCCTCTGCAAATGAACTATTGATGTGAAGCTTTTTAAACACCTCCATAAATTTCTGAAACTAACTTTCCTCTTGTTGCTTCTTGAAACGTTGAAGAAAAGGTGGTGGTGGTAAAATTACCTTAATCTCTTTTACTTGACACTGCTCACTAGAACTTGCAATCTATGTGTCACTCTCAACACTGTTGTCATTCTGTTCAGCTCGTTGTGGCTCACTTTCAACTTCCTTACCACTTCTCAAAGTGATGGCCTTGACATGTTCCTTAATTTCTCTTCTTATATTTGTTTTTATAACACTAGGTAGTGTTCCTTGAACTTAGTTGTTTAACAAATTGGCAAGTTGACCAACTTGAGTCTCGAATGTTTTGCAATGATGTTGTTTGACTCTGAACGAAAAATGCTTGACTTTGAATGATGCTATCATGTTGTGTCATGTACTGCATTAGTAAATCCTCTACAATTGGTTTTTTATCTAAGATAAGCATTCTTGCTTGTTGCTGGAATCCTATAAATGCATTTAACCTTGAAGTTGAGTATGATCCTTGATTATTGGTCCAAAAGAAGTTTGGATAGTTCCTCCACCTTGGATTGTAAATGTCAGGGTATGGGTAATTCTGCTGTCTATTCCTCACAAATTACACTAGTTCTATCAAACTTGGACACTGATGGCTTGCATGATCATCTCCAAAATACTCACAAGCTACAAAAAGACCTTGAATGGAGTTAGTACCAAAAGATTCAAGTGTTTTAGTTAAAACTACTACCTGTGCAGATAGTGCCAAAGTGGCATCTACATCATGAATTCCAATTACTCTCCTATGCATTGATCGCTCTGTTGGCCATTGGTAGTATTTTGCAGCCATATTTTCTAACAAATCATATCTTCATCAATTGATTTAACCATTAAAAGTCCTCTTGCATGGCATTAATGGTAGTTCAAACATGACCACTTAAATCATTGTAAAATGTTTGCACTTGAAGCCACTTTAGGAAGCCATGATGAGGACAACACCAAAGTAATTCTTTACATCTTTCCCAAGCCTCGTGAAATGATTTAGAATCTTGTTACTTCAATGATGTGATATCATTCCTCATTTTTGCTCTCTTGGCCAAAGGAAAGAAATTAGCAAGGAACTTTTGAGCAAGATCATCCCTTGTTGTTATTGAGCCAATAGGGAGCACATTCAGCCATGCGTTAGTTTTATCGCTTAATGAGAAAGGGAAAAGCCTTAAAGGAATTACATCATCTGTGACACCATTGTGTTTAAAAGTATCACATATCACCAAGAAGTTGGATATATGGCCATTTGGATCATTATTTAGTAGACTCCCATACTGGATTGAAGTTTGAATCATGGTGATGATGGCCAATTTGATCTCAAAATAGTTGTCTTGAATAGCCAACCTTCGAATGCTGGATGGAACTCCTTGCACCAATGGTACATCATAATCCCTTAAGAATGATTTTCAGCTACTACTCACTCTTGGATTTGTTGCTCATCTTGTTGATCATCCATTGTATATGTTTGAGCAAAACCTTGTTGATTTTCTCTTCGAAGTCTTTGGAATGTTCTCTTAATCTTTGGATCATAAGGTATAATCTCCAAGCTTTTTGCCCTTCTCATACAATGATGAAACAAACCTACAAAAGAAATAAGAAAAACTTAAATTATGAGTAATTTGTGAAATTTTAATATTAGCAAATAGAAACAACAAAATTGTCGGCTACGACACCAAAAACATGTTGTTGATTTTTCATGCAAGTGCACATTATCGTAAACAAGTAATATAGTAAAAAGTAGAGTATCGTTCCCACAGGAATTTTGTTCCTAAAGTTTTGCTAAGGACTAAAATTTTGTAACAAATCAATTTTATTTAAGTATCTAAAATTTTAAGAAAATTAATTCAAACTAAATTAAAGCAAGCACTAAATTAACTAACAGAAATTAAAGTAACATGAGAAAGATAATAGACTAAAGACCTAGGATTATGGGTTCATTCAACATTTCATCTAATACCAGCTTCTCTTATTATTTACTTTCTAAGGTGGTTTTACTAACCAACAATCCAAAGCTATGTACATGTCTCTATCGAGATGCTTGCACAAATACCTAACTTAATTAGTTCACTATATGTCTATAAGAATCAATTAAATTAAGTTCATTAAGCTAGTGTCCTAATTTGGTTATGTATGGCAATTGACATATGTCTACTTGAGTTGTAAATCAAATCACCTAAGTGACGTAAACATACACTATTCGAATTTTAGTCCAATTTAAAATCTCTTTGTCGAATCTCAATTAGATTCACAAATTAGTTAATTGTTGATTAGGCAATTAAAAGCATTAAAAAAATTTTTGAATAAGCAAAACTATACCTATTCATGATACATAAAAGAGAAACTAATACTCAAGCTACATTTTGAAATCCACCATAATCCTAGAAAAACAAATTAGTTCATGATATCTTAGTAAAACATTATCCAAATAAATTTAGCCATGAATTCAAGTCAAAGGAAATAATAAAAACACAAAATAGAGAAAGAAACTAATGTTGAAGCTTTTTTTATCTCAAATCTCTCTTAATTTTTCTTGTTCTCTTGCTTGATTCTTAACTCCAGTTCTCCAGAATAGCTGCTGCCACACTCTTTCTAAACTTATTTGAAGAAGTCCCTTAAATAAGCACAAATTAACCTAATTTTCAAATTTCCCATTAGACAATTATTTTTTGAAACAGGCTCTAGTGTCACAGCTATCACTTGAGAGCCGAGGCTCTCTACAATTCTGACTTTGAAGTTCGCTACAAATTTCTTTTAGTGCCATGGCTCTCAAGTGTTATGTCTTTGTTTTACTTTCCTAATGTAGTATTGTCTTTTTGACATGGATTTTGACCATCTTCTAATCTAAACTAGGAAAAGTAATAAACAACAAAGTTGTAGCCTTTCCTCTCGTCTTCTAGTTGTCTAAGAATCACCTCGTTTGGAGTTCTGTAGAGAGAATTATGGTAGAAATACCGCAATATGTTTAACAAATTCTACACTTAACCATCTTGCGCATTTCACTTCCACAAAGCTTTTTACACTTAAGAAACTTCAAAATAGAGATTAAATCAATGATTTCTCAAACTCAGACTTTTGATGTGAAAATAAGCTCAAATTACTCAAATTAAAAATAATTCAACATGCACTAAACCAAATAAAGAAAAGTATAAAAATTACTTAAAACTAGCTTGAAAACGTAGGGATTTAGCTATTTTTTACAATCAAAATGTGGCAACATAACTCTATATCATAGAGTTATCAATGAGGTTCTAGAATTATCCAAGATCAACCCCCCTTTTAGAGGAGGGTCGATCCCTACATGTAAAGCTCTTGGAGTAGCCTTTAGAAATGACTAAGATCGACCCCCATGGAAAGGAGGGTCGATCCCAACAAGGGAAAACACTTAAAAAGATTTTTGTAAATTCTAAGATCAACCTCCAATGACAAAAAGATTAATCCCTACAAGCTAAACTTCAAAATAGGCTATTAAAACCCCCAAGGATTGACCCCCCTTAAGTCAAGGGGTCGATCCCTACACCATTAGGCAAAAAAATAAAAACCTACAAATTGACCCCCAAGGATAATGAGTCGATCCTAAGGCTCCAGGTTAAAAAAAATATAAAAGCTAGTCGTCATTCTTCAATCATTTTTCACTTCCCTTAACTCCCAAACACTTTCTCTTTCTCTCCAAACCCTCATTTAGCCTTTATGGACTCCATAGAGTAAAGACCTAGCTTCCAAATTTTTTGGAGTTTAATATATGCATTTGCACACTTAGTTTAAGCAAACAAATACAACACATTCCATAATCAAATTGTCCAAACTGAAAAAAATATCATTTGAGGCAACCTAACATTTTGGTTCAACATTCCATTCAACCAACTTATAATTTCAATATCTTTCAGGATGCTGCATCCTAATGTTTCCAACAGCACAGAATAAATCTCTACTTTGGATTACAAAAGGTCAAAGAAGGTTCAGATCAATGTTGGAAAGAACATATGGGAAAATGTTTAATGGAAACCTTGAATATGCCAATATTTGGTATAAAATTGTTCAATTACAACTAACTGCCAGATCAGAAATATAATTGGTAGATGTAGCGATAAAGAATCAAATGTAATTGAATAATTACTCGCTTTGGAAGCAAAAGTTCAATCAATCTCTCCTTTGTTGTCAAGTTGAATGAAAACTTACTGTTACATAACCTCACACTGAAGTCAGTAGGGTTTTTTCTATAACTTTAGTTAGATAAGGGAAGTGATCAGAGTACAAGAAAATAGTTCCCTGCCAAATTAACTCTGCCAAGTCCTTAAAGTTGGGCTTCATCTCAGCATTGTTTGTGCTATTGTCAATCTAATATGAATTTCACCTGATAATGATAAATAAGTAAACAACATCCTGAGAAGGAATGTATGCCAACTACTTTCATCCATTTTAAAATACCATATGAACCTCTACCAAGCATTTAAATAGCTGGGAGGCATCTCCCTGTATCATAATTGAAGCAAAACCATAAAGAAGAAAAGAAGGCAACTAATTAACGAATAAATTGTTAGAGAATAACCCCTGCATGGACACGTGCAAGCTTTTGGACAGCATGATCTGTATGCTTACTAATTGTCAATATTTTTTATGTTAGAATAGAACAATGTTTTGCTGTTTGCATCTAATTTGATCACTTGTTAAGCGATTTGTTACAAGTGTTACATACACTAACATTTTGTAACATATATATGATCATTGTGTGATCATCATGCATATAGAAGAATTCTCTGCTTTTGTCCAGCAACTTACTAGTTCTCTCTTTCTCAAGTCATAGTTTTATATCATGATAGTAACATGGTATCAGAGCACCTCCCGATTCTTGTAGGACCTTAGATAACTTCCTTTCAATACTCATGTGTTCTTAGTGGTTCTGCTTTAACTTCTTGTTCAAGAATTAGTTTCTTTTTATAATGACAACTCCAAACATAACTCATCAACCTCCACCAGTCTCTGATGGCTCCAATTATGGAGTTTGGGCCGTGAAAATGAAGACTTACTTGAAAGGTTATAACCTGTGGAATGCAATAAAACAAGATGTTGAACCACAAGCACCAAGGGAGAATGCTCCTGTTGCTCAAGTTAAGCAATATGGAAAAGAAATTGCAAAAAAAGTTTAGAGCTCTTTCATTCATTCAGTCTGCTATCTTTGAGGATATTTTCAACAGAACCATGGAATGTGAAACAGCTAAGGCAACTTGGACAAAGCTACATGAAGAATATGTTGGGACCTCTAGAACAAGGCATATGCAGGCACAGAACTTGAGAAGGTACTTTGACATGATGCGAATGAAGGAAAGTCAGTCTTTAAAAGAATATATAGACCAAATTCTTAAGCTTGCTAACCTAATAAAGTTGTTTGGTGAAGAGCTTAAAGAAGTTCGAGTAGCTAAGAAGATTATCAACAGTGTACCAAGGAAGTTTGAACCTACAATAGCATCCCTATTGCAATCAAAGGACCTGTCTGACATTTCAATTACAAAAATTGTCAATGCCTTGCAAGCTGCAGAACTGAGATTATCAGCAAGAGATGAAGCTTTTGGGGAGAAAGCCTTTCTTGCTAAAGGAAAAGGCAAAGGCAAAGCTGAGGCTTTTACCAAGAAAAATTACAAAGACAAAGATAAGAAGATTACTCAATCTGGTCAATCCTCAAACAAGAAAAATAAGTTCAAGCCATGTTCCTACTGCAAGAAAAGGAATCATACTGATGATTACTACTGGTTTAGGCCAGATGCAAAATGTAAAATATGTAGTCAATTAGGACACACTGATAAATTATGCAAGAACAGAACAATTGAAGATAAACCTGCACAAACAAATGAAAGCTCAGAATTAGCTGAAGAAGTGTTGTTCATGGCTCAGTCAGATTTTGCAAGTGACTTTGGTAACTGTGAATGGCTCCTTGATAGTGGCAGCTCACGGCATATTGCACTTTTTGAAGCTATGTTTGTTGATCTTGATAAGAACCATCGATCAAAAGTCAGAATAAGGAATGGTGGTTACCTACAAGCATATGGTATAGGGAAGGTTCGAATACAAAGCTCAACTGGACACAAGTACATATATAATTTTTTGTTTATACTTTCTTTTGCACAAATTCTGAGTGTTGAACAATTGTTAGAAGATAGTTATGTTCTGTTTTCAAAGATAAAGCTTGCAGAATTTATAACCCCTCAAGTGCATATCTTATGACTATACCAATGAGGAATAGATGTTTTCCTATTAAACCTAAACATCTATGCTTGCAAGTTGAGGAACAATCTGTTTCACTAATTGATCTTTGGCACAGAAGACTTGGTCACTACAATTCCAAGACCTTGGAACAAGTCAGCAACTCAGTTATGCTTGATAAGCTTCCAAAGTTATCCAATAATGCTTCAATATGCAGTGTATGTCAGCTTGGTAAGATTTCAAGGAAACCTTTCCTTTGAGTAGTACCAACAGAACCAAGTCAAAGCTTGAACTTATTCACTCCGATATAGGTGGACCTCTAAGTGAGGAATCACTAAATGGCAGTAAGTTTTATCTTCTATTTATTGATGATATGACTAAATGGAGTTGGATTTTCTTTATGAAATTCAAGTCAGAAGTCTTTGCTTTGTTCAAAAACTTCAAAACCAAAGTTGAACTTGAAACTGGTCATAGAATCAAAATATTGAGGACTGATTATGGTTGTGAATATACTTATAATGAATTCACTCAGTTCCTCAATCAGCAAGGGATAGTTCATCAACTTACTGCTCCATACACTCCTAAGCAAAATGGAGTCAGTGAAAGGAAAAATAGGACAGTCATGGATATGAGCATCTTTCTGTTATATCAGAAGAGGATGCCTCAAAATTTTTGGGTAGAAGCTGCAAATACTACTGTATGTTTACAGAGTTTGTTACCAACTCATGCCCTGAATAACCGAATCCCTTTTGAAGCATGGTATGGTTTCATGCCCTTAGTTACTCATTTGAAAGTGTTTAGTTGTGTATGTTATGGGCACATACCAAATATCTTGTAAAACAAATTGAGTGAAAAAGCTGAATCAGGAGTATTTGTTGGCTATATTACTTAAGCTAAGGCATACAGAATCTATTTGCCAAGCAAAAATAAAGTTGTTGTGAGTTGAGATGTAGTGTTTGATGAAGATTCCAGCTGGAACTGGAATGAACCTCAACCTCAACTGTCATCTCCAAGCCAACATGATAAAATTTTTGCTTTTGATACTCAAATTGAAATTCAAGAAGATGAGAGTATAGATGATATGCCAGTTAGGGGAACCAGATCACTTGAAGACATTTATCAGAATAGCTTGGTGACTATTGAAGAACTTAGTTGCTATACTAAAGCTTATAAGGATTCTATTTGGTTTAAAGCTATGTAGGAAGAACTTCAAATGATCTAGAAAAATGGCACCTGGTCTTTGGTTGACAGACTTGAAAATAGAAACATCATTGGTGTCAAATGGATATTCAAGAAGAAGTTAAATCTTGATGGTTCTCTTAATAGATACAAAGCTCGGTTAGTGGCCAAGGGCTACAGTCAACTACCTGGTGTTGATTATGGAGAAACATTTGCTCTAGTAGCTAGGTATGACACAATTCGATTATTGTTAGCTCTGGCTGGTGCACTTAAGTGGAATGTCTATCATTTAGACATAAAATTTGCATTTCTCAATGGCATCTTAAAAGAGGAAATTTATATTGAACAACCTGAAGGGTTTGAACTTTCATCAGGTGAGAACAAGGTATATAAGCTTCACAAGGCTTTATACGGATTGAAGCAAGCACCAAGGAGATGGTACAGTAGAATCAATGACCACTTGATTCATCGAGGCTTTGTTAAAAGTCAGAATGAAGCCACATTGTACACTCTTGAATCAGGTAACAAATTGCTATTGATAGTGTCATTATATGTGGATGATCTGTTAGTTACTGAAAATTGTGAAAAGGCTTTGGAAAATTTTAAATCTCAGATGCAAGCAAAATTTGAAATGACTGACTTAGGACTTATGAGATATTTTCTTGGACTTGAAATTCATCATTTGAGAATTGGTATTTGGTTATCTCAGCAAAATTATATCTTTAAGGTGCTCAAGAAATTTCAAATGTCAGATTGCAAGTCTGTGTCAACTCCTTCTGTTGTAAACAACAAGCTTTGTGCAGATTTTAGTAACCAACTTGAAGACCCTTTTGCATATAGAAGACTAATTCGATGCCTGCTTATATTTGTGCTTCAAGACCAGATATACAATTCTCAGTGGCATTTTTCTCTTGATTTATGCAAGTACCAATTGATCAGCATATGATTGCTACCAAGAGAATTCTAAGATACTTGAAGAAAACAGAATTTTATCGGATTCATTATACCAAGTCAACAAAATTTGAATTGTTTGGATATACTGATTCTGATTTTGCATGAAGCAGTGAAAATGCAAAGAGCACATCAGGTTATTTATTTACACTTGGTAATGGTCCTTTTTCTTGGAATTCACATAAAAAACCTGTTGTAGCTCAATCTTTAGCAGAATTTGAATATGTTGTTGCTACTGCTGAGGCTGCAAATCAAGCTTTTCGGTTGAGGAAATTACTTATGGACATCAAATTGGAGCAAAAGTTTCCTACAAATTTGTTTATTAACAATAAGTCTGCCATTGCTATTGTAAAAAATCCTATCTGGCATGGCAAGACTAAACACATAAATGTGAAATTTCATGCCATTAGAGATACAGTGGAAAAGAATGAGATAAATATCCAATATTGCCTTCCAGAGTTACAGCTAGCTGATATCCTAACCAAGCCTCTTCAGAAGTCAAGAGTTGAATCTCTCAGAACCAAACTAAATCTCTCCATTGCAAGTGTTAAGGGGGAGTCTTAGAGGATAACCCCTGCATGGATACGTGTAAGCTTTTGGACAGCATGATCTATATACTTACTAGCTGTCAATATTTTTGATGTTAGAATAGAACAATGTTGTGCTGTTTGCATGTAATTTGAACACATGTTAAGCGGTTTGTTACAGGCGTTACATACACTAACATTTTGTAATATATATATGATCACTATGCGATCATCATGCATATAGAAGAATGCTCTACTTTTGTCCAGCAGCTTACTAGTTCTCTCTTTATTTCTTTCTTTCTCAAGTCATAGTTTTATATCATGATATCAACATAAATGCTAAAACTTTTACCCATTGCTTTTGTTTGTGTCTGTTAGGGGGTTACTGACAAATAACGACGCCTTCTAGCTCCAGATAAACATATGTCATCATGATTTGGTGTACAATACATAAAATCACAGTTGGAAGCTGCAATAAAATGAAAAGTCTCTTTCTGGCTAGTGTTGCTCTGCCACCTTTAGTACTAATTCTTGTTCTTTATGTCCCACTTTGTTTGGATTTAAAGGCTCCCTACAGGATAAACAAAGATGCATAAAAGAACCATATTGCTTTAGTAAAAGATCTTTGCTCACCGATGGCCATTTTTCAACCAAATAACGCCACTTTCTTCCTTTCAACCTCCTCTCATCTTTAATCAGACTAGCTTTCCCCAAAAAAAAAAAAAAAAAAAAGCCCTTGATCTAAGAAAAATCAAACAAAAGCTTTACCATTCTCATTTTAGATGATTCTTGTAGTCAAACAAGACATTAAATGTGTTTGTTGGAGTTCAAGGAGACTCCAACCGCACAGGAAAATATAAACAAAAATGGAGGGCTTAGTGGCTAGCCAATTTCGTGATTAAATCATATTTAACTAAAATTTTTGTTAGCTACACTTGATAGCGAAACCCCAAACTACATAAATTAGTTACCGATAGATTGCCAACCCTTTTATTGTATCATTAGCCAGATGTTGAGTAATGTCAATCCATTAATACTTGTTAGTGGTCGAGTTACAATGCAATATTAATCATTTTAGTACTATCATGGAAGCAAAAGCTATTGAACGGTGATCTGCAGGTCACCTTCCTACTATTTGGGATGTTGAACTCGTCAAGTCCTACACCACACCCTGCTCAGTAAGTTTACTTTCATTAGATGCCCAAACTTCATCACCTTAGAGTTACTTTGTGTTTAACCTGCACCACCTTAGAGTTCGAGAGCCATGGTAGTCGTCTTGAGGAACTAAAGCAAGGTGCTGGCGATTTACTTGCTAGCATGAAAGAACCACGTGACCAACTGGATCTGATCAACACAATGCAACACTTAGGAGTGGCTTAACACTTTGAGAAGGATATCAAGGATATTCTTGCTAAACTTGTTGATGCCAACATTGCCACTGATCTTTACACTGTTGCCTTGCAATTTGGACTTATACGTCAAAATGGTTTCATCATTAGTACAGGTTCTATGCGAATAATGTTATTGCTATATTTAATTTATGATCATCCTTTCTTATTTTTACTTATGCAATTAATCAAATTTGAAAGTTTGTCATTTCATCCTAGATAAACTAATCAAGCCCTGTGTTAAAACTTAAAACTTAAATAAACTAATCAACTAAAGGTTTGGAATAATTGGACACCTAACTTAACACACTACAACAAATTTGACTTAAAACAGCACATTTTTAAAATTTGTATTAAAAATATTTTTAATAACACTTTTTTTATATTTTTTAGAACATTTTTGCAGATTTGACTTCACTATATAAATTTTAGATGTATTATGAATAAAATGTAACAATAGAAATTACATACACCAGCAAACGTTGCATTACTTTATATTAGTATTAAATGCGAAAAAAATGAAATTAAAAATTTAAATGGGTACAATTTTTAGGATTTCACTATACAAAAAAAAGGTTACTTAAAAAAGTGTAATTAAAACTCAATTTTATTGTAGTGACATGATATTAGAGCTCTGATTTCAAATAGCAGAAAATCTGTTTCTCTCCTTTTAATATTGTTTCAAGTGTTTGGTTACAAATTGAACTTTGCAATACTTCTTTAATCCTTTTGTGGTTGTAGCTAGCTTCTTTCAACACTTGAGTCCACGTGGAAGCCCATTAAATATTCATCTAAATTACATGTACAGATGTGTTTAACAAGTTCATGGAGAGAGACGGAAAATTCGTGGACAGCTTATGAGAAGATGTTATTGGGCTATTGAGTTTATACAAAGCTTCTTACATTGGGATGCCAGAAGAAGATGTTCTAGATGAGGCCCTGGATTTTGCTGGAGCTTCCCAAGTTGAACTTCGATATCATGCAATCTGTTTATCTGAAGGAGCTCCAGGAACTAGTGGAGTAAGATCAATTAAAATAAATAAACTTAAAAAGAAATGAATAATAAACTGTTAAGTTAATATTGTTATCAGATTTTTAAATTACTATTACTTCATATAATTAATTAGTTAAATTACATTGGTAAGAAATCAGATTTTTAAATTACTATTACAAGATATCATTAGTTAAATTAGATTGAAAATAAATAAGATTTTAAAATGCGATAGTTTTTTTTTTAATGGGTAAAGATGAAAATGCGACAGTTAAGAAATTTAATTTTGGCATCAACTTAAATAATTTAAATTCTTACAAAATAGCATTGCTGTTAAATGGATATATATATATATATATATATATGATTTAATGGAAAATGTTCCTAAATCTCAAATAGGTAGTATTGTCTCTCTTGTAAATTGTAATAAAGCCTACAACTTGAATTAAGTTGATTTCTGTATGTCAAATTTTTGACATTTTTTCAATTGATTGGGCAGGTGGTGGAAGGACTTGAACTTTAAGGAAAGGCTACCTTTTGCTTCGGATTGGCTAACTGAGTGTTATTTTTGGGCACTGGGGAGTTGCCCTCCGAGGCCCCAATTACCCATATTGAGGAGGAACCTCGCGAAATTTGGATCCTTGGCTCACTTGATGAGCTTGAGAAGTACACGGATGCAGTCAATACGTGAGAAGTTTAGATTTTAACAACTTCTATTTAAAACTTTCGAAATTTTGTGTTCATTCTTGTACAACATTTCAGGTAAAAATGACAAACTTTTCCCAAATTGCCATTTACAACCGTTTACAACCATAAGATGGGATCTTAATAAGGCAATGGAGGAACTTCCAAAGTACATGAAAGTATCCTTCTCAGCCATTTACAACCATGTTAGTGAAATGGTCCAAGATGCCTTGAAAGGTTATGGCATGGATATTTTACCCTATATTAAGGAAACGGTACGTTCATTAAAAAAAAATGTAAAAGTTATGGTACATAATCGAATGGCCAAATAAAATATTATTTATTTGTTTTTCTTGAACTTTTATGGAAATGAAGAAAAAAAAATTTAGTCTATTTGTTAAAATAATTTCAAAACAATTTTGTAAATTACTTGATGTTTTACAATTTTTAATGCTGAGGAGTAAAAGCAAATCATAATAATAATTGATAAAATATAAAAGGAATATTAGATATTTAAAAATATGACTTAATTTTAAAGAAAGATATATAAAGAAAAAATGAAAATTATGCACGCAGTACATACATAATGAGAACTTTATTTATTAATTATAATTTATGCTGACAAGGTGACATTCAGTTTTTGTACTGGTTGTGTTATGTTAAAGGATATCTCAAAGAAGCACGATGGTTTCACAGCGGATATACATTATCCGACTCATTGATGATTTAAACACTACCGAGGTTTGTTTTTTACATGCGTTGCTATTGCTTTATTGTTGTCAGCTGCTGACACTTGCTGACGAAATCTCTTTTTCCACTCCAAAAACGAATCGTAAATGTAATCAAAATCTTTTTATTGATTTAATCAAGTTGCAGATTTGCAAGGGAATTATTTTTATTATTTTATAAAATAATAAAATTATTTTTTGTTAAGTCACATATTGCTTATCTTTTGAAGGTTGAAATAAAAAGAGGAGAATCGATGAATTTCATCCATTTTTACATGACTTAAGAAGGTGTTTCGGAAGAAGAAACACGTGATGATGTGAAAGGCTTAATAGGAAACTTGTTGAAAAAATTGAACAAAGTAATAGTTCAGGATTCTCTTCGAGCACCCGACATTGTCAAAGTTGCTATCGAAATGACACGATGTATTCATCGGATGTACCAATATGGCAGTTGGTTTGGCATTCAAAGCAAAGAAAATCAAGATTGTGTCAAGTCAATCCTTGAGCCCATTTTCATGGAACAATGTGATCATGCTTTACTGAAATAAGATTTTCAAATTTCAGCCAAAGACTGGCTTAATAAGTTGAGTTTATGCTTTATGTGGTCTTTGAACAAGAGGTTGCTTATCTATTTCTAACTGAGTCTTGCTTGTTGCTATTACGCTATCTTGTGTTATTTATTGCACTTAATTCTAACAAATTATATCTATACTTGAAGGAAAATTTGTTAAAGCTAGTAGGGGTCCTATGTAGTACATATTGAATCAAAATATTAAATGCAATCTCCATTTCAAAATGGATATTTGGTCTTGCTATTAGCAATTCTGTTGTAATTAGAAAAAGAACTACTAACCATAAACATTTTCTCATTAGGAGAAATTTTTTTTTAGCCCTTAAAAATAACGTGTTCTTGTAAATAAGCCTTCAGATAATTTTAACTATTTTTAGCCACAAGAATAGATTTGGAGACAAAAATGCCCTTAATGAGCCATCTTCGTTGACCCGCACTCTCAAATAGGTGGAAAATGGGAAAATAAATATGCAAAGAATTTGCGAACATCTAATTTTGTGCAAAACATCTATTTTTTTTCGTGAAGCTTATGCAAAGCAAAATAATGTTGCATGAGATGGTTTTTCAAAGATTTGGGACATGGCATTCAGATAATAGGAGAATAGTGATATTAAACCGAACGAGGAACCAACCGTGATGAATTGAATGCTTGGAGAATGATGTGAAACTAGAAATCCCTGATACGGTGGTGAATCGAAAGGAGAAATATGTGAATCCAAACCATGAAATGGTCGTGCTACAGCAGGCCATATGTGAGACGGCTATGGCAGGGCAAGGTTTAGAGTTTGTGAAATGGCATGTTGGGAATGTGTGACACGACATGATAGGAATGTGTCACATGACTATGACATGGTAGGGTTTAAAGTTTGTGACATGACATGGTTAGAATGTGTGACTCAGCTGTGACACGACAGGCTTAAGAGTTTGTGACAAGCCATGTAGGAAATCTATGACACGCCAGCGTTTAGAGTTTGTGACACGCCATGGAGGGAATCTATGGCATGCCAACATTCAAAGTTCATGGCACGCCATGGAGGGAATCTATGATATGCTAGCATTCAGAGTTCGTGACACACCATGGAGGGAATCTGTAATATGCCAGTGTTCAGAGTTTGTGACATGCCATGGAGAGAATCTGTGATATGGTAGGGTTCAGAGTTTGTCAGACTCCGTGGAGATCTGTGACACGTCAGGGTTTAGAGTGCGTGTCACGACATGGCAATTTATGGGTGACACGACATGGTTTGAAAAAGAAAAAAAAGCAAGAAAATAACGAGGAAATTGATTGGATTTCAACTGAATGAATCCAATAAATGAATATTTATATAGGAAATTGTGAGGCCATTTCATTTTAATTAAATATTTTTCATTAATCGTAAACGTTTGTGTGAAGAGGTTCATTCCTCATTCCGCATTCCTAAAGATACTAGAGTGTTTGACTTTCTTCTTTGCAAGCTTGACAACACTGCAGCAACAATGTCGGTTATTAGTGAAGAGGTCAGTCAGTTTGAAAATAAAACCTTTAAAACTTTCTTCTGTTCATTGATTTTTTGCTGGGTTTGTGTGATATGTTCGTGTTTTTTCAATCTTTTTCAATTGCTATGTTTAAATTGTTTTCTTCCCGATTTATTGGTCATACCAAAGTTTTGAACTACAACAGATATGGCGTGCAATGGGTAAACTATTTTTTGGGGTTTTTAGTGTGTCGCGACATTGGTTATTTTAGCAGTTCATGTAACAAGTCAGTAATTACACTGATTGGCGTGTCACACGCCATGGGTATTTTAGGCCAGTTCGTGTAAGGACATAATAATTATAGTCATTGGCGTGTTACAACATTTGACTTGATACGCATGGCGTGTTACAAAATTTTACGTTATATGCATGGCGTGTTACAACGTTTTACAATATATGCATGGCATGTTACCACATTTTACGTTATATGCATGGCGTGATACAACATTTTACATTATATTCATGATGTGTTACAACATTTTACGTTATATGCATGGCGTGTTACCACATTTTAAGTTATATGCATGGTGTGCTACCACATTATGGGTTAACTCACTCGTGCATGTGTGCCATGTTTTGCAGATGCAGTCTAGGCAATATGAGGATCATGACAGTTTGCTTATTATGCTGAGGGAGAAATGTGTGTTCAATGTCGTTATTAACACCCACTGTAAGTGGTCGCAACTGCATTACATCAACAAGACTCTCAAAGAGAAAAGGAAGTACAATGTAGTGAAGTGTACGTGCTTCAGAATGCTGCTTGACGTATATCCACAAGGCTACTTCTCCACTGGTCTCCTGCATAACATCATGATTCGTCGAATCAGTGTGACAATTCAATGCAACATGAGCTATGGTTTGCCATTGGCAAAAGCAACGTGGGCATATCAAAGTAAGAGTTCTACCTTATCACTAGACTGAAGTTTGGTCGAATGCCCGATGTGTTCACACGACTGTACGAGGTTGTTGTGGATGGAATTCATACGCGATACTGGAATGGGCAACAAAGCGTTAAGCTACAGGCCTGGCTTAATACGTTGCGCAGAGGTGACTTTCAGCAATAGGGAGACACGACCAAGATGGCACTCATCTTGATCGCGAATAACATTTTATTTGGTCAAGGCTACCGTAGATGGGTGACTGTAAAACTCGACCCTATAAATACATTTCATGACATACATGCACTGAGTAGCATGTTATTACGCTAGGAAAGTCCCTAACAATAGACGAAACCCGGTATTGTACCTAACGGTACACTTGAGATGATTTAACCTCGAACTAGTTCAAATAGGAATCGTAGGATGAAATTTAATATTCTATAGTCCAGGAATGACTAAAAAAAAAGATTGTTTGGAGTTCGAGGATTCATTTGGGGAAAATTGAAAATTTTTATGTTTAGGGGCAAAATCGTAATTTTTCCACCCGCAGATAAATTTTGAGATTTTGAGAGAATTTAGATCACATTTGACAAATTGGAGAATGGTATGAGTATAAGGGATGAAAAATATGTCTATGGGCAATTTTTCAGTTTTTTGGACAAAAATGTAATTTTTGACTTTTACAGGGGCAAAAGTGCAGATTTAAAAAATTACTCCACCAAGACTTTGGATAAGTCTGAGAATTTTATCGCTATGAATATGTGGGACAAGTATATGGTGAAAATTTGGAAACAAATGGATGGCTAGAATTTAAGGAATTAATAAAACAAAAAAAATGAATAAAATAATATTATAATATTTTAAAGGAAAAGTCAACCATTTAAACCCCATTTTAAGTGATGGCCGGCCATAAGGGAGAACAAGAGAGGAAATAGAGAGGAAACGAAGAAAAGAGAGAAAACAAAGGGAAACTAGAAAAATTCAAAGGGAAAATCGTGAATTTCGTCCGTTTACGCGTCTAACGGTAAGATTTTTCGATTTTAGCTTGATTTCTACCTTTCCTATGCCTTTATTTCCATTTAGCATGCTTGAGGAGAGAGATCAAAGAGTGACACCATGTGCTGGCCGGAATTCTAGGGGAGGAATTTTGGAATTTTTAGGTTTTGATTTTTAGTTAAATTCATAGTTTTAGTTAGTTAAATGTGTATAGAAATTAAATTGGGCAAGAAAACATGAAATTTCCACAATACCCACTCTTGGCTGAATGTTCAATGACGTACAATGATGATGAATTGATTTTTATTCTATGGGAAATGAAGAGAAAATGAAGAAAAATGATTAAATGTGATAGAAAAACAAAGTAGAAAATTAACCGAGTTAATGTCCCATTTTTTGGCTGAATTTTTCAAGGAGGAAAGTGAGCTGATTTTGGTGATTTTAAGAGGTTATTGGCTGATATTTAATGGTTAGAAATGTTGGAGAGAAAATGGGACAATTTAGAGCTAAAATGGAGCGCGTTAGCAATTTATCGGGTAAAGTGCCAAAAATAGGTTAATACCGCGTTTAAGCCGTTTTTGGCTATTGCATTTCATACCATGCATTAATATAGGATTTAAGTCAAATATATAGTGATTTAGCATTAATGTGATGAATTGAGTAAATTTTTGCAATGTGTCTAGGAGGAGAGCCTTCCGGTAAAGGCAAGAAAATCGTACCCGACGAGTAGTTATCAGGGCACCTAGAAAGCTTTTAGTTTGTACAAACGGTGAGCAAACCTATTATTATTGTAAATTATCTAGAGTTTATTTTTAAATGCTCTTTATGTATTTTATGAAACGAAAATGAGATCAAAACGGGATTTTTGATGTTTTAGAAATAAATGTGACAAATAAAAATATATAGTGTTAATTATGAAATTAAGTAATTGGAGGCTGTTAACTGTCTTGAAAATTATATATTTTCCTATGAATGGCTTATGATATATGAGTATATGTGGCTATATTTTGTAAGTGCATTGGGAAATTTATGTAAGTTGTTTTTACTATGCAGGCTGGATAAATAAATAAAAACCATGTTATACTGTCGAAATTTTATTAAAATTGGTGGGTTAATCACTGCAATGACGGGTTTTCGTGGACTGCCTATTAGAGGGGCACGATAAACCCAGTTTCATAGTTACTCCGGTTGTAAAGGCGAGGAGGGTAACTCTTGGGGTAGTGTTAGAGTTCACTTCACGTCGAACCCCCACGTGAATGTGTAACTCAGCCAAAGCCAAGGAACGGCTTGTTTTCAAAACCAGAATGTGTTTAACATGTAAATATCTTAACAACATTGGCGGACTCGGTTAGATGCCTCGACCAAGGTATCTCCGAGGACTAGATTTTGACTTGAGCCATGTTTTTAATAAAGGTTATAAGCCTTGACAACTGTTTTGGTAAATTACAAATGTTTTATGGTTTAAGAAAGAAATTGAAAACCTTATGAAATGGTTTGTGATTTGTTGTTTAAACTTACCTCAATTTTACTCGCCTTTAGATATTTATGATAATGTTTGTTCACTCATTGGGATTGCAAAATCTCACCCACCTCCTTTCCAAACATTTCAGGCCTGTGGTAGCTTGTAGATATCTGATTTTGTCGAGGATTCCAGTTGACCCCTCTATCCCATAGACAGTAAGTTACTATCACCAATACTGGGTGTGTTTATGGGCCACTTGTCATTGTAATTATTATTGTACATTATAACTTTGTAAATTATTGTATGTATGAATTTATTTTATTCTCATGCTACAAAAATTATTTATGTATAGTTCTATAAAAATTGTTTTATAAGAAAATAAAATATATTATCAAATATTTTTATTTAGTTTAATTAGCCAACTTTTCACTCTAAATGAATGATTTAGATTACAAAAATTTATTTTAATCGGCAGTGGATATTTTTCTACCATACGTTGTATCTATATCAGGTTTTGAAATTTTTTGGTGAAAATGACCAAAATACCCTTATGTGGCAAAAATTTTATTTTGATTGTTTTCGATCTAAAATAGTTTATATTTTCTTAAAACTCGATATTTAACAATGATTGCTCATAGGAAAGGCAAGAAACTGATTCATTAGCCTTGCGGGGTTCCGATTGGCATTCTGGATAATGAGTGTCAATCGGGACGTCGCGGCGGTTGTCATGGGCCCGAGGGAGGTTTCGAGTTGTGACAGTTACACCTTGGCTCTTGTTGTTGGTGGAGGACATCAACGCTTGGAATGTCTTCCTATGGGGTCACTATGTTTGAAGGCTGACCTTAGACTACCTTTTCAAGGGGTTCAAAGTGCCTTCCTCGACCGTGCAGAAGGATCATTTATGGTACAACATTTACAGATTGCGTGAGTGATACAAGTACTATCACGTAACATTTTTTACTATCCTTTTGACATAATAGTTTATGGTTGCAATTGTTTATCATTTACGGTCTGATAATGGTTACATTTGACTTGCGATTTTGGGCAATGGAGGCAATTCTGGCCTTGTGAAAGATAGTTGCCCCCTCTACTCTGAATGACGTCTACCCATGCATGTGCAGATGGCAATGCAACTAGAAGCCAAAAAACTTCTACAAGGTAGTTGAGATGTTGAAGTCATCTTAATAGGTGAGTGAACAGCTACTAATTTCTACTATGAATTTCTATAATAATTTTCCCTAAAATTTAATCACGGTCCCTATTTTGCAATTGTGGGCAGTGGAGACCTTGGAGCCCACCCCGAATTAGGCCAGTCAGGATTATTTTGTTGACAATGATGTCCAGTTATCTAAGGGCCACCAATACATGCCAATATGGCACATGGAGGATCATGCGGACTAGGGCTTAGGTGCGAGGGAAAAGAGGAGAAACTTAAAGCACAAAAGAGCCACTGGTTCCATGAAGCGGAGATGCACCACCGCTACTGTCGTTGATGAGCTGTCGGTCTCTGACTTAATGGAGGAAGGTGACGACCATGGCAATGGCAATGAAAAGCCGATAAGAATGGTTCTAAAGGTTTGTGTTCAACAATTCCTTATGTGATTATCGAATAACATATCTGTGTTTGCAGTTGGACCATGCGACGACAGCTCCTTAACCACAGATAGGTCTTCCTCAAACTCATAATGCTAACGAGGAGCTGGTAAGGATTGTTATAACGGTTTGTGTTCAACAATTCCATATGTGATTATTGAATAACATATCTATGTTTGCAATTGGACCATGTGATGATAGCTCCTCAACCAATAAGAGGTTCTCCTTAGACTCACAGTGTTAATGACTTGTTAGTAAGATCGGTTCTAACAGTTTGTGTTCAACATTTCCACATATGTTTATCGAGTAACACATTAATTTCTGTTATTGCAGTTGAGGGAGGTGACCAAAGCTCCTTAACCACCAATCGGTCCTGCTCAACCTCAAGATGGTAACGAGTCGTTGGTAAGGATATTAAAGTTCTAATGGGTAATGTTCAGCAATTCCATATATGATTATTGAATAACTCAGTAATATATGTTATTGTAGTTGACCCATTCGACAAGAGTCAATGATAGAGTAGTCACGAAGCATTAGCTGTGATGGATCATGCACCGGTATAAAAAAGACATGTTGGAGCTGAAGGCTTCAATTCAGTTGTTGACTCTGGCAACGCAAACATTTGAGGATCGTACCATTGCTCGGATTCTAGGTAGCTTGAAATCACAGGTACGTTATTTTATCTTCGCTCATATATTGGTCGTTTACGTTTAGTAGGTGTAGTTCTATTTTTTATTCTCGATTTATGGTTTTTGGCATTATATGACCTAACGAATTTTCCTATTTGTCTCATTCTGTAGGGCGATCCTTCATCTCACGGTGCTGGTGAGGGGCATGATGATGCTGATGATGGGCACCTTGATGAACTTGGTGTGCACATTCACGATGACGTTGCTGGTGCTAACGGAGACCCTGTTCCTGAGGTTGATCTGGATATTGATGCATCTGCAGAAGGGAAGGGGGACCTTCACTCAGTCGTGGCTAAAGGAGAGCATCTTCCTTAAGTTGATGCATTAGTGGAGGCAGTAGTAGGAGGGGACCATCTTCCTCAGAGCACTCTTGAAGCTAGGGCTCACAGTTGTTATCACTAGAGTCATTTGATGTCTATCATCGTCCAGCACAAATTTCAGACCTAACTGAGCGAGCACAGGTGAAAATTGGGAGCAAATACAGGGCAAGCCCATACATTGACCCCTCAGTGAGCTGTCGAGATGTAAAGAGCACAACGGTTGAAGCATATGAAGCTTTCAAGAAAAACGAGTGCGCGAGGTAAGCTCTTAAATAACATTGCAAATATTGTTTTTTAATGAAACATTAATCCACCAAGGCATTTCAAACTCATTATGTTACATATGCAGGCGTAACATCGGGATCTTAGAGAATCAAGGGGCTGACTTTTTCACAACATTAAAGGATCCCAAACAAGAAATGACTAGTGAACATATAGACGCATGTCTTAACGTACTTTGTAAGTGAATGATAGGGCCGAAGTCGAAGCTGTACATTACCCGTGCATGTGTGGTTGACACGATATTCTTCGTAAGTTTATTTGAAAATTTTTTAAGTCTGAAAATACTAAGTTTTTTATTGCATTAAGTGTAAGCTACTGTATACATGCTTCACAAGACACCATCCATATGCTACACACCTCATTTCCAATTGAAGATGCCCGGTCGACTATGGATATTTCAGATGAGTTGCAGGCATACGTGGAGAGTGAGAAGCCGACATACGACAAAAAATGAGATGATGTCGATTTCATCATCGCACCTTGCAATGTGGGTGGGCTTTGGGTGGTAGCAAAGATCGACTTGGTGAGGTAGACGATCAAGGTGGTGGACTCCGCAAGAACTTCAAATGCTAAGGATAACGGAGTGCGAGCGGCTTAAATGACACCCCTTACGACAATTATCCCAATCATCTGCCAGCAACCTAGTTATTTCAACAAAACACGTCAGAAGACACGAGATTTAACGCCGATGCCATTGGAAATTCATTTGCCAAAAGTTGAAGTGCATCGGCAGAATGATATTGTCAGTTGTGGGATGTTCATGATAGGGTACATTGACAATATTTTGCAATTGAAATCGATCAGAGTTAAGTAGAATATGATTGCAAATATGTGTCGCCAATACGCTCTAGAAATTTTTTTCAACAGTTGTGAGAGCGAACCCTCAACATATCAACCCTTGTCTTTACATTTTTTGTATATACAATTAATTTTATTAATTTTAATGTTCGTACATTTTATACATTACTTTTTCTTTCTCAATTCAAACATAGTGCCTTTAAATTAATACTGCAACCACACGGCGTGTCACACAATTGGGGCATGGCGTGTCACCCCTAAAAGCTGGAACAAGTCAGCGTGTCACGCCAAATATCTGGTTCCGCTCAACATCTCACCACAATTGGGGCATGCCGTCTCACCCCACAATATAGCAAGAAGTCAATGTGTCACCACAAAAATCTGCATGCACTCAGCATGTCACCACAAGATGGGGCGTGCTGTGTCACCCCACAATACTGCAAGAAGTCAATGTGTCACCACAGAAATCTGCATGCACTCAGCGTGTCACACCAACTATCTGGTTCCACTCAACGTGTCACCACAAGATGGGGCATGTCGTGTCACCCCACAATACTACAAGAAGTCAGCGTGTCACCATAGAAATCTGTATGTACTCAGCGTGTCACACCAACTATCTAGTTCCACTAAGCGTGTCACCACAAGATGGGGCGTGCCGTGTCACCCCACAATAATGCAAGAAGTCAGCGTGTCACCATAGAAATCTACATGTAATCAGCGTGTCAGCTTAGCATAATATATTTTTCAGGAATTTTCGTCCTTATATTTCAATTTTATTTTTAAAATGTTTTAATTTAATAAAAATTAATTATGATGATTCATTGATGAAATTTGATTGGATGATCCATAAATTTTTTAAATTTGTTTGGTCAAGTCATGTGTTTTAATCTTAAATTTCATATCATATATTTTTAATTAGTCCAAAGTTTTCTTTTTCTAGACTTGCATCCTTTGAAGTAAACTCCTTGGTACAATATTATTATTATTATTTTGATAAGTGATTGGCTTAAAATTCTATATGGAGGTATTAATAAGATAAAATAAACGTTGTAATTAAAAAATTACAAAAACAAATTGAATATGAGGATTTAGAAAGCTACTAAAGTTAGATGAATTAATTTTATATCTCTTAAGAGATTTGATGGTAAGAACATAAAATGTTAAATCAAATGAAATAGAAAGGAATTAAAATAAATCATTAATTGTTTAATACAAGTCTTAATAAAATGTGAGAAAGGGGATAATAGTATAAGGACTTCGCAAGTCTATTTAGTGGTCAAAACTACGGACAAAATGAAATGAATAATCAAATAATATATCTACAAAATTAATAAAAAAATAAAGACTCATCTACAAGAGGAAACTAACAAACACAAAATCCAAATATGAATGTGTGAAACCTTGACCTTTATAGACTCGTAAAGGGAAGTATACGCGATATCCCTGATCAGGGGTAATTTCATCATTTCCTTAGTAAGCCCATAAAAGTAAGATTTTTAAACAATATTATGGTCTAAGTAGGCCTAAGGCATAAATGGATGGTGAAATTAGGGGTAAAATGGAAAGGAAACCAAAATTTTGATGATTTTCACGATAAAGGCAAAATGGTCATTTTTCATCTCGGGTTAAAATTTTAAGTTTTCATGAACCTGAGCATGTCTAGACCATTATTGACCTTGTCCCAGTGTCAAAAGAGCAAAAAGATTGCATAAAAGATTAGAGGAGAATAAGCTAAATTATGGAGGGGCAATTTGGTAATTTAAGTGGAGTGGATAAGTTTGGCTATAAAATATCTTGAATTTCCAACAGCTTCTTGAATTTCTAGCAACTTGTCTTCTTCTCCTTCTTCCCTCTCACGTTTCTTTAAAACCTCCATGGAAGCTTGATATGGAGCTTGCATGATTTTCTCTCTCTAGCTCTAGTTTTCATACTATTGAGCCCTTTTGACTAGAACCCTTGTATTCTTTCAATCTCTCACTTCAAAACCCTTGATAAATCTTATTTCTATACTTTTTCTCACTAGCTAGGTGTTTTAGAGAGAGAAAGAGAGAATTACCCTATTGATTTGGAAGTAATTGGAAGAGAATTTGACTACAAAGGAGCCTAGGGTAAGTGATGAACTAAGCTTGATTTTTAGCTGTGAATAATGGCTAGTAATTGGGATTATGAGCTGTTTTATTATTGACTATGTTCATTCCTTTTATAGTGATTAAGATAATGAACATAGATAGCCATTTAAAGTGGCCATTGAAGGCTAGCTAAGAGATAGCTTTTAGGGTTTATAGTATGTGAATTAACATAATGGTGATGTTAATGTGATGGTAGGTTTCAAGGAAGCCCCATCATCCCATTTGGACAATTAGGGGAATTGGAGTCATCTAAAGGCTCAACAATACACCGGTGAATGGACTTGCATTTCAAACTTGTTTTGGGGAATGTGAATGATTTTATCTAACTTGACTTTGAAAATGTGCCTTGGGAACAAGCCTTTGGTGAAGTGATTTTATATTGTGGAAATGTGCTATACAATGTGCATTAGGTGTTTCTTTGTATGTTGATGTGGACCCGGCTATGTACGAGTAGGAATGCACATAAGCCATTGCTGACCCGACTATGTGCGAGTGGGAGTGCACATAAGTCGTTGCTGACCCAGCTATATGCGAGTGGCAGTGCACATAAGCCATTGCATATGAGATGATGATGATGGAAGGGTGGATATGATGATTGATATCTATATATATATATATATATATATATATATACATATATGGTATATGGTTGTAAATGCAACAATGTGAACTTCTTAAAACTTTGGCTCGTGCCGAAATCATTATCATACTCAGTGATCAGGGATACCTTGATTGAGGGCTATCCCAACTGAGTCCGCCAAGGCTATTAAAAAAATTCACATTTCGCATAAATCATATTTTTATTTTGAAACATATAGTCGTTCCTTGGCGTTAGCGGAGTTCATCATCACAAGGTGGTTCGGAGTGAAGTGAACTCTAAAACTGTTAGCCTCAGGAGTTATCCACCCGCGCCTCTCATACTGAGGTAAGATATAACGGGATTTACTGTGCCCCTCTAATAGGCTAGCCCATAGAAACCCACCTACTGCAGTGGCTAGTTAAATAACCCACCATATAATAAAATTCATTCTAGCATGACATGGCAATTATTATAATTCACAGCTTGTCAAGGCTAAATACACATTTCATATATTTCAACATAAATACCAATTTAGCCATTCATGCAAATATTATCATAAGCCATTTATTCAAATCACAAATCTACAACATACCAGTGGTCTCCAATTACTCTATTTTTCAAAATCGTTATTTCGTTTCAAGACAATTTATAAAATCATTTTATTTAAACATATTTTATTTGTAAAACCAAAAATTAACCATTTAAACTCATTTTCATAAAATTCCACTAAAATCAATTAAAATCATACTTTAGATAATTAAAATGATGATAAGGTTACTCACAGTATTAGGAGTAGAAATACTCCTATCTCCTGCCCTCGGGTACAATCTCTTACCCGAAACAATTGACTCGCTAGCTATCCATAATCCATGACACAAAATTCAATAAATTGTGTCAATTTATCATAAATTATTTCAGGCTCTTATCCATGCGTATGCACTAGATAGGGTTTGAAATGTCCGGACAATCGCTTAATTATGGTGTCTGACCTAACTCGCCTATACACGATGTAAATTCCTAAAATCCCTAATTCAACTCCAATTCCATCTATTTCAATTTCAATTATCCAATTATATCCACAACACCTCAATGACTGTGAATTTGGTCCAATTTATCAGTCCGGACTATAAATTACGCTTTTACCCCTAGTGGGTAAAAATTTCAATTTATTGCACCGAAAATTCCCATTTAATTTTCAACCTCATAATTCATCATTTTTTCACCCAATTCTCTTAAAATAAAGTCAACCTCATCCTCACATACCATTGGCTAGATTCGGCCTAGAGAAATTCAGGGAGAAAATAAATATTTTTCTTGTTGTTTTACTCATAAATATGTTAAACTAACACTAAACACTAACATAGCTCAAAATCAAATTTATCTAACAACTTTCTCTCTCTAAACCCATATGACCAGAATTGAAATCATCCTCAAATCACATGATTCAACCGTGAAAAATGATGGGAAATGCATGGGAAAGGTAAAGCACAAGACAAACTTAAGAAATGTTACCTTTTTTTCACTTGATTTTTGAAATTTCACCAATTTTCCTTTTAAATTTCTTGGCTAGGGGTTTATTTTCTCCTTTCTCCCTCTTGTTTCTTGCTTGGCCGAATGTTGAAGAAGAAGAATGGGTTATGGGCTGATTTTTTTATGCTTTTTTATTAGTTTAATGAAATAATATTATTTTATTCATATTTGAATATTTTATTAATTCATTTTTTTTTTTACCCATCCACTTGTCCTACTTTTTCCACCATACATTCCCTTTGACTTATCCAAGTCTTAAGTGAAATTTTCAGATTTTTCCAAAGTTTTGGTGGAGTAAATTTTTCAAAATTACACTTTTACCCTCGAACTTTTCAAAAATTACCTTTTTTGCCTCAAAAATTGAAAATTTGCCATAATGCATAATTTTCACTCCTCATACTCGTTTCACACTCCAAATAATTAAATTTCATCAAAATCCTTTCAAAAATTAAATTTTCGATTCTAGGTGGCAAAATTACCATTTTGCCCTTATACTCTAAAAATATCGAAAACTCATATTTTCCACTACTAAATCTTCCAATTGTACTTCAATACTCATATCATACTCAAACATGTCAAATGGGGCTAAGAAAATCTTTTCTAAAATTCTCATTTTGTCCTCAAATTGTAAAATGACCATTTTACCCCTAGATAGTGAAAATTTCGGTTTGACTCCAAATTGATCCTCAAACTCTGAATTACTATTTTGAGTCAACCCTAAACTGTGAAACTCTTAATTTCACCTTAAAATTTCTATTTGAACTAGTTCGAGGCTTAATTGACTTAATGGTACCATTAGAGGCAATATCATCTTTTAACGATTCCTCGAACTTTCTAAATATACAAACATTCTATTGAGCATGTAAATGACGTCGTAATTATTTTATAGAACAGGGTTTGACACCTTAGTTCCCAAAATACCTTATTATACCTCAATTCACATCCGATAAGCTTTATTTGTCACCATATCAAAGTATGGGGCATTTCATTTCCGCTATAGTGAAGATTCATTGTCGTATTTGACTTGCTTGTGTAATATTAAGGCTTTCATTCTTCAAATGGTTCGTTATGTATGGATTCATGATTTTCAAATGATTAATCATTTAAGGGCTTGATGAGGGGTTTTTAATATGAATGGAACTAAATTGCATTGTTTTGAAACAAGTGCATCATGATTTTAAATTCTCCCTTGTTGTTGCTTGTTCCCTTCCTTGTTCATTCACTGGGTTTATACTCACCGTTTTCAACTTCATGTTTTCAGATCACGAGGCAGCCGATAGCTAGGACGAGGTGTCCTTGTAGACTTATATCCATCTTTTGGTAGGTGTCTCGGCATTCAATAGCTGTACATTAGTCCGAGTCCCTCCGCTAGAAATAGAGTCTTCTTTTTTAGATGTATAGACAAACTTGGTGTAAATTATTAAGATACATGTTGTAGGCAATGTACACTTAATTCGTATGCTAGTATGAGTTGGCATTGTTTAATATTACTTTGATCCTAAGTTATGAAATGTGACTTAGTAGTTTATGATGGAATGATGAACATGTCAGATTGATAAGCTTGCTTGGGCTTAGTGGACTATGTCCATTGGGCCCATGCGTCGGTCATGGCCCGAAATTTGGGTTGTGACATATATACCCATATGCGGTTAAGGGCAAGAGGGCCTATAGATTTATTATATTTCATTTGATGGTGCCTTAGAGATTTGAAGGCACTTAGAATTATATTAAGCTTAAAGATGGCTGAAGCTCGTTGAATTTGAAATATTATTTGATATGGACATATGGAATGTCACAGGCACGATGGCCTAATTTGTGGATATGTGTTCCGTTAAAGTGATGAATTCTGGATATTGATTTGACTTTAGGTTGAGTGGAGTCCCATGCCCTATAACTTTGTGTGCCTATAGGGATGGTGGTAAGTAAGGACGATGGCATTTGTCACGACTCGGTACTCCCTTCGAGCCCGTGGCAATCGTCGCGGTGTCCCGATCGACACTCATTACCCGAAATGTCAATCAGAACCCCGCAAGGTTTTAATATCAGTTTCTCATTTCCCCTGTGAGGAACCGTTGCAAAATATCATGTTCTAAAAGATTTTAAGCTATTTCCAACTTAAATCAATAAAAAAAATTATTTCTGTCACACAGGGGCATTTTGGTCATTTTTTCTCAAAAATCTCGAAACTAGCTAAAAATATAGTACGCAACTGGAAAACACATATTTCATAATCAAAAATAAGTTTAGATATCTAAAACATTCATTTAAAGTGAAATTATAACTATTTGAATATAATAAAAATATTCAATAAAATATTCTATTTTCTTATAAAACAATATTTATAAAGTTACCGTTAAATAATTTTTTGCAGCGTAAAAACTAAATAAATTCATACATATTGTAATACAGATAACCAAAGTATAAAATTTAATTTATAGTGACACGTGGGCCCACGAACGACCAAAAGTATCAAAAGCGGTAAACCTATAGTTTTTTAGGATGCAAGTCCAACTGTAGCCCTCAACAAAGTGAGCTATCTACCAACTATCCTGAGCCTGAAATGGGTGGAAAGGATGGTGGTGAGATTATATAATCCCAGTGAGTAAACAAATACCACCAAAATATCTAAAGCTGAGTAAATGGAGACAGATAAAATAGATTAGCATAAAAATGATTCTCAGCATTTCGAACTCATTTTAATAAGATAAAATAGATTCATTTCATTAAAATAAACAACGAGGCTTATGATTTCCTAAAAAGTTTGGCTCGTGCCAAAATCATTCTCATACTTAGTTATCAGGGATATCTTGGCCGAGGGCTATCCTAACCGAGTTCGCCAAGGCTGTTAAAAAGTTATGTACGCATAAATCATGTTTTTATTTTGAAAACATAGTCGTTCCTTGGCGTTGGCTGAGTTCACCCTCACGTGGTGGTTTGGCGTGAAGTAAACTCTAAAGTTTTAACCTTAGGAGTTATCTAACAGCACCTCTCATACTGAGGTATGAATATAATAGGGTTACCGTGCCCCTCTAATAGGCTGGTCCACGAAACCCGTCCACTGCAGCAACCAATTATAACCCACCATATAATAAAATTTGCAATAACATGACATAGCAATTATTTTATTTTACAGCCTCTCAAGGCAAATCAACAATTCATACATTTTCAGCACATTTACCAATTCAACCATTCATGCCAATATTATCATAAGCCATTCAGTTCAAACCATGATTTAGAACACAGTAATTAGTCTCAAATTACTCCATTTTCAAAACCATCTTTCAATTTCAAGACAATTTTACAAAATCATTTCATTTAATCACATTTTGCTTATAAAACATAAAGATTTACCATTTAAAATCATTTTCCATAAAATCACAAAAACGAGTTAAAATTCACTTCAGATAATCAAGATGATGATAAGGTTACTCACTATTTCGAGAGTCGAATTTCAAGTACTCCGATTCTTGATCCTCGGGTACTATCTCTTTACTTTTGCCAGAATGCTCACCACTTAGACATAATGCACAATAAGCCATTTACTACATTTGTGCTAAATTGTTATAAAACAAATTCAGGCTCTATACTAATGCATGAAATGGGATGTAAATTGTTCGGATTATCGTCTAAACACGGTGTTCTACACAAATTCAATTGTGTACCTAAATAAAATGGTATTGGCCTAATTCGATCTATCACTCGATTAATTGGCCAATATGTCCAATTCAACTCCAAATAATTCTATTTTTCTCTCAATACTCCAAATCATCAAACACAAATTAAATAACTTGAAATATGGCAAAATCATCCTCACATTTCTTCTTGAGAATTTCGGCCATGGTGAGTGCATCAACACTATGATTTTTCCTACTTGATTTTCTTACCATAATTCATCATTTCCTAACCAATTCACTTGAAATAAAATCAAATCCACCATCAACACTCTACAAGGAAGATTCGGCCAATGATGAACTCATGAGGAATATGTGAATTTCAAGCTTAATTCTTACACTTAACACCATAAACAACTAAAAACATCCATATATCTTAAAAATCTACCTAAATCATCATCAAATTCTCTCTCTTGGGGTTTGATCAGCACACTATACTTCATGATATCTTGTGATTCAACCATGAAAAATGCAAAATAATGCATGGGAAAGGTAGATCACAAGTCAAAATCAAGAAATTTTACCTTTGATTACTTGATTACTTGAAATCCACCAATTTTCTCTTGAATTTTCACTCTAGGGTTCTTGTTCTTCTTTTCTTCCTTTGCTCTTACTTTGGCTGGCCATATAAATGAGAAATGGGCTGGTTTTGTGCTGATTTATAAGGAAAATAATAAATGGATGAAAATTTGACACATGTCACCATTCCATTGGTCCATGTGTCATACTTACCCATTAAGAAATCTCTCTCCACCACTTAAATTTCCTCAATTATCCATGATAATATTGGGTAAAATCCATGTGCTGGACAAGTGTTGGGTGGTGAAAAATTACAATTTTGCCCTTGAGGTGGCAAAATGACTATTTTGCCCTTATGCTCAAAAAAATGCCAAAATTAAAAGTTTTCACTTCTCAAACTCAAATTATACTCCAAATGATTAATCTTAGTCGAAAATTTCATCCAACACTCACATCTTAACCTTGGGTAGCAAAATGACCATTTTGCCCCTAGGTCATGAAAATTCCAATTTGACTCCAAATAGGTCCTCGAACTCCAAATCACCATTTTAAGTCATTACGGGCTTTTAAAATTCTCAATTTCATTTTAAAATCTCTATTTGGACTTGTTCGAGGCTTAATTCAACTTAATTGTACCATTTGGTACAATACCGTCCTTTAACGATTTTCGAGGTACCCAAGTAAACAAACATGCATTCTTATGTAGGAATGGCACAGTAAACATATTATAGAGCTGGGCTTGACAGCATTAATCTCGCTTGTGATTTTCGCCTGTAGTGCTTTAAAGGCATCCATTGAGATTACTCTAAGTGATGGCAACTGTCGGGCTATTACTTTGGTCGATCATATGATTCTCCGTTAGCTGCCTTATTTTTAAGTGTGATTTGTTCTCCACCCGTTGCTTAGGCATGTGCATGATTCGATTCTCTACTGATTGGCCAGTAAGCGTGATTTGACTACGTCTAGCGTAAAACCACTCATTTGATTTTGTTTGACTATGATAACATATATCAAGTATGGCATGATATGATTCGAAATATGAATAAGTGGTCACCACTGTGAATGATATTTGATGAAATGCTTCGGAATAAGCAATTATTTGTAAATATGTCACACATGGTGTGCCATTTGAATTGTATAAAGGTTGTATGATACAAACCTGCTATGATAGCCAATGTATGACCTTGTGAGAAATGTCTAAGTTATTGTATACAAATTATGTGTCAAGGGTAACACTTATGCATTTGAATTTGAATGTTATTATGAAATCCCTTGGTTATGTATCTTTGGAAATTCTGAGGCTTACTTGGGTCTCGCAGGCTTCCCTTGTTGAACTCATGCGTCGGTCACGAACCCTCGGGTTTAGGTTGTTACAAGTGAGAAGACACCATTGTAGTAGTCTAAAGGTAGCTCATCACCATCATTGTCACCAACGTCATCTTATGTTAAGCAGAGAAATATGAGTGGGCAAGGTAAGGTTAAAAATTGACATTTCATGCATCTGCATTTTGATATAAATTAATCCGACCATAATTTCTTCGTGGTATATTACATGCACAAGCGCAATGTCGGGATATTAATGGATCAAGGTCTATAGCTTTTCATGCATTTAGAGAAGCCCGACAACCAAATGAGGTCTGAACAAATCGATGGATGCGTCAATGTCATTTCCAAGCGCCTTATAGGTTCAAAGTTGATTTTGTCAAGTAAGCATTATTGTGCGGTTGATACGGCATTCTTCATAAATTTAGGTTTAAGGGTTCTGTAATTATGATAATCTCTCTATGTGTTGTAGTTACTGATGGCTAACAACTTTGAATTTTGTTTACAAGACATCATCCACATGTTAAGCATTCAATATGTGGAGAAGTTTGACCCCATGAATGCGTAAATTTCGCTTGGGTTGGTGTCTTATGTGTAGGGTAATTTACCAACCTAAGAAAAAAATGGACAGATGTTAATTACATTCTCACCTCATGTAATGTGGATGAGCATTGAATTTTTGTAAAGATTGACTTGGTGAATTTAGGGATAAAGATGGTGGACTCTACACAAACTTTTGCTGCTATTGCCTCTAGACTGCATCAAAATCAAATGCAATGCCTTAGTACATTGATGCCCATCATCTACCAGTAATCCAATTATTTCAATTATACGCGGCACAAGAAATGAGATTTAATGCCAATGCCACTAGAGATATCGCCCTTAAAATCTGTAATACATCGACAAAGCGATCACTACAGCTATGAGATGTTTACTGTTGCATATATTGAAGACATTCTGCTATCGAGACAATTCAAAGTCAAGTAGAAGATGATTGTGAAAAAGCAGAAGGAATTCGCTTTAGAAATATTTTCAAACTGTTGTGAGGGTGAAGTCGAAAGTTGGAAAAATCAATGTTGATTGAGCATTTCTGAATATATTTACTTGAATATGTGTAGAGTTCATAACTTAATTGAATGTGTGTGATAGCAAGCATTCATGACAGCGTCGTTTGAAATGAGTATGCTAAATTATCAAATTAAGGTTAAGGAGTTATTTGATTGGTGTCATTAACGAAGGAAGCAGTTGACCATTAGGAATGGTGTTTGGCAGTTTAGCATGTTAAGCTTGGCGTTTTGCCTTTTAAGTTATTAGAGTTGGCGCGTTGCGTTTTGCTTTAAGGCTTGGCGTATTGCATATTAGCATGTTAGGCATGGTGTGAGGCATATTTGCATTTTAGGAATGGTGCATCACTTTTCCACATTTTATGCATGGTGTGTCACATATAATGAGGTTGTAATATGGCGTCTCGCATTGTCGCCTATTCATCTGTTTTGCTCCAAATGAAATCATTAACCTAATCAATAATCTTATATGATTACCCTTTAACCACCCTCGTCCAAAATCTTAGATCTGCCACTAAGTTTGGGTATATAAAAAATAACAAATAACATACCTATTGACATACCTAATGGTAAGTGCAACATGATCTAATTACTATAAAAGCAAAAGAAAATAAATATACTAGAATTTAGCACACTCGTTACATGGGAAAAAAAATCGATGTTCTAAAAAAAATAAAGAAGTAGAAGTTGCACAATAAAAAGGGGTAGTTTTTCTCTGTGCATGTGAAACAAAATACAAAATAAAAAAATCTATTTTATAGGAAAAGCGTAAAGACATATATATATATATATATATATATATATATATAACTTTAAACTATTTGATGTAGTTATTTTATTTTTAGATAATTAATCAATTAAGTTTTATCAAATTCAATAATTGACATTATATTAATATATATATATATATATTAAGTTAGTATTACTTAATTGTATTATCAAATTCAATAATTGACATTATATTAATATATTAAATAAACTGATAACTAACATCAACTTATTATTTGAAAGTAATGAAACAAAAAATTTGTAAACCTTAGTTTTAGGAATCACATTTTCCCACAGTTTTCTAACCTTCGGTAGTTGCCTATTCTTGCCAACCCAAACCTCGCATGGAAAACCATTTCCCCTCCTTTTTATTCATTCTTACCTTTGAGGATGTGGATGAAATCCAAAATTATCCAATTGCCTTGCTTCAAAGCTATCACCGGGTCGACCAAAATTACCTTTCATTGGAAACTTGTAATCTAGTTTTTTACTGTTGCTCATCAACTTTATAAATTCATCTATGGTACACTACTTTAAAAAGTTCTTAAATTACTTTAAAAATTTTGAACAGACTTTTATTCTTATATTTCGTTCAATCAACCTCTTATACTTTTATTTTAGATTAAATAAGCTTTTGTAATTAATAGTTAATTAAATACCATTAGTCAAAACGTCGTCTATCATTTTATACTTACATGATATTGATGTGATGCTAACGTAGATAGTGAAAATGTCACGCGATCATGTCATCATGCTCTGTCACTATCAATTATGATATGTCAACATATCATGTCACTGCTATGTGACCTAAGATGACAAGTAACTTTTTAATAAAGATAGTTAATCAATCGTAAATTATAAGAATTTATTTGACCCAAATTAAAAGTAAAGAGTTTGATTGAACGTAATAAAAGAATAAAAACTTATTTAATTTTTTTAAATAGTTCAAAGACTTTGTTAAGTATTATACTTTCATATATTTATACATATACACATACGAAAATACACATATATATATTTAGACATAAAATTATTAGTTTATAGATCACGATGGCATTTGCATGTATTTATGTGTATTTTTATTATTAATTAAGAAAATTTATTTAAAATTTTCAGTGATAAATAAATCAATCAATTAATATAAAATGATGCATAAGTTTGAACTAACAATTTTGTCCTTTACGTAGAAAGTTCAAACATATAATCATGTCCCATAGGGGAAAAGAAAAGGAAACAAATAGTCATGTGCTAACAGAATAATTGAATCCTACCCAACAATCAATTGATTTCTTATGGATTTGTCGACACAAAATAGTGGAGAAAATTATGAAGGGCAGCAATCCTTGTTTTTTCTCTTATTTTCATCTTATTTTTTCTAATCTTTTTGTATATTTATTTCTTTGTAAACCTTATAATTGTTTGTTTTTGCAATTTTGGCATTTTTGAAATTTTGTTAGGACTCTTTTCAATATGTACTCCTTACAATTTGAGTGACACGTGAGACAGGACAAATGAGACCCATACTAAGTGTAACTCAAATTTGATATCACGATTACTTCAGGTCCCCATCATTATCTTCTTCTTTGGCATGTTCTTCCTAATGAGCTGGTTGAATCGTACATCTAGCATCTACAGCCAAACTTTCTTGGTCTCACATGCTTGACTCGAGCGTAATTCACATCTTCTTAATAGGATTCTTTTCATGATTCGTCATTCTCAAAGGATAAGAGTGTGGAGGTTGGGAGTCTGCCATGAATGAAGAAGAAGAAGAAGACCCGAGACCCACAGCATGTGATATGCTAATATTTATCCTTTTATATTTTATATCTTTTGTTTAATTGTGGAATACAAACCGTTTTACTTTTACATTCTTGCATTCAACTTCTTGCTAATTCCAGTAAAATAAAACGCAAAAGGGTCATTTGATTGGGACATATAACATGCAAATTGCATGCTTCATGGAAAGCAATCATAAAATATCAATAAAAGCACTGTTCAGCTGCTGACAAAACATATGAAATGAGACCACTAAAATCAAGTTATATACTTGGCACAGCATTTTCCCCATAGTTTCACCCCAAATCTCACCCTTCCAACCCAAGTTTCCAAGTAAGAGAGGAGATTCATAATCAATAAAGGAAACTTCCCCTCCATTTAATTCTTTCCCACTGCTCGCATGGAAAACCAACTCCCCTTTTTCTTATTCCTTCTTACCTTTCTCTTCTTCACATTCAGGGCTTTGAGGACATGGATGAATACCAAATCTAGTGGCTCTCCATCAATGCTACCACCAGGTCCTCCAAAATTACCTCTGATAGGAAACTTGCACCTTCTTATTGGGACTCAACCTCATCGCTGCCTTGCCCGATTGGCTCAGAAGTATGGTCCAGTGATGCTTCTGCAACTTGGGGAAGTATCAACAGTTGTGATTTCTTCACCAGAAGCTGCTAAACAAGTGATGAAAACCCACGACTCTGTTTTCTCTGAGAGGCCTTTTCTCTATGCTGCACAGTTCATTACTTACAACTTTAGAGATATTGTATTTGCCCGTGGAGATTACAGGAGACAAATACGCAAAATTTGTGTGCTGGAGATGTTAAGTCAGAAACGAGTTCAGTCATTTAGACCAATCAGGGAAGAAGAGATATCTAATTTAGTAAGAACCATCTCATCGAAAGCAGGATCGCCCATCAACCTTAAGAACTTCTTGTACTCTTCAACAGTCAACATATTTTCCAGAGCAGCCTTCGGTGGGAAATGTAAGCACCAGGATGCATTCAAGAAACTTCTTCCGGACATTGTAGTGTTGTTTGGAGGTCTCAGTGTTGTTGATGTCTATCCTTCCGCAAAATTGCTCCATCTGATCAATGCCATGAGGCCTAAAAATAAAAAACTGCATAACAAGGTAGATGAGATTCTTGAAAGCATCATTTAGGAACATAGAGCTACAAAATTAACAACAATGACAGGAGAAAGTGAAGTAGACGACCTCGTTCAAGTCCTTCTGGATATTCAGGATCGTGGAGCCCTTGAAGTTCCCTTATCAACCAGCAGCATCAAAGCTATTATTCTGGTTAGTGAATTCAAAGTCTGTTCCTTTATAGTCAATTGCTTTTTTTTTTTTTCTCTTTTCTATATTTTGGCTAGGTGCGATCATAATGTTGACACACACAAAATCAGTCTTTTGTGCATGCTTAATTGAAACTTAATAATCCTACCTATTTCAGGATATGTTCCTTGCGGGGGTTGAAACCTCATCTACAGTTGTAGAATGGGCAATGTCAGAAATGTTAAGAAACCCTGAAGTATTGAAAAGGGCACAGGCAGAGGTGAGGCATGTGTTTGCTGGTAGAAGAGATGTTGATGAATCAGGCATTCATGAGTTGAAGTACCTCAGACTAGTTATCAAAGAGACACTAAGATTGCACCCTCCAGCTCCTTTGCTACTTCCAAGAGAATGCCAAGTGAACTGTGAGGTTAACGGATGTGTCATACCTGCCAAATCTAGGATCATAATTAATGCATGGGCAATAGGACAAAATCAAAATAACTGGACTGACGCTGAGAAGTTTTATCCTGAGAGATTTTGTGATAGTTCAATTAATTATAAGGGAGGAGACTTTGAATTTATTCCATTTGGTGCTGGAAGGAGGATGTGTCCTGGTATGTCGTATGGTATTGCAATTGTAGAGCTTATACTTGCAAATCTGCTTTACCATTTTGATTGGAAGCTTCCTAATGGAAAGAAGCCTGAAGATTTAGACATGACTGAACATTTCCGTGCTTCATTGCAAAGAAAAGATCTGTGCTTAGTTTCCATACCGCATCATCTGTGACTTCAGAACAATAATTGCGACATGCTTTAAGCGAAAAAAGGAACTTTGCTTGAAAAGAAGAATGGGGCAAGTTTTTGCAAATTAGAGTACGCACTAAAAATCTAGTTCATCTATGTATCAGAACCTGCATTTGTGCACTGTCTGTTGTGCCCCATTCCCTAGTGGTTTTAGCTTCCATCTTTATGTTGACTTGATTTGATCTGGCAGTGAAATTCATTTTGCTAAACCAAATTAAGCACACCATTATTTGAATATGCAAGACTACATGGAGTTTGTAGTCCTGCTCATGACAGATTAAAATATGAGACAAGCATGAACACAAAACTTTTGCATGTAAAACAAAGAAGAAGAAGATGACGATTATGATAACTAAAAGATTTTATGTTCTGACATTCCCATTTTCAACAACCAAAAGGGTTGACAGAATCTTCGTTGCATTTCTAGAGACAACAGTCTTTACACAGACAGATGATAATAATCCGACATCTAGGAAGCCTGTGAGTGATTACCATGACAGCTAGGAATTTGCAAATTAATGCTTCACACTCACACAGAATAGTTTCCAAATACCAGGCAAAAATGATGAAGTGAAATCATGCTCGTACACTACAGATATTACTTATCCAGAATTCTCCTGATCAAACTTACAAACAGATCAAAATGTCATCCTCAACTTGATTATTGCTCCACAATTGGGTTTAATAGTAGTTGAAGGTATTGAAGCAAAAAGTTTTTCATCAATTGTACAACTCCTCGAGATAGTAGTACATTAAACTAGTAAAGAAATGGAGAATCTCAAAATGCACAACCTGGTTAGGAGACTGTTGTTTAAGAGCCATAGAGAGGCAGGGAACAGTTAGTTCGGACCTGACCTTGGAATCCTGTCAATACATCGAGTACAGATATCTTTACCATATCCCTGGCAAAGTCTGTTCTAAAGGCTGATCCATTACCAAAGGCATAATCCCTTACATATCTAGCAGTCTTCTCACCAGCCATTAGTTGTTGATCAGAAAAGAGGAGTCCTCTACCCCTTACCAAGTTCTGATAAAAGTGATTGTCAAAACCAGCTCCGGAGGAAATTGAAGTTAGTCCTTGGAAGACAGTACTTTCCGAGATAGATGGATTTGTGGCAGTAGGAGACATACCATTGCTGCTGTCACGAATTTCTTGACAATTTATTCTCATTTCATTGAGAAAATCCAATGGAACGCTTGGGTCTGGCTGTCCAGTCCCTAAGAAATTGTAGAGGCGATTCTGAATAAACTCACAGCTAATTTTTCCAATATTATGTGCCCCTTCAGATAATCAGAAAGAACCATTATGACATCTTAAGTTTCACTTTTCAAGGACCATATAGAGGGAGATAAGGTTAGGGGACAAAAATTCCAGGTATATACCTAAAAGACTGACTGTCTCTCTTTCATCAAAACCTTTAAGGCCAAAGAGGAAAAGTGTCTCCGAGAGGTTACCATCAGGATTTGGAATCTCAGCAACTGCTTCATTGAAGTAAGACTGAATGCTATCCCTTCTACCCGTGAATACAGGATAAAATGGGCCACCAACCTGTGATTCAAACGGAAGATAGTGCATTAAGAAACCAGCATACTTTCAAATATATAATGATAAACTCTGAAAGCAACATTGTTTCATGATATAAGCATTGAAAATAAATATGAATGAGTATCCGCAAAGAGAACCACGCACGCAGTTATCTGGATTGGGTAACATGTTCAGCTACAATCTTAGCTTCTTTTTCTCTCTTTGGTTTTCAGAATACAAAAGGAAGGACAAAAAGAAAGACGTCCAAAGAACAATAGCATGTCTCCAAAGTCCAAACAATTCAGTTTTGAGATGTACCAAATAGAAAGCCCTATCAGTGAAAGCATCATACTCTTACTGCTAATATTGTAAAAGATATTAATCCTCCTCCCAATATCCAATTCCAATCTACATCTGTTTGTCTTCATGCTAATGACATATTAATTCAAGCGTAATGTGAAATCTAAAATCATTTTGAAGTTTCAGTACTCTTGAAGTTTTGGAAAAAGTATAATCATGGGCAATGACAAAAAGGGCATAATACTGAGAGAAAGAAGCATATATGTAAAAGCCTATATCTGTTAAACAGCCCATTACAGTTATACTACAAAACCAACTTAAATTGCTATACACTTTGATTTTTGAGCAACCAGTTAGAGGAGTAGCCCAGAGTATTTAACCAGAGTCTCCATTTACAAAATTGTGCAGAGAGAAGTACTCTTTTACCAGTCTATGCCTTACACACCAACACAAGTATATATCATACTCAAAACTAAAACGACCCCTCCAATTTTTGAACCTTGATATCCCTTGAATGGAAGAGGAATTTCAGAAAGAAAAAGAACATCTATGAAGAGAGAGATTAAACAGACCAGAAGAATGCCATCTCTGGTGGCAAGTGCAAGTACGTCAGCACATGATACTACTCCAGGACAAGCCTTTTCAACCTCCTCCTTAATCAAATCTATTATGTCAAAACCTTTCAATGTCCTATTTGGCACAGCTTGCCTCTCAGTGAAATTGCTTCGTTCACCTTTGCTGTCAGTTAAGATGACTGAAGCATCACAACCCTGATTCAGAAAAAACCTCAACATTAAGAGCTATATCATGATCAAAAGTAGCGCAGCAAACCATTGGAGCAATAGAAAGAAAAATATACTCTGTCAAACAATTCAGATAAAGACTACGAAATATAAAAACAGGTGTAACAGCAACATCTAATCAACAAAACTGCCCAAAAAGATGTAAGAACCTAAGAAACTTGAAATCTTTAGAATAGCCAGAACAGCTAAAGTTAACTACTGTAAAGGCAAAAGGCAAGAAATTAAGTTTCTTTTAATGTTAACCCTAAACCCACACAGTCAACAGCATATTAATTAATTGCAATTGTGGGAAAACTCACAAAACTTCAAACCCAAATTGCTATTAACAGAGCAATGCTCACATCAAGAAAAGCTAATTTACCTTGACAAAGCAGTCATGAAAGAAGAGGCGCAATAGAGCAGCAGGAACATCGTTATGCCGAGAGACGATTTCAGCCATTTTCGACCTGACAATGGTTTCAGCTTGCGGACATGTGTTCCTATAGAAATCGTAGTCAAGGTAATTGCCTCTGCTGGTTATTGTTGTTGTTGTTGTTTCCTCATCATTTTCTTCTTCTTCTTCTTGATCTTCTTCTATATTATCAAGGTAAATGTTATGGAATCCATCCCAAGAAGGAACCTTCACTTCATTTATTGAGCGTTTCAGGGAGATTACGACTGCGATTGTAAGCAGTACCGAGGCCACTCCGATCGACAAACCCCGCATTCTTTCTCCTTTCTTTTTTCTTGTCGGTTTCTGGAAACAGAGATAGGAGAAGGCGCGGGAAGAGATTCTTGTGACGACCACCAAATTGCCCTTTTCTTGTAACTACTTTCATTCTTCTTTTTGTTTTTTAGTTTTTTTTTCTTTAATACTTTTTTATGGTTTAAGTAGTACCTACATTATAAGTAATAGGCAAAAAAAAAAAAAAAGTTAATTCACAATTCTTTTGAAAAGATGCATCACAAAATTATAACTCAGTCAAACTCATTCAATATTGTATATATTCATTTCGGTTACAAAATCAAGACCACTAATTGAAAAAGATAGGAAATCAACTAATTTGAAAAACCAAATTGGAAAATTGAAACCAAAATATCTTTTAAAATTCGTGTAATTTCATCTAAATCCAACTACAATCGTCATGAGACAATTCTTTTCAAGAATAAACACGTGGCATCAGAGAAGAACTTTGTACGTTAGAATCAATATTATAAATAAATAAAATATATATAAGAGATGGAAATAAAGTGCAAAAAAAATTAAAAATAAAGACTTGTTGGGTTATATGGCCCAATGAGTTAAGAATAAAATAATATTTCTTGGAGTTTACTTGGGTTGTATTTAATGTTAGCCTAATGTTTTCCTTTGATGTTGCGTTTTTTTACTTTCTTTATTTTTTTAATCCACTTATCAAATAACAAAGAAAAAGGCAAATTCTTAGGCACTCACGTGTTTGCCTAATCAGACTCTTTGGTAGCGATAAATATCTGTGAAGCGTAAATTCTTGCTAAATTTGGGAGAAAGACAATAGCCATGCACTGACCATCAGTGGTTGATTTTAAGAGATGAAAAATGCACAGGCAAATTTAGACGTATAACTCCAAAATTAAATTTTGGTAGATAAAACTTTTCATCATCAAATTTTGACCAGTGAGAATTTTATTGAAATGAAGTTGAGGCTTCTAATGTTCAATAGGAAAGGGAGGAGGCAAACCAAAATGAACCCTAACCTAACTTGCAAATACAATATGTAGTCGTACTTGTACAGACATGGAATGCCTTTTCTCAAATAGGAATGGGCTCAATGAGCACTTTGGTAATGTGGTCTTTCAAAATTTTCTCAGACATGGTAAATCCACCCTCATCCTTGTATGTAAGATCTATTACACATGCAATGTTACGAACACGATTAAGGATTTCCATTGGGACGGTCGTTGGCCTCATATGATCTTCATTAAGCTCATTCCAAGCAATGACAAGTCTTTTTCGAAATTCTTCAATAGCTTCTTCCTTTGAAACGCCATATTGCTTCATATAACATTTGATTCCACAAGCAACTAGTCCTCTCTTTTCCTCATCCTTCCATCATATCAAAGGGCATATAGTTAGCTAAAACTATAAAGCTTATTTGGTCGAATGAGAGAATATGGTAATTAGAATATTTTTCTATTTTCCCTTTGAAAATAAAATTATAAATATTACCTCATTGGTTGCGATGTCATCATAGAGACGGGCAATTATTTTTATTGCTGCAAGAGATTTACTGTCACCTTGTCTCAACCATTCAAAAACATTGGCATCTGCTTCTTCCATTCCGACCAAGACTTCAGCAATCACTAGAATGGCTGCACTTGAATGTAATGCAATGTCCAAATACTCATCGAATGTTGGCATATAACCTTCATGCGTCCACTGAGCTTCAACCAGGTAGGAAATAACAATTTTCTTCAACTAATTTACCACAAAAAGGTAAAGTCTCAGTGTCAACTCCAGTACATTGAGCCCTTAAGCATCAAAGAAATAACAAGGTGCATGTTTTTTTTGTCCCATGTTTTATTGGGCATAGAGTTTTTAGTCAAATGAGAAGTCTTCAATAAAAAATGTGAAATTTGAAACCATAGGGACAAAAATCATAAGTATGCATAGCTTTGGAAGTAACATATACACAACTTTACTCTAAGATATATGCTTCTCATCAATGTAAATAAAACTATCGATAATTGTGTAACTAGGTGGAGGATAAGAAAGAATGATCACCTCATCTTTGGTAAAAGACATGCTGTAACATCTCCCATCCATGCTCACCATTCTATCCACTTCATCATAAACATTAAGGAGTGCCCCATAAAGAAATTTCAAATAATCTGCGGGCAGCTGATCAAGGGCACTAATATCCCACCTAAACATGAAGAATTTACTTGATCAGACATCATCGAAAGAAAAAAAAAGAAAAAACCTTCCATATGTGAAACAAATGGAAAGAAAGACTTGTATAAAAAAGGAAAGGATAAAAAGGGTACCTTTGTATTGCATCTGTGAAACATTGGAGTTCTTCGAAGGTACCATATGCGTCATAGGTATCATCTATAAATCCTAAGATGATCAGCAGCTTAGTGAATATGTTTCGGGCAAGTGCATAACGTGGCTCGAAATAAAATCCAACTGTCCAAAAAAAGATCTCCACCGTTCTGTTTCTGGCGTAAGAAAGTTGTGATGCTATGTTCAAGTCTTTGGACCAACTGCAACACAAATAATAGAGTTTGCAATCAATTATCATCTAACATGTTTATCTCAAAAGAAGAATACCTTGCACCTATCATCCTTAAAGCTTAGAACTAATATTAACCTCGAAAGGATGCTTAATTCTTGCTGGTGTAGAAATTGGACTTGGTTAAAATCATATTTTGCGAGCTTGAGCAATGTTTCATTGGGCGATTCTTCTTTTTCATAGAAAGTTATATATTGCCTTGCTTCCACTCTCGGCATGCCTTTGTGATAAGGTCGGTTCAAAGCGTTTCCTATGTATTCTCTAAGATGGGGACTTGATTGGTCTGTCAAGGACTCTAAGTGCTTCGTTGTGAAAGCAAGGGCTTCATCTAAAATTTTCTCGCCATTTATTCTGAACTGGCTAGCTTCATACAAGCTTAGGATGCCCTTGACATCACTAGCTAACACTTCCTTGAACTCACCATCACCCTCCTTAAACTTGTTAAACACATCTGATACAAAATCCAATATTGGATTAGCTAGCATCCTTCATTGCATGCTAGTGATAAAAAATGTTCTTAATAATGGCTTAAGAATCACGTCAATTGTACTTTAGGGTTGAAATATATGCTTGCATCATATTCAGTACATGCATACTATTGTAGTGCTCTGATTTAGACAAATATTGTTGTCATCATCCGACCAGAACTGGGTAAAGTGGTAAACATAAAAGTTGTATCCCTTCTTCTTAGCGTTCTAATGGTCTAAGAATTACTTCATTTTGGAGTTTTGTAAAAAAAGATATAGTCAAAATACCGCAACATATACGAATGAAGCCATCAACATACTTACGAAGATTTTCATCAAATTTCTTACAAAAGCAATAAGAGAAATTAGCAATACTACTCTTAAAGTAATTTAAAACAAAATAATATAAAATTAAATTAAAATAATTTAAATTAACCACTCAATAAGTAATCAAACGTAAACTAAAAAAATACCTAAAATGTAAAAATTTGAACATCAAATCTCGAAAGTATAGCTACTTAAACCCTCAAAATGTGTCAAAATAACTCTATATAATAGAGTTATTAGTCGTTTCACATAATCTCAGCATGTCATGTCACATATTCCCCCATGTCATGTCACATATTCCCTCCATGTGGTGTCACATATTCTCACCATGTCGTCTCACATATTCCCTTTATGGCGTCACATATTCTCCTCATGGCATGTCACATATTCTCAACCTGGCGTGTCATATATTCTCACCATGTCGTCTCACATATTCTCACCATGTCGTCTCACATATTCCTTCCATGACGTGTCACACATTCTCACCATGTCGTCTCACATATTCTCACCATGTCGTGTCACATTTTCTCACCATGGTGTGTCACCTATTCTCAACATGTCGTGTCACCTATTCTCAACATGTCGTGTCACATATTCTAACCATGGCGTGTCACATATTCTAACCATGGCGTGTCACACATTCTCTCCATGGTGTGTCACATATTCCCTTCATGTCGTGTCACATATTCTCACCATGGCGTGTCACATACTCTCTCAGTGTCGTGTCACATACTCCCTCAGTGTCGTGTCACATATTCCTTCTATGGCGTGTTGCATATTTCCTCCGTGGCGTGTCACAAATTCTCACCATGGTGTGTTACGTGGGAAATTTTTAAACATGGGAAATTTTTAAACATGCCATCAAATATAGTTCAATGAAGAAGTCTCATTAAGGGTATTTTTATCCCAAAATTTTATCTCTTGGCTAAAAACAGTTAAAATTAAGAGGAGGGCTATTTCTAAAAACAACTTATATTTGAGGGCTAAAAAAAAATTTTAGCCTTATTATTATGACTTATTTTTGAAGAATAAATAATAAAATGGTCAAATTATCTTTTATTATAATAAAATTTATTTTCATCAAAACAAAAAGTTTCCTTTATTATAAATTAATAAATTAGAAAAAATTATTTATTTCTATAACTCAATAATATTTTTTACTTTTTGTTTTCATTAAATATTAAAATATTACAAATTTATTATTAAATTATTAATATGATTTTTTATTTTAATTTTTTTATTGTTTCTTTATTTTATTTCTATTTTTAATCTTTTAATTTTTATTTTCATTAAAAATATAAATATTAACAATTTATTAATAAATTATTAATATAATTTTTTATTTGTATTTGTTTTTATTTTTTCTTTATTTTAATTTTCTATTAGTAAGCTATAATTTTTTATTACGCATGGACAGATGACAAAGTAGTTGATATGAATATGTAACTTACTATCAAGAGAAAGCTAAGTTTGTTATCTTTTAGCAATTGAATAACCAAATGTTTATAAATATTTATTATCAAAATTATATTTTTCAAAGTTGAATGATTAAAATAAAAATTTTGAAAAATCGAATGACATGAAAGATAATGTACTATTTAAAAAAAAAAAAAAACCTTTACTGATAATGGAAACGAATAATCTATGCCTATGCACACGTGCAAACGATTAATTGTTGCTTTTTCTTATTACATGAAACAATGTCGACAGATCTCCTGCAGCAGCAACTTGGCTGGCATCAACGTGTGAAAAGGAATCCCAAGGATTCATATTTTTAAAATAATTTGATAGTGAGCTGGAAAGCTAGTGAAGACGAGCCATTGCATGAACATAGCTGATACAATGCATTTTGAAGAAGCATTTCAGATTCCTCTTGTCTCCGACTTGTACGCTGCAAGTTTGGTTATATTTGAAATCTTTGTTCTTTCCATGAAACTGACGTCCGTATAGTGCTTTGTACATGAGAAGTTATATTGAAAATAAACATATATTAAACTCAATTTATAACAAATTTATTAAAAACTTACTTAAATATTAAATATTTAGATAATTATATAATTCTACAAAGAGTAAATGGTATAATAAACATAATAAATATATACTTAAAAACTAAATATATATTATATCCATCATTTAGCTATAAATATAAATGGTATCCACATAAATATTATAATTCAGAGCTACTAAGAGAAGGCCTTTTCTCTAGCTAGCTAAGGAGAGAGAAACTTACATCTTTGTCTTTCTTTCCAAGGGGGGTGAAAAAAAAAGTGGCATTTCTTCTGTTTTCCTTGAGCATCATGGAGCTTCAATTTCCTTCCTTCACCGCCCTACTCCTCACCTCTCTTTTCGTGTTCATGGTACTAAAAGTTCTGAAAAGATCGAAAGCCAACAACCCCCCAGCAAGGCTTCCTCCAGGACCACGAAAACTTCCTTTCATAGGTAACCTGCATCAGCTCATAAGCTCTCTGCCCCATCACACCCTCAGAGATTTGGCCAAGAAACATGGACCTTTGATGCATCTACAACTTGGTGAAGTTCCCAGCATTGTAATATCTTCTCCGGAAATTGCAAAAGAGGTTTTGAAAGACCACGCAACCACCTTTGCTCAAAGGCCTTATCTTCTTGCTTCTAGGATAATGTCATATGATTCTGTAGGCATTATATTTTCACCCTATGGAAACTATTGGAAACAGTTGAGGAAAATCAGCACGATGGAGCTTTTGAGTCCAAGTCGCGTTCAGTCATTTCAATTCATCAGGGAAGAAGAAGTTTCTGCTCTCATCAAAACCATATCTTTGAATGAAGGATCCCCAATTAATCTCAGCGAGAAAATTTTCTCAATGATATATGGGATAACATCAAGGGCAGCCTTTGGCAAGAAAAGCAAAGGCCAAGAAGAATTCATAAGGATCATAACAGAAACTACAAAGCTCGCAGGTGGTTTCTGCTTAGCTGATATGTATCCTTCTAATGAGCTGCTTAAACTGATCAGTGGCGTAAGGCTTAAACTTGAGAAATTGCAACGGGCTTCTGATCGGATACTTGAAGACATAGTTAACGAGCACAAAGAGAAAACAAACAGTACATCAGAAACGGGCAAGCAACAAGGAGAGGAAGATCTTCTTGATGTTCTTCTTAAACTTCAACAGAGTTCTGACCTTGAAATTCCTCTGACGAATGACAAAATAAAAGCAATTATCTTGGTTAGTATCATTTTCTCTCATGTATCTACAGATCAACTTCTATCATAACTTCTTTAGTAGCCATAAGCTTTCTAAGAACAAACCTTTTTTTGCTTTTTGAAAAGCTATCTAAAAACAAATTCGATGACTTGAAATGTTTATTTATTTTTGTTGAATTATCTTTTATAGTATATAAATTAACGGTGATGCACCACTCAGAACAATTACCTATATGGACTGAAGTAAAATCATCTTTTGAATTGTATGGACAATGAGCTTAACATGTTTTTGCAATGCTCTGAGCTGATGAGTGCGGCTGTATATGGGCTTGATTAGGGTTGTGGCGTTTGTTTTCTTGAAGGAAGAATATAGGTTTATAGTGCGGAGCCCATGGTGACAAGGGTGATTTGTACAGTTTTACAGGCTGACATGTAAACTTTTGAAGGGTTACGGAATTAAAGTAACCCATCTTTAATGAAATACTTTTGGCTTATAAAAAATTGTGTGCACAATGAAGCGAAGTTGACAATCTGTCCATTCAAACTCAAATTAAGTTTCTATCAGAAAATTACAATATGTTTATATAAAATTCGTGAAAACATAAACAGCAAAAAACTAATGATAATGTATCATCTTGTAGGACATTCTGGCGGCTGGGAGTGAGACATCATCAACAACAATGGAGTGGGCAATGTCAGAAATGCTAAAAAATCCAAAGGTGATGAAACAAGCACAAGCCGAGGTGAGACAGGTTTTTGATAGAAAAGGTAACGTGGATGAAGCTGGTATTCATGAATTGAAATTCTTGAGATTAATAGTTAAAGAAACCTTGAGGTTACATCCTGCTGCACCTCTTCTAGTACCAAGAGAGTGTGATGAAAAGTGTGTAATCAGTGGATATGATATACTTGCAAAGACTAAAGTCATTGTTAATGCATGGGCCATAGGAAGAGATTCTTGGTATTGGAAAGATGCTGAAAAATTTAACCCAGATAGGTTCTTGGACGGTTCTATTGATTTTAGGGGAACAAATTTCGAATATATTCCATTCGGTGCTGGGAGGAGGATATGTCCAGGCATATCATTTGCACTCCCCAACATTGAGCTACCCCTTGCACAATTGCTATACCATTTTGATTGGATGCTCCCAAATGGAAGCAAATGTGAAGACTTGGACATGACTGAATGTTTTGGCCTATCTGTAAGAAGAAAGAATGATCTCTTCTTAATTCCCATTCCTTACCATCCTTTGCCTAGTGAGTAAACTGTGTTAAACAAATTTTAGTTACCTTTTATCTTTTATTATCCGCTATAGAATTGATATTGTAAGCAAGAATAAGCAAGTTCTGCAAAAGCTTATTGAGACTTTTTTCTAAGCTATGTTGCAACAATTTTCAATTTAAATCGTACTTTTAAGTTTGCGCAAATATTTAGTATTATAACTAAGTTATGAGGGGAATGAATAAAAGCACTAGCATCAAGCAACACCAACAACAACAAAAGCAAGCAGGGGAGCTACAAGCAGGGCTGTCTATCTTCCCCGAACTGGCAGCCTTTTCACGTCTAGCATGGTCTCTAGTAGTAGGTGTATGTGGTCTATTAGTAGTCTCCACGGGAGCCTCGTGCTCTGTCGCATCTTTACCACTAGCTCGTGTCCTAGGCGACATATCTCATTTAGACAACAACAATCATATACTGTAAGACTCAAATCTATAAACTCATAGTAATTCTAGACATAACTCTTACGCATAAAGTAGGTCAAAAAACAAGGAGTTATATGTAGGTCTCCCATTTTCGATTTGTGCCTAGGTACATAAAACAAAAACAAGATTCCTACATACGGCTCTAAACATTCTGTTGACAACCAAGGAAAACTTAGGACTCTATGAACCTAAAGCTTTGATACCAACTTTGTCACATCCCATTTTACGATGGGATATCACCAGCGCATAGGCCTAGACGGGTATAGCCCACTAAGCTTAAGTAAGCCTCTTTAATATTCATCATTTCGAAAGCATATATAAAGTTTCATAAGCATACATTGTTATAACATGTATGCAATCATAGGCATCATACACAGTTAAAGAACCTCTCAATATAAGCAATGTATGTGCAAACATCTAATAAAACATTAAAGTGTCACTATCTCAGTGCACAGTATCATATGAACATTTATTAACACCCTCAACTGTCCATTTAGGCTCTCCAACCAACTCTATACATTTAATCATAAAATTCATAATGTAAAGTGCCTAAACATTGGCTGCATTATCATAACATGTTCATAATTCGTAAACATAAACATAAAGATAAGACTGACTCATCAACAGAACATGACCGACCCTCTAGGCATCAAGTGGCTATTAGACATCTAACACAAGATGAAAACTAGACACTTGTATCCATGACACTAGCTACTACAAAATACTATCATTAATCCATAATGAAAATAGTGACGAAAAATAACGTGTGAGTCACAAAGACTTTGTGAATGGATATGGAGAAGGGGACAGGCCAAAGGGAAGAGTTTTTCGTAACCATGTGTGAAACCCCGACCTCCATAGATGCTTGACTTGAGGTAGACTGATAAGTGCATCAAATTCACATATTTAATGGGAGATTAAATACCTAATTAGTCTAAGTTGGACTAGATTTATGATAGAATTTAGGTATTTTTATTTATTTTATTAGTTTAGTTTAATTTATATTTAAATGTTTATTTTAAGTTAATGATGTTAGTTTTATGTTATTTATAATTATTTTATGTTTTTATAGGAGTAGGATCAAAAATAATTTCAATTGGTGAAGAAAGGTGCATAATGAACTATTGCTCTATTTGCATATATTTTGGTTTTTCAAGAATATATCTCACTAAAGAAGTCCAAATGACATAATTTTTATACCATTAGAAAGCTAAGAGGTAGGGCTACAAGTTTGATGTTGTCTACTTTGCCCAGTTCTGATAGTAAAGTGGTCAAAATCTTTGTCACAATGAAGGTACTGCACCAGAAGAACAAAAAGGGCATTTTTATAAATTATGTGAAATTTTGATTGACTTTAGAGATAAATATATAAAGTTCCAGCACCTTCTTCATCTTCCTCTCATTTCTTCTCTCATTTTTGCAGAACTTTTCATCCTCCATGGAAAGAAACCTTAAAACCTCCATAGCCTTCACATACTAACTTCAAAATTCATGTTTTTGCACACTTTTTCATAGGGTTTTTCATTCTCTTTCACTTTTTCACCTCAAAAAAAGTGTTTTTTCTTTGTACTTTCTTTCACTACTGAACATTTTTTAGAGAGGGAAACACTTCAAATTAGCTTGAAAACTCTTGAAGGAGTTTTCCCCTTTTAATCCTCACTAAGAAAATTCAACTACAAGTCCACCAAGGTGAGAAATGTGTTAGGGTTGATTTTAAGTTGTTAAAGATGGCTAATAATTAGATTTGTGGGCTGTTATATTTTTTATGGTTATATTGTGTGTGATAGGTTCCAACGAGGCTCCACATGTCCATTTGGAGAATTAGTTGAAGTTATAGTCGATCAAAAGAATCAACAAGGACAAGTGAGTGAACTTGCATTAAATTATTTCTGAGAAATACATATGTGTTGAGATGAAGCACTTAAATGATTATATTTGACTTTTTTTTCTCTAAATCATGCTTGGGAACAAACCTTTGATGAAACGTTTTATGTTGTAAAATGTGGAATGTGATGAACCCATGGTTAACTATATTCTGAAGATATATATGTTATGCTTTGAATAATAATATTGTGTGATAATTCTAATTGCGCGTGTGTGGTGTGGGAGTGCACATGCTGGTGATGACGAGTGATTCTAGCTATGTGCGGTGTGGGAGTGCACATGAGCTGATGAGCCGATGGTTGTATACATGCTTACACATACCATGGAAATGCTAGAGAAAATATTATGTGATTGCAATGAATGTTGAATGTTGAAATTGTTAATTGCTTCCAAATTGATTTTCAATCCAACGACAAACTCTCTGCCTTGCCTGTCTTGCTTGGATATTTGCTGTAGTTTTCACTCTTTTCAACTTCGTTGTTGATCATAGATCCTTCACTCTAAGGGATTAAATAACCAAAGGTTGAATTAAGGGGCTTTACAAGAAATTAAGCTAAATTGCATTGTTTTTAACATCAGTGCATCATGTTTTCTATAACTTTCCGTATCGTTTGCTTGTTCCCTTCCTATGTTCACTCACTAGGTTTATACTCACTCTTTTAAACATCATATTTTCAGATTCGGAGGCAGTTGGGACCTAGATTGAGGTGTCCACGTATATTCATCTTTTTGGTAAGTACCATGGCATTCAGTAGTTGTACCTTCACCCAAAGTCACTCCGCTAGTAGTCAATAGTCTTTTGCCCGTGTATACATACATGTGATGTAAATCACTAGGATTCATAGTATAAACAATGTATATATATTTTGATTGATGATGCCACTATGAGTTGGCAATGGATGATATTATTTTGGATGATCTAAATATAAGTATTTGATTGCCATAGTATATCACTGAATATTTTATAGTTGAGAATTACGAAATGTGACTTTAGGAATGATTGTTGAAATGACGATCGGGGATTACATAAAGAGACTTGCTTGGGCTTGTGGGCTATGCCCATTGGGCCTATGCGCTAGTCATGGCCCGAAAATTGGGCTGTGACACCACGCAATTGTAAATACATATGATTCATAAAATCAGCATCATTACCAAAATGATCATGTAACATAGCATTTAAAACATCCCTTAAATAACTTTGAATGGAAAACAACTTTGCTTAAAACATTAGAACTCATTTATCTTGGAAAACCTCTTTAAAATCACTTGGAAATAATTTTTTGTAACAATTCTATTGATACATTTTGAAACTTATCGATGCATGCAAGAAATCTATCGATACTTTTGAGAGTGTATAGATACATTTCACACAGAACACCTCTTGTAGCATTCTGTTGAAAATGTATCGATACATGCTCCACATGTATCGATACTTTTTCCACAAAATTCAATTTTCTAGGCAATGTTTTGAACCTAAACCATTCATAAGTCTTTCCAAAATTATAGGATTATTCCTTAAGCTAAGGTTTTATCTAACCAAACCAATATCACCATATTATAATGTGAATGACATTTTCGATAATCATTTATCATAAAATAAGCATTTAAACATAAGTCATCAATCAATACTCATTCAATCATTCCTCAAACTCATTAAACTCATTCATCATAACATTCCATCTATGAATGGGTCTGCCTTATTCTGACAAATAGTGGTTTAACCTCCACTATTTCGAGTTCCTAGCAAGCTCTCGTGAATGGCACCTCAGCCTCATCCACGATTTATCAAGTGGTCCCACCCCCTTTAGACGGGTAGTGGTTAAAGTCCTCACAACCATCTAGTTCACCTCACATGAACAATCATTATAGTTGTGTGAGTGGCACATCGACCTTATCCACAATTATCAAAAGATCTCTTAAGCTTAGGATCGTTCTCACCCTTAGCTTGCATCATGAATAAGAACAAACTCTTATTCTTATAATCTGCACTTGAGCATTTAGCTCATTAGTTGGTACATGATGCCTTACTTAAAGAGTAAATTCGAATCCCTGTTCCCTTAATTAGAAAAAAAAACCTCTTATTCTTATATTTCATTCAATCAATCTCTTATGCTTTTATTTTAAGTTAAATAAGCTCTTATGACTAACGGTTGACTAATTGTCATTTGTTAAAACATCGTCTATCATTTTATACCCATGTGGCGTTAATGTGATATTGACTTGGATAAAAAAAATGTCACATGATCATATCATCATACCACATCAACATACCATGTCACTATCAATTATGACATGTGATATAAAATAACAACTTTTTAATAAAAATAGTTAGTTAACCGTATGTTATAAAAGTTTATTTGATCCGAAATAAAACTAATTTGACATAGAATTATTACTTTTTATAGATCACGATGACATTTGTACATATTTATGTGTATTTTTATAAATATTAAATAAATTAAGTTAATCAATTAAGTTAATATCACTTAATTGTATTATCAAATTCAATAATTGACATTATATTGATAAAATGTTAAATAAACTGAAAACTAACATCAACGTATGTTTGAAAGTAATGAAACCAAATATTTGTAAACCTTCAAGTAGTCGCCTATTCTAGAAAATCCAACCCAAATCTCTCATGGAAAACCGTTTCCTCTCTTTTCTATTTATTCTTACTTGTAATCTAGTGTTTTACTATTGGTTATCAACTTTAGAAAATAAGTTCATATAGGGCATAATAGTTTAAAAAGTTTTTAAATTACTTTAAAAAAATTGAACAAACTCTTTTTTTTATATTCCATTCAATCAATCTCTTATACTTTTGTTTTAGGTCAATTAGACTCTTATGACTAATGGTTGACTAATTACTATTAGTCAAAATGTTGCCTATTATTTTATACTCACGTGGCGTTAATATGATGTTGACGTGGATGATGAAAATGTCACATGATCATACCATTATACTATATCAGCATGTTATATCATTATCAATTATAACATGTTAACATATCATATCACTACCATGTGACATAGAATGACAAGTGACTTTTTAATAAAGACAGTTAGTTAACCATAAGTTATAAGAGTTTATTTGACCCAAAATAAAAGTAATTTGACATAAAATTATTACTTTTATAAATCATGATGACATTTGTATATATTTATGTGTATTTTTATTATTAATTAAGAAAATTTATTTAAAATTTTCAGTAATAAAATTTGACATTTTTATAAATAAAATAAATAAATCAACAAATTAATATAAAATATAAAATTTGATGAAACTCATATACAGTTAAATTTTTAAACTTAATTTAAAGATTCAGACTTTGATTTTGACCTTTAAACACCTTCCATAAAAGGACCTTTAAACTAATAATTTTGTCCTTTAGCAAGAAAGTTTAAACATAAAATCATGTCCCATACGGAAAAAGAAAAGGAGATTTATATGATTAAATACTATATATGTTTATTTTTATAAACAAAATAATTAAATACTACCCAACTTTCAAATGATTTCTTATGGATTTTCTCACCTGTCGGCACAAAGTAGTGGAGAAAGATATGGAGGAAGGGCAGCAATCCTTGTTTTTTCTCTTATTTTCGTCTTTCTTTTTCTAATTTTTTGTACTTTTATTTCTTTGTAAACGTTATATTTTTTTTTGTCATTTTTGGCATTTTTGAAATTTTATTAAGATTTTTTTTGAGAATTATTCTATTTCATTTTACTAAGACTCTTTTTAATATGTACTTCTTACACAATTTGAGTCACACGAGCCTCAAATGATGGACAGGACAGATGAGACTCGTATTAAATGTAACTCTGTTCGAATGATCCAAAAACAAGTTGCAAAATTAAATATAATTAAATTATGTAAATTCAATTAAAAAATGGGGTAATTTAATTATTAAAAATAAAAAAAATAAAGCATCCTGTCTATATCTATTAAGTTGTTAACTGTTCTCCGCAACTTGAGTTGATTGGCTATCATTTATACTTGGAATGATCTATGCTTAATCAAGAACGTTGTAGCTTAATTATTCTTGATATGTTTGGAAATTTGTAATTAGGTAAAGCATTGGATGTGCTTATGTGTTTAATCTTTGGTCTTGATATTTTACCAACTTTAAACAACTATTATTCATGGATTATAAACTTATGTTTCGATTTTATATAGGCACACTCAATCTCGTTTAGTTATCAAAATTAAGTTAAGAGGTGATCATTTTCTTATATTTCAAATACTAGAGACGGCTCAATAACTTAAAAAGTTTAAAGTAAAATATTCAAATGAGGTCCTTTTTATTAAAATTAAAAAAATTTTATTATTCTAGCATTTTTAGATGAAAATTTCTACTTAAACTTTTATAATCAAGTTATTCTAATATTTCTTTAATAACTTCTGATTCATTATTTTTATTACTTGTAAAAAATTTATCAAGTACCCTTTTTGAAATTGTATTAAACTTTTAATTTTTTTTTAAAGTTTTGAATAACTAGATTCATATTTTCAATTTGAGAACGCATCAAATGTATGTGAAATTGAATCACAACTCATGAGAGATAAAGGCCACATCTTCGAAGATCTCATTCTCACTATCACTCCACGTCTCGATCATTGTCTTCTTCTTTTGCTTCCGTAGGTTTTGTTTCTTTCGCATGAACTTGTTGAATCCTATTATGTCTAGCATGGACATTGCTTTATCTCCTCATGATTTCTATCTACAACCAAACTTTCATGATTCATCTTCTTAAATGGAATCCTCTCATGATTCATCTCATAGGTTAAAAGAGAACTCAGTAAACTTATCTAACTGTAACATACGAAGACTCTGAACTCTTGATATGATGGTCACCTTGGCCTGGCATGACTTGGACAAGCTATTTAATATCTTTTTCACTTGCTCAATTTTGGAGAAAGATTTCCCAAACAATTGTTCAAAAATCGAAAGGTTATGAATTCATTGAGTAATTAACAAGTTGAACGAGAAACACTGAGTTAACAAAAAACCAAAAACACGTGAGAGATGAGAGGAATTGCAGGAAGCCTTGCAAAGTCACAGCTCACTTTTTATTAAACAAATATAGTACATCTAATTACAAGAGAGAGAAAAACATAAAATATAAAAAACCAAAAACACGTGAGAGATAAGAAGAATTGCAGAAGCCTTACAAAGTCACAGCTCACTTTTGATTATGCAAATATAATATTTCTAATTACAAGAGACAAAAAAACATAAAATACCAAGTGATGTGTCTAGTACTTAGTGGCCTATAATGTCATAACACGTAGCCAAACTACCCCAATAAAAATATTACACTAACTGCAAAGTTGAATAAAAAACTGACAACACAATATTAAAAAATAGCAAATGATAGAGACTTTAATCTTTTCCATGCTGCAACAGCTGTGGGGCACGACTAACACCAGGATTTTATTCTTCTGGTCCACAAGTCGAGCCATGGGTAAATCTTAAGATTGAAAAAGATAACTTTACACCTCTTTTTTTCGATAGTTTCACGTGTAAATCTTTAAGCCAGCTAGACAAGAAAAGCTTTAGCTTTCCATTATATAGTAGTTACAATTTGCTTGTTCACAATCATTGGTAGAAAAGTTAGCATTTACTTTTATACTAGTAAATATTTCTCATTATATCCAATAAAACTTACATTTTTCCATTACTCTTCTTGTTAATTTTAGCAAAACAAAACGTAAAAGATACACTCGAACATTTAGTTCATTACTTAATATATTATCTTTTACTTAAAGAGTAGAGTTTGAATTTTTTTTTTCTTAATTATAAAAAAAAAAGGGCAAAAGGTCATTTGGTTGTGGCATATAACATGCAAATATCAATAACAGCACTGTTCTGCTGTCGACAAGATATATAAAATGAGACGCCTAACAGCAAATTAAATACTTTCGGCACTGCGTCTTCCACATAGTTTCACCCCAAATCTCATCCCTCCAACCGAAATTTCCAAGTAAGAGAGGAGATTCATAATCAATAATGGAAATTTCTCCTCCATTTAATTCTTTCCCTTTGCTCGCATGGAAAACCAACTCCCCTTTCTCTTATTCCTTCTTACCTTTTTGTTCGTCACATTCAGGGCTTTGAGGACATGGAGGAATACCAAATCTAGTAGCCTTCCATCAATGCTACCACCTGGTCCTCCAAAATTACCTCTGATAGGAAACTTGCACCTTGTTATTGGGACTCAACCTCATCGCTGCCTTGCCCGATTGGCTCAGAAGTATGGTCCAGTGATGCTTCTAAAACTTGGGGAAGTATCAACTGCTGTGATTTCTTCACCAGAAGCTGCTAAACAGGTGATGAAAACCCACGACTCTGTTTTCTCTGAGAGGCCTTATCTCTATGCTGCACAGTTCATAACTTACAACTTTAGAGATATTGCATTTGCCCGTGGAGATTACATGAGACAAATACGCAAAATTTGTGTGCTGGAGCTGTTAAGTAACAAACGAGTTCAGTCATTTAGACCAATCAGGGAAGAAGAGATATCTAATTTAGTAAGAACCATCTCATCGAAAGCAGGATCGCCTATTAACCTTAAGAACTTGTTGTACTCTTCAGCACTCAGCATACTCTCCAGAACAGCCTTTGGTGGGAAATGTAAGCACCAGGATGCATTCAAGAAACTTATCCCAGACATTTTAGCGTTGTTTGGAGGTCTCAGTATTGTTGATGTCTATCCTTCCGTTAAATTGCTCCATCTGATCAATGCCATGAGACCTAAAATTAAAAAACTGCATAACAAGGTAGATGAGATTCTGGAAAGCGTCATTCAGGAACGTAGAGCTACAAAATTAACAACAATGACAGGAGAAAGTGAAGTAGACGATCTCGTCCAAGTCCTTCTGGATATTCAGGATCATGGAGACCTTGAAGTTCCCATATCAACCAGCAGCATCAAAGCTATTATTCTGGTTAGTGAATTGAAAGTCTGTTCCTTTATAGTCAATTGCTTCGTTTTGTCCCTTTTCTATATTTTGGCTATGTGTGATCATAATGTTGACACTCACAAAATCAGCCTTTTGTGCATGCTTAATTGAAACTTAATAATCCAAGCTATTTCAGGATATGTTCCTCGGCGGGGGTGAAACCTCATCTACAGTTGTAGAATGGGCAATGTCAGAATTATTAAGAAACCCTGAAGTATTGAAAAGGGCACAAGCAGAGGTGAGGCATGTCTTCGCTTGTAGAAGAGATGTTGATGAATTAGGCATTCATGAGTTGAAGTACCTCAGACTAGTTATCAAAGAGACTAAGATTGCACCCTACAGGTCCTTTGCTACTTCCAAGAGAATGCCAAGTGCACTGTGAGGTTAACGGATGTGTCGTACCTGCCAAATCTAGGGTCATAGTTAATGTATGGGCAATAGGACAAGATCAAAATTACTGGGCTCAAGCTGAGAAGTTTTATCCTGAGAGATTTTGCGATAGTTCAATTAACTATAAAGGAACAGACTTTGAATTTATTCCATTCGGTGCTGGACGGAGGATGTGTCCTGGTATGTCGTATGGTATTGCCAGTGTAGAACTTTTACTTGCAAATCTGCTCTACCATTTTGATTGGAAGCTTCCCAATGGAAAGAAGCCTGAAGATTTAGACATGACTGAGCTTTTCGGTGCTTCATTGCAAAGAAAAGAAGATTTGTGCGTAGTTCCCATTCCGCATCATCTGTGACTTCAAAGTAATAATTTCTACATACTTCAGCAAAAATGATAACTATATGTTCCTTTCATGTTTGAGACAAAACTTCACATGTATTTCAGTTTAACAACTCTCGTTTAGTATCTTTCTTATTTTAATAAATATTAATAAGAAAGCTTTCTTTCATAAAGTTTACTTTTAATTACTTGTTTTACTTCAATGATGTATTCCAACTGTTATAGCATGTTTGGTGAAGTTATTTTTAAACTTCACATGTATTCATAAAGTTTACTGAAGCTTTATAACAAATGCCAAGTTATTTTTAATTCTTGAAAGATATCATGACCAAAAAAAGGAAATTGGAAGATTTTGAGACAATTGCACTTACTGAGGAGTGCAGTGCTATAATCCAGAATAAACTTCCACTTAAGCTTAAGGATCTAGGGAGTTTTTCTATTCCTTGCACTATTGATAGTTTTTAAATTTCTAAAGTTTTGTGTGATTTGGGTGCTAGTGTTTCAATAATGTCTTTGTCTATTGCTAGAAAACTTGGATTTAAAGAGATACAACCTACTGCAGTTACCTTGCAATTAGCAGACAAAGCAATCAGGCACCAAGTTGGGATTATAGAGGATTTTTTGCATAAAGTTGAGCATATATACATTTCGGTAGACTTTGTTGTGCTTGAGATTAAAGATGATGTTAAAATTCCTCTTATTTTGGAAAGACCATTCTTAGCCACAGTTGGAGCAATTATTGATGTGAAGAATGGCAAAACAACTTTCAAGGTTGGGAAATAGGAAGTACTATTTAATTTGTTCAATGCCACTCAGTATCCCTATACAAATAGTTGCTGTAAAATAGATTTAGTTAATGGAGGTAAAGGTAAGCCTATTCCACCACCTTCAATGAAGCAAGCATCAACTTTTGAGACAAAACTGCCACCACTTTCTAGTTATCTTGATTTTTTGACTGGACAGTGAATAGTATTTTCTTATTCACAACTCCATCTTTTGCCATGGAATCTTAAACCATATTGAGTGAAAACCTTCAACGTGGTAAAAGTTATCCTTATGATGTAATCAAGATTTATAATGGGCTTACCAGAGCAGTCAAGGTCAATAAAGAAAGTCTCGAGTCCTATAAAGTAGCGCAAAACAAGGTGTCATAGTCAAGCTAGTGACTATAAAGAAGTGCTTTTTGAGAGGTAACCCAAGCACTCTAACTTACTCTCTTTTATTTTCTTTATTTATTTAATTATTAAATTATTAACACTTTATTTTTATTTTACAAGTAAATTTAAATCCCTATAGAAACTGTAAAAAAAATTCAAAAAAAAATTTCAAAAAAAGGGTAGGCTGCAACCTCTTAGACTCCAATTGACGCTAGTCGTGGCCTCCCGGACTCTAATTGACATGGCCATGGCCCATTGGGCTCTAGGTTGAGGCCTCGTTTAGAAAAAAAAAAAGGTGAAACCATCAAGGCCATGTCTCCCATACAGGAAAGTCGTGGCCCAACGGCCTACTAAAGTGAGGGTCGAGACCTTGCTGCTTTCTATAACGTGGGCCACGGCTCCCACTAAAGCTAGGTCATGCCCCTTATTGATGTGGGTTGCCAATAATGGGCAACGCACTACCCAAACAAACCCCCCTTTATTTGGGCTACCACAACAAATGAAGCTCTCACTTTCCAATATAAAACCCCCGTTTTCTCACACTAGCTCCGTCCCATTTTTTCTATGTAAATGTTTGAAATTTTCTATCTTCTCTCCTACCCATTACTCTCCACTCACCATTATTCCCCTTTCATCTTCATTCCTCTATACCCATTACCCAAATTTATTTTCAACACTTTTGCTCAAGATTTCAAGTAAGTTTCAACATTTCTTTTATTTATTTTTTATTGTTGTTATTTTTTTCTTTTCTTTTTTTTATTTTTAAGAAATATTGTTAACTTTCTTCACATTATTTATTTTCTTGAGAAATTGTGTTAGTTATTGATGATTCTTGAGTCATTGTGCTTAATTATTTTTGAGTATGGCAAATTCTTTAGATTTGTGCTCTATAATTCTATGGTAACTTGAAATTAGGACTATGGAAAAATTGAGAATGGCACCTGACCAAGCAAGACAAAATTCTAGTGGTTTGTTTGATCAAATCCAATGTAATCAACATATAGACCACATGTTTCAATCTTATGCTGCTTTTATGGGAATGGACATGTTTACTCTTCCACTGGCATCTAATCCTCCTAGGGGTGCCAACGAGGTAGAAGACAATGAGGACAATGATGTAGACAACAATGGAGATGAGGAGGAGGATTAGAGTTTCTCCAGATTCATCCAACCATCAGAGAAGTATTCTTTACTTTTCTTTTATTTTTTTTAACATTGAGAACAATGATTAGTTTAAGTGTGGGGGGGTGAATTTATTTTTTTGGTGGTGAATATTTTGTGGAAGTTTTAGGTTTAGTTTTATTTGCATGTTTATCTAGATTTATAAATAATTTAGGATTAGTTGGTAAATGAATTTCTTATTTGTTTGAATTTTAGGAATCAAGAATAAAGTAATGCTAATTTTTTCAATGATTTCTCTATCCAATGATGATAACTAGTTATCTTGAATTCTTTGCTTTTAGTGAATTAGGTTTTTATTTGGTTTCATGCAAAATTTTATTGTTAAGTATTATTGCTAGAATGTGATTTTCATAATTTTGAGCACTTTATCTTTTGCTTTGAATTATGGTGAATATCTAGAGGAGGTTTATATTGATGTGAATTTTAAATTATGTCATGAATTCTAGAATTTACTTGATTCTCTCTCGAGGCGAAAGCCTAAGCAATACTTAGTTAGGGAGGTGATATAGGCCACCTTTGGACTGTTTGAGCCTTAAAAGCCAACCTTGTTAAATCTTTATCTCTAGTGTATTCCTTTGAGCATAATTTCCCTTTTCTTTGTTTAACTACATCAAAATTAAGCCTAACTCTATATAAAATTTCCAATTTTGCAACCCTTATTCCTAAGCATGTATATTGTTTTAGGAAATATAAATTGAGCTAAATGTTGAAAAAGGTGGAAAGGTGATGTTGAAGTGAAAAAAAAAAGTTCAAAATATGAAAAATAACCCCACTACCTACAATACAAAGAAAATAAGTTTGGTGGTGCGAAATTGTGAAAAAAAAAAAAACAAAAGATGTTGAATGAAAGTAAAGTTCAAATGTGGAAGAAAAGGGTACTTGGAGAAGAAAGATAGAGCCCTATATATAAGTCTTAGAATAATTATGTGCTTAGGGTGATTTAAGCCACATTATTATCCTATATCCTATCTTGACCCTAGGCATACATTACAAGCTTTATAAAGTCCTATTGATCCCTCGCTTGGTGTTAGTCTACATTAGTGGAGAGAGAGATAAAAAGTAAACCTATGGAGTTCTAGTACTAATTTGAAATTTGTGTTGGCATAAACTTATCCAGAGACCATGATATTCTTGGTAAAAGATTTCGCACACACACGAAAATCTATTTGAGAATGTGCTTGCATTGGAATTGAAACATGAGTTTGAATGATGCCTATATTTTTCCTTAGGCTAATGATTGATAGACATACTTTTGAGGAAATTATGGAGAATCATTGAGTTGATGCACTTTATCTCTAGTAAGAGTAACTATATTTATTTTGTTTTCACCATCTGAAATTTATTTTCGTAAGTTAGTTGTTTTTCGATGTTTTTCTTAAGTACTAGCCAAATATTAAGTTCGAGGGTGTGATAACTCTATAATATAGAGTTATTTTGACTTAATTTTGATAGTGTTTTAACTTAGTTCTTGTAATAATGCATAGAAATTAGTAGGTTTTATTTAATTATTTTAAATTAGTTAATTTAGGTGAGTGAATATGATCTTAGATAATTTTATGCTTAATTTGGTGTTAATGTGATTAAGAAAGGTTGTTATTGATTTATTTGTGCTTTTGTAGGTGTTTAATGAAGGAAGACTATTAATGGAAGAAGGAGAGCAATTTCAAGATGCAAACTTCCACTACAAATGTTTCGGTATTTCGACCATCACTCTTTCTACAAAGCTTTAAATGAGATGATTCTTGGACCATTGGAAAGATAAGAGAAAAAATACTACAACTTTCATGTTTACGACTTCGCCCAGTTCAGCATGGAAGGTGGTCAAAAATCTTGTCAAAGTTTGATTACTATAGCAGTCCTAAAGCAATTACAATTTATGTTAATTAATTGGTCGAGGCTACGGCTCACATAGTCTGATGAGGAAATCCTGATCGGAATTGACTTCTTTCTTCACCCAACTTGCCATAACTTCAAAGCCTTATAAAAACAACCTTTACAAAGATAACGAAACACCGGATTAAAAGCTATGAATCAAGCCATAAAGTCATTGAAGCTAACAAGAATTTGAAGGATTCAAGGAGATTTGGAGATCAAGATTGCAATTCTTGGATTTTGCATCTTTTTGTTATTCTCTTATTTTCTTGGTTTTGTTTTTAATGTTTAAACTTTATTTGATGGTGATGTGTGACTTGATGGGGAGCCAATTTAATTATCTAAGATTATGATTGAACTCAATACATAGTTTGATTTTTTTATCTCTCTTTTGCTCATGTTTGATAGATTTAAGTTCTTTATTTTATTCTATTTTTAATGCTTCTAGTTCCCTAGTTACCAATTAGAATGAATTAAAAACCTAGGTTAAACCTTGACGAAAGAGATTTAGGTAGACCTTGAATAAAATAGCATATGATCAAATACACTTAGATGATTAGGTGGTTTGATTGGCATACAAGGTAGACATCCACCTATAAGCCATACGTAGCCAAAATTAGAGCACGAACTTAATGAATCTATCTTTAATTTAATTTGCATAGACGTATAGTAAATTAATTAAGAGATATATTTTATGAAAAACTCAACAAAGACTTGTAAATAATTTAAGACTCTAGGTTAGAAACTTAATCCATTAAACTAATTTGAGAGAGAGAGACAATAATTAGATGAAGTATTGAGGGATATCATAATCTTGGTCTAAAAGACAATCAAGTTTAGAAAAGTAATTTTGCTAAGTAAATTTAGAGTAGTTTCAGTCTTTAAGTTTTGCTTTTTAATTCAATTTTTAGTGTTTGGATAAAATTATGGTGTGTAATTTTAGTAATTAATAGTAAGAATTAATTCAATTCCTTGTGGGATCAACACTTTACTCACCATTATATTATCTTTGCGATATGTGTGCTTGCATGGGTAGAAAATTGAATAGCACCTAGATTTGTGAAACTCAAATTTCCTCGATATAATGGCATAGATGATGCTATTAGATGGATTTGCAAAGCTGAGCAATTCTTTGAATATCACCAAACTTTAGACAAGGAAAAAGTGTCATTTGCCTCTTTCAACTTGGATGGAGATGTTCAGCTATGGTATCCATTGTTGAAGGAAGAAAATCTTTTTATAGCTTGGGAAATTCAAACAAAGTCTACAAAATAGGTATGGTCCTACCCAATTTTAGGATTATTTTGGTGATTTTCCTATGTTTTAGCAAATTGGGTCAATCAAAAACTATCAAACCCAGTTCAAAAGATTATTGATTCGTGCAAGAAGGTTGACTCAAGCTCAACAAGTTAGTTGTTTCATGAATAGTTTAAAAGAAAACATCCAAGTTGATGTACAAGCTTGCAAACCAAACTCTTTATCTATGGCAATTGGCCTAGCAAGACTGTATAAAACTCGAAGCCAATTTAAACGCCATACACAATAGGGCACACATAAGACAGGGGTAACCTAAGCTACAAATCCACAGTCAAACTCCATGCCCATTAAGAGGCTTAGTCCAAAAAAGCTAAAAGATAGGTGAGATAAAGGTCTTTGCTTCAATTGTAATGAAAAATTTGGCCTGAACATCAATGCAAAAAACTTTTTTTGTTTGAAAGGAGCTGGTCTGATGATGATGATGTTAATATGGAATTGGAGGATGAGGATGAAATACCAAAAGTTTCTATCCATGCTATAAGTGGGATTTGAGGCCCGTAAACCATAAAGGTGGTTGGCAGAATAGGTTAGAAGCAAATTTTGACACTAGTAGACTTAGGAAGTACTTATAACTTCATGGGCCATAAGATGGCAACCAGAATGGGACTCAAACCACTTATGCAAGGGAAGCTAGAGGTTTGCAAATGGAGACAAGCTGTAAAGGAATTTCTATAGAAATTTAAGGTATTCCACTCATAATATATTTTTATTTATTACCCTTGGAAGGTTGTGATGTAGTTTTGGGAGCGCAATGGTTAAGGACGCTAGGACCAATTTTGTGGGATTTTTCTATCTTGACCATGCACTTTAAGCTGAAGGGGAAGGATGTTAATCTAAAATGGTTGGAGCCATGTGTAAATAGATGGGTGGATGAGCATCAATTGGCAAAAATCCTAAAAAGGGAGAAGAAAAGGGTGCTATTACAGATCAATTTCATGACGAAGCGAAAAAGGTAATTTTGGACCTCATACTCACCTAGAAATTATTAATTTAGATTTAGAAAGAATTTTTCATAATTTTCAAGACCTTTTTAAAGGAACATACTGGTTTGCAACCCTAGAGGTCTCATAATCATAAAATTCCTTTAAAGCCTAGTAGTGGACCTATTTTTGTAAGACCTTATCAATACCCCCACTTTCAAAAGGTGAGATTGAAAGTTTAATAGCTAACATGCTTGCATCTAAGATAGTTCATCTAAGTCAAAGCCCATATTCATCCCCTGTGTTGTTGGTAAGGAAGCATGATGGCTCTTGGAAGCTTTGTATTGATTACAGAGGGTTAAATCAGAGTACCGTGAAGGATAAGTTTCCCATACCAGCTATTAATGAGCTACTCGATGAGCTTCAAGGTGACAGGTACTTTACTAAATTAGACTTGAAATCCGAGTATCATCAAAATTGTATGCATCCTCATGACATTTCGAAGATAACTTTTAGAACTCATGAAGGCCATTATGAACTTTTGGTAATGCTGTTTGAACTTTCGAATGCCTTGTCAACATTTTAATCTCTAATGAATGAGGTGTTCCAGCCTTACCTTCGTAAGTTTATGTTAGTATTGTTTTGATGACATTTTGATTTACAGCGATTCATGGAATGATCATATGAAGCATCTTGATCTTGCATTCAAAATTCTGAGGACTTACAGGTTTTTTTTGTCAAGAAGGAGAAATGTTGCATTGCTCAACAGGAAGTGAAATACTTAGGTCATGTTATGTTTGAAGGAGGGGTAGCGGTGGATCTAGATAAAATTGCAACCATGCTCAAATGGTCAAAGCATAATATAGTTAAGGCATTAAGGGGATTTTTGGGACTTATGGGTTACTATCATAAACTTATCAAGGATTATGGTAAAATAGCTGCACCATTGACTCAATTATTGAAGAAGGACAATTTTCAATGGACTTCCCAAGCAGAAGGGGCATTTGAGCAGCTTAAGAGAGCTATGACCCAGGCACTGGTATTAGCTCTTCCTAACTTTGGGCAACCTTTCATTGTCAAATGTGATGCATCTGGAATAGGCATTAGGGGATTCTTATGCAAAATCAAGGGCCTATTGCTTTCGTCAGCCAAGCACTAGGAGGTAAAAATTTATTTTTGTCTACTTATGAAAAAGAGATGATGGCTTTAATTATTGTAGTAAAAAAATGGAGGCCATACTTGCTGGGAAAAATGTTTATTGTTCGGACAGATCAATAAAACCTGAAATATTTATGAGAACAAAAAATTGTTACAGAAGCTCAAGAAAAATGGTTAGCTAAATTGATGGGATTTGACTTTCTCATAGAATATAAAAAAAGGAGAGAGAACCTCGTTGTAGATTTGTTATCTCGAAGGCATGAGGAAGGGGAGTTGGCTACAATATCTTCTCCAATACCACTTTGGTTGAAGAGAATTAAAGAAAAGGTGCAAAATAATCACACTTTGCAACATCTAGTGCAGTTATACCAAGAAGGAGAAGTTGTAAGTCATTGGGAATATAAGGAAGGTGCACTTTAATTTAAAGGTAAAATTTATTTGGATGTTAATTTATCTTTGGTGCCTACGATAATGGAAGTCATGCATTCAAGCACTCACGAAGGTTACCATAAGACTTTAGAAAGGGTGAGATCAGTTTTCTATTGGCCAGGCATGAGGAGGGCTGTTCGTGACTACATAAGGCTTGTGATACTTGTCAAAGACAAAAGACTGAAAGTCTTAAGCCTGCTGGATTGTTGCATCCACTCTCAATTTTGATTGAAGTATGGGCTAACATATCCATGGTCTTTGTGGAAGGTCTTCTTAAATCAAATATGAAGTCTTTGCTTTTTGTGGTAATAGATAGGTTCTCTAATTTTGCTCACTTTATTCCGATTTCACATCCATATACTGTTGTTTCAATAGCTAAAGTCATTTTTGAGCATATATTTAAATTATATGGAATGCTTAAAAGGATTGTGTCTGATAGGGATGCCATCTTCACTAGTGTATTTTGGAGAGAGCTATTTAAGTTGCAGGGAACCAGTTTGAATTTCAGCTTAGCTTACCATCTGTAAACAGAAGGGCAGATTGAAGCCATTAATAGAGCAGTAGAAATGCATCTACATTGTTTTACAAGTCGTAGACCTCATGAGTGGGTTCATTGGATGCCTTGGGTGGAGTATTGTTATAATACAAGTGTTCATTCTTCAACAAAAAAGGCACCCTAAAAAATTGTTTATGGCAAACTTCTTTTGACATTATTATCCTATGTTCTAAGCACCTCAAAGGTGGAAGCTGTAAACCAAGAGTTATAGAGCAAAGACCAAGTCATTCAAGAGTTAAGAGAGTGCATAAATATGGCCTAGAAACGCATGAAAAAATTTATGGTGACTATATAACTAAGAGAAGCTTAATACAAGGGATCTTATTTATTTCATGCTATAGCCTTATCACCAAGTGTGAGTAGCATTGCAAAAAAGTCTCAAGCTATCCCCAAGATATTACAAGCCATTTGAAGTTTTTAAGAGAATTGGAGTAGTGGCATAGAAACTCAAATTGCTAGAAAATTCAAAACTTCATCCGGTGTTTCATGTTTTGATGCTTAAGAAAAAGCTGGGAACTAATGTAAATGTGACAGCCTCTCTACTGACTGTTCCAGTAGATGACAGACCCATTATTTTGTCACCACAAGCAGTTCTTCATCATCGAAAGAAAAAAGGAAGAAATGAAGTATTAGTTCAATGGTAGGGCCTTTCTCCAGCTAATGTTACTTGGGAGGACCTTCAGGAACTTTAGTTAAGATTTCTAGATATGGCCCTTAAGGACAAGGGTGTTCTTTAGGGGGAAAGAATGTCACATACTAGCTTGCCTATTGAAGTTATTTTTAAAGAGTAAAAAAAATGTGTCCAATTAGTAGTTTGACTAGTCTTGAATTATTGAGAAATAAATGGAGTAGTTGTAGAATTTTTTGAGATAATTTCATTACTTGTTGTTAGAAAATTTTTAAAAAGGTTAGTTGAAGTCATTGTTATAAATTGTTAAGGCATTCCAGCAATAAGAGCATCTCTTTTTTATTCAATTATTGGTACTTGGAGGTTCTTTCACTCTTTCAAAGCAGCCACCTGTTTACTTACTTTGTTCAAATAGGTAGACAGAATAAGCTATATTCAGTACCTGCTCATTTTCTTCTTGTTTCTCGTCTAGCTTCAAGGTCTATTACTTTTGGACGCAACATAATTCCTCGTTAAGGACTTTAATAGCCGCTCCATAACAATGAGAGTGAAAAGATTGTTATGTACATGATGGAGGATTCTTAAAGTAACCTTCCTTAATTAGGGAATGGAAATTTCATCTAAAAAGATAGACCCACCTCCCAACAATGATATCAAAGTAAGTTTTGGCTTGCTTTCATCCTTTTCATTCGTGAATTAAATATGTATATGTGTTGTATATTTTAGAAGCATGTTTTAGTTGATGACCCAACATGATTGTGTTTAATTTAAATTACCAATATATGATTTATTATGTATAAATCTGCTATAGATATGTTGTATTTTTTTATTAGCTTTTTAATGATATATTATATGTATTTTTTTATATATTTATGTAATGAAAAAATGTTATGAATTTGTTTTTTTGAAACTAATATGGGGAAGGAGTAGATATTAATCTAGTGCAAATAAGTGCATTTGTATAGAGCCACATAATGCCTTATGGAATAAAAAATTCATATTTTTTATTCGTATTTTTTGTAGGACTATTATATTATTCACTACTAGTTTAGTTTTTAAGTTCCACAAACGAAGTAAGAATATCACCATAAATGTTTTTATTCATCATATTAACTTTTAATTTAATAACATCTATAACGTAATATAAAAGGAATCCTCAAAAAGGCTCCCAAACAATGCCATGTGTTGACCTAATCAGTAGACACGTGGATGCATAAGAAGGCTCTTATGAGGTTTGTTTTTGATGGGTCACATGGACTAGGTGGGTTATGTAATACCCTGTACTTTGATATGGTGACTAATAAAACTTATCGGATGCCAATTGAGGTTAATTATAATGTTTAAAAGTGATGAAAGATGAAAGGAATAGTTTGGGATAAAATATTTCGCACATAAGGAAATAATAATAAAATAATAATATTTTTATATAAGAAGAATTTACGAGATAAAAAGAAAGTGATTCGAAAGTGAATTGAGCCATAATAAGGTATTTTGGGCACCAAGGAAACAAGAGGAGATTGAGACCTTGACCTTTATAGACCCGTAACTAGCAGTAGACGGGATAACACGGATCAGGGGTAATTTCGTCATTTTTCATGGTGAGCTCCTGGAAGCAACTCTCAAATGTTATTAAGGTCTAAATAGACCTAAGGAATAAATGAATGATGGTAAAATAAATGAAGAAGATAGAAATATTGATAATTTCACAGTAGGGGCAAAACAGTCATTTTGTATCTAAAGTCGAAATTTTTAAGTTTTCGTGAACCTGAGTATTTCTAGACTATTATGGATTTTGCCTCAGTGTCAAAAGAGTAAAAAGCTGAACCAAAGGAAAAAGAGGGCAAAGTCAATTATTGGGTGGCATTTTTGTAAATAAATGGAACTTTAGTTAACCTTAGCATAAATATCTCATTTCTTCAGCAACTTCCTCATTTTTCCAGCAGCTTCTTCTTCTTCTTTTTCTTCCTCCCATCTCACGTTTCTTTCATCCTCCATGAAGGCTTATCTCAAAGCTTCCATCACCCTCTCAAACTAACCTTAAATTTCATACTTTTACACACCTTGTTATAGGGTTTTTCATGCTTTTTCACTCTTTCACCTTAAAACCCTTTAAAAGTCTTACTCCCATACTTTCTCTCACTAGCTAGGTATTAGAGAGAGAAAAAGAGAGAGAGCTTTTATAATAGCTTAAAAATTCTTGGAAAGGAATTCACTTACAATGCTACCAAGGTGAGTAATGAAGTAGAGTTGATTTTTAAGTGTTGAGAATGGCTAGTGTTTAGACTTGTGAGTGTTTTGTAGGTGAGGATGTTTATTCATTTTAAAGTGATTAGGATAGTGAAAATAGATAGCCAGCTAATGGCAATTGGAAGCTAGTTAGGAGTTAATTGTGATGCTATTGTGATGATAGGTTCCAACGAAGCCTCGCCGCCCTATTTGGACCGTTAGAGGAAGTTAGAGTTGGATAAAGATTTAGCAAATATCGGTGAGTGAACTTGAACTAAAATGCTTTGGGTAGATGCACATATGTTTGAATGAATCACTTGAATTGTTTAAATGGTCTTTTCTTTAAAATGCATACGGGAACAAGCCTTTGACGAAAATGTTTTTGCATTATGAAATGTGATTGTATTGAATTTCATAATGCAAAAACATTTTCGTCAAAGGCTTGTTCCCGTATGCATTTTAAAGAAAAGACCATTTAAACAATTCAAGTGATTCGTTCAAACATATGTTGATATATATATATATATATATATGTATTGTACATTGGTAGATAATATTATGTAATGAATATGACCGTGCATGTGCGCGATGTGGGAGACGCACATGCCGATGATGACAGGGTGTGGAAGTATGGAGGATGACATTGTTGTGCGTGATGTGGGGGTTGCACACAATGGGATTAGTTGTGACCGATGTAAGGGAAGCACATGTCAGTGATGACAGGGTGTGGGAGTGTGGAGGATGGCATTGTTGTGCGTGATGTGGGGGTTGCACATAATGGCATTAGTTACGCGTGATGTGGGGGTGCACACATTGACTCCAGCTATGTGCGCGATGTGGGGATTGCACATGAGTTGGGTGAGGTGGCGGTGATATGCATGTTTATGTATATATATATGTTATAGAAAGTTCATAAAAATATTTGTGATTTTGTTATATGTTGGCATTGTTAATTGCTCCGAAATTGCTTTTCATTTTAGCAAGAAAATGGCTTTTTGATGTAACAAGACCCCTTTAACTAAATTGCTCTGTTTCTTGCTATAGTGAGATTCATTTTTGCTGTAGCAAGAAACTCTCAGGTAGGCAACCTTAATCCATGCTCTGAATTTTACTGCAGTGAGGAATTTCACTACAGCGAAAATGAATTTCGTTGCATCAAGAAACTCTCGGGTGGTTCCAAAATTCTGGTCTAGTGCTTTCAATTTGACAAAGATTTTGACCACCTTTTGATCAGAACTTGGCAAAGTGGCAAACATTAAAGTTGTAGCCCAGCCTCTTAGCTTTCTAATGAATTAAAGATTATATTAATTGGACTTCTTTAGTGGGAGATATGCTTAAAAAACTGAAACATATGCAAACCAAGAATACCTTTTTGCTGCAACGGGAAAACTCTCTATTTGCTTGTCTTGCTTGGTCATTGCTGAAATTTTCATTCTATTCAACTTTATGGTTTATCATGGATCTTGTAACATTAAGGGATTAAACATTCAAGGTTTGAAATGAGGGGTTTTAACTAAAAATTAGACTAAATTGCATGTTTTTATCGTAAGTGCATCATGTTTTCTAAAACATTCCTTATCGTTGCTTGTTCCCTTTTTATATTCACTCGCTGAGTTTTATACTCACTCTTTTAAACTTCATGTTTTCAGAGTCGAAGGCAGTTGGGACCTAGATTGAGTTGTCCACATATGCTCACCTTCTTGGTAGGTAGTATGGCATTTCAGTAGCTGTACCTTCACCCACGGTCACTCCACTGACGGTCAAGAGTCTTATGCTTGTGTATACATATAAGTAATGCAGACCACTAAGATTCATACTAAAAATCAAATATGTATATTTGATTACTGATGCCATTATAGGTTGGCAAACGGGTGACATTATTTTAACATAATACAAATGTGAATATTGGGTTACTATAAAATGTTACTGAAATATTTATAGTTGAGAATTACAATATGTGGTTTTAGAAATGATGGCTGGGAATGATGATCGGGATTACATAGAAAGGCTTGCTTGGTCTTAGTGGGCTATACCCATTGGGCCCATGCGTCGGTCATAGCCTTGGATTTGGGTTGTGACAAACTTGGGTTTAGAGCGCTAGGTTTAGTCGAGTCCTAGGAATTCTCATGTCAGTCAGCGGAGTTGTCGGAGTTAATGTAGAGTCTTGTTTATGGCTTGTGACTGCAGTACAAGTCATAGACAAGAGGCTATATAAACTTCTATTCTTAGTAACTTACCCTTTTGCTAACCTCATATAAAGGTCATAAGTGGTGCCACTGTCTAGGTTTGAGATGTCACCCGAGACACGAGTTATTGTTGGAAGATTTTAAGTAAACGTTCCTAATAAAAGGTTAGTGTGATGGTATATCCCTCCAATTAAGGATGAAAGAAAGTGGAGTTGGATTAATAGGTCTGTAATAACTTGTTCATTTGGTGGAATTAAAGGTTGAGCCCAAGATTGTCATTGGAAAGAAAATTTGATGACTATGACTTGTAATTGAGGTCAATATAAAAGAACACGTGAGATAATGGTAATAAGTGGCGTACTTTGACTGGAATGGCTAGTGATTGTTATAAATGAAGTATGGTCATCAAGAAAAAAGCTAGCAAACCGAACTGCTTTAAGGATGAGCTTGAATTTTCTATACTTAACATGAAGCCAAAGGATTAAAGGATTAGTTGTAGATTTGGTAGCTTGAAGTTAAATAACTTAAAAGTGTTGATTTTAGTCTAAATGCATATGGAGTTTTATGTTTGAGCTTAGTATACAAGTTGCTTTAAAGATCAATTTAAAAGTTTATATGGTTTAGCATGCAACCTATGATGTAAATGATTAGTTTTGAATATGATTTCTCCAAAGGTAAGAGATTTAGAAAATGTTGACTATTGGATAAGCTCGAAGAAAGAGCTTCTGCATCCTAAGTTTACGAATTTGGATCTTATGGCCGCAAAAGCGAGATGCAACGATTAAGTGAATTATCCACCTTACCAATGTTAACGGTTAAGGATTGATGAGTAAAGTTAAGCTCACAACGCGAAGTGATGTACACTTTGATATTTATGTACCTAAGAGTTATTTAGAGATCATTGGTTAATCAAATTTGCACTAAATGTCATGGTAAAGGTATGTGAATGATAATAGTGCAATGTTTTCAAAGAGTGATTTTGATATACCACCAAATGTGGAATAGATATGTTGAGATTAATGTTCCAATCACAAACTTGTGACAGAAAGCTAGTTGTGCAAATTGTGGGTCTCTTGATCATGAAATATATGGAGGTTATCAATATGTAGGCATACACTTGGAGTTGTACATCTTGTGATCCCCATGCGTCATATGGAAGAAGATATCCCATAGAAAGACTTAGCCTAATTGGTGGTTATATGACTATAAGCTTGGTATGAGATTGAGAATGCCCTAACATGTATGGGGAGTGTATTATGAAATGTCGAAAGTTATTAAGATGAATAATGGGAGAAATCAGTGAGACTATAGGTGACACTTTGAATGGTTAACGTGATTAAGTTAAGGATTGTAAACTTAAGTATGGAGGGAATTATAAAAATGATGCCATAACATTATAAAATGATAATCTGACACAAATATAATCATTGGAGGTAAATTATGGAACTTGGGAAAGATTAATTCTTGATTTGATAAAGATCATGAATGTAGAATGTGGAGAACAATGAACTATTTTTATGATCATATGTATTGAAAGTGAATAACTATTTGAGATACTAGACAAGAAAGATAATTAATTATGGATGGTAAGAATTGTGGGATTCCATAAATAATGAATAATTATGTGTGTAGTGATATGTATATTGTGAATTCATTACACCATATGGAAAGGATATCCTAAGGTGGGACTTAGTGATTAAGGATAAGAGTTATAGGATAATATGAGTTAAAAGAATTGACTTGGCCTAGTGCATATGATAAGCAAAGAGAAGATATACCTGCTTATGGAAATTGTGGTATAGGCTTAGAGGAAAACCTTGTAGTTGAAAATGATTAGTGTAGTAGCCTTAAAGGTAGAAGAATCAATTTGATGAGGTAAATTCCAGCAGCTGCAACGTCGCAGTGCTAACTACCCAACGCTGTCGCGTTAAGACTTCCTCATGGCTGAAAAGCACAAGCAAATGATGAGTGGCATGAAGATAAAACTCACAAGTTGAACTATGGCCATTAGTCTTAATGTTGAGCTTTGTTATTTAGAGTTTTAAGTGCGCTGGAAAAGTGTTTAGATGACTAAATTGAAAGGTTTCTTTATTGCCTTATATATATGGGCATGTAAGCAAAGGAAGGAGAAGTTAAAGAGTTCTTAAGATGGCTACGTTGAGATAAATTACCATGTGAAGAATTAAGATGAATAATATGTTGACTAAAGACAAATCCTAATAAATAAAGTAGACAAGAGATTAAGGCTTGTTAAAGGCTGCGCGAAGGAAAAAGTGAGTGAAAAGTTGGATGAATATATGAGATATTGATAAGGGACGTCAAAGCTAAATAATGATAGTGTGAATTAAGAATTACAAGCGTGACATAGAAAATAAGTTAATGTAAAGTATCGTTATGAGGAATTATAAATACTGTCCTGACTTAGTTGAATGAAAAGGATTGGTAACAAGACAAGGCCAATTATGTGGCATACTAGAAACATATGAGTATAAACTGAGGATTGAATAAATGAATATGCATTTATATATCTTAGAGAATAAGTGCTTACCTTTGTAATGATATGCTCGGAATGTTAACGAGCAAATAAGTGATTAAGTGTTTCAAGAAAACATGAACATTCTTGAGAAGGAATTACCAAACATACGCGACAAACATAATAAATGGAATTTTGAAACTTGCTGAGGAGCCTGACGGCTAAACCATGGGTTAAGTGATTATAGGCAGTGAGACATAAGTTTAAGATAAGTATTTCCAAGGAAATACTCAAGAGGAGTTTTGCTATGAATTTTGTGGAAACAAGCATTAAGTTACATGGTTACAAAAAGGAAGCTGTAAGTTGAGATTGACACTCACATTGACATTAAAAGGTACTAGCGAAGAACCTTGTTTCAAGTCTTGCAATTTCAAGTGCAAATTATGAATTGGTTAAGGGAGACTGATGTTATATTGGTATAAAAGAATAGTATAAAAGATGATTGGAGGTAACCTTGATAATGAAGTTGGACAATGAAAACCTCTTAATGTATTATGAAAATTGGAATTTGGAAATGCATAAGCTATGCATGATTCAAATAAGTCTAAGTCTTAAGTGACTGATTAATCATGAATTGCAAAAAGGATATAATCTATATGTTAGAGGCATGAAAGATAATTGAGAAATAAAGATGACTTTTAGAGATTGTGGTATTGCATAGACAATAAAACTTAAGTATATAATTGGAAATGATAAGAAAGAAGTATAAGCATGTAAATGATGTGAAGTTATGTGTAGGCATAATGAGAATTCATATGGAATACGTAAGAGATAACTTGTGGTAGACGCAAGTGGAATAGTGATTTAAACATATAAAAAGGGTAACCTGAAATTGATTATACCCTAATGTTTATAGATTAAATATGAGAATTATTATAAGAAATCTTGGTTATGGCAAACAACAAATAAATGGAAACTTAGTTTAAAGGCACTTGAACACAAAGATCCCTACACATAATGAAGAATATTGACATTTAGAAGTGCGTGTACATACGTATGTGTGGCATTGATGACTTGGCCAACTAAAATGAGGAACTATTTTTAGAGATTCGAGATTTGAACTCGATATATTTGATGAGTTGTATGGATAATACAATGATAAGAAATCCCATCAAAAGTGGAACTATATTGATATAAGAAATTTTGGAGAAATATCCAAGGAAATGATATCAAGGAAATGTAATCTATGGTGTGGTTAAGCCATATAAGATGGATTAGTATGATTACAAAGATTTAAGTTGCATAAATACGAAATAAACATGAAAAGTGAAGGAATGTTAGAAATATGTGTAGGAATGAATAGGGTGCGTTTATGAAGCCATAAGTTATATAATGGTGCATGGGGATAAGGTTAATGAATGATGAGAGGTTTGGCAAAAATCGAGGTAAAGGTATGTTTAGGGTTAGTAATATAATTAAAGGCATACTTGGGATCTTAATGATAAGAAAAAATAATTGAAAAGGGTACTGTGGTTTGGACTTAAAGATGATAATAGATATAAGATACATACCCTGATCTTGTAAAGTGTTCTAGTCAAATTGAAGGTAATGAAGTGCGTAAATCAAAATTCCCTATGAAGAAGGAAATGGAATAAAATCATTAAGGGAGATTAACAACCCGACGTTGAGGAAACTTTGAGGACGAATTTTATATGAGTGAGGGAGACTGTAATACCCCGTACTTTGATATAGTGACTAATAAAGCTTATCAGATGCTAATTAAGGTTAATTATAATGTTTAAAAGTGATGAAAGATAAAAAGAATAGTTTTGGATAAAATATTCTGCACGTGAGGAAATAATAATAAAATAATAATATTTTTATCTGGAAAGAATTTGTGAGATAAAAAAAAAGTGATTCGAAAGTGAATTGAGGCATAATAAGGTATTTTGGGCACCAAGGAGACAAGAGGAGTGTGAGACCTCGACCTCTATAGACTTGTAACTAGTAGTAGACGCGATAACAAGGACCAGGGGTAATTTCGTCATTTCTCATGGTGAGCTAGTGGAAGTAGCTCTCAAATGTTATTAAGGTCTAAATAGACCTAAGGAATAAATGAATGATAGCAAAATAAAGAAGAATATGAAATACTAATAATTTTCACGATAGGGGCAAAACAGTCATTTTGCATCTCGAGTCTAAATTTTTAAGTTTTTGTGAACCTGAGTATTTCTAGAATATTATGGACTTTGCCTCAGTGTCAAAAGAGTAAAAAGCTAAACCAAAGGAAAGAGAGAAGGCAAAATCAACTATCAGATGACATTTTTGTAAATAAATGAAACTTTAGTCAACCATAGCATAAATATCTCCTTTCTCCAATAGCTTCCTCATTTTTCCAACAGCTTCTTCTTCTTTTTGCTCCCATCTCACTTTTCTTTCATCCACCATTAAAGCTTCTCTCAAAGCTTCCATCACCCTTTTAAACTAACCTTAAATTTCATGCTTTCACACACCTTGTTATAGGGTTTTTCATGCTCTTTCACTCTCTCACCTTAAAACCTTTAAAAAGTCTTACTCCTATACTTTCTCTCACTAGTTAGGTGTTTTAGAGAGAGAAAGAGAGAGAGAGCTTCTATGATAGCTTGAAAATTCTTAGAAAGGAGTTCACTTACAAAACTACCAAGGTGAGTAATGAAGTATAGTTAATTTTTAAGTGTTGAGAATGGCCAGTGATTAGACTTGTGAGTGTTTTATAGTTGAGGTTATTTATTTATTTTAGAGTGATTAGGATAGTGCAAATAGATAGCCACTTAATGGCAATTGGAAGCTAGTTAGAAGATAGCTTTTAGAAATTATAGTTATGTGAATTGAGTTAATTGTGATGCTATTGTGATGACAGGTTCCAACGAAGCCCTGCTGCCCCATTTAGACTATTAGAGGAAGTTAGAGTTGGGTCAAGATTTAATAAATACCGATGAGTGAACCTGCACTAAAATGCTTTGGGTAGATGCACATACGTTTGAATGAATCACTTGAATTGTTTAAATTGTCTTTTCTTGAAAATGCATACGGGAACAAGCCTTTGACGAAACGTTTTTGCGTTATGAAATGTGATTGTAATGAATTTGCAAAATCCCTTTATATGTTGATATATATATATGTATTGTACATTGGTAGATAATATTGTGTAATGAATATAACCATGCGTGTGCACAATGTGGGGGATGCACATGCCGGTGATGATAGGATGTGGGAGTGTGGAGGATGACATTGTTGTGCATGATGCGGGGGTTGCTCACAATGGCATTAGTTGTGCGCGATGTGAGGGTGCACACGATGACTCTAGCTATGTGCACGATGTGAGGGTTGCCCATGAGCTGGGTGAGGGAACGGCGATATGCATGTTTATGTATATATATATATGTTATAGAAAGTTCATAAAAATATTTGTTATTGTGTGGTATGTTGGCATTGTTAATTGCTTCCAAATTGTTTTTCATTTCAGCAAGAAAATGGCTTTTTGATGTAACAAGACCCCTTTAAATAAATTGCTTTATTTCTTGCTGCAGCGAGAAACTCTTGAGTAGCAGCCTTAATCCATGCTCTAAATTTCGCTGCAGCGAGAATGGATTCTTGTTGCAGCGAGGAATTTTGTTCAGGGAAAATGAATCTCGCTATAGCGAGAAACTGTCAGGTGGTTCCGAAAATTCTGGTACAGTGCTTTCACTTTAACAAAGATTTTGACCACCTTCCGATCAGAACTGGGAAAAGTGGTAAACATCAAAGTTGTATCCTAGCCTCTTAGATTTCTAATGACCTAAAAATCATGTCAATTGAACTTCTGTGGTAGGAGATATTCTTGAAAAATCGAAACATATGCAAACAGAGAATGCCTTTTCGCTGGAGCGAGAAAACTCTCTGTTTGCTTGTCTTGCTTGGTCATTGGTGAAATTTTCATTCTATTCAACTTCATGGTTTATCTTGGATCTTGTAACATGAAGGGATTAAACATTCAAGGTTTGAAATGAGGGGTATTAACCAAAAATTAGACTAAATTGCATGGTTTTATCATAAGTGCATCATGTTTTCTTAAACATTCTTTATCGTTGCTTGTTCCCTTCTTATGTTTACTCACTGAGTCTTATATTCACTCTTTTAAACTTCATGTTTTCAGATTTGGAGGCAGTTGGGACCTAGATTGAGTTGTCCACGTATGCTTGCCTTCTTGGTAGGTACTATGGCATCTCAGTAGCTGTACCTTCACCCACGATCACTTCGCTGACGGTCAAGAGTCTTATACTTGTGTATACGTATAAGTAATGTAGACCACTAAGATTCATGTTAAAAATCAAATATGTATATTAATTACTGATGCCGTTATAGGTTGGGAAATGGGTGACATTATTTTAACATAATACAAATGTGAATATTGGGTTGCTATAAAATGTTGCTGAAATATTTATAGTTGAGAATTACAATATGTGATTTTAGAAATGGTGGTTGGGAATGATGATATTTGAGACCTTGATTGAAGTGTCCAATTGTATTCGCCATTTGGTAGGTACCATGGCATCTAGTAGCGATACATAGTGAGTGAACAAAGGAAGGGAATAAGCATTAATACGGGAGGTTTTAGAAAACATGATGAACTACACTTATGTTGAGAACAATGCAATTTAGTTTCATATCTTGTTAAAACCCCTCAATTCAACCCTTGATTATTTAGTGCCTTAGTATTGAAAGATCCATGATCAATAATGAATTTAAAGAGTAAAAACTATGGTAGAGTCCAACTAAGACAAGCATGGCAGATTGAATCTCACTACAGCGAAAAGGCACTCTTGTTGTAACGAAATTCAAGCAAAATTTTGAACCAACGACCCGAGAGTTTCTCGTTGCAGTAAGAATGAATTTCGCTACAGCGAAAATCTTGGCTTGTCAAGCCCCCACCACCTGAGAGTTTCTTACTGCAACGAGAATGAAATTTCACTACAGCGAGAAATAGGGCAATTAAATTAAAAGAATTCTTGTCACAACGAAAATCCATTTTTGCTACAGTGAAAATCAATTGGAAAGCATTTGTCAAATTTTAACATTCAATGTTCAATGCAATCATAATATATTTTCCATAACCTCTCTATATATAACATATATAAACATATATGCATCTACTGGCATCACCCCAACTCTCCCCAAGCTCATATGCACTCCCACATCGCACATAGCTAGGCCATCATGTGTACTCCCACACCGCACATTACAATATCATCATCAGCATCGTGTGCACTCCCACACCGCACATGGCATAAATCATGAACGTGTGCACTCCCACACCACACAGTACTGGCACCGTCATGTGCACTCCCACATCGCACACGCATGGGTATAATTATCACACAATAGTACCATTCAATGCATAACATACACATCAAGATAATGTGGGAACACATGAACTAATCACATTGCACATTTCATAGTATAAGAACATTTCATCAAGGGCTTGTTCCCAGTTACATTTTAAAGCAAAAAAAAAAAAACAAATAAAATTTTCAAATGATTAATTCAAACACATATGCATTTCCTAAAACAATTTAGTTGCAAGTTCACTCACTTGTCTTTGTTGATTCTTTAATCTACTCCAACTTCCATTAATGCTTCAAGTGGAGATGTGGGGTCTCGTTAGGACCTATCACACATAATAACATCACAACAAACTCAATTGACACGAAAGCTATTTTCTAAATCAAACTTAACTCACTACTCACCTTTGTGTTTTTGTAGTTGAATTCCTTTTCAAGAGTTTTCAAGCTATTATGAAAAGTATCTCTCTCTCTCTAAAATGTCCAGCTAGTGAGAGAAAGTATTGAGGAAAGACTTTTAAGGGATCTTGAGGTGTAGAAGTGAAAGAACATGAAAAACCCTATGACAAGGTACATATAAAAACATAAGATTTGGGGTTACCATGAGAAAATCATAGAGCTTTCAAAGGAGGCTTCCATGGGAGATGGAAAACATGAAATGGAGAAGAGATATGGAAAGAAGAAGAAGAAGTTGCTGGAAGTGAGGAGAAAGCGCTGGAGAGTTAGATATTTATGCTTAAAGTTGACTAAAGTTCCACTTATTTACAAAAATGCCATTGCATAGTTGACTTTACCTTCTTATTTCCTTTGGTTTAGACTTTTTACTCTTTTGACACTAAGACAAGGTCCATAATAGACTAGGATTACTTGAGTTCATGAAAACTTAAAAATTTAGACTCGAGACCTAAAATGACCATTTTGCCCTTATTGTGGAAATTATCATTATTTCAATTTTCTTCATTTATTTCATTATTCTATACCTCATTCATTTATTTTTTAGGCCTACTTAGACCTCAATTATATTTGAAAAACCCACTTCTAGGAGCTCACCAAGAAAAATGACAAGATTACTCCTAATCTGCGTCATTGTGTCTACTTCCGCTACACGTCGATGAAGGTCGAGGTTTCACATTCATCCTCAATAAAAATATTATTATTCAATTTTTATTTCTTCGCATGTAGAATATTTTTCTCCAAACTATTCCTTTCACCCTTCATCACTTTTAAACATTCTGATTAACCTCAATTGGCATCCGATAAGCTTTATTAGCCACCATATCGAAGTACGGGGTATTACAAATATATTTTAAAGCAAATACTAAACCTAAGCCCAAAAACAAATCTAACTCCATACTCCCTAGTTTTCAAACTCATGAAATGCTTTTAATCCATGCATCCCTATTTTCTCTCTTTCTTTTTTTTTTTCTACTTTTTCTCACATAACTCCTACAATTTTGTGAAACTGTCACAAAAAAAACCATTAAATAGCTTTTACATAAGATCACGTAGAGATTACATCTCTGCCTTATCTTTTTGTTTGTATATTTAAATTCGTAGGTGTAAATATGTTCTTTTTAATGCTAAAAATTTTCGCAAGGCCTAGCTACCCTGTAATCATTTTATTAATAATTAATAAAAATAAGTACAGTAAGGAGGGGGATCGAAACCTTAGCTCCAGAATTACATGAGTCAAGAGAGAAATAATTCCTAATACAGGGATTACCATCTTTGCTATAATTGCTATTGCAAATGATAAGTAATTTACCTGTGTACAAGGATCTACAGTAATTTTCAAAAAAGTAAAATTACAATAAATAGCCAAAATAATAAACAGGAGTACTACTCCTTTACATTTATTTAATTCTAACACATAGTAAACCAAGTTTATCTAATTTCAATATACCTCGTAAAGTCCCAAAAGCCTCAACGAAAACATGAAGATTCTGACGATCATGCCCAAGGTTGGCTAAAAGATCTATCGAATGATTACCCTCATGGTGGATATGGGATATCCAATAAGAGAATTGTGCAAGCAGTTTGTTAATAAAGGCCAATACATACCTGCTATCATGCGATCCATGATGACCCCTTTTCAGCATTTGAATTACTACCATAACATCCATCTCAATCTAAACCCTCGGAATACCATAATCTCGGCACAAAATAAGTCCTCTATGTAAGGCTAATAATTCCACAAGAATGGAATTTTTTGCTCCAAATTTTTCAAAAAACCCAAACACCGATGTCCTTATATGATCTCATAAAAGACCTCCACATGCTGCGTTCTGAAAATTATGTTTAGAGCTACCATCAACATTTAACTTAAACTCACCTATTAATGGTTTTGCCAAGAGAATATGTTTGGAGGAGGTGAAGAAGCCTTTTGAAATTCCAATTCCCACATTCGAGCAGTCTATAAATCACCCCTCCACTGCCATCTTTGAAATTGCCTCCCTTTAAGTAGCTGGTGAATAAGTATCAGAATCCTCCACATTACTCTATTTGAATACATGCCTAGGTTCCTATGTTTCGCATCATTTCGTTCAACCCATAGGAACCAAAAAATGAATAAAGGTAATAACGTGTAGATGTGCCCATGCTTGGTATAATCACTTGGGATTACCCATGCCTAAAAAATATAAAAACATTATGTGGGTTAGTAATGTAGATTTGGAAGAATTTTGCAAAATATGACCAAACCTGTGTAGCTATAGGGCAGTTCCAAAAGACATGAAGAAGTGATTATTTTGAGTGGCAAGATTGACATTTAAAAGCTAGATGGAACCCTTTGGCTTACAACCTCATATCCACTAGAATCCAATCATGAAAAAGTCTCCATAGAAAAAAAAAGATAGTTAGAGAAATACTTTTGTTCCAGATAAAGCTAAAAATAGAATTTATCAAATGCTGTTGTTGAATTAAATTTTGAGTAGACTTAGTAGAAAATTATCCATCCGAAGTGGGAACCCAATATGCTATATCCACACTAGTAGCATCAATTGGGATATTCAAGATATCATCAACAATCTCCTTCAGCAGAACATTGACTAACTTATCCACATCCCATTCATTATTAGTATAGAATTCACAAACTTTTGTCATAGATGAAGCAAAGGAAAGGAAACGATTTATCAAAGGTTCGTCACCCATCCAAAAATCATGCCAAAAGAATAACTCACCTCTCCCAATCCTCTACAATACGTATTGTTCCGTAACCAGATAGCAAGCTTGCATCCTTTTCCAAGTTTGTGAATCATGGAGTTTCGGTTGAATATACCTTGGAATATGACCAACACAATATTTAGCCTTCATGAATTTTGTCCAAATGTTGTTTCAGGTTTGAAATCTCCACCAATGTGTCATGCTAAAGGCTTCAAACACAACACCCAAGCCTCGGATATCTAATCCACCTTCAAAAGATGGAAGAGTTATTTTATGCCACGCAGCTCAGTGTATTTTCTGAGTACCTGTCGAACCTCCCCATAAAAATTATTGAATTATCTTTCAATTTTCTCAATTACACAAATCGAAGGCTTTAGGACCTGAAAAAAATAAATGGGTAGAGAAGATAATACACTTCGTAATAAGGTAATCCGACCACCTGGGGAGAGGATTTTGTTTTCCCATCCTGTTATATGATCATGTATCTAGGCCACAAGATCATCAAACAACATTACCTTTTCAACCCTTTGTAGAGAGGTGCCCCCAAGTATGTGACTAGCAAACATTTATGAGAGAACCTAGTAGTCTGAAAGATAATCTGTCTTCTTGAGTTTGCCACATTTTTGTGAGTGATGAAGCGACTCTTTTGATGATTTATTTTCTGCCTCGAAACTTCCTCATATTCTTGCAAATATGATAAAATTCTCTTTAAGGTAGACTTCACATCATTGGTAAATATAATAATCTCATCTGCAAATGCCAAATGGCTTACTTGCATTGAACAACTAGACAAATAATGGATGGAAGGATATTGGGCAATCAAGGCGTTCAGACCACGAGATAAATATTTCGCTGCTAAAATAAATAAATAAGGGGAGATGGAGTCCCCTTGCCGTAAACCCCTTTCAGATTTAAAGTATTCCCCTGTATTGCCATTAATCAACAAAGAAAACCAGTAGTTGGAGATGCATCGATCAATCATGCTAATCCATTGGGAACTAAAACCAAATTGTTGTAGCATACGATAAAGAAAATTCCAATCATACTGGTCATAAGCCTTCATCATATCTAGCTTAAGAACCACATTACTTCTTCTGGCCTTTCGGTCAATCTTCCCTACTAATTCTTGAGCTAGTAATATATTATCACTGATCAATCTACCTCTAACAAAGCCACTTTGATTTTCTGTGATAATAGAAGGTAGTACTTTTGCAAGCCTAATAGCCAATCTTTTTGTAAAGATTTTGTTCAAGACATTGCAGAGACTTATTGGCCTATATTCACTCCATTTCGAAGCATTATTGTTTTTGGGCAGAAGAATAAGTGTCGTGGATGTGATTCCCCTTGGAAGAGATGCACCTTGGAAAAAATCCACCACTGCATCCAGTAGATCATTTGCAATAATATCCCAACATTGTCGATAAAAGTATGAAGAAACGCCATCACGACCATCAACACTATCTTTGTCAATATTAAAACTACCTCTTTAAGCTAAACCATGGAAGGAACTGCACATAAATAAACATTGCCAGTCTTGAAAATAATGGGAGGAATTACAAAATCTTGGTACCTGGCCATATTACATGGTTCCTTCTTCATAAAGGAAGAAAAGAATTCTACTGCAGAGGTTTTCACTAGATCCGGCTCTTCCATCCAACTCCCATCTGGATTTTGTATTCTGAATATGTGGCTTTTTACTCTCTTTTTCTTGACTCTCATATGAAAAAACTTGGTGTTTTTCTCCCCCTCCACTAACCATTTTACCCAAGATTTTTTTTTTCCAAAATGATTCCTTCATACTAAGAGATCAGTTTAGCGATGCATAAGCTTTATTCATGGAAGCCCTATTCTCAACCAACTGCTCTTGTTGGAAAAGCATTTCACTCTTTGCCACTCTTTCTTCAGCTAGCTTCAAGTTGTGGAAAATATCTCCAAATTCAACCTTATTCCACCATTTCAGCTGTTTTTTGAATCTAAGCTGTTTACCCCAAAATGCTATCATACTTGTCCCCTGAATAGGTAGATTCCAGTTCATCTCTACAAATTTTTTAAAGCTGTGGTGAAGCACCCATGCATGTAAAAACTGAAAAAAAAGGAGCCTTAGATTGGGACCTTGAACACGATATTAATAAAGGACAGTGGTTGAAGCCGTCTGCAACGACCTCTCCCCGGTTGCTGCTGGAGTCCAAGACTTTCGAAAAAGACCCGCAAAGTCTCAAACAATCCTGTCTAGAATTTACTCGTTAATCCGCTACATTCAATCACCATATAATATTGATACTTTCATATACTAAATTGAACCATAAATACAAAAATCAATACAAACTTTTTCCTTTTATTCGTAAGTATATGCATTAAAATCTATAATCTCCAAATTAATGATTATATGAAAATTTAGATTTCGTTTACAACTTAATAAATAAAATGCTACGACTTGACCTCAAACAGCGGAGCAACTCGGAATAAAATGCTAGGAGATGCCTTTACCTATTCACGGTGGACTAAATGCATCACTGACTACACGCTAGGCTGAACCCTATTTGCAAAAGGGAAAATAAAAGGGTGTGAGTCACATAGACTTAGTGATAATCATCGACTCAGTGAGTAGGGCGTAGATGGGAAACAAGCAAACGATAGATCAGTTGAATATAAAAATGCAAGATTATAAAAGCAATTTGTTTCAAACGGGGATTTGTGCCTTATATAAAAATCAAAAATTTCTTATAAAGTATAAATAATTGAGGTAATAAAATCTTTCGCATCAAAATATATTAATAATCATTTTTGAATCGAATCAATAAAATTTAGCAAGCTCCCGCAAAACCAAATAATATTTAAAATCATGCACATATCATAACTCGCCCCATATACGAGGAATTATAGATTCATTTCACAGATAAACAAATAGGGAAGTTGTAAAAAACCGTTTAATTCCATTTTCACCATGCAGAGAAATATAATTCATAATATTAAAACTTATTTCAACTCATATAAAACCATTACATTTTTGTCAAAAATAAACAACATGGCTTATGACTTTATTAAGAAAAACTTGGCTCATACCAAAATCATTTTCATACTCAGTTGTCAGGGATACCTTGGCCTTGGGCTATCCCAATCGAGTCCGCCAAGGCTGTTAAAAATTCATGTACGCATAAATCATATTTTTATTTTGAAAACATAACCGTTCCTTGGCGTTGGCTGAGTTCACCCTCACGTGGTGGTTTGGCGTGAAGTGAACTCTAAAGTTGTACCTCGGGAGTTACACTACACCCCTCTCCAACCGAGGTAAGAATATAACCGAGTTACTGTGTCCTTCTAATAGGTTGGTCCACGGAACCCGCCCACTACAGCAAGCTAAATCCACCATACAATCAAATCTCAACCGCATGACATGGCAATTATATCACAATCCAGCCTCTCAAGGCTAAATACACAGTTCATATATTTCAACACAAATACCAATTCAGCAATGCATGCCAATATTATCATAAGCCATTCAATTCAACCATGATTTATAACAGAGCAGTTAGTCTCCAATTACTCTTGAATTTCTTGGTTAAAGTAACATCACCCTTTAAAAGAATTCAAATTTTATCTTCAAGGGGATATTTTAAATCTTTCTCAAAATATCAATCCCCACATCAGGTTAAAACTCTCTTTTCGTAAAGTGTTCATTGTAAATATTTGCATGATATTTTGTATCAAAATAGCATGGTGAATATGTAATAAATTTCATGAATGCACACCACACAAACAATAAGGTACAATTTCCTTTGATGTAAATCTTTTCGAAAAGCTTGTTTCCTGTTTAAAACACTTTACGTCTAATATATATATATATATATATATTTCAAATAATTTCTAAAAATAACTTACACCCACAATTCCTTAAAATTCTATCAACGCATGCTTTCCATAAATTTTGCACTTCACGTAAAATATACGTACATGTATATATATACGAAATTTTTAAAATTAACACCCCTTACTCACCTCATAATAGTGGGAGATTACTTCACTATTGATTCGTATGCGTATATAATTATTCCTATTTGTCAGTCATATACTTCGTTCGGCATGCCTGCACGACAAACTTTCCTAGCAACAATTTAAACTCAGTATACTTGATCACACAATTGTATGGGTAGCAACTTAATTAAAAATTCCTTAAGCAACTTCCATATTTTTCATCCAAAATATGCACAATATTAAACTACCCATAAACCTTAAAATATAACATTAACCTACCATTGGGCCTTTTTCATTTCTTTATGACCTTTGGCCCCCCCCTTCATGGGCTTTTCTAATTTTTCCTATTTGGGCTAAGCCCATTTATTTCCTATTGGGCCATGCCTACTTATTTTTTATTTTTTTTTCTCTTTTCAACGTTTCTTCTTCTTTTCTTTTTTTTTTCTTTCCAGCCTGTCACTCCCTTCACCATCGTGGCTTCCTCTCTTCACCACTGTGGCTTCCTCTCTTCCTTTCCTCTCAAAATTGGTCACTAAAAGCCTCGTTTTCTCACCCTTTTCGCTGCCATTTTCTACTCTAAAATCAGCAGACTTCCAACTCAAATTTCTAGCAACAAAACTTTTCAATTTTGGCAGCACAAAGATGTCCAATTTTCTTGCACAAACAACCAGCAAACAGCTCTAATTGTTTTGCACAAATTGGCAGCAAACAACTCAAATTTTCAGCAACCAAAGTTGTCCTTCAATGGCAGTAAAAACCTCTAAAATTTCTAGCAAAAAATTCACACAATTTCAGTAGCAAAAACCCTGAATTTTCAGCACCAAAATCAGCCATAAAAACCTAAAAAGTTCTAGCAATTAACCTAAAAAAAATCAGCCTTCTTACCTCAAAATTGTCATCTTTTTCTTCCCCTAAAAATTGCTACAAAAAGCTCTCTTTTCCTCCCTCAAAGTGCAGTAAAACTGTGCCAAGAAAAGAGCAAAATTTTCATTCCTTTTCTCTTCCTCTCCCACGATTTTTCTTTCCTTTTTCCCTTCCTTTCTTTTGCTCGACTTTTGGTTCTTTCTTTCTTCTTCATAACCGACTTCTCTCTTCTATCTCTTTTCTTCTTTCATCTCACATGGTCGACCCCACCTTCATTTCTACATTCTTCTCTTTTGTCTTCTTTACTTTTTGTCTTTCTTCCTTTATTTTGTTTTAATTTTTTTCTTGCTTGTTTTTACTCACATGGGATTGAAATTGAAAGTAAAAAAAACTTGTGCACCTTTTCCATCCGCCACACACTTTTCTTTCTTTTGTTTTTGTCCTCATTCCTTTCTTGACTCATGTAGCCACTCATGTACATATAAAAATATTGTTTGACTTTTCAACATCTTTTCTTCATTATTTTATCATCCATTTTATTTTCATTTTATTTTTATTTCTTCAAAACAATAAAATTTACATATTATGCCTTAACTTCATTTTATTTAACACACCTCCCTCAATTTTTCATATTTTAAAATTAATTCTTCCAACACGTATAAAAATTCCAATTTCCTTCTATCTTCCTTTTCTTACACGTGTATAATCAAAATATCGAGATCGCATTTCAACGCATATCACCATAATATTTAAATATTTACTTACCCACGTTAGCTCGATTTAATAAAATCACGCTGACACAATTATTGTTGTTTTACTTCAAAATTCTTCTTTACTTCTTCTCCCCCACTTAAATTAGACATATTCCATTTTTCATGACTAATTTCGACAACATATAAAATATTAATATTTTAATATTATTTTATTAAATAAAATATTATTTTATTTAAAAAATTTTCACTTACCTTCTTTGATCGCGAAACACATCATTACATCTCGGTTTACTTCCGAATCATCCTTTAGCTTACTAATTCCTCTCCAACGAAAATATTATTATTTAATTATTATTTTTGCACGCGCAAAGCATTTTATTCTTGAACGTTCCTTTCATCCTTTGTTGCTCTTTAGCATGCCAGTTCACATTAAACGATCATTCGTTTAATCAATAAGGTCTTATTTGTGTCCAACAAGGGTATGGGGTATTACACCATCCCTATTCAAGTGCTAGATTCTAGTTGTATCAAAGAAATCTGCACACTAATGGTTATAAACCATTCTATCCACATGCTGAAACATGTGGTTATTGGTCCAAGCAAAAGGATTTCCTTCAAAGCCACCATCCATTAAGCCACAATCTAATAATCTTGTAGCAAAGTCTTTCATTGAACCATCCATATAACCGCTCCTCATGGTGTAAGATAGCATTGAAATCACCCTCCACGATCCATGGTGTGTGTATATTAACAGGCAAGCTCCTCAAACAATCCCATAGTAATACCTGTTAGGACCTAGTACATTTTACATAAATAAAAAAAGTCAACAATGGTAGTTCTAGCCATGGCATGGAGAGCTTCACATGTAAGCATTGTACATGGTCAAACAACACTTCACAGCTCAAATCAAAAGAGTGAAAAAGCCATGTTTTTTTAGAGCAGTTTATGAATACTTTCTCAAACCCCAATTTTCTTCTAATAAATTCAGCTTTAAAAACATCAACCATGGGCTTCAATATAACTAAAATTTTAATTTTATGCAAAAGCTTCAATTTCTTAATTCTTCTTTGAATTACCGTACCTGAGATACCTCTCACATTCCACACTAGTGCACTAATCATGGAAAGGTTCTTACAGGAAAACATACAGAGATGGCATCATTATTTGGAACCCCATCATTTTCTTTCATGCCCATTGCATCCTCTGATGCAGAGCTAATTGTTCTCCTAAGTGAAACTGCACTATCTGAGTTTTGCCTATGCCTCACCAGCGGGTGTACTTCTAGTTTCGCAAGGTGGGTTCCTAGCTCATATCATGGGATATTCGAACATTCATCATTGCTTTCCTCGGTATCCACTACTTCTATAGCTGGCATTTGGTGTCCATCCCTTTTTTCTTCCTAGCTCACTTCAACAGGCTCATGTGGCTTTTGTAAAATCCGTATCTTTGAGCCATCAACATTTTAGCACTTGTTATCGAAACTGGTCGAACTACTTGTGATGCTTGCTCGAAATATTATTTTTGACTCTCCGAATACTGCCCAACCTTTGATTTTGTTGTCTGCACCAATTCTGTTTCCTTCTTTTTCTTTCTATGTTTTCTGGTTGTGACATTTTAAGAATGATTTATTGCCCATTAAATGTAGTCAAAATCACTAGAATAATGAATACTCACCGAAAGATCCTCCCCCATTTGTGAGCTATCCAATACTCTATCCTCAGTTGAGTGCCAATAATGATCTACGCTAACCCTTCGTTGATCCTTACTTTTGACTATTTTATTACTTTTTGAACCACTAGAATCTCCTTTGCCAACTTGTATTGGTTTCCCAATTGCTGCAGGATCGGCTGATGCAGGTTTGGTTGCTGTTGGAATGTTTTTAGCGAGCATGGCACTGTTCAAGTGTTCTGTTTACCCCTGTTCTGTGTGCTTCTTCGGGTCTGCCCCTTTACATAAATCGATCAAACAAAATCTATTGGACAGTGACACCGGTTCCTTCCTTTGATCCCCTTCATCAAATTTGCAACTCGTGGCATCTTTTACTCTGCCTTTTCTAGGTTTGCCAGCTGGCTGCCATTGCAAGCTCTGTTTCAATTGAACCGTCGGTTTCGGTTCATTTCTTTTCTCTTCTTTTTATAGTGAATCTACTTCTCCCTTGTTTGACTCTCTTCCATATTCTCTCAAAGGCTTATTCCCTAGAGGCTTCCCTTGCTTTTCAAGCCGATTTCCTAACACCAAACAATTAGAAATCGCATGTCCTACCTGACAATAATGATCACAATAATTCGACATTTTAGCAAATTCAACACGCTGTGCATAACCTCCTGTAATAGTCTCAGTGACCCGATCTTTCACCATAATCCAAACTTGATTAATTGGGTCTTTCTTGCAATCATATTCCATGCACACCCGAGCCACGCTAAGTCTAGAACCATTCGCGGTGGCCTCATCAATAAACAAAGGCTTCCCTATGGTTTTGGCAATTAATAGTAATGTCAATTTTTCATAAAGATGGGTTTTTCGGTTAGGAAAGGAGATCCAAATAGGAATAATCATCGATTCGTTCTCTGCTTCAAAATTGGGACTCCACTATAACACCCGTATTTTCTTATTCACAAGAAACCATTGCTGCTTAATCCAAATTCTGTTAAAATCTTGTTCATTTGATAAATGAATCCAGATATGCTTATAGTCTAACCAACGTATGGCATAAGCACCCACAAGACCGATCCCCTTGAAGGCTTGATGGATCTCTTGGAGTTTTGGCATGTGACTTAACTTCCCAATGAGGGAGTGCATGAACGGTTGGGCAAGTGTCCGAATCTCATCCTCAAGAACGCCGTAGCAGGTCTATCCTTGTGGATAATTGGATCTCGCGATGAAGGGATCATAGGCTGCTTGTCTCCCGCGGTTATAGAGAGGAATGACTTATTGAAGGCTCGGGGTGAGAGTGGCAATTAGTCTTTGTCTTGCATGGCTTACGGGAAGCCATGAAGGATATGAGGCTAAGATGTCAAGCCCGGCTCTATAATATGTTTATTATGCCATTCCTACATAAGAAATGCATGTTTGCTTACTTGGGTACTTTGAAAATCGTTAAAGGACGACAATGTACCAAATGGTATAATTAAGTTCAATTAAGCCTCGAACTAGTCCAAATAGAGATTTTAAGATGAAATTGAGAATTTTAAAACCCTAGAATGACTTAAAATGGTGATTCAGAGTTCAAGGATCGATTTGGAGTCAAATTAGAATTTTCATGACCTAGGGGCAAAATGGTCATTTTGCCACCCGAGGTTAAGATGTGAGTGTTGGATGAAATTTTTGACTAAGATTGATCATTTGGAGTATAATTTGAGTTTGAGAAGTGAAGAATTTTAATTTTGACATTTGTCCGAGGATAAGGGCAAAATAGTCATTTTGCCACCCTAAGGGCAAAATTGTAATTTTACACCACCCAACATTTGTCATGCCCATGGATTTCAGCCATTAGCATTTTGTATCATGGATAATTGAAGGATTTTATGTGGTGGTGGAAGAAAGCTTAATTATTAAGTTTTTAAACATGGACCAATAACATGGTGACAAGTGTCAAGCTTGGATTATTTTATTATTTGGCTTTGAAAATCAGCCCATAACCCTCCTAACTCGTTTCTCTTGGTCGGCCAAAGGAAGAAAAAGGAAGAAAAGAAGAAGAACAAAACCCTAGCTAAGAAATTCAAGGGAAAATCACTAGATTTCAAGGAATCAAGACATCAAAGGTGAAATTTCTTAACTCTAGCTTGTGATCTATCTTTCCTATGCATTCTTTTGCATTTTCCATGGTTGAATCACAAGATATCATAAAGGATTCATGGCAGATTGAATTTAAAGAGAGAAGATTTAATGATTATTTGGTTAGATTTTGAGATATTTTAGTGTTTTTTGTTGATTTATCATGTTTGAAAGGAAAACAAGTAAGAAAAATCACATATTCTTCATGGATTCTTCATTGGCTGAATATTCCATGTGGAATATTGATGATGAATTTGATTGAATTTCAAGTGATTTGATTAAGAGTGAATGATTTATGGTGTGAGAATCAAGCATGAAAAAATTATATTGTTAGTGCACTCACCATGGCCAAATTTTCTAAGAGAAAATGTGAGGATGATTTTACCATATTTCAAGTTATTTAAATTGTGTTCATTGATTTGGAGCATTGGGAGAGAAATGGAATTGTTTGGAGTTGAATTGGACGTATTGGCCAATTAATCGAGTGATAGATCGAATTAGGCCAATACCATTTTATTTAGGTACATAATTAAATTTATATTGAACACCGTATTTAGGTAGTTAACCGAGTATTTCACATCTCATTTCATGCATTAGTATAGAACCTGAATTAGTTTTATAACAGTTTAAAGCTGTCACGACCCAATTTCCCGGGCAATGACCGGCGCATGAGCTCAATGAGCATAGCTCACTAAGCCCAAGCAAGCCTATCCATTTGCCTTTGCTTAACAAATTTATCATATCATGCATACACACACACCTTTTCTCGGGTGTGAACATAGCCAAACCACAATGGCATTATCGATAATAATATACATGCACTATACCAGTCATGTATTTAGCAATTTACATTGCATACACATATTCATATTGTTAGATTGTTTTCACAATACAAAAGGACCCATGACTTCCAGCGGAGACAATTACAATAAAAAGGATTACTATTGAATGCCAGACACATACCCAGGATATGCACTACGGGGACTCCTCGATCTAGGGTCCAACAGTCACCTGATCTGAAAATATGAATTTTTATAAAATGTGAGTACAATACTCAGTGAGTGAACAAGGAAGGGAACAAGCATACCATAAGGAATGTTTATTGAAATCATGATGCATTCGTTTTCTCAAAACCATGCAATTGTTTTAGCTCTTTAAACCCCTCATGTAAATCCCACATGAGTAAATCACTTTACAAAAATCCATGCTCAACTATGGTACCAAAGAAATGGAAAATATGGCAAAAACCCACAAGTTAGCAAAATGGACAGAAAGTTTCTCGCTGTAGCGAACTTCATTCTCGCTGCAACGAGAACCAGAACATCAAGGAAAAAAAAAGTCTCATTTTTCCCTTAAAACAAGTCATCCTACTAAAATAACAATAGCAACATGTAACACATGTAAACTTCCAAATTTCCACAAAACAAATACTTACATATTTGCATTTACAACCATATACCCATCATCAACATGCACACCATCCCATCATCATCATCATACACATCATCCCATTATCATCATCTCATATGCAACGACTTATGCTATTGTCACTAGGGGGTGGGAGATCACGAAGCATCCCCCCCTTCACTCGGCAAGAGGTGCACTTCACTCCAGATCACGAAGCAACGGAGCAGTCCCTTCCCTCCTCCTCCAAGCTCTTGGGTGGAGAGTCATACTTCGCCATAGATCATACCTATCAAAGCACTCATAGGGTGGAAGATCACGAAGCATCCAGCCCTATAAGCTATGGGGGCAACAACGACTTATGTGCACTCCCACTCACACATAGCCGGGTCAGCAACGGCTTATATACACTCCTACTCGCACATAGTTGGGTCAGCAACGGCTTATGTGCACTCCTACTCGCACATAGCCGGGTCAGCAACGACTTATGTGCACTCCTACTCACACATAGCCGGGTTCAAATGAACATGTAAAAAAGCATCCAATGCATATTATCATATTGTGATAACACATAAACCATTGTATAACACATTTTCACAATATAAAATCATTTTACTAAAAGCTTGTTCCCAAGGTACATTTTCTAAGACAAGTTGGATAGAATCTTTCATATTTCCCAAAACAAGTTTGAAATGCAAGTCCACTCACTGGTATCGAAAATCCAGATTCCAGGTGCACTCGGACTAATAGCCCTCAGGCGTAATTCCTTTGCCTTTTTCGGACGTCTCACCACCTTAACAAATAACAAAGTCAAGGAATTTACTAAATTGTCCCTAAATTGATATAAATTAATTTAAATTACTAATGCTTGATATGTAAATGCAAAAAAATGTCTGATTACCGCTTAATCACGGTATCGATTAAATTCGACCGATCACCCGATTAATCGACGATTGTGTCCAAATCACCTCCAAATTAATTCATTTCTCCTCTAATACCTTAATTTACCACATACATTTAAATAAAGCCAAATTCAGTATTAGAACCCTCACAGTTCCTTATAGAAAAATTTGGTCATTTGGTTCACTAGCATCGAATTTTTTCTCTACATAACCGTTTCACCTTAATTCATCATTTTTCATGCCATTTTCCTTGAAATAAAAACAATCCCCCATTGATATTCAGCCCTCATGGTTCGGCCAACAAGGAACCCTAGAGAAATTGAATATTTCTTTTGTGTTTTTGTTCATAACCATGCTTAACTATCCCTAAACACTAACATAGTCTAAAATCAAATTATTCCAAGAACAATTCCTCTTCCATACCCATTTTTCAGAATTGAATTCATCATGATAACTCAATATTCAACCATGGAAAATAAGAACAAAAGCATGGGTAAGCTAGGTATCAAGGAGAATTAAAGAAATTTTAACTTACCTAGCTTGTTTCCTTGATTTCTTCACTTTTTCTTTGAATTTCCACCTAGGTTTTCTTGTTTTTCCTTTTGTTCTTCCTTTTTTCTTGTTGCTGGATGCCTAGGCCGAATATGGTGAGGGAATTGGGGATTTAATGGGCTGATTTCTATAGAAAATAATAAAATAATCAAGCATGCCATGTGTCACATGCTTATTGGCCCAAATTTTAACTTTTTGACTTTTTCTTCTTAATTTTCCACCACAAATATTCTGGTATTTATCCAATCCTACCACAATTAAAATCCCTTGGTCTTGACAAGTGCTGGGGTGAAAAATTTACCGATTTGCCCCTGGGGCTAAAAAATTACTATTTTACCCTTTTACTCCGAAATGTACCGGAATCTCATTATTTCTACTTTTCAACCTATAATAACACTAATATTGATCAATATTAACCAAATGGGATAAAAATTGTTTGAAAAAATTTTCGTTTAGTCCTTTAGTGGCAAAATTACCATTTTGCCCTTGTGCTCCATAAATACCGAGAATCAAAATTTTTCACTGCTAAACATCATTTTATACTCCAATAATCATAATTATATTTCATATAATTATTCTTGGTTAAATGTGATCAAATCTTGGCTAAAAATCTCAATTTTATCATCAAATGGTAAAATGACCGTTTTGTCCCTAATTGGTCAATTTTCTGATGGACTCCAAACTGGACCTTGAACTCCAAATCACTATTCTAAGTCATTCTGTTGGTTTTAAAATTTTCAAATTCCTCTTAGAATTTCTATTTGAACTAGTTCAAGGCTCGATTTAACTTAGTTGTACCACTCGGTACAATACCGTCTTTTAATCGAGCTTGACAGGGTCTCACATTCTCCCCCACTAATAAAAATTCGATCCCCGAATTTAAATTCAATGTAGAGTGGCTTACCTTTACATATTGAAGAGGTGTGGATGCTTTGTCTACATCTCATCGTCAGCTTCCCACGTTACCTCCTCGCTAGTGTGATTTCGCCACAACACTTTCACTGAGGCTACATCCTTTAAACAGAGGTTTTTAACTTGCCTATCAAGGATAGCTACCGGTTGTTCCTCATAGGTTAGATCATCTTGCAACTGAATGGTTTCATACCGTATTACATGTGATGGATCTGGGTTGTACTTCCTAAGCATGGACACATAAAACACGGGATGAATATTTGAAAGGTCTGGCGGTAAAGCTAAACGATAAGCCACCGCTCCAACCCTTTCTAAGATCTCGAATGGCCTTATATACCGAGGACTTAACTTCCCTTTCTTGCCAAACCCAATTACCCCTTTAGTTGGCGAAACTTTAAAAAATACATGATCTCCTACTTGGAACTCCAAGTCTCTCCGTCGGTTATCAGCATATGATTTCTGTCTACTTTGTGCTGTTAACATCCTCTGACGGATCATGTGTATTTTCTCGGTTGCATCCTGCACCAATTCAGGCCCCAAAAGTTTCCTTTCTCCCACCTCTAGCCATCCAATGGGTGACCTACATCTTCGTCCATATAAGGCCTCAAATGGTGCCATTTAGATGCTAGTTTGGAAACTGTTGTTGTAGGCAAATTCCACTAAAGGTAGATATTGTTCCCTTCTGACACCAAGGTCTATCACACAAGCCCTCAACATATCCTCCAATGTCTGTATGGTCCGTTCAGACTGTCCATCAGTCTGAGGGTGGAAAGCTATGCTGAAATCCAACTTAGTGCCCAATGCTTTTTGCAACTTTTCCCAAAACCTACTAGTAAACTGAGCTCCTCTGTCAGATACTATAGAAATGAGAATACCATGTAGTCGCACTATCTCATCCACATAAACTCGAGCGTATTGGGCAGCCCCATAAGTAGTCTTAACCAGAAGAAAATGAGCTGACTTTGTTAACCGGTCCACTACTATCCAAATTGAATCATATCCCCCACTGGTTCGAGGCAAACCCGTTACAAAGTCCATAGCAATATGTTCCCACTTCCACTCGGGTACTGGTAATGGCTGTAGTAGCCCTGCAGGCTTTTGATGCTCGACCTTAACCTGCTGACAAACCAGGCACTTGGAGACAAACTCAGCTACATCTCTCTTAAGTCCTTCCCACCAATACACCTCTTTCAAATCTTGATACATCTTTGTAGCCCCTGGATGTACCACATAAGCTGCCATGTGAGCTTCTTCCAATATTTCTCTCCTCAACCCGCCACCATCAGGCACATAAAGTCTGGTTCCATACCTCAACACTCCATTTGTGCCTTGCGGTAGGCTTAACACTGGAGCTGTGGTGAAACATGCCTTAAGCTTCTCAAAACTATTCTCACAAGCATCAGACTACTCAAATTTTGTATCTTTACGTGTCAGCTTAGTCAAAGGGGCAACTATTTTGGAGAAGTCCCTCACAAAGCAATGATAATAGCCAGCTAAACCCACAAAGCTTCTAATCTCCGTAACTAATGTTGGCCTTGGCCATTTTTCCACTGCTTCAATTTTCTTTGAATCAACTTGTATCCCATCCTTAGATACCACATGCCCCAAGAATGCAACACTTTCGAGCCAAAACTCACACTTGGAGAACTTAGCATACAATCGATGTTCTCTCAAAATTTGGAGCACTATCTTAAGATGCTGCTCATGCTCCTCTCGACTCTTTGAATATATGAAAATGTCATCAATAAACACCACCACAAACTTATCTAAATAAGGTTTGAACACTCGATTCATGGAATCCATAAAGGCTGCAAGAGCATTCGTGAGCCCAAATGACATCACTAAGAACTCATAGTGCCCATATCTTGTGCGAAATGCGGTCTTGGGTATATCTTCGTTCCGGATTCTCAACTGATGGTACCCAGATTGCAGATCTATCTTAGAAAAACATTGTGCTCCTTGTAGTTGATCAAATAAATCATCTATCCTTGGGAGAGGATATTTATTCTTCACCGTTACTTTATTAAGCTGTCTATAATCAATGCACAACCTAAGTGACCCATCTTTCTTTTTCACAAATAACACTGGTGCTCCCCATGGGGATACACTAGGACGGATGAAGCCTTTATCCAACAAATCCTCTAATTGATCCTTAAGCTCTTTGAGCTCTGCCGGTGCCATTCTATATGGGGGTATGGATATAGGTCTAGTGTCGGGAATTAAATCTATGCAAAATTCAATCTCCCACTCGGGAGGTAAACCTGGTAGCTCCTCGGGAAATACATCCACGAACTCCTTCACCACCGACACTTGACTTACATTTTCAACCTTCGCCTGAGTATCCCTTACAACAGCCAAGTAACCTATACAACCCTGTCGTATTAACCTTCTGGCAGAAATGACCGATATCAAATTGGTTGGAGCATTACTCCTATCCCCCTGAATACTAAATGATGATTCACCGGGGAAATCAAATCTAACCAATTTATGATAAAAGTCCACACTAGCATGACGGGGTGATAACTAATCCATTCCCAAGATCACATCAAAGTCTAAGGTGTCTAACACCACCAAATTCACCAAAGTGTCCTTGTCCTTGACTCGTACTACACAGGACTCATATTCCCATTCAGCCACAAATATCTCCTTTAAAGGAGTAAACACTACTAATTGTTCCTCTCTCCTAACATGATCTCTACCCAACCGAGATGCAAAACATAGAGAGATAAAAGAATGAGTAGCACCAGGATCAAATAGTACCCGAGCATTCATATCACAACTTGAAAGAATACTTGAGACCACGGCATTGGATGTCTGGGCTTCCTACTGTGTTAAAGCAAACACCCTTGCCTGGCCTCTACCAACAGAACTCTGATGTCCGGATCCAGATGACCTGCCTTGAGAGGAAGTACCAACACCTCGACCTTTGGATCCACTAGCTTTCCTATCAGACGAGGCGGCGACTGAAGGAGCAAACGAAGCTGGCTGGGTGGAACCACGAGCAGAATCTTGTGATTGATGAGCCATCGTACAATCCCTCTTAATATGCCCAAGTTGACCACACCTGAAACAAACTCCCGTAGCACGAAGGCATCTTCCTCTATGTGGTCCCCCACAAGTATGGCAAGGAAGGATAAGTTGACTTCCTTGCCTCATATCTTGCTGTCTTCCAACACTGAAGGTTCTTTGTCCCACCACAATACTAACACTAGGCGAGTCACTCCCCTACTGGGGTAATCGTGAGTCCCTTTGTGGACCTTAATGGCAAAAAAATGAACCACCACTACTGAAATCTCTGTGGCCTTGATAACCCTCTATTTTGACCCTTTTTGCTCTATCCCTCACAACCCTACTCTCACTGGTTCTCATTTCAATTCGTTGAGCACAATCCACGACCGCAAAGTAAGTGTTGAAATCTCGGGAGGCCACAGCCTGAAACAATGGTTCCACTAATCCATCAACAAACCTTTGGATTTTCATCTCCTTTGTGGAAACCAAGTAAGGTGCATACCGAGACAGCTGCGTAAATTTTATATCATACTCCGACACCGTCATGCCCGGAGTTTGCACCAATGCCTCAAACTCTCTGGCTCGGGCATTTCACACACTGTGAGATAAAAATTGATCTAAGAAGGCTGTACTAAATTCACTCCAAGTCAGTGGTGTAGCATCTGTCGACCTACCCCTTCGCAAGGAGTCATACCATTCCTGTGCTACATCCTTCAATTGAAAAGCTACTAACTCCACTGACCTAACGCTAGAATACCCCATAGCATTACAAATATTCTCTAATACATCTGACCCCGTAAATGAGGGAGGCTTAAGCTTCAGAAAGTCAGTGAGTGAAACCTCCATCTGACCTCTGTCACCCTTGAGAGGTTGGCGATCTGTCTGGCCTTGGGAACTAGGGGACTCTTGCTCCACATGTCTCCCCTCTACTATCTCCTATATATCCTCCATACGGGTTGCCATCATTTCTACAACCCAATTGACTCCCTGCAGACCTGTCGCCAAGTCCTCAACAGTAATGCCTCTCGCCGGTGGCCTAACAGTATCACCTAAGGGCTGTCCCTCATCTCTCCTATTCACAAGCGTACTCGCTCTCACCGGCCTAGCGACCCTACCACGTCTACCTCTCCCCCTACGGGTGGGTGTCCGTGGCCTATTAGTCATCTTAGTAGGGGCATCTTGCTCCCCTAATTGTCTTAAGGTGGCCCGTGTCTTAGGTGGCATTCTTACCTAGACAAGAGCAAACACCTATCATTAACCATAGTTAAAGAGATAAGGTGGTTTCTAAGATTGGGAATCTATGCGGTCCCTTGGTCGTAAAATGTGCCGCGGTTCACACTTCACAACCGAAGTTCCCACATAAAAACCCGACACTCCGCTGGACCAACAAGTGAAAGCCCGAGGACCTAGACAAACCTAGAGCTCTGATACCAACTTTGTCACGACCCAATTTCCCGGGCAATGACCGGCGCATGAGCTCAATGAGCATAGCTCACTAAGCCCAAGCAAGCCTATCCATTTACCTTTGCTTAACAAATTTATCATATCATGCATACACACACACCTTTTCTCGGGTGTGAACATAGTCAAAACACAATGGCATTATCGATAATAATATACATGCACTATACCAGTCATGTATTTAGCAATTTACATTGCATACACATATTCATATTGTTAGATTGTTTTCACAATACAAAGGACCCATGACTTCCAGCGGAGACATTTACAATAAAAAGGATTACTATTGAATGCCAGACACATACCCAGGATATACACTACGGGGACTCCTCGATCTAGGGTCCAACAGTCACCTGATCTGAAAATATGAATTTTTATAAAACGTGAGTACAATACTCAGTGAGTGAACAAGGAAGGGAACAAACATACCATAAGGAATGTTTATTGAAATCATGATGATTCGTTTTCTCAAAACCATGCAATTGTTTTAGCTCTTTAAACCCCTCATGTAAATCCCACATGAGTAAATCACTTTACAAAAATCCATGCTCAACTATGGTACCAAAGAAATGGTAGCAAAATGGACAGAAAGTTTCTCGCTGTAGCGAACTTCATTCTCGCTGCAACGAGAACCAGAACATCAAGGAAAAAAAAAGTCTCATTTTTCCCTTAAAACAAGTCATCCTACTAAAATAACAATAGCAACATGTAACACATGTAAACTTCCAAATTTCCACAAAACAAATACTTACATATTCGCATTTACAACCATATACCCATCATCAACATGCACACCATCCCATCATCATCATCATGCACATCATCCCATTATCATCATCTCATATGCAACGGCTTATACTATTGTCACTAGGGGGTGGGAGATCACGAAGCATCCCCCCCTTCACTCGGCAAGAGGTGCACTTCACTCCGGATCACGAAGCAACGGAGCAGTCCCTTCCCTCCTCCTCCAAGCTCTTGGGTGGACAGTCATACTTCGCCACAGATCATAACTATCAAAGCACTCATAGGGTGGAAGATCACGAAGCATCCAGCCCTATAAGCTATGGGGGCAACAACGACTTATGTGCACTCCCACTCACACATAGTCGGGTCAGCAACGGCTTATATACACTCCTATTCGAACATAGTTGGGTCAGCAACGGCTTATGTGCACTCCTACTCGCACATAGCCGGGTCAGCAACGGCTTATGTGCACTTCTACTCACACATAGCCGGGTTCAAATCAACATGTAAAGAAGTATCCAATGCATATTATCATATTGTGATAACACATAAACCATTGTATAGCACATTTTCACAATATAAAATCATTTTACTAAAAGCTTGTTCCCAAGGTACATTTTCTAAGACAAGTTGGATAGAATCTTTCATATTTCCCAAAACAAGTTTGAAATGCAAGTCCACTCACCGGTATCGAAAATCCAGATTCCGGGTGCACTCGGACTAATAGCCCTCAGGCGCAATTCCTTTACCTTTTTCGAACGTCTCACCACCTTAACAAATAACAAAGTCAAGGAATTTACTATATTGTCCCTAAATTGATATAAATTAATTTAAATTATTAAAGCTTGATATGTAAATGCAAAAATATGTCTGATTACCGCTTAATCACGGTATCGATTAAATTCGACCGATCACCCGATTAATCGACGATTGTGTCCGAATCACCTCCAAATTAATTCATTTCTCCTCTAATACCTTAATTTACCACATACATTTAAATAAAGCCAAATTCAGCATTAGAACCCTCACAGTTCCTTATAGAAAAATTTGGTCATTTGGTGCACTAGCATCGAATTTTTTCTCTACATAACCGTTTCACCTTAATTCATCATTTTTCATGCCATTTTCCTTGAAATAAAAACAATCCCCCATTGATATTCAGCCCTCATGGTTCGGCCAACAAGGAACCCTAGAGAAATTGAATATTTCTTTTGTGTTTTTGTTCATAACCATGCTTAACTATCCCTAAACACTAACATAGTCTAAAATCAAATTATTCCAACAACAATTCCTCTTCCATACCCATTTTTCAGAATTGAATTCATCATGATAACTCAATATTCAACCATGGAAAATAAGAACAAAAGCATGGGTAAGCTAGGTATCAAGGAGAATTAAAGAAATTTTAACTTACCTAGCTTGTTTCCTTGATTTCTTCACTTTTTCTTTGAATTTTCACCTAGGTTTTCTTGTTTTTCCTTTTGTTCTTCCTTTTTTCTTGTTGCTGGATGCCTAGGCCGAACATGGTGAGGGAATTGGGGATTTAATGGGCTGATTTCTATAGAAAATAATAAAATAATCAAGCATGCCATGTGTCACATGCTTATTGGCCCAATTTTTAACTTTTTGACTTTTTCTTCTTAATTTTCCACCACAAATATTCTGGTATTTATCCAATCCTACCACAATTAAAATCCCTTGGTCTTGACAAGTGCTGGGGTGAAAAATTTACTGATTTGCCCCTGGGGTGAAAAAATTACTATTTTGCCCTTTTACTCCGAAATGTACCGGAATCTCATTATTTCTACTTTTCAACCTAAAATAACACTAATATTGATCAATATTAACCAAATGGGGTAAAAATTGTTTAAAAACATTTTCGTTTAGTCCTTTAGTGGCAAAATTACCATTTTGCCCTTGTGCTCCATAAATACCGAGAATCACAATTTTTCACTGCTAAACATCATTTTATACTCCAATAATCATAATTATATTTCATATAATTATTCTTGGTCAAATGTGATCAAATCTTGGCTAAAAATCTCAATTTTATCATCAAATGGTAAAATGACCGTTTTGTCCCTAATTGGTCAATTTTCTAATGGACTCCAAACTGGACCTTGAACTCCAAATCACTATTCTAAGCCATTCTGTTGGTTTTAAAATTTTCAAATTCCTCTTAGAATTTCTATTTGAACTAGTTCAAGGCTCGATTTAACTTAGTTGTACCACTTGGTACAATATCGTCTTTTCATCGAGCTTGACAGGGTCTCACAAAAACAAATGTAGTAAATGGCTTATTGTGCATTATGTCTAGGTGGTGAGCATTCTGGCAAAAGTAAAGAGATAGTACCTGAGGATCAAGAATCGGAGTACTCAGAATTTGATTCCCATTACAGTGAGTAACCTTATTATCGTCTTAATTATCTGAAGTATGTTTTTATCTGATTTTGTAATTTTATGGAAAATGTGTTTAAATGAAATGATTTTATAAATTGTTGTGAAATTTAATGATGACTTGAAAATGGAGTAATTGGAGACTACTTGCTGTATTGTAAATTATGTTTTGAATTGAATGACTTATGATAATGTGGGCATGAATGGTTGAATAAGTATTTGTGTTGAAAATGTATAAACTGTTATTTGCCTTGATAGGCTGGATAATGATAAAATTGCCATACCATGCTGTTGAATTTTTATTGAATTGGTGGGTTATAGATTAGTCACTACAGTGGCGGGTTTTTGTGGACCAACCTATTAGAGGGGTACAGTAAACCCCGTTATATTTTACCTTAGTATGAGAGGCACGTAGGGTAACTCATGAGGTAAAACTTTAGAGTTCACTTCACGCCAAACCACCATGTGAAGGTGAACTCAGCCAACGTCAAGGAACGACTATGTTTTCAAAATAAAAACATGATTTATGCGTACATGACTTTTTAACAGCCTTGGCAAATTTGATTGGGATAGCCCTAGGCTAAGGTATCCCTGACAATCGAGTATGAGAATGATTTTGGCACGAGCCAAGCTTTTCAAGAAATCATAAGCCTCATCGTTTCTTTGGGTGAAATGAATATATTTTATCTTATTAAAATGACTTCGAAATGCTGTGAATCATTTTTATGCTAATCTATTTTATCTCTCTCCATTTACTTAGCTTTAGATATTTTAGATGATATTTGTTTACTCATTGGGATTATATAATCTCACCACCCTTCTTTCCACCCATTCTAGGCTCAGGATAGTCGGTAGATAGCTCATTCCATTGAGGGCTACAGTTGGACTTGCATCCTCAAAAACTGTAGGTTCACAGCCTTCATTACTTTTAGTCATTCGGGGGCCCACATGTCATTGTTAAATGTTTTGAATACCTGGCTACTTGTGCTACTGTATGTAGGAATTTATTTTGCTTTTACGCTGTAAAAATTATTTATGTAGCGTTCTATAAAAATTATTTTATAAAAAATTAGAATATTTTATTCATTATTTTTATTTTATTCCATTAGTTATAATTTCACTTTAAATGAATGTTTTAGATAGCTAAACTTGTTTTCGGTTATGAAATGTGTAAATTTCTCTCATATACTACATTTTAGCTGGTTTCAAAATTTTTGAGAAAAATGACCAAAATACCCTTATGTAGTTGAAACTTCTCTTTGACCGTTTTTGAATTGAAATTGGTTCATATCACTTTAAAACATGATTTTAGTAACTAATACTCATAGGGGAAGCGAGAAAACTGATGTTAAGCCTTGCGAGATTTCGATTGGCATTTCGGGTAATGAATGTCTATCGGGACATCGTAACGGTTGTCACAAGCTCGATGGGAGTTCCGGGTCGTGACATAAGAGGTTTTCTCCACAGAGGTGCTTGGGTTGGATGCTGATTGCCTTGGGGGGGGGGGGTAGGGCGATTAGTGGTGTGTGGTTAAGGGGGTTTGGTGGTCAGCTAGTGGCCAAGCCATGAAGGGTAGGGAGTGGGGGAAATGCTTAGGAGTTGAAAGCATTTTCCATTATTTAGTTTTGTTCCCCTAGGTGTAAATATGTTATGCAAGAATGAAAATTAAACTTTAATTTCCCCTTACAACTCAGCAGATTTTTATTTTATAAAGATTCCTAGTAATTTATTGAAATATTGAGAATTTGAGTGCTACTCCAACCTATTAAGATTTGTAAACTTAACAATAACATTATTTTTTTTCCATGCACATTTGATGTGCGGTCCTTACTGAACGAGCTTCGCAAGCATGCATGATTGTTATCAAACTTCTTAAAATAATCATTCAATAAACAAAATACTATAATCTGAACTGAAATTTTCATTTTTGGTTGACGAAGCTGAACGGAATTTGAAGTTATAGGCAAATTTAAATACAATCTTCTCATGCTCATTTTTTTGCAAGTTGTGGCAAATAAGTATACAGAACTGCAAAAATACTCCAAACAATGGAACCCAATAAACAAAAAAGATGCCATGCAATATCTTTGGATGGTCAATTCATTCATCTCAACTCTATTAAACATTTTACTGCCATATTTCAACAAGCACTAATGAAAGCATATATATATGTATATATATATATATATATATATATTAGCTGAACAAAAGCATGTACTTACTAACGATAACAATGTTTTGGAAGAGCAAAATTAATTAAAAAAACTAATATATTATCATTTCAAAAATTGGGCTAATTATTTATTTATTTTCTTCATATTAACATGAATTGTTTAAACTTTCAACAGTTCAACTTGAATATTAGATGAACTCTCTAAGATGTATAATTGATTGAAAAGTAGTGCCACTTGTTGGAAAGCTACAAATAACTCACAAATTCAGTTTGTCACAAATATAGTAGTAAATTACAATTTGGGTTGCACAATTGGGATACCAATATATATATATATAATCTCCTTTATACTATAAGAACCTCTTATTGCTAGTGTTGAAACATATAAAGATTTCGATAAAAAAAAAGTCTTAATGTCAAAATTAAGTGTATTATTAAAAATTATATATTTGTATTTAAAAAAATTATAAATTTATGTGGAGTTTACTTATTGTGGATTACAAGGTTATTAGATTAGTTTGAACCATTGCTAGCTTTTTGAATGTAAACTAATGTCACAGCCCAAATCTTGAGCCATGACCAATGCATGAGCCCAATGGGCACAACCCATTAAGCCTAAGCAAACCTCTTTATGTGATCCTATTCATCGATTTATCAATCATACATCATCATATCTAAAACCACAATTCGTAATTCTCAACTATAAGCACTTCAATAATATACCACGGGAAACAAATACACATATTTGTATCATCCCAAAATAATGTCACCAATTGCCAACTCATAGTGGCATCATCAAACAAAATAGACATATAATGTTTGTAAAATAAATCTTAGTAATTCACATCATGTATACATGCACAAATACAAAAGACCCTTGACTACCAACGGAATGACTTTGGGTAAGGGTACTACTACGGGATGCCATGGTAAACCTACCAAAAGGTGAATATAAGTGGACACTTCAATCTAGGTCCCAACCACCTCTAAATCTGAAAACGAAAACATGAAATTGAAAAGAATAAGTATAAACCCAGTGAGTGAACATAAGAAGAGAAAAAGCAACAATATGAAAAGTTTTAGGAAACACGATGCACTTTTGTTAAAATAATGCAATTTATTCTTTCTCAATGCTATGATGTCTTTTAACTCATTTGGAAACATCTATGGATATCAACTTTCAACATTCAATTCAATCTCATTACATTTTCCAAACATCTCCACTCTACAGAACAGGTACACCTATGTGTAAGAATTCATGTATACATTATGTGCATATAAATATATAGATAATTCAAACATACACCAAGGTCATCCGCACACTAGTCAACAAGCCTCCACACATACAACTACCAACCTCAACTCAACTCATGTGCACTCCCACACCGCACATGGCAGGTATCATGTTCACTCCCACACCGCACATGGCATATATCATCATCATCGTGTGCGCTCCCACACCGCAGACCATGTCCTCATCATGTGCACTCCCACACCGCACATGGCAATATCATCATCGTGTGCACTCCCACACCACACACCACCTTTACCATCATGTGCACTCCCACACTGCACACACATGATTATAATTATCATTCAATATTATCTTTTAAAACATAACACACCTAACAACATCTGACAAGAATCTTTGCATAATAATATATTCCACAAACTTCATTATTGTATTGGTCATACACATAGTTACACAGTACGACATTCAAGGAAAATAATATTAACTGGTATGCCACTAATGTAAAACATCACAAAATTTCCAATGTATCACGCACTACAATTCAGTTAACAATTCAACATAATATTTCAAACATGTGATTCGCCACATTATATGTTTAAAAACATAGAAATATCACTCGTGAAAAGCTTGTTCCCATGCATAATTTTTAAAAGAGTCAACCAAGGATATTCAAGTACTTTAATCAAACACATGCGTATTTGTTCAAAACATTTTTAATGCAAGTTCACTCACTTGTCTTTGTTGATTCTTTTGATCAACTCCAACTTCAACTAATGCTCTAAGTCGAGATGTGGGGTCTCGTTAGAACCTCGGTGGACTTATAGTTGAATTTCCTTAATGAAGATTAAAAAGGGGAAAAATTCTTTTAAGAGTTTTCAAGCTATTTTGAAGAGTTTCTCTCTCTAAAAATGTTCAACTAGTGAGAGAAAGTGTTGAGGAAAAACTTTTTAAGGGTTTTTGAGGTGAAAAAGTAAAAGAGCATGAAAAATCCTATGAAAAAGTGTACAAAAAACATGAAATTTGGAGTTAATATGAGAAAGTTATGGGTGTTTCAAGGATGTGTGGCTCCATTAATTTTTGATGATAATAAAACATTCCCACTCATTTGTGTATAATATTTCTACTTGAGTGTGCAGGACAAAAATTGTATGCCAAGAATAAATAAATCATTCAAAGGCACATATCAAAAATCATATGAATAAGGAGTCACAATTGATCAACAAAACATAAGCCTCTTAGTTGGATAATGAAGGGTATTAGTTAGCTAAAATTCAAATTAGAAGTTGGCGGGCTCAAGAGGATTGAGAGACACAGAAGACTTAGTCGATTAAGAAGTAAGTCAGTCGACTAAGAACCTACTACAAAAAACCTGAACTTCAAGATAGAAACAACTTAATCGACTAAGAAGTAAGTTAGTCGACTAAGTGCTCACTGCCAGAAGCTGAGATTAGAAGACAGAGATGACTTTGTCAACTAAGACATATGTTAGTCGATTAAGAGCATTCTGTCTAAAAATTTGAATTGAACAGCAAAAGACTGATTAACAGCCAAAACTGCTACCAAACTGTTACCAACGGTCAAAAACTGCCTAACACTCATCAGAGCTAATTTCTCAAATATAAAAGGGACTTCCAATGGCTAGAAAGCTGATCTAAGGCTTCCAAGTCCAAAAAAAGCTCAAAAAACCCAAAAAAACTCTCAGCATACTTTCTGCACTTCACTCTTATCCTTGTAAAACATTCAAGCACTTCACTTTGTACCGCTTAGATCAAGTCAGTGATCATAGGTACACCTTTATTTCTCTTTTCCTTATATACTTAGAGTGTGCAAGACACTCTAAGGGAATTTATTCAAGCTTGGATTGCTTGATTGGGTGTATAGGTTCTAACTTAGCCTAGAAAAGTTAGTTTGGGTTTTGGTTGATTTCGGTAAAAACCATTGTAAAAGGTTGTGGCTGAGCCTGCTAAAAGCCATTGTACAGCTTGGTGGGAGCTTGGGAATTCCACCGTTTTTAGTGAGTGCATTTCAAAAATCTTTGGTTGAACAATCAAGGTAGTGAATGTAGGTCCTTGACTGAACCACTCTAAATTCTTTTGTATTGTCTACTTTGTTTTTGTTTTTATTTTCATTCTTTCTTAAATCATTCCCTCATCTTGCATAGAACCAGTCTTTATTGATCTTAAACTTGTCTTCAACTTAGAGCCAATTTTAGTAAAAGCTAAAAAATGCTATTCACCTCGTCTAACACATTTACTTGGGACCAATAAATGGTATCAGAGCCAATCCCTCTTTATCAAGGCTTAACATCCAAAGGGAGATTCCAATGGCTCTTCAAAAATAAATAGTTGCTCAAGGATAGTCCACAAACAAACCATCTCTATTTGATGGCTCAAATTACCCATATTGGAGTACTAAGATGTCAATATACATTAGGGTAATAGATTATGAGATATGGGATGTCATCATTGATGGTCCCTTTATTCCTCAACCTTAAATGTTGTAACCAATGAAATGATTCCTAAGCCAAGGTTTGAATGGACCGAAGCTGAAACCAAAAAAGTCCAAACAAACTTTAAGGAAATCAATACACTACATTGTGCTTTAACTCCCATTGAATTCAACAAAGTGTCATGCTGTACCATAGCTAAACAAGTGCAGGACAAACTTAGGATTACTCATGAAGGGACTTCATAAGTCAAGGAGTCCAAGATAGCTCCCTTAACCCAGAATTATGAGATGTTTAGGGTGAAACCTGGTGAAGATATCACCAGCATGCTAGATGGGTTCACAAACATCACAAATAAACTCAATCAACTCGGCAAACCAATTCCCGAACATGAAATTGTCAAAAGACTTCTTAGAAGCCTACCTAAAACTTGAAAGCCAAAGGTGACTGCCATTCGTGAAGCCAAGGACTTGAATGTCATAACCCTTGATGAAATTTGTGCGTCTCTTCTCACTCACGAGATGGAACTCAAGGAAAAAGAAGAAGAAGACAAGAGAGAAGCTAAAGAAAAGAAGAAAAGTATTGCCTTAAAAGCGAGCATCCATGAAGAAGAATTGAATATTCTATCTTGTGATGATGATGAGGAACTAGCTATGGTTGCAAGAAGGTTCAGAAAGCTTATAGGCCAAAGAAAATGGAGATTGGCTAAAAGAGGGTATAGAAGAGATCAAGGCTCTTCATGGAGAACCAAAAATAAAAACGAGTCTAACAAAAAGGAAGAGCTTATATGCTTTGAATGCAAGAAGTCATGACATTTCAGGTCAGAATGCCCCTTGCTAAAGGAAGAAACGTTAAAGAAAAATAAAAAATTGAAGAAGGCAATGGTGGTTGCGACTTGGTCAGATAGTGATACTTCAAGTTCTGATGATGAAAAGGAAAGAGTTAAAGAAAGAGCAAATTTATCTCTGATGGCAAAGGGTGATGAATCTGAGGTATCTTTAACTCTTTGTGTTATTTCTATTTATGAACTTCAATAGGAGTATGAATGTCTTTATGATGAATTTGAAAAACTTGCTTCAAAATGCAAAACTTTAAAGAAAAAGACTACATCTTTTAAAACATATTTAGAAAGGATTAAAGATGACTTCAAATCTATTTTTGAACAAGGAAACATTCTTCAAACATAACTAGAACATTCAAAAACTGATTTTGAGACTCAAAAATTGGAATTAGAAAATATAACTAAAGCTTTACAAAAAGCAATTGAAGAAAATGCTACTCTTAAGAATATGAGAAAAGAAACTTCAAAAAGAAATACATACTTCAAGAAAAATTCTGATAAGGTATCATCTAGAAGTTATATTTATAATAGAGTTGGTCATTTATCTTATGACTACTATAGAATAGGAATCATGTAGAAAACAAGAAAAATTTGGGTTCCAAAAGGATCCTATATTGCAGCTAACCTTTAAGGACCCATCAAGGTATGGGTACCTACTAAGAAAAACTGAAAATTTGTTTTGTAGGTTGAGCCAACTTGAAAAGACACATGCACAAGATCTCAACCAAAGAAGAAGGAGCCATGGTATATGGATAGTGGCTACTCAAGGCACATGACTGGAAATGAAATGTTGTTTGCTCAACTAGAGAACAAAAAATGAGGTACCATTTCCTTTGGTGATGATTCAAAAGGTAGAATCTATGGTATAGGAACCATTGGTAAGAACTTTCAAGCTCGAATTAGTCATTTGTTGCCGGTTAAAGGTTTGAAACACAATTTATTTGTTGGCTCCATTTGTGTTTGATGACAATAAAACATTCCCACTCATTTGTGTCTAATATCTCTACTTGAGTGTGCAAGACTAAAATTTTATGCCAAGAATAAATCAATCATTTAAAGGGACATATCAAAAATCATATGAATAAGGAACTACAAGTTATCAACAAAATAGAAGCCTCTTAGTTGGATAAGAAAAGGTATTTGTTAGCTGAAATTCAAATTAGAAGTTGGCGAGCTCAAAAGGAATGAAAGACAGAAAAGACTTAGTCGACCAAGAAGTGAGTTAGCCGACTAAGAGCCTACTGCTAAAAATCTAGACTTCTAAACAAAAACAACTTAATCGACTAAAAAGTAAGTTAGTCGACTAAGTGCTAACTGCCAGAAACCAAGATCAGAAGATAGAAATAACTTAGTCAAATAAGAGGACAGTTAGTCAACTAAGATCATTTTTCCAAAAAATTTGAATTGAGCACTAAAAGGCAAATTAATGGTCAGAATTGCCACCAAACTGTTTCCAATGGTTAAAAATTACCTAACTCCTATCAGAGCTAATTTTTCAAGTGTTTAAGAGGCTTCTAATGGCTAAAAAATGTATTGAAGGCTTCCAAGTCCAAAAAGAGCTAAAAATCAGCAAAAACTCATTGCACTTTTAGTGCACTTCACTCCTATCTTTGTATTTGAGATAAGCACCTCACTTTGTACCATTTAGAATAAGACAGTGATCATAGGTACACTTTTATTTCTCTTCTCCTTATATATTTAGAGTGTACAAGACACTTTAAGGGATTTATTCAAGCTTGGATTGCTTGATTGGGTGTATAGGTTCTAACTTAGCCTAGAAAAGTTAGTTTGTGTTTTGGTTGATCCCGGTTAAAACCATTGTGAAAGGTTTTGGCTGAGCCAGGTAAAAGCCATTATAAAAGCTTGGTGAAGGCTTGGGAATTTCACCGTTCATAGTGGATTGGTTTGAAAAATCCTTAGTTGAACAATTAAGGTAGCAGATGTAGGTCTTGGACCAAACCACTATAAATTCTGGTGTTATTGTCTGCTCTGTTTTTAGTTTTTCATTCATCTTTAAATCTTTCTTTTATCTTGCATTTGTCCCCAATTAAAAGTTAATTCTTGTAAAAGCCAAAAGGTGTTATTCACCCCCCTTCTAACACATTTGCTTGGGACCAACAAGTGGTATCAGAGCCTAACCCCTGTTATTAAGGTCTAACACCTTTAGGAAGATTCAAATGGCTCTTCAAAAATCTATAATTGTTGAGGGACAGTCCACAAATAGACCACCACTATTTGATGGCTCAAATTACCCATATTGGAGTACTAGGATGTCAATATACATTAGAGTAATAGATTATGAGATGTGGGATGTCATAATTGATTGTCCCTTTATTCCTTCTGTGAGACCCCAACTTTTATAGGCTTGTAACTAAGCATAGGTGAAATAATACGAGCCAAGGGCAGTTTCATCATTTTCTCTAATAAGCTTCTAAAAGAAATTTTTATGATATTTTAAGGCCTAAATAGGCAAAAGACAGTATAAATGATGTGTGCTAATGAAAACACGAAGAAAACTAGAAGTTTCAATAATTTTCAAAATAGGGGCAAAATGGTCATTTTTCACCTCGGGTTAAAATTTTAAGTTTTTATGAACCCAAGCATGTCTAGACCATTATGGATATTGTCCAAGTGTTAAAAGAGCAAAAAGATAGCATAAAAGATTGGAGGAAAGTAAGTTAATTGGTGAAGGGGCATTTTCGTAATTTTAAAGGAAAGGATAAGATTGCCTATAAATACCTTGAATTTCTTGCAGCTTCTTGAATTTTGCAGCAGCTGGTCTTCTTCTTCCCTTCTCCTCTCTCACGTTTTTTCACTTCTTCCATGGGAGTCTTCTTCAAGCTTCCATAACTTTCTTTCTCTAGCTCCAATTTTCATGCTTTTAGTGCACCCTTCCATAAACCCTTGTGCTATTTCATCTTTTCACTTCAAAAACCTTGAAATATCTTGTTTTCATACTTTCTCTCACTAGTTGGGCATTCTAGAGAGAGAAAGAGAGAATCACTCCATTGATTTGGAAGCTATTGGAAGAGAATCAAACTACAAAGGAACCCTAGGGTGAGTGATACACCAAGTTTGATTTTTAGCTGCAGAAAATGGGTAGTAATTGTGATTTATGAGCTGTTTTATTGCTTAGTATGCTCATTACTTTTTAGTGATTAAGATAGTGAACGTAGATAGCCATTTAAAGTGGCAATTGAAAACTAGCTAAGAGATAGCTTTTAGAGTTCATAGTGTGTAAATTGATCTATTGTTTATGTTAATGTGATCCTAGATTTTTAAGGAAGCACCATCATTCCAATTGGATCATTAGGGGAATTTGAGTCACTAAAGGTTTTACAATTAATTGGTGAGTGGACTCCCTTCAAAATTGATTTTGGGAATATGATGGATTTGACAAAGTGTTTGAATGATTTTATACAATTTTTCATGAAAATGAATGCCTTGGGAACAAGCTTTTGAGAAAAGATTTATGTTATGGAATGCGATTATTATGGATTTCTATGTGGCTGCATTATGTTGATATACATATATGCTTGAGTATAATATTGTGTAATTATATTGACTCGGCTATGTGCGAGTAGGGAGTGCGCATAAGCCAAGGATGACCCGGTTATGTGCGAGTAGGGAGTGCGCATAACCCAGTGATGACCTAGCCATGTGTGATTAGGGAGTGCGCATGAGCTGGTGATGATGATGATGGGATGGTGTGATGATGATGATGGGTATATATGTATATATATATATATATATATATATGTAAATATGTGTGTTATAGTAAATTGATGGATAATGGGTTATGGTTGTAATGCATATGAAACTTGACATGTTAAACCTTGAGAAATTGTTATGTATTTCCATGTTGGTTTGGACCTTTGGGTAGGGTGGTTTTTCCTTTGGGAGAAAGGTAAATTTTGCATTGATGCCCTGTATTTCGCTGCAGCGAGAATGATTCTCGCTGCAGTGAAAAATTCTCTGGTTTTGGAGGGGTACACTGGCTGGAAACTCGCTGCAGCAAGGATGCATTTTCGCTGCAGCGAGAACAACACTGCAGCTTCTCGTTGTAGCGAAATACATTCTTGTTGCAGCGAGAAACTTTCTGTTTTCTGGGTTGCAATTTCGCTGCAACGAGATTGAATCTCATTGCAACGAAAAATTTCTGTTTTGATCTCCTATCTTGTTCAATTGTTGTCCTATCTTTCACTTCGTTGCTACCATATTAGAGCATGGAATTCCAACATTAAGGATTAAATGAGTTAAGTGTGAAATGAGGAGGTTTAGTGAGAAATCCTTGGCCAGTTGAGAAACCCTCGTTTGGTTAATAACTAAATCCCAACGTCGCTGCAGTGGAAAGGCATTCTCGCTGCAGCGTAGCTCGCTGCAAAAGATTCATTGTCGTATTTGACTTGCTTGTGTAATATTGAAGCTTTCGTTTTTCAAATTATTTGATATGTATGGATTCATTATTACAATTGATTTGTTATTTAAGGGCTTGATGAGGGGTTTTTAATAAGAATAGAAACAAATTGCATTGTTTTGAAAAAGAATGCATCATGATTTCATTAAAGATTCCTTATGGTATGCTTGTTTCCTTCCTTGTTCACTCACTGGGTTTATACTCACCATTTTCAAATTCATGTTTTCAGATCACGAGGCAACCGGTAACTAGAACGAGGTGTCCTTGTAGACTTGTGTCCATCTTTTGGTAGGTGTCTCGGCATTCAGTAGCTGTACATTCATCCGAGTCCCTCCTCTGGAAGTCGAGTGTTATTTTGATGTATAGATAAACTTGATGTAAATTATTGAGATACATGCTGTAAATGATGTATGTATATGTTAAATGAGTAATGCCAATACGAGTTGGCAATGTCTATCAATATTTTGATTTAAAGTTATAAATTATGACTTAGCAATATTTGATGGAATGATGAGTGGGATAGATTAATAGGCTTGTTTGGGCTTAGTAGACTACGTCCATTGGGCCCATGCGCCGGTCATGGTCCGAAATTTGGGTCGTGACACCTTCAACCTTAAATGTTTTAACTAATGAGATGATTACTAAGCCAAGGTCTGAATGGACCAAAGCTAAAACCAAAAGAGTCCAAACAAATTTTAAGGCAATCAATACATTGCATTGTGCTTTAGCTCCCACTGAATTCAACAAGGTGTCAAGCTGTACCACAGTTAAACATGTATGGGATAAACTTAGGATTATTCATGAAGGGACTTCACAAGTCAAGGAGTCCAAGATAGCTTTCTTAGTCCACAATTATGAGATGTTTAAGATGGAACCTAGTGAAGATATCACCAGCATGCTAGATAGATTCACAAACATCACAAATAAATTAAGTCAGCTAGGCAAACCAATTCCTGAACATGAAATTGTTAAAATACTTCTTAGAAGCCTACCCAAAAACTGGAAGCCAAAGGTGACTGCCATCCATGAGGCCAAGGACTTAAATGTTATAACTCTAGATGAAATTTGTGGTTCTGTTATCATTCACGAGCTGGAACTCAAGGAAGAGGAAGAAGAAGAGAAGAGAGAAGCTAAAGAAAAGAAGAAAAACATTGCCTTAAAAACAAGTATCCTTGAAGAAGAATTAGATAGTCTATCTTGTGATGATGATGAAGAGCTGGCTATGGTTGCAGGAAGGTTCAAAAAGCTTATGGGCCAAAGAAAATCAGAGATTGGCTAGAACAGGGTATAGAAGAGATCAAGGCTCTTCATGGAGAACCAAAAATAAAAATGAGTCAAACAAGAAGGAAGAGCTTATATGCTTTGCATGCAAGAAGCTAGGACACTTCAGGTCAGAATGCCCCATGCTGAAGAAGGAAACTCCAAAGAAAAATAGAAAATCAAAGAAGGCAATGGTGGCTGCTACTTGGTCAGATATTGATACTTCAAGTTCTGACGATGAAGAAGAAAAAGCTGAAGAAAGAGCAAATTTATGTCGATGGCAAGGGATGATGAATTTGAGGTATCTTCAACCCCTTGTGATATTTCTATTGATGAACTTCAAGAAGAGTATGAATGTCTTTATGATGAATTTGAGAAACTTGCATCAAAATATAAAACTTTGAAAAGAAAAACTACTTCTCTTGATACTGATTTGCAAAAGATAAAACATGACTTCAATTCTATTTTTGATCAAAGAAATTTTCTGCAAATTGAATTAGAGCATTGAAAAACAAATTTTGAAAATCTAAAATTGGAATTGGAAAATGGAACAGAAGCTTTACAAAAGGCAGTTGAAGAAAATGCTAATCTTAAAAGTTTTAGGAAAGAAACATCAAGGAGGAACACACCTTTTAAGAAAAATTCTGATAATGCTTCATCTAGATGTTATAATTGTGAAAAACTTGTACATTTATCTTATGACTGTTATAGAAATAGAAGCATGTAGAAAACAAGAAAAATTTGGGTTCCAAAAGGATCCTATATTGCAACTAACCTTCAAAGACCCATCAAGGTATGGATACCTATTAGGAAAAACTGAAAATTTGTTTTGCAAGTTGAGCTGAACCTAAAAGACACATGTTCAAGAGCTTAACGAAGGGAGAAGTGTGAAACCTTGTCAAGCTCGATTAAACGACGATATTGTACCGAGTGGTACCACTAAGTTAAATCGAGCCTTGAACTAGTTCAAATAGAAATTCTAAGAGGAGATTCAAAATTTTGAAACCCACAAAATGACTTAGAATAGTGATTCGGAGTTCAAGGTCAAGTTTAGAGTCCATCAAGAAAGACCGATTAGGGACAAAACGGTCATTTTACCATCTGATGATTTAGGTGTGCATTTGGAAGTTGCGGAGACAAATGCTTTGCTAGCACACTTTAGAGTGAGGCCTATTTTAATGGACAGGATTAAAGAAGCACAAAGTAAAGATGAGTTTGTGACTAAGGCCTTAGAGGATCCTCACGGTAGGAAAGGAAAAATGTTTACTAAAGGCACAGATGGAGTGTTGAGGTATGGAACCAGATTTTATGTGCCTGATGGTGACAGGTTGAAGAGAGAAATATTGGAAGAAGCTCACATGGCAGCTTATGTGGTACATCTAGGGGCTACAAAGATGTATCAAGATTTGAAAGAGGTGTATTGGTGGGAAGGACTTAAGAGAGATGTAGCTGAGTTTGTCTCCAAGTGCCTGGTTTGTCAGCAGGTTAAGGCCGAGCATCAAAAGCCTGCAGGGCTACTACAGCCATTACCAGTACCCGAGTGGAAGTGGGAACATATTGCTATGGACTTTGTAACGGGTTTGCCTTGAACTAGTGGGGGATATGATTCAATTTGGATAGCAGTAGGCCGGTTAACAAAGTCAGCTCATTTTCTTCCGATTAAGACAACTTATGGGCCTGCCCAATATGCTCGAGTTTATGTGGATGAGATAGTACGACTGCATGGTATTCCCATTTCTATAGTATCTGACAGAGGAGCTCAGTTTACTAGTAGGTTTTTGGGAAAGTTACAAGAAGCATTGGGCACTAAGTTGGATTTCAGCACAGCTTTCCACCTTCAGACTGATGGATAGTTTGAACGGACCGTACAAACATTGGAGGATATGTTGAGGACTTGTGTGATAGACCTTGGTGTCAGGTGGGAACAATATCTACCCTTAGTGGAATTTGCCTACAATAACAGTTTCCAAACTAGCATCCAAATGGCACCATTTGAGGCATTATATAGATGCAGATGTAGGTCACCCATTGGATGGCTAGAGGTAGGAGAAAGGAAACTTTTGGGGCCTGAGTTGGTGCAGGATGCCACTGAGAGAATACGCGTGATTCGTCAGAGGATGTTAACAGCACAAAGTAGACAAAAGTCATATGCTGATAACCGACGGAGAGACTTGGAGTTCCAAGTAGGAGAACATGTATTTTTGAAAGTTTCGCCAACTAAAGGGGTAATGAGGTTTGGCAAGAAAGGGAAGTTAAGTCCTCGGTATATAGGACCCTTCAAGATCTTAGAAAGGGTTGGAGCAGTGGCATATCGTTCGGCATTACTGCCAAACCTTTCGAATATCCATCCCATGTTTCATGTGTCCATGCTTAGAAAGCACAACCCGAATCCATCACATGTAATACGATATGAAACCATTCAGTTGCAAGATGATCTAACCTATGAGGAACAACCAATAGCTATCCTTGATAGGCAAGTTAAAAAGCTCCGTTCAAAGGATGTAGCCTTAGTGAAAGTGTTATGGCGGAATCACACTAGCGAGGAGGTAACGTGGGAAGCTGAGGATGACATGCGGACAAAGCATCCACACCTCTTCGATATGTAAAGGTAACCAACTCTACATTGAGTTTAAATTCGGGGATCGAATTTTTATTAGTGGGGGAGAAGGTGAGACCTTGTCAAGCTTGATTAAATGGCGGTATTGTACCGAGTGGTACAACTAAGTTAAATCAAGGCTTGAACTAGTTCAAATAAAAATTCTAAGAGGAGATTGAAAATTTTGAAACCCACAGAATGACTTAGAATAATGATTTGGAGTTCAAGGTCCAGTTTAGAGTCCATCAGGAAAATTGACCGATTAGGGACAAAACGGTCATTTTACCATTTGATGATTTAATGGAGATTTCTAGCCAAGATTTGATCACATTTGACCAAGAATAATTATATGAAATATAATTATGATTATTGGAGTATAAAATGATGTTTAGTAGTGAAAATTTTTTATTCTCGGTATTTTTGGAGCATAAAGGTAAAATGGTAATTTTGCCAGTAGAGGACTAAATGGGAATTTTTATAAAACGATTTTTGCCCCATTTGGTTAATATTGATCAATATTAGTGTTATTTGAGGTTGAAAAGTATAAATAATGTGATTCCGGTACATTTTGAAGTATAGGGGCAAAATCGTAATTTTTTCGTCCCGAGGGTAAATCGGTAAATTGTTTGCCCCAGCACTTGTCAAGACCAAGGAATTTTAAATGTGGTAGGATTGGATAAATACCAGAATATTTGTGGTGGAAAATTTAGAAGAAAATGTCAAAAAGTTAAAAATTAGGCCAATAAGCATGTGATATGTGGCATGCTTGATTAGTTTATTATTTTCTATAAAAATCAGCCCATTAAATCCCCAATTCTCTCACCATATTCAGCCTAGGCAACCAGCAACAAGAAGAAAAAGGAAGAAAAAAAGGAAAAACAAGAAAACCTAGGTGAAAATTCAAAGAAAAAGTGAAGAAATCAAGGAAACAAGGTAGGCAAGTTAAAATTTCATTAATTCTCCTTGATACCTAGCTTACCCATGCTTTTGTTCTTGATTTTCATGGTTGAATATTGAGTTATCATGATGAATTCAATTCTGAAAAAATGGGTATGGAAGAGGAATTGTTGTTGGAATAATTTGATTTTAGACTATGTTAGTGTTTAGGGATAGTTAAGCATGGTTATGAACAAAAACACAAAAGAAATATTCAATTTCTCTAGGGTTCCTTGTTGATCGAACCATGAGGGCTGAATATCAATGGGAGATTGTTTTTATTTCAAGGAAAATGGCTTGGAAAATGATGAATTAAGGTGAAACGGTTATGTAGAAAAACATTTCGGTGCTAATGCACCAAATGACTGAATTTTTCTATAAGGAACTGTGAGGGTTCTAATGCTGAATTTGGCTTTATTTAAATGGTATGTGGTAAATTAAGGTATTAGAGGAGAAATGAATTAATTTAGAGGTGATTTGGACACAATCGCCAATTAATCGGGTGATCGGTCGAATTTATTCGATACCGTGATTAAGCGGTAATCGAACGTATTTTTGCATTTACATATCAAGCATTAGTAATTTGAATTAATTTATATCAATGTAGGGACAATATAGTAAATTCCTCGACTTTTTTATTTGTCAAGGTGGTGAGACGTCCGGAAAAGGCAAAGGAATTGCGCTTGAGGACTATTAGTCTGAGTTCACCCGAAATCTGAATTTTCGACACCTGTGAGTGGACTGCCTATTAAAATTGTTTTAGAAATATGACTGTTTTGAACAAAGTGTTTGAATGATTTTATGAAATTTTTTTCATGAAAATGAATGCCTTGGGAACAAGCTTTTGAGAAAAAATTTTATGTTATGAAATGTGGTTATTATGGATTTCTATAAGGCTGCATTATGTTGATATACATATATGCTTGAATATAATGTTGTGTAATTATGTTGACTCGACTATGTGCGAGTAGGGAGTGCGCACAAGCCGAGGATGACCCGGTTATATGCGAGTAGTGAGTACGCATAACCCGGTGATGACCCAGCCATGTGTGAGTAGGGAGTGCGCATGAGCTGATGATGATGATGATGAGCTGGTGATGATGATGATGGGTTGGTGAGATGATGATGATGGGTATATGCGTATATATATATATATACATATATAAATACATGTGATATAGCAAATTGATGGTCAATGATTTATGGTTATAATGTACGTGAAATTTGACACATTGTACTTTGAGAATTTTCATGAATTTTGGGTTGATTTTATTAGTTTAGCAAGATGGTTTTTTGTTGAGTGAGGAAAAATGTTTCTCTTGTTGCTCTGTTTTCATTGTAGCAAAATTCATGCTCGCTACAGTGAAAAACTCTAGGGTTTGGAGGGGTTTTAAATAGGAATGAACTAAATTGCATTTTTTTGAAACAAGTGCATCATGATTTTAAATTCTCCCTGATTATTGCTTGTTCCCTTCCTTGTTCACTCACTGGGTTTATACTCACCATTTTCAAATTCATGTTTTCAGATCACGAGGCAGCCGATAATTAGGACGAGGTGTCCTTGTAGACCTGTGTCCATCTTTTGGTAGGTATCTCGGCATTCGATAGCTGTATATTCATCCGAGTCCCTCCACTGGAAGTCGAGTACTATTTTGTTATGTATAGATGAACTTAATGTAAATTTTAAATGAGTAATGCCAGTGCGAGTTGGTAATGTATCACTATTTTGATTCAAAGTCATGAAATATGACTTAGTGATAATAGATGGAATCATAAGTAAGATAAATAATAGGCTTGCTTGGGTTTAGTGGATTACGTCCATTGGATCCATGCATCGATCATGACCCGAAATTTGGGTCGTGACAAGAAGCAGCCTTGGTACATGGACAGTGGCTACTCAAGGCACATGACTAGAAACGAAATATTGTTTGCTCAGCTGGACAAGAAAAAGGGAGGTACCATTTCCTTTGGTGATGATTCAAAAGGTAGAATCTATGGTATAGGAACCATTGGTAAGAACTCTGAAGCTCGAATTAGTCATGTGTTACTAGTTAAAGGTTTGAAACATAATTTCTTAAGTATTAGCCAATTGTGTGATAAAGGATTTAAGGTATGCTTTGACTCAAATAAATGTGAAGTGATAGATATAAGTACTAACAAAGTTTCATTTGTAGGAAAAATAATTAAGAATATGTATGTTATATTTCTTGAAGATCTTGAGGTAAATTGTGTTGACTCCATTAGTTTTTGATGATAATAAAACATTCCCATTCATTTGTGTCAAATTTTTCTACTTGATTGTGCAAGACAAGAATTGTATGCTTATGATAAATAAATTATTCCAAGGGACATATCAAAAAGAATATGAATAAGAAGCCATAACTAATCAACAAAACAGAATCCTCTTAGTTGGATAATGAAGGGTATTAGTCAGCTAAAATTTAAATCAGAAGTTGACGGGCTTAAGAGTATTGAGAAGTAGAAAAGACTTAGTCAACCAAAAAGTGTGTTAGTCAACTAAGAAGCTACTGCCAGAAATATGGACTTCAAGACAGAAGCAACTTAATCGACTAAGAAGGAATTTAGTCGACTAAGTGCTCACTACCAAAAACTGGAATCAAAAGACAGAGATGACTTAGTCGGCTAAAAGAGCAATTAGTTAACTAAAAGCATTCTGTTAGAAATTTTGAATTATGCACTAGAAGATAAATTAACAGCCAGAACTGTAACAAAACTGTTTCCAATGGTCAAAAATTGCCTAACACCTATCAGAGTTGATTTTTCAATTTAAGAGGCTTCTAATGGCTAAAAATGTAATCAAGGCTTCCAAATCCAACAAGAGCTCAAAAAAACTAGCAAACACTCTCTGCTCATTTGCTGCACTCAACTCCTATCTTTGTAATTATGATCTGTACTTCACTTTGTATCGCTTAGATCAACCTTGTGGTCATAGGTACACTCTTATCACTTCTTTCCTTGTATTTTTAAAGTGAACGGGTCACTCTAAGGGATTGATTCAAGCTAGGATTGCTTGATTGAGTATAGGTTCTAACTTAGCCTTGAAAAGTTAGGTGTTAGGTTTTAGTTGATCTCGATAAAAACTATTGTGAAAGGTTTTGGCTAAGCCTGGTAAAAGCCATCGTAAAGCTTAGTGGAAGCTTGTGAATTTCACCAATTTTAGTGGGTTGATTTCAAAAATCCTTGGTTGAACAATCAAGGTAGTGGATGTAGGTCTTGGACCAAACCACTCTAAATTCTGGTGTGTTGTCTATTTTGTTTTTGTTTCAATTTCATTCTTTCTTTTATCTTGCATTTGTTCCCACTTAGAGCTAATTTTTGAAAGAGCCAAATTGTGCTATTCATCTCCCCTCTAGCACATTTACTTGGGACCAACAAGTGGTATCAGAGCCTAACCTCTTTATTAAGGTATAACACCCTCAGGAAGATCCAAATGGCTCTTTAAAAATCCATAGTTGCTGAGGGACAATCAACAAATAGACCACCTTTGTTTGATGGCTCAAATTACCCTTATTAGAGTACTAGGATGTCAATATATATTAGAGAAATTGATTATAAAATGTGAGACGTCATAATTAATGGGCCATTCATTCCCTCAACTTTAAATGTAGTGACCAATGAGATGATCCCTAAGCCAAGGTCTAAATGGACTGAGGGTGAAACCAAAAAAGTTCAGACCAATTTTAAGGCAATCAATACATTGCATTATGCTCTAGCTCCCATCGAATTCGACAAAGTATCAAGCTATACCACAGTAAAACAAGTATGGATAAACTTAGGATTATCTATGAAGGGACTTCTCAAGTCAAGGAGTCTAAGATAGCCCTCTTGACCCATAATTATGAAATGTTTAAGATGGAGTCTGGTGAAGACATCACCAGCATGCTAGATAGATTCACAAACATCACAAACAAACTTAGTCAGCTAGGCAAACCAATCCCTGAACATGAAATTGTTAAAAGACTTTTAAAAGCTTACCAAAAAATTGGAAGCCTAAGGTGACAGCCATTCGAGAATCTAAGGACTTAAATGTTATAATTTTAGATGAAATTTGTGGTTTTCTCCTTACCCATGAGCTAGAACCCAAGGAAGAGGAAGAAATAGATAGGAAGGAAAAAAAAGAAAAGAAAAAAAACATCCCCTAAAAGCCAACATTCTTAAAGAAGAACTGGACGAGCTATCCTATGATGATGATGAAGAACTGACATTGGTTGCAAGGAGATTCAGAAAGTTTATGGGCTGAAGGAACCAGAGATTGGCTAAAAAAGAGTTTAGAAGAGATCAAGGTTCTTCATGGAAAACCAGAAATAAAAATGACTGCAACAAAAAAGAAGAGCTTACATGCTTCGAATGCAAGAAGCCTGGACATTTCAAGTCCGAATGCCCCTTGCTAAAAGAAGAAACTCCAAAGACAAACAAGAAATCAAAGAAGGCAATGGTGGCAGCTACCTGGTCAGATAATGATACCTCAAGTTCTGAAGCTGAGGAAGAAAAAGTAGAAGAAAGAGCAAACCTATGTTTGATAGCACGGGATGATGAATCCGAGGTATCCTCATCCCCTTGCAGTATTTATATTGATGAACTTCAGGATGAATATGAATGTTTATATGATGAATTTGAGAAACTTGTTTTGAAGTACAAGACTTTAAAGAAAAAGTCTGCATCTGTAGAATCAGATTTGGAAAAGATTAAACTTGACTTTGATTATGTTTTTGAACAAAGAAACTTTCTACAAATTGAATTGGAACATTCAAAAACAGGCTTTGAAAATCTAAAATTGGAATTGGAAAGCAAAACTGAAGCCTTACAAAAGATAAGTGAACAAAATGCTGCACTCAATTGTTTGAAGAATGAAACTTCAAAAAGAAATGCATACTTCAAGAAGAATTCCATTAAGGCATCATCTAAGTGTTATATTTGTGAGAAAATTGGCCATTTATCTTATGATTGTTGTAAAAAAAGAAATGTGTAAAAAATTAGGAAATTTGGGTTCCAAAAGGATCTTTTGTTATTGCTAACAATCAAAGACCCATCAAGGTATGGATACCTATTAAGAAAAACTGAAAATTTGTTTTGTAGGTGGAGCTGCACTCAAAGGATACATGTTTAAGAGCTCAACTAAAGAAGAAGCAGCCTTGGTATATGGACAGTGGCTGCTCAAGGCACATGATAGGAGATGAAATGCTATTTGCTTAGCTGGACAAAAGAAAGGGAGGTACCGTATCCTTTGGTGATGATTCAAAAGGTAGAATTCATGGCATAAGAACTATTGGTAAGAACTCCCAAACTCAAATTAGTCATGTGTTATTGGTTAAAGGTCTGAAACATAATTTATTATGTATTAGCCAATTCTGTGACAAAGGTTTTAAGGTATGTTTTGACTCAACTAAATGTGAATTGATAGACATAAGAACTAACAAAGTCTCATTTATTGGAAAAAGAATAAAGAACATGTAAGTTGTATTTCTTGAGAATCTTCAAATGGATTGTGAAACATGTCTTATAGCAAAAGTTGAAAATGATGGCCGGCTACGGCATAGGAGACTTGGACATGTAAGCTTGCATACCATGTCAAAGTTAATTAAGAAAAATCTAGTTATAGGATTACCAAAGCTTAAATTTGAAAATGATCAAATTTGTGATGCATGTCAATTAGGTAAACAAACTAGAACATCTTTTAAAACCAAGAAGGTTGTCTTCACATCTAGACCTCTTGAATTGTTGTACATTCATCTATTTGGTCCAATAAGTACAACTAGTCTAGGAAGAAAATCTTATGGATTTGTAATAGTTGATGACTACTCTAGGTACACTTGGGTCTATTTTCTTGCTCATAAGAATGATGCTCTATCAGCATTCATAAGTCATTGTAGGAAAGTTGAAAATTAAAAAGGACTAGCTATAGTTAGTATTAGGAGTGATCATGGAGGTGAGTTTGAAGGAGATGAATTTGAAAATTTTTGTAATGAAAAGGGGTTGAATCATAATTTTTCTACAGCTAGAACACCCCCAGCAAATTTGAGTTGTAGAAAGGAAAGATCGAACCTTGAAAGAAATGGCTCGAACTATGCTATGTGAGAATAATCTACCTAAATACTTTTGGGCAGAAGCTATTAACACAGCAGCTTACATCCTTAATAGAGTGTCTATAAGAGCCATGATATCAAAGACTCCATATGAGCTATATAAAGGTAGAAAACTAAATATCTCTCACCTTAAAAGCTTTGGCTGCAAGTGCTTTGTGTTGAACAATGGAAAATAGCCTTTAGGAAAGTTTGTTGCAAAGAGTGATGAAGCTATATTTCTAGGATATGCATTAAACTCAAAAGCTTATAAAGTCTTCAACAAAAGATCTTTAACAGTTGAAGAATCAATCCATATAGTTTTTGATGAATTTAATACCTTGCAAAAGGGAATCTCTGATGATGAAAATGATACGGATGTCCTTAAAAAACAAATGGAAGAAATGAGTTTAGATGACAAAAAAAAACAGTGAAGAAAACACCTAGATAAAGACACAGAACCTCCACCCTTAGAAACCTTGCAAAAGACTGAAAATCAACATCATGATCTTCCAAAGAGCTGGAGGTACATTAAGGATCATCCATAAGAGCAAATTATAGGTGACATTTCTCATGGAGTTAAAACTAAGAGAGCAACTAGAGAGACATGTAAGTTTTTAGCTTTCATATCTCAAATAGAGCTTAAGAGCTTTGAGGAAGCAGAAAAAGAAGAAAGCTAGATATTGGCCATGCAAGAGGAACTTGATCAATTCAAAAGAAACCGTGTATGGTCATGAGTCTCTAAGCCTTTAAGTCATCCTATTGTAGGTACAAAATGGTTGTTTAGAAAAAAGGTAGATAAGCAAGTAAATGTAGTTAGAAATAAAGCTAGGTTTGTAGCACAAGGATACAACCAAGAGGAAGGAATTGAGTATGATGAAACCTTTGCACCGGTTGCTAGGATAGAAGCCATAAGGTTGTTACTTACTTTTGCATGCTTTATGAATTTTAAACTGTTCCAAATGGATGTAAAAAGTGCTTTTTTAAATGGCTTCATTCAAGAGGAAGTATATGCTGAACAACCTCCCAGATTTAAAGACTTTGAAAAACCAGATCATGTTTTTAACTTCATAAAGCCTTGTATGGATTGAAACAAGCTCTTAGAGCTTGGTATGAGAAGCTATCAAAATTTCTTGTTGAAAAAGGTTATGTTAGAGGTAGTATTGATACAACATTTTTTATCAAAAGATACTTAAATGATTTAATTATTGTTCAAATTTATGTGGATGACATTGTGTTTGGTGTAACTAATGAGGCTTTGTACAAGAACTTTACTGAAGAGATGCAGGGTGAATTTGAGATGAGCATGATGGGTGAGCTGAAGTACTTTCTTGGCCTTCAAATCAAACAAAGTGAAAAAGGAATCTTCATCTACCAAGAAAGATACATTCAAGACATGCTCAAAAGGTTTGATATGCTAAAGTTGAAATCAATTTGCACACTAGTGAGTCCATCCACTAGACTTGGTGTAGATGAAAAAGAAATGAATGTTGATCAAAAGCTCTATCAAGGTATGATCAGATCTCTAATCTATTTAATAGCCAACAGACCTGATATCCAATTCTGTGTATGTTTGTGTGCTTATTTTCAATCTCAACCCAAGGAATCACACCTGACTGCTGTTAAAAGAATTTTTACATACCTCATAGACACACAAACTTTAGGCATCTGGTACTTTAGGGAATCATTTTTTAGTCTAGTTGGATATTCAGATGCAGATTTTGCTGGCAGCAAAACAAATAGAAAGAGCACTAGCGAAACCTGCCTATTTCTAGGTAGTATACTTGTGTCATGGTTAAGCAAAAAGCAGAATTCAGTTGCTCTCTCTACAGTTGAAGCTGAATATGTATCTCCAAGTAGCTGTTGTGCTCAAATCTTATGGATTAAACAACAGCTAAAAGGCTATGGAATATCAATGCATAACATTCCAATATATTGTGATAATACAAGTGTAATCAATATTTCAAAAAATCCTGTTCAACATTCTAGGACTAAACATATCGAGATTAGGCATCATTTTTTTAGAGATCATGTAAAGAAAACTGATATTTAGATTGAGTTTGTTAATACTTTTCAACAGTTAGCTGACATATTCACGAAGCCTTTGAATGAGGAAAGATTTTGTGAGATTCAGAGAAATTTAAGAATGGTTAATGTGCAGGATTTGTAAGAAAAATTAAAATTTTTTTTTTAAAGGACAGTAGGCACTTAGTTGACTAAGAGCGCACTTAATCAACTAAGAGCATTCTATCTCTTTAAATAACAAGACTCAATTAGTCAAAGGAAAGAAGAATAAAAGAATGAAAAGAAACTATCTACTAGGTTATAAAACAGAAAAGAAAAACTGCTCTTGCAAAAACTATGTTTAGAGGGAATTTTTCAAATTTTGAACAAGAGAAAAACTGACAACATTTAAGAGGGAGACAAATGATTTTTTAGAAAATTAAACTGCCCATAACTAATTTTCTCTACATTTTCTTTCTTTTGAAAATGATCCACCTAAAAATGAAACCATTATGTCCTAAACCCTGAAAACTCTAAGTCAGAAATTTCTCAAACCAAATGGCTAAATCATCACAGTCCAAAGAGATTTTGGAGAAGAAAAGGGTAATTGTCCATTGGAAGAAAGTCTGCAAGCTAAAGTACAAAAGAAGAATAAGAAAATAGTGCCCACTACTTAGATTGGAAAAACTATAAAATAGTAGACGAAGAAGGAACATAAAGTCGAGAGGAAGAAAGAGAAAGAAAAATCCTTCAAGAAAGGTAAGACCTCATCCTCAAAATTTAGAAATACTTTTCATGAGGATAGGTTCAAAAGATCGAAAATGCCCTTATTGCTTGTGGTAAATTTATTGATTAGAGTACTTTTGAGGAGTTTACTGAGTTTCAAATGGTTCTGTTAGAATATTTTGAAGAGATAAATCTAAAAAAATTTAGTACTTTCAAGAACCGATCCTATAGTCCTAGTCTAGTTAAAGAATTTTATGCTAGCATAACTTTAGATGAAGATGAACTGGAGGACTTAGAGAACTTCAGTAATGAAGGCTTAAATGTCTTTGTGAATGAGAAAGAGTTTATTGTGACAGTAGCAGACTTGGGAAGTCTGCTCAAAAGAGAATATGAAGATCGAGATTTTGTAATGCTTGAGAACTATAACCCATCATCTCTATGGGAACTTATAATAGGAAAGAAAGAAAAGTACTCATCTAAAAGTAATTTTGGTCTCATTACAAGCCCCCAAATTAGAATTTTACAGTACTTTATTGCTACAAACATTCATGGCAAAATTGACAGTTTTAGTAATGTTAGTATTCAAGACTTATGGCTGATGAAGCATGCTTTCAATGGCGCTCCATTCAATTTAGGCCAGTTCATGATAGAAAGAATAAAGGGGAGCCTGTAGAATTAACAAGGTAAATCTACCGTATGGGAACATTATCACTTCCCTGGTTCAGAAAAAGGGAATATGGAGCTCAAGTTATCAAATGGATTTAGTGAAAAGCAGAGACCAAGCTATCTACCTTTGGAGTCTACCTAAAATGGGGTACAAGCTTGATGGAGAGAAATATGTTAAAACCCCTAAGACCACTTTTGGAAAAGAGTCTTCTCTCCATACTTAACCAGAAACAACTTTTCCAAAGTTCTCTAATGAAATACTTTTCAACCTGCTCATGAGGATTGATGGAAAGCTGACTGACCAAGGAGTAAGGATGCAGAAAATTGAACAGAAATTAGCAGAGCTCGAAAATGTATTGAAGAAAAAAGGAAAAATGCCTTCTGAACTTGCAGCTACTGATACCTCTGTAACTCCAAGTCTTGCAGAAGGATAAAGTGCTGAAGGTTCTACTTTCCAAGGCAAGGGCCATGAACTTGAAGTTGAACAACCAAGGAAATCCCCTTCACCTGAACCACAAAAGGAAGCTAAATCAGAACAAGGAACTGAGGTTCTTAGCTCACTTGATGAAAATCCTCCACCCCAGCATAAACCTAAAAAAGAGCAGCCTTCTCCTCCTAATTCTGAGGAGGTGTCAATTATGGATGTCTTCCATTAGATGGTCAAGAAAGAACAAGCTGAAAAGGATGGAGCCAAAGCACAAGCACTAAAGTCTACATCCATTGAACCAGCTCACACAGCAGAGGAGCAATCGGGTAAAGAGAAAGAAAAAGTTGCTGTAGCTCCATAGGCCAAATCAAAACCCCCTAGTAAAGGCATGAAGACAATGGCAACCAAGACTAAATTCCTCAAGATACGAAAATCCTCCAAAATAGCTAAAAAAGCTAGACCATCAGTCATCTTTTCTCTTCAAGAAACCTTTGAAATTCTAAATAAATCATGCCCTGAACCCTTACCACAGAAATCACCTCCAAAACCATCTCCTGAACCCCTAAATGTACAGTATTTTGCTAATCAATCCTTTCCTTCATCCTCTTCAGAGGATGCTTAATCATCCTTAAGATTTGATGATGACAAAAAGGGAGAATTAGGGTACATAGTCTAGAGGAGAACTAAGGGTAATTAGGGGTAATTTTGGAATATTGACTGCTATTTTTATTTTCCTGCTGTTTTTGCCATGACAGTTGAACAATTAAATTTGACTTTGCTGATAGACATTGCTATTTATGTTTTTAGATGTTGACAAGTTGATGGTTGAATATTTAAAGCTGTTATTGAAGTTTCTGCCATTGAGTTTCTGCTCCTGTTTTGGTGCTGATATTGGGTTGTCATGCTGATGATTGATCTTTAATATGATAATGTGAATGGAAAATGGCTGTGGATGTATATGGATGATAATTATACTATTGTTGTTAAATAATTAATGGCATAAATAAAATTTGGTAGCAATACACTGTTGACAGACACTGCTGAAATATTGATGATAATTTGTCAACAGTCACCTATTGTCAGTTACTCTATATATCTGCTTATATATATATTCTAAATGTAGATTGTCATTGTCTGTATGACATGAATAAAAATTTACTGAAATGAATAAGTAAAATAAGCACATACTAAAGGGGAGCACACACTTAGGTGGAGGAAAATCTCCATTTTCCTCAGAACAAAAAGGAACCAATAGACACTATACTATTAATCAAGGAATGTTTTGTCATCATCAAAATGGGGGGAATTGTTAGCTCCACTAGTTTTTAATGATAATAAAACATTCCCATTCATTTGTGTTTAATATTTCTACTTGAGTGTGCAAGACAAGAATTGTATGCTTATGATAAATAAATTATTCCAAGGGACATATCAAAAAAAATATGAATAAGAAGCCACAACTAATCAACAAAACAGAAGCCTCTTAGTTTGATAATGAAGGGTATTAGTTTGCTAAAATTCAAATCAGAAGTTAGCAGGCTTAAGAGTATTGAGAAGAAGAAAAGACTTAGTCGACCAAGAAGTGGGTTAGTCGACTAAGAAGCTATTGCAAGAAATCTGGACTTCAAGACAGTAGCAACGTAATCGACTAAGAAGGATGTTAGCCAACTAAGTGCTCACTGCCAGAAATTGAAATCAGAAGACAGAGACGACTTAGTCGACTAAAAGCGCAGTTAGTCAACAAGAGTACTCTGTCAAAAAATTTGAATTGTGCAGTAGAAAACATATTAACGGCCAAAATTGCAACAAAACTATTTTCAACGGTCAAAAATTGCCTAACAATGAGGAAAAATGATATTGTGTTTGGTGCAACTCATGAGGCTTTATGCAAGAACTTTGCTGAAAAGATGTAGGGTGAATTCAAAATGAGCATGATAGGTGAGCTGAAATTATTTCTTGGCCTTCAAATCAAATAAAGTGAGGAAGAAATCTTCATCAGCCAAGAAAGACACATTCAAGACATGCTGAAGCTGAAATAAATTAGCACACCAATGAGTCTATCCAGCGAACTTAATGATGATGAAAAAGGAAAAAGTGTTGATCAAAGGCTCTATAGAGGTATGATTGGATCATTGCTTTATTTAATAGGCAACAGACTTGATATTCAATTCAGTGTATGCTTGTGTGCACAGTTTCAATCACAACCCAAAGAATCACACTTGACTGCTGTTAAAAGAATTTTTAGATACCTCTTAGATACACAAAACTTTAGGAATATGGTATCCTAGAGGAACTTCCTCAATCTGATTAGATATTTAGACGCAGACTTTGCTGGAAGCAAAATAGACACAAAGAGAACTAGTGGAACATGTTAGTTTCTAGGAGATAAGCTTGTATCCTAGTCAAGTAAAAAAAAAAAAACTTAGTTGCACTCTCCACAACTGAAGTTGAATATATTTCTTTAGGTAGTTGCTGTGCTCAGATTTTCTAGATCAAACAACAATTAAAAGACTTTGGCATAACCTTGCATAATGTACCAATATTTTGTGATAACACTTGTGCCATTAATATATCAAAGAATCCTGTACAGTACTCTAGGACCAAGCATATTGAAATTAGGCATCACTTTATTAGAGATCATGTAATTAAAAGAGACATTAAAATTGAGTTTGTTAGCACCATGAAACAATTACGTGATATATTTACTAAGCCCCTAAATGGGGAAAGATTCTATGAGATTAGAAGAAATTTAGTCATGATTAATATGCTGGAGCTGTAAGAAAATTTTTTAAAGTTTTTCATCCACAAAACAGTAAGGACTTAGTCAATTAAGAATTTCTTAGTCAACTAAGAGTGTTCTATCTCTTTAAAATAATAAGACTCAGTTAGTTAAAGAGAGATTGAATAAAATAGTGAAAAGGAACAGTCTACCAGGTAAAGAAAATGAGCAACTGCCTAACTAAAAAATAAAAAATGAGAGGCAAAGTTTTAAATTTTGAAAAGGAGAAAATTGACAGCTTTTAAGGGGGAGTTAGACGATTTCTCATAACTCCTCATCCACATCCTCTATTTTCTCCTATCAGAAACCTCTACTCTGAAGAATTGAAACCCCATTTCTTCCTAATCCTCAAACCCTAATTCAGAAACATCTCAAAACCAAATGGCAAAATCCCCTCTGTCAAAAGAAATTCTGGAAAAGAAGAAGGGCAAACGGCCAATGGAGGAAAGTCCACAAGTAGAAATTTAGGTAAAGAAGAAGAAGATTGTGTTTGCCTTTGAGGTTGAGAAAATTAAAAAAAAAGTAGACAGAGAAAGAACATGAAGTAGAGAAAAAGAAATAGAAAGTAAAATCCTATAAGAAAGGTAAGGTTTTGTCCATAAAGTTTATAAATAAAACCCATGAGGATAGATTCAAGAAAATTGATAATGCTCCAATTACATGTGGAAAATTTATTAATTGGAAGAGCTTCGATGAAAATCCTAAAATTCAAGTAGTTCTGTCAGATTACTTTGAAGAAATGAAACTGAAAAAATTTAGCACTTTCAAGAGCTGAACCTATTGTCCTAGCCTTGTAAAAGAATTTTATGCTAGCATAGCTTTGGATGAAAATGAACTAGAGGATCCTGAAGATTTCATTAAGGATGGTTTGAATGTCTTCATAAATGGAAAGGAATTTGTTGTGACTGTTGCAGACTTAGGAAGCTTGCTTAAAATTGAATGTGAAGAGGGAGATTTTGAAATGCTTGAGAATTAGGATCCATCATCTCCATAGGAGATTATAATAGGAAAGAAAAAGAAATACTCATCCAAAAGTAATGATGGTCTCATTACAAGCCCCTAAATTAGAATTTTGCATTACTTTAGTACTGCAAACATTCATGGTAGAAGTGGCAATTTTAGCTATGTTAGTCTTCAAGACTTATGGTTGATGGAGCATGCTTTCAATGGTGTTCCATTCAATCTAGGCCGAGTCATGATAGAGAGAATGGGGGGAGCTTGTAGAGTTGACAAGGTAAATCTACCATATGGAAATGTGATCACCTCACTGGTTAGGAAGAAGGGGATATAGAGCTCTAGATATGAATTTGATTTCATGAAAAATAGGGACCAAGCTATATATCTTGGCAGTCGGCCTATGATGGGGTATAAAATGGATGGAGAAAAATTTATTAAAACCCCCAAAGTTACTCCAGAAAAAGAATCCTCTCTCCCTTCTCAATCTGAGGCATCCCCTTCTCAGTTCTCAAATGAAATGGTTCTAAATTTGCTCATGCAAATTGATGGAAAGCTTACGGACCAAGCAATCAGGATGTAGAAAATAAAAGAAAAGTTGGAAAAACTTGAAAATATGATGAAAGGAAAAGAGAAATTGACTTCTGAGCCTACTATTGTAGATACCTCAACACAACAGGATAGGCTATTGAAGGCCCTGCCTTCCAAGTAGAAGGTTCAACTTTTTAGGCTGCAAGTCCTGTCATTCAAGCTGAGGGTCCTGAACCAGAAGTTGAAGAACTAAGAAAATCTCTAACACTTGAGCCTCAAAACAAAGATGAATCTGATCAAGGCACTGAGGTGTTTGGCTCAATTAATGAAAACTCTCAATCTCATCATGAACCATAGCAAAATCAGCCATCTCCCCCCAGTTCAGAAGAAGTCTCAATAATTGATATTTTCCACCAAATGGTTGAAGAAGAACAAGCTGAAAAGGAAACAGCTAAAGGGAAAGCACAAAAATCAGTATCTCTAAGAGAATCCCTTGAACCAGCTTATGCTATAGAGGAACAATCTAGGAAAGGAAAAGAAAAAGCTGTTGCAACTCCACAAGCCAAGCCTAAACCATCTGGTAAAGGCAAGAAGACAATAGAAACCAAGACCAAATTCCTCAAGAGAAGGAAATCCTCCAGAATAGTTGAAAAAGCGAGAGCATCAGCCATCTCTTGTCCTCAAGACCTCTTTGAAATTTTTTATAAATCATCCCCTAAACCCTCACCACAGAATCATCGCCAGAACCATCTCTTGAACCCTTTAATGTTTTTTATGGCACTAATGAATCTACCTTTTTAGCCTCTTTAGAATCTAATTGAATACCCCTTGGTTTTGATGCTGACAAAAAAGGGGAAAAGATTATAGAAAGCTTAAGGGAGAAAGAAAGTAAAAATTATCTAGGGGTAATTTACGAACATTGTCTACTATTTTTGTTTTTTTTTCTATTTTTGTTTTGCTGACAGATTAAACATTTGAATTTAACTTTGTTGTTTATATTATTGTGTTGAAAATGGGATGTTGTTAATTAGCTTATATTATTTAGTTGTTGATGGTTAAACATTCAAATCTGTTCTTGATGTTTATGGTATTTTGACTGCTGCTGTCTAAAGATTTGGTGCTGATATTGGGCTGTTATGTTGATGATGTGAATGGAATTTGGTTGAAAATGTATATGGATGCTGATTATATTATATCTATTAGATGATTAATGGCACAAATAAAATCTAAAAACAATATGCTGATGATAGACAATTAACTAAAATATTGATGATATTTTGTTAACCAGTCACCTATTATTGATCATTCTATATGTCTGCATAAATATATTATGAATATATAATATCATTATCTGTATAACATAAATAAAAACTTGCTAAAAAGAATAATAAAATATGCACACACTAAGGGGGAGAACAAACTTAGGGGGAGGAAAGCCTTCATTTTCTGCAGAACAAAAAGGAACTAATAGACACTATGCTATAAATCGAGGAATGTGTTATCATCATCAAAAAAGGGGAGATTGTTAGCTTCGTTAGTTTTTGATGATAATAAAACATTCCCACTCATTTGTGTCTAATATCTCTACTTGAGTGTGCAGGACAAAAATTGTATGCCAAGAATAAATCAATCATTCAAAGGCACATATAAAAAATCATATGAATAAGGAACCACATTTATCAACAAAACATAAGCCTTTTAGTTGGATAGGGAAGGGTATTAGTCAGCCAAATTCAAATTAGAAGTTGGCAGGCTCAAGAGGAATGAGAGACAGAAAAGACCTAGTCGACCAAGAAGTCAGTTAGTCGACTAAGAGCGTACTGCCAAAATCTGGACTTCAAGACAGGAACAACTTAATCGAATAAGTGCTCACTACCATAAACCAGGATCAAAAGACAAAAACAGCTTAGTCGACTAAAAGCACAGTTAGTCAACTAAGATCATTTTGCCAAAAAATGTGAATTGAGCACTAGAAGATAGATTAACGGCCAGAACTACCACCAAACTATTTTCAATGGTAAAAAATTGTCTAACTCCTATCAAAGCTGATTTTTCAAGTATTTAAGAGGCTTCAAATAGCTAGAAAATGTATTGAAGGCTTTCAAGTCCAAAAAAAACTAAAAAACCAGCAAAAACTCTCTACACTCTTACTACATTTCACTTCTATCTTTGTATTTGAGATAAGCACTTCACTTTGTACCACTTAGATCAAGACAGTGATAATAGGTTCACTTTTATTTCTTTTCTCCTTGTATACTTAGAGTGTGCGAGACACTCTAAGGGATTTATTCAAGCTTGGATTGCTTGATTGTGTGTGTAGGTTTTAACTTAGCATAGAAAAGTTAGTTTGGGTTTTGGTTAATCTCGGTAAAAACCATTGTGAAAGGTTTTGGCTGAGCCTGGTAAAAGCCATTTGTAAAAGCTTGGTGAAAGCTTTGGAATTTCATTGTTCATAGTGGATTGGTTTGAAAAATCCTTGGTTGAACAATCAAGGTAGTGGGTGTAGGTCTTGGACCAAACCACTATTAATTCTGATGTGATTGTCTGCTCTATTTTTAGTTTTTCATTCATCTTTAAATCTTTCTTTCATCTTGCATTTGTCTCTAATTAGAAGTTAATTCTTGTAAGAGCTAAAAGTGATATTCACCCCCCTCTAGCACATTTACTTGGGACCAACATTATTAAGTATCAGCCAATTGTGTGATAAAGAATTTAAGATATGCTTTGACTTAAATAATTGTGAAGTGATCGACATGAGTACTAATCAAGTTTCATTTATAGGAAAAAGAATTAAGAACACATATGTTATATTTCTTGAAGATTTTGAGTTGAATTGTGAAACATGTCTTATGGCAAATGTTGAAAATGATGGCCGGTTATGGCATAGGAGACTTGGACATGTGAGCATGCATACCATTTGAAAATTGATAAGAAAAAATCTAGTTATAGGATTTCCTAAGCTTAAATTTGAATATGATCAAATTTGTGATGCATGTCAACTAGGTAAACAAATTAGAACATCTTTCCAAACCAAAAAGTTTGTCTCCAGCTCTAGACCTCTTGAACTGCTGCACATTGATTTATTTGGACCAATTAGCACAACTAGCCTAGGAGGCAAATCATATGGCTTTGTGATAGTTGATGACTATTCAAGGTATACTTGGATCTATTTTCTTTCTCATAAGAATGATGCTTTACCTGTATTTGTAAATCATTGTAGGAAGGTTGAAAATGAAAAAGGACTTGTCATAGTTAGCATTAGGAGTGATCATGGAGGTGAGTTTGAGGGGGATGAGTTTGAAAGCTTTTGTAATGAAAATGGGTTGGATCATAATTTTTCTACACCTAGAACACCCTAGCAAAATAGTGTTGTAGAAAGGAAAAACCGAACCTTAAAAGAGATGGCTAGAACTATGCTTTGTAAAAATAATTTTCCAAAGTACTTTTGGGCAGAAGCTGTAAACAGAGCAGCTTACATCTTTAATAAAGTGTCAATAAGAGCCCTAATATCAAAGACCCCATATGAACTACACAAAGGTAGAAAACCAAATATCTTTCACCTCAAAAGCTGTTGACTACAAATGCTTTGTGTTGAACAATAGAAAACATCCTCTAGGAAAGTTTGATGCTAAAAGTGATAAGGCTATATTTCTAGGATATGCATTGAACTCAAAAGTTTATAGAGTCTTTAACAAAAGATCTTTAACTGTTGAGGAGTCTATCCATGTAGTTTTTGATGAATCAAGTGCCCTGCAAAAGGAAATTCCTGCTGATGAAGATGATACAGATGACCTTAAAAGACAAATAGAAGAAATAAGTGTAGATGATAAGAAAAATAGTGAAGAGAATTCCTTAGGAAGAGAAATAGAACCTCCGCCCTCAGAAACCTTGTAAAGGATTGAAAATCAACATAATGATCTTCCAAAGAGCTGGAGGTATATCAAAGATCATCCACAAGAGCAAATCATAGGTGATATTTCTCAAGGAGTCAAGACTAGGAGAATAATTAGAGAAACATGTGAATTCACAACTTTCATCTCACAAATTGAGCCTAAAAACTTTGAAGAGGTAGAAAAAAAAGAAAGTTGGATTTTGGCCATGTAAGAAGAGCTTGATCAATTTAAGACAAACCAAGTATGGACTTTAGTTTCTAGGCCATTAAATCATCCCATTGTTGGTACAAAATGGGTCTTTAGATATAAGGTAGATGAGCAAGGAAATGTTATTAGGAACAACGCTAGGTTAGTGGCTCAAGGGTATAACTAAGAGGAAGGCATTGACTATGATGAGACATTTGCTCCTGTTGCTAGGATTGAAGCCATGAGATTATTGCTTGCATTTGCATGTTTCATGAACTTCAAATTATTCCAAATGGATGTAAAAAGTGCATTTTTAAATGGTTTTATTTAAGAAGAAGTATATGTTGAGCAACCCCCCAAATTTGAGGACTATGAAAAACCAGATTATGTGTTCAAACTTCATAAGGCCTTGTATGGACTAAAACAAGCTCCAATAGCTTGGTATGAAAGACTCTCTAGGTTTTTAATTGATAAATGATATAATAGAGGAAGCATTGATACAACCCTATTTGTCAAAAAATGCTTGAATGATTTAATTATTGCTCAAATCTGTATGGATGATATTGTGTTTGGTGTAACTAATGAGGCTTTGTGCAAGAACTTTGCTGAAGAGATGCAGGATGAATTTGAAATGAGCATGATGTGTGAGCTAAAATTCTTTCTTGGCCTTCAAATCAAACAAAATGAGGATGAAATATTCATCAGCCAAGAAAAATACCTTCAAGATATGTTGAAAAAGTTTGACATGCTGAAGCTGAAATCAATCGGCACACTAATGAATCCATCCACCAAACTTGATGTTGATGAAAAAGGAAAAAATGTTGATCACAAGATCTATAGAGGATGATTGGATCATTGGCTTATTTAACAGCTAGCAGACTTGATATTCAATTCAATGTACGCTTGTGTGCATGGTTTCAATCACAACCCAAAGAATCACACTTGACTACTGTTAAAAGAAATTTTAGATACCTCTTAGATACACAAAGTTTAGGAATATGGTAGCCTAGAGAATCATCCTTTAGTCTTATTGGATATTCAGATGCAGACTTTGCTGGAAGCAAAACGGATAGAAAGAGTACTAGTGGAACCTGTCAATTTCTAGGAAGTATGCTTGTGTCCTGGTCAAGTAAGAAATAGAATTCTGTTGCACTTTCCACAGTTGAAGCTGAATATATTTCTTTAGGTAGTTGCTGTGCTCAGATTTTGTTGATTAAACAACAATTAAAACACTTTGGAGTAATAGTGCATTGTTGGTCCCGTTAATATGTGCTAGAGGGGGGCTGAATAGCACAATTTGGCTCTTAACAAGATGTGAAACTACTTTCCAGAACTTAAGAATATAAAAACAGAGTATAAGGTGCACAATAATTTAGAGTGGTTCGGTCCAAGACCTACATCCACTACTTTGATTATCCAACCAAGGATTTTCCTAACAATTCACTAAGAATTCGGTGAAATTCACAAGCTTTCACCAAGTTTTTACAATGGCTTTTCACAGGCTCAACCAAAACCTTTACACTAGTTTTCACGGGCTCAACTAAAACCCAAAGTGGTTTTCCAAGGCTCAACCACAACCTATAACATTCAAGCTTTCCCAAGCTTGAACAACCCCTTAGAGTGACTCCTTAACTCTAAGTATACAAGAAGAGAAGTTAAAGAAAGTACTTATGATCACAAGTTGATCTCAATGGTACAAGATTGAGTTCTAAATACAATGGGAAAAAGTAGGCATTTAAGTGCAGACAAGTGCAGTGAAGCTTTTTTAGTTTTTCAACTTTTTACAGCTCAAATCTCATTAAAGGCTTCTAAAAACCTTGTTTCTCATTGTTGGAAGACCCTTTATACGAAGAGATGTAACTCTGATGGTAGTTTGACAGTTTATGGCCGTTGGAAACAGTTGAGGATGAGTTCTAGTCGTTAATCTGTCTTGTAGTGCTCTGGTTCAAATTGTAGACAGAAAGCACTTAGTCAACTAACTTGGTGGACTAAGTTGATTTTGTTTCTGGTTTGCAGATTCTGGCAGAAGGCACTTAGTCGACTAACTTGGTTGACTAAGCTGGTTTTGTTTCTCAAACTCTTCAGCCTACCATTTCTCCAATTTGAAATTTTGTCAACCAATGTTCTTCCTTGTTTCACCAACAAGCTTCCTCCTTGTTATTCAGTTACATCTTGTTGATTTTATCCTTCTTTTTCTTTTAAAAATACTCTTTGAAGAGTTAAGAAATTAATTTCATATATTAATTTCCTGCACACTCAAATAAAGGTATTAGACACAAAATAAATGGGAATGTTTTATTGTCATCAAAAACTAATGGAGCCAACAATCTCTCCCTTTTTGATGATGACAAAACACTCCTTGATTAACAACATGGTGTCATTTTAAATTCTTTTTAGTTTTCTGCAAGAATTGAGGATTGCTTCCCCTAAGTATAAGCTCCCTTTTAGTGTGTGCATATTTTGCTTATTTTATTGCAGCAAATTTTATTTTCGTCATATAGAAAATGATATTATGCATTTAGAGTATACATATGTGCAGCAATAGAGAGTGATTTGCATCCAAATATTTTCAACTGCAAGTTTTGATTGATTTTTATCAATGTTCCAGCAATTGTCAACAGGTTATTGATTTCAGATTTAGTCTACATCATTCATGTTTCAAATGATATACTATACACACTATCTATATTTATTTTCAAACAAAAATTATCCACAATGCCATAACAAAAATCATTTATCAGCATGTAAATCAATATCAGCATAGCACCAACAGATTTGTTCATGACAGTCAAAATATCAAAATATCAGTAGACTTCAATTTGTAGTAGTTAAGCATCATAGTCATAGTAACATTCATATTTCACATACAAGCACATAAATAACAAGATTAAAACCAAGTGTTCAAGTGCCACCATGGCATAAATAACAGTTAACCAACAAGTATTCCGAAACTGCCCCTGGACTATTTTTGCTTCATATCTCCTATTTTTTTAAGTTCATTCATCTTTGATTCTGTCTTCTTTCCTTTCCTAGGTTCATTCCTAGTTCCTCTACCCTAACATTTTTTTAAAAAAATTTTATTCTTCTGGTTCTTGGTTCCTACACCCATTCTATTCTACTCCCCCTTTTTGTCAGCATTAAAGGGAGGGGCTTCTATTCATCTCATGTGTCAGAGGGTGAGGATTCAATACCATAGAAAGGGTTGAGAGGAAAAAGAAAGGGTTCTCGGAGAGGAGATGACTTTCTAGGAGAGGATTTTTGAGAAGATTTGTCTGAAACATGAATTGGACTAGAGGAGAGGAGGTTGAAATTAGTTTGGACTTCTCTACCAATTTGAAGACTTTCTTATTTTGAGAAAAGCTATCTTGGTTGCCATAGTCTTCCTTCCTTTGGTTGGTTGTTTCGCCTTAGTTGGTGGTATTGTGGTGGCTTCTAATTTCCCTATTTTTGCCTTTAGTTTGAGAGTTGAAGCAGGTTTCTTTCCTTTTCTTACATTTGCACCATCTTTCTGAGTTATTGTCTTGATAGTGTCTTTTTTAGCTTGTTCCTCTTTGACCATTTGGTGAAAATTGTCCATAGTGGAAACTTCCTCCGAATTTGGATAAGAGGCCTGATGTTTCTCAGTTTCTGCACCAGCTACTTCAGTCCCTTGTTTTGAGTCATTTTTGCTTTGAGGTTCAGGGGAGGGTGTTTTGGCTAGCTGATCAACTCCTTGTGGGGAGTCCTCAGTTTGCAAAATAGGACTAACAGACTTATAGGTAGAGCCTTTAGTTTGAGTGCCAGAACTTCCAATATAAGGGGCATACTTCTTTACTGGCTCTGCTGAACTTTTAGCACCTTGCTGTGCAGGTGCAGTGTTGGATGTGGCAGAACTGTCTGCAGCCACAAGTTCAGATGCCATGTTTTCCTTCTTCTTCAGCTTGTTTTCCACCTCAGTGATTTTATCTTCCATTTTCTATAGCTTCACTCCTTGGTTAGTCAACTTACCTTCAATCCTCATAAGCAAATTAAAAATCATCTCATTCGAAAATCTGGAAGGAGCTTCTTCAGGTTGAGCAAGTAGACTGTGATATTTTCTTGGGCCAGTTTTGGAGGTTTTAATAAACTTCTCTCCATCGAGCACATACCCCATCTTCACTAAGCTGCCATAATAAATAGCTTGGTCTCTGGTTTTCACCAAGTCCATATCATACCTTTTAGCCCATATTCTTTTCTTCTGCACAAGAGATGTAATCACATTCCCATATGGTAAATTGACCTTATCAAGTCTACAGGCACTTCTCATTTTCTCAATCATAAATCTCCCCAGATTTAGAGACACTCCATTAAAAGCATGCTCCATCAGCTAAAGATCTTGAAGGCTGATGTAGCTAAGACTTCCACTCCTCCCTTGAATATTTGCTGCTATAAAGTAATGCAGTATCTTAATCTGTTGATTGATTATCAGACCTGAATTACTTTTAGAGGAGTATTTTTCTTTCTTTTCAGTGATGATCTCCCACAGTGAGGACGGATCATATTTTCCTGGAAGTTCAAATTCACCTATTTCACCCTCTATTTTCAACAGGTTCCCTAAATCTCCAACGGTCACAATAAACTTTTTTCCATTCAAATAGACATTCAAGCCATCTTCTACATAGTCATCAGAATCTATTAATTCCTTTTCTTTCAGAGCAATGTCAAAGTAAAATTCTTTAACCAGACTTGGACTATATGACCTATTCTTAAAGGTGTTGTAACCTTTAAGTTTCAGCTCATCAAAGTACTTAGATAGACTGGTCTGGATTTCTACAGTTTCCTCAAAACTCTTCCAATCAATAAACTTTCCACAAGAGATTGGTGCATTTTCTATATTCTTGAATCTATACTCATGCAGCTTATTTCTCAATTTTGAAGAAGAAGAGGAACTGATACCTTTTTAGAGTGAGGGTTCTGTATCTTTCTTCTTATCTGTTTTCTACTTCTTTTCTCTTAGTTTCTCAGCTATTTCCTTCATTGAAGTAGGCATGATTTTCAATTTCTTCTTTTGAGTTTCTGTTCTAGTTTCTTCCTCCATTGGCCTTTTTCTTTTCTTATTCTCTGATACTTCTTTACACTGAGATGTTCTAGCCATTTTGGTTCTAGAAATTTTTGAAGGTCTGAGCCAATTTTAGAGGCAACTAAGAAGATTTAGGTTTTTGTTTTTAGAGCAACGAGTTATAAAGGAGAGGGAATAAGAGGTTGGCAGCAGTTATTGCTCAAGAAACTTCTCATCTTCTTTTAAGAACTACCCTACTTGTATTTCTTCATATTTTCAAATCTCCCTCTAAAATTGTGATTATTTACCTTTGGCAGCTTTGCTCTATCCTCTTTACACCTAGTAAATCAAAATTTTACCGCAATTTAATATTATTTCTTTAAACTCACTGAGTCTTATTATTTAAGGATGTCAGGCCACTCTTAGTTGACTAAGAATTCCTTAGTCGACTGAATGCATTCTGTTTTCAATGTGAGAGCCAAAGATTTTCTTATAATTCCTTCACATTAACCATCCCCAAATTTCTTCTAATCTCACAAAATCTATCTTCACTCAGTGGTTTGGTAAAAATGTTTGCTAATTGATGTAGAGTATTCACAAAATCTATTTTAATGTCATTTTTCACTATATGGTCTCTAATAAAATGGTGTCTAATTTCAATGTGCTTTGTCCTAGAATGTTGCACCAGATTTTTTGATATATTGATTACACTTGTGTTATCACAGTATATCGATACATTATGCATTGTTATTCCATAGTCTTTTAATTGTTGCTTGATCCAAAGGATTTGTGCACAACAACTACTTAATGATACATATTCAACCTCTGCTGTAGACAATGCTACTGAGTTTTGCTTCTAGCTGGACCAAGACACAAGCATCTTTCCTAAAAATTGGCATGTACCACTAGTGCTTTTCCTATGAGTTCTGCTGCCAGCAAAGTCAGCATCTGAATATCCAACTAAGCTAAGAGTAGAGTCTCTAGAGTACCATATTCCTAGTTCTTCAGTGTCTATAAGGTATCTAAAAATTCTCTTAATAGTTGTTAGGTGTGATTCTTTAGGCTGTGACTGAAATCTAGCACACAAGCACACACTAAACTAAATATCTGATTTACTTGCTGTTAAGTAAAGAAGAAAGCCGATCATACCTTTCTAAAGCTTTTGATTTACATCTTTTCCTTTTTCATCTATGTGAAGTTTAGTAGATGTACTCATTGGTGTGGAAATTGATTTTAGCTTCAGCATATTAAATTTCTTGAGCATCTCATGAGTATATCTTTCTTGGTTGATGAAGATTCCTTCCTCACTTTATTTGATTGGGAGACCAAGGAAGTACTTCAACTCTCCCATCATGCTTTTCTCAAATTCACCCTGCATTTCCTTTACAAAGTTCTTGCATAACGCTTCATTAGTTGCACCAAATACAATATCATCCACATATATTTGCACAACAATTAAATCAGTTAGATGTCTCATAATGAACAATGTAGTATCGATGCTGCCTCTATCATATCCTTTTTCAACTAGAAATTTTGAAAGCCTCTCTTACCAGGCTCTAGGAGCTTGTCTCAATCCATGCAATGCTTTGTGAAGCTTCAAAAAATGATCAGATTTTTCAAAATCTTTAAAACCTGGTGGTTGTTCTACAAAAACTTCCTCTTGAATTAATCCATTTAAGAATGCACTTTTTACATCTATTTGGTACAACTTAAAATTCATGAAGCATGCAAAAGCTAGAAACAACCTTATGGCTTCAATCCTAGCTACGAGAGCAAAGGTTTCATCATAATCTATTCCTTCTTCTTGGTTATATCCTTTTGCTACCAACCTAGCTTTGTTTCTAACTACATTTCCTTACTCATCTACTTTATTCTAAATCCCCGTTTAGTACCAACAATAGGATGATTTGAAGGTCTAGGTACCAATGACCATACATGACTCTTTGTGAATTGGTCAAGTTCTTCTTGCATGGCCATTATCCAACTTTCCTCTTTTTCAGCTTCTTCAAAGTTTTTAGGTTCAATTTGAGATATAAAAGCTGAAAACTCACATGTTTCTCTAATTGCTTTCCTAATTTTAACTCATTGTGAAATCTCACCAATTATTTAGTCTTGTGGGTGATCTCTCACAAATCTCTAACTCCTTGGTAGATCATCATGCCGATTTTCTGCTCTTTGCAGATTTTCTAGAGGTGGAGTTTCGATTTCTCTTCTAGATGAGCTTTCTTCATTATTTTTATTGTTCTCTAAGCTTATTTCCTCCATTTGTTTTTCTAGGATTTCTATATCATCATCATCATCATGAACTTCTTTTTGTAAAGAATTTGACTCATCAAAAACTACATGGACTGATTCTTCAACAGTTAGGGTCCTTTCGTTAAAAACTCTATAAGCCTTTGAGTTTAATGCATATCCTAAAAATATTGCTTCATCACTCTTTGCATCAAACTTCCTTAGAGGCTATTTTCCATTGTTCAATACAAAGCATTTATAGCCAAAACTCCTAAGGTGAGAAATATTTGGTTTCCTACCTTTGTAAAGTTCATATGGAGTCTTTGAAATTAAAGGTCTTATTGAGACTCTATTAAGAATATAAGTTGCTATATTTACTGCCTCAGCCCAAAGATATTTAGGAAGGTTGTTCTCACATAATATGGTCCTAGCCATTTCTTTTAATGTTCTTTTTTTCCTCTCTACAACTCCATTTTGCTGGGGTGTTCTAGGTGCAGAAAATTATGATCCAACCCCTTTTCATTGCAAAATTTTTCAAACTCATCATTCTCAAATTCTCCTTCATGATCACTTCTTATGCTAACTATGGCTAGTCCTTTTTCATTTTCAACTTTCTTACAATAACTTAAGAATGCTTGTAGAGCATCATTCTTATGAGCAAGCAAGTATACCCAAGTATATCTAGAATAGTCATCAACAAGTACAAAGCCATAAGATTTACCTCCTAAGCTAGTTGTGCTTATTGGACCAATTAGATCAATGTGCAACAATTCAAAAGGTCTAGATGTTGACATTATTTTCGTAGTCTTAAAGGATGTTCTAACTTGTTTTCCTAGTTGGCAAGCATCACATATCCTATCATTTTCAAATTTTAATTTCGGCAGTCCAGCAATAAGATTTTTCTTTATTAATTTAGACATAGTATGCATGCTCACATGTCCTAATCTCTTATGCCATAACCAACTATCATTCTCAGCATTTGCAACAAGACATACTTCACTATTCACATCAAGGTCTTCAAGAAAAATTACATACATGTTCTTCAACCTTTTTCCTATAAATGAGATTTTGTTTGTACTCATATCAATCACTTCACACTTAGCTAAATCAAAACATACTTTAAATCCTTTATCACATAATTGACTAATACTTAGTAAATTATGCTTTAAGCCTTTAACTAGCAACACATGACTAATTTGAGTTTGGGAACTCTTACCAACTGTACCTATACCATGGATTCTGCCTTTTGAATCATCTCCAAAGGATATGGTTCCTCCCTTTCGCTTATCCAACTGAGCAAATAGCATTTCATGTCCTGTCATGTGCCGTGAACAGCCACTATCCAAGTACCAAGGCTGTTTCTTCTTGAGTTGAGCTCTTGAACATGTTTCTTTTAAGTCCAGCTCAACCTACAAAAAAGAATTTTAGTTTTTCTTTATAGGTACCCATACTTTGATGGGTCCTTGAATGTTAGTTGCATCAAAGGATCCCTTAGAAACCCAAATTTTCTTAACTTTCTGCACTTTTCTTTTCTTCAAAAAGTCATATGACAAATGACCATGTTTACCACAATTATAACATCTAGGTAATGCTTTAGCTGAATATTTATTGTGGTATGCATCTTTTTTTGAAGATTCATTTTTCAAACATTTAAGAGTTATGTTTTCATCAAGAGTTATTTGCAAGGCTTCAGACTTATTTTCTAGGTCTTGTTTTAAAAACTTAAAGTCTGTTTTTGAGTGTTCTAACTTAACTTGCAAAATATTTTTTTGCTTAAAAACAGAGGTGAACTCTTGTTTGATTTGTTCTAAATCATTTTCAAGTAATGCAACCTTTTTCTTCAATGATTTGTATTTTGAAAAAAGTTCTTCAAATTCATCATAAAGGCATTCATATTCATCTTGTAAATCATTATAAGAATTAATGTAGGGGGATGAGGATACCTCTGATTCATCCTCTTGTGCCATTAAATAGATGTTTGCTCTTTCCTCAGATGTTTCATCATCAGTTTCAGAGCTTGAAGTGTCACTGTCTGACCATGCAACAGCCACCATTGCTTTCTTGGATTTCTTAATTTTGTTTGGGGTTTCATCTTTCAGCAATGGACACTCGGACTTGAAGTGACTAGGTTTCTTGCACTCGTAGCAGATCATTTCCTCATTTTTGTTGGAGTCATTTTTGTTTCTTATTTTCCATTAAGCACCTTGGTCTTTCTTGAAACCTCTTCTAGCTATCCTTCGGTTTCTTCTACCCATTAGCTTTCTAAATTTTCTTGTAACCAGAGCTAATTCATTATCATCAACACAGGAAAGCTCTTTCAGCTCTTTTTCAAGGATGCTGGCTGTAAGTACAATACTCTTTTTCTTTTCCTTTGCTTCATTTCAGTCTTCTTCTTCTTCTTCCTTAAGCTCCAGCTCATGAGTGAGAAGAGAACCACAAATCTCATCGAGAGTGATGATGTTCAGATCTTTGGGCTCTCTAATGGCAGTCACTTTTGGTTTTCAGGATTTTTGTAGGCATCTAAGCAATCTCTTAAGTAATTCATGTTCAGGGATAGGCTTGCCTAACTGACTCAATTTATTTGTGATGTTTGTAAACCTATCAAACATGCTGGTGCTGTCTTTACCGGGCTCCATTTTGAACATTTCATAACTATGTGTTAAGAGAGTAATTTTCGACTCCTTTACTTGAGAAGTCCCTTCATGGATTATTCTAAGTTTTTTCCACACTTGTTTAGCTGTTGTAAAGCTAGAGACTTTGTTAAACTCAGTGGGGCTTAATGCACAATGCAATGTGTTGATGGCCTTCAAATTTATTTGAACTTTCTTAGTTTCAGCCTCAGTACATTGAGACCTTGGCTTGGGCATCAACTCATTTGTCACCACATTCACGGTTGAAGGCATAAAGGGTCTATCAATTATGACATCTCACATTTCATAGTCTATAGCTCTAATGTAAATTGACATCCTAGTGCTCCAATAAGTATAATTAGAGCCATCAAACAGAGGTGGTCTGTTTGTTGATTGTCCCTTAGCCACTACGAATTTTTGTTAAGCCATTTGGATCCTCCCAAAGGATGTTAAACCTTAATAATAGAGAACTAGCTCTGATACCAATTGTTGGTCTCATTAATGTGTGCTAGATGGGGGGTGAATAGCACAATTTGGCTCTTGACAAGATGTGGAACTAATTTCCAGAACTTAAGAATATAAAAAAAAAGTATAAGGTGTACAACAATTTAGAGTGGTTCGGTCCAAGACCTACATCCACTTCCTTGATTATCTAGCCAAGCATTTTCCCAACAATTCACAAGCTTTCACCAAGCTTATACAATGGCTTTTCGCAGGCTCAACCAAAACCTTTACACTAGTTTTTCACGGGCTCAACTAAAACCCAAAGTGGTTTTCCAAGGCTCAACCACAACCTATAACATTCAAGCTTTCCCAAGCTTAAACAACCCCTTAGAGTGACTCCCTCACTCTAAGTATACAAAAAAAAAAGTTAAAGAAAGTACCTATGATCACAAGTTGATATGAATGGTACAAGATTGAGTGCTAAATACAATGGCGAATAGTAGACATTTAAGTGCAGTGAAGCTTTTCTGGTTTTTCAACTTTCTACAACTCAAATCTCATTCAAGGCTTCTGAAAACCTTGTTTCTCATTGTTGGAAGACCTTTTTATACGAGGAGATGCAACTCTGATGGTAGTTTGACAGTTTATGGCCGTTGAAAACAGTTAAGGATGAGTTTTAGCCGTTAATCTGTCTTGTAGTGCTCTGGTTCAAATTGTAGACAGAGAGCTCTTAGTCGACTAACTTGGTTGACTAAGTTGATTCTGTTTCTGGTTTACAGATTCTGGCAGAGTGCACTTAGTCAACTGACTTGGTTGACTAAGTTGGTTCTGTTTCTCAAACTCTTCAGCCCGTCATTTCTCTAATTTGAAATTTGGTCAACCAATGTTCTTCCTTGTTTCACCAACAAGCTTCCTCCTTGTTATTTAGTTACATCTTGTTGATTTTATCCCTCTTTTTCTTTTAAAATTACTCTTTGAAGAGTTAAGAAATTCATTTCATATATTAATTTCCTGCACACTCAAATAAAGGTATTAGACACAAATAAATGGGAATGTTTTATTATCATCAAAAACTAATGGAGCCAATATGCATAATGTGCCAATATTCTGTGATAACACAAGTGCCATCAACATCTTAAAGAATCCTTTCCAGCACTCTAGGACTAAACATATTGAAATTAGGCATCACTTTATTAGAGACCATGTGATTAAAGGAGACATTAAAATTGAGTTTGTTAACACTTTACAACAAATATCTAATATATTTACCAAGCCCCTAAATGAGGAAAGATTCTGTGAGATTAGGAGAAATTTAGGCATGGTTAATTTATAGAAGCTGTAAGAAAATATTTGAGCTTTCCATTTATAAAATAGTAGGCACTTAGTCAATTAAGAGAATATCTTAATCCACTAAGAGTATTCTGTCTCTTTGAATAATAAGACTCAGTCAAATAAAGAAAGAATGAATAAAATAATAAAAACATAGCATATCGAGTGAAGAAAAAGAGGAGAAAAACCACCCAACTAAAAAATAAAATTTAGAGGTAAATTTTTGAATTTTGAAAAGAGAAGGTCACTAACCATATTTAAAGAGAGGGAGACAAACGGTTTTGAGGAAAATTAACCTCTCTTAACTCATTCTCCCTTCATTTTCTCTTATTTGAAATTGACCCTTTCTAAATTGAAATTCTTCCTTCTTAAACTCATGAAACCCTAAGCTAGGAACATCTCAAAACCAAACGGCAAAATCCTCCCTATCTAAAGATATTTTGGAAAAGAAGAAAGGCAAACGACCAATGAAAGAAAGTCCACAAGCAGAAATTCATAAGAAGAAGAAAAAGATTGTGTCCGCCTCTGTGGTCGAGAAAACTAGGAAAAAACAAGCAGAAAAGGAACATAGATTAAAGAAAAAGAAAGAGAAAAGAAAATCCTCCAAGAAAGGTAATATTCCATCCTCAAAGTTTAGAAATAAAGCTCATAAGGATAGGTTTAAGAAGATAGAAAATGCTCTGATCACATGTGGTAAATTTATTGACTGGGAGAGCTTTGATGAAACCCCTAAAATTCAAGTAGGATTATCGGATTATTTTTAGGAAATGAAATTGAAGAAATTTAACACTTTTAAGAATAGAACATATAGTGCTAATCTGTTAAAAGAATTTTATGCAAGCATAGCTTTAGATAAGGATGAACTTGAGGATCTTGATGATTTCATTAATGATGGCCTGAATGTCTTCTTAAATGGAAAAGAGTTTGTGGTGACTACTACAGATTTAGGAAATCTGCTTAAAATTGAATGTGAGGAGGGTGATTATGAAATTCCTGAGCATTACGATCCCTTATCACTATGGGAGATAATCACAGGAAAGAAAGAAAGATACTCATCCAAGAGAAATGTCGGTCTTATCAAAAGCCCTCAGATTAGAATTCTTCATTATTTCATTGCTGCAAATATTCATGGAAGAAGTGGAAGCTTTAGCTATGTCAGCCTTTAGGACATGTGGTTGATGGAGCATGCCTTTAGTGGTGCTTCTATCACAGCCCAATTTTCGAGCCATGATCGGTGTAAGGGCCCAATGGGCTCAACCCACTAAGCCAAACAAGCCTCTTGTATAATCTTATATAGTAATTCATATCCTTTTTAAATCCAAGATTCACAATGTTCAAATATAGTCCCTTTGAAAACAATTCATACAACCTAATTATGCATTCATAATGGCATCATCTACCATAATATACATATATAGCTTGACAAATTAATCTTAGTATTTCACCTCAAGTATTCATATACACATAATTAGGCCTTGATCGTCAGCGGAGTGACTCTAGTCACGGTTAATAACATTTAATGTCATGGCAAACCTACCGAGCAATGGATAGGGAGGAGCACCTTGTCCTAGGATCCAATCACCTTTAACTCAGGAAACCTAAAGCATGAATTTTAAAAAAGTGAGTACAAACTCAGTGAGTGAACATAGGAAGGGAACAAGCGATAACAAGGAATGGTTTAGAAAACATGATGCACTTATTTAAAAATAATGCCATTTAGTTCAAGTTCTTATTAAAATCCCTCCATTAAACCCTTGGTTGTAAAATCATTTAATGATGAAGGAACTGTATTCACCATGAAATTGGAAAAAAAGGGAAATTTTCAGCAATTATCCAAGTAAGGCAGTATAAGTAGAATGTTTCTCGTTGCAATAAAATCAATTTGCAAATAGCGAGCAAATTCTCAAGATTCATCATGTGCATCTCACTCGGCTTTCGTGCATCCCACCACATCGTGCACATAGCCGGACATCCCATCTCACCCAACTCATGTGCATCCCACCACATCATGCACATAGCCAGACATCCCATCTCACCCAGCTCATGTGCATCCCACCATATCGTGCACATAGCCGGACATCAAATTTCACCCTGCTCATGTGCATCCTACCACATCGTGCACATAGTCAGACATCCCATCTCACCCAGCTCATGTGCATCCCACCACATCGTGCACATAGACGAACGGTATCACCATCCATCTCCCTCACCACAGTCATCACCGGCAAGTGCACACTTGTCACAGCCCAAAATATCGGGCCATGACCAACACATGGGCCCAATGGGCATAGCCCACTAAGCCCAAGCAAGCCTTTTTATGCAAACCCGATCATTATTCTAAAACCACATATTGCAACTCTCAATTATAAATATTTCAATAACAATTTATAGTAACCCAATATTCACATTCGTATTATGTTAAAATAATGTTACTCGTTTGCCAGCCTATAATGGCATCAGTAATCAAATATACATATTTGATTTTTCTAACATGAATCTGAGTGGTCTACATTACTTATATGTATACACAAGCATACGACTCTTGACCGTTAGCGGAGTGATCGTAGGTGAGGGTACAGCTACTGAGATCGTATAATACCTATCAAGAAGGCGAGCATATGTGTTTGACTGAATCTAGGTCCCAACTACCTCCAAATCTGAAAACATGAATTTTAAAAATGTGAGAATAAAACTCAATGAGTGAACATAAGAAGGGAACAAGCAATCGATAGAAAGAATTTGGAAATCATGATACACTTGTTTCAAAAACAATGCACTTGATTTAATTTCTTACTAAAAACCCCTCATTTCAAACTTTGATTAATACCCCTATAGTGTTTCACAAACCCATGATCATTCCACGAACTTAAATGGGTGAAAAATATGTCAAAAACCGAATAGGGTAGAATGCAGGACAAAATGTTTCTCGCTGCAGTGAGAAACAGTACCAGTTTGCATTTGTTTCAGTTTTTCTAGAATATCTCCCGCTACAGAAACTCAATTGACCTAATTTTTGAACCATTAGAAAGTTAAGTGGTAGGGCTACAACTTTAATGTTTACCACTTTTCCCAATTCGGAAGGTAAGGTAGTCACAATCTTTATCAAAGTGAAAGAACTGCATCAGAACTCGAGAGTTTCTCGCTGCAGGGGGTTTTCTGCTGCCAAAACAGAATGTTTCTCGCTGTAGTGAGAAGCAGGGCACCTAAGTGTAAAAATGACCTCCTTTGCACTAAAAATCCATTTGGTGCTACAATAAACTCAATTTGCAAGAAAATGGGACATTCTCAAGATTCATCATGCCAATTTCAACATGAAATACTCAAAATTTTCCAAAGTTTAACATGCCAAATTTCACATGCATTACAACCATATACTATATTCATGAACTTTTATTTCACAAACATATATATACATATATACATACGTAAACACCAATACCACCATCATCTCACCCAGCTCATGTGCATCCCCCCACATCGTGCACAATCAGTGCCATCGTGTACATCCCCCCACATCATGCACACGACACTATCATCATCCATCTCCCTCACCACCACCATTACCAGCATGTGTATCTCCCCAGATCGTGCACATAGCCGGAGTCATCGTGTGCATCCCCGCACATCATGCACAATCAGTGCCATCATGTACATCCCCCCACATCATGCACACGACACTATCATCATCCATCTCCCTAACAACCACCATTACCGGCATGTGCATCCCCCCACATCTTGCACACACATGGTTATAATCATCACACAACATCAACCATCATGCATAACATATATATCTATATATAAACCAACATAATGTAGCAGTATATGAATCCATAATAACCACATATCACAAAACAAAGATAATTTATCAAGGGCTTGTTCTCAAGGCACCCATTCTTAAGAAAAGTTTGATAAAATCATTTAATGTCTTGTGCAAACACATTCACATTCTCAAAAATACCTTGAAATGCAAGTTCACTCACCGGTCTAGTTGTTTCTTTTGCTTGACTCTAACCTCAACTAACACTCCAAATGGACATATAAGGCCTTGTTGGAACCTATACACACACAACATCACAACCAATCCAATTGACATTAACATCACTCCAAAAGCTAGTTTCTATTTCAAATTCTACTAGTCATTCCTAATTGGCTTCTAGCTATATCAAATGGCTATTCCTTGCACTACTTTAATCACACTAAAAATGAGTAAACAACTCAACAATAAAACAGCTCATAATCCCAATTACTAGCCATTATTAACAACTTAAAACCAAGCCTAGTTCATCACTCACCTTAGGGTTTCTTTGTAGTTGAATTCTCTTCCAATAGCTTCCAAACAAATGTGGAAAATCTCTCTTTCTCTCTCTAAAACCTCCAACTAGTGAGAGAAAGTACTGAACAAGGACTTTTTGAGGGTTTAAAAGTGAGAGAGTGAAAGAGCACAAGGGTTCTTGTCAAAAGGGCACAAAGGTATGAAAATTAGAGCTAGAGAGAGAAAGTTGTGAAAGTTTCATATCAAGCTTCCATGGAGGACGGAAGCAACGTGAGATGGAAGAAGAAGAAAGAGAAGAAGCTACTGAAAAATGAAAAGCTGCTAGAAGAAAAAGATATTTATAACTCAAGCTTATCCATTACACTTGAAATTACGAAAATGCCTTTGGCAAGTTAGCTTGTTCTTTTCCAATCCTATGTGAAATCTTTTTACTCTTTTGACACTGAGGCCAAGTCAACAATGGTCTAAATATACTCAAGTTTACGAAAACATAAAAATTTTGACTCGGGGTGCAAAATGACCATTTTGCCCCTATTGCAAAAATTATTGCCATATCTAGTTTTCTTCGTGTTTTCATCATTATACATCATTTATTTGGTCTTTATGCTTATTTAGACCTTAAATATCAGAAAACTTCCTTCTAGGAACTTATTAGAGGAAATGACGAAACTACCCCTGGCCCGGGTTATTACGCCTATGTCTCGTTATGAGCCTATAGGGGTTGAGGTCTCACATTCTCCCCCACTAATAAAAATTCGATCCCCAAATTTAAATTTAACTATAAGGTAACGTACCTCTAAGCATCAAAGAGGTGGGGATACTTTGTCCGCATCTCCTCCTCGGCCTCCCATGTTACCTCCTCGTATTCAATTCGACGTAGGGTGAATAATCAAAGTTCTCAAGTTCTACCACATCACTCTCGTCAGGCATTCTTAACATAGAATCTGGGTTTATGCATTATATCAATTTTCAATTTTTATAGAAAAGTCAACGATGTTATAATATATAATTATGTGTACTACTCTTGTTGGATCAAAAAAATATCATTCTTTATCTTATGAAGAAATTTCAAATATGCTATTAATTCTGGTCACACCTCAATCAAATCATCATTAAATCATCAATTATGCATGTTTACTTAACCATCCACAATTCCTCTACTTTGATCTTTTATCAAACCTTCCAACATTCAAGCATTTATTCCACCATTGACTATGGGTCTAAATGGTCAACCAACCTCTATTCTGTTTCACATACCTCTATACAAATTCCATTCAAGCATTTCATAATACATAAGGATCAAACACTCTTTATTTATTCATATATGTTTAACATCACGGATGATTCAAATTCGGTAACCATTATTAACCATCTTCCCAAAAACAAACTCCAATACTTTCATGCTCGAGTGCTCACTAGATAAATCTCAACTTATACCATAAGGCATTTCAATAAATCATGACATTCCGCATACCCCCTTATAATCTCAATCAATCTCTTTAATCAATAACTCAACCTCTCAAGTTCAAAGTTGCTCAAAATTTTCCTTTTAAAGTTCCTTTCCAAGTCTCATTTTGATTACTAATTATTTATACATTTTCGATGTCATAGCTAATTTGTTCGTCATCAATCACCCACAACATATCTAACTTGATATCTCTCAAATTTACTCCAAACATCAGATCTCATGGCCTCATTAGTTTATCAATTTGAAGATCAAATTAACCATTTGTCATGACCCGGAACTCCCATCAAGCCCGTGACAACTACCGCGATGTCCCGATAGACATTCAATACCCGAAACGCCAATGAAACCTCGCAAGGCGTAACATCAATTTTCTCACTTCCCCTACAAGTATTAGTTACTAAAATCATGTTTTAAAGTGATATGAACAAATTTCAATTCAAAAACAGTCAAACAGAAGTTTCAACTACATAGGGGTAATTTGGTCATTTTTCCTAAAAATTTTTAAACCAGCTAAAATGTACTATATGAGAGAAATTTACACATTTCATAACCGAAAATAAGCTTAGATATCTAAAACATTCATTTAAAGTGAAATTATAGCTAATGGAATAAAATAAAAATAATGAATAAAATATTCTAATTTTTCATAAAATAATTTTTATAGAATGCTACGTAAATAATTTTTACAGCGTAAAAGCAAAATAAGTTCTTACATACAGTAGCACACGCAGCTAGGTATTCAAAACATTTAACAATCACATGTGGGCCCCCGAATGACTAAAACTAATGAAGGCTGTGAACCTACAGTATTTGAGGATGCAAGTCCAATTGTAGCCTTTAACGAAATGAGCTATCTACCGACTATCCTGAGCCTGAAATGGGTGGAAAGGAGGATGGTGAGATTATATAATCCCAATGAGTAAACAAATATCATCAAAAATATCTAAAGCTGAGTAAATGGAGACAGATAAAATAGATTAGCATAAAAATGATTCACAACATTTCGAACTCATTTTAATAAGATAAAATATATTCATTTCACCCAAATAAACAACAAGGCTTATGATTTCTTGAAAAGCTTCACTCATGCCAAAATCATTCTCAAACTCAGTTGTCAGGGATACCTTGGCTTGGGGCTATCCCAACCAAGTCCGCCAAGGTTGTTAAAAAGTCATGTACGCATAAATCATGTTTTTATTTTGAAAACATACTCGTTCCTTGGTGTTGGCTGAGTTCATCCTCACGTGGTGTTTTGGTGTCAGGCCCGGCTCTATAATATGTTTATTATGTCATTCCTACATAAGAAATGCATGTTCGCTTACTTGGGTACCTCGAAAATCGTTAAAGGACGTCAATGTACCAAATGGTACAATTAAGTTGAATTAAGCCTTAAACTAGTCCAAATATAGATTTTAAGATGAAATTGAGAATTTCAAAACTCCAGAATGACTTAAAATGGTGATTTGGAGTTCGAGGACTGATTTGGAGTCAAATTGGAATTTTCATGACCTAAGGGCAAAATGGTCATTTTGTCACCCGAGGTTAAGATGTGAGTGTTGGATGAAATTTTTGACTAAGATTGATCATTTGGAGTATAATTTTAGTTTGAGAAGTGAAGAATTTTAATTTCGACATTTGTCAGAGGATAAGGGCAAAATAGTCATTTTGCCACTCTAGGGGCAAAATTGTAATTTTACACCACCCAACCCTTGTCATGCCCATGGATTTCAGCCATTATCATTTTGTGTCATGGATAATTGAAGGATTTTATGTGGTCGTGGAAGAAAGCTTAATTATTAAGTTTTTAAACATGGACCAATAACATGGTGACAAGTGCCAAGCTTGGATTATTTTATTATTTGGCTTTAAAAATCAGCCCATAACCCTCCCAACTCATTTCTCTTGGTCTGCCAAAGGAAGAAAAGGAAAGAAAAGAAGAAGAACAAAACCCTAGCTAAGAAATTCAAGGGAAAATCATTAGATTTCAAGGTATCAAGACATCAAAGGTGAAATTTCTTAACTCTAGCTTGTGATCTATCTTTCCTATGCATTCTTTTGCATTTTCCATGGTTGAATCATAAAATATCATGAAGGATTCATGGCTGATCGAATTTAGAGAGAGAAGATTTGATGATTATTTGGTTAGATTTTGAGATATTTTAGTGTTTTTAGTTGATTTATCATGTTTGGAAGGAAAACAAGTAAGAAAAATCACATATTCTTCATGGATTCTTCATTGGCCGAATATTCCATGTGGAACATTGATGATGAATTTGATTGAATTTCAAGTGATTTGATTAAGAGTGAATGATTTATGGTGTGAGAATCAAGCATGAAAAATTATATTGTTAGTGCACTCACCATGGCCGAATTTTTCAAGAGAAAATGTGAGGATGATTTTACCATATTTTAAGTTATTTAATTTGTGTTTGATGATTTGGAGTATTGGCAGAGAAATGGAATTATTTGGAGTTGAATTGGACATATTGGCCAATTAATCGGGTGATAGATCGAATTAGGCCAATACCATTTTATTTAGGTACATAATTGAATTTATATTGAACACTGTATTTAGATAGTTATCCGAGTATTTCACATCCCATTTCATGCATTAGTATCGAGCCTAAATTAGTTTTACAACAATTTAGCACAAATGTAGTAAATGGCTTATTGTGCATTATGTCTAGGTGGTAAGCATTCTGGCAATAGTAAAGAGATAGTACCCGAGGGTCAAGAATCGGAGTACTTGGAACTCGATTCCCATTACAGTGAGTAACCTTATTATCGTCATAATTATCTGAAGTATGTTTTTATCCGATTTTGTAATTTTATGAAAAATATGTTTAAATGAAATGATTTAATAAATTGTTTCAAAAGTTAATGATGACTTGAAAATGGAGTAATTGGAGACTACTTGTTGTATTGTAAATTATGTTTTGAATTGAATGGCTTATGATAATGTGGGCCTGAATGGCTAGATGGGTATTTGTGTTGAAAATGTATAAACTGTTGTTTGCCTTGATAGGCTAGATAATGATAAAATTGCCATGTCATGCTGTTGAATTTTTATTGAATTGGTGGGTTATGGATTAGTCACTACAGTGGCAGGTTTCTCAAGACCAGCCTATTAGAGGTGCATGGTAAACCCCGTTATATTTTACCTTAGTATGAGAGGCGCGTAGGGTAACTCATGTCGTAAAGCTTTGGAGTTCACTTTACGCCAAACCACCACGTGAGAGTGAACTCAGCCAACGCCAAGGAATGGCTATGTTTTCAAAATAAAAACATGATTTATGCGTACATGACTTTTTAACAGCCTTGGTCGATTCGGTTGGGATAGCCCCAGGCCAAGGTATCCCTGACAACCGAGTATGAGAATGATTTTGGCACGAGCCAAGCTTTTCAGGAATCATAAGCCTCGTTGTTTATTTAGGTGAAATGAATCTATTTTATCTTATTAAAATGAGTTCGAAATGCTGTGAATCATTTTTATGCTAATCTATTTTATCTGTCTCCATTTACTCAGCTTTAGATATTTTAGATAATATTTGTTTACTCACTGGGATTATATAATCTCACCACCCTCCTTTCTACCCATTTCAGACTCAGGATAGTCGGTAGATAGCTCATTTCGTTAAGGGCTACAGTTGGACTTGCATCCTAAAAAACTGTAGGTTTACAGCCTTCATTACTTTTAGTCATTCGGGGGCCCAAATCTCATTGTTAAATGTTTTGAATACCTGGCTACGTGTGCTACTGCATGTAGGAATTTATTTTGCTTTTATGCAATAAAAATTATTTACGTAGTGTTCTATAAAAAATGTTTTATGAAAAATTGGAATATTTTATTCATTATTTTTATTTTATTCCATTAGCTATAATTTCACTTTAAATGAATGTTTTAGATATCTAAACTTATTTTCGGTTATGAAATGTGTAACTTTCTCTCATATACTACATTTTAGCTGGTTTCAAAGTTTTTTAGAAAACTGACCAAAATACCCCTGTATAGTTGAAACTTCTCTTTGACTGTTTTTGAATTTAAATTCGTTCATATCACTTTAAAACATGATTTTAGTAACTAATACTCACAGGGGAAGCGAGAAAACTGATGTTAAGCCTTACGAGGTTTCGATTGGCATTTCGGGTAATGAATGTCTATCGGGACATCGTGACAGTTGTCACGACATTTGGCGTGAAGTGAACTATAAAGTTTTACCTCAATAGTTACCCTATGCGCCTTTCATACCGAGGTAAAATATAACGAGGTTTACCATGTCGTTCTAATAGGCTGGTCCACAGAAACCCGCCACTGTAGTGACTAATCAATATCCCACCAATTCAATAAAAATACAACAGCATGACATGACAATTTTATCATTATCCAGCCTATCAAGGCAAACAACAGTTTATACATTTCAAATACAAATACCCATCCAGCCATTCATGCCCACATTATCATAAGCCATTCAATTCAAAACATAATTTACAATACAGCAAGTAGTCTCCAATTACTCCAGTTTCAAGTCATCATTAAATTTCAAAACAATTTATAAAATCATTTCATTTAAACACATTTTCCATAAAATTATAAAGTCGGATAAAAACATACTTTAGATAATTAAGATGATAATAAGGTTACTCACTGTAATGGGAATCGAATTCAGGATACTCTGATTCTAGATCCTCGGATACTACCACTTTACTCTTGCCAGAATGCTCACCACCTAGACATAATGCACAATAAGCAATTTGCTACATTTGTGCTAAACCGTTGTAAAACCAATTCGGCTCTATACTAATGCATGAAATAGGATGTGAAATACTTGGGTAACTATCTAAATACGATGTTTAATATAAATTCAATTATGTACCTAAATAAAATGGTATTGGCCTAATTTGATCTATCACTCGATTAATTGGCCAATACGTCCAATTCAACTCCAAACAATTCCATTTTCTCTCCTAATACTCCAAATCATTAAACACAATTTAAATAACTTGAAATGTGGCAAAATCATCCTTACATTTTCTCTTGAAAAATTCAGCCATGGTGAGTACACTAACAATATAATTTCTCATGCTTGATTCTAACACCATAAATCATTCATTCCTAATCAAATCACTTGAAATTCAATCAAATTAATCATTAGTATTCCACATGGAATATTCGGCACACGAAGGTGATGTAAGAACATGAATTTTTCTTGCTTGCTTTTCATACTACACATCACAAAAAAATTAAAAACACTAGAATAACATGTTTTCTAACTAAATTCATCATCAAATTCTCTCTCCTAGGGTTTGATCAGCACACTATCCTTCATGATATCTTGTGATTCAACCATGTAAAATGCAAAATAATGCATAGGAAAGGTAGATCACAAGCTAGAATTAAGAAATTTTACCTTTAATGGCTTAATTCCTTGAAAATCAACAATTTCCCTTTGAATTTTTCTCTCTAGGGTTTTTGTTCTTCCTTTTTTCTCTTTTTCTCTCTTTGGCTGACCAAGATAAATGAGCTGGGAGGGTTATATGGGCTGATTTTTAAAGCCAAATAATAAAATAATCCAAGCTTGACACTTGTCACCATGTTATTGGTCCAAGTTTAAAAACTTAATAATTAAGCTTTCTTCCACCACCACATAAAATCCTTCAATTATCCATGATATAAAATGCTAATGGCTGAAATCCATGGGCATGACAAGGGTTGGGTGGTGTAAAATTACAATTTTGCCTTTGGGGTGGCAAAATAACTATTTTGCCCTTATCCTTGAAAAAATGTCGAAGTTAAAATTCTTCACTTCTCAAACTCAAATTATACTCCAAATGATCAATCTTAGTCAAAAATTTCATCCAACACTCACATCTTAACCTCGGGTGGCAAAATGACCATTTTGCCCTTGGGTCATGAAAATTTTAATTTGACTCCAAATCAGTCCTCGAACTCCGAATCACCATTTTAAGTCATTCTGGGGTTTTAAAATTCTCAATTTCATCTTAAAATCTTTATTTGGACTAGTTCAAGGCTTAATTCAACTTAATTGTACCATTTGGTATATTACCGTCCTTTAACGATTTTCGAGGTACCCAAGTAAGCAAACATGCATTCTTATGTAAGAATGGCATAATAAACATATTGTAGAGCCGGGCTTGACAGCACTAGCCCCCTTAAAATAAAAGTTTGACCTCAAAATTTCATTTACTGAACTCAAAGAAAATGTGGGGGTGTTGTTTTCTCATATAATGCTCGACTTCTTATGTCCTCCCCTTTATAATGAATTTCAATTTGTTCACCTCATTTACCTCCAATTCAACTCAAGTACTTCACTTATGTCTATTATTATCCTTTAAAATAAGATCAACAGTAACCTCCACAATTATGATCTCTTATATTAAGACACCAAGCATGCTTTTATTACTATTATTAAACTTGAACCATAACTCCATCTCAATCATACCAATTTCGATCGCATTTTATACTTATTTAGGTATACCAATCACTATCTTATTACTTCATTCCATATCAAACTTCTCGACTTTCATTCATTCATGCTATCCTTATGCACTATTGTGTAGTTTACGGCATCATTAACATGCCATACTCATTCCTGTACATATCCTCAGCGTCAAGGAAGATTAATGGCTTCAATTATTTCCACATACTTCATGTTTACCTTGCATTTAGGAAATGTCAATCTTCTTAATCCTATTAATCCATCTCATATGGCTTAATCGCACTATAAATTACATTCCCTTAACTATTTCCCAAAAAATTCCTTAGGTCACCATAAATCGACTTTTGATAAGATTCTTGATCGTTACATTATCTATACAACTCATCAAATATATTGGGTTTAAATCTCGAACCACTAAAACCATTCTTCATTTTAGTTGGGTACATCACTAACTCCACACATACGTATACACGCACATTTAAATGTCCATATTCCTCATTATGTATACGAGTCTCTGTTTTCAAATGCCTTCAGACTAATTTCTCTTTGTTCATTCCCATCCATAACCAAGATTCAATAAAATAATCTTCATAATTCATACAAATTCTCATCATGCTTGCGCATAGTTCCATATCATTTACATACTTATACTCTCTTCTTACCATTTCCAATTATATGTTGAAGTTTCCTTGTACTATATATCATTGCATCACAATGTCATCTCCATTGAATTATAATCTATTATGCATGTATGCTTTATAATCCCATTGATGTCTCAAAGATTTATCTTAACTTGATCATTGCATCTTATGCAATACCACAATTCCTAAGAGTCATCCTTTTTCCTCAATTATCCTTCATGCCTTTACATTACCTTGTATCCTTCTTGCATTCTGATATTGATTTGTCACTTAAAACTCAAACTCATTTGAATCATGTATGCCTCAAGCATTTTGAATTCCAATTTCCATAATATATTAGGAAAGTTTCATTATCTGGCTTCATTATCAAGGTTAACTTCTATAATCCTTTGTTCCACTCTTTCATACGAATATAACATCCTTCTTCCTTAACCAATTTACAAATTGTACTTGAAATTAAGAGACTTGAAACTTGATTCTCCTCAAGTACTTTTCCATATTAATACTAATATCACTCTCAGCTTACAACTTCCTTTTTTATAACCACATAACTTAGTGCTTGCTTTCACGAGATCCATGGTAGAACTTTTCTTGAGTATTTCCTTAGGGATATCTATCTTAAACTTATGTCTCACAGCAGGTGATCACTTAACTCGTAACTTAGCCGTTTAGCTCCTTAGCAAGTTTCAAAATCACACATCTTATACTCATCTCGTATAATTTATAATTCTTTCTCAAAGGCGTTTAAACATTCTTGAAACACTTAATCACTTATGTACTCTTTCATACTCTAAGTATATCATTTCCATAAAGGCATGCACTTGCTTACCAAAATATTCACATGCATGCTTAACTACTCATGCTTCAACTTATCTCCAAGGGTTTCTAGCATACCACATGGTTTACTTGTGTTGTCACTAATCCTTTCCTTTCAACAAAGTCAAGACAAGATTTGTAAATTCTCGTAACAATATTCTATATAAACTCATTTGCTCTATCCTTTTTGAAATCTTCATTCACACTCTTATCACTTGGTATTGACATCTCTTATCAATATCTCATACATTCATCTAACCTTTCCCTCACTTCCTCTTTAACCTTTTACAAGGTTTACTTTATTTCTTAAGATTTGACTTTAGTCAACATATTATTCATATTAACACTCCCTCAATGCACTTAAGACTCCCAATAACGAAACTCGACATCAAAACCAATGACCATTTTCCAACTCGTGAGTCCAATCTTTATGCCGCTCACAGTTTGCTCATGCTTTCTAGCCATTAGGGGTTCTTAACGCGACAGCGTTTGATAGTCAGTACTGTGGCATTGCAACTGTTTGAATTCACTTTATCCCAGCAACTCTTTTACCTTTAAAGCTACTACCTCAATTATTCACAATCGTGTGGCTTCCCTCTGAGTCTATACCACAATTAGCAAGACTAACTTTCTATCACAAGTGCACGATCAGAACATTGATTTAACGTATTTATTTTGCATTAACATTAACATAGCTTTATCATAACATTTAGTACGAGTTTGCTTAAGTAAAAATCTCCAAATTTATTCATAGCTACATGTATCTTAGATTGCACACCACTTATCATCAGTCAATAAATCCCACTTAAGAATACTCTTTCCATATTGTATAGTGACTTCACCATATATGTATGACACCACACACATAATTATTCGTTGTTTTCTAGTGTTCCACAATTCCTTAGTATTCATAACTACTGGTCTTCTTTGTCTTACAACTCATATAGTCCAATCACTTCAACTTAAAATTGTCATGAAATTAATCCACCTGAATCAACATCTTATGCTTATCTTATTATTAGTTCAAGAGTTTCATGATCATGGAAACTACAATTTGCAAAACTAGCTTTCTATCATATGTACTTTATTAGAACACTAATTTCAACATATTTAATCTACCCTTGGTGGTATGTCAAAATCATCCCTGTCTCGGTTGTAATCCAAAGGAATCTCTCATCTGCATATCCATACAAGTTGGTGGAAATGGAGCAGCTACCATAGCCCGTCCTAACTGTGGGCAATCTCTCCTAATGTGACCCGGTTGACCACAATAAAAACATCGTACAAGCCCTCTACACGGCTCGACATGATATCTCCCACAATTTTTGCATCTATCAGAACCTCCAGAACTCTTCCCAAAAATAGTCATCATAGATCTATTCAATCTCGAAGGCCTCTGCTGTGTTTGTGAAAATGGAGGTCAGGAAGATGTTACTGAAACAGTAGTAGTACTTCCTGAAACAGATGAGTCTTTGCCCCTTTTTGGTGGCTGACTAGAAGATACACTCAAATTTCTCCTTTTTGCTAACTCAGCTCGCATTCTTCTATTTTCATTCGCAAGCTTCTCAACTCTTAAAGCCATTTGCACCACCTCTTTAGCTACGATTGCGTTCGAGTCACCCATAAAAGAAATGCAACCATGTTGCCTAGCCTCTTTAAGCTTCTTAGAAATAGAAACATCCAGCACTGGTGGTGGGACATGAGGTGGGGGTGGTGGTACTGAAGGAACAGCTGAAGGAACTATAGGAAGAGCTTGACTAGCTTGAGCTTGGCCCGCAATAGCAGTAAAGAAGGCTGCCAATGCTTGAACTGCCTTAGGAGGCATGGCAAGAATACTAGTAGGTGGCGGAGGAGGTGGAGGATGTGGAGGAGTCTTGGTCTGCTCAGCAGCAGATGCTGCCTAAATAGTACACGCAGTCGATTCCCCCTCTATAGGATCTAGCTGGCGCTGTTAAGAACGATCTCTTCCCCTCCCAACCGATCTAGTGAGAGGTGGGTGTTCACGTCAAGGAGGCATGATAATCTATAAGAAGGAATAAAGGCAAGTTTAAACAACCTCAGGCTCTACATGCAAATACATGCATTCTATTCAGCCTAACCTAACTTAACTCGGGGCCACACTGACACTGTAAATTTTAAAACAACTTTAAACCCAAAAGCTATGATCTTTAAAACCAAAAGCTCTGATACCAACTTAATTGTCATGACCCGAAACTCCCATCGAGCCTGTTACAATCGCTGCGATGTCTTGATAGACATTCATTACCCGAAATGCCAATGGAAACCTCGCAAGGCTTAACATCAGTTTTCTCGCTTCCACTGTGAGTATTAGTTACTAAAATCATGTTTTAAACTGATATGAACCAATTTCAATTCAAAAACAGTCAAACAGAAGTTTCAACTGCACAGGGGTATTTTGGTCATTTTTCTAAAAAATTCTAAAACCAGCTAAAATGTAGTATATGAGAGAAATTTACACATTTCATAACTAAAAATAAGTTTAGATATCTAAAACATTCATTTAAAGTGAAATTATAGCTAATGGAATAAAATAAAAATAATGAATAAAATTTTCCAATTTTTCATAAAACAATTTTTATATAACGCTACGTAAATAATTTTTATAGCGTAAAAGCAAAATAAGTTCCTACATACAGTAGCACATGCAGCCAGGTATTCAAAACATTTAACAATGACATGTGGGCCCCTAAATGACTAAAAGTAATGAAGGTTGTGAACCTACAATTTTTTAGGATGCAAGTCCAACTGTAGCCCTCAATGAAATGAGCTATCTACCGACTATCCTGAGCCTAAAATGGGTGGAAAAGAGGGTGGTGAGATTATATAATCCCAGTGAGTAAACAAATATTATCTAAAATATCTAAAGATGAGTAAATGGAGACAGATAAAATAGTTTAGCATAAAAATGATTCACAGCATTTCGAACTCATTTTAATAAGATAAAATAGATTCATTTCATCCAAATAAACAATGAGGCTTATGATTTCCTAAAAAGCTTGGCTCGTGCCAAAATCATTCTCATACTCAGTTGTCAGGGATACCTTGGCCTGAGGCTATCCCAACTGAGTTCGCCAAGGCTGTTAAAAAGTCATGTATGCATAAATCATGTTTTTATTTTGAAAACATAGCCGTTCCTTGGGGTTGGCTGAGTTCATCCTCACGTGGTGGTTTAGCGTGAAGTGAACTCTAAAGTTTTACCTCAAGAGTTACCCTATGAGCCTCTCGTACTAAGGTAAAATAAAGCGGGGTTTACTGTGCCCCTCTAATAGGCTGGTCCACAAAAACTCTCCACTACGGTGACTAATCAGTATCCCACCAATTGAATAAAAATTCAACAGCATGACATGACAATTTTATCATTATCCAGCCTATCAAGGCAAACAATAGTTTATACATTTTCAACAAAAATACCCATCCAGCCATTCATGCCCACATTATCATAAGCCATTCAATTCAAAACATAATTTACAATACAGCAAGTAGTCTCCAATTACTCCATTTTCAAGTCATCATTAAATTTCAAAACAATTTATAAAATCATTTCATTTAAACACATTTTTCAGAAAATTACAAAATCAGATAAAAACATACTTTAGATAATTAAGACGATAATAAGGTTACTCACTGTAATGGGATTCGAATTCGGGATACTTTGATTCTAGATCCTCGGATACTACCTCTTTACTCTTGCCAGAATGCTCACCACCTAGACATAATGCACAATAAGCAATTTGCTACATTTGTGCTAAACCGTTGTAAAACCAATTCAGGCTATATACTATTGCATGAAATAGGATGTGAAATACTCGAGTAACTATCTAAATACGGTGTTAAATATAAATTCAATTATGTACCTAAATAAAATGGTATTGGCCTAATTTGATCTATCACTCGATTAATTGGCCAATACGTCCAATTCAACTCCAAACAATTCCATTTTCTCTCCCAATACTCCAAATCATTAAACACAATTTAAATAACTTGAAATGTGGCAAAATCATCCTTACATTTTCTCTTTAAAAATTCGGCCATGGTGAGTGCACTAACAATATAATTTTTCATGCTTGATTCTCACACCATAAATCATTCATTCCTAATCAAATCACTTGAAATTCAATCAAATTAATCACTAATATTCCACATGGAATATTCGGCCAATGAAGGTGATGTAAGAACATGAATTTTTCTTACTTGCTTTTCATACTACACATCACCAAATATGTAAAAACACTAGAATAACATGTTTTCTAACTAAATTCATCATAAAATTCTCTCTCTTAAGGTTTGATGAGCACACTATCCTTCATGATATCTTGTGATTCAACCATGGAAAATGCAAAATAATACATAGGAAAGGTAGATCATAAGCTAGAATTAAGAAATTTTACCTTTAGTGGCTTGATTCCTTGGAAATTAACAATTTCCCTTTGAATTTTTCTCTCTAGGGTTTTTGTTCTTCCTTTTTTCTCTTTTTCTCTCTTTGGCCGACCAAGATAAATGAGTTGGGAGGGTTATGGGCTGATTTTTAAAGCCAAATAATAAAATAATCCAAGCTTGACACTTGTCACCATATTATTGGTCCATGTTTAAAAACTTAATAATTAAGCTTTCTTTCACCACCATATAAAATCCTTCAATTCTCCATGATATAAAATGCTAATGGCTGAAATCCATGGGCATGACAAAGGTTGGGTGGTTTAAAATTACAATTTTGCCCCTGGTGGTAAATTGACTATTTTACCCTTATCCTAAAAAAAACATCGAAATTAAAATTCTTCACTTCTCAAACTCAAATATATACTCCAAATGATCAATCTTAGTCAAAAATTTCATCCAACACTCACATCTTAACCTCGTGTGGCAAAATGACCATTTTACCCCTAGGTCATGAAAATTCCAATTTAACTCTAAATTGGTCCTCGAACTCGGAATCACCATTTTAAGTCATTTTGGAGTTTTAAAATTCTCAATTTCATCTTAAAATCTCTATTTGGACTAGTTCAAGGCTTGACACCATTTGTCTCTCCTTAAGTGCACTTTAAAATTTAAGAATCATCTATTAAGGCCTTTCTGATATTAACTTCTTTTAGTCCTTTTTACCTTTGAAAATTAAATCCATAATCATTCATTTTGGATCATGAGCTTTATATCAATCAAGACAGATTTTACACTTTTAATTATATGAATCCAAATGCACACCTTTACGCATAAGCTATAAACTTTTCTCCACATCTTTATATCTCAAAACTATAGATATTGAAGTTACACCAAAACTGATACATCATTTTCCATTGCCCCTTAGGATATTAAATTCATGTCATACTTCTCTATTTGTGTACTTCATAATAGCCTAACAATTTCTAGCTCAGAGTTAAGCTAGGTCATATACCTAGCCTCTCAGGCTATATCAAAACACCAAGTTTTATCACGATATGATAGAATTTGATGAACTCATACCAAAAGTATAAACACTTACTTTTAAGCTAACAACATTATAGTCCACTTGTTCATTGCCAAAATCAATGATAAATTATCTTAATCATTGTCTAGCACTATAACCATTGATAGAATGTCATCATCGAACCAAATTATAACTAACTCCGCATGAGCTTTTATACCAATACGCAACATATAAATCCATACATATATATTTCCAAAAATTTTAACTTTGAATAGCCTTAGGCATATCAAGCTCAGTAAGCCATATGTAAAACCAAAATAACCAACAATCAAGTTTAGAATCATTTCTTCTCTTGGTTGGTTAGATCATGTCTCATGACCCGATACCCTCATCGAGCCCGTGACAACCACCGCTATGTCTCGATAGACATTCATCATCCAGAAAGTCGATCAGAACCTCGCAAGGCTTTAATATCAGTTTTCTTATCTCCCTTGTGATCAATAGTTGTAAAATAACATGTTTTGATAGGTTATAAACTATTTCCAAATCAAAACAATAGAAAAATAATTTTCGTCTCACAGAGGCATTTTGGTCATTTTTTCTCACAAATCTCGAAACCAGTTAAAAATGTAGTATACGAGTGGAAAACACATATTTCACAATCAAAAATAAATTTAGATGTCTAAATTATTCATTTAAAGCGAAACTATATCTATTTGAATATAACAAAAATATTCAATAAAATTTTCTATTTTCTTATAAAACAATATTTATAAAGTTACCGGTAAATAATTTTTTTGTAGCGTAAAAGCTAAATAAATTCATACATACTATAATACAGATAACCAATGTATAAAATTTAATTTACAATGACACGTGGGCCCACAATGATAAAAAGTGTCAAAAGAAATGAACCTACAGTTTTTGGATGATGCAAGTCCAACTGTAGTCCTCGACGATATCAGCTATCTACAGTCTATTCTGAGCCTAAAATGGGTGGAAAAGAGGGTGGTGAGATTATAAAATCCCATTGAGTAAACAAACATCATTTAAATAAGCTAAAGCCGAGTAAAAATAGACAATCAAAATATCCCATCACAATACGTATTTCACAACTTGAAAATTAATCTCAACCCAGGCAAACGATTGTATTTCATTTAATTTCTCAGTAAGGCTTATGACTTTCATAAACATTTGGCTCATGCCATCAAATAGTACTCGGTGACACCTTGATCAGAGGCATCCAACCGATCCTGCCAAGGCTGTTAAAAATTTCATATACACATAAACATTTTTAGTAAAAGAAACATAGCCGTTCCTTGGCGTTAGCGAAGTTCATCATCACGAGGTGGTTTGGCATGACGTGAACTCTATCTATACTTCAGGAGATACCCTACGTGCCTTTTCGACCGAGGTACATATATATATCTAGATTTCGTGCCCCTCTAATAGGCTGGTCCACAGAACCCACCCATTGTAGCAAGCTAAACCCACCATACAATAAAATTTTGATAGCATGACATGACTAATATAATACTACCCAGCCTGCAAGTGTAAAATAGAACAATTCATACAGTTCACAAAATCACAACCCAGCCAGTCATGCCAACACATTAACATAAGCCATCAATTCAAATCATAAATTTCCAACATATCAGTGGTCTCCAATTACTCTATTTTCAAAATCATCATTCAATTTGAAGACAATTTATAAAATCTCTTCATCTAAACACATTTATTTTATAAACATAAAGATTTGCCATTAAAACTCATTTCCATAAAATTTCACCAAAATCGAATAAAAACATACATTAGATAATTAAATTGATGGTAAGGTTACTCACAGTACTAGGAGTTTGATATACTCCTATTTTCGATCTTCGGGCACAATCTCTTTACCCTTGTTAGAGGGCTCACCACCTATACATCATACGTGACACGAATTTTAATAAATTGTGTCAATTTATCATAAACTATTTCAGACTCTATAAATCTATATGAATGCACGAAATGTGATGCAAAATGTCCGAATAGCCGTTTAAATACGGTATTCGACCTATTTCGTACTATTCTCGGTGTAATTGGCTAAAACCTCCAATTTAACTCCAAATCGATTTCTTTCACTTTTTACACTCCAATTATACTTAAAAAACCTCAATGACTATGAATATGATTCAATTTATCAGTCTGAACCATAAATCGCACATGTCTATACATTAGGTAAAAATTCAAATTTTCATGCCAAAATTTCTCATTAAATTTCTAGCCTCACCAATCATTAAATACCACCAAAATATCATGAAATATAATCAATTTCAGCCTCAATATCCTCCCTAGAAAATTTAGCCAATGATGGGTAATGGGAGAAAATGAATTTTTCTTGTTGGCTTTTCATGCTACGCATCACTAACTAACTAAAAACACTAGAATATCTTAAAATCTAACCAAAACATCATCAAATTCTCTCTCCTAGGTGTTCGGCCAGCAAGGGTTCATCATGCAAACTTGAGTTCTAAGCATAGAAAATGAAAAAGAAAGCATGGGTAGTGTAAATCACAAGATAAAATCAAGAAATTTTACCTTTGATTGCTTGATTACTTGAAATCCCACACTTTTTCTTCAATTTTCCCACCTAGGGTTTGTGTTCTTTCCTTTCCTCTTAACTTCATGCTTTGGTCGGCCATATGGGTGAGAAAATGGGCTGATTTGTGTTAATTTATGAGCCGAATAATTAATGGTTATAAATTTGACACATGTCACCATTCCATTGGTCCATGTGTCATACTTAGCCATTAAGCAATCTCTCTCCACCACTTAAATTTTCTCAATTATCCATGATAATATTGGGTAAAATTCCATATGCTGGACAAGTGTTGGATGTGTAAAATTACAATTTTGCCCCTAGGGTGGCAAAATGACTATTTTACCCTTTATGCTCAAAAAATGTCATAATTAAAATTTTTCACTTCTCAAACTCAAATTATACTCCAAATGATCAATCTTAGTCACAAATTTCATCCAACACTCACGTCTTAACCTCGAGTTGCAAAATGACCATTTTACCCCCGGATCATGAAAATTCCAATTTGACTCCAAATCGGTCCTCAAACTCCGAATCACCATTTTAAGTCATTCTGAGAATTTAAAATTTTCAATTTCACCCTAAGATCTCTATTTGATCTAGTTCAAGGCATAAATCAACTTTATTGTACCTTTAGGTACAATATTGACTTTTGTAAATTTTTCGGGACTCTTCTATCATGCAAACATGCTATCCAGCACATATATGTCATGGCAAGTATTTTATAAGGTTGGGCTTTACATCATGCTCATCATTTATGGTGAATACACAAAGTTGACTTCAATATTCCATTCTCATATAAGAGTCAACCACTAATTGGCACCATCTCCAAACACCAAGTGTTTTATAAGTTGATTTTCTTAGTAAAAATTCATATTGTAGTATTCCAACTTTAGGTCATCTCTCATTACCAAATCTTTACTCATATACGAGTACTTGAATTTTCAAATCATCATCTTTTTTTTTTAGTAAATTTCCGCAATTCCAGTAATGTATTTCTATTCCTTTACCAAGGGTAGTATCCTTTAATCAAACCATGTCACCCTCATTTTCTCAACATTTGAAGTATAATTAAACCTTCCACTATCCCTATCAGGCACTTTATCTTGATAGTTACACAAAAAAAATTAGAACTTGTGAGGAAGCACATTTCACAATTTATGCTTTGCGTCTACAATTATGTCGAGACCAGAACCTCATCGGGTCCACAAAATGGTAGGATAATCATTGCCTCAAACTAGTATTTCCAAGTATACTTATGCTTGTATCATATCTTCATAGTTATGTGACATGTTAGTCACGAGCCCAACTTGACTGTATAGCCATTTGCTCTTTGAGCTTTAATGTTTTTTTGTTGTGAAAAGTCTTTCGAATTTATCTCATCAGGGTATTCACAAGGTGGATACATGTCCATATCTTACAATTCAAGGCCTAAAGCATTGAACACAATCTCATCGTTGATGTTCCATGTTATATCATATAATACAGAATATAATCTAATAACTATGACAATGAAATTCGAAAGTTCCACCTTTATCTACTAATCATAGCTCCCTTTATGAGCACATACTTTACACTGCTTGATTGTTCACAAGCCACTCATGGCCATCCAATTTCGACCTCTTATAGCAAGTCAACCTAATATATTCTTTTATGCTTTTCCATACACTTCCAAAACACTTAAACACTTCCTTTAATAGGGTTCCATTGAGAACTTAATCAATCAAAGGCTTATCTTCAAAGCCACTCATAACTTTAATCGTTCATTGTATGCCCGATAACACTTTAGCTCACTGACCCCACTGCACATTATTTTAAAATCTCCCAAGGTGTCTGTGTTCTTAGTTCGAATCATACCATCTAACTTAGTGTAATTGCATTAATTATCCTTAAGCTCTTTATGCTTAGCATATCAACATCCATATTTCCCCCTCATTCATGTTATTGACCTTGTTAAGGTATATGTGGCTTTTTAACCTTTCACAATACATTCCACATTTATGCTAAGGCCTTCTCAGTCTCATGCCAAGCCTATAGTCATGTAACCATAAATCAAGATAAACTCCCCTATGGGATATCTCCTTCCATATGATGCATGGGGATCACAAGATGTACAACTCCAAGTGTATGCCTACATATTGATAACCTCCATATTTTTCATGGTCATAAAAACCACCATTTGCAAAACTAGCTTTCTATCACAAGTTTGCAATCGGAACATTAGTCTCAACATATCTCACTTTGGGCATACTTCACTACTAGCATTCACATACCTTTACCCTAACATTCAGTGAAAATTGATTAAGCAATGATCTCCAAATTTACTCTTAGATACACATATATCAAATTGTACACCACTTAGTGTTGAGATCTTGACTTTACTCATCAATTCTTAACCAATTACATCCATAAGATAAACAATTCACATAATTTTTTTTGTATCTTGCCTTTGCAGTCATAAGATCAAAATTTCTTAAGCTTGGGATGTAGAAACTTCCTCTTAGAGCATATCCCAAAATCCACATGTTTTAAGTCCCTTACCTTTGGAGAAGTCACATTCATGACAAATCATTTACATCATAGGCTGCATATTGAACCAAATATATTTTTAAATTGACCTTCAAAGTAATTCATATATCGATCTTCATATAGAACTCCATATAGCACTTAGACTAAATTTGTCATTTCCATGTCATTTAATATCAAACTACTAAATCCATATCTAGTCCTTTAATCCTTTGGCTCAACACTAAGCATAGCAAAATTCGAGCTCATCCTTAGAGTAGATCATTGACTAGCTTTTTACTTCATGACCATACATCAATTATAATAATCCGCGATTTTCAGCCTTGAGCTAGTTCATGCAATTATAACCATAAACCATAATAATTCAATCCAAGCCTTGGAATCTCGCAATCACTTTGTTGAAATCAAAACCAACTCCATTTAAGCTACTATACACATATTCAACACTTATACACTCATAAAATATTTCAAAAGCCCACACCATTTCTATATGGGCATGTCAAGCTCAATTAACACAATGCACTTACCTCTGTGTACATAAACATTGGTTTACATTTTTCCTCAATACTTAAATTTATAAACCTCAAGTGAGTCATAACAATCACTATTCATTCCAGTCAAAATACAGCTCTTATTACCATTATCGTACGTCCTCCCTATATTGACCTCAAATACAATTCATAGTCTCCAAAATTTTAATTTTAATTAATTAATTACTTTTTTTTAACCATGGGTTCAAATCATTATTCCACCAAATGAATAAACTATTACGGACTTAACAGTCCAGCTACACCTTCCTCCATCCTTAGTTAGAGGAATATATCATTATATTGGCATTTCATTAGGAGCATTTGGTTAAAAATTTTTCCAATAATGGTTTGCGTCTCGGGTGGCATCTAAAACCTGGACAACAGCACCACTTATGACCTTTACATAATGTTAGCAGTAGGGTAGGTTGCTAGGAATAGGAGTTCATATAGCCTCTTGTCTATGACTCGTGCTGCAGTCACAAACCATAGACAAGACTCTACATTAACTTCGACAACTCCACTAATTGACATGAGAATCCCTAGGACTCGACTAAACCTAGAGCTCTGATACCAACTTTGTCACAGCCCAATACCGGGCCATGACCGACGCATGGGTCCAACGGGCATAGCCCACTAAGCCCAAGCAAGCCTTTTTATGCAAACTCAATCATCATTCTGAAATCACATACTGCAACTCTCAATTATAAATATTTCAATAACAATTTATAGTAACCCAAAATTCACATTTGTATTATGTTAAAATAATGTTACTCGTTTGCCAGCCTATAATGGCATTAGTAATCAAATATACATATTTGATTTTTCTAACATGAATCTGAGTGGTCTACATTACTTATATGTTTACACAAGCAAACGATTCTTGACCGTCAACGAAGTGACCATGGGTGAGGGTACAGCTACTGAAATGCCATAGTACCTACCAAGAAGGCGAGCATATGTGTGTGACTCTGTCAAGCCCGACATTATAAAATACTTGCCATGTCATTAATGTGATTGACAATATGCTTGCATACTTGAAAAGCCCCGAAAAAAAAATCGTCAAAAGTCGATATTGTACCAAATGGTACTATTAAGTTGAATTAAGCCTCAAACTAGTCTAAATAGAGATTTTAAGATGCAATTGAGAATTTAAAATTCCTAGAATGACTTAAAATGGTGATTCGGAGTTCGAGGACTGATTTGGAGTCAAATTGGAATTTTCATGATCTGGGGGCAAAAATGGTCATTTTGCAACCCAAGGTTAAGATGTGAGTGTTAGATGAAATTTTTGACTAAGATTGATCATTTGGAGTATAATTTAAGTTTGAGAAGTGTAAAATTTTAATTTCGGCATTTTTCAAGCATAAAGGGCAAAATAGTCATTTTGCCACCTTATGGGCAAAATTGTAATTTTACACACCCAACACTTGTCCAACACATGGATTTTACCCAATATTATCATGGATAAATAAGGAAATTTAAGTGGTGGAGAGAGAAAACTTAATAGTTAAGAAATAAAAAGTAGACCAATGAAATGGTGACACATGGCAAATTCTTATCCATTAATTATTTAGCTTAAAAAATTAACACAAAATCAGCCCATTTCTCTTCATATAGCCGAGCAAAGGAAAACCAAAGGAAGAACAAAGGAAGAAAAGAAGAACAAGAACCCTAGGTGGGAAAATTGAAGAAAAAGTGTGGGATTTAAACGGATTAAGCTAATAAAGGTAAAATTTTATGATTTTCTCTTGTAATTTACACTACCCATGCTTTCTTTTTCATTTTCCATGCTTAGAACTCAAGTTTGGATGATGAACCCATGCTAGCCGAATTTGAGAGGAGAGGTTTTGAGCATTGATTTTGCTAGATTTCAAGCTAATTAAGTGTTTTTGGTTGTTTGGTAATGGAAAGTATGAAAATCTAGCAAGGAATCACTTTGTTCTTCACAAACCCACAAGAGGCCGAATTTTCTAGGGAGGATATTGACACTGAAATTGATGATATTTCATGATATTTTGGTGGTATTTAATGATTGGAAAGGCTAGAAATTTAATGGGAAATTTTGGCATGAAAATCTGAATTTTTACCTAATGTATAAACATGTGCGATTTATGGTTCGGACTGATAAATTGAATCATATTCATAGTCATTGAGGTATTTGAAGTATAATTGGAGTGTAGAAAGTGAAAGAAATCGATTTGGAGTTAAATTGGAGGTTTCAGCCAATTACATCGAGAATAGTGCGAATTAGGTCGAATACAGTATTTAAACGGCTATTCGGACATTTTGCATCACATTTTGTGCATTCATATAGATTTATAGAGCCTGAAATAGTTTATGATAAATTGACACAATTTATTGAAATTCGTATCATGTATGATATATAGGTGGTGAGCCATCTAACAATGGTAAAGAGATTGTGCCCGAGGATCGAGAATAAGAGTATATCGAACTCCTAGTACTGTGAGTAATCTTACTATTGTCTTAATTATCTAAAGTGAATTTTTATCTGATTTTGTGATTTCATGGAAAAATGAGGTTAAATGATAAATCTTTATGTTTTATAAACAAAAATGTGATTAAATGATAAATCTTTATGTTTTATAAACAAAAATGTGATTAAATGAAATGATTTTATAAATTATCTAGAAATTGAATGATGGCTTCGAAAATAGAGTAATTGGAGACCATTTGATGTATTGTGAAATTATAGTTCTAATTGAATGGCTTATGATAATATTGGCATGAATGGTTGAATTGGCAAATCTGCTAAAAATGTATGAATTGTTGATTTACCTTGAGAGGTTGTAAAATAAAATAATTGCCATGTCATGCTATTTCAAATTTTATTGAATTGGTGAATTATATATTAATTAGTCACTATAGTAAGGAGTTTCTGTGGACCAGCCTTTTAAAGGGGCACGGTAAACCCCATTAGATTCTTACCTCGATCGGAGAGGCGCATAGGGTATCTCCTGAGGTAAAGTTTAGGGTTCACTTCATGTTAAGCCACCACATGAGGGAGAACTCAGCCAACGCTAAAGAATAGTTGTGATGTCCAACGAAAAATGTGTTTAATGTGGAATATAAATTTTTAACAGCCTTGGCGAACTCAGTTGGATGCCCAGCCCAAGGTATCACCGAGTACGAGTTTTGACATGAGCCAAAGTTTTAAGAAATTCATAAGTCATGTTGATTACTCGATTTATATGAATTGATTTTATTTGGTTGAAATGAGTTGAAATGAGTTGAAAGGTAATGAAATTACAATTTGATGACTTATTTTAATTGTCTCTATTTGCTCGACCATAGATGGTTTAGATGGTATCTATTGACTCACTGGGATTTTATAATCTCACCACCCTCCTTTCAACCATTTCAGGCCCGAGGTAGCCTGTGGATAGCAGATATCGTCAAGGATTATAGTCGGCTTTACTACTCCAAAAACTATAGGTTTACTACCTTTGTGCACTTTTGTTCCTTATGGGCCCACAAGTCACTGTAAAGTAAATTTCATATCTCGGTTATCTGTATTATAGTACATATGAATTTATTTAGCTTTTACATTACAAAAATTATTTACCAATGACTCTATAAATATTATTTTACAAGAAATTAGAATATTTTATTGAATATTTTTATTTTATTCAAATAGTTGCAATATCATTTTTAATAAATGTTTTAGACACCCAAATTTATTTTAAATAATGAAATATGTTTTTTCCACTAATCTACTACATTTTCAGTCGGGTTCGAAAAATTTTGAGGAAAAATGACGAAAACGACCCTATTAGGCGAAAATTATTTTTTCACAGTTTTGAAAGGGAAAAAGCTTAAAATTCTTTAAAAATGAGGTTTGGCGATGATTACTCACAAGGGCGATGAGAAAAATGGTACTAAAACCTTGCGGGGTTTCGGTTGGCACTCCGAGTAACGAATATCTACCGAGATGTCGCGGCGGTTATCACGGGCTCGAGGGGAGTATCGAGTCGTGGCAGACTCAATCTAGGTCCCAATTGCCTCCAAATCTGAAAACATGAATTTTAAAAATGTGAGTATAAAACTCAGTGAGTGAACATAAGAAGGGAACAAGGAATCGATAGGAAGAATTTGGAAATCATGATGCACTTGTTTCAAAAACAATGCACTTGATTTAATTTCTTACCAAAAACCCCTCATTTCAAACTTTGATTAATACCCCCATAGTGTTTCACAAACCCATGATCAATCCATGAACTTAAATGGGTAAAAAATATGTCAAAAATCGAATAGGGTAGCATGCAGGACAGAATGTTTCTGGCTGCAGCGAAAGTTCATTCTCGCTCCAGTGAGAAATAGTACCAGTTTGCATGTACTTCAGTTTTTCTAAAATATCTCCCGCTACAAAAGTTCAATTGACCTGATTTTTAAATCATTAGAAAGCTAAGAGGCAGGGCTAAAACTTTAATGTTTACCACTTTTCCCATATCGAACGGGAAGGTGGCCAAAATCTTCATTAAAGTGAAGACACTGTATTAGAACCTGAGAGTTTCTCGCTGCAGCAAGATTTATTTTCGCTGCAGCAAGTTTTCTACTGCCAAAACAGAATGTTTCTAGTTGCAGCGAGAAGCAGGGCACCTAAGTGTAAAAAGGACCTTCTTTACGCTAAAAATCCATTTGGTGCTGCAATTAAACTCAATTTGCAAGAAAAAGGGACATTCTCAAGATTCATCATGCCAATTTCAACATGAAATACTCAAAAATTTCCAAAGTTCAACATACCAAATTTCACATGCATTACAACCATATACTATATTCATGAACTTTTATTTCACAAACATATATATACATATATACATACATAAACACCAATACCACCATCATCTCACCCAGCTCTTGTGCATCCCCCCACATCATGCATAATCAGTGCCATCGTGTACATCCCCCCACATCGTGCATATGGCACTATCATCATCCATCTCCCTTACCACCACCATTACCGACATGTGCATCCCCCCACATCGTGCACACACACGGTTATAATCATCACACAATATCAACCATCATGCACAACATATATATATCTATATATATACCAAATAATGTAGCAATATATGAATCCATAATAGCCACATATCACAACACAAAGATAATTTATCAAGGGCTTGTTCCCAAGGCACCCATTCTTAAGAAAAGTTTGATAAAATCATTTAATGTCTTGTGCAAAGACATTCACATTCCCAAAAATACTTTGAAATGCAAGTTCACTCACCGGTCTTGTTGTTTCTTTTGCTTGACTCTAACCTCAACTAATACTCCAAATGGACATGTAAGGCCTTGTTGGAACCTATACACACACAACATCACAACCAATCTAATTTACATTAATATCACTCCAAAAGCTAGTTTCTAATTCAAATTCTACTAGTCATTCCTAATTGGCTTCCAACTATATCAAATGGCTATTCCTTACACTACTCTAATCACACTAAAAATGAGTAAACAACTCAACAATAAAACAGCTCATAACCCCAATTACTAGCCATTATCAACAACTTAAAACCAAGCCTAGTTCATCACTCACCTTAGGGTTTCTTTGTAGTTGAATTCTCTTCCAATAGCTTCCAAACAAATGTGGAAAATCTCTTTTTCTCTCTCTAAAACCTCCAAATAGTGAGAAAACGTGCTGAACAAGGACTTTTTGAGGGTTTCAAAGTGAGAGAGTGAAAGAGCACAAGGGTTCTAGTCAAAAGGGCACAAAGGTATGAAAATTAGAGATAGAGAGAGAAAGTTGTGAAAGTTTCACATCAAGCTTCCATGGAGGATGGAAGCAACATGAGATAGAAGAAGAAGAAGGAGAAGAAGCTACTGGAGAATGAAGAAGCTGCTGGAAGAAAAAGATATTTATAGCTCAAGCTTATCCATTCCACTTGAAATTACGAAAATGCCCTTGGCAAGTTAGCTTGATCTTCTCCAATCCTCTGTGAAATCTTTTTACTCTTTTGACACTGAGGCCAAGTCCACAATGGTCTAAATATACTAAGACTTACAAAAACTTAAAAATTTTGACTCGGTGTGCAAAATGACCATTTTGCCCCTGTTGCAAAAATTATTGCCACATCTAGTTTTCTTCGTATTTTCATCATTATACATCATTTATTTGGTCTTTATGCTTTATTTAGACCTTAAATATCAGAAAACTTCCTTCTAAGAACTTATTAGAGGAAATGACGAAACTACCCCTGGCCCGGGTTATTACGCCTATGCCTCGTTATGAGCCTATAGGGGTTGAGGTCTCACAACACTCACCCCGCACATGCACGGTTGCATTTGTCACACAATGGTACCATTTATGACATAATATACGTATATATATATCAACATCATACAAAAACATATGGATTCATCCTTTTACACATTTCACAACATAAAAAATTTTATCAAGCGCTTGTTCCCAAGCAATTTAAAGCAAAAATCAATAAAATTCCCAAATGATTCATTGAAACACGCAAACATTTCCCCAAAACATTTTGAAATGCAAGTTCACTCATTGGTATTTGTTAAACCTTTAATCGACTTTAACTTCCCTAATGGTCCAAATGGGGCTAAGGGGCCTTGTTGAAACCTATCACACACAAAACATCACAGCTAATCCAATTTACATTAATATCACTCCAAAAGTTGTTTTCCCAAATCAAACTTCACTAGCCCTTCTTATCTATCTTCCATTACCATTTGATTGGCTATTCAGTTCTCTACTTTAGTAACACTAGAAATAGATAAACAACTTCAACAATACACAATTCATAACTCTAATTATTAGCCTTTATCAACAACTTAAAACCAGTCCGAATTCATCACTCACCTTGGTGGATTGTAATGAAATTTATTCCCAAGAGTCCTCAAGCTATCATGAAACCTCTCTTTCTCTCTCTACAAAGTTCAGTTGGTGAGAAAAAGTATTCAAGAAAGACTTTGAAGGGTTTGTTTAAGGTTAGGGAGTAAAAAAGTATGAAAAACCCTACAACAAGGTGTGTAAGGCATGAAAATTAAGGTTAGTTTGAGAGAGTGATGGAAGCTTGAGAGAAGCTTTCATGGAAGAGGAGAAAAACGTGAGATGGGAGGAGGAAGAAGAGGAAGTTGCTGGAGAAATGTGGAAGCTGCTAGAAGAATGAGATTTTTATAGTTAAAGCTTATCTAAATCATCATGCAATTACAATAATGTCCTTAACAAGGCCACTTATCTTCTTCCTTTTCTTGTGCAATCCTTTTACTCTTTTGACATTAGAAAAAGGTCCAAAATCCTTTAAAAGAGGTCCCCTTAGTAGCCCCCAAAAGTCCTAGCTTTAAAAATCCCTTAAGCTTGTTATTTGTAGAATTTACAGTGAGGGCCGCGACTTTCAATTTCCAGCGCCTTGGCGCTGAAATGTTCTGTACAACTATGTTTTTCTAGCACAATACTTTTACATTGACAAATGTTTTTGACCACCTTTCCGTCAAAACTGGGCAAAGTCATTAACACAAATGTTGTAGCCCTGCCTCTTAGATTTCTAATGGTCTAGAAATCATACCATTTGGACTACTTTAGTGGGAGATATGCTTGAAAAACTGAAATATATGCAAATAAAGCAACAACCCATTATGCACCTTTCTTCACCCATTGAAATTATTTTTGAATCCTATTCTTATAACGACATAAGATAATTATAAGTAACATAAAACTAGCATCATTAGCTCAAATTAAACCTTTAAACATAAGTTCCACCTCGAGTTATGCGTCTATGAAGGTCTAGGTTTCACACCTTTATTAGCCACTATATCAAGGAACGGGGTACTACAATCTCCCCCACTTAAAATGAATTCATCCTCAAATTCAAATCAGCATAGTGTGAATAGTCAAAGTTCTAAAATTCTACCACATCACTTGTGTCGAGCATTCTTAACATAAGATCTTGGTTTATGTATTATATCGACTTCCAATCTTTATAGAAAGTTCGACAATATCATAATACATTTAATCGTGGGTACTACTTTTGTTGGATCAAAACAATATCATTCTTCATCTTACGAAGAGAATTCAAATATGCTATTAATTCTGGTCACACCTCAATCAAATCATCTTTAAATCATCAATTATGCAAGTTTACTTAACCATCCACAACTCCTCTACCTTGATCCTTTATCAAACCTTCCCATATTCAAGCATTTCATAATACGTAAGGGTCAAAACACGCTTTATTTATTTCAGATATATTTAACGTCATGGATGATTCAAATCTAGTAACCACTAGTAACCATATCCTTAAAAACAAACTCCAACACTTTCATGATCGAGTGCTTACTAGATAAATCTCAACTTATACCACCAAGCATTTCAATAAACCATGACATCCCACATACCTCCTTATGATCTTAACCAATCTCTTTAATCAATAACCCAGCCACTTAAGGTTAAAGTTGCTCAAAATTTTTCCTTTAAAGTTCCTTTCCTAGTTTTGTCCTAATTACTAATCATCTCTATATTTCTAACGTCATAGCTAATTTGTTCGTCGTCAACCACATACAACATATCTAACTTGAAATTCCTCAAATCTACTCCAAATGTCAGATCTCATGGCCTCATTAGTTTATCAGTTTGAGGATGAAATTAGACATTGATCTTTCCTTAAGTGTAGCTTAAAATCAAGGAATCATTTACTAAGACCTTTCCGAAATTAACTTCTTTTAGCCCTTTTTTACCTTAGAAAATTAAATCTATAATCATTCATTCTAAATTATGGGTTTTATGCCAATCATGGCAGATTTCACACTTTTTCTTACATGAATTCAAATGCACACCTTCACGCATAAGCTATAATCTTTTCCCCAAATCTTCATATATCATAACTATATATTGGAGCTATATCAAAACTAATGCATCATTTTCCATTGCCCCTTAAGATATTAAATTCATGTCATACTTCTCTATTTGTGTACTTCATAATAGCCTCACAATTTTTAGCTCACAATTAAGCTAGTTCAAATGCCCAGCCTTTCAGGCTATATCAAGAACATCAAGTTTGATTACGATATAATAGAACTTTATGAACTCATACTAAAAATATAAACACTTTACCTTTAGGCTAACAGAATTATAATCAACGTATTCACTGCCAAGATCACTGATGGATTATCTTAGTCATTACCTAATGCTATAATCGCTGATAGGATATCATCATCAAATGAAATTATAACCAACTCTATCTGAGTTCACTTTCACCCATATGCAACATATATATATCCATATATATTTTCAACAATTTCGACTTCAAGTAGCCTGAGGCATATCAAGCTCAATAAGCCATCTATAAAACCAAAATAACTGACAATCAAGTTTAGAATAATTTTTTCTTATAGTTGATTAGATCATGCTCATCATTTGTGGTGAATACACAAAGCTTCCATTCTCATACGAGAGTCAACCACTAATTGGCACCATCCCCAAACATCACGTGTTTTGTAGTCGATTTTCTTAGCCAAAATTTATATTCTATTGTCATGCCTCTAAGTCATAGCTCATTACCAAAGTCTTTGTCTGTATAGGATTACTTAAAGTCTCAAATCATTAACTCTTTCTAAGTGGATCTTTACAATTCCCATAGCTTATTTCTATTCCCTCACCAAGGGTAGTATTATTTAATCAAAGCATATCACCCTCATTCTCTAAACGTTCGTAACACAATTCAACCTTTGCCTACCCTTAACAGGCACTTTACCTTGATAATTCTCAAAATAAATTCGAACCTTGTGGGGGGAAGAAGGCGCGTTTCACAATTTATGCCTTGTGTCTACAGTATATCGAGACCATAACTTCATACGGTCTGCATAATGGTAAGATAATCATTGCCTTAGACCAATATTTCCAGGAATCCTTATATTTGAACATATCTTTATACTTGTGTGACATATCAGTCACGAGCCCCATCTTGACTATTATAGCCACTTGTTCTTTGAAATTTAATGTTTTCTTAGTGTGAGAAATCTCTCGAATTTATCTCTTCAAGGTGTCCACAAGGTGGATGCAAGTCCATAACTTATAGTTCAATGCCTAAAGTAGTGAACATTATCTCACCGTTGGAGTTCTACGCTATGCCATATTATACAAAAATATAATCTCATAACTATGATAATGAAATTCTAAGGTTCCACCTTTATCTACCAATCATAACTCCCTTTTATGAGCATATACTTATACACTGCTTGATCGTTGACAAGTCACTTATGGCCATCCAAATTTTACCTCTCATGGTAAGTCAAACTAGTATATTGTTCTTATGCTTTTTGATACACTTCCCAAAACGCTCAAACACATCCTTTAATAAGATTTAGTTGAGGATGTAAACAATCAAAGGCTTAATCTCAAAGCCACTCATAACTTTAATAATTCAATGTATGCCCGATAACATTTTAGCTCATTGACCCCAATGGGCATTATTTTAAGATCTTCCAAGGTGCCCTCCTCTTATTTCGAACCGAACTAAACTAACTTAGTATTTTTGCATTAATTATCCCTAAGCTCTTATGTTTGTTATAACAATATCCTTATTTCACCCATAATTCATTTTAATGGCTTTGTTGATGTATATAGGCCCTTTAACCTGTCTCAATGCATTCCATATATATGCTAGAGCATTTTCAATCTCATGCCAAACTTATAATCATGTAACAACCAGTGAGACAAAATTCCTCCATAGAATATCTCCTTCCACATTATGCATGTGAATCACAAAACATACCATATTCAAGTATATGCCTATCTATTGACAACCTTCATATATTTCATGATCATGGAAACCACAATTTGCAAAACAAATTTTCTATCACAAATACGCAATCGGAATATTAATTTCAATATATCTATTTCACCTTTTGTGGTATGCCAAAATCGTCGTTTAGGCATATTGCACTATTAACAATCATATTCCTTTACCATAACATTTAGTACAATTTGATTAAGTAATTGTCTCCCAATAACTCTTAGTTACATATATATCAAATTGTACACTACTTATCATCAAGATCTTGACTTTACTCTTTAGTTCTTAACCCATTACATTCATAAAATGAATAATTTACTTAACTATTGTATCTCACCTTTGCGGTCATAAGATCAAAGTTTCTTCAACTTAGGATACAAAAACTCCCTCCTAGAACTTATCCAAAAATTGATATTTCCCAAATCCTTGACCTCTGGGAAGATCACATTCAAAACTGATCATTTTTATCATAGATTGCATACTGAACCCAATAAACTTTTAAATTAATCGCTACAGCAATTTGTATATCAAACTCAAATATAGAACTCCATATGGCATTTGGACTAGATTCGACATTTCTCAGTCATTTAACTTCAAACTGCTAAATCCACACCTAGTCCTTTAATCCTTTGGCTCCATGCTAATCATAGCAAAATTCAAGCTCATCCTTAGAGCAGGTTTGTTTACTAGCCTTTTTCTTCATGACTACCATCAATTATAATAATCACGGATTTTCACACTTGAGCTAATTCATATACCTTTAATCTAAAACCATAATAGTTCAAATTAACCCTTGGGATCTCACAGTCACTTAAATGGAATCAAAACCAGCTCCCTCTAACCAGTTCTACACATATTCTACACATATTCTCATATAAATATTTCAGAAGCCCAACACCATTTATATATGGCATAACAAGCTCTATTACCCTAGTGCACTTACCCCCGTGCACATAAGTATTGGCTTACTCTTACCTCAAACGCTTAAATTTATAAACTCTAAATGAATCACAATCATCACTATTCATTCCAATCAAAGTGCACCCTTATACCATTACTGTATATGTTTCTTTATATTGATCGCAATAATGATCCAATGTCATCCAATTTCTTCCCATTGACAATTATGTGCTTAAATTATAACTCCACTGAATGAATAAGTCATTATGGACCTATTAGTCCAGCTCCAATTTCCTCCATCTTTAATCAAAGGAATTTGTTATTACATTAACCTTTCATTAGGAGCATTTGCCTAAAATCTTTCCAACAACAGCTCGTGTCTTGGGTTCCATCTCAAACCTGGGCAACGACACCACTTATGACCTTTACATAATGTTAGCAAAAGGGTAGCTTACTAGGAATAGGAGTTCATATAGCCTCTTGTCTATGATTTATGCTGCAGTCACAAACCATAAACAAGACTTTAGATTAACTCCGATAACTCCGTTGACTGATACGAGAATCCCTAGGACTCAACTAATCCTAAAGCTCTGATACCACCTTTGTCACAGCCCAATTTCTAGGCCATGATCGGCGCAAGGGCCCAATGGGCTCAGCCCACTAAGCCCAAGCAAGCCTCTTGTATAATCTTATACAGTAATTCATATCCCTTTAAAATCCAAGATTCACAATGTTCAAATATAGTCCCTTTGAAAACAATTCATACAACCCAATTATGCATTCATAATGGCATCATCTACCATAATATACATATATAGCTTGACAAATGAATCTTAGTATTTCACCTCAAGTATTATATACACATAATTAGGCCTTGACTGTCAGTGAAGTGACTCTGGTCATGGTTGCTAACATTTAATGTCATGGTAAACCTACAGAGCAATGTATAGGGAGGAGCACCTTGTCCTAGGATCCAATCACCTTTAACACAAGAAACCTAAAACATGAATTTTAAAAATGTGAGTACAAACTTAGTGAGTGAACATAGGAAGGGAACAAGCAATGACAAGGAATGGTTTAGAAAACATGATGCACTTATTTAAAAATAATGCCATTTAGTTCAAGTTCTTATTAAAATCCCTCCATTAAACCCGTGGTTGTAAAATTATTTAATGATTAAGGAACCGTATTCAGCATGAAATTGGAAAAAAGGGAAACTTTTATCAATTATCCAAGTAAGGCAGTATAAACAGAATGTTTCTCGTTGCAATAAAATCAATTTGCAAATAATGGCAAATTTTCAAGATTCATCATGTGCATTTCACCTGGCTCATGTGCATCCCACCACATCGTGCACAAAGCCAGACATCCCATCTCACCCAGCTCATGTGCATCCCACCACATCGTGCACATAGCCGAATAGTATCACCATCCATCTCCCTCACCACCGTTATCACCAGCAAGTGCACACTCACCCCGCACATGCACAGTTGCATTTGTCACAAAATGGTACCATTTATGACATAGTATACATATATATATATATATATATATATCAACATCATACAAAAACATATGGATTCATCCTTTTACAAATTTCACATTTCACAACATCAAAAATTTTATCAAGGGCTTGTTCCCAGGCAATTTTAATGCAAAAATCAATAAAATTCCCAAATGATTCATTGAAACACGCAAACATTTCCCCAAAGCATTTTGAAATGCAAGTTCACTCACCGGTATTTGTTGAACCTTTAATCGACTCTAACTTCCCTAATGGTCCAAATGGGGTTGAGGGGCCTTGTTGAAACCTATCACGCACAAAACATCACAGCCAATCCAATTTACATTAATATCACTCTAAAAGTTGTTTTCCCAAATCAAGCTTCACTAGCCCTTCTTATCTATCTTCCATTACCATTTGATTGGCTATTCAGTTCTCTACTTTAGTAACACTAGAAAGAGATAAACAGCTTCAGTAATACACAATTCATAACTCTAATTATTAGCCTTTATCAACAACTTAAAATCAATCCTAATTCATCACTCACCTTGGTGGATTGTAATGAAATTTCCTCCCAAGAGTCCTCAAGCTATCATGAAACCTTTCTATCTCTTTCTACAAAGTTCAGCTGGTGAGAGAAAGTATTGAAGAATGATTTTTAATGGTTTGTTTAAGGTGAAGGAGTAAAAAAGTATGAAAAACCCTACAACAGGGTGTGTAAGGCATGAAAATTAAGGTTAGTTTGAGAGAGTGATGGAAGTTTGACAGAAGCTTTCATGGAAGAGGAAAGAAACGTGAGATAGGAGGAGGAAGAAAAGGAAGTTGCTGGAGAAATGTGGAAGCTGCTGGAAGAATGAGATTTTTATAGTTAAAGCTTATCTAAATCTTCATGCAATTACAATAATGCCCTTAACAAGGCCACTTGTCTTCTTCCTTTTCTTGTGCAATCCTTTTACTCTTTTGACATTGGGAAAATGTCCAAAATCTTCTGAAAGAGGTCCCCGTAAGTAGCTCCCAAAAGTCCTAGCTTCAAAAATCCCCTAAGCTTGTTATTTGTGGAATTTACGGTGAGGGCCGCGGCTATCAATTTCAAGCGCCGCGACACTTAAATGTTCTGTCCAACTCTATTTTTCTAATGCAATATGTTTACCTTAACAAAGGTATTTGACCACCTTCCCTTCAAAACTAGGCAATATGGTAAACATAAAAGTTGTAGCCCTGCCTCTTAGCTTTCTAATGGTCTAGAAATCATGCCATTTGGATTCATCTAGTGGGATATATAGTTGAAAGACCAAAATATATACAAATAGATCAATAGCCCATTATGCACCTTTCTTCACCCATTGAAATTATTTTTGAATCCTACTCCTCTAACGACATAAGATAATTATAAGTAACATAAAACTAGCATCATTAGCTCAAATTAAACCTTTAAACATAAGTTCCACCTCGAGTTACATGTCTATGAACATCGAGGTTTCACACATAAGCTTTATTAGCCACCATATCAAGGTACGAGGTACTACAACTTCACTCAACTTAGGTCGATTTATGATTGAGAGAATGAGGAAAACCTATCAAATTGATAAAGCAAATCTACCATATGGAAATGTGATCACCTCACTGGTTCGAAAGAAGGGGATATGGAGTTCTAAGTATGAATTGGATCAAGTAAAAAGCTAGAAAGTCTGCCTAAGATGGGGTAAAAACTTGATGGAGAAAATTTTGTTAAAACCCCCAAGGTTACTCTAGGAGGAGAATCATCTCTCCCTACTCAATCGGAAGTAGCCTCCTCCCAGTTCTCCAATGAAATGGTTCTAAATCTATTCATGCGAATTGATGGAAAGCTTACTGACCAGGTTGTAAAGATGCAAAAAATTGAAGAAAAGTTGGAAGAGCTTTAAAATATGATGAAAGAAAAAGGGAAATTGACTTATGAACCTATTACTACAAACGCCTCTACTACTCCAAGCTCTGTACCAGCAGAGCAGGCTGCTGAAGGTCCTACCTTCTAGGTAGAAGGTTCCACTTTTCAGGCTATAAGTCTTATCATCCAAGCTAAGGGTCCTAAACTAGTGGTGGGTCAACTAAGGAAATCTCCAAATCATGAGCCTCAAAATAAAGATAATCTGATCAAGGCACTGAAGTGCTTGGCTCATTTGAAAATTGTCCATCCCATCATGAACCTCAGCCAGAACAGCTATCTCCTCTTAACTTGGAGGAAGTGTCATTCATGGATATTTTTCATCAAATGGTTCAAGAAAAACAAGTAGAGAAAGAGGCAGCAAAGGCCAAAGCTCAGAAGCAAGCATTTGTCAGATCATCCCCTGAGTCAATGCACACAGCAATACAACCTGACCAACCTAGTAAAGACAAAAAAAAGTTGTAGCACCGACATAAGAGAAACCTAAACCAACTGGTAAAGGAAGGAAGACCATGGCCACAAAAACAAAATTCCTCAAGAGAAGAAAGTCCTCTAGGATAGCTAAAAAAGCCAGCCCTCAGTCATATCTTCTGCTCAAAAGCCACTCTAAGTCTCAGAATAATCTTCTCTTGAAGCCTCACCTAAAGACCATTACTTGAACCCTCTTCTGAACCCCCTAATGTTTGTTATGACATTGATGAGTCTACCCTTTCAACCTTTTTAGAAATTGATTGAACACCCTTTGGTTTTGATGATGACAAAAGAAGGGAGAAATTATAAAAAGCCTAAGGGAGAAAGAAAATAGAAATGATATAGGGGCAATTTAGGAACTTTACCTACTATTTTTATTTAGCTAATAGTTGAACAATTAAATTTGACTTAGTTGTTTATGTTATTGTGTTCAAAATGGGATGCTGATAAGTTGTTTATATTATTTAGTTACCGATGGCTAAACAATTAAATCTGTTCTTGATATTTAAGGTATTTTGACTGCTGCTGTTTAAAGATTTGGTGTTGATATTGAGCTATTATGCTGATGATTAATTTTTGTTATGATATTGTGAATGGAATGTGTTTGTAAATGAATATGGATGTTGGTTATGCTTTCATAAGTCTTCTGTTGGATGGGTAATAGCACTCATTTTTTTAAAAATTGATCAACTCTGATAACAATATACTGATGACAGAAAGTTAGCTGAAATATTGATGATATTCTATCAACCAATCACGCATTATTGATTACTCTATATGTTTGCATAAATATATTCTGAATATATAATGCCATTGTCTGTATGACATAAATAAAAACTTGCTGAAATGAATAGTAAAATATGCACACACTAAAGGGGAGAACACCCTTAGGGGGAGGAAATCCACATTTTGTGTAGAGCTAAAAAGAATGTATGGACACTGTGTAGTTAATTAAGGAAAGTTTTATCATCATCAAAAAAGAGAGATTGTTGCTCCATTAGTTTTTGATGATAAGAAAACATTCCCACTCATTTGTGTCTAATATTTCTACTTAAGTGTGCAGGACAAAAATTGTATGCCAAGAATAAATAAATCATTCAAAGGCACATATCAAAAGTCATATGAATAAGGAGTCACAACTGATCAACAAAACAAAAGATTCTTAGTTGGATAATGAAGGGTATTAGTTAGCTAAAATTCAAATTAGAAAGTGGCAGGCTCAAAAGGAATGAGAGACAGAGAAAACTTAGTCGACCAAGAAGTAAGTTAGTCGATTAAGAGCTTACTGTCAGAAATCTGGACTTCAAGATAGAAATAACTTAATCGACTAAGAAGTAAGTTAGTCGACTAAGTACTCATTACCAAAAGTTGAGATTAGAAGACAGAAGGACTTAATCGACTAAGATATATGTTAGTCGATTAAGAGCATTTTGTTTGAAAATTTGAATTGAGCACTAGAAGACAGATTAACGGCTAGAACTGCTACCAAATTATATTCAATGGACAGAAACTACTTAACCCTCATCAGAGCTAATTTCCCAAGCATTAAGGGACTTTCAACGGATAGAAAACTGATCCAAGGGTTCTAAGTCCAAAAAGAGCTCAAAATCAGCAAAAAACTCTCGGCATACTTTCTGCACTTTACTCCTATACTTGTAAAAGATTCAAGCAGTTCACTTTGTACCACTTAGATCAAGTCAATGATCATATGTGCACCTTTATTTCTCTTCTCCTTATATACTTAAAGTGTGCGAGACACTTTAAGGGAATTTATTCAAGCTTGGATTGCTTGATTAGGTGTATAGGTTCTAACTTAGCCTGAAAAAGTTAGTTTAGGTTTTGGTTGATTCCAGAAAAAATCATTGTAAAAGGTTGTGGCTAAGCCTACTGAAAGCCATTGTACAGCTTGGTGGGAGCTTGGGAATTCCAACGTTTTTAGTGAGTTCATTTTCAAAATCCTTCGTTGAACAATCAAGGTAGTGGATGTAGGTCATTGACCGAATCACTCTAAATTCTAGTGTATTGTCTACTCTGTTTTTGTTTTTATTTTCATTCCTTCTTAAATCACTCCCTCATCTTGCATAGAACTAGTCTTTATTGATCTTAAACTTGTCCTCAACTTAGAGCCAATTTTAGTAAGAGCCAAAAAGTGTTATTCATCCCCGTTTAGCACATTTACTTGGGACCAACAAGGTGGCCTCCATGGAAGATGAAAAATCTGCAATTGAAAGAAGAAATGAGAGGAAGAATGGAAAAGGTGCTGGAAAGTAAGGATATTTATACCTAGGGTTGACAAAAGTTTCACATAGTTACGAAAATGCCATTAACAAGTTGACTTTGTCTTCCCCCTTTCTTTTGGTGCAATCTTTTACTCTTTTGACATTAAGAAAAGGTCTGTAATAGATTAGAGGTACTTGAGTTCACGAAAATTTAAAAATTTAGACTTCAGAGCTAAAATTACATTTTAACCCTAATATGGAAATTATTTTTATTTTATTTATTTACTTATTTTACTTACTTAGACCTTAATAATATTAGAAAGCTACTTTTAGGAGCTCATCAGGAAATATGACAAGATTACCCTTAATCCATGCCTTCGTGTCTACCTCAAGTTACGCCTCTATGGAGGTTGAGGTTTCACAACTAAGCTCATCTTTATGACCTTTATCAAAACATATATAGAAAAGTTATAATGATAATGTTAATTTGAAAAAATTGATAAATATTTCTTTTTGATTTGTAGAGTTCGGTGATTGAAAAATAAATATTTATTCAAATAATTTATGGGTTTAATAAATTTTGTGGTCTCTTTAGTTATCAATCTTAATCAAATTTTTATGATTTTTTTTAACTTGTCAAATTGAAATCATAGCAAAAATCAGTCTCAGTGCATTAATTCATAATAACATCATTAGAGTGTCACAATCTCAGTGCATAATATCATTTAACATTCCCCAACACCCTTAGGTGTCTATATAGGCTCTCAAGCCACCTTTATACATTTATCTATAAATTCATAAATGTAATATGCCAAACATAAGCAGCATTAGCATAAACATGTTTATAACTCGTAAACGTAAACATAAACATTAGACGACTCATCAATGGAACATGACTGACCTTCTAGGCATTAAGTAGCTACTAGACACCTGCAAAAGGAAGAAGACCAAGCGCTTGTTTTCACGACTTGGGTAATACACTACTCATAGATTTGCACAACAAAAATAGGGAAAATTATGTGTGAGTCATAAAGACTCCGTGAGTGGATACTGGGAAGAAGACAAGTCATGGGGGGTGAGTTTTTCATAACCATGCAATAATAAACACATATGATTCATAAATCTTTCCTCATTTCCATAGTAATCATGAAACATATCATTTAAACATCATTTGAATAACATTGCATGGAAAACATTTTTGCTCAAGCCATTGGAAACCATTTTCCTTTTTAAATCTCTTTAAAATCACTTGAAATTCCCTTTCTACAACAATTCTATTGATACATTCTAGAATGTAACGATAGATGTGATAACTCTATGATATAGAGTTATTTGGTCTTAATTTCGATAGTAAATTGACTTAATTTTTGAAGTAATGCATAAAAATTAGTTAGGTTTTATATAATTATATTAAGTTAATTACGTGAGTCAATCTAATCTTAGTTAATTTTGTTTTTAAATTGATGGTTATGTTCTTAAGATAAGTTATTATTGATTTATTTGTACCTTTGTAGGTATTTATTGAAGAAGGACTTCCAATGAAAGAAGGAGAGAAATTTTGAGATGTAGATTTCCATTGCACATATCTTCGCATTGTAAACCATAACTCATTCTACATAACTCCAAATGAGGTGATTCTTGGGTCATTGGAAAGATAAGAGAATGTGACACCCAATACCCTTGTATAAAAGTCAATATGACCTTATTAAAGAGACAAAGGGTCAATGGATGCTGATTTAAGTGCTAAAGGATGGAGACAGGTGAAAAGAGTATTTTAAGATAAAATATTTCGCACACGAAGAAATAATAATAAAATAATAATATTTCTATCGAGGAAAAATTTGTGAGATAAAAGGCGATTCGGATGTGAATTGGGCAAAGTAAGATGTTTTGGAGCCCCAAAAGGCTAGTGAAAAATTTTAAAATAAAATAATATTTTATTAATAAAATAATATTAAAATATTAATATTTGATTTGATGTCGAAATTTTTCATGAAGGAGAAATATATGGTCCATCTAAGTGGGGGAGAAGAAGGACAACGAAATTTTAGAGAAAAATGATGTTAATGGGGTCGCATGTCTTGATTAAATAAAGATAGCGCGGATAAATAAATATTTTAAATATTGTGGAGACATCATGTTGGAGTACAAACTTTATATTTTATTTATACATGTGTAAAAGAAGATAATAGAAGAAAATTAGAATTTAGAAAAGGGTTAGGAGGACTGAATTGAAAGGATAGGAGCCTAGGAGGGCAAAATGTTAATTTTACTATCGAGCTTGGTCTAAGCTTCCAAAGGAAGCTTTGACCCTTCATCCTTATCCCATGGCTGGCCATCATGTTCAAGGCATCATCTTCCATCTTCTTCTTCTCCCAACGCCATTTTCATCCTTCACCAAAAGAAATCAAGCTTTTTCATATTCTTTTCCTTGTTTTCTTTTCTTTTCATTCTTTTTCTTTCTCCTTCTTTCTCCTAATTTCTTAGGCATCAAACTTGCAGCTTTTAACCCCAATTTTAAACACATTTAAACCCTAAGAGAGAGAAAGAAAAATCTCTCTTCCTTTTTTTTGTTTTCTATTTCTACTCCACTTTCAACGACACTTGGATTTTTGGCTTCAAATCGTCATTTTTAAGGCCAAAAGGTATATATTTTCAACCCTTGAATTTTTTAATTTATGGGTTTGTAATTTTTAGACTTTTTTTTCTAAGTTTCTTCAAATTTCCTTTCCTTGAAATTTGCTAGGTTTGGTTGATCTTTATACCTTCAAGCACCAAGGTAAAAAAACTTCGAACTTGAACAATTAGTTTAAAGGGTTTGTGAATTAGAATAGAATTCTAGGTTAAAAGTTGAGTTAGAGTGCAGATTGTATAGTATATATTTATTAGAATTGTTAAATTCAAATTATGACTTGATGGAAGTTGTTATGGCTTATTGGTAAATATAGGCTTTAACAGTATTTCAGGACTACTTGGATTGAGACTTTGTGGGCACTAGTTTTGTAAGGTGGCATTAAGGTGAGTGAACTTGCATTAAAATGTTTTGGAATAAGTGATTATATGCTTGATTGAACCACTTGAAATATTTTACTGGTTTTTCTTTAAAATTTGCATGGGAGAAAGCCCTTGATGAAATGTTGTATGTTGTGAATGTGTAATATGATGAATCCTTGTGCTCCTACATTATGTTGATATGTATATATATGTTGTGTATTGATAGTGAATATCGTGTGATAATTACAACCACGCATGTGTGGAGGTGGGGGTGCACATGCCGGTGATGACGAAGTGCGGGATTGTGAATAACGATATTGCCTATGCGCAATGTGGGGGTGCACATGATGGCTTTAGTTGTGCGCAATGTGAAGGTGCACACGATGACTCTAGCTATGTGCGGTGTGGGAGTGCACATGAGTTGGGTGAGGCGGTGGTGGTATATGTGTTTATATATATATATATATATTTACTACATAGAGAGGTTTAGAATTAATATGTGATTGCATTAACTGTTGAAACGTGATTATTGTCAAATGTGTTTAATCTGATTTTCGTTGCAACAGGATTGGATTTTTATAGTAGTGAAAAGTTCCCCAATTTCATCTACCTGGGTTTTCTCTGTAGCAAAATTCATTCTCACTACAATGAGAAACTCTCGGGTGGATGGCCTTAAGCCTTCCCCTAGATTTCGCTGCAATGAGGATGCATTCTCGGTGCAGCAAGAAATTTTCAAGTGGTTGGCTCAAAATTTTGCTTGAAGTTTGCTGCAGCGAGAATGCCTTTCCGCTGCAGCGAGATTCACTCTGCTATGCTTGCCTTGCTTGAACTTGCTAAATGTTTTAAAATGAGTTGAAAAACAGCACAACATCGAGTTTTGTTCATAATATACAAAAATGCATTATTTTTAAACAAGTGCATCATATTTTCAAAAAGCTCTCTGTATCGTTTGCTTGTTTCATTCCTATGTTCACTCACTGGGTTTATACTCACTCTTTTTAACTTCATGTTTTCAAATTCGAAGATAGTTGGATCTTAGGTAGAGGCGCTTCCTCCTGTTCATCTTACGGTAGGTTTTTCAGAACAATCCATAATATTATCCACGCTAGAGTCACTTTGTTGATAGTCAAGGTTGTTTGGTACGTGTATACGGTGGTTTAAATGTAATTCATGTGAATTGTTGTAAACACCATATGATTGGTTTGAATGATAATGCTGCTGCAAGTTGGCAAATGGTAATATTATTTTGTGAATGGTATTGTTCAGTTGCCATGATTTTTTTTTCAAAAGGAAATTATTTTTGAAAACAACGAATTGAGAACCTTAAAGGTAAAAGAGGGACAGACGGTCTAATAAACAAGTTTTCATATAAAGGCTTGGTTGGGCCCAGTAGGCCACGCCTATTGGGTCCTTGCACCAGTCATGGCCCTAGAATTAGGCTATGACAAAGAAAAAGATATAGCTTTCATATTTATCACTTTGCCTAGTTTGATCTAGAAATGGTCAAAACCCTTGTTGAAGTTGAAGCACTACAGTAGTCTTGGAGAGAAAAATTAAATCACAATTTTTGTAAATTAAATGGTTGAGGTCAACACCTTAAAGGAGGTAGGTCGTACCACACGTAGTTTGAGGAGGAAATCTTTGTTAGAATTGACTTCTTTTTTCACCCAACTTGCCCAACTTCAAAGCCTTATTAAAGCAACATTTCAAAGAACTTTTAAACAAATGAAAAAAATAAAACACAATATTTAGAGCTAAGATTCAGCCAGAAAATCATTAAAGAAAAAGTCTCATTGGAGTTGAGAAGAAATTGAAAGATTCAAGAAGATTTGGAGACCAAGATTTCAACTCTTGGAATTTCTTTATTCTTTTTATTATTCTTTGTTTTTATGGTTTAGGTTTCAATATTTAAACTTTATTTGATGATAATTTATGACATTATGGGGAACTAATTTAGTTATCTAAGATTATGATTGAACTCAATTCGTAGTATGAATTATTTATCTCTCTTTTGCATATGTTTGATGGTTTTAAGTTGTTTATTCTATTATGTTCTTAATACTTCTAATTGTCTGGCCACCAATTAGACTGAATTGGAAACCTAAGTTGAACCTTAACGAAGGAGATTTAGAGTAGACCTTGAATAGAATAGCTTAGAGGGTTTGATTCGCTTATAGGGTAGGCATACGCCTATAAGCCATACGTATCCAAGATTAGAGCATGAACTTAATGAAACTTTCACCAATTTAATTTGCATAGACACATAGTAAGCTTGTTGGGAAAGATATTTTTACACGAAACTTGACAGAGACTTGTAAATAATTTAGGACTCTAGGTTAGCAACTTAATCCATTGAAGTAAGTTAAAAGAGAGATACCATATTCAAATGAAGCATTAAGGGATGTCATAATCTTAGGTCTAGTAGTTTATTGAGTTTTTTTAAAACAAATTTGTTGATTAAATTTAGATTAGTTTTAGTTTTAGTTTGTTAAATATAATTTTTTTTTTACTTTTTAATAATTTCAATTTGGTTGTTTGAATAAGATTAAGGTATATTAATTTTTGTTGTTAACAATAAGAATTAAAACAATTCTCTATGGGAACGATACTTTACTTCATCACTATATCACTTGTTTGCGATACATGCACTTGCGTGGATAATCCAACAATAACAAGTAAAGAATCTATCGATACCTTTGAGAAAGTATTGATACATTTCACACAGAATGCCTCCTGTAGCATTCTGTTTAAAATGTATCAATATATGCACCCCATATATTGATACTTTAACCACAAAACCCACTTTTCTAGGCGAAAATCATGTACTTAACCATTCCTCAAGTCCCCTTAACTCATGAGACTATCCTCGAGGCTAGATTCCATCTACCAACTTTCCATTCATCATAGTTTGACATATATCCTCACATTAGTAACATTCATACATCAACATAGACTCATGAACATCCATGCATAAAGGCCTTTAATAAACCATAACATCCTCAACTACGAGTTGGTCCACCCATTTTGGTAAATAATGGTACAAACCCCCACTATCTTGGGTTTTGTAATGCGCTGGGTGAATGGCATCCCACCTCACCCGTAATCCTTTGAGTGATCCCACCCCACTTAAGCAGGTAGTGGACAAAGTCCCTACTACCGTCTGATTCACCTTGCGTGAATAATCATCAACTGCGTGAATGGCACATTGGCCTCACCCACAATCTTCGAGTGGTTTCACTCACCTCACTTAGGCTGATAGTGATCGATCCCCACTATCGTCATAGGATTACTTACTCTTAAGATCATTCTCATCCTTAGCTTACATTATAAACATATAACATTTCTTAAATCATCATCATGCTAAGCCCATAGTATATATGACTTTCTTAACACATACATCTCATGGCATGCATTTCCATAATCTCATGGATCATCCTCATGCTTAACCCATAGCGCACATGATATCCTTAATACATAAACTTATGGCATAGATATCATTAACTCAAAAAACATTCTCATGCTTAGCCTATAGTGTACATGATATTCTTTACACATATAATTCATGGCATACATGTCCAAAACTCATAAATGGAACTAATGCATCCATTAAACCTTACATGCCACATCATGTCATGCATGCTCATCATAGCATTCATCTTGGCATTACATGTTTGGAATTTGAGATTATGGTGCCTTGGAAAGCAAGTATATTCTTATGCTTAATTTTATTAAATTTACTTATAATGAAAGTACATTTTGATAATAAGACAAAGAGTTTGTTTTAGTCAGCAATCATCATCTAGTTATTAAGGAACCATGATTCTACTAAGATATTAAAATACATTGTATCAAGAGTCATACATAAGAGACATGTATTTTAATTGAATCTAAAAATTGTTCACAGCCATATAATAGAGCTGGTCACTTTAATGTGTTAAGGCTATAGTTTCCAGATTAGTTCCAATGAAACAAATGTGATTCATGTAACGACCTTCTTCCCGATTGTTATCGGTATCTGAGACTTGTGAGAGAACCCTCCAAATCCCAAACAAGCCTTAATTGAGATTCCTGTTATTTAAGTCAAACATTCTAATACGTATGTAAATCAACTTGGATTTTATCATAGCGTTCCACTCGTGATGGTCATTAAGGATTCTATCGACTTGTAATAATACTATTGTTTACTTAAATCTAGGAAACAATTTTAATTAAGATGTAGCAACTAGATAACTATGTCTAAATTTAGCCAACTTCGAGATAATTTCAACATCACACTTAGAATCCATTACACAACCTCAAGGCTTTAGCAATACATTTTCGATAAACTAATAACTTTTATAAGTCTAACTATTTTCACAGCACGGCCCCTATGTAGTAGAGCAACTCAGAGTGGAAGTCTAAGAGATGCCTTTACCTATGTCGAAGTGAGTCAAAATATGCTAAAGCAATACACTTGAACTGATCACTTATTTGCAAAAAAATGAAGATAAGGGGGTGAGTCTCACAGACTCAACAATCGTTGGCTCTGTGAGCAGGGCGTAGATGGGAAACAAGTTAGGGACAGAAGATTTGAATATTAAAACATAAGATTATATATAAACAATTTAACTCAAAGGAAGATTTGTGCCTTATATGTAAAACCAAGAATTTTAATGCAAAGTAATCATTTCAATCAATGTATCAAAAGCAGTGCAAGTGAAGGATTTCTACCCTCGAAATTCATTTAACATCTTTACTCAAATCAAACCAGTGTTAGCACACATGCTTCCGTAAAATCAAGCATAATCAAAGCTTATACATAAGCTCATAAATCAACTTGTCCTCGAGGAATTAAATATAAAATCATCATATAAATAAAGGAGTTGCCAAAAACTTATGTTTCTCACCATGTGGAAGAATGCATGTTTGAAAACCCAAAGAGAAATCACTCTCGAGTAGGTAATCGTAGTAATCAACTCATGGACGTGCTTCCATATAATAACATCCGGCAAGCCCCCTTCCACCGGATACCCACAGCCATGGCTGTCTCGATGATGTTGGTTGAGATCAGAGAAATCATGTGGTCGCAACCACGTATATCAACTGGTGGCCTAGCCACGTATATCATTACAGACCGTGGCTATTACAACCTAATTTTCAGGCCATGACCAGCTCATGAACCCAATAGGCATAGCACACTAAGCCCAAGCAAGCCTATTTATATAACCTGTTCATCATTCTATCAAATGTTCCTAAAGTCACATTTCATAATTCCAACCTACAAGTACTTTAATAATGTGCTACAACGATCAAATACTTGCATTTATATTAACCCAAAATAATTGTAACCATTGCCAACTCACAATGGCATTACCAATCAAAATATACATATATTGTCTAAGACATTTATCTTAGTAATTTACATCGCGTTTATCTATACACAACAAAAAGACACTTGACTTCTAGTGGAGTGACCTTGGCAAAGGTATAGCTATTGAATGCCAAGATACCTACCAAGGAGACGAATCTACATAGACGCCTTGACCTAGGTTCCAACTGTCTCCTAATCTGAAAACATGAAGTTGAAAACAGAGGGTATAAACCCAATTAGTGAACACAGGAAGGGAACAAGCAAACGATAAGGAAAGTTAAAAAAAATCATGATACACTTATATTAAAAAACAATGCAATTTAGTTTAATTCTTTTTAAAAACCCCTCATTTAAAACCTTAGTTATTTAATCACTTGATGATGAAGGATCCATAAACAACAAAGAATTTGAAGAGTGAAAACTTTAGTAGCATTCAAGCAAGTCAAGCGAAATAGGTTGATCCTCACCGCAGTGGAAAGGCATTCTCGCTACCTAAGGGTTTCTCACTACAGTGAAATTCTGGCGAGGGTTTGGAATGCAACCACCCGAGGGTTTCTCGCTACACAAGAATCCATTTTCACTGCAGTGAAAACAACTGAGAGTTTTTCATTGTAGCGAAAATAGAGCTAGTGCGCACCCTTACCCAACCTGAGAGTTTCTCGCTACAATGAGATTCATTTTTGCTGCAGCGAGAATCTGACTAGATGAAGTTAGGGGAAATTTTCACTGCTATATAAATCCAATCCTATTGCAATGAAACTCAGCTTAAACACATTTGACAATAATCAAGTTTCAACAGTCAATGCAATCACATATTAATTTCAAACCTCATTATATAGTAAATATATATATACATAAGCAAATACACCACCACTGCCCCACCCAGCTCATGTGCACTCCTACACCACACATAGCCGGAGTCATCATGTGCATCCCCCACATCGTGCATAGCTAATAGCATCGTTTGCATCCCCTACATCGTGCACAGGCAATATCATCATCCACACTCCTAGACCCATCTTCACTGGCATGTGCTCCCCCACATCGCGCACATGCACGGCTATATTTATTACACAATATCACCTTTCAATGCACAAAACATATATGTTTATATTAACATAATAAAGGAGTACATGGATTCAGCATAGTCACATTTCACAACACAAAAAAAAAAAGTTTCATCAAGGGCTTGTTCCCATGTGCATTTTGAAGAAAAGTCAATTAAAATATTTCAAGTGATTCATTCAAACATATATACATTTACCCAAAACATTTTAATGCAAGTTCACTCACTTGCTTTTGTTAATGCTTTTGGATCTACTCCAACTTCGACTAATGCTCCGAGTGAAGGTGTGGGGCCTCGTTGGAACCTATCACACACAATAATATCACAACCAACTCAATTTTCATAAATATAATTCTAAAAGCTATTTCCTAAATCAAGCTCTACTAGTTTTTCCTAACTAGTTTCCAATTGCTATTTGACTAGCCATTTATTTGTATTTACTGTAGTCACACTAGAAATAAATAAACAACTCTCCACAATAAAACAACCCACAAATCAAATTATTGACCTTCATCAACAAATTTGAAATAGACCCTAACTCATTACTCACCTTAGGGTTTCTTTGTAATTGAATTCCTTTTAGAAAGCTTTCAAACAATTGTGAAAAATCTCTCTTTCTCTCTCTAGAATGTCCAATTAGAGAGAGAAAGTATTATGAAAAGGCTTTTGAGGGTTCTTGAGGTGTAAAAGTGGAAAAGCATGAAAACCCTATGAAAAGCTATAGAAAAACATGAGAAATAAAGCTAATTTAGGAAAGTTATAAATGTTTCAAGGGAGGCTTCCATGGAAGGGGCAAATAAACATGAAATGGAGAGAAGGATGGAAGGAAGAAAAAGAGCTACTGCACAAATGAGAAGAAGCTACTGGAGAGTTAGATATTTATGCCTAAAGTTTATCCAATTTTTCACATAAATTACCAAAATGCCCTTAATAAGGTCACTTTGTCTCCCCTTACCTTTTTTACAATTTTTCTACTTCTTTGACACTGAGACAAAGTCCATAATAGTCTAGAAATGCTCAAGTTCACAAAAACATAAAAATTTAAACTTGAGATGGAAAAATGACCATTTTACCCCTACTATGGAAATTATCAATATTTCTATCTTTTTCATTCCTTTTACCATCATTCATCGTTCCTTAGACCTACTTAGACCTTAATAACATTAGAAAACTACTTCCAAGAGCTCACCATAAGAAATGATGAAATTACCACTGGTTCGTGTTATCGCGTCTACTTCTAGTTATGGGTCTATGGAGGTCAAGGTTTCATAGTGGCCTAGCCACATCTAACAACCCGTTAGTGACCCAAAGGTTCCCTACCTAGAGCTCACTTGTGCATAAGGGTCACACTATCCCGATGTGACATTCGATCTTCTTTTCTCGAATCTTCTGGTTTGACAAAACCATTTAAAAGCAAATTGGGTTCTCAAAAGCTTATTTTAAATCTATTTCTAAAATACCAATTATAGTGACATGATAAAACCCCTTTTTGTAAGACTTTATAATGTAAAACCTTTGCATGAGGTTCAAATATCAAATCAGCATGGTGAACATATAATTTATTCATGAATGCACACCACACAAACAATAAGGCACATTTTGCCATAAATCGTAGTAAAGAGCTTGTTTCTCAATTTCTAAAACTCTTTACATATATAGTTTATATATATATATACAAAAATTCTCTCAAAGCATGGCATTCACAAGTGCATAGCATTCTACCAACTCATGTTGTCCATAATTGCAGTTAAAGAAAATCGGCACGTCTATTAAATGCTTATCGATATATATAGTTTATTGAATTCTTTTTTGAAATAGACACCCCTTACTCACCTCACAACAGCGGGATGCTACGTCGTTATCGGTTTGGGTGTGTCTCTAGCTAATTCTACTTGCCAGTCACCCGTTATCTCCTCTGATACACCACCATGGTAAACCTTCCTCATTTACACACTTCTGAATAACAAATTAAACTCAATATACTTAATTGTACACATATATGGGCAACACTTCAATCAATGAATCATTTATCTAGCTTCACGTTTTTCATCCTTGTTACTCATAATAATCTAACATGCAATTTATGAACTTTTAACCAACCAAGTCCAGTATAACATAATGTACTCACATTGCATGCTTACCTTCTGATTTTTGTCTTGAATTCCACATATAGCTCACAATCTCCTCACATCCTCGGTCACCATTGCTGCCACAAGCATAAACAATTAATACACATCTCATTTTTCCTTTCCACTTATGATCTCAAGATTAAAACACTTACCCATTATTTGTCTTGCTGAAAATCACCATACGTCTAAGATACACCTACATGCATGGACCCGGTTCCTTTGAATCCTTGAAGATTCCTGCTATCACAAGCACAATCCAACATTACATTCGGTTCACAGGGTATGCATTCAAACAAAATGATAACTTTCACCTTTCTTACCTTAGAATCACCAAGCCAAACCTCTATTTTCTCCTTCAAGCTCCAACAATGGCATGCAAGAGAAAACTTTTTGGTTTTTCTCCAATCTTCTCCAAAATTGAGCCTCCTCCAAGCCTTTTTCTTCTTTGTCCTTTCTATTTTCTTTTTTCTCCTTCCTTCCCTTTTTCTACTTTCAAGGCCGATTCTCTTTCTTTTCTCTCAAAGATGCAAATCTCTCAAGGCAAACTTACTTTGTTTGCTTTTTCTTTGGTATGGGCTGATATAACAAGAAATGAGCTTGAAATGGCCTTGTGAAAGTTCCCATTTCCTTTCCATTTCTTTCATGGGTGGATTGCCCAAGGCTTGGTAACTTTTGACATTTTTCTTTCTCTTTTATGTGGGTAAATATCACAAGGCAAAAAGCTTTGAAACCTTACTTTTTCACTTGTATGCGCAGATTCTCCCAAGTTCCCCATCAACTCAAATTTCCTTATTTTGTTTTCTTTTTATTAAATGTTATGATTATGCCTTTTTCTTTTAAAGTCACATTTCCAATCTTGCTTTGTTTACCATGGGCTATCTTTACTAAACCATGGTTTTCTTTCAATTAAATACTCTTTATTCTTTTTCTCTTTGTTATCTTCCACATGGTGGAGGGGTCCGACATGTTCCCCACTAACTTTCTTCTTTTTGCATGCAATAGTTTGCAAGTAGTAGTGAATTCACATGCACATCTCATTATCCCACATAATTTTTCATGCCTCCATTCCTTGCAAACTCACATGTACTAGTATTAGTACTTACATCACTAAAATTTTACTTATTAAAATAATACTCTAGAATTAATAAAATAATATTTTATCCATCAAATCATCAAAATTATGGCATAACTCCCCCCATTTAAGTTCAACACATCAAATATGTGAGTTTATCCACCACTCACAATAGAAATATTTTGATATTATTTTAATAATATTTTACTAAAAAAATATTATTAAATTTTAAAATTCTCCATTTGTCTTCCAAGGTTCCAAAACATTTTAATTTATCTTGGTTTAGCTCCAACTCTCCTCTTTACTCCATTATGACGACCTTAATAAAATATTATTATTTTGTTATGTATGGAGTATTTTATTTCAAAATATTCCATTCCTCCTTCACCACTCCCAAACTCTTAAATTGGCCTTTGTAGGTCTCAATCTTTTTCTTACAGTCATATTAACCATCGTTTCAAGTCATGGGGCATTACAATTCATTTCAAGGGGATGATGAGTCTCAAATCATTGAAATGGTTGACTTCGAGTAATGACACTATAACATGAACTGAAATAATGTGAGGATCAAATTTAAGTTTTACTGTTACTTAAATCTTAATCTTACACTTATGCATTTGCTTATAGTAAAATCGAAATCCTGATGGATAATGGACTTGTGTTTAATCTCTTTATAATCTGTGATTTACCATGAGCATGATTATCATAAAGCATTGATCTAGACTCCATATTTTAGGATTATAATCGAGATGAACAACTGGGAACATATATCTAGATAATGGAGTTCATCTCATTAACATCATTTCTAGTGATTTTAGGAAGATTGGAGATTAATCTCGACCTAATGGATTGATGAGTTAGCTACCCATCACATTTGGATACTCAAAAGATTAGATCTAGAGTATTGAATCAATAATTTGATGAAATTTGATACTAGAGGACAAAATTGATATAAAAGTTAAAACAGTAATTTCACTTTTAGTCATTGGATGGTTATGAGCGTTTACAATATAAGGTTTGCAATTGGACAACTAATAATTAATATCAAGTATTGAATTGTTTCTTGTAATTATAGTTAATCCAAGAGTGCAACCATGAATCTATGGTGGAGTGATTTCATGGTTAATAAGCTTGAATTTTTTTAATGAGATTAAGAATAACTCTAAGTTTATTGGAGCTTGGAATATCTATGTCCGACTAGATTCCCCACTTAGCTTTGTGGAATTCAACTTGTTTAAACTGGAATGCATGTTTTAATTTGATTAATTAAATTGTGTACAAAAATGGTAACTTTAACATGTTTGTCTTAATTTAGACAAGAAAACATATTGGGTCTTAATTTAGACAAGAAAATATGTTTGTCTAAATTTAAGACAAGAAAAATATTTTTTGTCTTAATCTAGACAAGAAAACATATTGGTCTCAACTTAGACAAGATAAAATATTTTTGTCTTAATTAAAGACAAGAGTTGTCTTAAATTAAGATAATGTTAGGAGGATTCTTGCAAAATGAATTTAGACATCCATATCGATAGAAAGAGACTCTATGTTTGACTATCACTTTTTTATTTTTTATTAATTCTTTTTAAATAAAGATGGATAATAATAAAATAAGAGTTATTATTCAATAAGGAGCTTTATTTTATAAAAAACTCTAAATGATAATTAACGAATTAAATTATTTATTCCTTAATTTTAATTTTGATAATTATGGAGCATGTTAATGCTTCCATAACTCTAAATGGATGGTCAAGATTGATTCAAAGGTGTTTCATTTTGATTAAACCTTTGAGGCGAAAGTTTTAATAAAAAGAGAAGAAAAAGAATGTACTTGTTCTTGAAAAAGTTCAACCATCACTTCTCTTCACCTCCTCTAAACTTTTCCAAAGAAAAGAGAGACAAAATCGATTGCCATCTTATAGTCTTGCATTCCACACGTTGTTGTGAGACCTCAACCCCTATAGGCTCATAATGAGGCATAGGCGTAATAACCAAAGCTAGGGGTAGTTTCATCATTTTCTCTAAAAAGCTCTTAGGAGAAGGTTTTATGATATTTTAAGGTCTAAATAGGCATAAGACCGAATAAATAATGTGTAATGATGAAAACACGAAGAAAATTAGAAGTTTCAATAATTTTCACCATAGGGGCAAAATGGTCATTTTTCACCTCAGGTCAAAATTTTTAAGTTTCGTAAACCCGAGCATGTCTAGACCATTATGAACTTGTTTTAGTATCAAAAAAGTAAAAATATTGCACTAAGGATTGAAGGAGAATAAGTTAATGTGCTAAGGGCATTTTCCTAATTTTAAATGGAATGGATAAGCTTGAGCTATAAATATCTTTTTTCTTCCAGCAACTTCTTCATTCTCCAACAGCTTCTTCTCCTTCTTCTTCATCCATCTCACATTGCTTCCATCCTCCATGGAAGCTTGCTTTGCAACTTCCATAACTTTCTCTCTCTAGCTCCAAATTTCATGCCTTTGCCTACTCTTTCATACGGTTTTTCATGCTCTTCCACTTGTACACATTAAAACCCTCAAAAAAATCTTTGTTCAACACTATCTCTCACTAGCTAAAAGTTTTAGAGAGAGAAAGAGGGAGCTTTCATAGTAGCTTGACAATTTTTGGAAAGAATTTCATTTATAAAGCTACCAAGGTGAGTAGTGAACTATAATTGATTTTTAGGTGTTGAGAATGTCTAGTAATTAGAATTGTGAGAGTTTATTTGTTGGGATTGTTATTCATTTTAGTGTTACTAGAGAATGGCAAACAATAGCCATTTAATGGTGGTTGGAAACTAGTTAGGAATGACTAGTAGAACCCAATTTAGAAAATAGTTTTGGAAAGGTATTAATGCTAATTTGGGTTGGTTGTGATGTTGTGTGTGCATAGGTTCCAACAAGGTCTCACATGTCCACTTGGAGCATTAGTTAAGGTTAGAGTTAAGCAAAAGAATCAACAAGACTGGTGAGTAAACTTGCATTTCCAAGTATTTTTGGGAATGTGAATGTGTTTGCACAAGATATTAAATGATTTTATCAATTTTTTCTTAAAAATGGGTGCGTTGGGAACAAGCCCTTGATAAATTATCTGTGTGTTATGATATGTGGCTATTATGGATTCATATACTGCTACATTATGTTGATATATATATATACGTATGAATATATTATTGGCTAATGATATTGACTCGGCTATGTGCGAGTAGTGAGTGCGCATAAGCCGATGATGACCCGATTATGTGCGAGTAGGGAGTGCACATAACTTGCTGATGACCTAGCCATGTGCGAGTAGGGAGTGCGCATGAGCTGATGATGATGGGACAGTGTGCATGATGATGTTAGGTATATATAAATATACATATGTAAATATGTGTGTTATGGGAAGTTTATGAGTAAAGGTATATGGTTGTAATGCATGTGAAATTTGGCATGATGAATCTTAAGAAATTCCCATTTTCTAGCAAATTGATTATTGCAGCACCAAATGGATTTTTGTGCAAAGGAGGCCCCTTTTTCACTTAAGTGCCCTGCTTCTCACTGTAGCCAGAATGCTTTCTCTGTATAGTGAGAAACATTCTGTTTTGGCAGCAGAAAACTCGCTGCAGCGAAAATAAATCTCGCTATAGCGAGAAACTCTCAGGTTCTGATGCAGTGCCTTCATTTTGATAAAGATTTTGACCACCTTCCCTTCCAAACTAGGAAAAGTGGTAAACATAAAAGTTGTAGCGCAGCCTATTAGATTTCTAATGGTCAGAAAATCAGGTCAATTGGACTTCTGTATCGGGAGATATACTAGAAAAACTGAAATACATGCAAACTGGTACTATTTTCTCGTTGCAGCGAGAATGAACTTCGCTGCAGCGAGAAACATTCTGTCCTACATGCTACCCTATTCGATTTTTGACATATTTGTCACCCATTTAACTTCATGGATTGATCATGGGTTGTTGCAACACTATGAGGTTATTAATCAAAGTTTGAAATTAGGGGTTTTAGTAAGAAATTAAGTCAATTGCATTGTTTTTGAAACAAGTGCATCATGATTTCCAAATTCTTCCTATTGATTGCTTGTTCCCTTCTTATGTTCACTCACTGAGTTTTATACTCATGTTTTTAAACTTCATGTTTTCATATTTGGAGGCAGTTGGTACCTAGATTGAGTTACCCACGTATGCTCGCATTCTTGGTAGGTATTACGGCATTTCAGTAGCTGTACCTTCACCCACAGTCACTCTGCTGACGGTCAAGAGTCGTATGCTTATGTATACATATAAGTAGTGTAGACCACTCAAATTCATGTTAGAAAAATCAAATATGTATATTTGATGACTGATGCCATTATAGGCTGGCAAACGAGTAACATTATTTTAACATAATACGAATGTGAATATTTGGTTACTATAGAATGTTATTGAAATATTTTTGGTTGAGAATCACAATATGGGTTTGAGTAAATGATGGTTTGGAATGATGATCGAAATTGTATAAATAGACTTGCTTGGGCTTAGTGGGCTATGTCCATTAGGCCCATGCACCGGTCATGGCCTGAAACTTGGGCTGTGACAATGTTGGTATTAGAGCTTTAGGTTTAGTCGAGTTTTAGGGATTCTCGTGTCAGTCAGCGAAGTTGTCAGAGTTAATGTAGAGTCTTGTCTGTGGTTTGTGACTACAGCACAAGTCATAGATAAGAGGCTATATGAACTCCTATTCCTAGCAACCTACCCTCCTGCTAACATTATGTAAAGGTCATAAGTGGTGTCGTTGTCCGGGTTTGAGATGCCACCTGAAACACAAACCATTATTGAAAAGATTTTTAAGCAAATGCTCTAAATGAAAGGCCAATATAATGATATATTCATCCGACTAATGATAGAGGAAGGTGGAGCTAGATTAATAGGTCCGTAATGACTTATTCATTCGGTGCTGCTATAATTTAAGCCCATAATTGTCAATGTGGATAAATTGGATGACATTAGATCATTATTGAGGTCAATATAAAGGAACACGTACGGTAATGGTAACAAGGGGCGCACTTTAACTGGAATGAATAGTGATGGTTGTAATTCACATGGAGTGTATAAATTTAAGCATTTGAGGTAAGAGTAAACCAATATTTGTGTGCACGGATGTAAGTGCACTGTGTTAATTGAGCTTGACATGCCCCTATAGAAATGGTGTTGGCTTTTGAAATATTTTATAAGTGTATAAGTGTTGAATATGTGTATAGTAGCTTAAATGGAGTTGGTTTTGATTTCAGCTAAATGATTACGAGATTCCAAGGCTTGGATTGAATTATTGTGGTTTATGGTTATAATTGTATAAATTAGCTCAAGGGTGAAAATCATGAATGATTATAATTGATGTATGGTCATGAAGTAAAAGGCTAGTAAATGATCTACTCTAAGGATGAGCTTGAATTTTGCTATGCTTAGTGTGGAGCCAAAGGATTAATGGACTAGATATGGATTTAGTAGTTTGAAATTAAATGACATGGAAATGACAAATTTAGTCTAAGTGCCATATGGAGTTCTATATGAAGATCGATATATGAATTGCTTTGAAGGTCAATTTAAAAATATATTTGGTTCAATATGGAACTTATGATGTAAATGATTTGTCTTGAATGTGACTTCTCCAAAGGTAAGGGACTTAAAACATGTGGATTTTCGGATATGCTCTAAGAGGAAGTTTCTGAATCCCAAGCTTAAGAAATTTTGATCTTATTACTGCAAAGGCAAGATACAAAAAATTATGTGAATTGTTTATCTTATGGATGTAATTGGTTAAGAATTGATGAGTAAAGTCAAGATCTCAACACTAAGTGGTGTATAATTTGATATATGTGTATCTAAGAGTAAATTTGGAGATCATTGCTTAATCAATTTGCACTGAATGTTATGGTAAAGGTATGTGAATGCTAGTAGTGAAGTATGCCCAAAGTGAGATATGTTGAGACTAATGTTTCGATTGCAAACTTGTGATAGAAAGCTAGTTTTGCAAATTGTGATTTTTATGACCATGAAAAATATGGAGGTTATCAATATGTAGGCATACACTTGGAGTTGTACATCTTGTGATCCCCATGCATCATATGGAAGGAGATATCCCATAGAGGAGTTTATCTTGATTTATGGTTACATGACTATAGGCTTGGCATGAGACTGAGAATGCCTTGGCATAAATGTGGAATGTATTGTGAAAGGTTAAAATGCCATATATACCATAACAAGGTCAATAACATGAATGAGGGGGAAATATGGATCTTGATATGTTGAGCATAAAAAGCTTAAGGATAATTAATGCAACTATACTAAGTTAGATGGTATGATCCGAACTAAGAACACAGACACCTTGGGAGATTTTAAAATAATGTCCAGTGTGGTCATTGAGCTAAAGTGTTATCGGGCATACAATGAACGATTAAAGTTATGAGTGGCTTTGAAGATAAGCCTTTGATTGATTAAGTTCTCAATGGAACCTTATTAAAGGAAGTGTTTAAGAGTTTTGGAAGTGTATGGAAAACCATAAGAGAATATATTAGCTTGACTTGCCATAAGAGGTCAAAATTGGATGGCCATGAGTGGCTTGTGAACAATCAAGTAGTGTAAAGTATGTGCTCATAAAGGGAGCTATGATTGGTAGATAAAGGTGGAACTTTAGAATTTCATTATCATAGTTATTAGATTATATTTTATATTATACGATATAACGTAGAACATCAATGATGAGGTTGTGTTCAATGCTTTAGGCCTTGAACTGTAAGATATGGACATGTATCTACCTTGTGAATACCCTGATGAGATAAATTCAAAAGACTTTTCACAATGAGAAAACATTAAAGCTCAAAGAGCAAATGGTTATACAGTCATGTTAGGCTTGTGACTGACATGTCACATAAGTATGAAGATATGATACAAGCATAAGTATACTTGGAAATACTGGTTTGAGGCAATGATTATCCTACCATTTTGTGGACCCGGTGAGGCTCTGGTCTTGACATAATTGTAGATGCAAAGCATAAATTGTGAAATGTGCTTCCCCATAAGTTCCAATTTATTTTGAGTAACTATCAAGATAAAGTGCCTGATAGGGATAATGAAAGGTTGAATTATACTTCAAATGTTGAGAAAGGAAGGTGACATGGTTTGATTAAATGATACTACCCTTGGTAAGGGAATAGAAATACGTCACGGGAATTGCGGAGATCTACTTAAAAAAAAAAGGATGATGATTTGAAAATTCAAGTACTCGTATATGAGTAAAGATTTGGTAATGAGACATGACCTAAAGTTAGAATACTACAATATGAATTTTGACTAAGAAAATCGACTTATAAAACACTTGGTGTTTGGAGATGGTGCCAATTAGTGGTGACTATTGTATGAGAATGGAATATTAAAATCAGTTTTGTGTATTCACCACAAATGATGAGCATGATCTAACCAACCAAGAGAAGAAATGATTCTAAACTTGATTGTTGGTTATTTTGGTTTTACAAATGGCTTATTGAGCTTGATATGCCCAAGGTTATTCGAAGTTAAAATTTTTGGAAATATATCTATATGGATATATATGTTTCATATTGGTATAAAAGCTCATAAGGAGTTAGTTATAATTTGATTCGATGATGATATTCTATTAATGGTTAGAGTGCTAGCCAATGATTAAGATAGTTTATCGCTGATTTTGGCAGTGAACAAGTGGATTATAATTCTGTTAGCTTAAAAGTAAGTGTTTATACTTTTGGTATGAGTTCATTAAATTCTATTATATCATGATAAAACTTGGTGTTTTGATATAGCCTGAAAGGCTTGGAATATGACCTAGCTTAACTGTGAGCTAGAAATTGTTAAGCTATTATGAAGTATACAAATAGAGAAGTATGACATGAATTTAATATCCTAAGGGGCAATGGAAAATGATGTATCAGTTTTGGTATAGCTTCAATATATATAGTTTTGAGATATAAAGATGTGGGGAAAAGTTTATAGCTTATGCGTAAAGGTGTGCATTTGGATTCGTATAATTAAAAGTGTAAGATCTGTCTTGATTTATATAAAGCTCATGATTCAAAATGAATGATTATTGATTTAATTTTCTAAGGTAAAAGGGATTAAAAGAAGTTAATATCAAAAAGGCCTTAATAGATGATTCTTAAATTTTAAATTGCACTTAAGGAGAGACAAATGTTTAATTTGATCTTCAAACTGCTAAACTAATGAGGCCATGAGATATGATGTTTGGAGTAAATTTGAGAAATATCAAGTTAGATATGTTGTGGGTGATTGATGACGAACAAATTAGCTATGACATCGGAAATGTAGAAATAATTAGTAATCAAAATGAAACTTGGAAAGGAACTTTAAAAGGAAAATTTTGAGCAATTTTAATCTTGAGAGGTTGAGTTATTGATTAAAAAGATTGATTAAGATTATAAGGGGGTATGTAGAATGTCATGATTTATTGAAATGCCTTATTGTATAAGTTGAGATTTATCTAGTGAGCACTCAAACATGAAAGCATTGGAGTTTGTTTTTGGGAAGATGGTTACTAATGGTTACCGGATTTGAATCATCCATGATGTTAAACATATATGAATAAATAAAGAGTGTTTGATCCTTATGTATTATGAAATGCTTGAATGGAATTTGTATGGAGGTATGTGAAACGGAATAGAGGTTGGTTGACCATTTAGACCAATAGTCAATGGTGGAATAAATGCTTGAATGTTGGAAGGCTTGATAGAAGATCAAAGTAGAGGAATTATGGATGGTTAAGTAAACATGCATGATTGATGATTTAAGGATGATTTTATTTAGGTGTGACCAGAATTAATAGCATATTTGAATTCTTTTCATAAGATAAAGAATGATATTGTTTTGATCCAACAAGAGTAGTACACATAATTATATATTATGACATCGTTGACTTTTCTATAAAGATTAGAAGTTGATATAATGCATAAACCAAGATTCTATGTTAAGAATGCCCGATGAGAGTGATGTGGCAGAACTTGAGAACTTTGATTATTCACCCTACTTCGATTTGAATTCAAGGAGGTAACATGGGAGGCCGAGGAGGAGATGCGAAAAAAGTATCCCCACATTTTTCATGCTTAGACGTACGTTACCTTATAGTTAAATTTAAATTTAGGGATCTAATTTATATTAGTGGGGGAAAATGTGAGACCTCAACCCCTATAGGCTCATAATGAGGCACAAGCGTAATAACCCGGGCCAGGGGTAGTTTTGTCATTTCCTCTAAAAAGCTCCCAGAAGAAGGTTTTATGATATTTTAAGGTCTAAATAGGTATAAGACCGAATAAATAATGTGTAATGATGAAAACACAAAGAAAACTAGAAGTTTCAATAATTTTCACCATAGGGGCAAAATGATCATTTTAACCTCGGGTCAAAATTTTTAAGTTTCTTAAACCCGAGCATGTCTAGACCATTATGAACTTGTTTTAGTATCAAAAGAGTAAAAAGATTGCACCAAGGATTGAAGGAGAATAAGTTAATGTGCTAAGAGCATTTTCGTAATTTCAAGTGGAATGGATAAGCTTAAGCTATAAATATCTTTTTTCTTACAGCAGCTTTTTCATTCTCCAGCAGCTTCTTCTCCTTTTTCTTCTTCCATCTCAAGTTGCTTCCATCCTCCATGGAAGCTTGCTTTGCAACTTCCATAACTTTCTCTCTCTAGCTCTAAATTTCATGCCTTTGCCCACTCTTTCATACGATTTTTCATGCTCTTCCACTTGTACACCTTAAAACCCTCATAAAAATCTCTGTTCAACACTTTCTCTCACTAATTGAAAGTTTTAGAGAGAGAAAGAGGGAGCTTCCATAGTAGCTTGATAATTTTTAGAAAGAATTTCAATTATAAAGCTACCAAGGTGAGTAGTGAACTATAATTAAGTTTTAGGTGTTAAGAATGTCTAGTAATTAGAATTGTGAGAGTTTATTTGTTGGGATTGTTATTCATTTTAGTGAGACTAGAGAGTTGCAAGCAATAACGATTTAATGGTGGTTGGAAACTAGTTAGGAATGACTAGTAGAACCCAATTTAGAAAATAGTTTTGGAATGGTATTAATGCTAATTTAGGTTGGTTGTGATGTTGTGTGTGTATAAGTTCCAACAAGGTCTCATATGTCCACTTGGAGCATTAGTTGAGGTTAGAGTCAAGCAAAAGAATCAACAAGAACAGTGAGTGAACTTGCATTTCAAAGTATTTTTGGGAATGTGAATGTGTTTGCACAAGACATTAAATGATTTTATAAAACTTTTCTTAAAATGGGTGCCTTGGGAACAAGCCCTTGGTAAATTATCTTTGTGTTGTGATATGTGGCTATTATGGATTCATATACTGCTACATTATGTTGATATATATATACGTATGAATATATTCTTGTGTAATGATATTGACTCAGCTATGTGCGAGTAGGGAGTGTGCATAAGCCGATGATGACTTGGTTATGTGCGAGTAGGGAGTGCACATAACCCGGTGATAACCCAGCCATGTGCAAGTAGGGAGTGCGCATGAGCTGATGATGATGGGATGGTGTGCATGATGATGTTGGGTATATATAAATATACATATGCAAATATGTGTGTTATGGGAAGTTTATGAGTAAAGGTATATGGGTGTAATGCATGTGAAATTTGGCATGATGAATCTTGAGAAATTCCCATTTTCTAGCAAATTAATCTTTATTGTAGCACCAAATGGATTTTTGTGCAAAAGAGGCCCCTTTTTCACTTAGGTACCTTACTTCTCGCTGCAGCCAGAATGCTTTCTCACTGCAGTGAGAAACATTCTGTTTTGGCAACAGAAAACTCGCTGTAGCGAAAATAAATCCCGCTGCAGCGAGAAACTCTCAAGTTTTGATGCAATTTCTTCACTTTGATAAAGATTTTGACCACTTTCCCTTCCGAACTGGGAAAAGTAGTAAACATAAAAGTTATATCTCTGCCTCTTAGCTTTCTAATGGTCAAAAAATCAGGTTAATTGGGTATCTCTATCGGGAGATATACTAGAAAAACTGAAATATATGCAAACTGGTACTATTTTCTCACTGCAGCGAGAATGAACTTTGCTGCAGTGAGAAGCATTATGTCCTACATACTACCCTATTCAGTTTTTGACATATTTGTCACCTATTTAACTTCATGGATTCATCATGGGTTGTTGAAACACTATGAGGTTATTAATCAAAGTTTGAAATGAGGGGTTTTAGTAAGAAATTAAATCAATTGCATTGTTTTTGAAATAAGTGCATCATGATTTCCAAATTCTTCCTATTGATTGCTTGTTCCCTTCTTATGTTCACTCACTGAGTTTTATACTCACATTTTTAAAACTTCATGTTTTCATATTTGGAGGCAGTTGGGACCTAGATTGAGTTGCCCACGTATGCTCGCATTCTTGGTAGGTATTACGGCATCTCAGTAGCTGTACCTTCACCCACGGTCACTTCGTTGACAGTCAAGAGTTGTATGCTTATGTATACATATAAGTAGTGTAGACCACTCAGATTCATGTTAGAAAAATCAAATATGTATATTTGATGATTGATGCCTTTATAGGCTGGCAAACGAGTAACATTATTTTAACATAATACGAATGTGAATATTAGGTTACTATAGAATGTTATTGAAATATTTTTGGTTGAGAATCACAATATGGGTTTAAGTCAATGATGGTTTGGAATGATGATCGGGATTGTATAAATAGGCTTGCTTGGGCTTAGTGGGCTATGTCCATTGGACCCATGCGCCGGTCATGGCCTAGAATTTGGGCTATAACAATTGTCTACTCAAGGTTCAAGTTGAAAGTATTCTTGAAGAATAAGTGGTAAACTTATTTGGTCGAGAAATCATTCATTGGTGCAGTGGTGTTCGAAAATAAGAATCTCAAAATAAAAGGTATGGTTTTTCTTACTTAATAGATTCTTTATTTTTTTTTAAGATGTGATTATATTACTTACAATAATAATGATGTGTGTTTTAGCTTGTGTAATTGGATTAATTGCTTCCTTTATAAAAGAAATTTTAGAAATCCATGCTTTACACAATCACATTTATCCACTAAGATCCAACTCCAACATTACATGCATCTCGATAAACCCACATTAGCACGAAAATCAAAGTGATCGAATGAGATAGTTTAAAACCATTGAAAGGGTTTGTCCCCCATGTTGAAAACTAATACATAGTAGAATATTTGCATACATATTAGATTCATAAACAATTTGAAAATCATTATGTCATCTCATATCACAAATCATTATCAAATCAAGTTCTTGATCATATTCTTTGAAAACCTTGACACTCAAATCCTTTGATAAATCATTTGTGGAAATAACATTTCATCATTTATAAATATCATTTCCATAGAAATCATACTCACTTTACATATTAAAATACTTCAAAAGGTATATCCACTCACCTCATTAAACATCTAACCTCTAGCTCCAATCACAACTCCATTACTGCGAAATCGAGTTTCAAACATTCTTAGCATACAACAATCATCACAATCATTATCTAGACTTAAAAATTCATAATAATCATTTCCAACATTTTCAAAACTATTCAAATTCAGCTAAATCTAAATTTCAAGTTTAAACCCACTACTAATTAACCAAATAAATCCTAAAAAACACATAAGTCCTTCACCCTTACCTTAAGTGAGCTTAGATATTTAGTAAAACCACAAAAACCTTGAGCTTTAGTAATCCACAGAAAAATCTAGCATCAAAATAACATTTTTGGTTCTAAAAGCTCAAGATCTAAAGATTTCAAAGTTTAAAACATCATCTTTTCCTTAAAAACTCAAAACTCGTAACCACCGCTCCTCAATTGCTACCGACGTCCGAGACTTTCTGGAGAACCCGCCAAGTCCCAAACAAGCCTTATTAGAAACTCTTGTAAGTTCATTATATTCGTTCCACAATTCTATGTAAATGCTTTGATCCGTATAACTCCTTGTGATATGATTTACAACAATAGTAATAATAGATTGACTTAACCTTTATTCACATAATTGTAAAAAAAAAAAAACATTGTAGTCTAAAAAATCCAATTTGTACATTTATATTGAGACTAGTGTCCATTTACAAAAATAAAATACATTACAAATGACTTGACCTCTAAGAGCGGAGTGACTCGGGATAAAATGCTAAGAGATGCCCTTACCTATCCGCGGTGGACAAATGTGCCGATGGATACATGCTAAGCTAGCCACTTATCTACAAAAAGGGAGATAAGGGGGTGAGTCTCACAGACTCAGTAATCATCAGCTCTGTGAGCAAGGTGTAGATGGGAAAGAACCTAGGGATATAAAATTTAAACATTAAAACATAAGAGTATATATAAACAATTTGTGCCTTACATGTAAAACCCAAAAATTTTAACGCAAAATAATCATATCAATCAACATATAAAAGCCAACGCAAGTAAAAGATTTCTACCATCGAAGTCATTTAACATCCTGTACACAACTCAAACCAGCATATGTACACATGCTCCTGTAAATTCAAGCATTATCAAAGCTTATACACAAGATCTTAAATCATCTCACCCTCGAGGAATTAAATACAAAATCATCATATAAATAAAGTAGTTGTGCATAAACTTGTAATTCTCACCATGCCAAAGAATTCATGTTTGAAAACACAAAGAGATATCACTTTCGGGTAGGTAATTGTAAGCATCAACCCGTGGACCTGCTTCCACGTAATAACATCCGAGAGGCCCCCTTCCACTGGATTCCCATAGCCATGGCAATCTCAACGATGTTGGCCGACATCAGAGAAATCATGGGGTCGCAACCACATATATCAACTTATGGCCCAGCCCCGTATATCATCCCATGGCCTTGCCATGTGTATATATCACAGACCATGGTCTAGCCACGTCTAACAGCCTATTGGTGACCCAAAGGTTCTCTAGCTGAGCTCACTTGTGCACAAGGGTCACATTATTTCGATGTGACATTCGACCTACTCTTGAATCTCCCAGTTTAACAAAATCATTTATAAGCAAGTTGACTACTCAAAAGCTTATTTTAAATCTATTTCCAAAATACCAATCATGGTGACATGATAAAATCCATTTGCAAGACTTTATAATGTAAAACCTTTGCATGAGGTTTAAATATCAAATCAGCATGCTGAACATACAGTTTATTCATGAACGCACATCACACAAACAAATAAGGCACATTTTGACATAAACCATGGTAAAGAGTTTGTTTCCCGATTTCAAAAACCCTTTACATATATAAGTTATATATATACAAAACATTTCTAAAAGCATGTGTCACAGCCCAATTTCCAAACCATGATCGGTGCATGGGCCTAATGGAAACAGCCCACTAAGCCCAAGCAAGCATTTTATGTAACCTCACTCACCATTACATCCATCATTTTAAATTCCATATTTCGTAATTCTCAACTATAATTATTTCAACTATATAATATGGCAACCAACTACTTACATTTATTGTTGGAATAAGATCTTAGTGGATTAATGTGATTATGTAAAGCATGAATTTCAAAAATTTCTGTCAAGCCTGACTTTATAAAATACTTGCCATGTCATTAATGTGATTGACAATATGCTTGCACACTAGGAAAGCCCCGAAAAATCGTTAAAGGACAGTAATGTACCAAATGGTACAACTAAGTTGATCTAAGCCTCGAACTAGATCAAATAGAGATTTTAAGATGAAATTGAGAATTTTAAATTATCAGAATGACTTAAAATGGTGATTCGGAGTTCGAGGACCGATTTGGAGTCAAATTAAAATTTTCTTGATCCAAGGGCAAAATGGTCATTTTGTAACCCGAGGTTAGGACGTGAGCGTTGGATGAAATTTTTGACTAAGATTGATCATTTAGAGCATAGTTTGAGTTTGAGAAGTTAAAAATTTTAATTTTGGCATTTTTTGAGCATAAAGGGTAAAATAGTCATTTTGCCACCCTAAGGGCAAAATTTAAATTTTACACCACCCAACACTTGTCTAGCACATGGATTTTACCCAATTTTATCATGGATAATTGAGAAAATTTAAGTAGTGGAGAGAGATTGCTTAATGGCTAAGTATGACACATGGACCAATGGAATGGTGACATGTGTCAAATTTATAACCATTTATTATTTAGCTTAAAAATCAGCAAAAATCAGCCTATTTCTCTTCATATGGCTGGCCATAGTAAGAAAAAAAAGAGGAAAGGAAAGAACACAAACCCTAGGTGGGAAAATTGAAGAAAAAGTGTGGGATTTCAAGTAATCAAGCAATCAAAGGTAAAATTTCTTGATTTTAACTTGTGATCTACCTTTCCCATGCATCTTTTTTCATTTTCCATGGTTGAGAATCAAGTTTTCATGAGGTTACCCTTGCAGGCCGAACACTTAGGAGAGAGAATTTGATTATGATTTGGTTAGATTTTAATGTATTTTAGTGTTTTTAGTTAGTTAGTGATGTATAGCATGAAAATCAAGCAAGAAAAATTCATGTTCTTCCATTACCCACAAGAGGCCGAATTTTGTAGGGAGGATATTGAGGCTGAAATTGATGATATTTCATGATATTTTGGTGGTATTTAATGATTGGTGAGACTAGAAATTTAATGGGAAATTTTGGCATCAAGATCTAAATTTTTACCTAATGTATAAACATGTGCGATTTATGGATCGGACTGATAAATTTAATCATATTCACAGTAATTGAGGAATTTTAAGTATAATTGGAGTGTAGAAAGTGAAAGAAATCGAATTGGAGTTAAATTGGAGGTTTTAGCCAATTACATCGAGAATAGTGCGAATTAGGTCGAATACCGTATTTAAATGGCTATTCGGACATTTTGCATCACATTTCGTGGATTCATATAGATTTATAGAGCCTGAAATAGTTTATGATAAATTGACACAATTTATTGAAATTCGTGTCACGTATGATGTATAGGTGGTGAGCCCTCTAACAAGGGTAAAGAGATTGTCCCCGAAGACCAAGAATAGGAGTATATCGAACTCCTAGTACAGTGAGTAACCTTATCATCATCTTAATTATCTAAAGTATGTTTTATTCAATTTTGAGAATTTTATGGAAAATGAATTAAATGATTAATTTTTTCGATTTTATAAACAAAATGTGATTTTACGAAATGATTTTATAAATTGTCTTAAAATTGAATGATGGTTTGAAAATAGAGTAACTGGAGACCACTTGAGGTGTCATAAATTTATGATTTGAATTTATGGCTTATGTTAATGTGTTGGCATGACTGGCTGGGTTGTGGTTTTTGTGAACTGTATGAATTGTTCTATTTTACATTTGCAAGCTGGGTAGTATTAAATTAACCCTATCATGCTGTCAAAATTTTATTGTATGGTGGATTTAACCTGCTGCAGAGGGCGGGATTTCTATGGACTAGCCTATTAAAGGGGCACGAAATCTCGATATATTTAACCTCAGTGAGAGGCATGGATGGATAACTCTTGAGGCTAACACTTTTAGAGTTCACTTCACGCCAAACCAGCACGTGAGGGGGAACTCAGCCAACTCCAAGGAGCAGCTATGTTTTCAAAATGAAAACATGATTTATGCATACATAACTTTTTAATAGCCTTGGCGAACTCGATTTCGGACAGCTCTCGGCCAAGGTATCCTTGATAACTGAGTATGAGAATAATTTTTGGCATTAGCCAAGTTTTAAGAAATTCATAAGCCATGTTGATTACTCGATTTATATGAATTGATTTTATTTGGTTGAAAGAAGTTGAAAAGTGATGAATTATAGTTTGATGATATATTTTATCTATCTCCATTTACTCGACTTTAGATATTTTAGATGGTATTTGTTTACTCACTGGGATTATATAATCTCACCATTCTCCTTTCCACCCTTTTTAGGCTCAGGATAGTCAGTAAATAGCTCATATCGTCGAAGGCTATAGTCGGCTTTACTACTCCAAAAACTGTAAGTTTACTGCCTTTGTGCACTTTTGTTCCTAGTGGGCCCATGAGTCACTGTAAAGTAAATTTCATGTCCCGATTATCTGTATTATAGTACGTATGAATTTATTTAGCTTTTACATTGTAAAAATTATTTACCGATGACTTTATAAATATTGTTTTACAAGAAATTAGAATATTTTATTGAATATTTTTATTTTATTCAAGTAGTTGCAATATCATTTTTAATAAATGTTTTAGACACCTGAATTTACTTTAAATCATGAAATATGTGTTTTTCACTTATCTACTACATTTTTAGTCGGGTTCGAAAAATTTTGAGAAAAAATGACGAAAACGCCATTGTGAGGTGAAAATTATTTTTCCATGGTTTTGAAGGGGAAAAAGCTTAAAATTCTTTAAAAACAAGGTTTGGCGATGATTACTCACAGGGGATGTGAGAAAAATGGTACTAAAGCCTTGCAGGGTTCCGGTTGACACTCCGGGCAACGAATGTCTATCGGGACGTCGCGGTAGTTGTCACGGGCTCGAAGGGAGTACCAGGTCATGACAATTTCTTTAACAAATGAAGCAAGCAATCCAATTACACAAGCAGAAACATGCATTATTATTATTGCAAGTAATATAATCACATCAAAAAAATAAAATAAGAATCTATTAAGTAGGAAAACCATACCTTTATTTTGAGATTCTTATTTTCTGACAACACCACACCAATGAGTGATTTCTCAACCAAATAAGTTTACCACTTATTCTTCAAGAATACTTTCAACTTGAACCTTAAGTGGACAAGGTGTGGAATGCAAGGCTACAAGATGGCAACTAAGTTTATTCTCTTTTCTTTGGAAAAGCTTGGAGGAGGAGAAGAGAAGAGATGGCTGAAACTTTTTTAAGAAAAAGTACATTTTGTTATTTTCTTCCAATCTTTTCTCTTTTTATTAAAACTCTTGCTTCAAAAGTTTAATCAAAATGAAACACCTTTGAATCAATCTTGACCATCCATTCAGAGTTATGGAAGCATCAAACATGCTCCATAATTATCAAAATAAAAATTAAAGAATAAATAATTTAATTTTTAATTATCATTTAGAGTTCTCGATAAAATAAAACTCCTTATTGAATAATAACTCTTATTTTATTATTATCCATCTTTATTTAAAAAGAATTAATAATAAATAAAAGAGTAATAGTCAAACATGGAGTCTCTTTTTATCAACATGGATATCTAGATTCATTTTGAAAAAATCCTTCTAAACTTATCTTAATTTAAGACAACTCTTGTCTGTAATTAAGACAAAAAATATTTTATCTTGTCTAAATTGAGACAAATATGTTTTCTTGACTAAATTAAGACAAAAAATATTTTTCTTGTCTTAAATTAAGGCAAACATATTTTCTTGTATAAATTAAGACCAAACATGTTTTCTTGTCTAAATTAAGACAAACATGTCAATGTTGCCAATTTTGTACATAATTTAATTAAACAAATTAAAACATTCATTCCAACTTAAACAAGTTGAATTCTACGAAGCTAAGTGGGGAATCTATTTGGACATAGATATTCCAAGCTCCAATAAACTTAGAATTATTCTTAATCTCATTAAAAATAATTCATGCTTATTAACCATGAAATCACTCCACCACAGATTCATGGTTGCACTCTTGGATTAACTATTATTACAAGAAATAATTCAATATTTGATATTAATTATTAGTTGTCCAATTGCAAGCCTTATATTGTGAACCCTCATAACCATCCAATGATAAAAGATGATATTATCGTTTTACCCTTTATGTCAATTTTGTCCCCTAGTCTCAAATTTCATCCAATTAGTGATTCAATACTCTAGATCTAATCTTTTAAGTATCCATATGTGATAAGTAGCTAATTCATCAATCCATTGGGCCCAGATTAATCACCAATTTTCTTGAAATCACTAGAAGTGATGTTAATGCTATGAACATCATTATCTGAATATATGTTCCCAGATGTTCATCTCAATTATAATCCCACAATATGGAGTCTAGATCAATGCTTTATGATGATCATGCTCATGGTAAATCAAAGATTATAAGGAGATTAAATACAAGTCCACTATCCATAAGGATTTTGGTTCTACTATAAGCAAATGCATAAGTGTGAAATCAAGATTGAGGTAACGGTAAAACTTAAATTTGATTCCCACATGATTCCAGTTCATGTTATAGTGTCATTACTCGAGTCAACCATTTTAATGATTTGAGACTCATCATTCCCCTGAAATGAATCACATTCATTTCGTTGGAAGTAATCTGGACACTATAGCCTTAACATAATAAAGTGTCCAGTTTTATTATATGGCTGTGAATAATTTTTAGATTCAATTAAAATACATGTCTCTTATGTATGACTCTTCATACAAATGTATTTTAATATCTTAATAGAATCTTGGTACCTTAATAGCTAGATAATGAATGCTTACTAAAATAAACTCTTCGTCTTATTATCAAAATGTACTTTCATTACAAATAAATTCAATGAATTTAAACATGAGAATATACTTGTTTTCCAAGGCACCATATTCTCAAAATTCCTAACATTTATATCATCCAAATTGATGTCACCTATTGCCAACTCATAGTGGCAACATTAATCAAAATAAACATATATTGTTTATGGCATATATCTTAGTGATTTACATCACGTGCATGTATACACAAGCAGAAAGATTCTTGACTTCCAACGGAGTGACTTTAGGTGAAGGTACAGCTACTGAATGCCACAGTACCTACCAAAAGGCGAATAGAAGAACACACCTTCATCTAGGTCCCAACTACCTCCGAATCTAAAAGCATGAAGTCAAAAAGAGTGAAAATAAACCCAGTGAGTGAACATAAGAAAGGAACAAGCAAATGATAAGAAAAGCGTAGAAATCAAGATGCATTTATGTTAAAAACAATGCAATTTAATTTAATTTCTTACTAAAACCCTTGATTTCAAACTTTGATTATTTAATCCCTTTATTGTTGAAGGATCCATCATCAACCATGAAGTTGAAAGAGTGAAAACTACAGTAGAATCCAAGCAAGGCGAGCATGGCAAAGTGAATCTCACTGCAGCGAGAATGAAATTTCGTTGCAGCAAAATTCAAGGCAAAAATTTTGAAGCAACCACCCAAGAGTTTCTAGCTGTAGTAAAAATTTGGACTAGGTCAAGCTCCCAGCACCTAAGAGTTTCTCACTGTAGCGAGAATGAAATTTTGCTATAGCGAGAAATAGGGTAATAAACTTAAAAGGATCTTTGTTACAACAAAAATCCATTTTTGCTGTAATGAAAATCAATTTGGAAGCAATTAACAATTTCAACATTCAATATTTAGTGCATTCACATAACATTTTCCTTAACCTCTCTATGGTATGTGTCAACACATATACAACTCCCGTCTCATCAACTCATGTGCACTTCCACATTGCACATAGTTGGAATCATCATATGCACTCCCACACCGCACAAGGCAATATCATCATGTACACTCCATACCACACCATCATCGGCATGTGCACTCCCACACCGCACATAGTTGGAATTATCATGTGCACTCCCACACCGCACAAGGCAATATCATCATGTATATTCCATACCACACCATCATCGGCATGTGCACTCCCACACCGCACATGCTCGATTATAGTTATCACACAACATTATCTTTCAAGGCATAACATACATATCAACATACTATAGAAACATATGAATTCATCACATTGCATATTTCACAACATAAAAATGTTTCATCTAGGGCTTGTTCCCATGCATATTTTAAAGAAAGGCCAATAAAATATTTCAAGTGATTCAATCAAACATATATGCTTTTATTCCAAAACATTTTAATGCAAGCTCACTCACTTGTCTTGGTTGATTCATTAATCGACTCCAACTTCCACTAATGCTCCAAGTGGAGATGGGGGGTCTCGTTGGAACCTATCACACACAATAGCATCACACCAACTCAATTTACATGAGTATGATTCCAAAAGTTGTTTCCTAAATCATGTTTTACTAGTTTTTCCTAACTAGCTTCCAATTACCATTTGACTAGCTATTTATTTACACTACTCAAGTCACATTAGAAATGAATAATTAACCTTCAGCACTAAAACAGTCTGCAATTTAATTATTGACCATCATCAACAACTTAAAAATCAACCTTAACTCATTACTCACCTTGGTGAATTTGTAGTTGAATTCTTTTTCAAGAGTTTTCAAGCTATTATGAAAAGTCTCTCTCTCCCTTTCTCTCTCTAAAATGTCCAAGTAGTGAGAGAAAGTATTGAGAAAAGACTTTTGAGGGTTCTTGAGCTGTAGAAGTGAAAGAGCATGAAAAATCCTATGATAAGGTATATAAAAACATAAGATTTGGGGTTACCATGAGAAAGTCATAGAGGTTTCAAGGGAGGCTTTCAGGGAAGATGGAAAACATGAAATGGGGAGAAGAGATGGAAGGAAGAAGAAGAAGCTGCTGGAAGTGAGGAGAAAGTTGCTGGAAAATTAGATTTTTATTCTTAGGGTTGACTAAAACTCCACTGATTTACAAAAATGCCATTGTATAGTTGACTTTGCCTTATTCTTTCCTTTGGTTCAGACTTTTTACTATTTTGACACTGAGAAAAGGTCCTCAATAGATTAGAGGTACTCGAGTTCATGAAAACTTAGAAATTTATACTCGAGACCCAAAATGACCATTTTACCCCTATTATGTAAATTATTATTATTTTTATTTTTTTGCTTATTTTATTATTTTATACATCATTAATTTATTCCTTAGGCCTACTTAGACCTTAATAATATTAGAAAAACCCACTTCTAGGAGCTCACCAAGAAAAATGACAAAACTACCCTTAACCCAAGTCATCGTGTCTACCTCAGCTACACATCTATGAAAGTTGAGGTTTTAAAGCATGGCATTCATAAGTGCCTAGCATTCTACCAACTCATGCTTTCCACAATAACAATATAACTCGATGGTAATCCATTTAAAAATTGCCTACCGAGGCTAAAAACACATGTTATCAACAATTGCACTTAAAGAAAACTGGCACGTTTATTAAATGTGTATCAATATAGAGTTTATGGAACTTTTGAAATAGACACCCCCTACTCACCTTACAAGAGTAAGACGCTACGTCGCTATCAATTTGGGTGTGTTTCTAGCTAATCCTACTTGTCGATCACCCGTTACCTTCTTCGGTACACCACCATGGCAAACCTTCCTCACTTATACACCTCCTAGCAGCAAGTTAAACTCAATATATTTAGTGAATGTCACTGCAAATCCACTCATATTTGCTATTCTATATACCATATTCTTAGTTATCTTTATTTTCAAAAATCCCTCACAATAATTTATTTCTTCATTATGTCTACTTCCGTTTTTATACTTAATCCCACACATATATGGACAGCACCTTAATCAACAAATCTTAATCAAATTTCACATCTTTTATCCTCATTATTCACCATAATCTATCATGCAATCTATGAACTTTAACCAAGTAAGTCTTATATGACATAATGTACCCACATTGCATGTTTACCCTCTGATTTTTCCTTCACTTTGAATCCCTCACATAAGTCACAAACTCCTCACATCCTCAGCCACCATTGCTGCCACAAGCACAAGTAATCAATATTCATCTTACTATCCTTTCCACCCATGATCTCAAGGTTACAAGCACTTACCCATCATTTGTCTTGCCTTCAATCACTATGCTTTTAAGATTAACCCGCATGCATGCACCCGGTTCTTTGAATCCTTGGAGATCCTTGCTACCACAAGCACAATCTCACATTACAATGGGTTTACATAGCATGCATTCAAACAAAATGACAACTTTTACCTTCCTTACCTTGGAATCACTAGGCCGACCCACCATTTCCTCCTTCAAGCTCCAACAAGGGTGTGTGGAAGGAAAACATCTCAGTTTTTCTCCAATTTGTCCAAAACAAAACCTTCCTCTAGCTTTTCTTCTTTCTCTTTTCTTCCCTCTTTTTACTTTCAAAACCGATTTTCTTTCTTTTCTCTTAGAGCTGCAGTTTTTCTCCAAACCTTTCCTCACCCTTCATTTGCTTATTTATTCCTCATTTCTCATTGAACCAATTATCACAATCCAATTTCTGGGCCATGACCGACGTAAGGGCCCAATGGGCTCAAGCCCATTAAGCCCAAGCAAGCCTTTTTGTATAATCTTATACAGTAATTCATATCCCTTTAAAATCCAAGATTCATAATGTTCAAATATATTTCCTTTGAAAACAATTCATAAAACCCAATTATGCATTCATAATGGCATCATCTACCGTAATATACATATATAGCTTGACAAATGAATCTTAGTATTTCACCTCAAGTATTCATATACACATAATTAGACCTTGACTGTCAGCGAAGTGACTCTGGTCATGGTTGCTAACATTTAATGTCATGGTAAACCTACCGAGCAATGGATAGGGAGGAGCACCTTGTCCTAGAATCCAATCACCTTTAACTCGGGAAACCTAAAACATGAATTTTAAAAACGTGAGTACAAACAAAGTGAGTGAACATAGGAAGGGAACAAGCAATGACAAGGAATGGTTTCGAAAACATGATGCACTTATTTAAAAATAATGCCATTTAGTTCATGTTCTTATTAAAATCCCTCCATTAAACCCTTGGTTGTAAAATCATTTAATAAGGAAGGAACCGTATTCAGCATTAAATCGGAAAGAAGGGAAATTTCCAACAATTATCCAAGTAAGGCAGTATAAACAAAATGTTTCTCGTTGCAATAAAATAAATTTGCAAATAACTGCAAAATTTCAAGATTCATCATGTGCATCTCACCCAACTCATGTGCATCCCACCACATCGTGCACATAGCTAGACATCCCATCTCACCCAGCTCATGTGCATCCCACCATATCGTGCACATGGCTGGAAAATATCTGTAAAACCCGACCCTATAAATACATGTCATGACATACATGCACTGAGTAGCATGTTATTATGCTAGGAAAGCACCTAAGAAAAGACAAAACCCGATATCATACCTAACGGCACACTTGCGTTAATTTAACCTCAAACTAGTTCAAATAGGAATTGTAGGATGAAATTTAATATTTTATAGTCCAGGAATGACTAAAAATGATTGTTCGGAGTTCGAGGGTTCATTTGGGGTAAAATTGGAAATTTTGATGTTCAAGGGCAAAATCGTCATTTTGCCACCTAAGATAATAATTTGATCATGGAGTGAAATGTTTGACCAAGATTAACTATTTGGAGTATAATTTAATGATAGGAAGTGAAAAAGTTTAATTCTGGTGATTTCTAGAGTGTAGGGGCAAAATCGTAATTTTACCACCCGTGGACAAAATTTGAGATTTTGAGAGAATTTAGATCAAATTTGACAAATTGGAGAATGGTATGAGTATAACGGATGAAAAATATGTCTATCGGCAATTTTTTAGTTTTTTGGGCAAAAATGTAACTTTTCACTTTTACGGGGGCAAAAGTGTAAATTTCAAAAATTACTCCACCGAGACTTTGGATAAGTTTGAGAATTTTATCTAAGCTATGGCTATGTGGGACAAGTGTATGGTGAAAATTTGGAAACAAATGGATGAAATTTTAAAAATGGGCCAATGGGAAAGTGACACATGGCATTTTTTAATGATATAATATTATTTTAATGAAAAGTCAGCCCATTTAAACCCCATTTTAAGTGCTGGCCGGCCATAAGGAAGAACAAGAGAGGAAATAGAGAGGAAACGAAGAAAAAAAGAAAAACCAAAGAGAAACAAGAAAATTCAAAGGGGAATTCGCGGTTTTCGACCGTTTAGGCGTCTAACGGTAAGATTTTTCGATTTTAGCTTTATTTCTACCTTTCCTATGCCTTTATTTCCATTTAGCATGCTTGAGGAGAGAGATCAAAAAGTGATATCAAGGGCTGGAAGAAATTCTAGGGGAGAGAAATTGAAATTTTTAGGTTTTGATTTTTAGTTAAATTGATAGTTTTAGTTAGTTAAATGTGTTTAGAAATTAAATAGGCAAGAAATCATTAAATTTTGACAATACCCACTCTTGGCTGGATGCTCAATGCTGTACAATGATGATGAATTGATTTTATTCTAAGGGAAAGGAAGAGAAAATGATGAGAAATGATTAAACGTGATAGAAAAACAAAGTAGAAAATTAACCGAGTTAATGTCCCATTTTTGGCCGAATTTTCCAAGGAAGGGAGTGAGCTGATTTTGTTGTTTTTAGAAGGTTATTGGCTGATATTTAATGGTTAGAAATGTTGGAGAGAGAATGGGATGATTTAGAGCTAACATGGAGCGCGTTAGCAATTTATTAGGCAAAGTGTCAAAAATAGGTTAATACCGCGTTTAAGCCGTTTTAGGCTATTGCATTTCATACCATGCATTAGTATAGGATTTAAGTTAATTATATAGTGATTTAGCATCAATGTGATGAATTGTGTAAATTTTTGTAATGTGTCTAGGAGGAGAGCCTTCCGAAAAAGGCAAAAAAGTCGTACCCGACGAGTAGTGATCGGGGCGCTTAGAAAGCTTTTAGTTTGTACAAACGGTGAGTAAACTTATTATTATTGTAAATTATCTAGAGTTTATTTTTAAATGCCCTTTATGTATTTTATGAAATGAGAACGAGATTAAAACGGCATTTTTGATGTTTTAGGAATAAATGTGACAAATAAAAATATATTGTATTGATTATGAAATTGAGTAATTGGAGGCTGCAAATTGACTTGAAAAATATATATTTTCCTAGGAATGGCTTATGACAAATGAGTATATGTGGCTATATTTTGTGAGTGCATTGAGAAATTATGTAAGTTATTTTTACTATGCAGGCTGGATAAATAAATAAAAGTCACGTTATACTGTCGAAATTTTATTAAAATTGGTGGGTTAGTCACTGTAGTGACGGGTTTCCATGGACTGCCTATTAGAGGGGCATGGTAAACCTAGTTATATAGTTACTCCGGTTGTAGAGGCGAGGAGCCTAACTCCCGGGGTAGTATTAGAGCTCACTTCAAGTCGAACCCCCACATGAATGTGTAACTCAGCCAACGCCAAGGAACGGCTGGTTTTAAAAATAAAAATGTGTTTCACGTGTGAATATTTTAACACCCTTAGCGGACTCGGTTAGATGCCTCGGCCAAGGTATACCCAAGGATTAGTTTTGGCTTGAGCTTTGTTTTAATAAAAGACATAAGCCTTAACAACTGTTTTGGTAAATTACAAATATTTTATGGTTTAAGAAATAAATTGGAAACATTATGAAATGGGTTGAAATTTGTTGTTTAAACTTGCCTCCATTTTACTTGCCTTTAGATATTTATGATAATGTCTGTTTACTCATTGGGATTTTATAATCTCACCACCCTCCTTTTCACCCATTTCAGGTTCAGTATAAACTGTAGATAGTTGATCTCATCGAGGACTACCATTGGATCTGCATTTTCCAAACCGTAGGTTCACAATCCTCTTTACTTTTGTTTATTCGGGGGCCCTCTTGTTATTGTAAATTAAATTAAATATGTTGGCTTACTGTATTTCAGTATGTAGAAATTTATTTAGCTTTTACGCTATAAAAATTATTCACGTATAACTCTATAAATATTGTTTTATAAGAAAATAGAATATTTCCCTTAATATTTCTTTTATTTTCTTATTATATTCAAGTAACTGTAATTTTGTTTTAAATGAAGATTTTAGACTTTTAAACTCATTTTGAATATGAATTTTGTATTTTGTACTTGTATATTACGTTTTAGCCAGTTTTGAAATTTTTGAGAAAAAAATGACCAAAATACCCCTGTGTGGCAAAAATTTTATTTTGATTGTTTTTGATCTAAAATAGTGTATATTCTCTAAAAACTTGATATTTAACAATGATTGCTCACAGAAAAGGAAAAAAAAACTAATATGTAAGCCTTGCGGGGTTCCGGTTGGCATTCCAGATAATAAGTGTCAATTGGGACGTCGCAACGATTGTCATAGGCCTGAGGGAGGTTCCGAGTTGTGACAATATCACCATCCATCTCCCTCACCACCATCATCATTGGTAAGTGCACACTCACCCCGCACATGCATAGTTGCATTTGTCACACAATGGTACCATTTATGACATAGTAGATATAGATATCAACATTATACAAAAACATATGGATTCATCCTTTTACACATTTCACATTTCACAACATCAAACATTTTATCAAGGGCTTGTTCCCAGGAAATTTTAAAGCAAAAACTGATAAAATTCCCAAATGTTTCATCGAAACACGTAAACATTTCCCCAAAACATTTTGAAATGCAAGTTCACTCACCTGACAAAAATAGCACCAACAAGGTCCTAATCCAAGTAGTCCCGAAATGCCATTAAAACCAATATTTATCAATAAACCATAACAATCTTAATTAAGTCATAAATTAAATTTAATAATTCTAATGAATTTACATTAGGCAATCTACCCTCTAACCTAACATTTAACCTAAGTTTCTAGTCTAATTCACAAACCCATTTGGCCAACTACTCAAATTTAAAATTTCGTTACCTGTATGAGCTTGGAAGCATGAAGATCAACAAAAAACCTAATCTTTCCAAGAAAAATAATTTGAAGAAATTAGGGAATAAATTTGAAAATATAACCATAAATTCAAAAATTCGAAAAGTTGGAAATATAAATACCTTTCAACCTTGAAAATGAAGATTTGAAGCCAAAAATCCAAGTGTTGTTGAAAGTCAAGTAGATATAGAAAGTATAAGAAACAAGGAGAGATTTTTCTTTCTCTTTCCTAGGGTTTAGATGTGCTAAAAATTGGGGTTAGAAGCTGCAAATTTGTTGCTCAAGAAGTTAGGAGATGGAAGGATTAGGAAAAGAAAAGAAATGAAAAGAAAACAAGGAAAAATCCCATGAAAAATTTGATTTTCATGGAGGTGGAATGAAAATGGCATTGGATGGGTGAGGAAGAAGAAAAAGTTGCTAGAAGCTTGAAGAATCTGCTGGAAATTTGAAGAAGTTGCTAGAAACTTAGATATTTATGCCTTATGTTTATCCATTTTCTCATGTAATTACCAAAATGCCCTTAACAAGGTCATTTTGTCTTCTTCCTATCCTTTGTGCAATCTTTTTACTCTTTTGACACTGAGACAAAATCCATAATAGTCTAGAAATACTCGAGTTCATGAAAATGTAAAAATTCATACTCGAGATATAAAATGACCATTTTACCCTTACCATGGAAATTATCATTATTTCTATTTCCTTTATTTATTTCACCATCATTAACATCATTTATTTATTCCTTAGACCTACTTAGGCCTTAATAATAATAGAAAAATCCACTTCTAGGAGCCCACCACGAGAATTGATGAAATTACCCCTAGTCTGCATTATCGCGTCTACCCCTAGTTACGTGTCTATGGAGGTTGAAGTTTCACAGGTTCACTTCCAAATCACCTTTTTAACTCTGTAATTAACCTTAATTGGCATCCGTAAGCTTTATTAGCCACCATATCAAAGTACGGGGTACTACAGTCTCCCCCATTTAAAATGAATTCGTCCTCGAATTGAAATCAGCATAGTGTGAATAGTCAAAGTTCTAAAATTCTACCACATCACTTGTGTCAAGCATTCTGAACATAAGATCTTGGTTTATGTATTATATCGACTTCCAATCTTTATAGAAAATTTGACAATATCATAATATATTTAATCATGGGTACTACTCTTGTTGAATCAAAACAATATCATTCTTCATCTTATGAAGAGAATTCAAATATGCTATTAATTCTGGTCACACCTCAATCAAATCATCTTTAAATCATCAATTATGCATGTTTACTTAACCATCCACAACTCCTCTACCTTGATCTTTTATCAAACCTTCCCACATTCAAGCATTTCATAATATGTAAGGGTCAAAACACACTTTATTTATTTCAGATATATTTAACATCTGGATGATTCAAATCTAGTAACCACTAGTAACCATATTCCCAAAAACAAACTCCAATACTTTCATGATCGAGTGCTCACTAGATAAATCTCAACTTATACCACCAGGCATTTTAATAAACCATGACATCTCATGTATCTCCTTATGATCTTAACCAATCTCTTTAATCAATAACTCAACCTTTTAAAGTTAAAGTTGCTCAAAATTTTCTTTTAAAGTTCCTTTCCTAGTCTCGTCTTGATTACTAATCATCTCTATATTTCTAATGTCATGGCTAATTTGTCCGTCATCAACCACATACAACATATCTAACTTGAAATTCCTCAAATTACTCCAAATATCAAATTTCATGGCCTCATTAGTTTATCAATCTGAGGATGAAATTAGACATTGACCTGTCCTCAAGTGTAGTTTAAAATCAAGGAATCATTTACTAAGATCTTTACGAAATTAACTTCTTTCAGCCCTTTTTACCTTTGAAAATTAAATCCATCATCCTTCATTCTAAATCATGGGCTCCATGCCAATCAAGGCAGATTTCACACTTTTATGTACACAAATTCAAGTGCACACATTCACACATAAGCTATAAGCTTTTCCCCTAATCTTCATATATCATAACTATATATTAGAGCTATACCAAAACCAATACATCATTTTCCATTGCTCCTTAAGATGTTAAATTCATGCCATACTTCTCTATTTGTGTACTTCATAATAACCTAACAATTTCTAGCTCATAGTTAAGCTAGTTCATATGCCAAGCCCCTCAGGCTATCTCAAAACACCAAGTTTGATCACGATAAAATAAAATTTGATGAACTTATACCAAAAGCATAAACACTTACTTTTATGTTAACATTATCATAATCAACTTGTTTGCTACCAAAATCAGCGATAAATTATCTTAATCATTGTCTAGCACTATAACCATTGATAGTGTATCATCATCGAATAAAATTATAACCAACACCGTATGAGCTTTTGTACCAATATGCAACATATATATCCATACATATATTTTTTTTCAAAAATTTTAACTTCGAGTAACCTTAGGCATATCAAGCTCAATAAGCCATCTGTAAAACTAAAATAACCAACAATCAAGTTTAAAATCATTTCTTCTTATAGTTGGTTAGATCATGCTCATCTTTTATGGTGAATACACAAAGCTGATTTCAATATTCCATTCTCATACAAGAGTCAACCACTAATTGGCACCATCCCCTAACACCACGTGTTTTATAGTGATTTTCTTAGCCAAAATTCATATTATAGTATTCCAATCCTAGGTCATGTCTCATTACCAAATCTTTACTCGTATATGAGTATTTGAATTCTCAAATCACCACCTCATCGTTAAAGTTCTATCCTTATCTATCAATCATAGCTCCCCTGCACATTTACCAATACATTGCTAGGTTACTCACAAGCCACTCATGGCCATCCAAATTCGACCTCTTATAGCAAGTTAAGCTAGTATATTCCCTTATGCTTTTCTATACACTTCCAAAATGCTTAAACATTTCTTTTAACAAGGTTCTATTGAGAACTCAAACAATCAAAGGCTTACCTTCAAAGCCACTCATAACTTTAACAATTTAATGTATGCTTAATTTCTACTCATTGACCTCAATAGACATTAGTCAAAGATCTTCCAAGGTGTCCGTGTTTTTAATCCTAACCATACCATCTAACCTAGTACTCGCATAGATTATCCTCAAGCTTATTATGTTCGTTATAACAACATCAACATTTCTCCCATCATTTATCTTACTTTTCGTTCACTCTTTCTTTAGCCTTTATCAAGGCTTAATCTCTTGTCTCCTTTATTTCTTAGGGTTTGACTTTAGTTAGCATAATGTTTATCTTAATATTTCACATGGTAATTTATATCAAAAACTTTCCAACTTCTCATTTACCTACATGCCCATGTATAAGGCCATAAAGAAACTTCCCAATTCATACATATAAATACCTTTCAGAACCTTAAAACTCCGATTAACGAAGCTCATCATCAAGTCTAATCACCTTAATTCAATTTGTAAGTTCAACTTCACGCCTTTCACATCTTATTCATGCGTTCTAAACATGAGGTGTTCCTAGCGTTATGACACGGTGGCTGCTGAAGTTTGCTTAATCAACGCTATTCGTCCACATTTAAGGTTACTACATTAATCATCCTCAACCGTTTGGTATTCCTCCAAGCTTATGTCACAATTTCCATAACCATTTATATTCTTTTATGCTTATCACATATAATAGACCAAGCCAATATTTTCAATGTCATCTCATTCTTTAACACTTTTCAACCATCAATAAATCCAACCTTAGAACATTGTTTTTGTGAGACCTCAACCCCTATAGGCTCATAACTACGCATAGACGCAATAAAACAGGCTAGGGGTAGTTTCGTCATTTCCTCTAAAAAGCTTCCAAAAGAAGGTTTTATGCTATTTTAAGGTCAAAATAGGCATAAGACTGAATAAATAATGTGTAATGATGAAAACATGAAGAAAACTAGAAGTTTCGATAATTTTCACAATAGGGGCAAAATGGTCATTTTGCACCCCAAGTCAAAATTTTATGTTTTCGTAAACCCGAGTAGTTTAGATCATTGTGGACCTTGTCCCAGTGTCAAAAGAATAAAAAAATTGCACAAAGGATTGGAGAAGAACAAGTTAACTTGCTAAAGGGCATTTTCATAATTTCAAGGGGAATTGGATAAGTATGAGCTATAAATATCTTTCTTCCAGCAGCTTCCTCATTCTCCAGCAGCTTTTCTTCTTATTCCTTTTCCCTCTCATGTTTCTTCATCCTCCATGGGAGTCCTCTTCAAGCTTCCATAACTTTCTCTCTCTAGCTCTAATTTTCATGCCTTAGTGCACCTTTTCATGAAATCTTTGTGCTTTTTCACTCTCTCACTTTAAAACCCTTGAAAAAATTCCACTTTCATACTTTCTCTCACTAGTTAGGTGTTTAGAGAGAGAAAGAAAGAGAGCTCCCATAATAGCTTGGAAAATTTATCGGAAAGAATTTCAAAGTTTCAAGCTACCAAGGTGAGTAGGGGGTGTCAATTTTAAAAATTTTCATAAATATATACCTATAAGTATGATTTATTTTAATTGCAAAAATTATGGATAGCATGTGCTGGTAGATATTTTAGGGAATTGTGAATGTTTGTAGTTGAGGTTATCCACTCATTTTAGAGTGATTAGGGTAGTGAAAATAGATAGCCATTAAAATGACAATTGGAAGCTAGCTAAGAGAAAGCTTTAGACTTTATAAGTATGTGAATTGACAAATTGGTGATGCTAATGTGATGATAGGTTCCAGCGAAGCCCCATCATCCCATTTGGACAATTATGGAAGTTAGGATCGGCTTAAGGCTCAAATAATACCGGTGAGTGGACTTGCATTTCAAAATTTGTTTTAGGAATGTGAATGTAATTGTACAAACATTTGAAAGATTTTATCCAGCTTTTCTTTAAAAATGTACCTTGGGAATAAACCTTTTGTGAAGTGTTTTTATCTTGTGAAAATGTGCTATATAAATGGTTTATGTGTTATCACAATATGATGATATGTATAATATGCATTGGGTGTTTCTTTCGCATGTTGTTGTGGACCCGGCTATGTGCGAGTAGGAGTGCGCATAAGCCGATGCTGACCCAGCCATGTACTAGTGGGGAGTGCACATGAGCTAATAACGATGGGAGAGTGTGCATGATGATGGATATATATATATACATATATAGATATGTGTGTCATGGAAAGTTCATGAATATGTATATGGTTGAAATGCATGTGAAATTTGACATGTTAAGCTTTGGGAATTTATATGTGTTTCATGTTGCATTTGTCATGTGGACAGGGTGGCCTTTTCTTGAGGAAATAGGGAATTTTTGCTAGTGCCTTGTTTCTCGCTGTAACAAGAAACTCTTCAATTTTTAAGGGTTTCACCAGACATGGTTCTCGCTGCAATGAGAAAGTTTGTGTTTTATGGCTTGAATCTCATTGCAGCAAAAAACTTTCTATTTCGCTTAGTATCTTGATCGATTGCTGTGCTATTTTCCACTTCTTTGGTACCATAGTTGAGCATGGACTTCCAACATTAAGGAATAAAAAAAGTTAAGTTTAAAATGAAGGGTTTAGTGAGAAACCCTCGGCCAGTTGATAATTTAAGTCAAATGTCGTTACAGTGGAAAGGCATTCTTAATAACTTGACTTGAATTGCATGAAAGTTATTAAAGTTTTCATTCTTCAAATCTTTTGTTGAGCATGGACCCTTTACATTAAGTGCTTTAATCAATTGGGGTTCTCGTGAGGGGTTTTGATAAGCACTAAATTAAATTGCATTGTTTTGAAATAAGTGCATCATGATTTTTAAATCCTTCCTTACTGTTACTTGTTCCCTTCCTTATTCACTCACTAGGTTTATACTCACCGTTTTCAACTTCATGTTTTCAGATCATGAGGTAGCTGGTAACTAGGTCGAAGTGTCTTCGTATATTCGACCCTTAGTAGGTGTCTCGACATTCAGTAGCTGTACATTCATCCGAGTCTTTCCGTTGGAAGTCGAGTACTCTTTTGTTGTGTATAGACAAACCCAATGTAAATTGTTAAGACATATGTTTAGACAATGCATGTATATTAGTTGGTAATGCCATTATAAGTTGGCAATGAATAGCATTAACTAGATTCTAAATTATGAAATGTGACTTTAGTAATTTGATGGAATAATGAGCAGGATAATATAGCTAGGCTTGCTTGGGCTTAGTGGGTTACGTCCATTAAGCCCTCGCACCGGTCATGGCCCGGGATTTGGGTCCTCACAGTTTTAATATTGTATAATGACTTCACCATATACAAATAACACCACACACATCATTATTCACTGTTTCTAGTGTTCCACAATTCCTCGGTATTCACAACTAATTGTCTTTCTTATTTTATGACTTAAATAGTTTAACCACTTCAACTTAATATTGTGAGACCTTGTCAAGCTCGATTAAATGACGGTATTGTACTGAGTGGTACAACTAAGTTAAATCGAGCCTTGAACTAGTTCAAATAAAAATTCTAAGAGGAGATTGAAAATTTTGAAACGCACAGAATGACTTAGAATAGTGATTTAGAGTTCAAGGTTCAGTTTGGAGTCCATCAGGAAAATTGACCGATTAGGGACAAACGGTCATTTTACCATTTGATGATTTAATAGAGATTTCTAGCCAAGATTTGATCACATTTGACCAAGAATAATTATATGAAATATAATTATGATTATTGGAGTATAAAATGATGTTTAGTAGTGAAAATTTTTGATTCCCGGTGTTTTTGGAGCACAAGGGTAAAATGGTAATTTTGGCACTAAAAGACTAAACGGGAATTTTTATAAAATGATTTTTACCCCATTTGGTTAATATTGATCAATATTAGTGTTATTTGAGGTTGAAAAGTATAAATAATGTGATTTCGGTACATTTCAGAGTATAAGGGCAAAATCGTAATTTTTTCACCCCGGGGGCAAATCGGTAAATTTTTTTGCCTCAGAACTTGTCAAGACCAAGGGATTTTAAATGTAGTAGGATTGGATAAATACCAGACTATTTGTGGTGGAAAATTTAGAAGAAAAAGTCAAAGTTAAAAATTGGGCCAATAAGCATGTGACACGTGGCATGCTTGATTATTTTATTATTTTCTTTAGAAATCAGCCTATTAATTCCCCAATTCTCTCACCATATTCGGCCTAGACAACCAGCAACAAGGAAAAAGGAAAAACAAGAAAACCTAGGTGGAAATTCAAAGAAAAAGTGAAGAAATCAAGGAAACAAGCTAGGTAAGTTAAAATTTCTTAAATTCTCCTTGATACCTAGCTTAACCATGCTTTTGTTCTTGATTTCCATGGTTGAATATTGAGTTATCATGATGAATTCAATTCTAAAAAATGGGTATGGAAGAGGAATTGTTGTTGGAATAATTTGATTTTAGACTATGTTAGTGTGTAGGGATAGTTAAGCATGGTTATGAACAAAAACACAAAAGAAATATTCAATTTCTCTAGGGTTCTGTCACGACCCAATTTCCCGGGCAATGACCGGCGCATGAGCTCAATGAGCATAGCTCACTAAGCCCAAGCAAGCCTATCCATTTACCTTTGCTTAACAAATTTATCATATCATGCATACACACACACCTTTTCTCGAGTGTGAACATAGCCAAAACACAATGGCATTATCGATAATAAAATACATGCACTATACCAGTCATGTATTTAGCAATTTACATTGCATATACATATTCACATTGTTAGATTGTATTCATAATACAAAAGGACCCATGACTTCCAGCGGAGACATTTACAATAAAAAGGATTACTATCGAATGCCAGACACATACCCAGGAGATGAACTATGAGGACTCCTCGATCTAGGGTCCAACAGTCACCTGATCTGAAAACATGAATTTTTATAAAACGTGAGTACAATACTCAGTGAGTGAACAAGGAAGGGAACAAGCAACAATTAGGGAGAATTTAAAATCATGATGCACTTGTTTCAAAACAATACAATTTAGTTCATTCCTATTTAAAACCCCTCCAAACTCGAGAGTTTTTCGCTACAGCGAGCATGAATTTCGCTATAGTGAAAACAGAGCAATAAGAGAAACATTTTTTCTCACTCAACAAAAAGCCATCCTGCTAAACTAATAAAATCAACCTCAAATTCATGAAAATTCTCAAAGTACAATGTGTCAACTTTCATGTACATTACAACCATAAATCATTGTCCATCAATTTGCTATATCACACATATTTACATATGTATATATATATATATGTATATACCCATCATCATCATCTCACCAACCCATTACCATCATCACCGACTCATCATCATCATCACCAGCTCATGCGCACTCCCTACTCGCACATGGCTGGGTCATCACCGAGTTATGCACACTCCCTACTCGCACATAACTGGGTCATCAACGGGTTATGCGCACTCCCTACTCGCACATAACCAGGTCATCCTCGGCTTATGCGCACTCCCTACTCGCACATAGCCGAGTCAACATAATTACACAACGTTATATTCAAGCATATATGTATATCAACATAATGCAGCCACATAGAAATCCATAATAACCACATTTCATAACATAAACTTTTTCTCAAAAGCTTGTTCCCAAGGCATTCATTTTCATAAAAAAAAATTTATAAAATCATTCAAACACTTTGTTCAAAACAATCATATTCCCAAAACAATTTTAATAGGCAGTCCACTCACAGGTGTCAAAAATCCGGATTCCGAGTGAACTCTGACTAATAGTCCTCAGGCGTAATTCCTTTGCCTTTTCCGGACGTCTCACCACCTTGACAAATAACAAAGTCGAGGAATTTACTATATTGTCCCTAAATTGATATAAATTAATTTAAACTACTAATGCTTGATATGTAAATGCAAAAATATGTCCGATTACCGCTTCATCACGGTATCGATTAAATTCTACCGATCACCCGATTAATCGGCGATTGTGTCCAAATCACCTCCAAATTAATTCATTTCTCCTCTAATACCTTAATTTACCACATACATTTAAATAAAGCCAAATTCAGCATTAGAACCCTCACAATTCCTTATAGAAAAAATTTGGTCATTTGGTGTACTAGCATCGAATTTTTTTCTACATAACCGTTTCACCTTAATTCATCATTTTTCATGCCATTTTCCTTGAAATAAAAACAATCGCCCATTGATATTCAGCCCTCATGGTTCGACCAACAAGGAACCCTAGAGAAATTGAATATTTCTTTTGTGTTTTTGTTCATAACCATGCTTAACTATCCCTAAACACTAACATAGTCTAAAATCAAATTATTCCAACAACAATTCCTCTTCCATACCCATTTTTCAGAATTGAATTCATCATGATAACTCAATATTCAACCATGGAAAACAAGAACAAAAGCATGGGTAAGCTAGGTATCAAGGAGAATTAAAGAAATTTTAACTTACCTAGCTTGTTTCCTTGATTTCTTCACTTTTTCTTTGAATTTCCACCTAGGTTTTCTTGTTTTTCCTTTTGTTCTTCCTTTTTTCTTGTTGCTGGATGCCTAGGCCGAATATGGTGAGGGAATTGGGGATTTAATGGGCTGATTTCTATAGAAAATAATAAAATAATCAAGCATGCCATGTGTCACATGCTTATTGGCCCAATTTTTAACTTTTTGACTTTTTCTTCTTAATTTTCCACCACAAATATTCTGGTATTTATCCAATCCTACCACAATTAAAATCCCTTGGTCTTGACAAGTGCTGGGGTGAAAAATTTACCGATTTGCCCCTGGGGCAAAAAAATTACTATTTTGCCCTTTTACTCCGAAATGTATCGGAATCTCATTATTTCTACTTTTCAACCTAAAATAACAGTAATATTGATCAATATTAACCAAATGGGGCAAAAATTGTTTAAAAAAAATTTTCGTTTAGTCCTTTAGTGGCAAAATTACCATTTTACCCTTGTGCTCCATAAATACTGAGAATCACAATTTTTCACTGCTAAACATCATTTTATACTCCAATAATCATAATTATATTTCATGTAATTATTCTTGGTCAAATGTGATCAAATCTTGGCTAAAAATCTCAATTTTATCATCAAATGGTAAAATGACCGTTTTGTCCCTAATTGGTCAATTTTCTGATGGACTCCAAACTGGACCTTGAACTCCAAATCACTATTCTAAGCCATTCTGTTGATTTTAAAATTTTCAAATTCCTCTTAGAATTTCTATTTGAACTAGTTCAAGGCTCGATTTAACTTAGTTGTACCACTCGGTACAATACCGTCTTTTAATCGAGCTTGACAGGGTCTCACAAGTTCCTTGTTGGTCGAACCATGAGGGCTGAATATCAATGGGAGATTGTTTTTATCTCAAGGAAAATGGCTTGGAAAATGATGAATTAAGGTGAAACGGTTATGTAGAAAAAATTTCGGTGCTAGTGCACCAAATGACCGAATTTTTCTATAAGGAACTGTGAGGGTTCTAATGCTGAATTTGGCTTTATTTAAATGGTATGTGGTAAATTAAGGTATTAGAGGAGAAATGAATTAATTTGAAGGTGATTTGGACACAATCGCCAATTAATCGGGTGATCAGTCAAATTTAATCGATACCGTGATTAAGCAGTAATCAGACGTATTTTTACATTTACATATCAAGCATTAGTAATTTAAATTAATTTATATCAATTTAGGGACAATATAGTAAATTCCTCGACTTTGTTATTTATCAAGGTGGTGAGACATCCGAAAAAGGCAAAGGAATTGCGCTTGAGGACTATTAGTTCGAGTTCACCCGAAATCTGGATTTTTGACACCTATGAGTGGACTGCCTATCAAAATTTTTTTGGGAATATGACTGTTTTGAACTAAGTGTTTGAATGATTTTATGAAATTTTTTTCATGAAAATGAATGCCTTGGGAACAAGCTTTTGAGAAAAAATTTATGTTATGAAATGTGGTTATTATGGATTTTTATGTGGCTGCGTTATGTTGATATACATATATGCTTGAATATAATGTTGTGTAATTATATTGACTCAACTATGTGCGAGTACGGAGTGCGCATAAGCCGAGGATGACCCGGTTATATGCGAGTAGGGAGTGCGCATAACCCGGTGATGACCCAGCCATGTGCGAGTAGGGAGTGCGCATGAGCTGATGATGATGATGATGAATTGGTGATGATGATGATGGGTTGGTGAGATGATGATGATGGGTATATACGTATATATATATATATATATATATATATATATATACATATGTAAATATGTGTGATATAGCAAATTGATGGACAATGATTTATGGTTGTAATGTACGTGAAATTTGACACATTGTACATTGAGAATTTTCATGAATTTTAGGTTGATTTTACTAGTTTAGCAGGATGGCTTTTTGTTGAGTGAGGAAAAATGTTTCTCTTGTTGCTTTGTTTTCACTGCAGCGAAATTCATGCTCGCTGCAGCGAAAAACTCTAGGGTTTGGAGGGGTTTTAAATAGGAATGAAATAAATTGCATTGTTTTGAAACAAGTGCATCATGATTTTAAATTCTCCCTAATTGTTGCTTGTTCCCTTCCTTGTTTACTCACTGGGTTTATACTCACCATTTTCAAATTTATGTTTTCAGATCATGAGGCAGCCGATAATTAGGACAAGGTGTCCTTGTAGACTTGTGTCCATTTTTTGGTAGGTGTCTCGGCATTCGGTAGCTGTATATTCATCCGAGTCCCTCCGCTGGAAGTCGAGTATTATTTTGTTATGTATAGATGAACTTAATGTAAATTTTAAATGAGTAATGCCAGTATGAGTTGGCAATGTATATCACTATTTTGATTCAAAGTCATGAACTAGGACTTAGTGATAATAGATAGAATCATAAGTAAGATAAATAATAGGCTTGCTTGGGTTTAGTGGATTACATCCATTGGACCCATGCACTGGTCAAGACCCGAAATTTAGGTCGTGACAATGTTGGTATTAGAACCCTAGGTTTGTCTAGGTCCTAGAACTTCCTTCTGTTAGTCCAGCGGAGAGTCGGGTCTTTATGTGGGAACTCCAGTTGTGAAGTGTGAACCGCGGCACATTTTACAACCAAGTGACTGCATAGATTCCCTATCTTAGAAACTACCTTTTGCCTTAACTATGATTATGAAATGTGTTTAATAGTAGGTGTTTGCTCTTGTCTAGGTAAGAATGCCGCCTAAGACACGAGCCGCCTCAAGACGGATGGGGGAGCAAGATACCTCTCATGAGATGACAAATAGGCCACGGACATCCACCCGGAGGGGTCGAGGTAGACGTGGCAGGGCCACTAGGCCGGTGAGGTCAGATACGCCTGTGAGTAAGCAAGAGGAGGGACAGTCCTTAGGTGATATAGATAGACACCTAGTTAGGGGCATTACTATTGAGGATTTGGCGGTAGGCCTACAGGGAGTTAACCAGGTTGTAGAGATGATGGTGACCCGTATGGAGGATATATAAAGGGTAGTAGAGGGGAGATCTGCAGTACAAGAATCCCCTAGCTCCCAAGGGCAAGCCGATCGCCAACATCATGAGGTCGAGAGGGGACATCTAGATATTTCTCTTCCTAACTTTCTCAAGCTTAAGCCTCTAACATTTTCAGGGTCTGATGCATCGAAGAAACCTCAGATTTTCTTGGATAAGATGGAGAAAATTTGTAAGGCCTTGGGATGTTCTAGTGTTCGGTCAGTTGAGCTAGCCGCCTTCCAATTAGAGGATGTGGCGCAGGAATGGTATAGCTCTTTATGTAGAGACAGACCGACTAATGCAACACCGTTGGCCTGGAGTGAGTTCAGTGCAGCCTTCTTCGATCGATTCTTGCAACTCAGTGTGTGTAATGCCAGAGCCAGAGAGTTTGAGACTTTGGTACAGACTTCGAGTATGACGGTGTTTGAGTATGACATCAAGTTCGCGCAACTAGCTCGTTATGCGCCTTATCTCGTTTCTATTGAGGAGATGAAGATTCAAAGGTTTGTGGATAGGTTAGTGGAGCCATTATTTAGGGTTGTGGCATCCCGAGCTTTCACTACCTATTCTGCAATAGTGGATCGTGCTCAAAGCATCGAGATGAGGACCAGTGAGAGTAGGGCTGTGAGAGATAGAGCACAAAGGGGCAAGACAGAGGGTTATCAGGGCCGTAGAGATTTCAACAGTGGTGGTTCATCTTCTAGCCGTCAGGGTCCACAGAGGGACACACGGTTACCTCAGCAGGGGAGTGATGCGTCTGGTGCTAATATTAGGATGGGACAGAGAACCTTCAGTTCTAGGAGGCAGCAAGATTCTAGACAGAGTAGTCAAGTCACCCGCTCTTGTGATACTTATGGGAGACGACATAGTGGACGGTGCTTCCTTACTACAAGAACTTGTTACAGGTGCGGTCAACCTGGGCATATTATGAGGGATTGTCCGGTGACACATCAATCACCAGATTCTGCTCGTGGTTCCACCCAGCCAACTTCATCTGCTCCGTCAGTTGTTGTCTCATCTAGTCGGGAGGCTAGTGGATCGAGAGGTAGAGGTGCTGGTACTTCCTCTCAGGGCAGACCATCTGGGTCCGAATATCAAAGTTCTGTTGGTAGAGGCTAGGCGAGGGTGTTTGTTTTAACACAGCAGGAGGCTCAAACATCCAATGTCGTGGTCTCAAGTATTCTCTCTGTTTGTAATATGAATGCTCCGGTACTATTTGATCCTGGTGCTACCCATTCTTTTATCTCTCCATATTTTGCATCTTGGTTGGGTAGAGATCGTGTTAGGAAAGAGGAACAATTAGTGGTGTCTACTCCTTTAAAGGAGATATTTGTGGCCGAGTGGGAATATGAGTTATGTGTAGTGCGAGTCAAGGACAAAGACACTTGGGTGAATCTAGTGGTGTTAGACACCTTAGACTTTGATGTGATCTTGGGGATGGATTGGTTATCACCCTGTCATGCTAGTGTGGACTGTTATCATAAATTGGTTAGATTTGATTTCCCCTGTGAATCATCATTTAGTATTCAGGGCGATAGGAGTAATGCTCCAACCAATTTGAAATCGGTCATTCCTGCCAGAAGGTTAATACGACAGGGTTGTATAGGTTACTTGGCTGTTGTAAGGGATACTCAGGCGAAGGTTGGAAATGTAAGTCAAGTGTCAGTGGTGAAGGAGTTCGTGGATGTATTTCCCGAGGAGCTACCAGGTTTACCTCCTGAGCAGGAGATCGAATTTTGCATAGATTTAATTCCCGACACTAGACTTATATCCATACCCCCATATAGAATGGCACTAGCAGAGCTTAAAGAGCTTAAGGATCAATTAGAGGATTTGTTGTATAAAGGCTTCATCCTCCATAGCGTATTCCCATGGGGAGCACCAGTGTTATTTGTGAAGAAGAAAGATGGGTCACTTAGGCTGTGCATTGATTATCGATAGCTTAATAAAGTGATGGTGAAGAATAAGTATCCTCTCCCAAGGATAGATGATTTATTTGATCAACTACAAGGAGGACAATGTTTTTCTAAGATAGATCTGCGATCTGGGTACCATCGGTTGAGAATCCGGAATGAAGATATACCCAAGACCGCATTTCGAACAAGATATGGGCACTATGAGTTCTTAGTGATGTCATTTGGGCTCACGAATGCTCCTGCAGCCTTTATGGATTTGATGAACCGAGTGTTCAAACCTTATTTGGATAAGTTAGTGGTGGTGTTTATTGATGACATTTTGATATATTCGAAGAGCTGAGAGGAGCATGAGCAGCATCTTAAGATAGTACTCTAAATTTTGAGAGAATATCAATTGTATGCTAAGTTCTCCAAGTGTGAGTTTTGGCTCGAAAGTGTTGCATTCTTGGGGCATGTGGTATCTAAAGATGGGATACAAGTTGATTCAAAGAAAATTGAAGCAGTGGAAAAATGGCCAAGGCCAACATCAGTTACGGAGATTAGAAGCTTTGTGGGTTTAGCTGGTTATTATCGTCGCTTTGTGAAGGACTTCTCCAAAATAATTGCCCCTCTGACTAAGCTGACACGTAAAGATACAAAATTTGAGTGGTCTGATGCTTGTGAGAATAGTTTTGAGAAACTTAAGGCATGTCTCACCACAGCTCCAGTGTTAAGCTTACCGCAAGGCATAGGGGGTTACACGGTGTTTTGTGATGCATCGGTGGTTGGTTTAGGATGTGTATTAATGCAACATGGGAAGGTGATTGCGTATGCATCTAGGCAACTTAAAAGGCATGAGCAGAATTACCCCATACACGATTTGGAAATGGCAGCAATCGTGTTTGTCTTAAAGATTTGGAGACATTACTTGTATGGTGAGACTTACAAGATATACAAGGACCGCAAAAGTCTGAAGTATATATTTCAGCAGAGGGATCTTAACTTACAGCAACGTAGATGGATGGAGTTGCTAAAGGATTATGATTGTACTCTTCTTTATCATCTCGGTAAGGCCAATGTAGTGGCGGATGCCTTGAGCCGAAAATCAATGGAAAGCTTGGCACATATTTCTACTGATAGGAGATCCTTGGTTAGAGAGATCCATAGCTTGGGAGACATAGGTGTGCGTTTGAAAGTTGCGGAGACAAATGCTTTGCTAGCACACTTTAGAGTGAGGCCTATTTTAATGGACAGGATTAAAGAAGCACAAAGTAAAGATGAGTTTGTGACTAAGGCCTTAGAGGATCCTCAGGGTAGGAAAGGAAAAATGTTTACTAAAGGCACAGATGGAGTGTTGAGGTATGGAACTAGACTTTATGTGCCTGATGGTGACGGGTTGAGGAGAAAAATATTGGAGAAAGCTCACATGGCAGCTTATGTGGTACATCCAGGGGCTACAAAGATGTATCAAGATTTGAAATAGGTGTATTGGTGGGAAGGGCTTAAGAGAGATGTAGCTGAGTTTGTCTCCAAGTGCCTAGTTTGTCAGCAGGTTAAGGCTGAGCATCAAAAGCCTGCAGGGCTACTACAGCCATTAACAATACCCGAGTGGAAGTGGGAACATATTGCTATGGACTTTATAACGGGTTTGCCTCAAACTAGTGGGGGATATGATTCAATTTGGATAGTAGTGGACCGATTAACAAAGTCAGCTCATTTTCTTCTAGTTAAGACTACTTATGGGGCTGCCCAATATGCTCAAGTTTATGTGGATGAGATAGTGCGACTGCATGGTATTCTCATTTCTATAGTATCTGACAGAGGAGCTTAGTTTACTAGTAGGTTTTGGGGAAAGTTATAAGAAGCATTGGGCACTAAGTTGGATTTCAGCACAGCTTTCCACCCTCTGGCTGATGGACAGTCTGAACGGACCATATAGACATTGGAGGATATGTTGAGGGCTTGTGTGACAAACCTTAGTGTCAGGTGGGAGCAATATCTACCTTTAGTGGAATTTGCCTACAATAACAGTTTCCAAACTAGCATCCAAATGGCACCATTTGAGGCATTATTTGGACGGAGATGTAGGTCACCCATTGGATGGCTAGAGGCAGGAGAAAGGAAACTTTTGGGGCCTGAGTTGGTGCAGGATGCCACTAAGAAAATACGCGTGATCCGTCAGAGGATGTTAACAACACAAAGTAGACAAAAGTCATATGCTGATAACCGACGGAGAGACTTGGAGTTCCAACTAGGAGAACATGTATTTTTGAAAGTTTCGCCAACTAAAGGGGTAATGAGGTTTGGCAAGAAAGGGAAGTTAAGTCCTCGGTATATAGGGCCATTCGAGATCTTAGAAAGGGTTGGAGCGGTGGCTTATCGTCTGGCTTTACCGCCAGACCTTTCAAATATTCATCCCGTGTTTCATGTGTCCATGCTTAGGAAGTACAACTCAGATCCATCACATGTAATACGGTATGAAACCATTCAGTTGCAAGATGATCTAACCTATGAGGAACAACCGATAGCTATCCTTGATAGGCAAGTTAAAAAGCTCCATTCAAAGGATGTAGCCTGAGTGAAAGTGTTGTGGCGGAATCACACTAGCGAGGAGGTAACGTGGGAAGCTGAGGATGACATGCGAACAAAGCATCCACACCTCTTCGATATGTAAAGATAACCCACTCTACATTGAGTTTAAATTCGGGGACCGAATTTTTATTAGTGGGGGAGAATGCGAGACCCTGTTAAGCTCGATTAAATGATGGTATTGTAACGAGTGGTACAACTAAGTTAAATCGAACCTTGAACTAGTTCAAATAGAAATTCGAAGAGGAGATTGAAAATTTTGAAACCCACTGAATGACTTAGAATAGTGATTCGGAGTTCAAGGTCCAGTTTGGAGTCCATCAAGAAAATTAACCGATTAGGGACAAAACGGTCATTTTACCATTTGATGATTTAATAGAGATTTCTAGCCAAGATTTGATCACATTTGACCAATAATAATTATATGAAATATAATTATGATTATTGGAGTATAAAATGATGTTTAGCAGTGAAAAATTTTGATTCTCGGTGTTTTTGGAGCACAAGGGCAAAATGATAATTTTGCCACTAAAGGACTAAACGGGAATTTTTATAAAATGATTTTTACCCCATTTGGTTAATATTGATCAATATTAGTGTTATTTGAGGTTGAAAAGTATAAATAATGTGATTCCGGTACATTTAGAAGTATAGGGGCAAAATCATAATTTTTTTGCCCCGGGGGCAAATCAGTGAATTTTTATGTCCTAGCACTTGTCAAGACCAAGTGGTTTTAAATGTGGTAGGATTGGATAAATACCAGAATATTTGTGGTGGAAAATTTAGAAGAAAAAGTCAAAAAGTTAAAAATTGGGCCAATAAGCATGTGACACATGGCATGCTTGATTATTTTATTATTTTCTATAGAAATCAGCCTATTAAATCCCCAATTCTCTCACCATATTCGGCCTAGACAACCAGCAACAAGAAAGAAGGAAGAACAAAAGGAAAAACAAGAAAACCTAGGTGGAAATTCAAAGAAAAAGTGAAGAAATCAAGGAAACAAGCTTGGTAAGTTAAAATTTCTTAAATTCTCCTTGATACCTAGCTTAACCATGCTTTTGTTCTTGATTTCCATGGTTGAAAATTGAGTTATCATGATGAATTCAATTCTGAAAAATGGGTATGGAAGAGGAATTGTTGTTGGAATAATTTGATTTTAGACTATGTTAGTGTTTAGGGATAGTTAAGCATGGTTATGAACAAAAACACAAAAGAAATATTCAATTTCTCTGGGATTCCTTGTTGGTCGAACCATGAGGGCTGAATATCAATGGGAGATTGTTTTTATCTCAAGGAAAATGGCTTGGAAAATGATGAATTAAGGTGAAACGATTATGTAGAAAAAATTTCGGTGCTAGTGCACCAAATGACCGAATTTTTCTATAAGGAACTGTGAGGGTTCTAATGCTGAATTTGGCTTTATTTAAATGGTATGTAGTAAATTAAGGTATTAGAGGAGAAATGAATTAATTTGGAGGTGATTTGGACACAATCGCCAATTAATCGGGTGACCGGTCGAATTTAATCGATACCGTGATTAAGCGGTAATCGGACATATTTTTCCATTTACATATGAAGCATTAGTAATTTAAATTAATTTATATCAATTTAGGGATAATATAGTAAATTCCTCGACTTTGTTATTTGTGAAGGTGGTGAGACGTTCGGAAAAGGCAAAGGAATTGCGCTTGAGGACTATTAGTTCGAGTTCACCCAGAATCCGAATTTTCGACACCTATGAGTGGACTGCCTATCAAAATTGTTTTGGGAATATGACTGTTTTGAACAAAGTGTTTGAATGATTTTATGAAATTTTTTTCATGAAAATGAATGCCTTGGGAACAAGCTTATGTTATGAAATGTGGTTATTATGGATTTCTATGTGGCTGCATTATGTTGATATACATATATGCTTGAATATAATGTTGTGTAATTATATTGACTTGACTATGTGTGAGTAGGGAGTGCGCATAACCCGAGGATGACCGGGTTATGTGCGAGTAGGGAGTACGCATAACCCGATGATGACCTAGCCATGTGCGAGTAGGGAGTGCGCATGAGCTAGTGATGATGATGATGAACTGGTGATGATGATGATGGGTTGGTGAGATGATGATGATGGGTATATACGTATATATATATATATATACATATGTAAATATGTGTGATATAGCAAATTGATGGACAATGATTTATGGTTGTAATGTACGTGAAATTTGACATATTGTACTTCGAGAATTTTCATGAATTTTAGGTTGATTTTATTGGTTTAGCAGGATGGCTTTTTATTAAGTGAGGAAAAATGTTTCTCTCGTTGCTCTGTTTTCATTGCAGCGAAATTCATGCTCGCTGTAGTGAAAAACTCTAGGGTTTGGAGGGGTTTTAAATAGAAATGAACTAAATTGCATTGTTTTGAAACAAGTGCATCATGATTTTAAATTCTCCCTAATTGTTGCTTGTTCACTTCCTTGTTCACTCACTGGGTTTATACTCACCATTTTCAAATTCATGTTTTCAGATCACGAGGCAGTCGATAATTAGGACGAGGTGTCCTTGTAGACCTGTGTCCATCTTTTGGTAGGTGTCTCGGCATTCGATAGCTGTATATTCATCCGAGTCCCTCCGCTGGAAGTCGAGTATTATTTTGTTATGTATAGATAAACTTAATGTAAATTTTAAATGAGTAATGCCAGTATGAGTTGGCAATGTATATCACTATTTTGATTCAAAGTCATGAAATAGGACTTAGTGATAATAGATAAAATCATAAGTAAGATAAATAATAGGCTTGCTTGGGTTTAGTGACGTCCATTGGACCCATGCGCCGGTCATGACCTGGAATTTGGGTCGTGACAAATATCATCATGAATTTTGTCTATCTTGATCATTCTACTTAGGTTCATATTATTACTTCGAAATTCTAAAATTTATTCTTCCCCCATTTCCATAATTAATTCTAATAATGTATATTATGTCAATTAGTGTCTTATAGTACCATCTATGCAACCCATCAAGCACATTGTGTTCAAATCTCAAATCGCTAAGAATAATTCTTTATTCCCACCGATGACATGAGTAACTCCACATATACATATATACATCCATTTAAATGTCAACATCCCTTACCATGTGTAAGAACCCCTTCTTACTTTCCTCAATTTTGACATATCTAGTCCTCATTTCACCCTTTGTGGTATGCCTAGATTATCCTTTGGGCATAGTTCACTACTAGCATTCATATACTTTTACCATAACGTTTGGCACAAATTTGATTAAACAATTATCTCCAAATTTACTCTTAGATACACATATATAAAATTGTACATCACTTAGTTTTGAGATCTTGACTCTACTCATCAATTCTCAACCAATTACATCTACAAGATAGACAATTCACTTAATTTTTACGTCTTGCCTTTGCGATCATAAAAATCAGAATTTCTTAAACTTAGGATGCAGAAGCTCCCTTTTTGAGCTTATCCTACAATCCACATTTCCCAAGTCCCTTACCTTTGAAGAAGTCACATTCAAGGCTAATCATTTTTATCATAGTTTGCATGCTTAATCCAAATAGAGTCCTAAATCAATCTTTAAAGCAATTTGTGTATCAAGCTCAAATATAGGACTCCACATGGCATTTAGACTAAAATCAACATTTCTACGTCATTTAACTTCAAACTACCAAACCCACAGCTAACCCTTTAATCCTTTGACCTCACACTAAACATAGCAAAATTCGAGCTCATCTCTAAAGCAGTTTGGTTTGCTAGCCTTTTTCTTGATGACCACACCTCATTTACAACAACCACTAGTCATTCCAGCCAAAGTACGCCCCTTGTTACCATTATCACACGTGCTCCTCTATATTGACCTCAAATACAATTCATAGTCATCAAATTTTCTTCCCATTGACAATCTTGGGCTCAAATTTTAACTCCACCAAATGAACAAGTTATCACAGACCTATTAATCTAACTCCACTTTCCTCCATCTTTAATCGAAGGGATTTGTTATTTCATTAACCTTTCATTAGGAGAATTTGCTTAAAATCTTTCGAACAACAGCTCATGTCTCAAGTGGCATCTCAAACTCGGACAACGACACCACTTATGACATTTACATAATCTTAGTAAAAAGGTAGGTTACTAGGAATAAGAGTTCATATAGCCTCCTATCTATGAATTGTGTTACAGTCACAAACCATAAACAAGACTCTACATTAACTTCGACAACTTCACTGACTGACACGAGAATCCATAAGACTCGACTAAACTAAGAGCTTTGATACCACCTTTGTCACAGCCTAATTTCTGGGACATGATAGGCGCAAGGGCCCAATGGGCTCAACCCACTAAGCCGAAGTAAGCTTTTTTGTATAATCTTATATAGTAATTCATATCCCTTTAAAATCCAAGATTCATAATGTTCAAATATAGTCCATTTGAAAACAATTCATTAAACCCAATTCTACATTCATAATGGCATCATCTACCATAACATACATATATAGCTTGACAAATGAATCTTAGTATTTGACCTCAAGTATTCATATACACATAATTAGGCCTTGACAGTCAGCGGAGTGACTCTAGTCACGGTTGCTAACATTTAATGTCATGGTAAACCTAGCAAGCAATGTGTCACGACCCAATTTCTCGGGCCATGACCGGCACATGAGCTCAATGAGCATAGCTCACTAAGCCCAAGCAAGCCTATCCATTTACCTTTGCTTAACAATTTTATCATATCATGCATACACACACACTTTTTTTCGGGTGTGAACATAGCCAAAACACAATGGCATTATAGATGATAATATACATGCACTATACTAGTCATGTATTTAGCAATTTACATTGCATACACATATTCACATTGTTAGATTATATTCATAATACAAAAGGACCCATGACTTCCAGCGGAGACATTTACAATAAAAGGGATTACTATCGAATGCCAGACACATACCCAGGAGATGAACTATGAGGACTCCTCGATTTAGTGTCCAACAGTCACCTGATCTGAAAACATGAATTTTTATAAAACGTGAGTACAATACTCAGTGAGTGAACAAGGAAGGGAACAAGCAACAATTAGGGAGAATTTAAAATCATGATGCACTTGTTTCAAAACAATACAATTTAGTTCATTCCTATTTAAAACCCCTCCAAACCCGAGAGTTTCTCGCTACAGCGAGCATGAATTTCACTGCAGTGAAAACAGAGCAACAAGAGAAACATTTTTTTCTCACTCAACAAAAAGCCATCCTGCTAAACTAATAAAATCAACCTAAAATTCATGAAAATTCTCAAAGTACAATGTGTCAACTTTCATGTACATTACAACCATAAATCATTGTCCATCGATTTGCTATATCACACATATTTACATATGTATATATATATATATATATATGTATATACCCATCATCATTATCTCACCAACCCATTACCATCATCACCAACTCATCATCATCATCACCAGCTCATGCGCACTCCCTACTCGCACATGGCTGGGTCATCACCGAGTTATGCACACTCCCTACTCGCACATAACCGGGTCATCACCGGGTTATGCGCACTCCCCACTCGAACATAACCAGGTCGTCCTCGGCTTATGCGCACTCCCTACTCACACATAGCCGAGTCAACATAATTACACAACAGTATATTCAAACATATATGTATATCAACATAATGCAGCCACATAGAAATCCATAATAACCACATTTCATAACATAAACTTTTTCTCAAAAGCTAGTTCCCAAGGCATTCATTTTCATGAAAAATTGCATAAAATCATTCAAACACTTTGTTCAAAATAGTCATATTCCCAAAACAATTTTGATAGGCAGTCCACTCACAGGTGTCGAAAATCCAGATTCCGGGTGAACTCTGACTAATAGTCCTCAGGCGTAATTCCTTTGCCTTTTCCGGACGTCTCACCACCTTGACAAATAACAAAGTCGAGGAATTTACTATATTGTCCCTAAATTGATATAAATTAATTTAAACTACTAATGCTTGATATGTAAATGCAAAAATATGTCCGATTACTGCTTAATCACGGTATCGATTAAATTCGACCGATCACCCGATTAATCGGCGATTGTGTCCAAATCACCTCCAAATTAATTCATTTCTCCTCTAATACCTTAATTTACCACATACATTTAAATAAAGCCAAATTCAGCATTAGAACCCTCACAATTCCTTATAGAAAAAAATTTGTCATTTGGTGTACTAGCATCGAATTTTTTTCTACATAACCGTTTCACCTTACTTCATCATTTTCCATGCCATTTTCCTTGAAATAAAAACAATCCCCCATTGATATTTAGCCCTCATGGTTCGGCCAACAAGGAACCCTAGAGAAATTGAATATTTCTTTTGTGTTTTTGTTCATAACCATGCTTAACTATCCCTAAACACTAACATAGTCTAAAATCAAATTATTCTAACAACAATTCCTCTTCCATACCCATTTTTCAGAATTGAATTCATCATGATAACTCAATATTCAACCATGGAAATCAAGAACAAAAGCATGGGTAAGCTAGGTATCAAGGAGAATTAAAGAAATTTTAACTTACCTAGCTTGTTTCCTTGATTTCTTCACTTTTTCTTTGAATTTCCACCTAGGTTTTCTTGTTTTTCCTTTTGTTCTCCCTTTTTTCTTGTTGCTGGATGTCTAGGCCGAATATGGTGAGGGAATTGGGGATTTAATGGGCTGATTTCTATAGAAAATAATAAAATAATCAAGCATGCCATGTGTCACATGCTTATTGGCCTAAATTTTTAACTTTTTGACTTTTTCTTCTTAATTTTCCACCACAAATATTCTGGTATTTATCCAATCCTACCACAATTAAAATCCCTTGGTCTTGACAGGTACTGGGGCGAGAAATTTACCGATTTGGCCCCGAGATGGAAAAATTACGATTTTGCCCCTATACTCCGAAATGTACCGAAATCTCATTATTTCTACTTTTCAACCTAAAATAACACTAATATTGATCAATATTAATCAAATGGGGCAAAAAAATATTTTATAAAAATTTCCGTTTAGTCCTCTAGTGGTAAAATTATCATTTTGCCCTTGTGCTCCAAAAATACCGGGAATCAAAAAATTTCATTGCTAAACATCATTTATACTCCAATAATCATAATTATATTTCATATAATTATTCTTGGTCAAATGTGATCAAATCTTGGCTAGAAATCTCCATTAAATCATCAAATGGTAAAATGACCATTTTGTCCCTATTCAAACAATTTTCCTGATGGACTTCAAATTGGACTTTGAACTCCGAATCACTATTCTAAGTCGTTCTGTGGGTTTCAAAATTTTCAATTTCCTCTTAGAATTTCTATTTGAACTAGTTCAAGGCTCGATTTAACTTAGTTGTACCACTCGGTACAATATCGTGTTTTAATCGAGTTTGACAGGGTCTCACACAATGGATAGGGAAGAGCACCTTGTCCTAGGATCCAATCCCCTTTAACTCAAGAAACCTAAAACATGAATTTTAAAAATATGAGTACAAACTCAGTGAGTGAACATAGGAAGGGAACAAGCAATGACAAGGAATGGTTTCGAAAACATGATGCACTTATTTAAAAACAATGCCATTTAGTTCAAGTTCTTATTAAAATCCCTCCATTAAACCCTTGGTTGTCAAATCATTTAATGAGGAAGGAACCGTATTCAGCATGAAATTGGAAAGAAGAGAAATTTCCAGCAATTATCCAAGTAAGGCAGTATAAACAAAATGTTTCTCGTTGTAATAAAATCAATTTGCAAATAACGGCAAATTTTCAAGATTCATCATGTGCATCTCACCCAACTCATGTGCATCCCACCACATCTTGCACATAGCCGGACTGTATCACCATCCATCTCCCTCACCACCATCATCACCGGCAAGTGCACACTCACCCCGCACATGCACGGTTGCATTTGTCATACAATGGTACCACTTATGACATAGTATATATATATATATATATCAACATTACACAAAAACATATGGATTCATCCTTTTACACATTTCACATTTCACAACATCAAATATTTTATCAAGGGCTTGTTCCTACAAAATTTTAAGGCAAAAACTGATAAAATTCCTAAATGATTAATTGAAACATGTAAATGTTTCCCCAAAACATTTTGAAATGCAAGTTTACTCACCTAACAAAACTAGCACCAACAAGGTCCTAATCCAAGTAGTCCCGAAATACCATTAAAACCTATATTTATCAATAAACCATAACAACCTCAATTAAGTCATAAATTAAATCTAATAATTTTAATGAATTTACATTAGGCAATCTACCCTCTAACCTAACATTTAACCTAAGTTTCTAGTCTAATTTACAAACCCATTAGCCAATTACTCCAATTTAAAATTTTGTTACCTGGATGAGCTTGGAGGCATGAAGTTCAACAAAAAACCTAATCTTTCTAAGAAAAATAATTTGAAGAAATTAGGGAATAAATCTGAAAATGTAACCATAAATTCAAAGATTCCAAAAGTTGGAAATATATATACCTTTCAACCTTGAAAATGAATATTTGAAGCCAAAAATCCAAGTGTTGTTGAAAGTGAAGTAGAATTAGAAAGTATATGAAACAATGAGAGATTTTTCTTTCTCTCTCCTAGGGTTTAGATGTGCTAGAAATTGGGGTTAGAAGCTGCAAATTCAGTGCCCAAGAAGTTAGGAGAAGGAAGGATTTGGAAAAGAAAAGAAAAGAAAAGAAAACAAGGAAAATCCCATGAAAATTTTGATTTTCATGGAGGTGGAATGAAAATGGCATTAGATGGGTGAGGAAGAAGAAAAAGTTGCTGGAAGCTTGAAGAATCTACTGGAAATTTGAAGAAGTTGCCAGAAACTTAGATATTTATGCCTTATGTTTATCCATTTTCTCATGTAATTACCAAAATGCCCTTAACAAGGTCATTTTGTCTTCTTCCTATCCTTTGTGCAATCTTTTAACTCTTTTGACACTAAGACAAAATACATAATAGTCTAGAAATACTCGGATTCATGAAAATGTAAAAATTTAGACCCGAGACATAAAATGACCATTTTACCCTTATCGTAGAAATTATCGTTATTTCTATTTCTTTTATTTATTTCACCATCATTAACATCATTCATTTATTCCTTAGGCCTACTTAGGCCTTAATAGTACTAGAAAAATTCACTTCTAGGAGCACACCACGAGAATTGATGAAATTACCCCTAGTCCACATTATCACGTCTACTTCTAGTTACGTGTCTATGGAGGTTGAGGTTTCACAGGTTCACTTCCAAATCACCTTTTTAACTCGATAATTAACCTCAATTGGCATCTATAAGCTTTATTAGCTACCATATCAATATATGGGGTACTACACCAATTCCTCCCCTACTCAAATTTCATGTACCAATTTCCTCCCTTGTTCATTGGCCCATTATCTATCCTCACTTAACTTCTCCATTCACCACCTTCACTATCCCATCTTTTCTTCCTTTATTATTTATTTCATGCACCACCTTATTTCTCCAATCCTATTTCATGCACCACCTTACCTTTATTTTATTTGGTTATTCATTAATCTATTTAGGTCACATGCATCCCACATTTTTTCTTTCCTCACTTGGCCACCTCATGCACCAGTCTCTTTACATGCAAATAGATTTAGTCCTATTCTTCCTTTTACTTCATATGGTGGGGGTCTCACATGTTCCCCACTAACCTTCTCCTTTTTGCATGCTATAATTTTTATGTTATGGTGAACCCACATGCACATTTCATTATCCCACATTTCCTTATTATCTCAATTAATTCTCCATTCCTTCTAAACTCACATTTATTATTAATACTTATACCACTAAAATTTCACTTATTAAACTAATATTCTAGAACCAATAAAATAGTATTTTATTGATCAAATCATCAAGATCATGTTATAACCCCCCCACTTAAGTTCAACACATAGATTATGTGAGTTTGTCCACCACTCACAATAGGAATATTTTGATATTATTTTAAATTTCAGAATTTTCCATTTAATTTCAAATATCGAAATTGCACATAAGTCCTCAAATTTTTCCTTATTTACCATTGACCCTCCAACTTTTCATCTTTTACAATTAAGTCCATCAAACATTTCTTTCATTCCAATTTCCTTCTGTCTTTCTTCATTTACACTTGAACAAATAAAATATCAAATCCATACTTCACCAAAGTGTCACCGTAACATTTAAATATATACTTGCCCTCTCTTACTTTATTTAGTAAAGGCACACAAGCCCCACTAATGCCATTTTTTTTCTTCGAAATTCTTTCTTACTTTCACTCTCCCACTTAGATTGGCCATATAGTCCTTCTTCATGACTAATTTCAACAACAACTAAAATATTAATATTTTAATATTATTTTATTAATAAAATATTATTTTACTCTAAAATTCTCCACTTGTCTCCTTGGGTCCCAAAATGTCTCACTTTTTTCCTGTTTACTTCCAAAATGCCGTTTAACTTTGGTAATTCCTCCTCGATAAAAATATTATTATTTTACTATTATTTTCTCGCGAACAAAATATTTTATTCCAAAATATTCCTTCCACCCGTCACCGCTCTTTGGCACTTTAATTAGCATCCATTGACCTTTCCTCTTGTCGATAAGGTCATATTGACTTCTAAACGAGGGTACGGGGTGTTACAAAACTAAGCTTTTAAATAATCAAATATGGTGATTTGGACCAAAAATGGGTGGAGAAAGCTTTAGAGTTTAAGGTTTACCTCGCAAAAATGGCTGAAGGTTGAAAACCCTCGAAATATGTGAGCTATTCGTAGTGTTGAGTTTGAAAATACCCTTTTGCCCCTTTTATTCTTTTGAAAACAATAAAATGTATTAATACTTTTGGCCCACGTAGTGATATATTTGGTTTTGGAAAAATTGTATCGATACATTATGAACATATATCGATACATGTTCATTAGAAACCCTTTCTGGGCTAAATGTATTGATACATCATGAACATATATTGACACATTTGAGATGGAATGCAGTTTTTGAGATAGATTTCCTATAAAACTCGTTGTTTGTTTATTTACATTAAATATCATTTACGTAAATGTCCTCAAATTGAGAGTAAAAAGCAAAGAAGGAAAAATGAGGACATTTACTTATATGGTATTTAATTTAAATAAGCAAACAACCCCGTTTCAATTCAACAAAAATATAAAAAAAAAATCTGAAAGAATTAAAATCTAAATTTTGGTTTCAAGAATAAAATCGAAAAAAGTTCGACTAGAATTAAATTTGCAACTCTCATTTATCATAGCAAACGTACTCCAAAAATTATGAAAAAATCATTTTTTATCATCTAAATATCAAGGGAATCATTACCATCATTTTTTTTAAGTTCCAAAAGATTGTTCTATAAAATCACATATCTTGACCCTTTTCAGACTTAGAAAAATTTCTACTTCAAAGGTGATAGACAATTAAGGTGAAAATGAATTCTTTTTGACAGTTAAAACTTAATTTGATGTTAAAAACATGAAATCTATATACTCACTTGAGGCTTTCTTAACTTATCCTCTTACTTAGGGTGTGATTTTATAGATATAATCTCATTATAAATAATATCAAGTTTAATAAAAAAGAAAATTTAAGTGATAATTAATGATTTTAATCATGATATTTCTAAAAAGAAACTCTATAAAATATTGGAATTTTTTTTATTGAGGGGGAATTCAAACTTATCAAATAATCAAGTGAAAAATTATTTATATATATTTCTTAACACCATAAAGCTTTTACACTTAAACGTTTGGCTTATTAATATGTATATATATCATCTACTCAAAGCTTTGTATTTTTTAATTTTTTTTTCAATTTAGTCCTTAAACACCTCAATTTTATTCAATCTAGGCGATATAGTATACATTTTTGTTCAATAGAGTCCTTATGATGTGGCACATATTTTTTTGGAAAATTTTTTTTCTTGGTCTACCATGTCAGCATCTCAGTGCCATGTCATCATTCAGTGCCACGTGACACTATACATCATCATGTTAATGCGACATGGCACTACCACGTCAACGTTAATGTCATCACCTTTAATAGCAAAATTAGATGCCATTGAGGCAGGGACTAAATTGTTCTAATTTCCAAAATTGAGGGACTAAATTGATCAGATTTTGAGTATGAGGACTAAATTGACGAAAATTCATTAGTATAGGGACTATTTGGGTCATTTGACTATAAATTAATTGTCATAACCCAAACCTAGAGGCCATGACCAATGCACTAGCCCAGTAGGCAAGCCAACTAGACTTGAGCAAGCCTTAGAGTTCATATTCAATGTGAGACCTTGACCTTTATAGACCCGTAGCTAGAAGTAGAAGTGATATCCTTGATCAGGGGTAATTTCGTCATTTCCTTAGTAAGCCCATAAAAGTAAGTTTTAAACAATTTTAAGGCCTAAGTAGGCCTAAGGCATAAAGGGATGATGAAAATAGGGGTAAAATGACAAGGAAATAAAAATTTTGATGATTTTCACAGTAGGTGCAAAATGGTCATTTTTCACCTTGGGTTAAAATTTTTAAGTTTTCATGAACTCGAGTATTTCTAGACCATTATGGACCTTGTCCCAATGTCAAAAGAGTAAAAGATTGCATAAAAGATTGGAAAAGAATAAGCTAATTTGTGGAGGGGCAATTTGGTAATTTAAGTGGAGTGGATAAGCTTGGGCTATAAATATCTTTCTTCCAACAACTTCTTCTCCCATTTTCTAGCAGCTTGTCTTCTTCTTCTTTTTCTCTTTCATGTTGTTTCCCACCCTCCATGGAAGCTTGATATAAAGCTCCATAATCTCTCTCAAAAATAGCTCTAAATTTCATGCCTTTGTGCACCTTTTTATGAAACCCTTGTGCTCTTCCACTCTCTCTCTTTAAAACCCTTGAAAAATCTTATTTCCATACTTTCTCTCACTAGCTAGGTGTTTAAAGAAAGAAAGAGAAAGAAAGCGCCTATAATAGCTTGGGATTTGTTGGAAAGAATTTCAAGGTTACAAAGCTATCAAGGTGAGTAGTAAACTAAAGTTGATTTTAGTGTTGAGAGTGGCTAGAGTGTTGATTTGTGAATATTTTGTAGTTGAGGTTGTTAAATTCACTTTGGAGTGATTAGGCTAGAGAAAATAGATAGCCACTTAAATGGAAATTGAAAGCTAGCTAAGAGATAGCTTTTAGGGTTTATAGTATGTGAATTAACATATTGGTGATGTTAATGTGATGATAGGTTCCAACAAAGCCACACCATCCCAATTGGACCATTAGTGAAGTTAGAGTCGGTTAAAGGCTCAATAAATACCGGTGAGTGGACTTGCATTTCAAAAATTGTTTTGGGAATGTGAATGCAATTGTACAAACATTTGAAAAGATTTTATCTAGTTTTCCTTTAAAAATGTACCTTGGGAACAAGCCTTTGGTGAAGTGATTTTATATTGTGAAAATGTGCTATACAATGGTCTATGTGTTATCACAATATGATAATATGCATGATATGCATTGGGTGCTTCTTTGTATGTTGATGTAGACCTGGCTATGTGCGAGTAGGAGTGTGCATAAGCTGATGATGACCCAGCTATGTTCGAGTAAGAGTGCACATAAGTCGATGATGACCCAGCTATGTGCGAGTCGAAGTGCACATAAGCCAATAATGACCCAACCATGTGCTAGTGGGGAGTACACATGAGCTGATAATGATGGGAGAGTGTGCATAGCTTGAGGGAATGGGGAATTTTTGTTGGTGCCCTGTTTTTCACTGCAGTGAGAAACTCTCGGGTTTAAAAGGGTGGTGCTGGTTGGAATCTCGCTGCAGCGAGAATGATACTGTAACTTCCTGCTGCTGCGAGTTTCATTCTCGCTGTAACGAGAAACTTTCTGTTTTGAGACCCAAAATTTCACTGCGGCGAAAAACTTTCTGTTTTACTCCTCATTTGGTTCGGTTGCTACCCTATTTTCCATTTCTTTGGTTCAATAGTTGAGCATGGACTTCCAACATTAAAGAATAAATGAATTAAGTTTAAAATGAGGAGGTTTGGTGAGAAACCCTCAGCCAGTTAAGAAACCCTCGGGTAGTTGATAATTTAAGTCAAGTGTCGCTGCAGCGGAAAGGCATTCTCACTGCACATCACTGTAGCGAGAATGCCTTTCCTCTGCAGCGAGGACCTGTCGTATATTTGACATGAGTTGCATGAACGCTATTAAAGTTTTCACTCTCTGAATCCTTTGTTGAGCATGGACTTTTTTTATAAAGTGATTTACTCATGTGGGGTTTACATGAGGGGTTTTACTAAGAGCTAAAACAAATTGCATTGTTTTGAGAAAATGAATGCATCATGATTTCGTTAAACATTCCTTATAGTATGCTTGTTCTCTTTCTTGTTCACTCATTGGGTTTATACTCACCGTTTTCAACTTCATGTTTTCAGATCACGAGGTAGTTGGTAACTAGGTCGAAGTGTCTTCACATATTCGACCCTTGTTAGGTGTCTCGGCATTCAGTAGCTGTACATTCATCCGAGTCTCTCCGCTGGAAGTCAAGTACTCTTTTGTTGTGTATAGACAAACCGATGTGAATTATTAAATTATGTTTAGACAAAATATGTACTCTATGATTGGTATGCCACTATGAGATGACAATGTTTAGTACTATTTTGATTCACAGTTATAAAATGTGACTTAGCAAATTTTAATGGAATAGTGAAAAGGTTATATTAATAGGCTTGCTTAGGCTTAGTGGACTACGTCCATTGGGCACATGCGCTGGTCATAGCTCGAAATTTGGGTCGTGACATTCAAACATACATAGGCCAAGGGATTCAATCATCAAATATTCATAATAAATCTAAGTCAAATACAACATCCTTTGTTTAATTTCCATACAAATATTTATAGAGCCATAAGTTGGCCATCCAAACGGGTTCATACATATTAACCTTAATACATAACATAACATGGCACTCAATCCCTACACACATTATCCATAGCAGAAGGCATTGACCAACTTAGCGGAGTGATCAAAATGGAAAACCTACCAAATGCCAAAATCGGTCTGTCTACAGACGATCTTTGCCACATTCCTTTGTGGTCTATTTATCTACATAAGGTATACAAATGGGTGGGTATTATAATATTTAGTGAGTGGTGCAGATAATCAAAATCAATTTTATACAAATATACATGAAATGTATAATAACTATATTGCACTCTCAATGTGTCCATATAATCTTTCAATACATCTCTAAATATATGGGAATATAGTTGTCCCTAGGTTCACTAAATATGGGGGGCACATCATCCTCCTTAAAGTTATCATTTCATCACATATCATGGAGCTTACCCTAGAAGCCAACCAACTCATTTAAACCATTCTCCATGACACACTCTAGTTGCTGTAGCATCACATGAAAGTCATATCATATGTATATCAAGCCTCTCACGGCTATCTCATATCATACACAAATCAAATCAATGAGTGGTCCTCCCCTGAACATAATCAAATAATGCTCGATGGCCAACTGGAGGAAAATCAAATCATGCTTAGGGCAAAGCCGCTAGAGGAGAAATAGATCACATGTGTGTCAAAGTAATAGACAAAGAATAGATCATCGACCGAAGTAAGCTCTTGAAGCCGGCATCACCCGAAGCAATCTCAACAAATGGCATAACAATCATCATTCAGAGTAATCTCCCAACGAATGGCAGTGTACGCTATAGGTGAGAATCATAGGTGGGATATCAACCACTGCCCCTACTTACCACTATCCCTAAGGCATGGACATAGTTACACGGCATCAGATTCCACTCATCCACAAATCAAATCGACGTTCAAAATTCATCCCTCAGACGAAAACACAAATCCATAATTAAGGCCATCATGCCTTTATCATCCACATTTTTCATATAAAGCCTCAATTCACATCTATTAAGGTTTAATCGTCTTAAGCTCAGTTAGATTCTTGGTGCCTCTAAGTCTTCAAAGCCTTATTCAATCAAATCATCTCAACATATTAATCACCTAGGGTAATCTAATCTAAGGGGTTCAACATAGCCTACAAGCCTCTTATTTTAGGCTTACACAACATAGGCCACCCATGTGGCACACATCACAACACAATCACACGCAATTCACATATATACATATACACATATATTGTTCTCTAGCCTAGGTTCATTCATCTAAGCCTATGTACAAAATCTAGAACTAGTGCAACACACTTATAGTTCGTTATGCATCACATGTATTTAGCTCAAATCCCACTCACAATGACAATAAGAGGCACTCCCAACCAAGCTCTGATCCTTAGCCTTTGATCATCATCTAGATTACCAATGAGTCGATTTAACTCTGTTTCCTCCTTCAAACACATCAGAACATCAAAAGATTAATTATTCCTAGATTTTAAAAAATGCCAGCTTTTCACACAATTAACTAAATCTTAGCAATCCAACTATTCAACCTCAAATTCTTCATTAATGAGCTAAATCCATACCTTGGAAGTTCGATCGCATGAGTCTTAGCTCCAAATTCCTCAATCCAAGCTAAAGACGGAAAAATACCAAATCTAGAAAAAAGTCAAATTCGAAGTTATTAATCAATTAAATTAGAAAATAATTGATAAAAATGTTAAACTGTCCCAAAATGGTTTTCCAAGCTCAAAATAGCTTCAAACGGCTCAAAAATTCAACTTGCAGGGCTAAGGTTTTAGACTTTTTAGAGAGAAAGAGAGGGAGAGAAAGAGTTGAGAGAAAAAGTTAGGCGAAATGGCCCAAAATCTCTTTTTATTTTTGCCTTTTCTCTCTAATGTATCGATACATTGCCAAATTTGCCCTAATTTTGAATGAATGTATCGATACATTTTGAGCATAATGGCCTTGGGCGTTTTTTGCTTCATATGTATCGATACATGTTCATCTTTGGCCAAATCTATTGATACAATTGAGAATGTATCGATAGAATGTTTTCCCCTGAGCCTTTGTTGTTAATCTTGCCAAGAATGTTGTCACGACCCGGAACTCCCATCGAGCCCGTGACAACCGCCGCGACGTCTCAATTTACATTCATTACCCGGAATGTCAACCGAGACCCCGCAAGGCTTTAATATCAGCTTCTCATTTCCCCTGTGGGTAACTGTTTCCAAATACCACATTTTAAAAGATTTTAAACTGTTTCCAACTTAAACAAATGAAATAATAATTTTCGTCTCACAGGGGTATTTTTGTCATTTATCCTAAAAATCTCAAAAATCATCTAAAAATATAGTATGTAAGTGGAAAACACATATTTCTTAATCAAAAATAATTTTGGATGTCTAAAACATTCGTTTAAAATGGAATTATGACTGTTATAATAAAATAAAAATATTCAATAAAATATTCAATTTTCACATAAAACGATATTTTAAGAACACTGCATAAATAATTTTTATAGCGTAAAAGCAAAATAAATTCTTACATACCGTAATACAGATAACCAAAGTATAGAATTTAATTTACAGTGACACGTGGGCCCCCGAATGACCAAAAGTATAAAAAGAAATGAACCTACAGTCTTTGGATGTGGCAAGTTCAACTGTAATCCTCACCGATATCAGTTATCTACAATCTATTCTGAACCTGAAATGGGTGGAAATGAGGGTGGTGAGATTATAAAATCCCAGTGAGTAAACAAACATCACTCAAAATATCTAAAGTCGAGTAAAAGGAGACTATTAAAACATTTCATCAAACTGTAATTTATCATCTTTCAACTTATTTCAACCAAATGAAATCAATTTATTTAAAGCAAGTAATCAGTATGGCTTATGAATTTCTTAAAAAGCTTGGCTCATGCCAAAAATTATTATCATACTCAGTTATCTGGGATACCTTGGCCGAGGGCTATCCCAACTGAGTCCGCCAAGGCTATTAGAAAGTTGTGTTTTTATTTTGAAAATATAGCCATTCCTTGGCGTTGGCCGAGTTCCCCTTCACGTGGTGGTTTGGCGTGAAGTGAACTCTAAAAGTTATACCTCAGGAGTTACCCTACTCGCCTCTCCAACCGAGGTAAAAATATAACAGGATTCCGTGCCCCTCTAATAGGCTAGTCCACAGAATCCAGCCCACTGCAGCAGGTCAAACCCACCATACAATAAAATTTTGACAGCATGACAGGGCTAATATATTACTACCCAGCCTGCAAGGGTAAAATAAAGCGATTCATATAATTCATAAAAACACAGCCCAGCCAGTCATGCCAATACAATAACATAAGCCATTAATTCAATTTTAAATTTACAACATATCAGTGGTCTCCAATTACTCTATTTTCAAAATCGTTATTTCGTTTCAAGACAATTTATAAAATATTTTAATTTAAACTCATTTTGTTTACAAAACATAAAAATTTACCATTTGAACTCATTTTCATAAAATTCACCAAAACCGAATAAAAACATACTTTAGATAATTAAAATGATGGTAAGGTTACTCACCGTGTCTAGAGTGAGGATTTTCGAAATACTCAGACTATTGGTCCTCGGGTGCCATTCCCTTGCCTTTATCAGAGGACTCACCACCTTGACACAGTACAAAATCGAGAAATTCACCACATTGGTACTAAATTGAAATTAAACTAATTTAGACTACTAATGCTTGATATGGAATGCAAAAATGTCTAAATTTTTGCCTAAATGCGGTGTTAGCCTATTCGGTCTTTTACCCGATAAATTGATATACGCGTCCGTTTAAACTCCAAATTAATTTTTTTCAGTTTCTATACCTCAATTGCACCCAAATTGACTTAATGTCCCTCAGTGTGGTGCAAATTATCAGTCCCGATAACAAATTACGAAAATACCCCTAGTGGGTAAAAATTTGTAACTTTGCTCCGAAAATTTCCATTATTTTTCTAGGCTCATAATTCATCATTATTCATCATAATTCCTCAAATAACCATCAAGATCAGCAGCCAATATTCCCCTAGAAAATTCAGCATAATGGGTTTCAATGGGAGAAAATTATATTTCTAGCTTATTTTTGCTATATTTCAATATAACTTAACTAAAATCACTTAATTCAATTAAAATCAACCAAAAATCAAGCTCAAAACTCATCCATGGAGGTTTGGCCAGCATGGGTGTCCATACCCACTTTCTAATTTTGCATGGAAATGAGAACAAAATGCATGGGTAGTGAAAATCACAAGGAAAATCAATTAAATTTACCTTTTTAATGCTTGATTTCTTGATTTCTCTTGATTTTCTCCAAATTTTTCAGGTATGATTCTTGTTTTTTTTTTTCCCTTTTCTCCCCTGGTTTGGACAGCTGAAGAAGATGAGAATTCCGGAATTTTTACCTTTTTAAAGGCTAAAATAATATAATATTATTTTATTCATTTTTTTAATGTTTTATTAATTCCTTAAATTCTAGCCATCCATTTATTTCCAAATTTTCACCATACACTTGTCCCACATATCCATAGCTTAGGTAAAATTCTCAGACTTATCCAAAGTCTTGGTGGAGTAATTTTTTTGAAATTTACACTTTTACCCCCGTAAAAGTCAAAAATTACATTTTTGCCCCAAAAATTGAAAAATTGCCCATAGACATATTTTTCATCCCTTATACTCATACCATTCTCCAATTTGTCAAATTTGATCTAAATTCTCTCAAAATCTCAAATTTTGTCCGCGGGTGGTAAAATTACAATTTTGCCCCTACACTCTAGAAATCACTGGAATTAAACTTTTTCACTGCCAAACCCTCAAATTATACTCCAATACTCAAATCATACTCCAATAAGTCAAATGGGGCTAAAAAAAATTCTTTTCTAAAAATTCCCATTGTGTCCTTGGGTGGCAAATGACCATTTTGCCCCTGGACAGTAAAAATTCTAGTTTGACTTCAAATTGATCCTCGAACTCCAAATCACCATATTAAACCATTCTGGGACTTTAATATTCTTAATTTCATTTTAAATTCTCTATTTGATCTAGTTCGAGACTTAAATTAACTTAATTGTACCATTTGGTACATTGTCGTCTTTTAACTATTTTTCTTTCAGGGCTTTCCAAGTATGCAAGCATATTGTCAATCATATGAATGACATGGAAAGTATTTTATAAGGTCGGGCTTGACAAATGTATTGATATATTAGGGTATGCATTGATACTTTCGCCCCTATAGGCCGTTCCAAGCTCCTAAAACTTCCAAAAATTCAAGTTTAATACCTCAAAATCATTCCTTGTTAATATCACACCTCAAATTATTCATTTAACTTTTTTTTAATGCTGAAAATTCACGCAGGGCCCAGCTACCCTGTTAAATTTTATTAATTAAGAAATAAAATACAAAGGAGGGGGACCTAAACCATACCTCCAAATTACATGATCATGAAAAAATTTTGGAGAAGCACCTACAGTAAGGAAAACCATTTTACGTGCATAACTTTTGATGCTACAGTAAAATAGATATTCCCTACAATTATATTGAGACAATAAACTAAAGTAAAATTTAAAATAGAAAATGTAAATAAGAAAAGCACCTAGAATGGGGTGTTTCATTTTATGACCATATTTTTTACTATCGTCATAAAATTGAAACACTCCCATATTACAAAAATCTATGTGAATAACAAAATAAGAAAAATAAACTAGGAGTACTACTCCTTTACATTCATTTAAAACGAATATAAGGAAAACTAACTTTATCTAATCTAAGAGTACCTCTAAGTTGCCTTTCTACCTCTGAAAATACCTGCAAGTTCTGGTGTGTATGCCCCTGATTTTAGAGATGGTCTGTTGCCTAATTCCCCTCTCGATGGATGTGCAAAATCTGAAAAGAGATACCATTCAAGGATCTACGAATGGAAGTAAGCAAATACCGAGTCCTAGAGGATCCCTGATGACCCTCATTTATCATGTGTACCACTACTTTTCCATCCATTTCTATCCAAAGTCTAGTAACATTGTACTCAAGACACAAAAGTAAACCCTTATGTAGTGCCATTAACTTTGCCTGTAATGAGTCACATGGTCCAAAATTTTCAGAAAATCGAAAAATCATGGTACTTGTATAGTCTCGAAGAAGTCCTCCTCCGACAGCATTCTGAAAATTATGCTTGGAACTCCCATCAACATTTAACTTAATCTAATACACATATAAATCCACAAACACAACACCAAACTTGGATCAAAACCTCAAATTATGGGATTCATCACATATTTCCTTAAATTTGCCTAAGTGTCAATATGTACACTCTTAAATAGTAGGCATACATATCCTATCATCAAAGTTCTCAAAACTCCACATATTTCATAAATCATTCTTCGTTTACATAAAAAATTAAGGGTTGTTACATTAATGTACCTATTATGGAATCAAATAATCATGTAAGAAAATATTTATATATATTTCTTAACACCATAAATCTTTTCCACTTAAACATTTGGCTTATTAATAAGCTTATGTATCATCTACTTAAAGCTTTATATTTTTCAAGTTAGTCCTTTAATACCTCAATTTCGTTCAATTTAGTCCCTATACTATATATTTTTGTTCAATTTAGTCTCTATGACATGACACATATTTTTTCTTAAATTTTTTTTCTCATTCTACCACGTCAATATTGTCACATGGCACCACAATGTCATCATGTCAATGCCACGTGGCACTACCACGTCATCACGTTGGTATCACATGGCACTACCACATTAGCAAATCTACCATGTTAGCACTACGTCAGCATCGACGCCATCACCTCTAATGGAAAAATGGGATGGAGTTTGGGGCAAGAAATTGTTCCAATTCCCAAAATTGAGGGATTAATTTGATCAGATTTTAAGTACAGGAACTAAAATGACAAAAATGCATGGGAATAAGGACTATTTAATTACTTTCATGATATATAAATATGTTACTTCCATTCAAATTATGTTAAATAATGAAATCGAGTCATTCGGGGTCTATTTCATTTCAAATTCAAATAATTTTAAGTTCAAGTTCAAGTTAAAACAAAATTAGTAATTAAATTTTGCATTTTTAGTGTTGTGTTTAGATTATTATGACTTTAGATCAAATTAGTTTTGGGTTCAAGTCATTTCAAGTTCAAATTCTTTCAACTTCAAGTTTTCTCGAATTCGGGTTTCTTTAGATTATGGTCTTTGACTTTTTGGTCCATTCGAGTTTGATGGAGTTCAAGTTTGGATTTTTTCAAGTGGATGTTTGTGACCAACAATTATGATGGGACTTCAGATATTTATTTAATTTTTATACCAAATTAGTGACAACATTGTTACAATTCTTTTTCAAATTGCAATCAAATTTGTGACATGAATTGTGATAGTTTAGTTATTGTGATTGAATTTAGTGATGAAACAAATCTAACTTAATTTTTGTTATTTTGTAATAGAGTTTGGTGATGGAATGACCCTAAATTTAGGTCATTTTTTCTATTTGAGTTAGTTTTATGTTCAAGTTATCTCAAGTTCAAGCTGTTGACTTTTTTAAAGTTAAATGGAATTAGATTTGGACAAGTTATTTAGAATTAAGTCATTTCAAGTTAATTATTCGAGTTGTTTGGATTTAAGTCAATTCAAGTTCAAGTCATTTTAGATTCGGGTTCCAATTCAGATTGTTGACTTTTTTGAAGAGAAACTTTCCAAAGAAAAATTGAAAAAGCTAGAAGAGTCCAGAAAAATAAAGAAGAAGCTATGGACTAAAGAATTAGAGGCAACCATACCATAATGGTTACATTTTCATTTATATAGTCTCCAAAATATTTGCAAAGCCCTTAAATTTAACCTTGGGATACTAAATTGAGGTAAGTCAGCTAAGCATGGAAAACAATGTATTGTTTTATGTGCAATAACAACGGTAACAAACTCATAATAGCAAATATGGCTGTTAAGCCTTTAACAAAAGCAACAAAACAATGGTACTAATGTGCGTATAAGGAAAATAAAAGAACATGACTTAAATGACACCAAAAAGTGTTGTATAACTAAACAAGACAACCACAATGGCTCAATTGTCTATCATTTCACCACAACTAATTAAAAGAAATAAAACGACATAATAACCTACGTTTAGACACTTTAAACTTGACAAGGAAACAAATGACACCGTTTGCAAGAAAGCCTTCTTCAATCTCTAGTCATCATTTGATTCTCACCATATTTATCTACTATTAAATTCCAAATAAAGGGTCATTTCTTCAACACGGCCCCATGATCCTTGATCTAGTGAACTCCTAAACATGTTCTCAAATACTGAAACCTCTCTCTTCCAAAGCCCTTAGTGAAAATATCAGCTAGTTATTCATCAGTATGACAATGCTGGAAATCAATGCCATTCTCCATCACAACCTTTCTCAATGCGTGGTATTTAACCCTGATATGTTTTGTTCTACCATGCTTAACAACGTTTCTAGCTATAGCAATTACAGATATATTGTCAACATAAATTAGAGTACCTTTCTCTTGTTTGAACCCCAAATTCATTAGTACCTTTCTCAACCACAAGGCATGATTTGCAACAGTAGCACAAGCAATATATTCTGCTTTCAACTAAAAACTGTGCTACCATAACTTTTTTTTTTGCATTGCATGTAAAAACTGTTAGTAAGAGCCTTGCAAGCCAATCTTTGGTCGCATGGGAATTACATTTTGAGTTTTTCATGTATGACATTTTATTAATTTATAATGATTATGAGGTAGTTCTTTATCCATAAGTTTGTGATTTAATTACTTTTTGTACTTATGTAGATAGAGCCCATGGAACTATATATGCCTTGTAAAGAAATTGTACTAGGATACAATTATGAAATTCTGATGCATCAAAGCATCATTCATAAAAGTTCCTGATAATTGTATTATTGAGATGGAGCATCAATAATGCTCAAAGATCGGCACATGCTATGCTCATTTCTTGTGAAGTAAGCAACCACTCTCATAGGTTGAAGTATGAAGATACTTGGAACTAGCATATAGGTGCTTGCCATAGGAGAGCGAGTTCACCGACCATGACCCACCATGAGAAATGCATTTGGTACCTCACTCAAGTGTCTATGCAATACTTCTCATGTGTCAGTTGTGTAAATACTCCCTAGACTTGAGACACCAGGTTATCTTGTATGTGAAGTACTATGCTTTGACTTCATCCCTACGGGTTTCTAACCAAAGATGTAAAAATAGGATGTTTTTGGGTATAGTATGAAGCATATAAAGCCAAATGAGTGGTCAAGATAGGAATCATCACCCCAAGTGAGTCAAGGGAAAATATCTCATTAGTTCTTGGTTGACATTAGCTTAATCAAATCCTTGGCCAAGGTGATTAGGAGATTATGAATTGAGTTTCATAAGTCTCCACAAAGCTAATGATCTAACTGTAAGAAAAAACATGGAAGTCAATAAGAGTAGGCACTACACCAAGCTCTTACCATCTTCGGGATATATGATGAGGGCATGAATTACATTGATAAATTGTACATTAAGAAGTTGTCAAAGAATCCTTTAACTTTCCTAACAATTAGGTGGCCATGATGCGTTGCTAGATGCCAATCTTGGTCTATGGAACTAAATTGGTTAATGTTAAATTGAATATGATTCATTTAAATTAATCAATTAATAAAGTTATAACTCAATTTCGTTACCAACATGTGAGGAACCTAATGGGTCACACACAAAAATTGCAATGTAGATTAAATTGAGAGTAAATCAAATTCTTGGTTTTGACTATTAAGGACCTAATTAAAAGAGTTTAATTAGGCATTAGTTAAATATTATAACTGTTATAATATTAAGGATTTATTTTTCAAATTTTAATAAGTCTACTAATAAAATTAAACCTAGATATAAATATCACATTATAGGTACTCTTTTTTTAGGCAATAGAAGAAAAAAAAACTAATAGTGTTTCTCTTGATTACTGCCACTCCTGAGATGGTTTTTCAAAAAACTTATTCATTGATTCTTTACTAGAAATCAAAGAAGAAAAAAGGATAAATCATTGTCCACTTGCTAGTACAAGCTTGTGGCATAAAGCTCTCTCCTTGAGAAGGATTCGTTGTAATTGGGCGTGCAACACTAGAGGCCAAACATTTGAGTTGTTGAAATTCTTTCACATAAGAAGGTATTCACATTTTTCAGCACCAAAAGGAATCCATTTGACTACAATATCATTTAGAAAGGGAAACACCTTTTTCTAATTTTCTATAGTGTTTAACTTTGCATTAAGTAACCAAGGTGATCCAAAGATAGGAGGCATGGTTTTTATTTTATTTCAATTTTTGTTATTCCACTGCGTTGATGCTCTAATCATGTCGTTTCTAGCGAAGACAACACTATCAAATGAGAAATAAAATCCTCTTGTGCTTTTTGAGTAATCCAATAAACTAGCCCAATCACTATCACTATAGCCTAGTAACTAACTGCTTTCATGTTTTAAATTTCTCAAGCTAAAATTGAGTGTGCCTTTGACATACTTGAGGATTCTTTTTGGTGTAGTAAAGTGTAACTCTGAAGTCTTCATAAATTTGGATAATAGACTCATAGCAAATATGATATTAGGCTTAGTTGTTGACAAGTAAAGAAGAGAACCAACAATAGTTTTGTAAATCAATCCATTTCTTTTGGAATAGCCATCATCTCTACATAATTTCAACCTAAAAGCAAGTGCAGTATTAACAACCTTGCAGGATTTCATCATAAATTTGTTCAATAGATCCTTTTCATACTTGGCCTAATGTAAACAAACCTGATCAGTAGCATGTACAACTTCAATTCCCAAAAAGTATGTCATCAACCCTAAATTTGTCATTTGAAACTCATTCATCATTTAAGTTTTAAACACATTTAGACATTCACCTCCAAGACTAGTGATCAAAGATCATCAACATAAAGTGCTACTATAAGTAACATTGAGTCCTTTGAGCTTTTTATATGTAATGTAGACTCATTTACACTTCTTAGGAACCCTTGATTCATGAAGTTTTATCAACTCTTTCATACCAGGGTCTAGGTGCCTGCTTCAAGCCATACAAGGCTTTGACTAATTTATAGACCTTATTTTCAACACCTTTCACATCATAGCCCATAGGCTATTCCACATAAATGTGCTCAGTTAGGTATCCATTAAGAAATGCTGATTTGACATCGAAGTGATATATTTTCCATCCCTCTTTAGCTGAAAAAGCAGCAAGCATCCTAATGGTGTCATGTCTTGGCACAATAGCAAAAATTTCCATATAATCAACCCCATACACTTGAGCATACCCTTTAACAACTAGTCTTGCTTTGAATTTGTTCACTAAGCCATCCAGATTGAGTTTTGTTCTGAATATCCACTTGATTCCAATCATATTCTTATTTTCTGGCCTATTAAACAAGATCAATGTTCTATTTTTGGTAATCATTTCCATTTCAGTATCCATTACAACTTTCCAATTGCTGTCAAAATCAGCTTTCTAACACTAGTAGGTTCTAATACGACAATGTTACATATGTTGCAAATATCTTTCAATTCAAGGTCTAAAGTCTATAACCTTTAGACAATTCACTATAGCCAATATGCATAGCTATAACAAACTTAGAATCAAGTTTGGATCTCTTTTCATCAAGAATTTTGGCAAAGCATACATAACCAAAAGTTCTCAAGTGTGAAACAGATGGTTTGTGTTCATACCACATCTCAAATGGAGTTTTTTGAGTTATGACTCTTGTATAAACCCTATTCAATATATAATTGGTAGTGTTTACTACTTCTACCCCAAATTGTTTTGGTGGATTCCTTTGATATCACAGACATCTACCCATTTCAACAAGAGTTCTATTCTTTCTTTCTGATGTACCATTTTATTATGGGTTGTAAGTCACAGTAAGCTGATGTTGAGCACCAAGGTCTACCAGAAATGTCTCAAACTTCCTTGTTATGTACTCAACTCCATTGTCACATCTCAATGTTTTAATGTTGAAATTGGTATAGTTTTCAACTAATGCCTTGAATTTTTTTAAACGAACTAGGCCTTTGACTTCTATTTCATAAAGTAAACTCAGTAGAATCTTATCAAATCATCAATAAAAAGAATATAAAATCTACTACCACTCAATGATGGAGTCTTTATTGGACCACTTATGTCAGTATGAATCAAATCGAATTTCTGAGTAGCTCTGCATTCGCTATCCTTATGAAAGGTCTTTCTTGTCTCCTTACCAGACTGACATGCTTGGCAGAGTTTGTCTAGTTTGGTGATTCCAAGTAAGCCTTCAACAAACTCTTTTAAAGCCATAAGTGATAGTGAATTATAATTCACATATCTTAACTTTTTGTGCCAGAGTTCAAATACATCCCTTTCACTATAAAAGAGCTAAATGATAAGCTTCGAATAAGTTCAAAAGATAACAATTTTTTCATCTCAACAGTAAACAACTTAGCATCTAGAGGATAAAAAACAATATAATATTTAACCTTGAATAGTAAAACATGATTACTATCTGCCAATTGAGCTAAAGTTAGCAAATTTTGGACTTGCCTCAAGGACATAATGAACATTGGTGATGTTTTTTGTAACTGATACAGTTCCTACAACCGCAGTACCAGTACCAATGATTTTCAAGAAATCACCATTTCTAATTTTAAATCTAGATTCAAAACTAGTATCAAGTTTAGTGAATAAAGATTTGTTGTCAATAAGGTAATGTGAACAAACATTATCAATTAACCAAATACTTGTTTTACTAGAATCCTCACTTGTTTTGGTCATGAACAAAACTTTTTCAACTTTTTCAATCAGTTTAGCTATAGGAGCTTGACCTGAACCTTCTAATTTCTTAACTTTGTAGACCTTCTTAACGTCTCCCATTTGCTGGCATGTCTTGCCTTTAACATTGGGCCTATACTAGCAATATCTTGTTGTATGATTTCTTTTCATACAATTAAGGCAAAAAGGGTATTTACCTACTGACTTACCTTGCTTCCCTTCACCAGTTTTGTTACCTTTTGCTTCAATCTTCTTAGAGTTATTTCTTTTGACTTTTAAACCATTAGTCTTTGCCACTAAGGCATTTTTAACCAAATTTTCTCTTCTAAGAGCTCTCCTTTGATCTTAGGCTAGTAAAGCTCATTTACTTAGATTTGAGTTCAGTCCTTATAGTCTTCTAGAGAGGATATTTTAGCTTCAAACCTCTCTAGTATACTTATAAGAAACTTATTCACAACTTTTCTCTTAGTCACTTCTTCTCTACAGAGTCTCAATTGGTTCATAACCTTCGATATTCTATCTACACAAGCCTGAATTCCTTCTTTATTCTTCATCTTCAGAAGCTCAAATTCCGTTGATAGATTCAATATCTAAATCATCTTGGTTTTGTCATTTCCTTGAAACTCATCCCCCAATGTATCCCTAACAAGTTTAAGATCATCAAAGTTTATAATTCTTGTGAATATAGCATTAGAAACTATAGATTGAAGGTAGGATAAAGCCTTATACCTTTTTGTAACCTCCTCACTGTGCTGCTTTATTTGTGCTAATGTAGGATTTGTGTGCCTTTGTATCGAAAGTTCTCCAGTTTCAACTACTTCACAGAGATCAAAAGCTTTGAGATACGATCCCATCTTCACTACCCAAATCTCATAGTTTAAGCTTGAGAAAATTGGTGGTGATGAAGTTGAGAAGCCTACAGTAGCTATTGAGACTTAACTCTAATCAACTGATGAGCTTTCGAGAGCTGATTTGCAAAACCAATAATAGGTCCCTTAAGAATGATGCTTTGATACCATGAATAAGTTTTGAAAAGAAACTTTTTGAAGAAAAATTGAAGAAGCTAGAAGAATAGAGAAAAATAAAGAAGACGTTACGAACTAGAGAATCTAAGGCAACCACACCATAACGGTTGCATTTTTCATTATATACTCTCCAAAATTTTTGCAAAGCCCTTAGATTCAGCCTTGGGAGACTAAATCGAGGCAAGTCAGCTAAGCACAAAATGATTGCACAAAATGATAACAAACTCAGAATAGTAAATATGGTTGTTCAACTTGTAACAAAAACAACAAAATGATAGCACTAATGTGCGTATAAACGACACAAAAAAGTGTTGCACAACTAAACAAGACAACCAAAACGGCTCAATTGTCTATAATTTCACCACAACTAATTAAAATAAATTAAATAACATAATAACCAACGTTTAGACAGTTTTAAACTTGACAAGGAAACAAATGACACCGTATGCAACTAAGCCTTCTTCAATCTTCAATCATCAGTTGATTCCCGCCATATTTATCTGCTACTGAATTTCTAGATAAAGGGTCATTTCTTCAACATTTTTGTGATGAAATCGAATTAGATTTGATTTGAATTGGAATCAATCGAAATATTTTGTTGTGGTTCAGATCAACTTTGCGAGCTCTATCCCTCTTTATATCTGCAGTTCAAATCCCCAATAACCATGCATATCCATAGGTTCTACTATTTGGTAGGATAATGCTTATATAAGTAAATAAAATTTTGAAAACTAATAATTTGAATAACAAGATGGAAACACCCATTTTTTGTCATTTCCTACTTAATTTCCTCTTGCTAAGCATGACCAGTTTTACTCACGCCGTTAATTGTTGATCACTATTTAATTATTATCCTTACTCTGTTATGTAATCGAAAAATTCTTCATTGCATCCCTATAAATTCTTGTGACGTATCGAGTTACACTGCAATAGTACTAAGTTATGTAATCGAAAAATTCTTCACTGCATCCCTATAAATCCCTGTTTAATGTCCGCTTTAATTGATAAGGATTTGAACATGCTCTGAACCCAGACAGCCCTATTGCCTAAAGAGCCTTGTCTTGGCTTCCGACAGAATAATTAGTGGAGATCTTAGACAGCTGTAATGAGGCTGTGAATGCATGGAACAAATAAAATTGGAATTTGGAACTTGGAATTTATGGCCAGGTATTGGAATTTGGAATTTAGTTCGATCTGGGCAAGGAGCGTGATTGGACAAATAAAATTGGAGACAATCTGGTGATTTAATGTGTATGATTATGACCTGGTTTTGGAATTTGGAATTTGGCTCCGTCTGAGATCTTATATTTTAGCCTAAATTTGAATAAAAATTAATGAAATAGTACATATGAGGTTCCATGACCATTATCTTGGGTATTTTTCTATGAACAAACAATAAAAGAAATGACTTGGCAATAAAAAATTATGACCCAAATTGTTTTCGAAAACTTATTTCAACTGTATAAATGAAATATTTTTCACTAATAAAAATTAATCAAAATAAAAGTAGGATGGCAAAATTTAAAGCAATTGAAGTACGGTGGGAACATTAAACCATAATATAGTGGCAAATTAGGTATATATCCCTATTTCCCTTGATTTCTTGTAAATTTTCCATGAATCAATCGAAAGCTTGACCATTCTCATTTTAGGTGATTCTTGTAGCCAAACAAGACATTAAAAGTGTTTGTTGAAGTTCAAGGAGACCCCAGCCGCCACAGGTAGCTAGCCAAACCAAGTATAAACAGAAATGGAGGGCTTAGAATTTCGTGATTAAATCATATTCAAGTAAAATTTTTGTCAGCTATAATTATAGAACTGCCTTATTGCGAACTATGACAAGAGCCTTGTCTTGGTTTCGGACGGTATAAGTAATGGAGATCTTAGACAGCTGTAATGAGGCTGCTACGGTTCGGACAGCTCATCTCCTTCTGCTGTTAATGCATGGAACTAGTTGTTTTCTCTGACGGAAGAGATTCTCTCAGACAGAAATTTGGTTCAGTCTGGACAAGGAGCGTGATTAAACAAATAAAATCAGAAACTCTGCCGACACAGAAAAGCAGCAAAAATCATGATGAAATCAGAAACTCTGCCGACACCCTCCTTAGCCAAGCAATCAGCGTTGCTATTACCAGAGCTTGGTCAATGAAACATCTCCCAATTGATCACTTTAGAACTGATGCTCTTAATCTGAAACATAATGTTACGAAAATGCCAAGGAACAGTCCATGGATCACGAATCCACTTAACCATATTTATTGAATCGCTTTCAATAACAAGGTTATGAGAACTCACCCATGCTGAAGCAGTAAAATGGAGAAATGCTTCTCTGACAGCAAGTAACTCACTCATATTTACATCTCCCCAACCTGTAGATTTAGAGAATTGCATCTTTATTCCACCTTCACTGTCTCTATGAACACCACGCACTAATCCCAGTCTCACCGGGGCCACGTTTAGAAGCTCCATCCATATTGAATTACCAAGAACTGGTGGTTTTCACAAAATATTTTCCTTAGCCAATTCCTTTGAATTATGATCAGGTTTTTTCCTTTTGGGCTTCCGGTTATTCTTAAGTCCGTATTTAGTGTTTTATGGGGTTTTTTTCTGTTGTTTTATGTTATTGTAAGCATAAAATCCAAAGTTTTCTACTTTGACAATTAGCTTTAAAATAAAAAATTTGATTGTTGATTTTTTCTATTCAAATCAAGTTACATCCGATTCGAATTTGAGTGACACTACAACAAAATTAAGTTTTAATCACACTTCTTTAAGCGACATATTTTTTTATATAGTAAAATCTTAAAAGTGCACCTATTTAAACTTTTAGCTTCACTTTTTTCATATTTACTAGTAATATAAAAATGATTAATATTTGATGCACTGATAGTTTATAGGTTTCTATACACTTTCAGCTTATCAAATGCTGCTACCTCATTAGTAAGATAAAACAAAAAATCTTAAGTACTTAAATTTAAATATTAAAAAAATTTTAATAATTAGATAAATAAAAAATAAAAAATTATTTCTTTCTCTCTCTCTTTAACTGCTTCATAGCGTTCTTTGATTATTCTCTTCTTTTTTATCCTAACTTGATTATCTTCTCCTCCTTCTCTTCTTCTTCTAGCATTAAAATTGAATTTGCAAAATTGTTCAACTTCAAGAGATTTCTAGATAATTTTTACAGTTTTAAGTGATTTTTACAAATGATTTAGGGTTATAATGTGACAATCAATTTTTTTTTCAAATAAATAAATTAGGGTTTTAATTTTAATTTGATATAGGGTTATGATGTGATAGCTAATAAAAATGGTAAAAGTAATTAACTAACATCAATTTAATATCAAATTAAAATTCTAATAGAAGTTATGACAAATTTTTTTCAAAATTTTTTCAACACTAATACTATCCCACAGTCACTATTTAAGGAAGGATTCTTTATCACAATTGATGGTCAAATCAGCCAGTTGCCTACCCCATTTGCCACCAGTCATTTTTTGTTTCTCTTTTTCTCAACAAAAAGAAAATCTCCACATCAAAAGTTTTACTCTTTCTCTCTCTTATAGCATGCTTGGTTCACTAGAAAGAATAGAATGAGAATAGAATAGTCATTCCAAGAGAATAGAATAGAGGAAGAATAGCTAATATGTAGATTGGTTCATGAAAATGGAATAGGATAGAAATTGCTATTATTACTTATTACATTATTTGGTTGGCAGGAATCATTTTAAGAATGGTTAAGGAATAATGGGTAAATGATAAAAATACCCTTTATTAAAATTTAAAAATTTTTTAATTAAAAAACAAAAAAACTATGATGAGAAATAAATACTCTTTATTAAAATTAAAGAATTTATTTTTTAAAAAAATAAAAATATTTTGAGCAATAAAATCAAAATAACTTTTACTATAATTAAATAATATTTTCACCAAAATGCTAACTTATTTTTATTATAATTTAATAATATTTTGTATTAGTAGATAGTTAAACCTTTGATTATAATTAAATAATATTTAATATTAAAAGATAAAATATATTCTTCATTAAATTTAAATAATACTAAATTATATTCTTTGTTTCATTTATTATATTCAAATAATAATATTAAGTAATATGCTTTATAATATTTATTATAGTGAAATAATATTAATATATTAAATAATATTTAAATATTTTCATTTTCCCTTTTTTGAAAATGAAGTAAAAAATTTTGTGTCTTTTGTGCTTTAGAGAGAGGAGTGAGGAAGAGAGAGAAAAAAATAGGTTTAGTATTTTTTATAAGGTAATTTTTTAAATTGTAAAAAGGTATATTTGTCTAATCAACTTCTTTTCTTATTCCTAACAATTTGGAATAGCTATTACCAAGGGGGCTTTAGTAATGGCTATTCAGGCTTCTCTTGGAATGGTTATTCTGAAGAATAGCCATGTCATTGAACCAAATGCAGCTTTATCTGAAGAATGAGAATAGGGAAGGAATGGCTATTCCATTTCCCCCAATTAAGCATGGGTTTCAGCAACACACTTTCTTAAGAATTTAATAAGATTTTAATTTGGATGCCTATAGAAGAACTAGAAAAAAATGAAAGAGGTTTGGGAAAAAGTGAAATATTTTAATTTGTAATTTTAACAAAAGAAGAAGGGGTGAAGAAGATGGAGTTAGAGAGAGATAAAAAAAGCAAAACAATGAAATAACATTGTGGGGGAGTTGGAGAGAGAAGAAAAAAGATTTTTTTGTTTTTTATTTAATTAATTATTAATAACTTTTTAATATTTAAGTTTAAGTCCTTAAAAAATTTTAGTTTTACCTTATTAATGAGGTGGCAACATTTGGTGAGATGATAGTTGGTACATTAAATATAAATCTATATAAAAAAGTATAGCCTTTGCTAGTGTATGTAATTTCTATGGTTACAGTTTATTCATAATGCATTTAAAAATTTATATGCTGAAGTGAAATCTATAAAAATGTTTTAAAAAAAATAAAAAGATATTATTAAAATATTTTTAGCAACACATTTTAAAAATGTGCTGTATTAAATCAAATTTATTGTAATATCCAACGGATCTTTCAAGTTCGGATCAGATGGGCTAGCTCTATCCATCTTTCAATCCGTAGTACAACTCTCCAATGATGTATGATGCCTATCCATCAAAATGATTTACACGTGGGTTCTACTATTTGTTGGCATAATGCTTATATAAGTAAATAATTTAAAAATTAATTATTTGAATAACAAAACCGAAAGACATTTTTTTATCATTTCCTATGTTCCAATTGCTAAACAAGATCAGCTATTTCTGCTGTTGATTATTATCCTTACTCTGTTATGTTATGGATAAATTCTTCATTGCATCTCTATAAATACCTGTAACCGGTCGATTTACAATGCAATATTAATCATTTTAGTACTATCATGGAAGCAAAAGTTATTGAACGGCGATCTGCAGGTCACCTTCCTACTGTTTGGGATGTTGAACTCGTCAAGTCCTTCACCACACCCTACTCGGTAAGTTTACTTCCATTAGATGACCAAGCTTCATCACCTTAGAATTACTCTGTGTTTAACCTGCACCACTTTATTTTGGCTAACCTTGTAGTTCGAGAGCCATGGAAGTCGTCTTGAGGAACTTAAGCAAGGTGCTAGGGATTTACTTGCTACCATGAAGGAACCACGTGACCAGCTGGATCTGATCAACACACTGCAACGCTTAGGAGTGGCTTACCACTTTGAAAAGGATATCAAAGATATTCTTGCTAAACTTGTTGATGCTAACATTGCCACTGATCTTTACACTGTTGCCTTGCAATTTAGACTAATACGTCAAAATGGTTTCTTCATTAGTACAGGTTATATGCGGAAATTGTTAACGTTATATTTCGTTTTTTTTTTAATTTTTTGAATAGCATTTTATTAAAGGACGTTATATCTAATTTATGGTCTTTTTTTATTTTTATTTGTGCAATTACTCGAATTTGAAAAGTTTGTCATTTCGTCATAGATAACCTTATCAAGCCCCATATTAAAACTCAAATATAATAGTTGTCCCTTTCCTATCAACTAAAGTTTTGGAATAATTGGACACCCAACTTAACATGATATTAGAACTCTAATTTCGAGTTGTAAAAAATATGTTTTTCTCCCTTTTAATATTATTTCAAGTGTTTGGTTACAAATTAAACTTTGCAATACTTCTTTAATCCCTTTTTGGTCCCAGGTTATTTCTACACTTGAGTCCACTTGCAAGCTCATTAAATATTCATATGAATTACATGTGAAGAAGCGCGTTAGAATTTAAATACAATAATCGAGTTCTTTTCTAATAGTTTAACCTTTTGAAATAATCGATCATTCAATTTAACACGTCAGATTGACTAACGACGCTCAAATGATCGTGTTAACATCTTTTTTATTTTTAATTTTACTCCTTATTTATTTAAATATCATTTTTGACAAATCTGATTTATTTTGCTTTATTGAAATTTATGGCAATAAATAGATATCCAAGAATACAATATCTTTTACCACTCTATACCTACCTCTCTTGAAAGGAATAGTTTGTCAATGTACAAAATGACGGGACCAGATGCTGTTACATAGTTTTGCATTTGTAGGGAGGGCATACATCCCTACAAGGGATTCCCCTCCTTGTTTATTTAGTTAACATATATACTCAAGATAAGGGGTGAAAATGTGCAGATGTGTTTAATAAGTTCATGGAGAGAGATGGAAAATTCATGGACAGCTTACGGGAAGATGTTTTTGGGCTATTGAGTTTATACGAAGCTTCGTACCTTGGGATGCCAGAAGAAGATGTTTTAGACGAGGCCCTGAATTTTAGCATAAAACATCTGTTAATGTTAAGGAAGAAGATGGATGGAAATAAAGCTGAGCAAATACAACAATCACTGGAATATCCACTGCACTGGAGGATGCCCTGGACAGAAGCACGAGATTTCATTGCTATCAACCGATATGATGCTAAGATGAATTCGGTTTTGCTGGAGCTTGCCACGTTGAACTACAATATCATGCAATCTGTTTATCTGAAGGAGCTGCAAGAACTAATGGAGTAAGATCTATTAAAAATAAATCTTAAAAAGAAAAGAATAAGAACCGTTAATCTAAAATTGTTATCAGATTTTTAAATTACTATTACTTGATATTATTAATTAGTTAATTTACATTGGTAAGAAGTCAGATTTTTAAATTACTATTACTAGATATCATTATTTAAATTAGATTGAAATAAATAAGATTTTAAAATGTTATAGTTTTTTTTATGGGTAAAGATAAAAATGTTACTAAATAGCAGTGCTGTTAAATGTACATATATGGTTTAAAGGAAAATGCTCCTAAATCTTGTAAATTGTAATAAAGCCTACAACTTGAATTAAGTTGATTTCTGTATGTCAAATTTTTTACAGTTTTTCAACTGATTGGGCAGGTGGTGGAAGGACTTGAACTTGAAGGAAAGGCTACCTTTTGCTCGGGATAGGCTACTTGAGTGTTATTTTTGGGGGCTGGGGAGTTGCCCTCCGGGGCCCCAATTACCCATGTTGAGAAGGAACCTCGGGAAATTCGGATCCTTGGCAACACCATTGGATGACATATTCGACGTATATGGCTCACTTGATGAGCTTGAGAAGTACACGGATGCAGTAAATACGTGAGAAGTTTAGATTTTAACAACTTCTATTTACTACTTTCGAAATTTTGTGTTCATTCTTTGTACAACATTTCAGGTAAAACTGACAAACTTTTCCCAAATTGCAGATGGGATCTTACTAAGGCAATGGAGGAACTTCCAGAGTACATGAAAGTATCTTTCTCAGCCATGTACAACCATGTTAGTGAAATGGTCCAAGATGCCTTGAAAGATAACGGCATGGATATTTTACCCTCTATTAAGGAACAGGTATGTTCATAAAAAAAAAAAAATTATTGCAGGTATGATTCATAATCGAATGACCAAATAAAATATTATTTATTTGTCTTTCTTGAACTTTTATGGAAATTAAGGAAAAAACCTTTAGTTTAAGTCTATTTGTTAAAAAAATTTCAAAACAATTTTGTAAATTAGTTGATGTTTTATGATTTTTAATGCTGAAGAGTAAAAAAAAATCATAAATAATAATTTATAAAATACAAAAAAGAATATTAGATATTTAAAAAAATGACATAATTTAAAAGAAAGATATATGAAGAAAAAGCGAAATTATGCACGGAGTACATACACAATGAGAACTGTCCATTAATTGTAATTTATACTGACTAGTTGACATTCAATTTTTGTAGTGGTTGTGTTATGTTAGAGGATATCTCAAGGAAGCACGATGGTTTCACAGCGGATACACTCCAACTGCGGATGAATATCTTGAGAATGCTTGGGTCTCGAGTGGTATACCTCTATCCATTGTCTATGGCGTTTTTGGAGTGGCAGGACACTCTATAAATGAATATTTGTCAGAATTTGTGGAGCATTGGTCTGCCTCTGACTTAATTAGGTTGCCTGCCTACATTAGTCGACTCATTGATGATTTAAACACTGCCGAGGTTTGTTCTTACGTGCATTGCTATTGCTTGATTGTTTTACCAATTTAACGTTTCAACAAATCTCTCTCACTTGTCTTACCAAACCAGTGACTACCTACTTTATTATTTTTCAATAATTTGTTAAGTTAGATATTGCTTATCTTTTGAAGGTTGAAATGAAAAGGGGAGAATCAATGAATTTCATCCATTTTTACATGACCCAAGAAGGTGTTTCAGAGGAAGAAGCACGTGATCATGTGAAAGGCTTGATAAGAAATTTATGGAAAAAATTGAACAAAGCAATAGTTAAAGATTCTGTTCGTGCACCCGGCATTGTCAAAGTTGCCGTCGAAATGACACGATGTGTTCATCGGATCTACCATTATGGCGATTGGTTTGGCATTCAAAGCAAAGAAAATCAAGATTGTGTCAAGTCAATCCTTGAGCCCATTCCGATGGAACAATGTGATCAAGCTTTATTGAAATAACGTTTTGAAATTTCAGCCCAAGAATGGCTTAATAAGTTGATTTTATGCTTTATGAGGTCTTTGAATAAGAGGTTGCTTATCTTTTTCTAATTGAGTCTTGCTTGTTGCTATTATGCTATGTTGTATTATTTATTGCACTTAATTCTAATAAATTATATTTATACTAGAAGGAAAATTTGTTAAAGCTAGCTGGGTCCCATGTACTACATATTGAATCAAAATATTAAATGCAATCTCCATTTCCAAATGGATATTTCGTCTTGCTATTAGCAATTCTGGTGTAATTAGAAAAAGAACAACTAACCATAAACATTTTCCCATTATATATCTACTTACATCTATAATCTGGTTGTGTGTCATAATGTGCTGGTTTGGAAACCCGACCATTCGATGTAAAATAGAATTATTATCAATATTTTTTGTCTAGGTGTGACTGACCACCTATTTGAATTTACTTTATAAAATGTTATCCTCTTTTTTTTTGTAAGGTAATGACTTTGAACTAATGATGGGAACAACCAAAGAAAACACATAGGGATGGCCTAGATAGCCTCCCCCTATGATCTCAAAAACTTCAAATGTGAAAAAATAAACCTGCAGTAGTAATCGTATAGCTTTGTCAGCTACCCCTCCCAACAATACCCTTGACAATACTATCACGATTCATTTTTGGGGATTCGTGACCCGCACAAAAACATAGTCGAGTACAGCTTGCTAAACCCAAGCAAGCCTCTTCCATTCATATTATGAAACTCCAACCTTTTATGAAATGATGTTGTTTAAATTTAAGTAAATGTTGGACAAGTTTGAATGAATTATATGTTAATATAATTTGAATGTTGGTTGAGCTTTCCCAACTATATTGACATGGACTTCCTACTCTGATGTTGTTAGATTAATGTGGTATCAATGGATGAAAGTATGATTGGATAAGGAAACCAAAAAAAAGTAATTTTTGTTTATAAGGCATGAAAGGTCGATCCCATGGCAAGGAGGGGTTGATCCCTAAAGGTTTTAAGCTTGACATAACTGCTAGAATAGCCAAGGATCAACCTTGATGGACAAGCAGATCAATCCCCAAAGCACAAGGTGCTTGTATGAGTGCTGTTGATTTTTAATATGAGTGCACGTGATCACAAACAAGTAATATAGTAACAAGTAGAGTATCGTTCCCATAGGGGTTTGTTTTTAAAGTTTACTAAGTACTAAAATTTTATAAAAAATCAATCTCATTTAAGTAACAGAAATTTTAAGAAAATTAATTAAAAGAAGCACTAAATTAACTAACAAAAATTAAATTTATTTAAGAAAGACAATAGACTAAAGACCTAGGATTATGGGTTCATTCAACACTTCATCTGATGCCAGCTTCTCTTATTATTTACCTTCTTTGGAGGTTTTGCTAACCTAGAATCCAAAACTATGTAAAAGTCTCCATCAAGATGCTTGCACAAATACCTAACTTAATTAGTTCACTATATGTCTATTGGAATCTATTAAATTAAGTTCGTTAAGCTTGTGCCTTAATTTGACTATATATGGTAATTGGCGCATGTCTGCCTTATGGAGTTGGATCTAAGTGCATTGATGTGTTTGTGTAAAACATGGATTTCAAAATGTTTTCTTATATAAAGGATGCAAGCAATCCAATTACACAAGTGAAAAAACACATAATTCATATTGCAAGTAACATAATCACATCCTAGAAATAAGAATCTATTAAAGTAAGATAAAACGTACCTTTTATTTTGTGATTCTTATTTTTGGACACCACCACACCAACAATTGATTTCTTAACCAAACAAACTTACCATTTATTCTTCAAGAATGCTTTCAACTTGAACCTTGAGTGGAGAAGGTGCGGAATGCTAGACTATAAGATGGCAACCGATTTTGTTTCTCTTTTCTTCCTAAAAATTAATGGCTATTTTTCTTTCAAAAAATTCAGCCAAGAATCTGAGAGAGGAAGAGAGGTGCGACAAAGTTAGAAGGAGGAGGAGAGAAGTGATACTTGAAAATTTTTCAAGAAAGATATGTGTGTTTCTTTTCTTCCAATCTTCTATCTTTTTTTTTTTTAAAACTCTTGTGTCAAAGGTTTAATCAAAATCAAATACTTTTGAATTAATCTCGACCATCTATTTAGAATTATGGAAGTATCAAACATGCTTCATAATTATCAAAATTAAAATTAAAAAATAAATAATTTAATTATTTAATTATAATTTAGAGTTCTTGATAAAATAAAACTCCTTATTCAATAATAACTCTTATTTAATTATTATCCATCTTTATTTAAAAAGAATTAATAATAAATAAATAGTGCTAGTTAAACATGGAGTCTCCTTTTATCAACATGGATGTTTAGATTTATTTTGCAAGAATCCTCTTAGCATTATCTTAATTTAAGACAACTCTCGTTTTTAATTAAGACAAAACATGTTATCTTATCTAGATTGAGACAAACATGTTTTCTTGTCTAGATCAAGACAAAGCATATTTTTCTTATCTTAACTTAAGACCAACATGCTTTCTTGTCTAAATTAAGACAAAGCATGTTAAAGCTACCATTTTTGTACACAATATAATTAATCAAATAAAACATGCATTCCAACTTAAACAAGTTAAATTCTATGAAGTTAAGTGGGGAATCTATTTGGACATAGATATTCCAAGTTCCAATAAACTTATAATTATTCGTAATCTCATTAAGATAATTCCAGCTTATTAACCATGAAATCACTCCATCGATTCATGGTTGCACTCTTGGATTAACTATAATTACAAGAAATTATTCAATACTTGATATTAATTATTAGCTATCCAATTGCAAACCTTATATTGTGAACCCTCATAACCATCTAATGACAAAAGGAGAAATTACCTTTTTACCTTTTATGTCAATTTTGTCATCTAGTCTCAAATTTCATCCAATTAGTGATTCAATACTATAGATCTAATCTTTTGAGTATCCAGATGTGATGAGTAGCTAATTCATCATTTCACTGGGTCCAAATTAATCACCAATTTTTGTGAAATCACTAGAAGTGATGTTAATGCTATGACTCCACCATTTAGGTATATGTTCCCAGATGTTCATCTCAATTATAATCCCAATATACGGAGTCTAGATCAACACGTTATAATGATCATGCTCATGGTATATCAAAGATTATAAGGAGATTAAACATGAGTCCACTATCCTTTAGGATTTTGACTATACTATAAGCAAATGTATAAGTGTGATATCAAGATTTTAGTAATGGTTAAACTTAAATTTGATTCTCACATGATTCTAATTCATTTTATAGTGTCATTAGTCAAAGTCAACCATTTCGATGATTTGAGACTCATCATTCCCTTGAAGTGAATCACATTCATTTCATTAGAAGTAATTTGGATACTACAGCCTTAACACAATAAAGTGACCAACTTTATTATATGGCTGTGAAAAATTTTTAGATTCAATTGAAATACATGTCTCCTATGTATGACTATTCATACAAATGTATTTTAATATCTCAATAGAATCATGGAACCTTAATAATTAGATAATGAAGTCTTACTTAAAACAAACTCTTTGTTTTATTATCAAATTGTACTTTCATTACAAATAAATTAAATGAAATTAAACATAAGAATATACTTGCTTTCTAGGGCACCATATTCTCAAATTTCTAACATTACTCGAATCCTAAATTAGATCAACTAAGTGACATGAAAATAATCTATTCAAATATTAGTCTAATCAAAAATTGCTCTGTCGAGTCTCAAGTAGATTCACAAATTAGTTAATTGTTGATAAGGCAATTAAACTCATTAAGAACAAATTTGAATAAGTAAAATTATAGCTATTCATGATAAATAAAAGAGAAACTAATCTTTAAATTACATGTTGAAATCCACCATAATCTTTGGAAAACAAATTAGTTCATGATATCTAAGTAAAATATTATCCAAAGAAATTTATCCATGAATTCAAGTCAAAGAAAATGAGAAAAACACAAAATAGAGAAAAAAAACTAATGTTGAAGCTTTTTGATCTTGAATCTCTCCCAATTTCTCTTATTCTCTTGCTTGATTCCTAGCTCCAATTCTCCAAACTAGCTACTATCATCCTCTCTCTAAAATTCTCTAAAAAAGTCCCTTAAATAAGCACAAATTAACTAATTTTCAAAAAATTATTTTTGGACACAAGCTTCAGTTTTGCGTCTCTCAATAGTTCTAATTTTGAAGTTTTCCACAAATTCCTTTCAACGACACAATCGCGGCTCTCAAGTGTTTCGCCTTTGTTTTACTCTCCTAGTGGAGTACTTACTTTTTGACATAGATTTAGACCACCTTCCAATCCAAACTGGGCAAAGTTATACACAAAAAAGTTGTAATTATTCTTCTCAACTTTCTAGTGGTCAAAGAATTACCTTATTTGGAGTTCTTTAGAGAGAGTTATGGTAGAAATACCGCAACATATTCAACAAATTCTGTGCCTAACCATCTAGCACAATTCACTTCTGTGAGGCTTTTACACTTGAGAACCTTCAAAATAGAGACTAAATCGGTGATTTCCCAAATTAAGACTTTTGATATGAAAATGAGTTCAAATTACTCAAATTAAAAATAATTCAACATACGTTAAACTAAATAAAGAAAAGTAGAAAAATTACCTAAAATTACCTTGAAAACACAAGGACTTAGCTATTTTTTATAGTTAAAATGTGGCAACACAACTGTATATCATATAGTTATCACACCTTCAAACTTAATATTTTGTTAGTCCTCGAGCAAAAAATAAGAAAACAAAATAACATAATAAAAACATCAAACTAACAAAATCAGATGCACCAATTCATTGACAGCCTCTAATTTCTTCATAAACTATCTCATTTTCTCAACTCAAAGTAAAACATAAATATGATCTAAATTCACATTACATTCAAATGCAAGCTCATTTTTGGATAAATTCTTGTGTGTGTATGAAATCTCTTGCCATGTATCTTATAATACTCCGTACTTTGATGTGGTGATAAATAAAGTTTATCAGATGCCAATTAAGGCATAATAAGGTATTTTGGGTACCAAGGAGACAAGAGAAAATTCTTGGAATAAAATAATATTTTATTAATAAAATAATATTAAAATATTAATATTTTAATCAGTGTCAAAATTTTTCATGAAGAAGGAGTATATGGTCAATCTAAGTGGGGGAGAGGAAGAACGAGGAAATTTCATAGAAAAATGACGTTAATGGGGCCCGCGTGTCTTTATTAAATAAAGATAACGCGGGGTAAATAATATTTTAAATAATATGAAAACACTGCGTTAGGGTACAAACTTTGTATTTCATTTGTACATATGTAAAAGAAGATAATAGAAAGAAATTGGAGATTTAAAGATTTTGGGAGGACTTAATTAAAAGGATGAGAACCTTGAAAGGTAAAATAGTAATTTTGTTACAAAGCTTGGTCAAAGCTTCCAAAGGAAGCTTTGACTCTTCTTTTTTGTTCTTCATGGCCGGCCATCCATGTAAGATTTGCTGAAAATATAAGGCTTATGTAAAAAGAAAGGAAAAGACAAAGAAAATGAGGAGAAAAGATGAGACAATAGTGAAATGGGAAGGAAAAGTCAAGTAAAGTGGCTGTAAAGGTTCCAAGCAATTGTTGACTTGCATTCTAACCACATGGCTAGTCAAGTAAGACAATAAAAGAAGAAGGAATGATGGTATGGGTGGTCACATGCAAAAGAATAAAAAAAAATGGAGAATTGACAAGCAAGCTTATCATTGTCGGCCCCACTTGCAAACCACATCAAACAAAATTTTATCAATTTCTTTTGTTACCAACCGGTTATGGAGACAAAAGAGAGAGTCAAAGCTATTAGTATTATTATTTAAAATCATGTGTGAAAGTAAAGGGGGGCCAGCCATTGAGATGAAAGGCCATATAAAAAAAAAGAAAAGATAAAGATGAAGGAAAAGTCGGTTGTGAGGAAAAAGTGGACTATTTGAAGAAGAAAGAGATAAGTCGATGTAAGAGAGCAAATGGAAAGTTGAAAAAGGAAGAGAAAGGTCGGTGTAAAAGAGCAAATGGAAAGTTGAAGAAGGAAGAGAGAAATCGGTGTGAAAGAGAAAACAAAGGGGAAATCACTGGCCAAGGGAGAAAGAGAGGGTTGGAAGAGAGCAGAAAAAAATGGCAGCTGTCGCCGCTTAAAGGAGTAAAAAGAGGGGCTTTAAGCTGCAAAATTTTGAGAGGAAAACGACAGAGTTTTCCTACAAAATTTGAGAAGGAAATAGAGAGAGTTTTGCTGTAAAATTTGGAAAGAAATAGAAAGAGTTGTGCTGTAAATTTTGAGAGGGAAATAGAGAGAGTTTTGCTGCAAATTTTGAGAGGGAAAAAGAGAGAGTTTGCTGTAAATTTTGAAAGGAGAAAGAAAGAGTTTTGCTACAAATTTGAGAGAGAAAACAAGAGCTAGTGCTATTGGGTTTGTGAGGGAGAAAGCAAAAGCTTGAGCTGCCAGTTTGTGAGTGAAAAGAGAGAGAAGAAAGTTATTGCCGACTGGTAGGGAAGAGGAGCAAAAGTGAGAGAGAGAAAGAGACGGGGAAGAAAGAAAAAAAATATAATAATTATTTCTTTTGGCCTCCAACAATGCATTTGGCAAAGTTGGCCTGGTGGGCTGCAATGTTTTACTTGGGTTAGCATCTGAGCCCAATTGAGGTAAAAAGAAATAAAACCAAGCCTTTTTTTTATGGATCCATTATGAAGTATGTTGTTGGGTAGTCCAATTCATTGGATTGAATGTGTGATATAATGACATAAAATAAGTTGAATTAGATGATATAAATGTCCTAGAATTGTTAGACAATATTTAAAACATGAAAATTTGTGTACGTACAATATATAAAGGTAAATGTCAATAGTAAGAAAATCAATAATAGATTTAGCTAGTTTTAAAATAATAATGATAATAGTAATCATGAGTGAATGGTGAATTAGAGCAAGGATTAATTGTTTGGAGTGCTGCCCGTATGCATATGTAATTAAATATATTGAGTTCGTATTATTGCTAGGAAGTGCAAAGATAAGGTTGGAGTATTGTGGTGGCGTGCCGAAGTAAATAACGAGCGACTGGCAAGTAAAGATAGTTAAACATCTCCAAACAAATAGCGACTTGGTATCTCATTGTTACAAGGTGAGTGAACTTGCATTCCAAAATGATTTTGGGAATGTGAATGTATTGCACAAAACATTGGTTGATTTTATCCAACATTTCTTAAACGGGTGCCTTGGGAACAAGCCCTTGAAAATTTGTCTTTATATTGTGAAATGTGGCTATTATGGATTCATGCACTACTACATTATGTTGATATATATATATATATATGTTGTGCATGATAGTTGCTATTGTGTGATAATTATAACCGTGTATGTGCACGATGTGGGGGGATGCACATGTCAGTGGTGGCGGTGGTGAAGGAGATGGATGATGATAGTGGCCATATGCACGATGTGGGGGGATGTACACGATGGCATTGACTGTGCATGCTGTGGGGGGATGCACACGATGACTCCAGCTATGTGCACGATGTGGGGGGATGCACATGAGTTGGGGAGGCGGTGGATGTATGTATATATACATATATGTTTGCATATGTTCACATGTATTAATGCAATAAAGATTTTATGAATAACATGTGTGACTATAATGTATGTGGAGTCCTACTTGCTGAACCTTGAGCATTTTTTTTAAGTGTTCCAAATTGATTTGGATTGTAGTGAAATGGTTTATTTGGGATGAAAGGAAGTCTTTCTTGTTGCTCTATTTCTTGCTACAGCGAGAATGAAACTTTCTGTTTCGCTTATCATTTGGCTGGGTTTTGCCATATTTTCCACTTCTCCAATTTCATGTTGAATATGAATTCTCTATCGTCACATGATTTAGCGACCAAGGCTTCAATTGAGGGTTTTAATAAGGACTTAAGCTAAAGTGCATCGTTTTCAAATAAGTGCATTATGATTTCAAACTTTTCCTTATTATATTGCTTGTCTCTTTCCTATGTTCACTCATTGAGTTTATACTCACGTTTTCAACTTCATGTTTTCAGATTCAATGGTGGTTGATATGTAGATTGAGGTGTCCGTGTACCCCTATCCTTTGGGTAGGTATCTTGACACTCAATAGTCATATCTCCCTATTTAGAGTCACTCCGTTGAAGGTCAAAGTCCTTGTATACGTTTAATGTGAATTGTAAAGATATATTAACAAACTATATATGTATGATTTGAATTATGATGCTAATGTGAGCATTCACTTGGGTTTTATGAGTTGCGTTGGAGAAGTCGACATTTGAACACTATTAATCTTATTCTTAAAGAAATATGCTAGATAGATGGGTTAATATATAAGTGCATATTGAGAGGCTTTCTTGGGCCTAGTGGGCTATGCCTATTGGGTCCTTGCGCCGATCATGGCCCTGGAACTAGGCTGTGACAAATCTCATGCACTCCAGATAGGTTTATGCTCATGCTGACTTCAAATTAGTTTAAAATTTCATAAGTTTGTTTTTCATCTCTTTCTCCACTAATGTAGGGCTAAATAAAGGATCCTTAAGACTTTATTTAGCTTGTAATGTGTGGCTAGGGTTAAGGTAGGATACGGGATAATATGTAGCTCAAGTCACCCTAAACACATAATTATTTTAGGACTTATATAGCCTTATTATTTTTCTTCATCGAGTACACCCTTTTTCTTTCACTTTCACTTTTCCTTCCTCAAACATAATTTTTTTTTTATTTCAACACCCCCAAACTTGGTTCTTTCATTAATAGTGGGATGAATACTTTACAAAAGTTTTGCATTTTTCTTTACATTTCATCTTTTCCACTTTGCTCATCAAATAGCTCAACATACATTTCCTAATACAATATATATGCTTAAGAGTGAGAGTTGTAAAAATGGGAGAAATTTCTCGAAGGCTAAGCTGATGTTATTTATTGATTAAATCAAAGAAAGGACAATTTAAGCTCAAAAGGAAATACTAGGGATAAAGATATAAATATGTTAGCTTGAAAGTCTCAGTCAGTCCAAGGATGGCCTAAGTCATTTTCCTAACTAAGTATAGCCTTATGATTTCGCTTCATGGAAGAATTAAACAAATTCTAAAACTCTAAACATAGTTCTAAAACCTTCATTTACATAAACTTTCTCTAAAAAGACACAAGATTTCAATGCAAGAGATATAGTGCTCAAGTATGAAAACTTCATCCAATCATGATGATAACATATGACTTCACATGACATTCAAACAATATTCATGATTACTAAGAGTAAAAGATCAACAAGACAATTAGTTATCATCCTTGGATAGGTGAATCAATTTCATTGGTGCACTAATTTAGCTTTAGTTTTTCAAGTTTTTCCTAATTCACATACTCTTAAATTATCATGCTAAACAACTAAACTTAACTTTAAAACATAATCAAAAACATAAAAATTATAAACATAAAAATTTAAAAACTTCACCCTTCAAACTTAATGTAAACATTGTCCTAAGTGTTATGAAAAGTAAAGAAGAGAAAACACTCCCCTAAAGCTTAGTAGCACCCTGCTGGTCATCCTCATCATCCTCACAAAAAATGTAATCAAAGTTTGAATCTGTGGGCAACAAAGGGTAAGTAGCCATATCCATCCCGATATGCTCTACATAGGCTTGCATCATTTGCTCAAGTGCCTGATTCTACCTCTCTTAATGGTTCATACGATAATGAATCCATTCCATTCATTGAGTTATACTGCAAGTTGGAGCTCGCTGTGGAGGTATAGATCAGCTTAAGAAGAACTACCAACCACTACTGTGGACTCTTCCAATTGCCTCAAAATTCCCATGGTGATTGAAAGTTTAGGTTGCTACAACTTTTCCCTATCATTCCATCATACACTAGCTTTTTCACACAAAGCAATTATCAAAGAAGGAAATCTTATACCATCTCGTTTGATTCGACTTGTATGAAGTATAGCATGAGAAATAACTTTCTTAGTGTCTATGGATTTATGAGTAAGAGTATCATAGATTAGAATTGTTAGTTAAAACTCTACCTACACAAGTATATGTATCGAAAGGATAATATATTGGTAAGTAGAGTGTCCATAGAGTATTGATCTAGAATATAACTAAGTACTAAAATTAGAATAGTTTAGTTTTATTCAAATAATTAAAATTTGAATTGTAATTAAACTAAAAATTACTCAACTAAAACTAAACTAATTAAAAATTAAAGCAAAAAGATAATTGGTTAATAAGCAAATTTAAAAAGGCCTAGGATTACAATATCCCTCACACTTCATCTAAATGTTACTTCTTTCTCTTAACTTATACCAATGGGTTGAATAGCTAACCTAAAGTCCTTAATTAATTATAATGCTTTCTCAAATCTCTTATAAAAATATCTACTTTAAACAAAACACTATATTCTTATATCAATTAAAATTAAAATTGGCTAATTAAGTTCATGTTAGTCCCAAGTAAATGTGCTAGAGGGGGGTGAATAGCACAATTTTCCTCTTTCAAAAATTGGCTCTAAGTGAAAACAAATGTAAGATAAAAAAGGAATGAAAATAACAACAAAAACAGAGTAGACAATACAGCAGAATTTAGAGTGGTTTCGTCCAAGACCTACATCCCCTACCTTGATTATTCACTCAAGGATTTTCCAAACAATCCACTAAGAATGGTGAAATTCACAAGCTTTCACCAAGCTTTTACAATGGCTTTTACCAGGCTTAGACAAAACCTTTCACAATAGTTTTTACCGAGATCAACTGAAACCTAATACCTAACTTTTCAAGGCTAAGTTAAAACCTATACTCAATCAAGCAATCCTAACTTGAATCAATCCCTTAGAGTGACCCGTTCACTCTAAGAATACAAGGAGAGAAGTGAAAAGAGTGTACCTATGATCACAAAGTTGATCTAAATGGTACAAAGTGAAGTGCAGATCACAATTACAAAGATAGGAGTTGAGTGTAGTAAATGAGCAACAAGTATTTTCAGGTTTTTAAGCTCTTTCTTGTTCTTGGAAGCTTTCAATCTACTTTTCTAGCCGTTGGAAATCCCTTTTGTCCCTTTTTGATGATGACAAAACATTCCTTGATTAACAGCACAGTGTCCTTTCTTTTTTTAGTTCTGCACAAAAATGAGGATTTCTCCCCTTAAGTGTATGCTCCCCCTTAGTGTGTGCTTATTTTACTTATTCATTCCAACAAATTTTAATTCTTGTCATTTAGAAAATGACATTATTCATTAAGAATATATATATGCAGATATATATAGTAATTGCCAGTAGGTGACTGTTGACAAATTATCATCAATATATCAGCAGTGTCTGTCAATAGCATATTGTTACCAAATTTTATGTATTCCATTTATCATCCAACAAATATAGTATAAATAACATCCATATTCATTTACAAACACAACCATTTCCATTGTCATATTAAAAATCAATCATTAGCATGACAACCCAATATCAGCACCAAAGCAGCAGCAGAAACTAAATGGCAGAAACTTCAATAACAGATTTAAATATTCAACATCCAACTTGTTGACATCTAAAAACATAAATAGCAATGTCTATCAGAATCCAAAAACATCTATCATCAAAGTCAAATTTAATTGTTCAACTGTCAAAGCAAAGACAACAAGAAAATAAAAAACAGAAGTCAATTTTCCTAAATTACTCTTAGATCTCCCCTAAATTATATACCATTTTATTCTCCCCCTTTTTATCATCATCAAATCATAAGGATGCTTAATCATCTTCTGAAGAGCGTGAAGGGGTAGACTCATCAATGCAATAGAAATATTAAGGGGCTCAAGTGAGCATTCTGATGGTGATTTTTGTGGTGAGGGTTCTGGTGATGATCTGTCAAAAATTTCCAAAGGGTCTTGTGGAGAAGAGATTGCTGATGGCTTAACCTTTTTAGCTATTCTGGAGGATTTTCTTCTTTTAAGGAACTAAGTCTTAGTGGCCATTGTTTTCTTTCCTTTGCTAGGTGGTTTTGATTTAGCCTATGAAACTGCAGTAGTTTCTTCTCCTTTACCCGATTTTTCTTCTGCTATGGGAGTTGGTTCAATGAATGTAGACTTATGTGCTTGTGCTTTAGCTGCTTCCTTTTCTGCCTGCTCTTCCCTGACCATCTAATGGAAAATGCCCATGATTGATACTTCCTCAGAATGAGGAGGAGAAGGCTGCTCTTTTTGAGGTTCTAGAGGGAATGGGGGATTTTCATTAAGTGAGCCAAGCACCTCAATCCCTTGTTTTGACTCAACTTCCTTTTGTGGCTTAGGTGAGGGTGTTTTCCTCGGTTGATCTACTTCAGGTTCATGACCCTCAGCCTTGAAAGCAGAACCTTCAGCACCTTGTCCTTCTGCAAGGCTTGGAGTTGTAGAGGTATCTGCAGCTGCAGGTTCAGAAGGCATTTTTCCTTTTTCCTTCAACACATTTTCAAGCTCTGCCAATTTCTCTTCAATTTTTAGCATCTTTACTTCTTGGTCAGTCAACTTTCCATCAATCCTCATGAGTAGGTTAAAAAGCATTTAATTAGAGAACTGAGATGAGGATGCTTCAGGATGTGTAGGTAGAGAGGTTTCTTTTCTGGGAGCAACCTTGGGGGCTTTAACAAAGGTTTCTCCATCTAGCTTATACCTCATTTTAGGCAAACTTCCAAGGTAAATGGCTTGGTCTCTACTTTTTACTTTATCTGCTTCATACCTAGAGCTCCAAATACCTTTCTTTTGCACTAGAGACGTGATGATATTCCTATAAGGCAAATTTATGTTTTCTAGTCTACGTGCTCCTCTCATTCTCCCAATCATAAATTTGCCCAGGTTAAGTAAAACACCACTGAATGCATGCTCCATTAGCCATAGATCTTGGAGGCTAATGTAGCTAAAACTTCCACTCCTACCATGAATGTTCACAACAACAAAGTAATGTAGAATTCTAATTTGAGGACTTGTAATGAGGTCAGAATTACTTTTGGAGGAGTATTTTTCCTTTTTCCCTATGATAATTTCCCACAGGGATGAGGGGCCATAATTTTCAGGGAATTCAAACTCATCCTTCTCACATTCGATTTTTAGCAAGCTCCCTATATCTGTAGTAGTAATAGTAAATTCTTTTCCATTCAAAAAGACATTCAGACCATCCTCAATATAATCATCAGAATCCTCAAGTTCACCCTTATCTAGTGCTATACTTGCATAAAATTCTTTAACTAAACTAGCACTGTAGGATCGATTCTTAAATGTACTAAACTCTTTCAGTTTTAATTCCTCAAAATAATCTGATAAGCTTGTTTGATATTTTGGAATTTCATTAAAATTGTCCCAGTCAATGTATTTACCACAAGTGATGGAGGCATTCTCTAATATCTTGTATTTATCTTCATGGGCTTTGTTTCTAAATTTGAAGGATGGGATATTACCTTTCTTAAACGATTTTCCCTTATCTTTCTTCTTGTCAAGCCCGACTTTATAAATATTAGCCATGTCATTCATGTGATTGACAATATGCTTGCATACTTGGAAAGCCCCAAAAAATCGTCAAAAGACGGCAGTGTACTGAATGGTACAACTAAGTTGAATTAAGCCTCGAACTAGTCCAAATAGAGATTTGAAGATGAAATTGAGAATTTTAAATTCCCAGAATGACTTAAAATGGTGATTCGGAGTTCGAAGACCAATTTGGAGTCAAATTAGAATTTTCATGATCCAAGGGTAAAATGGTCATTTTGCAACCCAAGGTTAAGACGTGAGTGTTGGATGAAATTTTTGACTAAGATTGATCATTTGGAGTATAATTTGAGTTCGAGAAGTGAAAAATTTTAATTTCGGTATTTTTCGAGCATAAATGGCAAAATAGTCATTTTGCCACCCTAAGGGCAAAATTGTAATTTTACACACCCAACACTTGTCCAGCATATGGAATCTATCCAAAATTATCATGGATTATTGAAGGAATTTATATGGTGAAGAGAGAAAGCTTAATGTTAAGAAATTAAAAATGGACCAATGGAATGGTGACACATGGCAACTTCTCATCCATTAATTATTTTTCTTATAAATTAACATAAAATCAGCCTATTTCTCTTCATATGGCCGGCCAAAGAAAGACCATAGCAAGAACAAAGGGAGAAAAGGAAGAACAAGAACCCTAGGGTGAAAACTCAAGAGAAAATTGGTGGATTTCAAGTAATCAAGCAATCAAAGGTAAAATTTCTTGATTTTGACTTGTGATCTACCTTTCCCATGCATCCTTTTTCATTTTCCATGGTTGAGAATCAATTTTTCATGAGGATACCCTTGCTAGCCAAACACCTAGGAGAGAGAATTGATGATGATTTGGTTAGATTTTAATGTATTTTAGTGTTTTTAGTTAGTTAGTGATGTGTAGCATGAAAAGCCAACAAGAAAAAATCATTTTCTCCCATTACCCATCATTGGCCGAATTCTCCATGTAGAGTGTTGATAGTGGATATGATTTTATTTCAAGTGAATTGGTTAGGAAATGATGAATTATGGTAAGAAAATCAAGTAGGAAAAATTATAGTATTGATGCACCACCATGGTCGAAATTCCCAAGGGAAAATGTGAAGGTGATTTTGCTAAATTTTATGCTATTGGATTTGTGATGGATGGTTTGGAGAATTGGAAGAAAATGGAGTTAATTGGAGTTGAATTAGCCAATTAATTAAGTGATAGATCGAATTAGGCGAACACCATGCTTAGACGATAATCCGAACAATTTGCATTCCATTTTATAAATCCATAAAGCTTTACAACGGTTTAGCACCAATGTGGTAAATTGCTTGAATTTGCATCATGTTTAGGTGGTGAATCCTCAGCTAAGGGTAAAGAGATTATGCTCGAAGATCGGGAATAAGAGTATATCAAACTCCTAGTACGGTGAGTAACCTTACTATCGTCTTAATTATCTAAAGTGGTTTTTATCTGATTTTATGATTTTAAGGAAAATGAGTTTAAATGAAAAATCTTTATGTTTATAAACAAAATGTGTTTAAACGAAATGATTTTATAAATTGTCTTGAAATTGAATGATGGCTTTCAAAATAGAGTAATTGGAGACCACTTGAGGTGTTGTAAATTTATGATTTGAATTTATGGCTTATGTTAATGTGTTGGCATGACTGGCTGGGTTGTGTTTTTGGTGAACTGTATGAATTGTTCTGTTTTACATTTACAGGCTGGATAGTGTTATATTAGTCATGTCATGCTGTCAAAATTTTATTATATGGTGGATTTACCCTGCTTTAGGGGGCTGGATTTTTGTGGACCAGGCTATTAGAGGGGTACGGAATCCTGATATATTTTACCTCAGTGAGAGGTGCGGATGGATAACTCCTGAGGCTAACACTTTTAGAGTTCACTTCACGCCAAACCACCACGTGAGGGGGAACTCAGTTAATGCCAAGGAACGGCTATGTTTTCAAAATGAAAACATGATTTATGCGTACATAACTTTTTAATTGCCTTGGCGGACTTGGTTTGGGATAGCCCTTGGCCAAGGTATCCCTGATAACTGAGTATGAGAATAATATTTGGCATGAGCCAAGTTTTAAGAAATTCATAAGCCATGTTAATTACTCGATTTATATGAATTGATTTTATTTAGTCGAAACAAGTTAAAAGGTGATGAATTACAGTTTGATGATTTATTTTATCTATCTCCATTTACTCGACTTTAGATATTTTAGATGGTATTTGTTTACTCACTGGGATTATATAATCTCACCACCCTCATTTCCACCCCTTTCAGGCTCAGGATAGTCGGTAGATAGCTCATATCATCGAAGGCTACAGTTGGCTTTATTTCTTCAAAAATCATAGGCTCACAACCTTCTTTTACTTTTGGTCTTTTGTGGGCCCACGTGTCACTGTAAATTAAATTTTATATTTTGGTTATTTGTATTACAGTATGTATGAATTTATTTAGCTTCTACGCTACAAAAATTATTTACACAGTGTTCTAAAAATATTATTTTATGAGAAAATTAAATATTTTATTTTATAGTTTTATTTTATTCTAATAGTCATAATTTCATTTTAAATGCATGTTTTAGACATCTAAATTTATTTTTAATTATGAATTATGTGTTTTATACTCGCCTACTACATTTTTAGCTGGTTTCAAGATTTTTGAGAAAAAATGACCAAAATACCCAAGTGAGATGAAAATTATTATTTTATTTGATTTAAGTTGGAAACAGCTTAAAATATTTTAAAACATGATATTTGGCAACGGTTATTCACAGGAAAAATGAGAAACTGATATTAAGCCTTGTTGGGTTTCGGGTTGACATTTTGGACAGTGAATGTCTACCGGGACACCGTGACTGTTGTCACGGGCTCAAGGGGAGTACAGGGTCGTGACACTTCTTCTCTATTTTGTGACCCTTCTTAGTCATATTCTTTCTAGACTTTTCGATTTTAGAAGTGTGCAGAATCTTTTTCTTCTTCTTCTGTATTTCTGATTGTGAACTTTCCTCTAATGGCCGCTTACCCTTTTTCTTCTCCAGAGCCTCTTGAGATTGTCTCAATTTTGACATTTGGTTTAAAGGATTTTTAACTCAGGGTTTCGAGAGTTAGAGAGGCAGGGGTTTCAATTTCAGATGGGTTGGTTTCAGAAGAGAGAAAGCGTAGAAAGGAGTTAAAGGCAGTTTAATTCTAAAAAAAAAAACTATTTGTCTCACCCTTAAATATTATCAGTTTTTCTCCTGTTCAAAATTTTAAAATCGCCTCTCATCTTTATTTTTTAGCTGGGCGGTATATTGTGCCCATTTCTTTCATCCAGTATATGATTCCTGTTTAGTATTTTATTCATTCTTCTCTAACTCACTGAGTTTTGTTATTTAAAGTGACAGAATGTTCTTAGTTGACTAAGTGCCTCTCTTAGTCGACTAAGTGCCTACTGTCCTTTGAGAAAATTTCATAAGTTTTCCTAAAGCTCCTGCATATTAACCATTCCTAAATTTCTTTTAATCTCATAGAATCTATCCTCATTTAAGGGTTTTGTGAATATGTGAGCTAATTGATGTAAAGTATTTACAAACTCAATTTTAATGTCACCTTTCACTATGTGATCTCTAACAAAATGGTGTCTAATCTCAATATGCTTAGTCCTAGAATGCTGCACATGATTTTTTGAAATATTGATAGCACTTGTATTGTCACAATATATTGTTATGTTATGCATTGATATTCTATAGTCTTTTAGTTGTTGTTTAATCAACAATATTTGAGCACAGTAGCTACCTAGAGATACATATTCGGCTTCAGTTGTAGAGAGAGCAACTGAATTTTGCTTTTTGCTTATCCATGACATAAGCATACTACCTAGAAATTGGTAGGTTCCACTAGTGCTCTTTCTATCTGTTTTGCTACTAGCAAAATCTGCATCTGAATATCCTACTAGACTAAAGGATAATTCCCTAAGATACCATATGCCTAAAGTTTGTGTATCTAAGAGGTATCTAAAAATTCTTTTAATAGCAGTCAGGTGTGGTTCCTTGGGATGAGATTGGAAATGAGCACACAAACATATAGAGAATTGTATATTAGGCCTGCTGGTTGTTAAATAGAGTAGTGATCCGATCATACCTCTATAGAGCTTTTGATCAATATTTTTTTCTTTTTCATCTATATCAAGTCTGGTTGATAGACTCATTGGTGTGCAGATTGATTTCATCTTCAGCATACCAAATCTTTTGAGCATGTCTTGAATGTATCTTTCTTGGTTGATGAAGATTCCTCATTCACTTTGTTTGATTTGAAGGCCAAGAAAGTACTTCAGCTCACCAATCATGCTCATCTCAAATTCCCTCTGCATCTCTTTAGCAAAGTTCTTGCATAAAGCCTCATTAGTTGCACCAAACACAATGTCATCCACATAAATTTGAACAACAATTAAATTATTTAAGTATATTTTGATAAACAATGTTGTATCAATACTACCTCTAACATAACCTTTTTCAACCAAAAATTTTGAAAGCCTCTCATACCAAGCCCTAGGAGCTTGTTTTAATTCATACAAGGCTTTATGAAGTTTGAAAATATGATCTGGTTTTTCAAAGTCCTCAAAACTAGGGGGGTTGCTCAACATAAACTTCTTCTTGGATGAAACCATTTAAGAATGCACTCTTTTACATCCATTTGGAATAACTTAAAGTTCATAAAGCAAACAAATGCAAGCAGTAGCCTTATAGCTTCTATCCTAGCAACCGGTGCAAAGGTTTCATCATAGTTTATTCCTTCCTCTTAGTTGTATCCTTGTGCTACCAACCTAGCTTTATTTCTAACTACATTCCCTTGCTCATCTACTTTATTCCTAAACACACATTTAATGCCAACAATAGGGTGGTTTAAAGGTCTAGAAACTAATGTCCATACATATTATCAGTGAAATGAGGGTTTATCCACCGGTCGAGGGTTTCTCTCTAAACCCCTTTCTTTCAAACTTAATTAAATGTATTCCTTAATGCTGGGTGTCCATGATCAACGGTGGTGTTAATGAAATGGAAAATGGGGCAACAACCAAACAAGGTATCATGTTGGATAGAAAGTTTCTAGCTGCAACGAGATTCAGGCAGCTAAAACAGAAAGTTTCTCGCTGCAGCAAGTTGCATGCAGCAAAAATAGAATGTTTCTCGCTACAGCGAAGAGCTTCAACAACTTTCTCGCTGTAGTGAGAATCAAGCCAATGTAACCCTCCAAACTTGAGAGTTTCTCGTTGCAGCGAGAATGAATCTCGCTGCAGTGAGAAACAGGACACCAACAACAAATTTTCATTCTATTAAGGAAAGGCCATTTAGCTGCAAAGACAAAATCAACTTGAACATGCTTAGAAATTCTCAAGGTTTAACATGCAAGATTCACATGTATTACAACCATATACCATACTCATTAACTTTCTATAACACATATTTATATATATAAATACACATCATCATGCATACCATCCCACCATCATCTGTCACGACCCAGAACTCCCATCGGGCCTGTGACAACCGCTGCGATGTCCCGATAGGCACTCATTACCCCGAATGCCGATCGAAACCCCGTAAGGCTTAGCATCAGCTTCCGCATCTCTCCGGTGAGCCACAGTTATTAAATCTCGCATTTCAAGAAATCATAAGTCGTTTCCAAATCTAAACAATAACATATTATTTTCTGGCTCACAAGGGCATTTTCGTCATTCATTTTTTTTTTTGAAAATACCAAAACTAGCCAAAAACATGGTGTAAAAGCTAAATATATTCATACATACTTTAAATCCGATAACTAAAGTATAAAATTACTTTTACAGTGACACGTGGGTCCCCAATTAACCAAGAAGGTGTAGGGCTACGAATCCTTACTTTCTAGGATGCAACTCCGAGATTAATTCTTATCTTAATCAACTATCAATAAACTGTCTTGAGCTTAAAAATGGATAGGAAGAGGGGTGAGATTACATAATCCCAGTGAGTAAACAGACACAATCTAAACTATCTAAAGGTGAGTAAATGGAGACGAATTAAAATATTCTTTTCCAATATATGTTTCATAACATGAATATTTAGTTTACTCAATTAATCAACATGGCTTATATATCTCACAAAACTTGGCTCCTGCCAAAATCATTCTCTTGGGTACCTTAGTCAAGGTATTCCACTGAGACCACCAAGGCTGTTAAATATCCCATACCCATAAACATGTTTTCGCATCTGACACACAGCCGTTCCTTGGCATAGGCTGAGTCTCACTTTCATGCGATGGTCCACGTGAAGTGCACTCAAATCTTTACCTCAGGAGATACTTCATCCAACATCTCCCCCCGGAGGTAAATATATAATTGGGTTATCGTGCCCCTCTCATAGGCAGTTCACGAAAACCCCCACCACTGCAGTGACTATGGATTATTTTATCTACCACTTGATTTATAAAATCCTTATCTGCATGACATGGCAATTTATCGCAATCTAGCCTCTCAAGGCTGAATACATAGTATATATAATTTTGATACAAATACCAACTTTGCCATTCATGCCCACATATTGCTATAAGCATATAATTTAAAACACAATTTATAATACAAGCAGGTAGTCTCCAATTACTCTATTTTCAAAACCAGTATTCAATTTTCCAAAAAAATTATAAAATCATTTTATAAAATCATAATTTCTCCTAAAACATTGTAATTTACCATTTAAACCCATTTTCCATAAAATCACACAATTGTATAAAACTACTCCAGATAATTAAGATGATAATAAGTTTACTCACAAGTTTCAAAAGTTCAGATTTTGAGTGTACTCAGCTTAGTGATCCCAAAGCGTAATTTCCTTGCCTTTGTCGAAGGGCACACCACCTTGACACAGTATAAAATCAAGGAATTTACTACGTTGCCCTTAAATTGAAATAACTAATTTAGATCACTAATGCATGGTATGAAATGCTAAAGGTCTAAATTTTGCCTAAATACCGTATTGACCTATTTCGATCTTTTAACCGATAAATTGAAATACGCATCCAATTTAGCTCCAATTGATCCCATTTCTTTTTCTAATGCTTCAAATCACCAATGTCCAGCCAAATAACCCAAAAATCAGCAAAGCCACATTCATATTCCTTCTTGGAAAAATTTGGCCAAAATGGTGCATCATTGTCACAATTTTTCCTACTTGATTTTCTTTCCATAATTCATTAATCTCCATATCAAAAACCATGATTTCATAATCAAATAACCTAAAATAACATCACATTCTTCCTCACCATTGACTTGAAAATTCAGCTAAGGCTAGGTAATAGGAAAAATGAATGTTTTTCTACATATTTTGTTTACTAACATGCTAAATTAACACTAAACACTAACATATATCAAAATCAAATCAATCCAACAATTTTCTCTCTCTAGGCCCATATGACCAGCCATGAAATCACCATGAAAAAATGCAATTTAATCATGGAAAATAAGGAGAAATGCTTGGAAATAAGAAAACTCAAGCTTAATAGAAAAAATCTTACCTTTCACTTAATTTCCTTGAAAATTCACACTTTTTCTTTGATTTTCTCTCTCTAGGGTTTGGTTTTTGTTTTCTCTCTCTTCTTGCTGGTTTGGCCGACCATGGGGTGGAAGATGGACTGGTTTTTGTGCCTTTTAACAAGAAAAAACAATAAATTAATAAAGGCATGACACGTGGCATCATGTCATTGGCCCTTTTTTTTTTTAATTTTGACTTTTCATTTTAATTTTCCACCACCCCTTTGTTCCATCTTTATCCATTCCCACCATAATTAAATTCCACAAGTTTGACAAGTGTTGGTGGTGCAAAATTACCATTTTACCCTCGGTATGGTAAAATTACTGTTTTGCCCCTATACTCCAAAAATACCGAGAATTGAAAATTTCTCGCTCCTCAAACTCGAATTATGTTCTAAATAATCTAAATAATTAATCTTGATCAATTGTTACCAATTTGTTTTTTAAATTCTCGTTTTGTCCTTAAATGACAAAATGACCGTTTTGCCCTTAGATAGTGAAAATTTCGGTTTGACTCCAAATTGATCCTCGAACTCTGACTTACCATTTTGAGTCTTCTCTTAACTGTGAAACTCTTAATTTCACCTTAAAATTCCTATTTGAACTTGTTCGAGGCTTAATCGAATTAATGATACCATTAAGGGCAATATCATCTTTTAACGATTTCTCAAACTTCCTAAATATGTAAACATTCTATTGAGCACGTAAATGTCGTCGTAATTATTTTATAGAATAGGGTTTGACATCATCAGCTCATGTGCACTCCCCACTGGCACATAGCTGGGTCATTATCAGCTCATATGCACTCCCCACTCGAACATGGCTGGGTCATCATCAGCTCATGTGCACTCCCACATGCACATAGCTAGGTCATTATCATCACACAAAAGGAACATCCAATGCATATTATACATATCAACATATTATGATAACACATGAACCATTATATGGTACACTTTCACAAGATAGAAACATTCACCAAAGGCTTGTTCCCTAGGTAGATTTTTAAGGAAAAGTTGGTTAAAATCATTCAACCGTTTTGTGCAAATACATTCACATTCCCAAAACAATTTTGAAATGCAAGTTCACTCACCGGTATTCGTTAAATCTTTACTCAACTCTAACTTCCTCTATTTATCCAAATGGGGCGTTAGGGCTTCGTTGGAACCTATCATCACATTGGCATCACAATTAACTCAATTCATACAACTATAAATTCTAAAAGCTATTTCTTAAATCAAGCCCTACTAGTTATTACTAACTAGCTTCCAATTACCATTTGACTAGCTATCTATTTTCTCTACTCTAGTAACACCAGAAATAAATAAACAACCTCAACAATAAAACAACTCACAATTCCAATTGTTAGCCATTATCAACAACTAAAGAAATTTAACTTTAACTTATACTCACCTTGGTAGCTTGAAATTGAAATTCTTTCCAATAATTTTCAAGCTATTGTAGAAGCTCCCTTTTTCTCTCTCTAAAACACCTACCTAGTGAGAGAAAGTATTAGTTTAAGACTTTGGAGGGTTTTTAAAGTGAGAGGGTGAAAGAGCACAAAGGTTCTATGAAAGGGTGCACAAAAGCATGAAAAGTGTAGCTAGCTTAAGAGAGTTATGGAAGCTTGAAGAGAACTCCCATGGAGGATGAAAGCAACGTGAGAGGAATGAAAGAAGAAGAAGAAAAAGTTGCTAGAAAATATGAGAAGAAGCTGCTAGAAGATGATATTTATAGCTCAAGCTTATCCAACTCCACTTAAATTATGAAAATGCCCTTAACTAGTTAGCTTGTTCTCTTCTAATCTTTGGTGCAGTCTTTTTACTCTTTTGACACTAGGACAAGGTCCATAATAGTCTAGAAATACTCGAGTTCACGAAAACTTGAAAATTTTAACCCGAGATAAAAAAATGAACATTTTGCCCTTACCTTAGAAATCATCATTATTTTTATTTCCTTTTGTGCTTTTACCCTTATTTTCATCATTCATTTATGCCTTAGGCCTACTTAGGCCTTAATATTATTTGAAAGCCTACTTCTAGGTGCTCATTAAGGAAATGATGAAATTACCCCTGGCTCGAGTTATCGTGTCTACACCTAGTTCCGGGCCTATAGGGGTCGAGGTCTCACATTCTCCCACACTAAGAAAAATTTGGTCCCCGAATTTAAATTCAACTATAAGATAGCGTACCTCTAAGCATCAAAGAGGTGTGGATATTTTGTTTGCATTTCCTCCTCAGCTTCCCACGTTACCTCTTCACTGGTGTGGTTTCGCCATAACACTTTCACTGAGGCTACATCCTTTGAACAGAGCTTTTTGACTTGCCTATCAAGGATAGCCACTGGTTGCTCCTCATAGGTTAGATCATCTTGCAACTGATGGTTTCATATCGTATGACATGAGATGGGTCCTGGTTATATTTCCTAAGCATTGACACATGGAATACGGGGTGAATATTCGAGAGGTCTGGTGGTAACGCCAAATGATAAGCCACTACTCAAACTCTTTCTAAGACCTTAAAAGGTCCTATATACCTAGGACTTAATTTTCCTTTCTTGCGGAACCTAATTACCCTTTTAGTTGGTGAGAGCTTAAAAAATACGTGATCTCCTACCTGAAACTCCAAGTCTCTCCATCTGTTATCAGCATATGATTTCTGTCTACTTTGTGCTATTAGCATCATTCGTCGAATCATGCATATTTTCTCGATGGCATCCTGTACGAGTTTTGGCCCCAAGAGTTTCCTTTTTCGCACCTCTAGCCATCCAATGGGTGACCTGCACCTCCGTCCATATAATGTTTCAAATGGTGCCATTTAGATGCTAGCTTGGAAGCTGTTGTTGTAGGCAAACTCCACTAAGGGCAAATATCGATCCCACCTGACCCCAAGGTCTATTACACATGGCCTCAGCATATCTTCCAATGTCTGTATTGTTCACTCAGACTATACATCAATCTGTGGGTGGAAAGCCTTGTTGAAATCCAACACAGTGCCCAATGCTTCTTGCAACTTTCCCCAAAACTAACTAGTGAATTGTACTTCTCTATCAGATATTATAGAAATAGGGATACCATGCAGTCGTACTATCTCGTCCACATAAACTCGAGTGTAATGAGCAGCCCCGTAAGTAATTTTAACTGAAAGAAAATGGGCTGACTTGTTAATTGATCTACTATGATCCAAATCGAGTCGTAACCCCCACTAGTTTGAGGCAAGCCCATTACAAAGTCCATTGCAACATGTTCCCACTTTCATTCGAGCACCGGTAATGGCTGTAGCAGACTTGCAGGCCTTCGATGCTCGACCTTAACCTGTTGACAAACCAAGAACTTGGAGATGAACTCAGCTACATCTTTCTTAAGTCCTTCTCACCAATATACCTTTTTCAAATCTTGATACATCTTTGTAGCCCCTAGATGTACCACATAGGTTGCCATGTGTGCCTCCTCCAATATTTTTCTCCTCAATCCGTCGTTATTGGGCACATAAAGTTTGGTTCCATACCTCAGTACTCCATCTGTTCCTTTAGTTAAATCTTCCCTTTCCTTTCCTTAGGGATCCTTTAAGGAGAGTACAAAACACATAATTCAAAATAAAAAATATAGCTAAGGCCTTAAAGGATCCCGTTATATTTTACCTCGATTGGAGAGGTGAGTAGGGTAACTCCCGAGGTATGACTTTAGAGTTCACTTCACGCTAAACCACCATATGAGGGGGAACTCAGCCAACGCCAAGGAACGGCTATGTTTTCAAAATGAAAACATGATTTATGTGTACATAACTTTTTATTAGCCTTGGCGGACTCAGTTTGGGATAGCCCTCGGCCAAGGTATCCCTGATAACTGAGTATGATAATGATTTTGGCATGAGCCAAAGTTTTAAGAAATTCATAAGCCATGTTGATTACTCGATTTATATGAATTGATTTTATTTAGTTAAAACAAGTTGTAAGGTGATGAATTACAGTATGATGGTTTGTTTTATATGTCTCCATTTACTCGGCTTTAGATATTTTAGATGGTATTTGTTTACTCACTGCGATTATATAATCTCACTACTCTCGTTTCCACTCCTTTCAGGCTCAGGATAATCGGTAGATAGCTCATATCGTCGAAGGCTATAGTTGGCTTTATTTTTTAAAAAATCGTAGGTTCACAGCCTTCTTTTACTTTTGGTCATTTGTGGGCCCACGTGTCACTGTAAATTAAATCTTATGCTTTGGTTATTGATATTACAGTATGTATGAATTTATTTAGCTTCTACGTTACAAAAATTATTTACGCAGTGTTCTAAAAATATTGTTTTATGAGAAAATTGAATATTTTATTCTATATTTTTATTTTATTCTAATAGTCATAATTTCATTTTAAATGAATGTTTTAGACATCCAAATTTATTTTTGATTATGAATTATGTGTTTTGTACTCAGCTACTATATTTCTAGCTGGGTTCGAGATTTTTGAGAAAAAATGACCAAGATACCCCTGTGAGACGAAAATTATTATTTTATTTGTTTTAAGTTGGAAACAACTTAAAATGTTTTAGAACATGATATTTGGCAATAGTTACTCACAGGGAAAATGAGAAACTGATATTAAACCTTGCGGAGTTTCGGGTTGACATTCTGGGTAATGAGTGTCTACCGAGACACCGCGAAGGTTGTCACGGGCTCGAAAAAAGTACTGGGTCGTGACAGTTTAGACATCATTTAGCTGTCATGCTTCTCTAATTATGTGAAAAACTCTAGACCTTTACACCCTAAGATCTTGACGTAGGACTTATGCGCGTAATGTATCAGAAAAGAGGTGGTCAGATTTATTTAATTCAAAATGCACATTCATGAAATGTCAATTTTGTACCTTACCTTGCCCGCTCATCTTTCTTGAACTCTTCATATGGTATGGACATCATGTTCTTCTCATCCCGGTAGTGCTGCACAAGGTCCATGTACAGGCATGCTCTGTATTTGCTAGCCATTCTCACCCGTGCCATTACAATTGGATTTGTAAGTAGACTTTTATGTTGCTGGACGTAAAACAACACTGGTGACAATGGTCATGAGGTGCTACCTACAGACTGCAGCATTGGTGTCTTCTCAGAAGATCTATGGAATGAGGATTAGGTGTGCTCTGTGCATCTAGGACATATCGGACCAGTTACAACATCTCGACGACAGATGCGTTATCTGTAAGTGTTTCGTTGTTCTCAACTGGTTTGACATCTTGTTCGTTGACATGTGAGTCTACAGTAGGTACAACGTCTCTTTCAACATCAATGTCGTCATAGTGATCACAATCATCGGCTTGACGCTCACTATCAACACTGTAGGTTTGGTCACTAAGCACTTCTTCATCCTGTTGTAGACAATAATTTTTAGATATGGACAACTAACATTTATATGCGTGCTTTATTTTCATTTTTATTTACTTTATTTTATTTTACCTTATTGTCTTATTTTATTCTATTTTTAGTCAAAGTCCATTAAATGTCCTATGGGTCTTGAGTGGTCCAAGTATTGTCTTAAGGCACTAGGCCTAAGGAACAGGTCCAAAGTCTAGGCCTGTTAATAAAAACAGACCCACCTAATTAAAATGGAAGCAAAATGGATCAAACTATGTAAACAAGATTAATAATCAAAGATTAAAATAACCTAAACCAAAAGAACATTCTGGAAAGTGAGAAAAAAACAAGAAAATTAAAATATTTAAAAGAAAGAGGAATGGAAAAACCAACAAGAGATAGAATAGACCCATGCCCAGCTTAGTAGGGTGCATTTGCACTATGCTTGGCTAGATGTGAGAAATCTACATTTGGCAAGATTCCTCATCGAGGTGCTGGGGGCATAGGTGGCTGCATCTCTAACACCCAAGAGGGCAGTTATAAAACGTTGCCCTCTTCCCAAATCAAAAAAGGTAGAGATTTTCAAAACCCTATAGAGAAACCTATAAAAAAACCTTTTGAAAAATAGCCATAGAATGGATTGAAAAACCTTAACTTCTACCTTACTAGCCACATACCTTAACCAAATACCAAGAAAAAAGCACCACAACTCAAATACTATACCACAATCAAAAAACAAAACTTAAAAGAAAACCTAAAAGCCTCACAAAGCTGAAAACCAAAATGGTAAAAGCAGGGGTTTATTTTCGGTTCTTAGTGAGATTTAGAGAATTAAGGGTTATAAGGATTTTTTTTATTCGATTGAAGGAAAGAAAAGAGAGGTGATTTTTGAGAAAGTGGGAAAAGAATGATTTTTGTTTTGGCGTGCTGGCAAGGGGGGATGAATAGAAGAAGAGAAAAGGGAGAGTACAAAAAGGTTGAGGCTTCGGTTAGAGAGAAGTGAGAGGGTGGTCATTGGGTAGAGAAGAAAAGGAGAAAGGGAAATGAAGAACAAGGAAAATAAAGAAGCTTAAATACATAGGTTTGGGAGCCTAAAACGACACCGTTCATTAAGGCTAATACTTGAAAGAAGCAATGCCTAAACGACATTGTTTGAAGGGACCTTTGAAGCACCAAACGGTGCATTTTAAAAGAGGTTTAGTGGGCTAGTGCAGCAAGCTTGGGTTCTCCTTCATAGACCGATTACCTTAGGTTGTTCCTAACCCGAGTAAGGTAAAGCCCTACGCCTTTGATTGAAAATTTGGATTGGTTTATTGGGGCTTGTCTATTTTATTTAACTAAAAATCTGCTTAGCTTAAATAAAATAAAAAAATATCATGAAAAATTATATCGTATTTTAGAGCAGGAAATAAAAGTAAAAAAATATAAAGTTGTAAATGAAAAAGATAGATAAATATTTAACTATAAAATAATAGGTTTAGTTAGGTAAAATATATATATATGAAGAAAATGAATGTTTACTCTAAATAACAATAATAGTAAATTTAGGTTAAAAAAATATATATGTAAAGAAAAGAAATAGATATTCAATAGTGAAGTAAATAGATTCGAGTATGTAAAGAAATAAATAATATCTAGATATGAAAGAATGAATTTAGATAAAGTAAAGAAAATGTCATGACCCAACCTAAGGGTCCATGACCGGCGCACAAGCCTAGTAGGCAAGCCTACTAGACCCAAATAAGCCTTAGAATCGAAAATCATATAACACAAAGCCAAGGGATTAAATAACCAAATATTCAAAATAAAACCAAATATAATACATTGTCCCTTGCACATAATTCAAAAAAATGTTTATAGGGCCATACGTTAGCCATCCAAGATGGGTTCGTACATAACAACCCTTACATAAGTTTATATGGCACATTATGCCTACATACATAACCACAGTGGAAGACTTCAACTAACTTAGTGGAGTGATCGACATGTAACTGGAACCTATCAGATGCCAAAATTGGTCTGTCTATAGATAGCCTTTGCCACGTACTTTCTAATAGGTTTGGCTATGGACGACATGCTCAAAATATGCAATGAAAAGAAAATTAAAACTTTATAACAAAACAACTAAAACATGCCTCCACCCATGGATCACCTTGGTGATATTTAACACATAAAAGCACAAAATAAATTATTATTCAGAAATTACCTTGCCAAATAATTTAGTAATCACAATGGCACTTCTTGAACCAATCCCGCGAACATCACAAGGAGCAAAAAACCTTAGCTAATCAAGTGCTTGATCTCCAACGGTTCTTCACACGATTGCACTTGAACCTTCAATAAAGGATGGAGTTTTTAACTATACTTTGTGCTAGCAAAGAGAACAATAATTATCCTTTTCTTCTTTTTCACAATCTTAGCCGAATCTCTCTTGAGAATTGATTCAGAAGCAATTTTCTCTTTCACACAAAGGGAGTGGTAGCAAAGAGAGAAAACGTTTTTCTTTTTCTAACAAAAACTAGGTTTTCTTTTATTATGAAAAACTCTCATATGGAAAATAGTTAAAAGGTAACTTATATAGTTAGGTTAAAATAACTTCAATTTTGTAATTAGGCCCTTAATATTATAATATTGGGCCCATGACTTAATTAAACTCTTTTAATTAAGTCATTGCAAATTAAAATCAAATTTAATTTCCTTTATATTTTGCAATCAAGGCCTTTTAATTGTAACTATTTATAATTATGTCTAAAACTTAATTAAACTATTTTAATTAAGTTTATAGAAGTTAATTAGCTAGCATGTGATTTAAGTCTAACTTAAATCATCACTCTTCCAATTTAATTCAAATGCAATCATTGTGTGTGACCTATTAAGTTCCCAACATGTTGGCAATGGAATTGATTAATGACTTAATTCATTAATATAAATTTCAATCAATTAATTTATAATCAATTCCAAGACCACGATTTCCATCTAGCACTACATCATGGCTGTCACAGCCCAATTTTTAGGCCATGATCGACGCAAGCGCCCAATGGGCTCAGCCCACTAGGCCCAAGCAAGCCTATTTATATAATCTTATACATTGATCCACATTTCTTTAAAATCCCAAAATTCGTAGTGTTCAAATATAGTTCTTTTGAAAACAACTCACAAAACCCAATCATGCATTCGTAATGGCATCATCAACCATTATATACATATATAGATTAACAAATGAATCTTAACATTTCACATCAAGTATTCATATACACATAATTGGACCTTGACTGTCAGCGAAGTGACCCTGGGTACGGTTGCTAACATTTAGTGTCATGTTAAACCTACCGAGCAATGGATAGGGAGGAGCACCTCGTCCTAGGATCCAATCACCTTTAACTTAGGAAACCCAAAACATGAATTTTAAAAACGTGAGTACAAACTCAATGAATGAACATAGGAAGGGAACAAGCAACGTAAAGGAAGGTTTAGAAATCATGATGCACTTAAGTTCAAAACAATGCAATTTAGTTTATTTGTCATGACCCGGTACTCCCTTCGAGCCCATGACAACCGCCGCGACATCTCAATAGACATTCATTGCCCGGAATGCCAATCGGAACCTCGTAAGGCTTTAATATCAGTTTTCGCACCTCCCTTGTGAGCAATAGTTGTTAAGTATCATGTTTTGAGAGATTATAAACTATTTTCAAATCAAAACAATAGAAAAATAATTTTTTTCTCACAAGGGCATTTTGGTCATTTTTCCTCAAAAATCTCGAAACCAGCTAAAAATATAGTATGCGAGTGGAAAACACATATTTCATAATCAAAAATAAGTTTAAACATCTAAAACATTCATTCAAAGTGAAACTATACCTATTTGAATATAATAAAATTATTCAATAAAATATTCTATTTTCTTATAAAACAATATTTATAGAGTTACCGGTAAATAATTTTTGTAGCGTAAAAGTTAAATAAATTCATACATATTGTAATACAGATAACAAAAGGATAAGATTTAATTTACAGTGACACGTGGGCCCATGAATGATCAAAAGTATTAAAAGCGGTAAACCTACAGTTTTTTAGGATGCAAGTCCAATTGTAGCCCTCAACAAAATGAGCTATCTACCGACTATCCTGACCCTGAAATGGGTGGATAGAAGGGTGGTGAGATTATATAATCCCAGTGAGCAAACAAATACCATCTAAAATATCTAAAGTTGAGTAAATGGAGACAGAAAAAATAGTTTAACATACTGTAATTCATCACCTTTCAGCTCATTTCAACCAAATAAAATCAATTCATTTAAATCAAGTAATCAACATGGCTTATGAATTTCTTAAAACTTTGGGTCATGCCAAAATCATTCTCATACTCAATTATTAGGGATACCTTGGCCGAAGGCTATCCCAACCGAGTTCGCCAAGACTGTTAAAAAGTTATGCACACATAAATCATGTTTTTATTTTGAAAACATAGTTGTTCCATGGCGTTGGCTGAGTTCACCCTTAGGTGGTGGTTTACCGTGAAGTGAACTCTAAAGTTTTAGCCTCAGGAGTCATCCATCCGCACCTCTCATGCTGAGGTATGAATATAATAGGGTTATCGTGCCCCTCTAATAGGCTAGTCCACGGAACCCGTCCACTGCAACGACCAATATATATCCCAACAATTCAATAAAATTCAGTAGCATGACATGGCAACTATTTTATTTTACAGCCTCTCAAGGCAAATCAACAGTTCACACATTTTTAGCACATTTACCAATTCAACCATTCATGGCAATATTATCATAAGCCATTCAATTCAAACCATGATTTATAACACAACAATTAGTCTCCAATTACTCAATTTTCAAAACCATCATTCAATTTCAAGACAATTTTATAAAATCATTTCATTTAATCACATTTTGTTTATAAAACCAAAAATTTATCATTTAAACTCATTTTCCATAAAATCACAAAAACGAATTAAAATTCACTTAAAATAATGAAGATGATGATAACGTTACTCACTGTATCAGAAGTTTGAAATACTTCTATTCTCAGTCCTCTGACACAACATCTTTACCCTTGTTAGAGGGCTCACCACCTATATACAATACACGACACATAATTCAATATGCTGTGTCATACCATTATAAATATATTTCAGGCTCTTTAGTAATGCATGAAATGGAATGCAAATCGTTCGGATTATCGTCTAAACACGGTGTTCTACACAAATTCAACTGTGTACCAAAATAAATCGGTATTGGCCTAATTCAATCTATCACTCGATTAATTGGCCAATATGTCCAATTCAACACCAATTAATTCCATTTTTCTTCCAATTCTCCAAACCATCAAACACAAGTCAAATAACATAAAATTTAGCAAAACCATTCTCACATTTCTTCTTGAGAATTTCGGCCATGGTGAGTGCATCAACACTATGATTTTTCCTACTTGATTTTCTCACCATAATTCACCATTTCCTAACCAATTCACTTGAAATAAAATCAAATTCACCATCAACACTCTACAAGGAAGATTCAACCAATGATGAACTCATGAGGAATATGTGAATTGCAAGCTTAATTCTTACACTTAACACCATAAACAACTAAAAACATCTATAAATCTATCTAAATCATCATCAAATTCTCTCTCTTAGGTGTTCGACCAGCAAGATACCTATCATGAAATCATGTGATTCAACCATGGAAAATGCAAAAGAATGTATGGGAAAGGTAGATCACAAGTCAAAATCAAGAAATTTTACCTTTGATTGCTTGATTACTTGAAATCCACCAATTTTCTCTTGAATTTTCACTCTAGGGTTCTTGTTCTTTCTTTTCTTCCTTTGTTCTTCTTTGCTCGGCCATATGAATGAGAAATGGGCTGATTTTGTGCTAATTTATAAGGAAAATAATAAAGAATTAAAAGCTTGACACTTGTCACCTTACCATTGGTCCATTTTTAAATTCTTAATTATTAAGCTTTCTTTCTCCACCACTAAAATCCTTCAATTATCCATGATAATATTGGGTAAAATCCATGTGTTGGACAAGTGTTGGGTGGTGCAAAATTACAATTTTGCCTTTGGGGTGGCAAAATGACTATTTTACCTTTATGCTCGAAAAAATGTCAAAATTAAAATTCTTCACTTCTCACACTCAAATTATGTTCTAAATAGTCAATCTTCATCAAAAACTTCTTCCAACATTCCAATTTTAACCTCAGGTAGCAAAATGACTATTTTGCCCCTTGGTCATGAAAATTCCAATTTGACTTCAAATCAGTCCTCGAACTCTGAATCACCATTTTAAGTCATTCTGGGGTTTTAAAATTCTCAATTTTATCTTAAAATCTCTATTTGGACTAGTTCGAGGCTTAATTCAACTTAGTTGCACCACTAGGTACACTACCGACTTATGTCTATTATTATCCTTTAAAATCAAATCAACAGTAACCTTCACAATTATGATATCTTATATCGTGACACCAAGCATGCTTCTATTACTGTCATTAAACTTGAACCATAACTCCCTCTCAATCATACCAATTTTGATCGCATTTTATACTTATTTAGGTATACCAATCACTACCTTATTACTTCATTTCATATTAAATTTCTCGACTTTCATTCATTCATCCTATCCTCATACACTATTGTGTAGTTTACGACATCATTAACACGCCATACTCATTTCTGTACGTATCCTCAACGTTAGGAAAGATTAATGGCTTCAATTATTTCCATATACTTCATGTTTACCTTGCATTTAGGAAATTTCAATCTTCTTAATCCTATTAATCCATCTCATATGGCTTAATCGCACTTTAGATTACATTTCCTTAACTATTTCCCTAAAATTCCTTAGGTCACCATAAATCGACTTCTGATAAGATTCTTGATCATTGCATTATCTATACAACTCATCAAATATATTAAGTTCAAATCTCGAACCATTAAAACCATTCTTCATTTTAGTTGGGTATATCACTAACTCCACACATACGTAAACACGCACATTCAAATGTCCATATTTCTCATTATGTATACGGGTCTCTGTTTTCAAATGCCTTCAGACTAATTTCTCTTTGTTCATTCCCATCCATAACCAAGATTCAGTAGAATAATCTTCATAATTCATACAAATTCTCATCGTGCTTGTGCATAGTTTCACATCATTTACATACTTATACCCTCTTCTTATCATTTCCAATTATATGCTTAAGTTTCCTTATACTATATATCATTGCATCACAATGTCATCTTTATTGAATTATAATCTATTATGCGTGCATGCTTTATAATTCCATTGATGCCTCAAAGATTTATCTTAACTTGATCATTGCATCTTATGCAATACCACAATTCTTAAGAGTCATCCTTTTTCCTCAATTATCCTTCATGCCTTTACATTACCTTGTATCCTTCTTGCATTCCGATATTGATTTGTCACTTAAAACTCAGACTCATTTGAATCATGTATGCCTCAAGCATTTTTGAATTCCAATTTCCATAATATATTAGGAAAGTTTCATTATTAGACTTCATTATCAAGGTCAACTTCTATCATCCTTTGTTCCACTCTTTCATACGAATATAACATCATTCTTCCTTAACCAATTTACAAATTGTACTTGAAATTACAAGACTTAAAATTAGATTCTCCTCAAGTACTTTTCAATATTAATACTAATATCACTCTCAGCTTACAGCTTCCTTTTTTTTTTATAACCACATAACTTAGTGCTTGCTTTCATGAGATCCATGGCAGAACTTCTCTTGAGTATTTCCTTGGGGATATCTAGCTTAAACTTATGTCTCACAACAGGTGGTCACTTAACTCGTGACTTAGACATTTGGCTCCTTAGCAAGTTTCAAAATCACGCATCTTATACTCATCTCGTATAATTTATAATTCTTTCTTAAAGGTGTTTAAACATTCTTGAAACACTTAATCGCTTGTTTTCTCTTTCATACTCCAAGTATATCATTTCCATAAAGGCATGCCCAACTACTCATGCTTCAATTTATCTCCAAAGGTTTCTAGCATACCACGTAGTTTACTTGTGTTGTTATTAATCCTTTCCTTTCAACAAAGTCAAGACAAGATTTGTAAATTCTCATAACAATATTCTATATCAACTTATTTGCTATATCATTCCTGAAATCTTCATTCACACTCTCATCACTTGGTATTGACATCTCTTATCAATATGGCACGACCCGGAACCTCCCTCGAGCCAATGACAACCGCCGCGACCTCCCAATTAATACTCAATACCCAGAATACCAATCCGAACCCCGCAAGGCTTACATATCAGTTTTAAACAATTTTCAGTCGTTCTCGGCTCAAGTAAATCAAAAGACAAAAATATAGCATTTTTATATAAAACAATATTTTATAGAAACATGTGTAAGAAATCTTTTGTAACTTAGAAGTAAAATAAATTCACACATACAAAAATTTACAAAGTTATAATGAACAATAATGGTTACAATGACAAGTGGCCCAAAATACACCCAGTGTTGGTGCTAGGAACCTACTGTCTGTGTGGTAGAGATGTCAACTGGAATCCTCGACAAAATAGGGTATCTACAAGCTACCACAAACTTGAAATGTTTGGAAATGAGGTGGGTGAGATTTTGCAATCCCAATGAGTAAACAGACATTATCATAAATATCTAAAGGTGAGTAACTGGGAGGCAAGTTTAAACAACAAATCACAAACCATTTCATAATGTTTTCAATTTATTTCTTAAACCATAAAATATTTGTAATTTACCAAAACAGTTGTTAAGGCTTATGTCTTTTATAAAAGAAAACAAGGCTCAAGCCAAAACTAATCCACGGGGATACCTTGGCCGAGGCATTTAAGTCGTTCCTTGGCGTTGGCAGAGTTACACATTCACGTTGGGGTTCGACATGAAGTGAACTCTAATACTACCCCAGGAGTTACCCTCCTCGCCTCTACAACCAGAGTAACTATATAACCGGGCTTACCGTGCCCCTCTAATAGGCAGTCCATGGAAACCCGTCACTGTAGTGACTAACCCACCAATTTTAATAAAATTTCGACAGTATAACGTGGCTTGTATTTATTTATCCAGCCTGCATAGTAAAAACAGCTTACATAAATTTCCCAATGCACTTACAAAATATAGCCACATATACTTATATCTCATAAGCCATTCATAGGAAAATATATAATTTTCAAGACAGTTAACAGCCTCCAATTACTCAATTTCATAATCAACACAATATATTTTTATTTGTCACATTTATTTCTAAAACATCAAAAATCTCGTTTTAATCTCATTTTCGTTTCATAAAATACATAAAGAGCATTTTTAAAATAAACTCTAGATAATTCACAATAATAATAGGTTTACTCACCGTTTGTACAAACTAAAAGCTTTTTAGGTGCCCCGATAACTACTCATCGGGTACGATTTCTTTGCCTTTACCGGAAGGCTCTCCTCCTAGACACATTGCCAAAATTTACTCAATTCATCACATTAATGCTAAATTACTATATATTTGACTTAAATCCTATACTAATGCATGGTATGAAATGCAGTAGCCAAAAATGGCTTAAACGCGGTATTAACCTATTTTTGGCACTTTACCCGATAAATTGCTAACGCGCTCCATTTTAGCTCTAAATTGTCCCATTCTCACTCCAACCTTTCTAACCATTAATTATCAGCCAATATTCCTCTAAAATCACCAAAATCAGCTCACTTTCTTCCTTGGAAAATTCGGCCAAAAATGGGACATTAACTCGGTAGATTTTCTACTTTGTTTTTCTATCACATTTAACCATTTTTCATCATTTTCTCTTCATTTCTCTTAGAATAAAAATCAGATCATCATCATTGTACATCAATGCATATTCAGCCAAGGGTGGGTATTGTGAAAATTTCATGCTTTCTTGCCCAATTTAATTTCTGAACACATTTAACTAACTAAAACTACCGATTTAATTAAAAATCAAAACCTAAAAATTCCAAAATCTCTTCCCTAGAATTTCGTCCAGCCCTTGACGTCACTTTTAGATCTCTCTCCTCAAGCATGCTAAATGGAAACAAAGGCATAGGAAAGGTAGAAATCAAGCTAAAGTCGAAAAATCTTACCGTTAGAAGCGTAAGCGGGCGAAAAACACGAATTCCACTTTGAATTTTCTTGTTTCTCTTTGGTTTTTCTTTTTTTCTTCCTTTCCTCTCTATTTTCTCTCTTGTTCTCCCTTATGGCCGGCCAGCACTTAAAATGGGGTTTAAATGGGCTGACTTTTCATTAAAATAATATTACATCATTAAAAATGCCACGTGTCACTTTCCCATTGGCCCATTTTTAAAATTTCATCCATTTGTTTCCAAATTTTCACCATACACTTGTCCCACATATCCATAGCTTAGATAAAATTCTTAGACTTATCCAAAGTCTCGGTGGAGTAATTTTTGAAATTTACACTTTTACCCCCGTAACAATCAAAAATTACATTTTTGCCCCAAAAACTGAAAAATTGCCCATAGATATATTTTCATTCCTGTTACTCATACCATTCTCCAATTTGTCAAATTTGATCTAAATTCTCTCAAAATCTCAAATTTGTCCGTGGGTGGCAAAATTATGATTTTGCCCCTACACTCAAGAAATCACCAGAATTAAACTTTTTCACTTCCTATCATTAAATTATACTTCAAATAGTTAATCTTGGTCAAAAATTTCACTCCATGATCAAATTATTATCTTAGGTGACAAAATGACGATTTTGCCCCTAAACATCAAAATTTTCAATTTTACCCCTAATGAACCCTCGAACTCCGAACAATCATTTTTAGTCATTCCTTGACTATAAAATATTAAATTTCATCCTACGATTCTTATTTGAACTAGTTCGAGGTTAAATCAACTTAAGTGTACCGTTAGGCAAGATACCGAGTTTCGTCTATTCTTAGGTGTTTTCCTAGCATAATAACATGCTATTTAGTGCATGTATGTCATGACATGTATTTATAGGGTCGGGTTTTACAATTCTACCCCCCTTAAAATAAAATTTTAACCTCAAAATTTCACTAACCAAATTCGACAAATAGATGCAGGTATTGGTTCCTCATCTGATGCTTTACTTCTCATGTCATTTCCTCCATTCGAGCACTTTTCCACAACACTTTGACCATTGAAATACTCTTGTTCTTCAGTACTCGATCCTTTTAATCCAAGATACTCACAGGTTGCACCTCAAACTTCAAATCGTCATGCAACTCGATCGGAGGTGCTTCGAGGATGTGAGAGGGATCTGGTACATATTTCTTAAGCACGGAGACATGGAAAACGTTGTGGATCCGATCTAACTCTAGAGGTAGTTCTAGTCTATACACCACTGGCTCAATTCTTTCAATAATACGGAAAGGTCCAATGTATCTCGGATTGAGCTTTCCTCGCTTTGCAAACCGGATTACACCTTTCATTATCCAACAAGATATCATAATTCACCACAATAATATAATCAAATAAAACTTAATACCACAAAGCATTCAGATTATTACCTTTCCAAGGAGAAACCTTAAGAAAAACTCTATCATCGATCTCAAACTCCAAGTCTTTTCTCCGTTTATCTGCATAGCTCTTCTGCCTATCCTGGGCTACCTTTAGCCTCTCTTGTATAACCTTTATCTTGTCATTAGTTGGCTCGATCAATTCCACAGTAACTAACTTCTTTTCACCCACTTTGTCCCAACAAAGTGGAGTACGACATTTCCTTCCATATAAAGCTTCGTACGGTGCCATATCGATGCTAGACTGGAAGCTATTGAAGTAAGCAAATTCCACTAACGGCAAGTGTCTATCCCAACTCCTAAGAAAATCCATGACACAAGCCCTCAACATATCCTCCATAGTTTGGATAGTCCTCTTTGACTAACCATCTGTCTGTGGGTGAAAAGCAGTGCTAAATTTCAATTTGGTTCCGAGAGCTTCTTGAAATTTCGGCCAAAATCGAGAAGTGAATCGAGGATCTCAGTCTGACACTATAGAAACGGGAACTCCATGTAGCCTCACAATCTCATCTATATAAAGCTGAGCCAGCTTCTCAATAGAGTATGTACTATGAACAGCTAAAAAGTGAGCGGACTTAGTCAACCGATCTATGATCACCCAAATTGCATCATTTCCCTTCTGTGTCCGAGGCAGTCCCAAAACAAAATCCATAGTTACATGCTCCCATTTCCACTCGGGAACAGGTAAAGACTGAAGTGTACCTGCTGACATACGAGACACTTTGCTACAAATTTTGCTACGTCTCGCTTCATACCTGGCCACCAATAATTCTCCCTGATAGTCCTATACATCTTGGTGCTTCCAGGATGTAATGCATAGGCAGATGAATGGGCTTCTTCCATGATCGCCTGTCTTAGCTAGTTTCCCTCAGGAACACAAACTCGGTCTCTAAACATCAATACGTTATCCTCTCTGAATTTGAACTCACTGACTCCCCCATCGGTCAGTTTCTGAATTTCTTTTCTTAACTCATCATCAGACCTCTGAATGTCCTTGATCTGATTAAGTAACGAAGGTCGCACAATGAAGTTTGCCAATAAGGATCCATCCTCACCATTTCTCAACTGGACCCCAAGAGATTTCATGTTTAATAATGCTGGAAAATAACAACTCTGAAGTGCTGCTAAAGACGATGAAGACTTACAACTTAAGGCATCAGCTACAATGTTCACCTTTCCCAGATGATAGTCTATCACCAAGTCATAATCTTTTATCAACTCCAACCATCGCCTTTGCCTCAAATTAAGCTCTTTCTGAGTGAGCAAATATTTTAAACTCTTGTGATCCGTAAATATTCGACAATGCTCACCACACAAGTAATGCCTCTAGATTTTTAAAGCAAACACCACTGCTGCTAACTCTAAATCATGGGTAGGGTAATTTGCTTCATGCTTCTTCAACAGCCGAGAAGCATAAGCTATTACTTTCTCATCCTGCATCAACACACACCTTAACCCCAACTTAGATGCATCACTGTACACCACAAATCCCTTACCACTCACAGGAAGTGTTAAAACGGGAGTGGAGGTTAACCGGTTCTTTAGCTCCTGAAATCGATTCTCACAAACATCATCCCAATCAAACTTAACTCCTTTACGAGTTAGACGGGTCAAAGGAGCTGCTATTAAGGAAAACCCCTGAACAAAACTCCGATAATAACTGACTAATCTGAGGAAACTACGAATCTCCGTCACTGTCTTAGGTTGCTCCCATTATAAAATTGCCTCTATCTTCTTGGGATCAACATATATTCTAGATCTCGATACTACGTGTCCCAAGAATACCACTTCCTGTAACCAAAACTCACACTTCGAAAACTTTGCATACAACTGTCTTTCCCGCAAAGTCTGTAATACTATACTCAAATGGTTATCATGCTCATTATTATCTCCTGAGTAAACCAGAATATCATCAATGAACACAATAACAAACTTGTCCAAGTAAGGGTGGAACACCCTGCTCAAAAGATCCATAAAAGCTGTCGGTGCGTTAGTTAACCCGAAAGGCATGACCAAGAACTCATAATGACCGTACCGAGTCTTGCACGCTGTCTTGGGTAAATCTTATTCTTTAATCCTCAACTGATGATACCCAGACCTCAAATCAACCTTCGAAAACATTGTAGCTCCCTGTAATTGATCGAAAAGATCATCAATCCTCGGTAATGGATACTTGTTCTTAATGGTCATTCTGTTAAGCTGTCGGTAATCGATACATAACCGAAGTGTACCATCTTTCTTTTTCACAAATAAAACTGGTGCTCCCTACGGAGACATACTAGGGCGTATAAAACCCTTGTCCACTAACTCTTGCAATTGTACTTTCAACTCCTTCAACTCTGCCGGAGCCATTCTATATGGAGGAATAGAGATAGGTGCAGTACCCGGAAGTAAATCAATAGTGAATTTGAACTCACGATCGGGAGGAAGTCCTGGTAATTCATCAGGAAATACATCAGGGAACTCACTTACTACAGGGACATTCTCTAACTTAGGTTCCTCCCTCGATATATCAATCACGTGAGCCAAGTATGCCGGATATCCCTTTCGTACCAATTTCAAAGCTTTGAGGGCCGAGATTACACAAAACGGTAATACTCGATGCTTCTCCGTAAATACAACTTTTGCTCCCTCTGAACTTTGAAGAATCACTTCTTTCTTAAAACAATCCACCTTTGCTCGATGAGTGGACAACCAATCAATACCCAAGATCAAATTAAAGTCCCGAATCTCCAAAGGGATTAAATTACCCATAAATTTTTCTTCCCCAACTTTAATACCACAGTCTCTATAATACGTATTTCTTACTAACCGCTCGCCTAGAGGAGTATGCACTATAATCTCTTCCTCTAATGGTGACAGGTTCCTATCTGAGAATGATGCAAATGATATGCTCACGTATGATCTATCGAAGCCTGAATCTCTTAAAACATGTGCATCTCTATCAAACACAATCATAGTACCTGTCACTATGCTAGGTCGAGCTCGAGCTTCATCCTAAGTCACTGCAAAGACCCTGGTTAAAATCTGGGGCTGCAGTCTGGAAGATGGCTGCTCTATGGTATTACTCCCCAGACCTAACCGTATCACTGGACCCTGTCTGGACTGTGATCCCGAAGTGTCTCTCTACGGTATACTAGGACGAGTTGGAGGAGTAGAAGTAGGTATTGTACCTTGTCTCAACTGAGGACAATCTCTCTAGATATGCCCTTGTTGGCCGCATTGAAAACACTTTACAGGCTTTCTATATGACCCAACATGAAATCCTCTGCAATTACGGCATCTGTCCAATCCTCTTGAAGTCCTCCCCTGACTACTCATCACTGGTCGATCAAATCTAGAAGATCTCGACTGTGACTGCTGAGATGGAGGTCTAGTGGATGCCACAGACGCTGAGGTAGTACTTCTTGCAATAGATGTCAAATCTCTACCTCTCTTTGAAGACTGACCCGAGAACGTAGGCGAATTCCTTCTCTTTGCGAACTCAGTTCGGATCCGTCTATTCTCAGTGGTGAGCTTCTCAGCCCGTAAGGCCATCTGCACAACTTCCTTATGTGGCTCCCTACCAGTCACTGTCATCCGTTCCTTGATCTCATTACGGAGCCCTTCCTCTAAATAATTTGCCTGATCTTGCTCAAATTTCAACAGATCTAGCACATATGACATTAACTCGTTAAAACGAGTCTCGTACTCCTCTACAATTAGATTTCCTTGTTTCAAGCTCAAAAATTCTCTTTTCTTTTCTTTCTGATGAAAGTAAGTAAAATACTAACCATCAAATTCTCTGAGAAAGTCAGACCATGTCTGAGGAGTAGTGAAACGGGACTTCACCGAATTCTACCAAGTACGAGTCCTCTTCTCTAGTAATCTAGCAGCCACCATTAGCTTCATATCATCATCTAATCTCATATCAGAAAGAGTCTCTGAAACTTGATTAACCCAATCCTTAGCTGCGGTCACATCCAATTCACCAGTAAATGAGACGCAACCCAATTGTCTAGCTTCCTTCAACTTCTTAGAAATGGAGATGTCCGGTGTTTGGGGTGAAATAGGAGGTCGTGGTACTGGGGCTGTTACAGGGGAATCAGCTGGTGGAACTGGACCAGCTTGAGCCTGGCTTGCAAGGGCAGCAAGAAAAGCCGCTAATGCCTGAACTGCCTCAGGTGTCATGGCAGGTACGCCAGGAGTAGCAACAGGTGGTGGAGGAGATACAGGAATGTCCGTAGACTTAGAAATAGGAACTGCTCTAAAAGAAGATGCAGCTTACTCCTCTTCTATGGAATCCGACCGACTCTGTCTGGGGCGACCTCTTCCTCTACCGGTAGATCTAATAATAGGTGGTAGCTCACGTCGAGGAGGCATAATGATCTACAAAAAGAACAGAATTAGTTTAGACAACTTAAGACTCTATATGCAACTAACTAATCTTAATTGGGCCACATTGACATTGTAAATTATTTTAAAATAACTTTAAATCCAAGAACTTTAAAAATCAAAAACTTCTTTCAAAACCATAAGCTTTTAAACCAAAAGCTCTGATACCAATTGAATTGTCACGACCCGAAACCTCCCTCGAGACAGTGACAACCGCCGCGACATCCCGATTGATACTCATTACTCGGAATACCAATCCGAACCCCGCAAGGCTTACATATCAGTTTTAAATAATTTTCAGTCGTTTTCGGCCCAAGTAAATCAAAAGACAAAAATATAGCATTTTTATATAAAACAATATTTATAGAAACACATGTGAGAAATCTTTTGTAACAATATTTATAGCCACATATACTTATATCTCATAAGCCATTCATAGGAAAATATATAATTTTCAAGACAGTTAACAGCCTCCAATTACTCAATTTCATAATCAACACAATATATTTTTATTTGTCACATTTATTTCTAAAACATCAAAAATCTTGTTTTAATCTCATTTTCGTTTCATAAAATACATAAAGAGCATTTTTAAAATAAACTCTAGATAATTCACAATAATAATTGGTTTACTCACCGTTTGTACAAACTAAAAGCTTTTTAGGTGCCCGGATAACTACTCGTCGGGTACGATTTTCTTGCCTTTACCGGAAGGCTCTCCTCCTAGACACATTGCAAAAATTTACTCAATTCATCACATTAATGCTAAATTACTATATATTTGACTTAAATCCTATACTAATGCATGGTATGAAATGCAATAGCCAAAAATGGCTTAAACGCGGTATTAACCTATTTTTGGCACTTTACTCGATAAATTGCTAACGCGCTCCATTTTAGCTCTAAATTGTCCCATTCTCTCTCCAACATTTCTAACCATTAATTATCAGCTAATATTCCTCTAAAATCACCAAAATCAGCTCACTCTCTTCCTTGGAAAATTCAGCCAAAAATGGGACATTAACTTGGTAAATTTTCTACTTTGTTTTTCTATCACATTTAACCATTTTTCATTATTTTCTCTTCATTTCTCTTAGAATAAAAATCAGATCATCATCATTGTACATCAATTCATATTCAGCCAAGGGTGGGTATTGTGAAAATTTCATGCTTTCTTGCCCAATTTAATTTCTTAACACATTTAACTAACTAAAACTACCGATTTAACTAAAAATCAAAACCTAAAAATTCCAAAATCTCTCCCCTAGAATTTCATCCAGCCCTTGATGTCACTTTTAGATCTCTCTCCTCAAGCATGCTAAATGGAAACAAAGGCATAGGAAAGGTAGAAATCAAGCTAAAGTCGAAAAATCTTACCGTTAGACGCGTAAACAGGCGAAAAATGCGAATTTCCCTTTGAATTTTCTTGTTTCTCTTTGGTTTTTCCTTTTTTCTTCCTTTCCTCTCTATTTTCTCTCTTGTTCTCCCTTATGGCCGGCCAGCACTTAAAATGGGGTTTAAATGGGTTGACTTTTCATTAAAATAATATTATATCATTAAAAATGCCATGTGTCACTTTCCCATTGGCCCATTTTTAAAATTTCATCCATTTGTTTCCAAATTTTTACCATACACTTGTCCCACATATCCATAGCTTAGATAAAATTCTCAAACTTATCCAAAGTCTCGGTGGAGTAATTTTTGAAATTTACACTTTTACCCCCGTAAAAGTCAAAAATTACATTTTTGCCCGAAAAATTGAAAAATTACCCGTAGACATATTTTTCATTCCTTATGCTCATACCATTCTCCAATTTGTCAAATTTGATCTAAATTCTCTCAAAATCTCAAATTTGTCCGCGAGTGGCAAAATTATGATTTTGCCCCTACGCTCCAGAAATCACCAGAATTAAACTTTTTCACTTCCTATCATTAAATTATACTCCAAATAGTTAATCTTGGTCAAAAATTTCACTACATGAACAAATTATTATCTTAGGTTGCAAAATGACGATTTTACCCCTGAACATCAAAATTTTCAATTTTACCCCTAATGAACCCTCGAACTCTGAACAATAATTTTTAGTCATTCCTTGACTATAAAATATTAAATTTCATCCTACGATTCCTATTTGAACTAGTTCGAGGTTAAATCAACTTAAGTGTACCGTTAGGTAAGATACCAAGTTTCGTCTATTCTTAGGTGCTTTCCTAGCATAATAACATGCTACTCAGTGCATGTATGTCATGACATGTATTTATAGGGTCGGGTTTTACACAATATCTCATACATTCATCTAACCTTTCCCTCATTTCCTCTCTAAACTTTTACAAGGTTTACTTTATTTCTTAAGATTTGACTTCAGTCAACATATTATTCATCTTAACACTCCACATGTTAATTTATTTTTATGTAGCCATCTCAGAAACTCTCTAACTTTTCTTTCTCTTACATGCCAATATATAAGGCAATAAAGAAACTTTGCAATTTCACTCATCATCTTTATCTTAATACCTCCCCATTGCATTTAAGACTCAAAATAGCAAAGCTTAGCATCCAAACCGATGGCCATTCTTCAACTCGTGAGTTTCATCTTCATGTCACTCCCAATTTGCTCGTGCTTTCTAACCATAAAGGGTTCTCAACCAATTACATTTATAAAGTGGACAATTCACTTAATTATTACATCTCGTCCTTGCAGTTATAAGATCAAGATATCTCAAATTTAGGATGTAGAAGTTCCCTTCTAGAGCATATCCAAAAATCCACATATTTTAAGTCCCACCTTAGGACATCTTTCCCATATGGTGTAATGCATTCACAATATATACATCATCGTACACATAATTATTTATTATTTATGGTATCCCACTGTTTTCATTATCCATTACTGATCATTTCCCTTGTCTTATAACTCCAATAGTTTATTAACTTCCAATACAAAGACCACGAAAATAGTTCATTTTTCACTACACTTATACTCACAATCCTTATTAATCAAAAATTTATCTTTTTCAAGTTTCTTCATTTATCTCTAATGGACCATAATTGTATTAGATTATCTTCCTATAATATTATGGCATCATTTTATACTTCCTCCACCTTCAAGCTTACAACCTTTGACTTTATCACATTAATCGCTCAAAATATCATATAGAGCCTCATTGATTTCTTTCATATCCTTTCGAATTGTAACCACAGTTAAGATTCCCAATTTCACATCTCCATGATTAATTGTTAGTCTTACCACACTGTCTCCCAATATCCTATGCAATTTCAACACACTAAACCTGCTTATTATAATATAATCTCCTAGTTCTATGTGTTTGCTTGGGAATCATCTTCTCTTATACAATTTGTCCCATAAACCAGAATTTTATTTATTTAGCTTTGAATTCGGAATCATATCAAAAACTCATACTCCAATAAGTAATAATCTCCAACAAACATCATCAATTCAAATGGCATTTTATACCTCATCAAAATCTAGGGTTATCACTCCAAAAGTTCATGATGTTAATCAGTATCCATTTCTTAGTACTGCAAAATACATTCATATATCTTTACCATAACATTTAGTAGGAGTTTGCTTAAGTAAAAATCTCTAAATTTATTCATAGCTTCATGTATCTCAGATTGCACACCACTTATCATCAGTCAATAAATCCCACTTGAGAATACTCTTTCCATATTGTATAGTGACTTCACCATATACGCATGACACCACACACATAATTATTCATTGTTTCCTAGTGTTCCGCAATTCCTTAGTATTCACAACTACCGGTCTTCTTTGTCTTACAACTCATATAGTCCAATCACTTCAACTTAAAATCGTCATGAAATTAATCCACCTGAATCAACATCTTATGCTTATCTTATTATTAGTTCAAGAGTTTCATGATCATGGAAACTACAATTTACAAAACTAGCTTTCTATCATATGTACTTTATTAGAACACTAATTTCAACATATTTAATCTACCATTGGTGGTATGCCAAAATCATCCCTACCTCAGTTGTAATCTAGAGGAATCTCTCCTCTGCATATCGGTATGAGCTGGTGGAGATGGACCAACTACCGTAGCCCATCCAAACTGTGGGCAATCTCTCCTAATGTGACCCGGCTGACCACAATGAAAATATCGTACAGGCTCTTTACACGGCCCGACATGATATCTCTTATAATTTCTGCATCTATTAAAACCTCTGAAACTCTTCCTAGAAATAGTCATCACAGATATGTTAAATCTCAAAGGCCTCTACTGTGTTTGTGAAAATGGAGTTTGGGAAGATGTTACCGAAACAATAGTAGCACTTCCTGAAACAGATGAGTCTTTGCCCTTTTTGGTGGCTAACTAGAAGATACACTCAAAATTTTACTTTTTGCTAACTCAGCTCGCATTCTCCTATTTTCATTCGCAAGCTTCTCAGCTCTTAAAACCATTTGCACCATCTTTTTAGCTATGATTGCGTCCGACTCACCCATAAAAGAAACGCAACCATGTTGGCTAGTCTCTTTAAGCTTCTTAGAAATAGAAACATCCAGCACTGGTGATGGAACAGGAGGTGGGGGTGATGGTACTGAAGGAGCAACTGGAGGAACTGTAGGAAGAGCTTGACCAACTTGAGCCTAGCCAACAATAGCAGTAAAGAAGGCTGCCAATGCTTGAACTACCTCAGGAGGCATGGAGGAATACTAGTAGGTAGCGGAGGAGGTGGAGGATGTAGAGGAGTCTCGGTCTGCTCAACAGCAGTTGTTGCCCAAATAGTAGACACAACCGATTCCCCCTCTATAGGATCTAGATGACGATGTTGAGAACGACCTCTTCTCCTCCCAGCTGATCTAGTGAGAGGTGGGTGTTCACATCTAGGAGGAATGATAATCTATAATAAGGAATAAGGCAAGTTTAAACAACCTCAGGCTCTACATGCAAATACATGCATTCTATTCAACCTAACCTAACTTAACTCGGGGCCACACTAACACTGTAAATTTTAAAACAACTTTAAACCCAAAAGCTCTGATACAACCTTAGTTGTCATGACTCGATACTCTCTTCGAGCCCGTGACAATGGCAGCTAAGTCCTGATAGACATTCATTGCCCGAAATACCAACCGAAACCTCACAAGGCTTTAATATCAGTTTTTGCACCTCCCCTGTGAGCAACAGTTGTTAAGTATCATGTTTTGAGAGATTATAAACTATTTTCAAATCAAAACAATAGAAAAATAATTTTTTTCTCACAAGGGCATTTTGGTCATTTTTCCTTAAAAATCTCGAAACCAGCTAAAAATGTAGTATGCAAGTGGAAAACACATATTTCATAATCACAAATAAGTTTAGATGTCTAAAACATTCATTTAAAGTGAAACTGTACCTATTTGAATATAATAAAAATATTCAATAAGATATTCTAATTTTTTATAAAACAATATTTATAGAGTTACCGGTAAATAATTTTTGTAGCGTAAAAGTTAAATAAATTCATACATACTGTAATACAGATAACCAAAACATAAGATTTAGTTTATAATAACAAGTGGGCCCCCGAATAACCAAAAGTAATAAAGGCTGTGAACCTATAGTTTGAAGGATATGGTAGCTCTCGATGAAATGAGCTATCTACCGACTATCCTAAGCTTGAAAGGGGTGGAAATAAGGGTGGTGAGATTATATAATCCCAATGAGTAAACAAATACCATCTAAAATATCTAAAGCTGAGTAAATGGAGACGATTAAAATAAATCATCATACTGTAATTCATCACCTTTGAACTCATTTCAACCAAATAAAATCAATTCATTTAAATCGAGTAATCAACATGGCTTATGAATTTCTTAAAACTTGGCTCGTGCCAAAATTATACTCATACTCAGTTGTCAAGGATACCTTAACCGAGGGCTATCCCAACCGAGTCCGCCATGGCTGTTAAAAAGTCATGTACACATAAATCATGTTTTTATTTTGAAAACATAGACATTCATTGGCGTTGGCTGAGTTCACCCTCACGTGGTGGTTTGGCGTGAAGTGAACTCTAAAGTTTTGCCTCAGGAGTTATCCTACACGCCTCCCTAATCGAGGTATGAATATAATGGGATTCCGTACCCCTCTAATAGGCTGGTCCACAAAACTTGCCACTGCAGTGACCAATCTATAACCCACCAATTCAATAAAATTCAACAGCATGACATGGCAATTTTATCATTATCCAGCCTATCAAGGCAAACAACAGTTTATACATTTTCAACACAAATACCCATCCAGCCATTCATACCCACATTATCATAAGCCATTCAATTCAAACCATGATTTATAACACAGCAAGTAGTCTTCAATTACTCCATTTTCAAATCATCATTAAATTTCAAGACAATTTTATAAAATCATTTCGTTTAATCACATTTAGCTTATAAAACGTAAAGATTTACCATTTGAACTCATTTTCCATAAAATCCACAAAATCGAATAAAAATTCACTTCAGATAATTAAGATGATGATAAGGTAACTCAATGTATCCAGAGTTTGAAATACTTCTATTCTTAGTCCTCTGACACAACGTCTTGACCCTTGTTAGAGGGATCACCACCTATATACAATACACGACACATAATTCAATATAATGTGTCATACCATTATAAATCTATTTCAGGCTTTACTAATGCATGAAATGGAATGCAAATTGTTCTGATTATTGTCTAAACACGGTATTCTACACAATTTCAATTGTGTACCTAAATAAAACGGTATTGGCCTAATTCGATCTATCACTCTATTAATTGGCCAATATGTCCAATTCAACTCCAAATAATTCCATTTTTCTCCCAATACTCCAAACCATCAAACACAAGTCAAATAGCATAAAATTTAGCAAAATCATCTTCACATTTTCTCTTGAGAATTTTGGCCATGGTGGGTGCATCAACACTACGATTTTTCCTACTTGATTTTCTCACCATAATTCATCATTTCCTAACCAATTCACTTGAAATAAAATCAAATCCACCATCAACACTCTACAAGGAAGATTCGGCCAATGATGAACTCATGAGGAATATGTGAATTTCAAGCTTAATTTTTACACTTAACACCATAAACAACTAAAAACATCCATATATCTTAAAAATCTATCTAAATCATCATCAAATTCTCTCTCCTAGGGTTTGATCAGCAAGATACCCATCATGAAATCATGTGATTCAACCATGAAAAATGCAAAAGAATGCATGGGAAAGGTAGATCACAAGTCAAAATCAATAAATTTTACCTTTGATTGCTTGATTACTTGAAATCCATCAATTTTCTCTTGAATTTTCACTCTAGGGTTTTTGTTCTTCTTTTCTTCCTTTGTTCCTGCTATGGCCGGCCATAAGAATGAGAAATGGGCTGATTTTGTGCTAATTTATAAGGAAAATAATAAAGAAATAAAAGCTTCACACTTGTCACCTTACCATTGGTCCTTTTTTAAATTCTTAACTATTAAGCTTTCTTTCTCCACCACATAAAATCCTTCAATTATCCATGATAATATTGGGTAAAATCCATGTGCTGGACAAGTGTTGGGTGGTGTAAAATTACAATTTTACCCCTGGGGTGGCAAAATTACTATTTTGCCCTTTATGCTCGAAAAATGTCGGAATTAAAATTTTTCACCTCTTAAACTCAAATTATGTTCTAAATAGTCAATCTTAATCAAAAACTTCTTCCAACATTCCAATTTTAACCTCGGGTGGTAAAATGACCATTTTACCCCTAAATCATGAAAATTCCAATTTGACTCGAAATCGGTTCTCGAACTCCGAATCACCATTTTAAGTCATTCTGGGGTTTTAAAATTTTGAATTTCATCTTAAAATCTCTATTGGGACTAGTGAGGCTTAATTAAACTTAATTGTACCATTTGGAACATTGTTGTCTTTTAACGATTTTCGAGGTATCCAAGTAAGCAAACATTCATTCTTATGTAAGAATGGCATAATAAACATATTGTAGAGCCGGGCTTGACATGGGCGTTACACCAAAGACAGAAAAAAAAAGTCTTAACTAGTTAACACAAGGTTTAATCAGTTAAGTATGTGCTAGATGCAAAATAAAAGCCTTTTAATTAGTTAAAGGAAAAGAGTTAACTAGTTAACTGGTTAAAAGTCAACGTTAAAGTATCAAGAAGCACCAAAATTCAAATTCAAATCCAATGCACAAAACAAAGAGATTTAAAGTAGAAGACTTCTTAATTGGAGCCTATTTTAATCAGTTAAGGATTAATGGAGAAAAGCTTCAATCAGTTAAAGGGAGTATTAATCTGTTGAATGGAGGTTGGCCAAAAATAGTACTTAAAGGTGTTTGGAACAAAAAGTTGTTAATCAGTTAAAGCTGCTATTGATTGATTAACACGGAGAAACAGACTGCGAGGTAGAAAAGACTTAATCGACTAAGAAGTAAGGTTAACCAGCTAAAAGCTCACTGTCAAATTTTTGAATTTAAGCATAAAAGGACAAAATAATGGCCAAAAATGCCTAGTTTTTGTCTCCAATAGCCAGAAGTAATTTTACAAGTATTTAAAGCCTTTCTTACTGTCAAAAATGATATGAAGAAGCTATCCAAAGTGATTTTGGGCTTTGAAGACCAAAAACCTTCTCTTTGCACTTGTATTTCACTCCTATCCTTTGAAAAAGTGTTTGAACTTAATTTTGTACACCTTAAATCAGCTAGGTGATCAATTGTACTTCATCTTTTCTCTATTTCCTGTTTACTTAGAGTGTGAGAGACACTCAAAAGGGTTGATCAAGCTTGGGTTAGCTTGGTTGTTGTTGTAGGTTCTAACTTAGCCTTAGAAAAATTAGTTTTGGGTTTTGGTTGATCCTGTGAAAAACCATTATTAAAGGTTGTGGTTGAGCTTGTGAAAAGACATTGTAAAAGCTTGGTGGAAGCTTGGGAATTCCATTGATTTTAGTGAATTGGTTTGAAAATCCTTGATTGGGAGATCAAGGTAGTAGATGTAGGTTAAGAGGACCGAACCACTATAAATCATTGTGTTATGTCTACTTTCTTTTGTTTTCTTCTTACTCATAGCACTTACATCATTCTGCCAGTAAGCTTTAAACTTCCATTTTCAAATTCCTTTAATTAGCTCTTTACTTGGAAAGAATTTTTGTGTTATTTGGAAAGTGCTATTTAGCCGCCTTTAGCACGTTTTTTGGGACCAACAATGGCATATAAATGTATCGTGTGTGCAAGTTTAAGCCTCGATGATGGGACTTTTTGAGGGAGCTTGTGAAGGTAAGTTCCTTTTGAAAATTTCCTAGGTAAAAGGTGTCACATCCCATTTTGTGGTGGAACATGACTAGCGCATAAACCTAGAAGGGTATAACCCGCTAGACTAAGCTAACCTCTTTAACACACATCATTAACCATTCATCAATGCGAAAGCATACACAAACATCCACAGGCATACAACATCAACTCATGCATACCACGATATGCAACATTACACATGTATGTAACTTCTCAATATATTAGTGTAAGTGCAACATTCCATATATCATCATAATGTAACATTTTCAGTGCACCATAACATTTACATGTCTCAACACCCTTAGGTGTCCATATGGGCTCTTGAGTCATTATATACATTTTAACATAACATTCTTAATGTAAAGTGTCCAAACATTTGGCTACATTAACATAACTTGTTCATAATCTTTTAAAACACATTCATAGTCTGTAAAGATAAACATAACACCAACTAACTTGTCAGTGCAACATGACCCAACTTGCTAGGCATCGAGAGTGTCCCGACCCAAATTTAGGGCCATGACCGGCGCATGGACTCAATGGACATAGCCCACTAAGCCCAATGTCACGACCCAAATTCCAGGCCATGACCGGCACATGGGCCTAATGGACGTAGTCCACTAAGCCCAAGCAAGCCTATTAATTTGACATGTTCATCATTCCATCATAACTACTAAGTCACATTTTATAACTTAGAATCAAAATTATACTACATATTGCCATCTCATACTAGCATACTAAACAAGTGTATATACATTGTCTACAACATGTTTCTTAACATTTTACATTATGTTCGTCTATACACAAAAAAAAAATACTCGACTTCCAACGGAGGGACTCAGACGAATGTACAGTTACTGAATGCCGAGACACCTACCAAAGATGGATACAAGTCTACAAGGACACCTCGTCCTAATTACCAGCTGCCTCATGATCTGAAAACATGAAGTTGAAAACGGTGAGTATAAACCCAGTGAGTGAACAAGGAAGGGAACAAGCAAAAACAACAAGGGAGAATTTAAAATCATGACGCACTTGTTTCAAAACAATGCAATTTAGTTCCATTCATATTAAAAACCCCTCATCAAGCCCTTAAATGATTAATCATTTGAAAATCATGAACCCATGCATAGCGAACCATTCGTAGAATGAATTTTTGTTGTAGCGACGTTGGGATTTAGTTATTAGCCGAATGAGGGTTTCTCAACTGGTCGAGGGTTTCTCACTAAACCTCCCCATTTTAAACTTAACTCATTTAATCCTTAATGTTGGAAGTCCATGCTCCGATATGGTAGCAAAGAAGTGAAAGATAGGGCAGCAATTGGACAAGATAGGAGACTGAAACAGAAAGTTTTTTGTTGTAGCGAGATTGAATCTCGCTGCAGCGAAATTGTAACCCAGAAACAGAAGGTTTCTCACTGCAGCGAAATTTCGCTGATGAAACAGAGAGTTTTTAGCTACAGCGAGATTCCTTTTCGCTGCAGTGAGAACCAGTTCTAGTGAAGGCTCTTAAACCCGAGAGTTTCTCGCTGCAGCGAGAATCATTCTCGTTGCAGCGACATACAGGGTAGCAATGAAAATTTCCCTTTCTCCCAAAGAAAAACCACCCTGCTGAAATGTCCAACCCAACATGAAACATATGACAATTTTCCAAAGTTTGACATGTCAAGTTTCACATGCATTACAACCATATACCATTACTCATAAATTTCCTATAACACACATATTTACATATGTATATATGTATACGTATACCCATCATTATCATGCACATCATCCCATCATCATCATAAACACCATCACATCATCATCATCACCAGCTCATGCGCACTCCCTACTCGCACATGGCTGGGTCATCATCGGGTTATGCGCACTTCCTACTCCCACATAGCCGAGTCAATATAATTACACAACACTATATTCAAACATATATGTATATCAACATAATGCAGCCACATAGAAATCCATAATAACCACATGTCATAACATAAACCATTTCTCATGAGCTTGTTCCCAAGGCATTCATTTTTGAGAAAATTTTTATAAAATCATTGAAACACTTTGTACAAAACAGTCACATTCCTAAAATGATTTTGATAGGCAGTCCACTCACCAATTGATTGTAGAGCCTTTAGATGACTCCAATTCCCCTAATTATCCAAATGAGATGATGGGGCTTCCTTAGAACTTAGGATCACATTAGCATAAACAATAGGTCAATTCACACACTATGAACCCTAAAAGCTATCTTTTAGCTAGCTTTCAATTGCCACATTAAATGGCTATTTATGTTCACTATCTTAATCACTAAAAAGTAATGAACATACTCAACAATAAAACAGCCCATAAATCCTAATTACTAGCCATTTTCTATAGCTAAAAATCAAGCTTAGTTCATCACTCACCCTTGGGTTTCTTTGTAGTTGAATTCTCTTTCAATAGCTTCCAAATAAGTGGGGTAATTCTCTTTTTCTCTCTCTAAAATGCCTAACTAGTGAGAGAAAGTATGGAAATAAACTTTACCAAGAGTTTTGAAGTGACAGGGTGAAAAAAAACTAGGGTTCTAGTCAAAAGGGCTCAAAAGTATGAAAACTAGAGATAGAGAGAGAAAATTTTGTAAGCTACTTATCAAGCTTCCATGGAGGTTTTGAAGAAACGTGAGAAAGAAAAAGAAGAAGAAGACAAGCTGCTCGAAAAATGGGAGAAGAAGCTGCTGGAAGAAAGTATTTATAGGCCAAACTTATCCATTCTCTTAAAATTACCAAATTACCCCTCCACCAATTAACTTACTCTCGTCCAATCTTTTATGCAATCTTTTTGTTCTTTTGACACTAGGACAAGGTCCATAATGGTCTAAACATACTCGGGTTCATGAAAAAGTAAAATTTTAATCCGATGTGAAAAGTGAGTATTTTGCTCCTACGGTGAAAATCGTCAAAATTTTGGTTTCCTTTCCATTTTAACTCTAATTTCACCATCCATTTATGTCTTACGCCTACTTAGTCCATAATATTGTTTTAAAATCTTACTTTTATGGGCTTACTAAGGAAATGATGAAATTACCCCTGATTAGGGATATCGGGTATACTTTCCTTTACGAGTCTATAAAGGTCAAGGTCTCACACCTAAGCAAGCTTATCTATGTGACTCCATTCATCGATTTCATCATTCGTTCTTACAACCATATTTCATAATTCTTATTAACAAGTATTTCAACGAAAAGGACTCTAGACTTCTAGCGGAGTGACCATAGCGAAGGTGCAGCTACTGAATGCCATTGATACCTACCAAAAGATGAACGTACGTGGACACCTCAATCTATGTCTCAATTACCTTCTGATCTGAAAACATGAATTTGAAAAAGGTGTGTATAAACGCAGTGAGTGAACATAATAAGGGAACAAGCAATCGATAAAGAGAACTTAGAAATCATTATGCATTTGTTTCAAAAATAATGCAATTGATTTAATTTCTTACTAAAAGCCCATCATTTCAAACTTTGATTAATAACCTCATAGTGTTGCAGAAACCCATGATCAATCCATGAAGTTAAATGGGTGAAAAATATGCGAAAATCAAGCAAGGTAACAAGCATGACAGCAAGTTTCTCGCTGTAGCGAGAAACAATCTTAGTTTGCATATATTTTGGTTTTTCAAGGATATCTCCCACTACAGAAGTTATCTTGACATAATTTTTAGACCATTAGAAAGCAATGAGGTTGGGATACAACTTTAATTTTACCATTTTGCCTAGTTCTAAATGGAAGGTGGCTAAAATCTTTGTCGAAGTGAAAGAACTGCACTAGAACCCGAGAGTTTCTCGCTGCAGCGAGATTCATTTTCACTGTAGCGAGAATCTCTAGAAATTTTCTCGCTGTAGAGATAATCAGGCTAGTGTAACCCCCCTCCAACCCGAGAGTTTTTTGCTACAGTGAAAATGAATTTCGCTGCAGCGAGAAACAAAGCAATTTGGTTAAAAGGGGACTTGTTATATCAAAAGCCATTTTCTTGTTGAAATGAAAAGCAATTTGGGAGCAATTAACAATGCCAACATGCAACACAATCACAATTTGTTTCATAAACTTTCTCTAACATATATATATATATATATACATACATCATCATGCATACTATCCCACCATACTCAATTCAATGCAATATCATCATCATGTGTGCACTCCCTACTCGCACACTTCAACATCATCATGTGTGTTCTCCCTACTCACACACTTTATCATTATCATGTGTGCACTCCCTACTCGCACACTCTAACATCATCACGTGTGCTATCACAACCTAAATTTTCAGGCCATGACAAACGCATGGGCCCAATGGGCATAGCCCACTAAGCCCAAGCAAGCCTATTTATGTGACTCCATTCATCGATTTCATCACTCGTTCTTTCAACCGTATTTCATAATACTTATCAACAAGTATTTCAATACTTTTCCATCGAAACCATATGTTCACATTTATGATTTAAAATAATGTCATTCGTGCGATCTCGTAATGGCAACATTAATCAACATAAATGTCTATTGCTTAAGATATATATATGGTAACAACTTACATCAAGGTACATATATTCAATGAAAAGGACTCTAGACTTCCAGCAGAGTGACCATAGTATGCGACTCAAACTAGGTTTCAACTGCCTCCAAACCTGAAAACATGAATTTTAAAAACGTAAGTATAAAACTCAGTGAGTGAACATAAGAAGGGAACAAGAATCAATAGGAAGAATTTGGAAATCATGATGCACTTGTTTTGAAAACAATGCAATTTGGTTTAATTTCTTTCTTAAACCTCCTTGTTTTGGACATTGATCAGTGGACTCTTAGTATTTCAAAGACCCATGCTCAATCATGAAGATAAGGGAGTTAAGGAAATTATATCAGAATCCAAGCAAGGTAGCAACGTGACAGCACGTTTCTCGCTGTAGTAAAAGGCATTCTTGGTTTGCATATGGTTCAGTTTTTCAAGCATATCTTCCACTACATGGTTCCAATTGACATGCTTGTTGAGTCATTAGAAAGCTAAGAGGCAGGGCTATGACTTTAGTGTTTACCACTTTGCCCAGTTCTGATTGAAAAGTGGTCAAAATCACTATCAAAATGACAGCACTACACCACCATTGAGAGTTTCTGGTTGCAACGAGAATACATTTCGCTACAGCCAAATTCCTTGTTGCAATGAACACCAATTTGATAATACTTAGAAACTTTCAAAGTTTAACGTGCCAGATTCACATATGCAAAACCATATACCATACTCATGAACTTTGATTTCATAAACGTAGATGTATATATATAAATGCATAGATAACACCAATATTAGCATAATCACACCCGGCTCATGTACATCCCCCCACATCGTGCACAATCAGTGCCATCGTGTACATCCCCCCACATCATGCACACGGGTACTATCATCATCCCTCTCCCACACTACCATCATCACCAGCATGTGCATCCCCCCACATCGTGCACACACACGGTTATAGTCATCATACACAATATCAACTATCATGCACAACATATATATATATATATATATATCATCATAATGAAATGGTGCATGAATCAACAACAACCACATATCACAACATAAAACCATTTAGCAAAAGCTTGTTCCCAAGGCACTTATTTTAAGATAAAGTTGTATAAAATCATTCAAATGCTTTGTACAAAACAGTCACATTCCCAAAATGATTTTGAAATGCAGTTCACTCACCTGACAAAATGATCACCAACAAGGTCCTAATCCAAGTAGTCTCGAAATACCATTAAAACCTATATTTATCAATAAACCATAACAATATCAATTAAGTTGTAAATTAAATCTAATAATTCTAATGAATTTACAATAGGCAATCTACCCTCTAACCTAACATTTAACCTAAGTTTCTAGTCTAATTCACAAACCCATTTGGCCAACTACTCCAATTTAAATTCTGTTACTTGGATGAGCTTGGAGCCATGAAGATCAACCAAAAACCTAATCTTTCCAAGAAAAATAATTTGAAGAAATTAGAGAATAAATCTGTAAATATAACCATTAATTCCAAAATTCCAAAAGTTGGAAATATATACCTTTCAACCTTGAAAATGAAGATTTGAAGCCAAAAATCCTAGTGTTGTTGAAAATGAAGTAGAAATAGAAAATATAAGAAACAAGGAGAGATTTTTCTCTCTCTCTCCTAGGGTTTAGATGTGCTGGAAATTAGGGTTAGAAGTTACAAATTCAGTGCCCAAGAAGTTAGGAGTAGGAAGGATTAGGAAAAGAAAAGAAACAAAAAGAAAACAAGGAAAAATCACATGAAAAATTTGATTTTCATGGAGGTGGAATGAAAAATGGCATTGGATGGGTGAGGAAGAAGAAAAAGTTGTTGGAAGCTTGAAGAATCTGCTGGAAATTTGAAGAAGTTGCTAGAAACTTGGATATTTATGTGAAATACCCCATACTTTGATATGGTGATAAATAAAGTTGATCGAATGCAAATTGAGGTCAATTAAAATGTTTAGAAGTGATAAAAGACGAAAGGAGTAGTTTAGGATAAAATGTTTCGCAAGTGAGAAAATAATAATAAAATAATAATAATTTTATCGGAAGAGAATTTGTGAGATAAAAGGCGATTTGGAAGTCAAGTGAGGCATAATAAGGTATTTTGGGTACCAAGGAGACAAGATAAAATTTTTAGAATAAAATAATATTTTATTAATAAAATATTATTAAAATACTAATATTTAGCATGTCGAAGTCAATCAAGAAGAAAGATCATATGGTTGATCCAAGTGGGGGAGAAGATGACAAGCCTGACTCTATAAAAATATTTATCATGACATACATGTGATGGATAGCATGTTTGCATGCTAGGAGAGTCTCGAAAAATTTACAAAAGTCGGTATTGTACCTACAGGTACAATAAAGTTGATTTAAGCCTCGACTAGATCAAATAGAGAATTTATGATGAAATTAAGAATTTTAAAGTCCCAGAATGGTTTAATATGGTGATTCGGAGTTCGAAGATCAATTTGGAGTCAAATCGGAATTTTCGCTATCCAAGGGCAAAATGGTCATTTGCCACCTGGGGACAAAATGGAAATTTTTAGAAAAGATTTTTGGCCCCATTTGACTTATTGGAGTAAGATTTGAGGTTTAGAAGTGAAAAATTTTAATTTCGGTATAATTTGGAGTAAAAGGGTAAAATGGTAATTTTACCATTCAAAATCGAAAATTTAATTTTTTGAAAGGATTTTGATCAAATTTAATTATTTGGAGTGTGAAATGAGTATGAGGAGTGAAAATTATGCATTATGGAAAATTTTCAATTTTTGGGGTAAAAATGTAATTTTTGAAAAGTTTGGGGGCAAAAGTGTAATTTTGAAAACTTTGCTCCACCAAAACTTTGGAAAAAATCTGAAAATTTCACTTAAGACTTGGATAAGTCAAAGGGAATGCATGGTGAAAAAAATAGGACAAGTGGATGGCTAGAAAAAAAAAATGAATTAATAAAATATTTAAAATATGAATAAAATAATATTATTTCATTAAACAATAAAAAAGGCATAAAAAAATCAGCCCACCCATTCTTCTTCTTCAACATTCGGCCAAGCAAGAAACAAGAGAGAGAAAGGAGAAAACAAAACCCTAGAGAGAGAAAATCAAAGAAAAAATGTGGATTTTCAAGGAAATTAAGTGAAAAATGTGAGATTTTTTCTATTAAGCTTGAGTTTTCTTATTCCCAAGCATTTCTCTTTATTTTCCATGATTAAATTACATGTTTTCATGATGAATTCAATTCTGAAAAAATGGGTTAGGAGAGAGAAAGTTGTTGGATTTATTTGATTTTAATTTATGTTAGTGTTTTTAGTTAGTTTAGCATATTTAGAAACAAAACAACAAGAAAAGAATTTATTTTCTCCCCCAACCATTAATGGCTGAATTTACCATGTAGTGAGTGAGGATGAGTTTGATTTTATTCTAGGAGAATTGGTTAAGGAATAATGAATTATGAGCCTAGAAAAATAATGGGAATTTTCGGAGCAAAAATACGAATTTTTACCCACTAGGGGTATTTTCGTAATTTGCTGTTGGGACTGATAATTTGCATCACACTGAGGGACATTAAGTTAATTTGGGTGCAATTGAGGTATAGAAACTGAAAAGAATTAAATTGGAGTTTAAACGAACCCGTTAGGAATTTAATCGGGTGATAAGACGAATTAGGCTAATACCGGATTTAGATAGTTACCAGTGCATTTTTGCATTCCATATCATGCATTGGTAGTCCAAATTAGTTTAATTTTGATTTAGTACCAACTTAGTGAATTCTCGATTTTGTACTGTGTCAAGGTGGTGAGTCCTCCAATAAAGGCAAGAAAATTGCATTCGAGGACCAGTAGACAGAGTGCTTCGAAAGTCTGCATTCTAGACATTGTGAGTAAACTTATTATCGTCTTAATTATCTAGAGTAGTTTTATACAACTGTGTGATTTTATGAAAAATGGGTTTAAATGGTAAATTGTTATGTTTTAAGGGAAATTGTGATTTTATAAAATGATTTTATAAATTTTCTAGAAAATCGAATATTGGTTTTGAAAATAAAGTAATTGGAGACTGCTAGTTTGTGTTACAAATTTATGGTTTTGAATTGAATGGCTTATGACAATAAATGAGCATGAATGGCTAAACTAATTTTGGTGTCAGAATTATTTATACTGTGTATATAGCCTTGAGAGGCTAGGTTGCGATAAATTGCCATGTCATGCTAGAATGAATTTTATTGATTGGTGGATTATATATTAATTATTTACTGCAGAGGGGGTTCCGTGGACCAGCCTATTAGAGGGGCACGGTAAACTCCATTATATTCTTACCTCGAACGGAGAGGCGCGTAGGGTATCTCCTGGGGTATAACTTAGGGTTCACTTCACGCCAAACCACCACGTGAAGGGGAACTCAGCCAACGCCAAGGAACGGCTGTATTTTTCTCAAACTAAAAATATATTTTAAGTGTATATAAAATTTTAACAGCCTTGGCGGACTCGGTTGGATGCCCTGCGCAAGGTATCACCGAGTATGAGTTTTGGCACGAGCCAAAGTTTTAAGAAATTCATAAGCCAAGTTGATTACTCTATTTTTATGGATTGATTTTATTTGGTTGAAATGAGTTGAATGGTAATGAAATTACAGTATGATGATTTATTTTAATTGTCTCCATTTACTCGACTTTAGATAGTTTAGATGGTATCTGTTTACTCACTGGGATTTTATAATCTCACCACCCTCATTTCCTCACATTTCAGGCTCAGGGAATTCCGTAGTTAGCTGACTTGAACAAGGACCTTCATTTGGACTCGAATTGGTAAAAGCTGTAGGTTTCCAGCTTCCGATGCATTTTGGATAGATATGGGCCCACGTGTCACTGTAAAAGAAATTTTATGCTTTGGTTATTTGCTTTATAGTATATATGAATATAATTATCTTTTACGCTATAAGAATTATGTACCGATAGTTTTATGAAAATTATTTTACAAGAAAATAGTTTATTTTATTGAATATTTTTATCATATTCAAATGGTCAAATTTTCACTTCAAATGAACGTTTTAGATACTTAATTTTCTTTTTATCATTAAATATATATTTTCGGCTTACCTACTACATTTTTAGCAAGTTTCGAGGTTTTTCGACAAAAATGACGAAAATGTCCCTGTGAGCCAAAAAAAAAAAACAATATGTTATGTTATGATTTGGAAATGATTTGTAATCCTTCATATTTTGATTATTTGATAACTATTGCTCACAGGGAAGTGCGAAAGCTTATACAAGAGCCTTGCGAGGTTTCGATCGACATTCGGGGTGAAGAATGTTTGTCGAGGCTTCGCGGCGGTTGTCACGGGCTCGATGGGGAGTTCCGGGTCGTGACATTATGCCTTATATTTATCCATTTTCTCACATAATTACCAAAATGCCCTTAACAAGATAATTTTGTCTTCTTCCTACCCTTTATGCAATCTTTTTATTCTTTTGACACTGGGACAAGGTCCACAATGATCTAAACTATTCAGGTTTACAAAAACTTAAAATTTTGACTCTAGATGCAAAATGACCATTTTGCCCCTACCATGGAAATTATCATTATTTTTATTTTTCTCATTTATTTACCATCATAAACATCATTTATTCATTCCTTAGGCCTATTTAGATCTTAATAGCATAAAAAAACCCACTTGTAAAAGTCTACCAAGAGAAATTATGAAATTACCCCTAGTCCGCATTATCGCGTCTACTTCTAGTTATGTGTTTATAGAGGTCGAGATTTCATAGGATCACTTCTGAATTACCCTTTTAACTTAGTAATCAACCTCAATTGGCATCCATAAACTTTATTAGCCACCATATCAAAATACAGGGTACTACATGTGCACTCCCTACTCGCACACTTCAACATCATCATACAACATTATTCATCAATGCACAACATATATTCATATATATACATACCAACATAATATAGGAGCACATGAATTCATCCTTTTACACATTTCACATTTTCACAACATCAAAACATTTTATCAAGGGCTTGTTCCCCGGCACACATTTTTAAAGAAAGGTTGGATAAAATCATTCAAATTTTTCATTCAAATACATTTACATTTCCCAAAGAAATTTTGAAATGCAAGTTCACTCACTAGTCTTTATTGATGTTTTGGTGGGCTCTAGCTTCAACTAAGGTTTTGAAAGGAGGTGTGGGGTTTCGTTGGAACCTATCACACACAACAACATCACCATGAACCCAACTTGGCATTAATACTATTCCAAAGCTATTTTCTAAATTGAGTTCTACTAATCATTCCTAACTAGCTTCCAACTAGTATTAAATGGCTATTATTTACACTACTCTAGTCACACTAAAAATGAATAAACAATCTCAATAAATAAACACTCACAAATCTAATTACTAGACATTCTCAACACTTAAAAATCAACTCTAATTCACTAATCACCTTGGTAGCTTTGTAATTTAAAATTTTTTCTACAAATTTTCAAGCTATTATAGAAGCTCCCTCTTTCTCTCTCTAAAACACCTAACTAGTGAGAGGAAGTATGAAAGTAAGACTTTCCAAGGGTTTTAAAAGTGAGAGAGTGAAAGAGCGCAAAAGGTACTATGAAAGGGTGCACAAAAGCATGAAAATTGGAGCTAACTTGAGAGAAGTTATGGAGGTTTCAAAACAAACATCCATGGAGGATGAAAGAAACATGAGATGGGAGGAAGAAGAAGAAGAAGCTGCTGGAGAAATGAAGAAGCTGCTGGAAAAATGATATTTATAGCTAAAGCTTATCCAATCTCTACTAAAATTACGAAAATACCCTTAACAAGTTGGCTTGTTCTCTTACAATCCTTAGTGCAATCATTTTACTCTTTTGACACTAGGACAATGTCCATAATAGTCTAGAAATACTCGGGTTCACGAAAACTTAAAAATTTTGACTCGAGATGAAAAATGACCATTTTACCCTTACCTTGAAAATCATCATTATTTTTATTTTCTTCATCATTTTACCCTTATTTTCATCATTCATCTATGGCTTAGGCTTAGTTAGGCCTCAATATTGTTTGAAAGTCTACTTCTAGGGGCTCACTAGGAAAATGATGAAATTACCCCTGGCTCGTGTTATCGCGTCTACACCTAGTTACGAGTCTATAAGGATCAAGGTCTCACATTGTCCCCCACTAAAAGAAATTTGGTCCCTGAATTTGAATCGAACTATAAAATAGCATACCTTTATGTATTAAAAAAGTGCGGATACTTTGTTCTCATCTCCTCCTCGGTTTCCCACGTTACCTCCCCGCTTGTGTGGTTTCGCCACAACACTTTCACTGATGCTACTTCCTTTGAACAGAGCTTTTTGACTTGCCTATCAAGGATAGCCACTGGTTACTCTTCATAAGTTAAATCATCTTGCAATTGGATGGTTTCATACTGTATTACATGAGATGGATCTGGGTTATACTTCCTAAGCATTGACACATGGAATGCGGGGTGAATATTAGAGAGGTCTGGTGGTAGGGCCAAATAATAAGCCACTACTCCAACCCTTTCTAAGATCTCGAAAGGTCCTATATACCAAGGACTTAATTTTCCTTTCTTGCTGACCACTTTGTTGGTGAAACCTTAAAAAATACATGATCTCCCACTTGAAACTCCAAGTCTCTCCATCTATTATCAACATATGATTTCTGTCTACTTTGTGCTGATAACATTCTTTGTCAAATCATGCATATTTTCTCGATGGCATCTTGTACCAATTCTAGCCCCAAGAGTTTCCTTTCTCCCACCTCTAGCCATCCAATGGGTGACTTGCAACTCCGTCCATATAATGCTTCAAATGGTGCCATTTGGATACTAGTTTGGAAACTATTGTTGTAGGCAAACTCCACTAAGGGTAGGTATCGATCCCACCTGACCCCAAAGTCTATTACACAGGCCTTCAACATATCTTCCAATGTTTGTATCGTCCGTTCATATTGTCCATAAGTCTAAGGGTGGAAAGCTGTGCTGAAATCCAACTTAGTGCCCAACGCTTCTTGCAACTTTCCCCAGAACCTACTGATGAACTGTGCTCCTCTGTCAGATACTATAGAAATGGGGATACCATGCAGTCGTACTATCTCGTCCACATAAACTCGAGCGTATTAGGCAGCTCTGTAAGTAGTTTTAACCGAAAGAAAATAGGCTGACTTCGTCAACTGGTCTACTATAATCCAAATCAAGTCATAGCCCCCACTAGTTCGAGGCAAACCCATTACAAAGTCCATTGCAATATGCTCTCACTTCCACTCTGGCACTGGTAACGGCTATAGTTGTCCTGCAGACCTTTGATGTTTTGCCTTCACTTGTTGATAAACCAAGCACTTGGAGACAAACTCAGCTACATCTTTCTTGAGTCCTTCCCACCAATACACCTCCCTCAAATCTTGATACATCTTTGTGGCTCTTGGATGTACCATGTAGGTTGCCATATGCGCCTCCTCCAATATTTTTCTCCTCAATCCATCACTATCTGGCACATAAAGTCTGGTTTCATACCTCAACACTCCATCTGTGCCTTTAGTAAATATTTTTCCTTTCCTTCCTTGAGGGTCCTTTAAGGCCTTAGCTACAAACTCATCTTTACTTTGTGCTTCTTTAATTTGGTCCATTAAGATAGACCTTACTCTAAAATGGGCTAGCAATGCATTTGCCTCTGAAACTTCCAAATGCACACCCATGTCTGCCAAGCTATGCATCTCCCTAATCAAGGGTCTCCTATCTGTAAAGATATGTGTCAGGCTCTCTATAGATTTTCGACTCAAGGCATCCATCACTACATTTTGCCTTACTGAGATGGTAAAGAATAATACAATCATAATCTTTTAGCAACTCCATCCACCTACGTTGCCGCAAGTTAAGATCCCTCTATTGAAATATATACTTCAGGCTTTTGTGGTCCGTATATATCTCGCAAGTCTCACCATACAAGTAATGTCTACAAATCTTTAAGGCAAACACGATTGTTGCCATCTCCAAATCGTGTGCGGGGTAATTTTGCTCATACCTTTTAAGTTGCCTTGATGCATATGCAATCACCTTCTAATGCTACATTAATACACATCCTAAACTAACCCGTGATGCATCACAAAATACCGTATAACCCCTTGTACCTTGTTGTAGGCTTAATACTGGAGCTGTGGTGAGACATGCCTTAAGCTTCTCAAAGCTATCCTCACAAGCATCTGACCACTCAAATTTTATATCTTTACATGTCAGCTTAGTTAGAAGGGCGATTATTTTGGAGAAATCTTTCAAAAAAAGACAATAATAGCTAGTCAAACCCAAAAATTTTCTAATCTCCGTAACTGATGTTGGCCTTGGCCACTTTTCCACTGCCTCAACTTTCTTTAGATCGACTTGTACCCTATCCTTGGATACCACATATCTAAAAAATGTAACGCTTTCAAGCCAGAACTCACACTTGGAGAACTTGGCATACAATCGATGTTCTCTTAAAGTTTGGAGCACTATCTTAAGAGCTGCTCGTGCTCCTCTCGACTCTTCGAGTAGATCAAGATGTCATCAATAAACACCACCATGAACTTGTTCAAATAAGGCTTGAACACTCGGTTCATCAAATCCATAAAGGCTGTAGGGGCATTCGTAAGTCCAAATGACATCACCAAGAACTCATAGTTCCCATATCTTATTCGAAATGCGGTCTTTCGTATATCTTCATTTCGGATCCTCAACTAATGGTACCCAGATCGCATATCTATCTTACAGAAACATTGTGCTCCTGGTAGTTGATCAAATAAATCATCTATTCTTGGAAGGGGGTACTTATTCTTCACTATTACCTTATTAAGTTGTCGATAGTCAATGCACAATCTAAGCAACCCATCTTTCTTCTTTACAAATAACACCGGTGCTCCCCATGCTGAGACTCTAGGATGGATGAAGCCTTTATCCAACAAATCTTTTAACTGATCCTTAAGCTCTTTAAGCTCCGCAAGTACCATTCTATATGAGGGTTATGGATATAGGTCTAGTGTTTGGGAATCAAATCTATGCAAAATTCAATCTCTCACTGAGGAGGCAAACCTAGTAGTTCCTCAGGAAATATATCCATGAACTCATTCACCACAAACACTTGGCTTATATTTTCAACCTTCGCCTGAATATCCCTTACCACAACCAAGTAACCTGAACAACCCTGTCTTAATAGCCTCCTGGTCGACATGACTGATATCAAATTAGTTAGAGCATTGCTCTTATCCCCCTGAATACTAAATGGTGGCTCATCTGGGAAATCAAATCTAACCAATTTATGGTAATAGTCCACACTAGCATGGCAGGGTGATAGCCAATCCATTCCCAAGATCACGTTAAAATCTAAGGTGTCTAACACCATTAAATTCACCAAAGTGTCCTTGTCTTTGACACGAACTACACAAGACGTATATTCTCATTCTGTCACAAATACTTCCTTTAAAGGAGTAGACACCACTAATTGTTCTTCACTCCTAACATGATCCTTACCCAAACGAAGTGCAAAACATGGAGAAATAAAAGATTGGGTAGCACCAGGATCAAACAATACTCGAGCATCCATATTACAAACAAAAAGAGTACTTGAGACCACTGCATTGGATGTTTGTGCCTCTTGAGGTGTTAAAGCATATACCTTCACTTGGCCTCTACCGACGAAACTCTAATGTCCACACCTAAAAGGCTTGCCCTGAGAGGAAGTACCAGCACCTCTACCTCTTGATCTGTTAGCCTCCCGATTAAATGAGGCGGCTACTGAAGGAGCGAACAAAGCTGGCTGGGTGGAGCCACGAACAGAACCTTGCAATTGATGAGCCATTGGGCAATTCCTCCTAAAATGTCCAGATTGACCACACCCATAACAAACTCTTGTAGTATGGAAACATCGTCCATTATGCTGTACTCCACAATTATTACAACGATCAATAGCTTGACTACTTTGCCTTGAATCTTGCTGCCTTCCTCGACTAAAAGTTTTTTACCTAGATCCAATGCTAGCACTAATCAAGTCAATCCCCTATTGGGGTAATCGTGAATCCTTCTGTGGGCCCTGATGGCTAAAAGATGAAATACTATTACTGAAGTCTCTGCAACCTTGATAGCTCTTTGTCTTTGCCTTTTTTGCTCTATCCTTCGTAACCCTACTCTCACTAGTTCTCATCTCAATTCGATGAGCGTAATCTACTGCTACGGAGTAGGTATCAAAATCTCGAGATGCCACAGCCCTAAACAATGGCTCCACTAGCCCATCACAAACTTATGAATCTTCATATCCTCAGTAGAAACTAGATAAAGCGCATACCGAGCCAGCTACGTGAATTTGATGTCGTATTCTGACACCGTCATACTCAAGGTCTATACTAAAGCCTCAAACTCCCTAGCTCTGGCATTACGTACACTGAGTGGTAAAAATTGATCTAAGAAGGTTGTACTGAACTCTTTCCAAGTTAACAGCATTGCATTTGCCTGCCTACCTCTACACAAGGAGCCATACCATTCTTGCACCACGTCCTCTAATCGGAAGGTGGCTAGCTTGACTGATCTAGTACTAGAGCATCCTAGGGCCTCACAAATTTTCTCCATCTTATCTAAGAAAATCTAGGGCTTCTTCGATGCATCAGACCCTAAAAATGATGGAGGCTTAAGCTTTAGGAAATTAGGAAGGGAAATCTCTAAATGACCCCTCTCAACCTTAAGATGTTGGCAATCGACCTGCCATTGGGAATTAACGAATTCTTGTACTGCACGTCTCCCCTCCACTATCTTCTGTATATCAACCAAATGGGTTGCGATCATCTCTACAACCCAATTAACTCCCTGTAGGCCTGTCGCCAAGTCCTCGATGGTGATACCCCCAGTTGGCTGTCTATTTTCATCGTCCAAAGACTATTCCTCCTTTTGCCTACTCATACGCGTATCCGCCTTCACCGGTCTAATGGCCCTGCCACGTCTACGTCTGCTCTCAAGGGTGGATGCCTATGGCCTATCTATCATCTCATTAAGAGCATCTTGCTCCCCCATCCATCTTAAGACGGCTCGTGTCTTAGGTGGCATTCTTACCTACACAAGAGCAAACACCTGTTATTAAACACATTTTGCAATTATAATCAAATAGAAGGAAAAATGTGGTTTCTAATATAGAGAATCTATGTGTTGTTGGGATGAGCCCTGTAGCCAATTGGGATTGGTTAAGGCTTGATTCCAATCATGCAACAGTATTATTCATGTTGAATGATTAGAGGTTTTCCTTCATCAATAAGACATCAATTATAATGAGTTATAAGTCTAATTGGATGAAGTCCATGAGATTAATATGCCTTGCAAGGAAACTGTAATGGGTTGTAGTTATGAGATTCCTATGCATTAAAGCATAATCTCAAAATGTTCCTAGTCAATATATCATTGAGACTGGACATCAATGATGCTTAGAGACTGGTATATTCTATGTTCCTTACTTTGGAAGTAAGTAATCGATCTCATAGATTGAAGTATAAAGATACTTGGAACTAGAATGTAGGTGTTTGCCTAGGAGAGCAAGTTCGCTGAACATGACCCGCCATGAGAAGTGCATTTGGTAATACACTCTAGTGTTTATGCAACACTTCTCATGTGTCAGTTGTGTAAATACTCCTTAGACTTGAGACACTAGGTTGTCTTATATGTGGAGTGCTATGCTTTGATTTCATCCCTACGAGTGCCTAACCAAGGATGCCAAAATAGGATGCTTGTGGGTATAGTATGAAGCATGTGAAGGCAAATGAGTGGTCAAGATAGGAATCATCACCTCGAGTGTTTTAGAGGACATATCCGATCAATTCTTGGTTAACATTAGCTTATTGAAGTCTTTGCCCAAAGCGACATGGAGATTATGAAAATAGCTTCATAACTCTCTATAAAGCTAATGCTATAATTACAAGAACAAATATGGAGGTTAATAAAAGTAGACACTATACCAAGCTCTTATCCTCTCTGGGATATATGATGAGGGAATGAATTACACTAATAGATTGTACATTGAAAGGTTGTCAAAAAACCCTTTGACTATCCCAACAATTGGGTGGCCATGATGCATTGCTAGATGCCAATCTTGGTCTATGGAATTGATTATAAATTAATTGATTAAAATTTCTATTAATCAATTAAGTCATCAATCAATTCCATTGCCAACATGTTGGAAACCTAATGGGTTACACACAATGATTGCATTTGAATTAAATTGGGAGAGTGACGATTTAAGTTAGACTTAAATCATATGCTAGGTAATTAACTTCTATAAACTTAATTAAAAGAGTTTAATTACGTTTTTGGCATAATTATAAGGCCTTGATTGCAAAATATAAAGGAAATTAATTTTGGTTTTAATTTCCAAGGACTTAATTAAAAGAGTTTAATTAAGTAATGGGCCAAATATTATAATGTGTTATAATATTCAGGGCTTAATTGCGAAATTGAAGTTTTTTTAACCTAACTATATAAGTCATCTTTTAACTATTTTCCATATGAGAGTTTTTCATAATTGAAAAAAAACGTAGTTTTTGTCAAAAAAAGAGAAACATTTTCTTTCTTTGCCACCACGCCCTTTGTGTGATAGAAAAAATTGCTTATGAAGCAATTTTTGAGAAAAGGTTAAGCTAAGATTGTGAAAAGGAAGAAAAAGACAATTGTTGTCCTCTTTGGTAGCACAAAGTATAGTTAAAAACTCCTTCCTTTGTTAAAGGTTCAAGTGCAATCGTGTGTTCTACCATCAAAGCCCAAGCACTTGATTGGCTAGGGTTTTTGTTCCTTATGGTGTTCTCGAGATTACTTTGATAAGTGCCATCGTGATTATGAAATTACATGGCAAGGTAACTTTCTAAACAATAATTTATTTTGTGCTTTTATGTGTTAAATATCACCAAAGTGATCCATGGGTGGAGGCATGTTTGTTGATTAGTTATAAACATTTTAATTTTCTTTCCGCTGCGTATTTTGAGCATGCCATCCATAGCCAAACCCATCAGTGATATCAGAGCCTTCCTTGGTTCAATTTTAACACATGTTTATGTCTATTGTTGTTAATGCCTTGTTGAAAAGGAATATGAGGTGTTCGGGTTTTGTTCTACACAAATTAGTAAGTTTTAAAATTTTACAATTTATTCTATTTTTTTTTATGATGGAAATTCACACAAGGCCCAACTACCCTGTTAAATTTTATTAATTACGAAATAAAAAGTACAAAGGAGGGGGACTTAAACCATACCTCCAAGTTACATGATCATGAGAAAGTTTCAGATAAGCACCTAAAGTAAGGAAAACCATTTTAAGTGCATAACTTTTGATGCTACAGTAAAACAGATAGTCCCTATTATTACATTAAGTCAATAAACTAAAATAAAATTTAAAACAGAAAATGTAAATAAGTAAAGCACCTAGAATGGAGTGTTTCATTTTATGACCATAATTTTTACTATCGTCATAGAATTGAAACACATCCATATTACAAAATTCTATGTGACTAGCAAAATAAGAAAAGTAAACTAGGAGTACTACTCCTTTACATTCATTTAAAGCGAACATAAGGTAAACTAACTTTATCTAATCAAGAATACCTCTAAGCTGACCTTCTGCTTGTGAAAATACCTGTAGGTTCTGGTGCGTATGCCCCTGATTTGAGAGATGGTCTGCTGCCTGGTTCCCTTCTCGATGGATGTGAGAAATCCGAAAAGAAATACCACTCAAGGATCTATGAACGGAAGTAAGCAAATACCGAGTCCTAGAGGATCCCTAATGAACCTCATTTATCATGTGAACCACTACTTTTGCATCCATTTCTATCTAGAGTCTAGTAACATTGTACTCAATACACAAAACTAAATCCCTGTGTAGTGCCATTAACTTTGCCTGTAATGAATCACACAATCCGAAATTTTTAAAAAATCCAAAAATCATGGTACCTATATGGTCTCGAAGGAGTCCTCCCCCAGCAACATTTTGAAAATTGTGCTTGGAACTACCATCAACATTCAAATTAAACTCACCTGTTGATGGTTTATGCCAAGAGAATATTTTTGGAGGATATGGGATTGCCTGCTGAAATGTTAGACCCCATGCCTGAGCAATCTGTAGGTCTCCCATCCATTGCCACCGGTGGAATTGCCATCCATGAAATAATTGGTGGATGAGTTTTAGTACTCTCCACACTACTTTGTTAGGATACATACCAAGGTCCCTATGCTTCGCATCATTCCTTTCAACCCATAAGAACCAAAAAATGAATAAAGCCATTAACGTGCGTATGTGTCCTTTTTTCGTGTAATCACCGAAGTACAACCCTACCCATATAATCTAATAAACAGTTTGGGGATGAGCAATGTTGATTTGGAAAAATTTTGCAAAATAATTCCAAACATCTGTAGCTATTGGGCATTCCCACATGACATGCAAGAGAGACTCTGCGGAGTTACAATGTTGGCATTTAGAAGCTAATTGAAATCCCTTGGTTTTCAATCGCAAATCAGCTGGGATCCAATCCTATAATAACCTCCATAGAAAGAAAGAAGTGGTAAGAGGAATGAATTTATGCCAAATTAAATTGAAAACGGGATTTACTAACTATCGCTGTCGAATTATCTCTCAAACAGACTTAGTGGTGAATTGCCCATCTGAGGTAGGAACCCAGAATGCCTTATCATCACTGAGTGGATCGATCGAAATTTTTAAGATTTCCACCACAACTTCCTTCAGTAACCACATCCCATTTGCCATTGTCATAGAAATAGCAAACTCTTGTCGTTGATGATGCAAAGGATGGAAATCGGCTAACCAAGGGCGCTTCACCCATCCAACAATCATGCTAGAAAAATAACTCACCCTTACCAATCCGCCACCTAGTGAATTGTTCTATGACCGAGAAGCTAGCTAACATCCGTTTCCATGTCCGTGAATCCCGAAGCTTCGGTTTTACATTCCTTGGAATTTGACCAGCATAATATTTACTCCGTATAAAGTGTGTCCAAATGCTATTACAAGTTAAAAACCTCCACCAAAGTTTCATGCTGAAGGCCTGCATCACATCAACTAGGCCTTTGATGTCTAATCCTCCCTCATTAGATGGTAGAGTGATCTTATGCCATGAAGCCCAATGGATTTTTTTAGTCCTTGCCGAACCTTCCCACAAAAAATTATTGAACAATCTGTCAATTCTTTTAATCTCACAAGTAAGAGGTTTAAGGACCTGGAGCAAATAAATAAGCAGAGAAGAAAGTACACTACGTAATAGTGTTATTTGCCCTCCCAAAGATAAGACTTTGTTTTCCCATCCTGCTATACGGTCCTGGATCTTTGCAACTAAATCATCAAATAACATAACCTCTTTTGGCCCTTTATGAAGAGGCACTCCTAAATATGTAATAGGCAAGCACTTATGAATGAATCCAGTGGCTTGAGAAAATGATCTGGATGTGACTATTTGCCATATTTCGGTGAGTGATGAAGCAACTCTTTGAGTGGTTTATTCGTTGCCCAGAAATTGCCTCATAATCCTACAAGGAGGATTTTGCACCGTTAGAGAATATAATTATATCGTTTGCAAATGCTAAGTGGCTTACTGGCATAGAGCAATAAGAAAGATAATGCAGTGAAGGATAAGTGGCAAACAAAGCATTCAATGCTCGAGATAGATATTCCACAGCCAAGACAAATAACAATGGAGAGATGGAATCGCCCTGTCTTTGCCCTTTTTCTGACTTGAAATAACCCACAACACCACCATTAATCAGCGAAGAAAACCAACAATTGGAAATGTAGCGGTGAACCATGCCAATCCTCTGGGAAGTAATTCCAAACTATTATAGCATTCTATAGAGAAAATCCCATTGAAGCCAATCATAAGCCTTCATCATATCCAACTTGAGAGCTACATTTCCACCTCTTGACTTTTGATCAATCTTCCCAATTAGTTCCTGGGCTAGAAGAATATTATCGTTGATTAGTCTCCCCCTACGAAACCACTCTGATTATCTGTAATCATGGAGGGAAGCACCTTTGCAAGACGGTTAGCTAAAATCTTAGTAATGATTTTACTTAAAACATTACAAAGACTTATCGATCTAAAATTGCTCCATTTCGAGGCATTGTTATTTTTGTGCAGCAACACAATAATTGTAGATGTTAATCCCCTTAAGAGGTCTGCTCCATGAAAGAAATCAACTACTGCATCCAGGAGGTCATTAGCAATGATATCCCAACATTGTTGATAAAAATAAGAGGTGAATCCATTTGGGCCAGTAACACTGTCCTTATCAATATTGAAAACTGCCTCTTTCACCTTTCCCATTGAAGGCACTGCACATAAACTAAGATTGTCATTCTCAGAAATAATAGCCAGAATCAACGAAGTATCAAACCTGGACATGTCACATGTTTCCTTTTTCATGAGGGAGGAAAAAAATTCCACTGTAGAAGACTTCACAGCATCTGGTTCTTCAATCCAACTCCCATTCAGATTTTGTATTTTGAAGATATGGCTTTTGATGCGCTTCTTCTTAACTCGCATGTGGAAAAATTTGGTGTTACGCTCACCCTCCACTAACCATTTAATGCCAAATTTTTGCTGCCAAAATAATTCTTCAACACTAAGCAGATGATTAAGTTGGGCATAGGCTTTATTCATGGTAGTTCGGTTCTCCATTGACTGCTCCTGTTGAAAAATTATTTCACAATCTATAGCTCTTTGTTCCACCACCTTCAAATTATGGAAGATGTCTTCGAAAACCTCATTATTCCACCTTTTCAAAGCTTGTTTTAAACGTCGTTGCTTCACCCAAAAAGCTTGTAATCCACAGCCAACAACGGCGAGAAGTCTAATTTTGTTCCACGAAATTTTTAAAACCATGGTGTAGAACCCAAGCATGTAAGAGCCGAAAGATGAAGGAACTCTATCTTGGTTCTTAGAGTAGGTAATTAGCAGTGGACAATGGTTTGATCTGTCCCTATTCAGGTGTTGTATACGTGTATAAGCAAAAAAGTGTACCCACTGATGATTATAAACCATTCTGTCCAACCGTTGAAACATACGGTTATTAGTCCAGGTGAATGGGTTACCTTCATATTCACCATCCATTAACCCACAATCTAGCAAAGCAGTAGCAAAATCTTCCATAGAACCTGCATGTGGCACAGCTCCGTTCAACTGTTCTCCACTATGTATAATGGCATTAAAATCGCCCCCAACTATCCACAGTGTATGAATATTAATTGCCAAGTTCCTTAAGCAATCCCAAAGTATTAATCTCTCTGACCTGGTGCATTTTGCATAGATGAAGGATGCCAACAGAGGGACTTCCAACCACAGCATGTTGAGCTTAACATGCAGACATTGAATGTGATCCAGCAACACTTCACAATTCAAATCAAAAGAATGAAACAACCATATCTTCTGAGAGCAGTTCTTGAAGACTTTTTCAAAACTCAAATTTTTTCTGATAAATTCAGCTTTAGAAGCATCCACCATTGGCTCCAAAATCACTAAAATTTTTATTTTATGCAATAATTGTAATTTCTTGATCCTTCTTTGGATTACCACACTAGCAATACCCCTTACATTCCATACAAGTGCACTAATCATGATCGGGTTCTAGCTGCATAACTCATCGAGATGGAATCTTCATCAGAGATTCCATCATTTTCTCCCATTTCCATTGCTTCCTCTAAGACCTGACTAATTATTTTCCTAATTGATGCTGTAGTATCCGAATGCCTCTTGCATCTCACCAGTGAATGAACTCCCATCTCCAAAGAATGAGTACCCAAGAAGGAATGGTAAGCACTTATTTCATTATTATACACACCTTTATCCGAGGCGGACTCCAAAGTGGGGGGATTATTTTCATTTCCTTCCATCCATTCGCATGAATAGGCTAGGTTAGAAGTAGCCCGAATATGTCCAGCTTGGTGCCCCGTTTGACTATCAGCTTCTCCTGCTATTGGATTGAACTCTTCACTCCCTTCTATCACATCCACTGACATATTTTGGCCCCCTGACCCGCTCTCTGCCATTTGCTGTCTCTTCTCCTGCCTCATATCTGTTGCCTGTGCTAATGGCTCTATAAAATCATTTTTTAAACGCTGACTTGCACTTGTATGCCCCGCTTTCTGTCGCGGCGTCCCTTCTTGCACAGATAAATCATTTTTTAAATGCAAACTTGCACTTGCTTTCCCATTTTTCTGCTATGGCATCCCGTCATGCACAGTTAAACTCAGCTCCCTCATAACCGTTGTCTGCGCTAATTGCTCTATAAAATCATTTTTTAAAGGTTGACCTGCACCTGCATTCTGCCGTGGCATCCATTGAAGCACAGATAAATTATTTTTTAAACGCTGACGCTGCCCCATGCATGGGTAAAAACGCTACCCGAGGCTTCACTTTCACCCTGTAGAAAATGCACTTCCTGTATGCTGCTACCCGAGGTTGACATTTCGGTGTCATTCTTGGCTTTTTCTTTTTTTGTTTCAATAGATTAGTTTTGACTATTTTGGGCAGTAATATTTTTTATCTTTTGGACATGCACCATCCCCTCGTTCTGCAGAATTTCATTTGTTTGGCTCTCGTCTTTGCGGAGCAGCTCACCCGATACATTTCTTTTTCCCGTAATTGCATAAACAGCATCTCTATCCTCTGCCCCGCGTCTGTTGTAAGCCAAAAGCTGACAATAGCTGAATTTTTCTAGGCACGGTCATCGTGAGAGGTTGACTCGTCAGCACCCTGTTCATCCGCATGGAAAGCTTCACCACCTTCCGCCTGTAGCGCAACCGAGGTATCTCCGGTTTGCCGGTTGCTCCGCCCTCTGCTATTATTTTCTGCATTTGTATGAGCACTATTCGTCTCTGTTTGCCTCTGTTTCTCGAGATTTTTCTGCTTTTCCATTGCCTCCTCTTGGATCGCATCAAATCGGTTTGAAACCATCGTCTGCGCCAGTTTTGATGCCGGAACAATGATTTCTGCTCCTTTAGAATATTTTGCACCGCTTGTTCTAACTGCCTGCCATTTTTTGCCCTGCTTTGTAGCATAAACCCGAACCCCATCTTGCTGGACTGCACCCTTAGGAACCGAGACTCTTTCTTCTCCCTTTTCAACAGATTTCAGCTCCTGAGTTCTCTGGAGCTGCTCGTGTTCGCATCACCTGCATCCATCTGTCTCGTTATGACCTAATCACCTTGGGGCTCATTTCGCTGCTGTGGCTTCTTTGCACCCTGCTTTTCTGGTTTACGACCTAGCACCATGCAAACCGAGACGTCATGGCCCACATGACAGCAGTGGGAATAGTAGTCCGGTAACTTAGCAAACTCCACCTGCTATGCAAAACCACCAGTGATCACTCCAGACTTTCGATCGCGGCTCACTATCCACACGTGGTCCAAAGGTGGTTTTTGGTAGTCGTATTCGACGCAAACACGAGCCACACTAGGACGACTCCCATTTGCCATGGCTTCATCAACAAACAAGGGTTTGCTCACTGTCTTGGAAATCATCATCAAGGCTGATTTCTCTTGCAAATGAGCCCACAGGTAAGGGAACGAAATCCATTCTGGGACAATAGACGATTCTTTTTCAGGGTGGAAATCTGGAGACCAGCGGAATACTGTCATCTTTTGATTTGCTATAAACCATACCTGCCTGACCCAGATCCGATTCAGGTCATGTACATTCGTGAGATGTATGAGAATGTGCTTGTAGTCTAGCCAGCAGAGTTCATACGCTCCAGTCAAGCCGATGCCCTTAAAGGCGACCCGAATATCAGCCATTCGCGGCATGCGGGGGAACTTACCAATGATGGCATGTTGAAACGGTTTTGCCAGGATTTCCAACTCACCATCGAAGAAGGATACTGCAGGCCGGTCTTTGTACCAGAAAACCTCACGGGTAGGAGGAACAACAGGCGGTTTCTCCCCAGCTGCAACAGACACAAAAGATTTCTTGAAAGTGCATGGTGAAACAGGAGGTTCTTTTTGGACGTTGATGGCTTGTGGCTGATCTAAGGTGGTAAGTGGCTGAAACTTTTCTCTTCCTTGTGGATTGCTGGTGGACCCCGTGGGGCATAGAGGTACAGTAGGTGGTGGCAGCTGGCCTTGGGGAGGGTCCGGCGGTCTGCCTGCCGCCAAACTGTGAGAGCTTTGAAGGGGGGGGGGCCAAGCATTGCGTTTTCCAACATTCTCCCACTTGATTTTTGCCTCTACAAGTTGTTCTAGTTATTTTGATTTCTAGATAGAATTTAGTTGTAAATTTTAAAATTTATTTGTCATAATATTAATCTCGTTTTAATGTCAAAATATTGCAGATTAAGAAGTGCATGAGATACACAAATTAATTTAGTAAATAAAGATTCAATCTCATAACATTATGGTGTGATTTAAATGGTAGAATTTGATTCTGTTCAGTCATGATATTGGTCCATTTTCAACCATAAAAGTGAAGCTTAAGTGCTTCATAAAATGCAGAAAAATTAAGAGATCAATACACATTGAAAATGTTTCAAGATGGGTGATTATGTGTGGCTAATGGTGGAGGTCAAGATACCAAAACGTGGCTAAAACAGTTGATGTTTGCAACAGAGACAATCATAGTTTTGTTTGGCTTGGCAACCAATAAAGGCCTAAATTTGTGCAATTAGTTGCACAAATTGGCTGAAGAGTTTTTTTTATGAAAATGTTCCATAAATTATCCAAATTGTTTCCAAGAATTTTAGGAATTTAAATTCCTAGAATTAAGCCTTCATAAAATTGAGTTGTTGGAGTCAAAACTGTTGCTGCCAGCAAGCCACAGTTTTGAATTTTTTTTTTACAGCTAAAAACGTTTCGTAAAATCTTGAAAAATTACTATGAAATTGTTCCATAAGCTTTCTATCAAGGAAAATTTAATTGGGAATTAAATTCCTGATTTTATGCCACCAAATAGTTTCAAAAGAAAGACAAAACTGAAACTGCCTCTGCAGATAAAGGTCATGATTTTGAATTTTTTTGACAGCCAAAAACACCTTCTAAAATCCTGAAAATTTATTCTGGAATAGTTCCATGAGTTATCTATCAGAATAAATTTTATTAGGAATTAAATTCCTAAGTTTTGGTCACAAAGAATTTCAAAAAGCCTCAAAAACCAATTCTGCCTCCTACAGATAATGGTCACGGTTTTTGAATTTTTTGAATAGCCAAATCACCTCCTAAAATCCTGAAAATTTATTCTGGAATAGTTCCATGAGTTCTATATCAGGATAAATTTTATTGGAATTAAATTCCTAAAGATACAGCACCATAATGCCACGTAATTAGGACATGTCTGCTGCTGTCTGCAGCAGGACACTGTCTTGGATAAGACATAGAATTTGTCAAAATTTTACACCAATAAATGATCAATTAAATTAGTTAATTGCTGAGGATAAGTTATGGAATTGGTTCCATAATTATGCTGATTTTTGAAACATTTAATTTAAGGAATATGATTCCTAAAATTAAGCATGTCAAAGATGATACATTACCATCCACAAATAAAAAAATGTGATTTCTAAAATTATGGAAGTTAAAATGTCTTCATTCGCCAATTAAATATTTATGGAATAGGTTCTATAAAGATTGATAATTTATTTCATAAATTATGGAATGTGATTCCTTAATTTAAGGGTATCAAAATTTAAATAATTTAAGACACATTAATTTAGGAATTATATTCCTAGGAGTAATGGGAGTCTTAATATTTATAGACAAATTTTATTTTGAATTGACTTCTTACAAGAAGATAATTCTAATTTGACATTAAATTTAAAGATTAAATTGTCCAAGTTATTTCCTAATAAGATTAGGTAATAATAGACATTCAATCTTTAATTGAATGAGATTAATAATAGATTGTGTAAAATGTTTAGGAGCACAAATTAAAAATGTTTTAATTTGTGATTTGTAATAAAAATTTAATTCTAATCCTAAGATTAGGAATGGATAAATTACTAATTTTGATTAGTAATACTTACCATATATGAAAGAAGTTTCCATATATATAGAATTAAATGGTTACCCGAAAATTTGAAATTGGTAAAATTCAAATGCTGAAAATTGCTAATCTCAAATACCTCATATGATTAACAATTTGAATGAGACATGTCTTTAAATTTTATTCATATTGATGAATATATGTGGATGTTATGGACTTAGGCCTATTATGTTTATGCTATGGTTGAATGTATATTCTTGGTATTTTTGAAATAGGACCTGCGTGTCCTACCTTATCTCTTTATCTCGGTTTGTAAAATTCTTTCCTTATCTTACTCCCCTTGAATGTAACTCGAGGTTTCTACATTCAAATGTAATTAGAATTAGGATAGATTAGGAATTGAATTTTGAAAAAATTGATGATGGAGATCTAAGGCGCCAAGAAGGACAAGGAGATTAAAAGAAAATTTTGATGATTCTTATATGTAATCCCTTAGGTTTGACCAAGCTAGTTTCCTTTGATGGCTCAAGGAAATTAGTATAGTTAAAGTCCATAATCATCAAAAGTAGTTTGCATGTGATAGATTTATTTTATGCAATTTAATAAATGCTATGCAATGCAAAGTAGTATGCATATGATAGATTTATTTTATGCGGTTTAATAAATGCCATGCATGCAAAGATGAGACCCTAATAGAGGCGAAAACAGAATCCTTCATTATATATTGAGTCCCATGCCACGCATGAGCAAGTTACTTTCCACCATATAGCAAGATAACCTGGCTGCTCTTTTAATCGGAGACTTGTTGAACACACTCAAGGTCACACTTTTACACGAGTATGTTTGAGCTATTGGTGGGTCTTACTCAACTAGTTTCATAAAATCTGGATGCTTGGAAACTTGATTATTATGAAACTAGAGGCAAAGGCTAGGCGAAATATATATGATATGTTTAGGCAATGTGTTGTTACCTAGCTGATCTAGGAGTTGTATAGAGATACAATTGGTAAGCTCAATTACCTACCTAATCCACCAATCATGGTTTGTTGAGCACACTCAGGGCCATGACTTGATGGATGGGATCCTATCCCATTAAGAGAATCCTAGTAAAGATCTCTCAAGGTGATATGGAAGGTTATCATCTTGTAGAAAATAGTGGGAGAACTATTTAAAATTTTAAACCTTGTTTTAAATAGTTTATGCATGATATTTACGTATTGCTTTATTTTATCTATTTAGACATAATTTATATACATGGCTAATAATATGTCACTATGGTGCATCTTGGATGCAAATCAAACTCACTAAACCAAACCCTTTTTAAAGGTACCAGGACTTGAGAAATGTTTTCAAGCGAAAGGTTGTTCGTTCCATAATCTCTACCAAATACAATTCATAATTAGGAGTGTGCTTCCATGAGATGGAATTTATACTGCCTTAATTATGAATTGGGAAGACAACCACGATAATGGCACTAATTGGGAAATGTTCTCAAACATCTTTATGGTAAAGATGGACAAAAAAGGGACTAAAAAAAAATGTTTCCTTGACAAAGTTAAAGAAGAGGAAGCTTATAAAAGCCTTTACTTTGCCAAAGTTTATGATTGAGTTAGAAGTTACAACTGTTGTATTAACCTCATAAGTATTCGATACTAGATGTTGAATGCATTTAAGTAATGACATAAAGCACAAAACAATAGTAGTAAGTCAATGCTCAATATAAATGTCAAGAAAACTGATTGCATATGATCTCAATTATGGCATTTTTGTCTTGGTCATTGAAGTAAGAATTAGAGTATGAAGATACTTAGATCCTTTTGATTGGGAATCATAAAGGAGCTAGTAATTCTTATATGACCAAATCAATTTTCATGCAAAAGTGAATGACTTGGTATGTTTAAAAGGTCTTCTACATATAGATGTATACGAACCATTAAACATAAATTGTTATGGAAAATGTTCTTAATTCATTAAGTTTATAGAAGACCAAATTAAGATTTTGTCCTGTATACTTAAAGAAATAAAATTTGAAACCTTGAAATGTTCAAAGAATTCAAATATAAGATCATATGAACTATATAGTATGAAGTACTCTTATTAAGATATGATCTTAGTGAAGATTACTCTTACTTATTAATTAATTATTCAAAAGATGAATGCAGATTCATGTAAAATGGAACTTTCTTATGAATAGAACATAGAGATGTTTGTTCAAAGAAGAAAGCAAATTCATATAGTGATATGATTTGGTCCGTATCTCTCCAAGTTAGATGTAGCCAATTATACTATTCCAAACCAATACGATTCCAAGCATGCATTGAGATGTATGTATGTAACATCATGGAATATTCGAAAGAGTTCGAATATTACTCTCACAATGGATCTTGGATTTAGTGGGAGCATGATGACACTAAGAAAGGAGTTTTTTAGTTATTACATGGTTACATTGGAATCTAACTCTTAAGATTTTGCATAGAGATGCATAATTGTATGTATGAGAACTCCATGGATTTAGTAAGATACATTGAAGATGTATTATTCATATGAGATGAACTACTAAATATGTTTTTCGTTGGAGTTATACACTTTGTTCTATTATATGGGATCCAAAAGGTTGGATTTAATAATATGTACAAGTGTATTTATCTCATAGACAAAAAGAGGTTAGTAGGAGTGAATACAATTCTTTGGTGATACAATTACATGGGATGCAATGTGTATAAAAAGAAAGTGCCAAAATTAAAATGGGGCAGATGGTACAATGAAAAGTGACAAATGCATATGATGCATACAACATAGTTTAGTTGGAATGGTTCCAAAGAAAGAAAGAGGACTATGTATAGGTATATAATTCAAGTCATATGCATCCTATTAAAAGGGTTCTAATAGGAAGATACTTAGATCATTAGTCCATGGAACTAATAAAAGGTTTTGAACATTGTTAGTGTAACAATGGAGCCATACAAACAGAACTTGGGTCTCATTGGATCTAGATATAGTAATATGACATGATGTGATACATGGACATCACGAAGATAGATAAAAGTAATTAACCACATTGAAGGGCACAAGCGAGTCTACATGCAGACATGATTGCTAGATGGATTGAATCCACATACGATGAGGTAGCAATTGGCTTTGTGCTAGTAGGAGATGTTGGGATGAGCCTTGCAGCCAATTGGGATTGGTTAAGGCTTGATTCCAATCATGCAATAGTATCATTCATGTTGAATGATTAGAGGTTTTCCTTCATCAATAAGACATCAATTATAATGAGTTATAAGTCTAATTGGATGAAGTCCATGAGATTAATATGCCTTGTAAGGAAATTGTAATGGGTTGTAGTTATGAGATTCCTATGCATTAAAGCATAATCTCAAAATGTTCCTGGTCAATGTATCATTGAGACTGGACATCAATGATGTTTAGAGATTGGTATATTCTATGTTCCTCACTTTGGAAGTAAGCAATCGATCTCATAGATTGAAGTATAGAGATACTTGGAACTAGAATGTAGGTGCTTGCCTAGGAGAGCAAGTTCACTGAACATGACCCGCCATGAGAAGTGCATTTGGTAATACACTCTAGTGTCTATGCAACATTTCACATGTGTCAGTTGTGTAAATACTCCTTAGACTTGAGACACTAGGTTGTCTTATGTGTGGAGTGCTATGCTTTGATTTGATCCCTACGGGGTGCCTAACCAAGGATGCCAAAACAAGATGCTTTTGGGTGTAGTATGAAGCATGTGAAGGCAAATGAGTGGTCATGATAGGAATCATCACCTTGAGTGTTTTAGAGGACATATCCAATTAGTTCTTGGTTAACATTAGCTTATTGACGTCCTTGGCCAAGGCGACATGAAGATTATGAAAAAGGTTTCATAACTCTCTATAAAGCTAATGCTATAATTGCAAGAACAAATATGGAGGTCAATAATAGTAGACACTATACCAAGCTCTTATCATCTCTGGGATATATGATGAGGGAATAAATTACACTGATAGATTGTACACTGAAAAGTTGTCGAAAAACCTTTTGACTATTCCAACAATTGGGCGGCCATGATGCATTGCTAGATGCCAATCTTGGTCTATGGAATTGATTATAAATTAATTGATTGAAATTTCTATTAATCAATTAAGTCATTAATTAATTCCATTGCCAACATGTTGGGAACCTAATGGGTCATACAAAATGATTGCATTTGAATGAAATTGGGAGCGTGACGATTTAAGTTAGACTTAAATCACATGCTAGGTAATTAACTTCTATAAACTTAATTAAAAGAGTTTAATTAAGTTTTTGGCATAATTATAAATAGTTATAATTATAAAGCCTTGATTGCAAAATATAAAGGAAATTAATTTTGATTTTAATTTCGAATGACGTAATTAAAAGAGTTTAATTAAGTAATGGGCCAAATATTATAATGTGTTATAATATTCAGGGCTTAATTGTAAAATTGAAGTTATTTTAACAAAACTATATAAGTCACCTTTTAACTATTTTCCACATGAGAGTTTTTCACGATTGAAAAAAACGTAGTTTTTGTCAAAAAAAGAGAAATGTTTTCTTCTTTGCCACTACACCCTTTGTGTCATAGAAAAAATTGCTTATGAAGCAATTTTCGAGAAAGGTTAAGCTAAGATTGTGAAAAGGAAGAAAAGACAAATGTTGCCCTCTTTGCTAGCACAAAGTATAGTTAAAAACTCCTTCCTTTGTTAAAGGTTCAAGTGCAATTGTGTGTATTACCATTGGAGCCCAAGCACTTGATTGGCTAGGGTTTTTGTTCCTTGTGGTGTTCACAGGATTGCTTTGGAAAGTGCCATCGTGATTATGAAATTACATGGCAAGGTAACTTTCTAAACAATAATTTATTTTGTGCTTTTATGTATTAAATATCACCAAGGTGATCCATGGATGGAGTCATGTTTTGTTGTTTAGTTATAAAAATTTTAATTTTCTTTTCGCTACGTATTTTGAGCATGCCATCCATAGCCAAACCCATCATGCGGTCCTTAGGTTGTAAAATGTGCTGCGGTTCACACTTCACAACCGAAGTTTCCACATGAAGACCCAACAATCGACTAGACCAACAAAAGGAAGTCCTAAGACCTAGACAACCTAGGGCTCTAATACCAAGTCGGTCACGACCCAAATTTCAAGGCATGACCAGTGCATGGAAATGGACATAGCCCACTAAGCCCAAGCAAGCCTATCTATGTGACTCCATTCATCGATTTGATCATTCGGTCTTACAACTGTATTTCGTAATTCTTATTAACGAGTGTTTCAATACTTTTCTACCAAAACCATAAATTCACATTTATATGATTCAAAATAATGTCATCCGTGCCATCTCGTAGTGGCAACATCAATCAACATAAACATCTATTGCTTAAGATATATATATATATATATATATGTTTTAATAATTTACATCAGGGTACGTATGTTCAACGAAAAGGACTCTAGACTTCCAGCGGAGTGACCATAGCGAAGGTACAGCCACTGAATGCCATTGATACCTACCAAAAGATGGACGTACGTGGACACTTCAATCTATGTCTCAACTACCTCCTAATTTGAAAACATGAATTTGAAAAAGGTGAGTATAAACTCAGTGAGTGAACATAAGAAGGGAACAAGCAATCGATAAGGAGAACTTAGAAATCATGATGCATTTGTTTCAAAAATAATGCAATTGATTTAATTTCTTACTAAAACCCCCTCATTTCAAACTTTTATTAATAACCTCATAGAGTTGCAAAAACCCATGAGCAATCCATGAAGTTAAATGGGTGAAAAATATGTCAAAATCAAGAAAGGTAGCAAGCATGACAGCAAGTTTCTCGCTGTAGCAAGAAACAGTCTTAGTTTGCATATATTTCGGTTTTTCAAGCATATCTCCCACTACAGAAGTCCAATTGACATGATTTTTAAACCATTACAAAGATAAGAGGGTGGGATACAACTTTGATGTTTACCACTTTGCCCAGTTCTGATTGAAAGGTGGTCAAACTTTTTGTCAAAAGAAAAGCACTACACCAAAACCCTAGAGTTTCTTGCTGCAACGAGATTCATATTCGCTACAGTGAGAATCTCTAGAAAATTTCTCGCTTCAGCGAGAATCAGGCTAGTGTAATCCCCCTCCAACCCAAGAGTTTCTCGCTGCAGTGAAAATGAATCTCGCTACAGTGAGAAACAGAGCAATTTCGTTAAAAGGGGACTTGTTATATCGAAAGCCATTTTCTTGTTGAAATGAAAAGCAATTTGGGAGCAATTAACAATGCCAACATACAACACAATCACAATTAGTTTCACAAACTTTCTATAACATATATATATATATATATATACATACATCATCAAGCATACCATCCCACCATACTTAACTCAATGCAATATCATCTTCATGTGTGAACTTTTTACTCACACACTTCAACATCATCATGTGTGCACTCCCTACTCGCACACTCTATCATCATCATCTGTGCACTCCCTACTCGCACACTTCAACATCATCATGTGTGCACTCCCTACTTGCACACTTTAACATCGTCATGTGTGCATTCCCTACTTGCACACTCTAACATCATCATGTGTGCACTCCCTACTCGCACACTTCAACATCATCACACAACATTATTCATCAATGCACAACATATATTCATATATATACATACCAACATAATATAGGAGCACATGAATTCATCCTTTTACACATTTCACATTCTCACAATATCAAAATATTTTATCAAGGGCTTGTTCACCGGCACACATTGTGAGACCTTAACCTCTATAGGCTTGTAACTAAGCATAGATGTAATAATACGAGCTAGGGGTAGTTTAGTCATTTTCTCTAATAAGCTTCCAAAAGAAAGTTTTATGATATTTTAAGGTCTAAATGGGTATAAGACTGCATAAATGATTTGTGCTGATGAAAACAAGAAGAAAACTAAAAGTTTCAACAATTTTCATAATAAGGGCAAAATGGTCATTTTTTACCTCGGGTTAAAATTTTAAGTTTTTATGAACCCGAGTATGTTTAGACCATTATGGACCTTGTCCCAGTGTTAAAAGAGCAAAATGATTGGAGAAGAATAAATAAATGGGTGAAGGGGCATTTTCGTAATTTTAAGGGAATGGATAAGATTGGCTATAAATAACTTGAATTTCCAGTAGCTTCTAGAGATCTTCTAGCAGCTTGTCTTCTTCTTCTTCTCCTCTCTCACGTTTCTTCAAAACTCCATGGAAGCTTGATATGGAGCTTGCATGATTTTCTCTCTCTAGCTCTAGGTTTCATACTTTTGAGCCCTTTTGACTAGAACCTTTGAATTCTTTCACTATCTCACTTCAAAACCCTTGATAAAGCTTATTTCTAGACGTTCTCTCACTAGTTGGGCATTTTAGAGAGAGAAAGAGAGAAATACTCCATTGATTTGGAAACAATTGGAAGAGAATTTGACTATAAAAGAGCCCTAGGGTAAGTAATGAACTAAGCTCAATTTTTAGCTGCAGAAAATGGCTAGTAATTGGGATTTATGAGCTGTTTTATTGTTGAGTATGTTCATTACTTTTAGTGATTAAGATAGTGAACATAGATGGCCATTTAATGTGGCAATTGAAAGCTAGCTAAGAGATAGCTTTTAGGGTTCATAGTGTGTAAATTGACCTATTGCTTATGCTAATGTGATTTTAGGTTTTAAGGAAGCCCCATTATCTCATTTGGAGAATTAGGGGAATTGGAGTCATCTAAAGGCTTTACAATCAATTGGTGAGTGGACTACCTTCAAAACTTGCTTTGGGAAATATAATGTATTTGCCACCCATTTGAATGAATTATCAAGTTTTTCATAAAGACAAGTACCTTGGGAACAAGCTTTTGCAAAAAATGGTTTTATGTTGTGATATGTGTTTGCCATGGACTCATGCACTATTGTAGTATGATGATATATAAATGTGTGTGTTGTGCATGATGAATGATATTGTGTTTAATGACTGTAACCATGTGTGTGCACTATGTGGGGAGATGCACATGCCGTTGATGATGGTGGCGTGAGAAATGGATGATGATAGTTGTCACGACCCGGAACCTCCCTCGGGCCCATGACAATCGTCGCGACGTCCCAATTGACACTCATTACCCGAAATGCCAATCAGAACCCCACAAGGCTTACATATCAATTTCTTGCCTTTTCTGTGAGCAATCGTTGTTAAACATTCCATTTTAAACAATTTATAGTAGTTTCCGGCTCAAGTAAATCAAAAGACAAAAACATTTTAAAAGGATTTATAGATAAATATCACTATTCAAAATATTGATTAAAATATAGCATTTTTTTTATATAAAACAATATTTATAGAAACACGTGTAAGAAATCTTTTGTAACGTGTAAGTAAAATAAATTCACACATACAAAAATTTACAAAGTTATAATGTACAATAATGGTTACAATGACAAATGGCCCAAAATACACCCAGTGTTGGTGCTAGAAACCTACTGCCTGTGTGGTAGAGATGTCAACTGGAATCCTCGACAAAATAGGGTATCTACAAGTTACCACAAGCCTGAAATATTTGGAAAGGAGGTGGGTGGGATTTTGCAATCCCAATGAGTAAACATACAGTATCATAAATATCTAAAGGCGAGTAACATGGAGGCAAGTTTAAACAACAAATCACAAATCATTTCATAATGTTTTCAATTTATTTCTTAAACCATAAAATATTTGTAATTTACCAAAACAATTGTTAAGGCTTATGTCTTTTATTAAAAAAAACAAGGCTCAAGCCAAAACTAATCTTCGGGGATACCTTGGCCGAGGCATCTAACTGAGTCCGCCAAGGTTGTTATAACATTTACATGTGAAACACATTTTTATTTTTAAAACAAGCCGTTCCTTGGCGTTGGCCGAGTTACACATTCACTTGGGGGTTCGACGTGAAGTGAGCTCTAATACTACCCCGGGAGTTACTCTCCTCGCCTCTATAACCGGAGTAACTATATAACTGGGTTTACTGTGCCCCTCTAATAGGTAGTCCACGGAAACCCGTCACTGCAGTGACTAACCCACCAATTTTAATAAAATTTCGATAGTATAACGTGGATTTTACTTATTTATCTAGCCTGCATAGTAAAAACAGCTTACGTAAATTTCCCAATGCACTTACAAAATATAGCCACATATACTCATATCATAAGCCATTCATAGGAAAATATATAATTTTCAAGACAGTTAACAGCCTCTAATTTCTCAATTTCATAATCAACACAATATATTTTTGTTTGTCACATTTATTTCTAAAACATCAAAGATCCCATTTTAATCTCGTTTTCATTTCATAACATACATAAAGAGCATTTAAAAATAAACTCTAGATAATTTACAATAATAATAGGTTCACTCACCGTTTGTATAAACTAAAAGCTTTCTTGGTGCCCCGATTACTACTCGTCGGGTACGATTTTCTTGCCTTGACCAGAAGGCTCTCCTCCTAGACACATTACAAAAATTTACTCAATTCATCACATTAATGCTAAATCACTATATATTTGACTTAAATCCTATACTAATGCATGGTATGAAATGCAATAGCCAAAAACGGCTTAAACGCGGTATTAACCTATTTTTGGCACTTTACCCGATAAATTGCTAACGCGCTCCATTTTAGCTCTAAATTGTCCCATTCTCTCTCCAACATTTCTAACCATTAACTATCAGCCAATATTCCTCTAAAATCACCAAAATCGACTCACTCTCTTCCTTGGAAAATTCGGCCAAAAATGGGACATTAACTCGGTTAATTTTCCACTTTGTTTTTCTATCACATTTAATCATTTTTCATCATTTTCTCTTCATTTCTCTTAGAATAAAAATCAGTTCATCATCATTGGACATCAATGCATATTTGGCCAAAGGTGGGTATTATGGAAATTTCATGTTTTCTTGCCCAATTTAATTTCTATACACATTTAACTAACTAAAACTATCAATTTAACTAAAAATCAAAACCTAAAAATTTCAAAATTCCTCCCCTAGAATTTCGGCCAGCACATAGTGTCACTCTTTGATCTCTCTCCTCAAGCATGCTAAATGGAAACAAAGGCATAGGAAAGGCAGAAATCAAGCTCAAATAAAAAATCTTACCGTTAAACGCGTAAACGGACGAAATTCACAATTTCCCCTTTGAATTTTTCTAGTTTCCCTTTGTTTTCTCTCTTTTCTTCCTTTCCTCTCTATTTCCTCTCTTGTTCTCCCTTATGGCCGGCCATCACTTAAAATGGGGTTTAAATGGGCTGACTTTTCATTAAAATAATATTATATCATTAAAAAATGCCATGTGTCACTTTCCCGTTGGCCCGTTTTAAAAATTTCATCTTTTAAACTTCAATTTTTCACCACTTACAATACCATAGTTATTCATACGAAAAATAAATAAATCCTATGATTTTGACAAGTTTTGGGTGGTCAAAATTATGGTTTTAACCTCGGGACGACAAAATTATCGTTTTTACCCCTATGTTCCAAAAATTGCCGAAATTGAAAATTTTCACTTCCTATCATTAAATTATACTCCAAATAGTTAACTTGGTCAAAAATTTCACTCCATAATCAAATTATTATCTTAGGTGGCAAAATGACGATTTTTGCCCGTGAACATCAAAATTTTCGATTTTACCCCAAATGAACCCTCGAACTCCGAACAATCATTTTTAGTCATTCCTTGAATATAAAATATTAAATTTCATCCTACGATTCCTATTTGAATTAGTTCGAGGTTAAATCAATTCAAGTGTACCTTAGGTACAATACCGGGTTTCGTCTATTCTTAGGGACTTTCTTAGCATAATAACATGCTACTCAGTACATGTATGTTATGACATGTATTTATAGGGTCGAGTTTTACAATAGTGCCCATGTGCACGATGTGGGGGGATGTACACGATGGCACTGATTGTGCACAATGTGGGGGGATGCACACGATGGTGCCGGCTATGTGCACGATGTGGGGGGATGTACATGAGCCGGGTGTGATTATGATGATGTTGATGTTTATCTATGTAATTATGCACATCTAGACTTATGAAATGAAAACTTATGAATGTGATATATGATTGACATATATGAGAAATTTGATACATTGCACTTTTGGAATTTTCATGTGCTGTATGTTTATTTTGTTGGTTTAGTAGGATGGCCTTTTTGTTGAGTGAGGGGAAACTTTTCTCTTGTTGCTTTGTTTTCGCTGCAGCAAAATTCATTCTTGCTACAGCGAGAAACTCTCAGGTTTTGAAAGGGTAGGCTAGTCGAAAACTTGCTGCGACGAAAGTGCATTTTTGCTGCAACGAGAATGACACTGTAGCTTCTCGCTGCAGCGAGACACTTTTTGTTTTCTGGGTTGCAATTTCGCTGCAGCGAGCAATCTTCTATTTTTGGGTTACAATTTCACTATAGCAAGAAAGAATCTCGCTGCAGCGAAAAACTTTCTGTTTTGGTCTCCTATCTTGTCCGATTGTTGCCATATCTTTCACTTCTTTGCAACCATATCGGAGCATGGACTTCCAACATTAAGGATTAAATGAGTTAAGTTTAAAATGGGAAGGTTTAGTGAGAAACCCTCGGCCAGTTGAGAAAACCTCGTTCGGCTAATAATAAATCCCAACATCGCTGCAGCGGAAAGGCATTCTCACTGCAGCTACTCGTATTTGACTTGCTTGCGTATTATTAAAGCTTTCATTCTTTAAATGGTTCGTTATGTATGGGTTCATGATTTTCAAATGATTAATCATTTAAGGGCTTGATGAGGGGTTTTTAATAAGAATAGAAACAAATTGCATTGTTTTGAAAAAGAATGCATCATGATTTCATTCAAGATTCCTTATGGTATGCTTGTTCCCTTCCTTGTTCACTCACTAGGTTTATACTCACCTTTTTCAACTTCATGTTTTCAGATCACGAGGTAACCAGCAACTAGGACGAGGTGTCCTTGTAGACTTATATCCATCTTTTTGTTGGTGTCTCGGTATTCAGTAGCTGTACATTTTTCTGAGTTCTTCCGCTGGAAGTCAAGTCTTCTTTTTTAGATGTATAGACAAACTTGATGTAAAATATTGAGATACATGTTGTAGGCAATGTACACTTATTTGGTATGCCAGTATGAGTTGGCATTGTTTAATAATATTTTGATTCTAAGTTATGAAATATGACTTAGCAGTTTATGATGGAATGATGAACACATCAAATTAATAGGCTTGCTTTGGCTTAGTGGACTATGTCCATTGGGCCCATGGGCTGATTATGGCCCGAAATTTGGGTCGTGACACACATTTTTAAAGAAAGGTTGGATAAAATCATTCAAATTTTTCATCCAAATACATTTACATTTCCCAAAGAAATTTTGAAATGCAAGTTCAATCACCAGTCTTTATTGATGTTTTGGTGGGCTCTAGCTTTGACTAAGGTTTCGAAAGGAGGTGTGGGGTTTCGTTGGAACCTATCACACACAACAACATCACCATGAACCCAACTTGGCATTAATACTATTCCAAAGCTATTTTCTAAATTGAATTCTATTAATCATTCCTAACTAGCTTCCAACTACCATTAAATGGCTATTATTTACACTACTCTAGTCACACTAAAAATGAATAAACAGTCTCAACAAATAAAACTCACAAATCTAATTACTAGACATTCTCAACACTTAAAAATCAACTCTAATTCACTACTCACCTTGGTAGCTTTGTAATTTGAAATTCTTTCCATAAATTTTCAAGCTATTATAGAAACTCCCTCTTTCTCTCTCTAAAACACCTAGCTAGTGAGAGGAAGTATGAAAGTAGGACTTTCCAAGGGTTTTAAACTGAGAGAGTGAAAGAGCACAAAAGGTTCTATGAAAGGGTGCACAATAGCAAGAAAATTAGAGCTAGATTGAGAGAAGTTATGGAGGTTTCAAAACAAGCTTCCATGGAGGATGAAAGAAACGTGAGATGGGAGGAAGAAGAAGAAGCTGCTGGAAAAATGATATTTATAGCCAAAGCTCATCCAATCTCTACTAAAATTACGAAAATACCCTTAACAAGTTAGCTTGTTCTCCTACAATCGTTGGTGCAATCATTTTACTCTTTTGTCATTGGGACAATGTCCATAATAGTCTAGAAATACTCGAGTTCACGAAAACTTAAAAATTTTGGCTCGAGATATAAAATGACCATTTTACCTCTACCTTGGAAATCATCATTATTTTTATTTTCTTCGTCATTTTACCCTTATTTTCATCATTCATCTATGCCTTAGGCATACTTAGGCCTCAATATTGTTTGAAAGTCTACTTCTAAAGGCTCACTAGGAAAATGACGAAATTACCCTTGGACGGTGTTATCGCGTCTACACCTAGTTATGAGTCTAGAAAGATCAAGGTCTCATAGAGAGGCTGCTATTCACCTATTAATGAGAAATGAATAGATCACGTCTCTGTGACACTAGATTCTAGCAAAAGAGTGTTATCACTGATTTGCAACAAAATTAGTGAAGGAAAATAATGTGTGAATCACAAAGACTCTGTGAGTGGATACGAGGAAGGGGTGAAGCCAGGGGATATGAGTTTTTCATAGCCATGCAAATATAAATACATATGATTCAAAAATACTTTCACATTAGCATGATGTTCATGAAACATAGCATTTAATCATCCTCTAAATAACATTGCATGGAAAACATCTTTACATAAATCATTATAAACCATTTAATCTTGAAAACCTCTTTAAAATCACTTGAGAAGCCAATTCGGCAACAATTATGTTGATACATTGTAGAATGCATCAATGCATGCAAGGAATATATCGATACCCTTGGTAATGTATCGATACATTTCACACAAAATGCTTTTTGTAGCATTCTATTTAAAATGTATCGATACATACTTCATATGTGTCGATATTTTTGCCACAGAATCCAAATTTCCAAGGAATTTCTTGAATCTAACTCATTCATATGTCTTTCTAGCATTGAAGGATCATTCCCTAGGCTAAGGTTCTATCTAACCAAGTGAATATCACTACATTATAGTGTGAATAACATCATCAATACTCATATAGTCATAAACGAGGCATTTAAACATAAATCATGAGGCAATACTCATTTAATCTTTTCTCTAACTCATTTATCTTATTTGTCATAACATTCTAACTATGAGTGGGTCCACCCCTTTCTTGTGAATAGCGATTTAACCCCCACTATTTTGAGTTCCTAGCACGCTTTCGTGAATGGCATATTGGCCTCATCCATGATCTATTGAGTGGTCCCACCCCACTCAGGCAGGTAATGGACAAAGCCTTGAATACCGTTTGGTTCACGTTACGTGAACAATCATCAACGCTATGTCAATGGCACTTCGACCTCACCCACAATCATCATAAGATCTCTTCAGCTTAGGATCATTCTCATCCCTAGCTTGCATCATGAACAGATAACATTTCCATAAATCATCATCATACTTATCCCATAGTGTATATAACTATCTCAACACATACATTTCATGGCATACATTTCATAACCTCATAAATCACTTACATGCTTAGCCCATAGTGTACATGATATATTTACACATACATCTCATGGCATACATGTTATAATCTCATAAATGGAACTCATGCATCCAACATTCTTATCATGCTACATCGTATCTAACATGTCATAGTAACTTTCAACATTAACCATAGAAATATCTTGTACCCACACTAGCTCAAAGGCCGGAGTAATCAAGTGGACTATAAACAAAAAAGGGCTTGTTCCCCCTTGTTGAAAACTAATACTTAATAGCATATTTACATATATAGTAGATTCATAAACAAATTGAAAATCAGTGTGTCACACATATCACAGTCATTATCAAATCAAGTCATTTGAACATTTCCCTGAAAACTTCATGAAACCTCGTATTTCAAATCCTTTAATAAACCGTTTATGGAAATAAGTTTTCAACATGCTTAAATAACCATTTCCATAAAAATCATGCTAACTTACATATTAAAATACTTGAAAAGGTGTATCCACTCACCTAATTAGAGAGTCGATTCCTAAATCTAATCAAAATTCTATTTCGGCGTTATCCATAGAGTTTTTAAGTGTTCCTATCATACAACAATAATCACAATCATTTCCTAGAATAACATATCATAATAACCATTCTGCGTACTTTTGAAACTTCTTGCTTTTAGCTAAACTAATTTTCTATCTAAAACCCATGCTTAGAAACCCATAAATCTTTCATCCTTACCTTAGGTGAGCTTAGATGCTTAAGAAAATCACAAAGCCTTTAAGATTTAATAACCAACAGAAAATCTAGGCAACAAAATCATATTTTCAAAAGCTAGAAATCAAGATTTAAAGTTTCCAAAGCTTAAAAATGCCACCTTTTTCATAACAGCTCAAAATGACACCATTTAATCATCAAAATGAAGATTTGAATTAAAAATGAGTTGGAAGAGCTTAAGAGCTTGGGATTTACCTTACAAATGTGGTTTAAGGTTGCCAACCCTTAAAAAATGTGGTATATTTAAAAGCTGGGGTGTGAAAAAATGTTTTTACTTTTTTTATTTTTTTGAAATCGACAAATGTATCGATACATTGGCCCATGTATTAATACATTTGGTTCTGGAGAAAATGCATCGATGCGTAACTTTTTTTCACGACCCAAATTCTGGGCCATGACCGTCGCATGGGCCCAATGGACATAGTCCACTAAGCCCAAGCAAGCCTATTAATCTGACATGTTCATCATTCCATCATAAACTGCTAAGTCATATTTCATAACTTAGAATCAAAATAATACTACACATTGCCATTTCATACTGGCATATCGAATAAGTATATATACATTGTCTGCAACATGTATCTTAACAATTTACATTAGGTTCGTCTATACAGAACAAAATAATACTCGACTTCTAGCGGAAGGACTCAAACGAATGTACAGCTATTGAATGCCGAGACACCTACCAAAAGATGGATATAAGTCTACAAGGACTCCTCGTCCTAGTTACCGACTGCCTCATGATCTGAAAACATGAATTTGAAAACAGTGAGTATAAACCTAGTGAGTGAACAAGAAAGAGAACAAGCAACCATAGGGAAAAATTTAAAATCATAATGCACTTATTTTAAAACAATGCAATTTGGTTTCATTCATATTAAAAACCCCTAATCAAACTCTTAAATGATTAATCACTTGGTAATGATGAACCCATACATAACAAATAATTTAAAAAATGAAGGCTTCAGTGATACCCAAACAAGTCAAATGCGACAACGAATCTTCACTGCAGCGGAAAGGCATTCTCGCTGTAGCTACACTTAAGGGAGAATGAATTTTTGCTGCAGCGACGTTGGGATTAAGTTATTAGCCGAACGAGGGTTCCTCAACTGGTTGAGGGTTTCTCACCAAACCTACTCATTTTAAACTTAATTAACTTATTCCTTAATATTGGAAGTCCAAGCTCAACTATGGTACCAAAGAAATGGAAAATGGAGCAGCAACCCAACCAAAAGGGAAACAAAACAAAGAGTTTTTTGCTGTAGCGAGATTCATTCTCGCTGCAGCAAAATTTTGATCCCAAAACATAATGTTTCTCGCTGTAGCGAGAAGCTACAGTATCTTTCTCACTACAGCGAGAATGCATTTTCGCTGCAGTAAGAACCAAACTGGTGAGGCTCTCAAAAACCCGAGAGTTTGTCGCTGCAGCCAAATTCATTCTCGCTGCAGTGAGAAATAGGGCACCAGCAAAAATCCCTCTTTCCCTCAAACAAAAGCCACCCTGTTCACATGACCAACACAACATGAAACTCATATAGTTTCCCCAAAGTTTAACATGTCAAATTTCACAAGCAATTCAACCATATACTATAATATGAACTTTCTATAACTCACACATTTACATATACATACATCATCATCATGTGTGCACTCCCTACTCCCACACTCCATCATCGTCATGTGTGCACTCCCTACTCGCACACTCAATCATCATCATATGTGCACTCTCTATTCGCACCCCTCAATATCATCACCCAACCTCATTCATCAAAACACAACACATATTCATAAAATATATATACATACATACCAACATAATAATCAACACATGGATTCATCTTTATGCACATTTTCCATTTCACACTATCAAAAACATTTACTCAATACTTGTTCCCTAGCACACATTTTCAAAGACAAGTTGGATAAAATCATTCATATTTCCCAAAACAGGTTTAAAATGCAAGTCCACTCACCTTAGTAGCTTTGAAACTTTAAAATTCTTTCCAACAATTTCCAAGCTATTTTAGGGGCTTTCTTTCTCTTTCTCTCTCTAAACACCTAGCTAGTGAGAGAGAGTATGAAAACAAGATTTTTCAAGGGTTTTAAAGTGAGAGGATGAAAAAGCACAAGGGTTTATGGAAGGGTACACCAAAAGTATGAAAATTAGAGCTAGAGAGAGAAAATTATGAAAGCTTGAAGAAAACTCCCATGAAAGAATTGAAGAAACGCAAGAGGGAAGAAGGAAGAAGAAGACAAGCTGCTGAAAATTTCAAGAACCTACTGGAAATTCAAGATATTTGTAGCCAAACTTATCCACTCCACTTAAACTACCAAAATGCCCTTCCACAAATTAACTTATTCTCCTCCAATCTTTTATGAAATCTTTTTGCTCTTTTAACACTGGGACAAGGTCCATAATGGTCTAAACATGTTCGGGTTTGCGAAACTTTTAAAAGTTTTGACTCGAGTGCAAAATGACCATTTTGCCCATGTTGTGAAAATTATTGTCATTTCTAGTTTTCTTCATGTTTTCATCAGTACACATTATTTATTCGATCTTATGCCTATTTAGACCTTAAAATATCATAAAACTTTCTTCTGAGAGCTTATTAGAGAAAATGATGAAAGTACCCCTAGCTCGTATTATTACATCTATGCTTAGTTACAAGCCTATAGAGGCTGGGGTCTCACACTTTTCTAGGTTAAATGTAGCAATACTCCATGCACATGTATCGATGCATTTGAGATAGAATGTTGTTTTTGAGTAAATGTCCTTTTTACTTTTTATTCTCCATTTACTTAAGATATTTAATGTAAATAAGCAAACAACCCCCCATTTGAATTCAATAAAAATATCAAAAAAATAAAAATTCATAAGAATCACAATCTAAATTTTGTTTTAAAGAACAAAATCGAAAAAGTTCGACTGAATTTAAATTTGCGGCTCCTAAATACCATAGCAAACATATTTCAAAAATTATGGAAAAATCATTTTTGATCATCTAAAATTTGAGGGAATCATCACCTCCATTTTTTATTTCCAAAAGATTGTTCCATATAAATCACATATTTTGACCCTTCTAAACTTAGAAAATTTTCTACTTCAAAAGTGACATACCACCAAAAGTGTCAATGAATTCTTTTGGACGTTAAAACTAAGTTTGATGGTCAACATATGTAATCTAAAGATTTCCTAACTTATCCTCTTACCTAAGGTGGGATTTTGCAAAAGGATAACTTCAAGTCCCACCAGCAATGGGAAGGCTCGAAGAATGTCCTTAATAAAAGGCTTTTGCTTGTGTTAGGGATTGCATTCATAAAAATATTATTTTTACTTGCAAACAACTACCCCAATGATGGGATTTCCTCGTTAAACTTGTGAAGGTGAGTTTCCTAGGTATTTCCTTAGGTGAGAGAGTATTCCTGAATCTTACTAGTATCATGGGTGAATTCAAGAAATATTTTCAATTAAAGGTTTTTGTTCAGCATTATCCAGATTTTATGCCATGCATTTCATAATTGCATCATGTGCATGTCAACTAGTAAAACCAAATAAAATGTTTTAATTTGCCAATAAAATAAAGAATAAAATAAATAAACAATAATGAGGGAAACATAAGAATAAAATCAATGGTTTAGATTATAATAGGATAACGTATGATTAAATGGTACTGTCCGTGGAACGAGTGTAACGAAGGTGCTAATCCTTCCCCGTGCATAACTGTACTCGCGAACCCAACTCTAAAAATTTGCAAACCAGTTTGTTGTTCTTTAGACGGACCTAAAATCAATTAGGAATCCATCGAATATAACAAATTTAACAGATGGCCAATCGTACCTAGATAAAAAGGATTGGTGGCGACTCCCTATTCTTCCACGTCTAGCAGTCGGGTTCCCAGACCCACATGTTACGATAACTTGGCGACTTCGCTAGGGACACTAGAGAGTCGAACCATTAATTAATCATAGGTTATCCTAACCCTTAAATAATTTAGTGTTTTTCTAGTATCAATAATTTATTTTTCATATATTTTGTTTGATGCATTTATTTATTTCATTATTGTTATTTTATTGCTTTTAAATAACTGTAAGGAGTTTAGGATAGAGGGATGTGAGACTATTTATCAAAGGTTAGTATGTTCCTTTACGCACAAGACACATCTTGCATTTGCATCAATCAGATTGAACCATAAGCCTTCTACCCGGGTTGTATCCTTTGTTAAAAGGGGGTTTAGTAGCTACATTCTCGTGAAGTTATAACCTCCACATAGGGTAGTGAAGACTCCCACTCAGATTGAACCTAGTCCATTTGAAGCTTGAAATTGGTGAAGACTAGGGTGCCTTACTAGTTTGAGTGGATGACAATAAGGAACAATTTAAGAACTTTTAGCTCCGTTCAAACCACAAACTCAACATATAGAATACCACAAGCAACTTTCTCCTAGGTAGAGCCTTACTCAAGAGAATATGCACTTCGATTAGGAACGCATGAAGGAATCTCGTCACATCTCTTATCTAAATTCCTCGTCATAAATTAATAAAAAGTATCATGGAACAGATAACGTTTGACGACGTAATAAATGCTCGTGATACTAATTAGCAGTTTCCATTTATTTCTTTAAATATGAATTGTTTTAGTTTTCATGGATTTCTTTTCATGTTAGTACCTTGAGTTTATTTTTATTACTACCGTTATCTTCTTTTCATGCATGCATTTGCATCAATCATGCTTGCAAGTAGAGGGAAATACTGGCTGTGCAACATCTTTTAACCAAAGAAACCCCAATTACATCCATGGCATCATCGTCAGCAGGCTTGCTCAACAAATATTGGAATGACTACGAAATAGAATTGCAAATAAGGCTAGTGCAATAAAACGAAGGGGACTATTTGGTCAAAAGGCACATCTCAACTCTACCAAAAAAAGTTCACCTCAATCTTCGACAGAATGACTTGATAGAAATGATCAGTGCCTAGGAACAGTGGAGGCACACTAGTCGAGAGAGTTTCTACAACAAATACAAGCATATCACATGGCATCTCTATATACACGTGGATGATCAACGGCTCAAAGCCATCACTTAGTTTTAGGATCCTTCATATCATTGTTTTGTGTTTAATGAAGTAGACATAACACCAACAATAGAGGAGTATTCATCACTACTTCATTTAGAACAAATGCAACCAGACAAAATATATTAGAAAGTCCAAAAAACTAGACATCGAAGGAAATTGGCCAAGCTTTTGGATACCGAATCAACTTCTGAAAAAGAAAGAAGATACCGAATGCCTCTTGTGGAGCTTTTGTCACAGCCCAATTTCTGGGCCATGATCGACGCAAGGGCCCAATGGGCTCAACCCACTAAGCCCAAGCAAGCCTTTTTTGTATAATCTTATATAGTAATTCATATCCCTTTAAAATCCAAGATTCATAATGTTCAAATATAGTCCCTTTGAAAACAATCCATGAAACCCAATTATGCATTCATAATGGCATCATCTACCATAATATACATATATAGCTTGACAAATGAATCTTAGTATTTCACCTCAAGTATTCATATACACATAATTAGGCCTTGACCATCAGCGGAGTGACTCTGATCACGATTGCTAACATTTAATGTCATGGTAAACCTGCCGGGCAATGGATAGGAAGGAGCACCTTGTCCTAGGATCCAATCACCTTTAACTAAGGAAACCTAAAACATGAATTTTAAAAACGTGAGTACAAACTTAGTGAGTGAACATAGGAAGAGAACAAGCAGTGACAAGGAATGGTTTAGAAAACATGATACACTTATTTAAAAACAATGCCATTTAGTTCAAGTTCTTATTAAAATCCCTCCATTAAACCCTTGGTTGTAAAATCATTTAATGATGAAGGAATCGTATTCAACATGAAATTGGAAAGAAGGGAAATTTCTAGCAATTATCCAAGTAAGGCAGTATAAACAAAATGTTTCTCGTTGCAATAAAATCAATTTACAAATAACGGTAAATTTTCAAGATTCATAATATGCATCTCACCTAGCTCTTGTGCATCCCACCACATCATGCACATAGCCGGACATCCCATCTCACCCAGCTCATGTGCATCCCACCACATTGTGCACATAGCCGAACAGTATCACCATCCATTTCCCTCACCACCATCATCATCGGCAAGTGCACACTCACCCCGCACATGCACATTTGCATTTGTCACACAATGGTACCATTTATGACAAAGTGTATATATATATATATATATATATATATATCAACATTATACAAAAATATATGGATTCATCCTTTTACACATTTCACATTTCACAACATCAAACGTTTTGTCAAAGGCTTGTTCCCAGGAAATTTTAAAGCAAAAATCGATAAAATTCCCAAATGATTTATTGAAACACGTAAACATTTCCCCAAAACATTTTGAAATGCAAGTTCACTCACCTGACAAAACTAGCACCAACAAGGTCTAATCCAAGTAGTCCCAAAATAACATTAAAACCTATATTTATCAATAAACCATAACAGCCTTAATTAAGTCATAAATTAAATTTAATAATTCTAATGAATTTACATTAGGCAATCTACCTTCTAACCTAACATTTAACCTAAGTTTCTAGTCTAATTCAAAAACCCATTTGGCCAACTACTCCAATTTAAAATTTCGTTACCTGAATGAGCTTTGAGGCATGAAGATCAACAAAAAAACCTAATCTTTCTAAGAAAAATAATTTGAAGGAATTAAGGAATAAATCTGAAAATATAACCATAAATTCAAAATTTCCAAAAGTTTGAAATATATACCTTTCAACCTTGAAAAATGAAGATTTGAAGCCAAAAATCCAATTGTTGTTGAAAGTGAAGTAGAAATAGAAAGTATAAGAAACAATAAGAGATTTTTCTTTCTCTCTCCTAGGGGTTAGATGTGCTGGAAATTAGGGTTAGAAGCTGCAAATTCAGTGCCCAAGAAGTTAGGAGAAATAAGGATTAGGAAAAGAAAAGAAATGAAAAGAAAATAAGGAAAAATCCCATGAAAAATTTGAAAACGTAAATTGTAAAAATTTAGACTCAAGATGTAAAATGACCATTTTGCCCTTACCATGGAAATTATTGTTATTTCTATTTCCTTCATTTATTTCACCATCATTAGCATCGTTCATTTATTCCTTAGGCCTACTTAGGCCTTAATAATACTAGAAAAAATCCACTTCTAAGAGCCCACCATGAGAATTGATGAAATTACCCCTAGTCTGCATTATCTTGTCTACTCCTAGTTTTGTGTCTATGGAGGTTGAGGTTTCATAGGTTCACTTCCAAATCACCTTTTTAACTCGGTAATTAACCTCTTGACATCCGTAAGCTTTATTAGCCACCATATCAAAGTACGGGGTACTACAGTCTCCCCCACTTGAAATGAATTCGTCCTCGAATTCAAATCAGCAAAATGTGAATAGTCAAAGTTCTAAAATTTTGCCACATCACTTTTGTCGAGCATTCTTAACATAAGATCTTGGTTTATGTATTATACCGACTTCTAATCTTTATAAAAAATTTGACAATATCATAATACATTTAATCATGGGTATTACTCTTATTGGATCAAAACAATATCATTCTTCATCTTATGAAGAGAATTCAAATATGCTATTAATTCTGGTCACACCTTAATCAAATCATCTTTAAATCATCAATTATGCATGTTTACTTAACCATCCACAACTCCTCTACCTTGATCTTTTATCAAACCTTTCCACATTCGAGCATTTCATAATACGTAAAGGTCAAAACACGCTTTATTTATTTCAGATATATTTAACATCATGGATGATTCAAATCTAGTAACCACTAGTAACCATATCCCTAAAAACAAACTCCAATACTTTCATGATCGAGTGCTCACTAGATAAATCTCAACTTATACCACCAAGCATTTCAATTAACCATGGCATCCCATATACCTCCTTATGATCTTAACCAATCTCTTTAATCAATAACTCAACCTATTAAGGTTAAAGTTGCTCAAAATTTTCCTTTAAGGTTCCTTTCCTAGTCTCGTCTTGATTACTAATCATCTCTATATTTCCAATGTCATGGCTAATTTGTCTGTCATCAACCAGATACAACATATCTAACTTGAAATTCCTCAAATTTACTCCAAATATCAGATCTCATGGCCTCATTAGTTTATTAATCTAAGGATGAAATTAGACATTGATCTTTCCTTGAGTGTAGTTTAAAATCAAGGAATCATTTACTAAGATCTTTCCTAAATTAACTTCTTTCAGCCCATTTTACCTTAGAAAATTAAATCCATAATCCTTCATTCTAAATCATAGGCTTCATGCCAATCAAGGCAGATTTCTCACTTTTACGTACACAAATTCAAATGCACACCTTCACGCATGAGCTATAAGCTTTTCCCCTAATCTTCATATATTATAACTATATATTGGAGTTATATCAAAACTGATACATCATTTCCCATTGCCCCGTAGGATATTAAATTCATGTCATACTTCTCCACTTGTGTACTTCATAATAGCCTAACAAATTTCTAGCTCATAGTTAAGCTAGTTCATATGCCAAGCCCTTCAAGCTATATCAAAACACCAAGTTTGATCACGATATAATAGAATTTGATGAACTTATACCAAAAGCATAAACAGTTACTTTTAAGTTAACAGTATCATAATCCACTTGTTTACTGCCAAAATCAGCAATAAATTATCTTAATCATTGTCTAGCACTATAACCATTGATAGAGTATCATCATCGAATCAAATTATAACGAACCTGTATGAGCTTTTATACCAATATGCAACATATATATCCATACATATATTTTTTTCAAAAATTTTAACTTCGAGTAGCCTTAGGCATATCAAGCTCAATAAGCCATCTATAAAACCAAAATAACCGACAATCAAGTTTAGAATCATTTCTTCTTATAGTTTGTTAGATCATGCTCATCATTTATGGTGAAAACACAAAGCGGATTTCAATATTCCATTCTCATACGAGAGCCAACCACTAATTGGCACCATCCCCGAACACCACGTGTTTTATAGTCGATTTTCTTAGCCAAAATTCATATTGTAGTATTCCAATCCTAGGTCATGTCTCATTACCAAATCTTTACTCGTATATGAGTACTTGAATTCTCAAATCAGCACCTCATCGTTAAAGTTCTATCCTTATCTATCAATCACAGCTCCCTTGCACATTTACCTATACATTGCTAGGTTACTCACAAGCCACTCATGGCCATCCAAATTCAACCTCTTATAGCAAGTTAAGCTAGTATATTCCCTTATGCTTTTCCATACACTTTCAAAACGCTTAAACACTTCCTTTAACAGTCTATTGAGAACTCAAATAATCAAGGCTTATCTTCAAAACCACTCATAACTTTAACAATTTAATGTATGCTTAATTTCTGCTCATTGACCTCAATAGACATTATTCAAAGATCTTCCAAGGTGTTTGTGTTCTTAATCCTAACCATACCATCTAACTTAGTACTTGCATAGATTATACTCAAGCTTATTATGTTCGTTATAACAACATCCACATTTCTCCCATCATTTATCTTACTTTCCGTTCACTCTTTCTTTAGCCTTTAACAAGGCTTAATCTCTTGTCTCCTTTATTTTTTAGGGTTTGACTTTAGTTAGCAAAATGTTTATCTTAATATTTCACATGGTAATTTATATAAAAAACTCTCAAACTTCTCATTTACCTACATGCCTATATATAAGGCCATAAAGAAACTTCCCAGTTCATACATATAAATACCTTTCAAAACTTTAAAACTTCGATTAACGAAGCTCATCATCAAGTCTAATGACCTTAATTCAATTCGTAAGTTCAACTTCACGCCTTGCATATCTTATTCATACGTCTTAAATTTGAGGTGTTCCTAGTGGTACGACACGGTGGCTGCTGAAGTTTTCTTAATCAACGCTATTCATCTACATTAAGGCTACTACATCAATCATCCTCAACCGTTTGGTGTTCTTCTAGGCTTACGTCACAATTTCCATAACCATTTATATTCTCTTGTGCTTATCACATATAATAGACCAAGCCAATATTTTCAATTTCATCTCATTCTTTAACACTTGTCAACCATCAATAAATCCCACCTTAAAACATTGTTTTCATATTGTATAATGACTTCACCATATACAGATAACACCACACACATCATTATTCACAGTTTCTAGTGTTCCACAATTCCTTAGTATTCACAACTAATTGTCTTTCCTATTTTATGACTAAAATAGTTTAACAACTTCAACTTAATATCATCATGAATTCTGTCTATCTTGATCATTCTACTTAGGTTCACATTATTACATCAAAATTCTAAAATTTATTCTTCCCCCATTTCCATAATTATTTCTAGTAATGTATATTATGTCAATTAGTGTCTTATAGTGCCATCTATGCAACCCATCAAGCACATTGTGTTCAAATCTCAAATTGTTAAGAATAATTCTTTATTCCCACCGATGACATGAGTAACTCCACATATACATATATACATCCATTTAAATGTCAACATCCCTTATCATGTGTAAGAACCCCTTCTTACTTTCCTCAATTTCGATATATCTATTCCCCATTTCACCCTTTGTGGTATGCTTAGATTATCCTTTTGGCATAGTTCACTACTAGCATTTATATACCTTTACCATAACATTTGGCACAAATTTGATTAAACAATGATCTCCAAATTTACTCTTAGATACACATATATCAAATTGTACACCACATAGTATTGAGATCTTGACTCTACTCATCAATTCTTAACCAATTCATCTATAAAATAGGCAATTCACTTAATTTTTGCATCTTGCCTTTGCGATAAAAAAAAATCAAAATTTTCCTAAATTGAGGATGCAGAAGCTCCCTTTTTGAGCTTATCCAGCAATCCACATTTCCCATGCTCCTTACCTTTGAAAAAGTCACATTCAAGGCTAATCATTTTCGTCATAGTTTGCATACTTAATCCAAATAGACTCCTAAATTGATCTTTCAAGCAATTTGTGTATTAAGCTCAAATATAGGACTCCATATGGCATTTAGACTAAAATCAACATTTCTAAGTCATTTAACTTCAAGCTACCAAATCCACACCTAACCCTTTAATCCTTTGACCTCACGCTAAACATAGCAAAATTTAAGCTCATCTCTAAAGCAGTTTGGTTTACTAGCCTTTTTCTTGATGACCACACCTCATTTACAACAACCACTAGTCATTCCAGTCAAAGTACACCCCTTATTACCATTATCACACGTGCTCCTCTATATTGACCTCAAATACAATTCATAGTCATCAAATTTTCTTCCCATTGACAATCTTGGGCTCAAATTTTAACTCCACCAAATGAACAAGTTATCACGGACCTATTAATCCAACTCCACTTTCCTCCATCCTTAATCGGAGGGATATACCATCACATTAACCTTTTATTCGGAGCATTTGTTGGGTAAGGGCTAATCATGCATCAAATGTAAATAAAACGCAGTGAAAATAAATTTAAAAATTAAATTTACGCCTCACCCTCCTAAGATCTCTATCACTTTACCTAAATTACAAAGGTTGATGAATCCTTTGTTAAACCACCAAATTAGCCTTCAAAAAGTTCAACCACCTCAGCCCGGTTGTTGCGAACCAAAGCTGTCGAAGGAATCCTTGTGCAGCCTCTAATGGTGATCCACACCAATGAATAAGAAAATCCTTTTGTAAGGATTGGGAGTGCTTAGCCCTGACAATGTGCTAGCAAAGATAAGTTTCATAAACTCAAAATTCACACAAAATTGTGGGGTTAAACACAAAAAAAAAAAATGAAGTGAATGAAGTGCTAGCAAAGATAAGTTTCATAGACAACAGAATTTCTAATGTGCCGTTCACTCTTTTTTTTTCTTTTCAGTCGTTTTCCACTCTCTTGTTTGGAGGCTATAGCAAGGTATTTATACCTTAGATTAATTTTAAACCCTAATTACAAAACTATTTTGTAATTGTCAATTAATCCAATAATTTGATTAAATAATTTAATTAAGTCCTTAAGAAGCCCAATTAATTTAATTGTTTAATTTAATCAATTAGGCCTAATAACTTAATTAAACAATTTAATTAATTAAGCCCAACAATTTAATTAAACAATTTTAATCAATTAGGCCTAATGACTTAATTAAACAAATTTAATCAATTAGGCGAATAACTTAATTGTTTAATTTAAATAATTTGGCCCAATGACTTAATTAAACAATTTAATTAATTAGGCCCAATGATTCAATTAAACAATTTAGTTAATTAGGCACAACTTAATTAAACAATTTTAATCAAGTCCAACTTAATCACCTCTCCCATTTTATTTTTAACATTCATTTTAGGAGTGTGACCCATTAGGCTTCTAACATGTTGGCAATGAACTCAACATATAATTCTTAAGCTAAACTTAGAATTAGATAAATTTAAACTACTTTAAATTTATCATTAATCAAGTTAACGACCTAGAGTTCATACACCAAGATTGGGATCTAGCAATCCATCATGGCCACCCAAATATTAGAAGAGTCAAGATGGTTTGACTCAACTTTTCAGTGATCATCCTTTCAATGTAATTCATTCTCTCATCATATATCCCGGAGATGATAAAAGCATGGTGCAGTGTCTACTCTTATTGATCTCCATATTCATTCTTAAAGTTTGATCATCAGCTTTATAAAGACTTATGAAACTCTTTTCATAATCTTCAATTCGCCTTGGCCAAGGACTTCAATAAGCTAATATCAACCAAGAATAGCTAGGATATGTCCCCTACATCACTTGGGGTGATGATTCCTATCTTGACCACTCATTTGCCTTCACATGCTTCATGCTATACCTAAAAGCATCCTATTTTGGCATCCTTGGTTAGGCACCCATAAGGATGAAATCAAAGCATAGCACTCCACACATAAGACAACTTAATGTCTCAAGTCTAGGGAGTATTTACACAACTGACACATGAGAAGTATTGCATAGACACTTCAGTGAAATACCAAATGCACTTCTCATGGCGGGTCATGTTCAGTGAACTTGCTCTCCTAGGCAAGCACCTACGTTCTAGTTCCAAGTATCTCTATACTTCAACCTATGAGATCGGTTGCTTACTTCTCAAGTAAGGAACATAGAATGTACCAGTCTCTAAGTATCATTGATGTCCAGTCTCAATGATACATTGACCAGGAATATTTGGAGATTACGCTTTGAAGCATAAGGATCTCATAACTGTAACCCATTACAGTTCCCTTGCAAGGCATATTAATCTCATGGACTTCATCCAATTAGACTTATAACTTGTTATAATTGACGTCTTATTGATGAAGGAAAACCTTTAATCATTCAACATGATTGATGTTGTTGCATGATTGGAATCAGGCCTTAACCAATCCCAATTGGTTGCAGGGCTCATCCCAACAGCGTTTACTTAAAATCTTCCAACAATAGCTCGTGTATCGGGTGACATCTCAAACACGGATAATGGCACCACTTATGACCTTTATATGAGGTTAGCAAAAGGGTAGGTTACTAAGAATAAAAGTTTATATAGCCTCTTGTCTATGACTTGTGCTATAGTCACAAGCCCTAAACAAGACTCTACATTAACTCCGACAACTCTGCTGATTGACACGAGAATCCTTAGGACTCAACTAAACCTAGAGCTCTGATACCACCTTTGTCACAGCCCAATTTCTGGGCCATGACTTGCGCAATGGCCCAATAGGCTCAGCCCACTAAGCCCAAGCAAGCCTTTTTTGTATAATCTTATATAATAATTCATATCCCTTTAAAATCCAAGATTCATAATGTTTAAATATAGTCCCTTTGAAAACAATTCATAAAACCCAATTATGCATTCATAATGGCATCATCTACCATAATATACATATATAGCTTGACAAATGAATCTTAGTATTTCACCTCAAGTATTCATATACACATAATTAGGCCTTGACCATCAGCGGAGTGACCCTGATCACGGTTGCTAACATTTAAAGTCATGGTAAACTTACCGAGCAATGTATAGGAATGAGCACTTTGTCCTAGGATCCAATCACCTTTAACTCAGGAAACCTAAAACATGAATTTTAAAAACGTGAGTACAAACTCAGTGAGTGAACATAGGAAGGGAACAAGCAGTGACAAGGAATGGTTTAGAAAACATGATGCACTTATTTAAAAACAATGCCATTTAGTTCAAGTTCTTATTAAAATCCCTCCATTAAACCCTTGGTTGTAAAATCATTTAATGATAAAGGAACCGTATTCAGCATGAAATTGGAAAGAAGGGAAATTTCCAACAATTATCCAAGTAAGGCATTGTAAACAAAATGTTTCTCATTGCAATAAAATCAATTTGCAAATAACGGCAAATTTTCAAGATTCATAATGTGCATCCCACCACATTGTGCACATAGCCGGACATCCCATCTCATGTGCATCCCACCACATCGTGCACATTACTGGATAGTATCACCATCCATCTCCCTCACCACTGTCATCACTGACAAGTGCACACTCACCCCGCACATGAACAGTTGCATTTGTCACATAATGGTACCATTTTTGACATAGTATATATATATATATCAACATTATACAAAAACATATGGATTCATCGTTTTACTCATTTCACATTTCACAACATCAAACATTTTATCAAGGGCTTGTTCCTAGGAAATTTTAAAGCAAAAATCAATAAAATTTCCAAATGATTTGTTGAAACATGTAAACATTTCCCCAAAACATTTTAAAATGCAAGTTCACTCACTTGACAAAACTAGCACCAATAAGGTCCTAATCCAAGTAGTCTTGAAATACCATTAAAACCTATATTTATCAATAAACCATAACAACCTCAATTAAGTCATAAATTAAATCTAATAATTCTAATGAATTGACATTAGGCAATCTACCCACTAACTTAACATTTAACCTAAGTTTCTAGACTAATTCAAAAACCCATTTGGCCAACTATTCCAATTTAAAATTTTGTTACTTATGTCACGACCCAATTCTCAAGCCGTGACTGACGCATGGATCCAATGGGCATAGCCTAGCAAGCCCAAGCAAGCCTACTTATATAATCCTGTTCATCATTCCATCAACTATTCTTAAAGTCACCTTTCGTACTTCCAATCTATAAGAACCTAATTAATATTCTATAACAATCAAAACTGCATTTCACATTAACCCAAATAATGTTAACCATTGCCACTCATGGTGGCTTACCAATCAGAATATACATATATGCTCTAAGGCTTGCATTTTAGTTCTTTACATCACCTGTACGTATTTATAAACAAAATGACTCTAGGCTTTCAGCGGAATGACCAAGGTGAAGGGACGGCTACTGAATGACAACATACCTACCAAATAGATGAAACTACGTTGACACCTCGGCCTAGGTTCCAACTGCCTCCTAATATGAAAACATGAAGTTGAAAACAATGAGTACAAACTCAGTGAGTGAACATAAGAAGGGAATAAGCAACGATAAGGAAAGTTGATAATCATGATGCACTTATTTGAAAACAATGCAACTTAGTTGAAGTTCTTATTAAAATCCCTCCATTAAACCCTGGTTATTAAATCATTTAATGATGAAGGACCTATATTTAGTATGAAATTAGAAAGAGAGGAAATTTCCAGCAATTATCCAAGCAAGGTAGTATAAACAGAATGTTTCTCATTGCAATAAAATCAATTTGCAAATAAACGGCAAATTTTCAAGATTCATTATGTGCATCTCACCCAACTCATGTGTATCCCACCACATCGTGCACATAGCCGGACATCCCATCTCACTCAACTCATGTGCATCCCACCACATCGTGCACATAGCCGAACATCCCATCTCACCCAACTCATGTGCATCCAATCACATCATGCACATAGCCGAACATCCCATCCATCTCCCTCACAACCGTCATCGCCGGCAAGTGCACACTTACCCCGCACATGCACGGTTGCATTTGTCGCACAATGGTACCATTTATCAGATAGTATATATATATATATATATATATATATATATATATATATATATATATCAACATTATACAAAAACATATGGTTTCATCCTTTTACACATTTCACTTTTCACAACATCAAACATTTTATCAAGGGCTTGTTCCTAGGAAATTTTAAAGCAAAAACCGATGAAATTTCCAAATGATTTATTGAAACACCTAAACATTTCGCCAAAACATTTTGAAATGCAAGTTCACTCACCGGTATTTATTGAACCTTTAATCGACTCTAACTTTCCTAATGGTTCAAATGGGGTTGAGGGCCTCATTGGAACCTATCACACACAAAAACATCACAGCCAATCCAATTTACATTAATATTACTCCAAAAGCTATTTTCCAAAATCAAGCTTCATTAGCCCTTCCTATCTATCTTCCATTACCATTTGATTGGCTATTCAGTTCTCTACTTTAGTAACACTAGAAATAGGTAAACAACTTCAGCAATACATAATTCATAACTCTAATTAATAGCCTTTATCAACAACTTAAAACTAGTATGAATTCATCACTCACCTTAGTGGATTGTAATGAAATTTCTTTCCAAGAGTCCTCAAGCTATCATGAAACCTCTCTTTCTTTCTCTACAAAGTTCAGCTGGTGAGAGAAAGTATTGAAGAAAGACTTTTAAGGGTTTGTTTAAGGTGAGGGAGTAAAAGAGTATGAAAAACCCTACAACAGGGTGTGTAGAGCACAAAATTAAGGTTAGTTTTGGAGAGTGATGGAAGCTTGAGAGAAGCTTTCATGGAAGGGAGAGAAACGTGAGATGGGAGGAAGGAGAATAAGAAGTTGCTAGAGAAATGAAGAAGCTGCTGGAAGAATGAGATTTTTATAGTTAAAGCTTATCTAATTCTTCATGCAATTACAATAATGCCCTTAACAAGACCACTTGTCTTCCTCTTTTTCTTTTACAATCTTTTTACTCTTTTGACATGGGAAAATGGTCAAAAATCCTCTGAAAGAGGTCCTTTAAGGAGCCCCCAAAAGTCCTAGCTTCAAAAATCCCCCAAACTTGTTATTTGTGGAAATTACGGTGAGGGCCACCGTTCGCGTTGCTGAGCTCAAATGTTATTTCTGAACCTGTTCTTTTGGCACAGTACTTCCACTTCGACAAAGATTTTTACTACCTTCCCGTCAAAATTGGGCAAAGTGGTAAACATCAAAGTTGTAGCCCTAACTCTTAGCTTTGTAATGGTCTAAAAATCATATCATTTTGACTTCTGTAGTGGGAGATATGCTTGAAAAACAGAAATATATGCAAATAGAGCAACAACCCATTACACACCTTTCTTCACCAATTGAAATTACTTTTGAATCCTACACCTATAACGACATAAAATAATTATAAGTAATGTAAAACTAGCATCAGTAGCTCAAATTAGACCTTTAAACATAAGTTCCACCTCGAGTTACACATCTATGAAGGTCGAGGTTTCACAACATAGATGAGCTTGGAGGCATGAAGATCAACAAAAAAACCTAATCTTTCCAAGAAAAATAATTCAAAAAAATTAGGGAATAAATATGAAAATATAACCATAAATTCAAAAATTCCAAAAGTTGGAAATATATACCTTTCAACCTTGAAAATGAAGATTTGAAGCCAAAAATCCAAGTATTGTTGAAATTGAAGTAGAAATAGAAAGTATAAGAAACAAGGAGAGATTTTTCTTTCGCTCTCCTAGGGTTTAGATGTGCTAGAAATTAGTGTTAGAAGCTGCAAATTCAATGCCCAAGAAGTTAGGAGAAGGAAGGATTATGAAAGAGAAGAAATGAAAAGAAAACAAGGAAAAATCCCATGAAAAATTTGATTTTCATGGAGGTGGAATGAAAATTGCATTGGATGGGTGAGGAAGAAGAAAAAGTTGCTGGAAGCTTGAAGAATCTGCTTGAAATTTGAAGAAGTTACTAGAAACTTAGATATTTATGCCTTATGTTTATCCATTTTCTCACGTAATTATCAAAATGCACTTAACAAGGTCATTTTATCTTCTTCCTATCCTTTGTGCAATCTTTTTACTCTTTTGACATTGAGAAAAAATCCATAATAGTCTAGAAATACTCGAGTTCATGAAAACGTAAAAATTTAGACTCAAGATGTAAAATGACTATTTTACCCTTACCGTGGAAATTATCGTTATTTCTATTTCCTTCATTTATTTCACCATCATTAACATCATTCATTTATTCCTTAGGCTTACTTAGGCCTTAATAATACTAGAAAAAATCCATTTATAGAAGCGCACCACGAGAATTGACAAAATTACCCCTAGTTTGCGTTATCGCGTCTACTCCTAGTTATTTGTCTATGGAGGTTGAAGTTTCACATATTCACTTCCAAATCACCTTTTTAACTCGGTATTTAACCTCAATTGGCATCCGTAAGCTTTATTAGCCACCATAAAAAAGTGCAAGGTACTATAGCTTTCTGAGTGACTATATTAAGAAACAAAAGGGATGTGACCAAGGTCATCTTGCCTTCACCTTGGTGATATATGAGGTTAGTGGTTTTTTTGAAAATCTTAGGTCATGTTGCAGTATCAGTCATAAATTTCTTTGATCAAGTGACAAGAAACATTAACCCAGCTCCCACCATCCTAATCGAAACATTTAGGTCATTAAATTGTTGTCACTAGAAGGGTGAAGCATGTTTCATTAGGTGTGCTCAACTTCTCACCATATAGATCAAGAGTGTCATAACCCAAATCCCGGGCCATGACCAGTGCATGGACTCAAAGGACATAGCCCACTAAGCCCAAGCAAGCCTATCCACATGACCTGTTCATTATTCCATCAAAGTTACTAAAGTCACATTTCATACTTTCGAATCAAAATAATGCTAATCATTGCTAACTCGTAGTGGCATTACCCAGCAAAATATACATATATTATCTACAACATGTATCTTAATAAATTACCTCAGGTTTGTCTATACATCTCAAAAAGGAGAGTCGATTTCCAGCGAAGAAACCCGAACGAAAGTATAGCTACTGAATGCCGAGACACCTACCAGGAGTCGAATCTATGAGGACACCTCGACCTAGTTATCGACTGCCTCCTGATCTGAAAACATGAAGTTGAAAACGGTAAGTAAAAATTCAGCGAGTGAACATAAGAAGGGAACAAGTAAACGAAAAGGAAAGTTTAAAGGACTCATGATGCATTTATTTTCAAAACAATGCTATTTAGTTTCATTGTTATTAAAACCCCTCATATAAACCCCACATGAGTAAATCACTTGATGAAAAGGGTCCATGCTCAACAAAAGATTTGGAAAGGGAAAACTTTAATAGGATTCATGTAAATCAAGTCAAGTAAACGACGGGTCCTCGTTGCAGCAGAAAGGCATTCTCGCTGCAATGAAGTTCGACTCATATTATTAGCAGAACGAGGGTTTCTCTCTAAACCCCTCATTTCCAACATAGTTATTTAATTCCTTGATGTTGGAAGTCAATGATTCACTATGGTGTTAAACGGGTGAAAAATATGGCAAAAATCAATAAGGTAGTCAAGTGGGACAGAAAGTTTCTCGCTGTAGCAAGAAAGAATCTCGCTGCAGCGAGATTCGGCTAGCGAAATAGAGAGTTTCTCGCTGCAACGAGAAGCTACAGTAACTTTCTCACTGCAACGAGAAGCTACAGTAACTTTCTCACTACAGCGAGAATGCATTCTCGTCGCAACAAAAACTAGGTCCGGTAAAAACGCTCACAACCCGAGAATTTCTCGCTGTATCGAAATTGAATCTCGTTGTAACAAGAAACAGAGCACCAAGAAAAAGTTTTCATTCCCCTCAAGAAAAGGCCATCCTACTGAAATGACAAAAGCTACATGAAACACATATAAATTCCCAAAATTCAACATGTCAAATTTGTACATGCAATACAACCATACAACATATATGTATACATATATATATATATATATATCAATCATCATGCACACCTTCCCATCATCATCATCTCATATGCACTCCCACTAGCACATGGCTGGGCCAGCATCAGCTTACGCGCACTCCTACTTGCACATAGCCAGGTCAACATCGGCTTATGCACACTCTCACTCTCACATAACCAGGTCAGCATCGGCTTATGCACACTCTAACTCGCACATAGCCGGGTCAATATCATTACACAATATTATTCGTATATATATATCATCACAGTATAGGAGCACATAAGTCAGTCCTTTTTTACATATCACATTTTCACAACATCAAAATATTTTATCAAGGGCCTGTTCCCCGGCACACATCTTTAAAGAAAAGTTGAAATAAATCATTCAAATGTGTCATACAAATACAATTATATCTCCCAAAACGATTTTGTAATACAAGTTCACTCATCGGTATTTTGTTGAACCTTTAGTCGATTCTAACTTTCCTAATGGTCCAAATGGGACGGTAGGGCTTCGTGGAACCTATCATCACATTAACATCACAATTAACTCAATTCTCATAATTACAAGTTCTACAAGTTATCACCTACTAGTTTCTAAGTGCCATTAAATAGCTACCCATTTTCACTATCCTAATCACTCCAAAGTGAATTTACAACCTCAACTACCAAAACACCCGTAAGTCTAAACACTAATGATTTTCAACACTAAAAATCAATTCTAATTCACTACTCACCTTGGTAGTTTGTAATTGAAATTCTTTCTAAAAAACTTTCAAGCTAATATTGAAGCTCCCTCTTTCTCTCTCTAAAACACTTAGCTAGAAAGAGAAAGTACAAAAATAAGATTTTTCAAGGGTTTTAAAGTGAAAAAGTGAAAAAGTACAAGGGCTCTATGCAGAAGTGCACAAAAGCTTAAAATTTGGAGCTATTTTGAGGAAGGTTTTGGAGCTTCCATATCAAGCTTTCATGGAGGATGAAAGCAATGTAAGATGAGAGGAAGAAGAAGAAGAAAGCTACTAGAGAATGAAGAAGCTGCTGGAAGAAAGAGATATTTATAGCTCAAGCTTATCCACTCCACTTAAATTACCAAAATGCCCTCACAAGTTAACTTGTTCTCTTTCAATCCTTTATGCAATCTTTTTACTCTTTTGACACTAGGACAAGGTCCATAATGGTCTAGAAATGCTCAGGTTTGCAAAAACTTAAAAATTTTGACCTGAGGTGAAAAATGACCATTTTGCCCCTATCATGAAAATCATCATCATTTTTATTTTCTTCATCATTTTACCCATATTTTCATCATTCATTTATGTCTTAGGCCTACTTAGGTCTTAGTATTGTTCAAAACTTACTTTTAGAGGCTTACTAAGGAAATGAGAAAATTACCCTTGATCAGGGATATCGCGTCTACTTCTATCTACGTATCTGTAAAGGTCAATGTCTCACATTCTCCCCCACTTAAAGAAATTTGGTCCATGAATTTAAATTCAGCTATAAGATAACGTACCTCTAAGTATCAAAGAGGCGTGGATATTTGGTTCGCATCTCCTCCTCGACTTCCCACATTACCTCTTCACTAGTGTGGTTTTGCCATAAAACATTCACTAAGGCTACATCCTTTGAACGTAGCTTTTTGACTTGCTTATCAAGGATAGCCACTAGTTGTTCCTCATAGGTTATATCATCTTATAACTGGATGGTTTAATGCCGTATTATATGAGATGGATCAGGGTTATATTTTCTAAGAATTTACACATGGAATACAGGGTGAATATTCGAGAGGTCTGATGGTAGTGCCAAACGATACGTCACTGCTCCAACCCTTTCTAAGATCTCAAAGGGTCCTATATATTGAGGACTTAATTTTTCTTTCTTACCGAACCTCATTACCCCCTTTGTTGGTGAGACCTTAAAAATAACGTGATCTCCCACTTGAAACTCTAAGTCTCTCTGTCTATTATCAGCATATGACTTTTGCCTACTTTGTGCTGAGAACATCCTCTGTCGAATCATATGTATCTACTTAGTGGCATTCTACACCAACTCAGGCCCCAAGAGTTTCCTTTCTCCAACCTCTACCCATCAAATAGGTGACCTGCACCTCTATCCATATAATGCCTTAAATGGTGCCATCTGGATGCTATCTTGGAAACTGTTGTTGTAGGCAAACTCTACTAAGGGTAGATATCGATCCCACTTGACCCTAAGGTCTATCACACAAGCCCTCAACATATCTTCCAATGTTTGTAACATCCGTTCAGACTGTCCATCAGTCTATGGGTGGAAAGCCGTATTAAAATCCAACTTAGTGCCCAATGCTTCCTGCAACTTTCCCAAAAACCTACTGGTGAACTAAGCTCCTCTATCAGATACTATAGAAATGGGAATACCATGTAGTCGTACTATCTTATCCATATAAACTCGAGCATATTGGGCAGCCTTGTAAGTTGTCTTAATTGGAAGAAAATGGGCTGACTTCGTTAACCAGTCTACTATGATCCAAATCGAGTCGTAGCCCTCATTAGTTCGAGGCAAACCCGTTGCAAAGTCGATGGCAATATGCTCCCACTTTCACTCGGGCACTGGTAACGACTGTAGTAGTCCTGCGGGCCTTTAATGTTCTACTTTCACTTGTTGACAAACCAGGCACTTGGAGACAAACTCAACTACATCTTTCTTGAGTCCTTCCCACCAATGCACCTTCTTCAAATCTTGATACATCTTTGTAGCCCCTGGATGTACCACATAGGCTGCCATGTGCACTTCTTCCAATATTTCTCTCCTCAATTCATCATTATCGGGCACATAAAGTCTAGTTCCATACCTCAATAGCCCATCTGTGCCTTTAGTAAACATCTTTCCTTTCCTTCTTTGAGGATCCTCTAAGGCCTTAGTTACGGACTCATCTTTACTTTGTGCTTCTTTGATTCAGTCCATTAAGATAAGCCTCACTCTAAAATGTGCTAGCAATGCATATGTCTCCGCAACTTCCAAATGCATTCCCATGTCTGCCAAGCTATGCATTTCTCTAATCAAGAATCTTCTATCTGTGGAGGTATGTGCTAGGCTTCCCATCGATTTTCGACTCAAGAAATCTGTGACTACATTTGTTTTACCGGGATGGTAAATAATAGTACAATCATAATCCTTTAGGAACTTCATCCATATACATTGCCGCAAGTTAAGATGCCTCTGCTGAAATATATACTTTAAACTTTTGTGGTTCGTGTATATCTCGCAAGTCTCATCATACAAATAATGGCTCCAAATCTTTAAGGCAAACACGATTGTCGCCATCTCCAAATCATGTGCGGGGAAATTCTGCTCATGCCTTTTAAGTTGCCTTGATGCATACGCAATCACCTTCCCTTGCTGCATTAGTACACACCCTAAACCAACCCACGATGCATCATAAAATACCGTATAACCCCTTGTGCCTTGCGTTAGGCTTAATACTGGAGCTATGGTGAGACATGCTTGAAGCTTCTCAAAGCTATTCTCACAAGCATCTGACCACTCAAATTTTGTATCTTTATGTGTCAACTTAGTCAGAGGAGCGACTATTTTGGAGAAGTCATTCACAAATTGAAGATAATAGCCAGCCAAACCTAAAAAGCTTCTAATCTTTGTAACTGATGTTGGCCTTGGCCACTTTTCCACTGTCTCAACTTTTTTTGAATCAACTTGTACCCCATCCTTAGATACCACATGTCCCAAGAATGCAACGCTTTCAAGCCAGAACTCACACTTGGAGAACTTGGCATACAATCGATGTTCTCTCAAAGTTTAGAGCACTATCTTAAGATGTTGTTCGTGTTCCTCCCTAGTCCTCGAGTAGTTCAAGATGTCATCAATAAACACCACCACGACTTTGTCCAAATAGGGCTTGAACACTTAGTTCATCAAATCCATAAAGGCCGCAGGAGCATTCGTAAGCCTAAATGACCGACGCATGGACTCAATGGACATAGCTTAATGGACTCAATAGCACATGGCTGGGTCAACATCACTTATGCGCACTCTTACTCGTACATAGTCGGGTCAGCATCGGCTTAGGCGCACTCCTACTTGCACATAGCCGGGTCAATATCATTACACAACATTATTCGTATATATATATCATCACAGTATAAGAGCACATAAGTCTGTCCTTTTTGACATTTCACATTTTCACAACATCAAAATATTTATCAAGGGCTTGTTCCCTGACACACATCTTTAAAGAAAAGTTGAAATAAATCATTCAAATGTGTCATACAAATACAATTATATCTCCTAAAACAATTTTGAAATGCAAGTTCACTCACCGATATTTCGTTGAACCTTTAGTCGATTCTAACTTTTCTAATGGTCCAAATGGGACGGTTGGGCTTCGTTGGAACCTATCATCACATTAACATCACAGTTAACTCAATTCTCATACTTACAAGTTCTACAAGCTATCACTTACTAGTTTCCAAGTGCCATTAAATGGCTATCCATTTTCACTATCCTAATCACTCTAAAGTGAATTTACAACCTCAACTACCAAAACACCCACAAGTCTAAACACTAATCATTTTCAACACTAAAAATCAATTCTAATTAACTACTCACCTTGGTAGTTTGTAATTGAAATTCTTTCCAAAAACTTCAAGCTAATATTGAAGCTCCCTCTTTCTCTCTCTAAAACACCTAGCTAGAGAGAGAAAGTGTGGAAATAAGATTTTTCAAGGGTTTTAAAGTGAGAAAGTGAAAGAGTACAAGGTTTTCTACAAAAGTGCACAAAATCTTGAAATTTGGAGTTATTTTGAGGAAGGTTTTGGAGCTTTCATATCAAGCTTTCACGGAGGATGAAAGCAACGTAAGATGAGAGGAAGAAGAAGAAGAAAAGCTGCTAGAGAATGAAAAAGCTGCTGAAAGAAAGAGATATTTATAATTCAAGCTTATCCACTCCACTTAAATTACCAAAATGCCCTCACAAGTTAACTTGTTCTCCTCCAATCTTTTATGCAATCTTTTTACTCTTTTGACACTGGCACAAGGTCCATAATGGTCTAGAAATGCTCAGGTTCGCAAAAGCTTAAAAATTTTGACTTGAAGTGAAAAATGACAATTTTGCGCCTATCGTGGAAATCATCATCATTTTTATTTCCTTCGTCATTTTACCCATATTTTCATCATTCATTTATGCCTTAGGCCTACTTAGGCCTTAGTATTATTTAAAACTTACTTTTAGGGGCTTACTAAGGAAATGATGAAATTACGCCTGATTAGGGATATCGCGACTACTTTTATCTACGAATCTGTAAAGGTCCAAGTCTCATAAAGAGCCACTTCGAATGCAAGGTGGACAAATTTTGTAAGCGTTTTTTGTCATTAAGTTGCCCAATTCTTGAATTCTATAAAAGTGAATGGCTAGTTTACAAGAAAAAGGAATAATGGATTGCAAGACTTCAAAGATTGATGCCTAGAATGCAAGTGATATATAAATGCGGAGATGAGCCGTGGGTATCACTAATGGGACCTTGAGGAGAAATTAGTTACGCTCTAATAATGGTGCAAAGGCAGTTTCGGTTTGAACAATTTGTGCTCATGACCCACCAGCTCAATTAGTTAGAATTCATTTATGGAAAGGCTAGAACTTTAAAGAAGATTCAAGAAATAGTACAAGCTTGGAAAAAAATAAGTCAGATGGATTAAGGAAGGTTCATTGATGAGGTCATCATAGAATATGTCAAGCCCAGCTCTATAATATTATTGCCATATTGTATAGGTACTTGATAGAATGTCTGCATACTTGAATGCCTCAGAAATCGGTAAAGGACGGTATTGTACCTAATGGTACAATTAAGTTGATTTAAGCCTCAAACTAGTTTAAATGGAGATTTTAAGATGTATTCGAGAGTTATTGAACCTTGGAAAGACTTAATATGGTGATTTGGAGTTCGGGGATTGATTTGGAGTTAAATTAGAATTTTCACAACGTAAGGGCAAAATGGTCATTTTGCCACTCGAGGTTAAAATTGGAATATTGGAAGAGGTTTTTGACCAAGATTGACCATTTAGAACATAATTTGAGTTTGGGAGGTGAAAAATTTTAGTTCCTGCATTTTTTCGAGCATAAGGGGCAAAATTAGAATTTGGCACCACCCAACACTTGTTCAGCACATGAATTTCACCCATTATTATTATGGATAATTGAGGAATTTTAAATGGTGAAGAGAGATTGCTTAATGAGTAAGTATAACACATGGGCCAATGGAATGGTGACATGTGTCAAATTTTCATCCATTTATAATTGGCTTTAGAAATCAGCACATAAACCCTCCCAACTCATTTCTCTTGGTCGGCCAAAGAAAGAAAAGGAAAGAAAAGAAGAAGAACAAAACCCTAGCTAAGAAATTCAAGGGAAAATCACTAGATTTCAAGGAATCAAGACATCAAAGGTGAAATTTCTTAACTCTAGCTTGTGATCTATCTTTCCTATGCATTTTTTTGCATTTTCCATGGTTGAATCACAAGATATCATGAAGGATTCATGGCTGACAGAATTTAGAGAGAGAAAAGATTTGATGATTTTTTTGGTTAGATTTTGAGATATTTTAGTGTTTTTAGTTGATTTATCGTGTTTGGAAGGAAAACAAGTAAGAAAAATCACATATTCTTCATGGATTCTTCATTGGCCGAATTTCATAAAGAAAATATTGAAGATGAATCTTGGGATGACTTATGTTATTTAGTTAGAATTTAATGAATTGTGGTGGTGGAAACCGAAAATGGTAATGTTTACCATGAAAAATCGTATATCCCTCAAGAACCTCCATGGCCGAATTTTCCAAGAGGAAATGTGAGGATGATTTTACCATATTTTAAGTTATTTAATTTGTGTTTGATGATTTGGAGTATTGACAGATAAATGGAATTATTTGGAGTTGAATTGGATGTATTGGCTAATTAATAGGGTGATAGATTGAATTAGGCCAATACCATTTTATTTAGGTACACAATTGAACTTATATTGAACACCATATTTAGATGGTTACCCGAGCATTTCACATCCCATTTCATGCATTAGTATAGAGCCTGAATTAGTTTTATAACAGTTTAGCACAGATGTAGTAAATGACTTATTGTGCATTATGTCTAGGTGGTGAGCATTCTGGCAAAAGTAAAGAGATAGTACCCGAGGATCAAGAATCAGAGTACTCGGAACTCGATTCCCATTACAGTGAGTAACCTTATTATCGTCTTAATTATCTAAAGTATGTTTTTATCCGATTTTGTAATTTTATGGAAAATGTGTTTAAATGAAATGATTTTATAAATTGTTTTGAAATTTAATGATGACTTGAAAATGGAGTAATTGGAGACTACTTGATGTATTGTAAATTATGTTTTGAATTGAATGGCTTATGATAATGTGGGCATGAATGGCTGGATGGGTATTTGTGTTGAAAATGCATAAACTATTGTTTGCCTTGATAGGCTAGATAATGATAAAATTGCCATGTCATGCTGTTGAATTTTATTGAATTGGTGGGTTATAGATTGGTCACTGTAGTGGCGGGTTCTGTTGACCAACCTATTAGAGGGGCATGAAATTCAATTATATTCTTACCTCGGTCGGAGAGGCACGTAGGGTATCTCCTGGGGTATGGTTAGAGTTCACGTCACATCGAATTACCACGTGAGGATGAACTCCGCTAATGCCAAGGAACAACTGTGTTTTCTAATGTGAAAATATATTTACGTGTATATGAAATTTTTGACAACCTTGGCGGACTTGGTTGGATACCTTTGATGAAGGTGTCACCGAGCACAAGTTTTGGCACGAGCCAAGTTTTAAGAAATTCATAAGCCATGTTGATTACTCGATTTAAATGAATTGATTTTATTTGGTTGAAATGAGTTGAAAGGTGATGAATTACAATATGATGATTTATTTCAATCGTCTCCATTTACTCGGCTTTAGATATTTTAGATGATATTTGTTTACTCATTGGGATTGTATAATCTCATCACCATCCTTTCCACCTATTTTAGGCTCAGGATAGTTTGTAGATAGCTGATATCGTTGAAGGCTACAGTTGGCTTTATTTCCTCAAAAATAGCAGGTTCACAACCTTCGTTCACTTTTATCAATTAGGGGCCCACGTGTCATTGTAAATTAAATTACATACCTTGACTATCTGTATTACAGTATGTATGAATTTATTTTGCTTTTACGCTACAAAAATTTCTTACAGATAACTCTATAAAAATTGTTTTATAAGAAAATAGAATATTTTATTGAATAGTTTTATTATATTCAAATAGTCATAATTTCACCTTAAATGAATGTTTTAGACATCTAAACTTATTTTTCATTATGAAATATGTGTTTTGCACTCGCATACTACATTATTAGCTGGTTTCAAAATTTTGAGAAAAAATAACCAAAATACCCCCGAGATATGAAAATTATTTTTTTATTGTTTTGGTTTGGAAGTAGCTTATAATCTTTTAAAATATGGTATTAGCAACTGTTGCTTGCAGGGGGAGGTGAGAAAACTGATATTAAAGCCTTGCGAGGTTTCGGTTGGCATTCCGAGTAATGAATGTTTATCGGGATATCGCGACTGTTGTCACGGGCTCGAGGAGAGCACCAGGTCATGACAAAATATCTAGCCTTGCATGTCGAGAGAGTAAAAGATGTCATGTGCCGCCTAAAAGATGCATCTAGACTCCTTGTTGGTCTAAAGTCGCATGATGTTCTCCTTGAAAATGAATTGGCTAGAAGAAAACTCTAGATAGAAATGACAACAATGAAAAGTAGATATGAAGCTGAGCTAGAAGAGGTAAAGAAGAAAGCCTTGAGGAAAGTTCAAAGACCTCAAGATGAACGGGATGAGTGAAAAAGCAAGTTTGAAAATTCGAATGCAACATGTTCATCTTTGGTCATTGAGATTCGAGAAATGCACACCATCAATGATACTTTGCAAAACAAGGTGCAGTTGCAAGAGCAAACTATACAAGAACTCAAGAATGATTACAACCTAATTGAGATAGCCATGGAAGGATACAAAGGGCAATATGAAGTTGTAAGGCTGGAATACCTTTAGATGCGATAGGTGGGAAATTTCTAGGAGCAAGACCTCCAAAGGAAACACACTGGAATGGAATGGATATTGATGCAAACAAGGGAAGTAGCTTTTAAAGCAAGGGAGATGGCTAATGTGGCATCCCCCTCGCGGGCCTACCCCTCCAAGGTATTGTATGGTCCGGGTCTATTCTCTGTGCCCCGCTGCAACAGTTCAAGCACATGAACCTTTTCGAAATCTCGCACAATAGGACTCGAACCAGAGACCCTTTGCTCCCCCCAAAGGGAATGCCTTTAACCATTCTAGCTTCTCTGATACCAATTGAATTGTCATGACCCAGAACTCCCATCAAGCTCGTGACAACTGCTGCGACGTCCTGATAGACATTCATTACCCGGAATGTCAATCGAAACCTCACAAGGCTTAACACCAGTTTTTCTTGCTTCCCTTGTGAGTATTACTTACTAATATCATGTTTTGAGAGATTATAAACTATTTCCAACTCAAAACAATAGGACAAATAATTTTTTTTACTCACAGGGGCATTTTGGTCATTTTTTCTTAAAAAACTCAAAATTCGCCAAAAAAGTAGTATGCAAGTACAAAACACAATATTCATAATCAAAAATAAGTTTAAACATCTAAAACCTCCATTTAAATTGAATTTATGAATATTTGGATATATAAAAAAAATAAAAGAAATATTCAAAAAATATTTTATTTTCTTATAAAACAATATTTATAGAGGTACCGGTAAAGAATTTTTGTAGCGTAAAAGCTAAAAAAATTCATACATACTGTAATACAGATAACCAAAACATAAGATTTAATTTACAGTGACACATGGGCCCTCAAATGATAAAAGTGAAAGAAGGTTGTGAACCTACGATTTTTGAAGAAAGAAAGCCAACTGTAGCCTTCGACGATATCGGTTATCTACAGCCTATACTGAGCCTGAAATGGATGAAAAAGAGGGTGGTGAGATTATAAAATCCTAGTGAGTAAACTTACTGTCATTTTAATTATCTAGGGTGGCTTTTAGATGATTTCATGAATTCTATGGAAAAATGGATTTAAAAAGGTAAACTTTCATGTTTTATGAATAAATGTGTTTCAATGAAATTAATTTATAAATTATTTTGAAATTAATAATGATTTTAAAAAATAGAGTACACAGAGACTGCTATTTGTTGCAATTTGATTGTTTAAATTGATTGGCTTATGATAAATTGAGCATGATTGGCTGATTGGCAATTATATTGAAATACGAATTGTTTGTTTGCCTTGAAAGGCTGTGAATTACAATAATTGCCATATCATGTTATTGAATTTTATTGATTGGTGGGATAATTATTAGCTTATTGCAGTAGGTGGGTTCCGTGGACCAGCCTATGAGAGAGGTACGATAACCCCGTTTATATGTGCTCACCTCAGTTGTAGAGGCGCGTAAGGTAGCTCTTGAGGTGATATTTGAGTTCATTTCTCGCCGAACCACCACGTGAGGATGAACTCAGCCAACGCTATGGAATGGCTGTGATGTCCAACGAAAAATGTGTTTTATGCGAAATGTGAATTTTTAACAGCCTTGGCAGTCTCGATAGGATGCCGGAGCCAAGGTGTCCCCGAGGATGGATTTATGGTACAAGCCTAGTTTTGATGAGATTCATAAGCCTCGTTACGTATTTTGAATGAAATGTGTTCTAATGCTGTGACCCAGTTTACGATGATTTATTTTATCGTCTCCATATACTCAACTCTAGATGTTTATGATGATGTCTATTTTTTGTGGCATCCCCCTTGAGGGCCTACCCCGCCAAGGAATTGTATGGTCCAAGTCTATTCTTTGTGCCCCGCTGTAGTAGTTGCAGCTAGAATGGTTAAAGGCGTTCCCTTCGGAGGGAGCAATGGGTCTCGGGTTCGAGTCCTATTGTGCGAGATTTCGGAAAGGTTCATGTGCCTGAACTATTGCAGCGGGGCACAGAGAATAGACCCAGACTGTTAAGCCTGACTTTATAAATATTAGCCATGTCATTAATGTGATTGACAGAATGCTTGCATACTAGGAAAGCCCCGAAAAATTATCAAAAGTCCATATTATACCAAATGGTACTATTAAGTTGAATTAAGCCTCGAACTAGTCTAAATAGAGATCTTAAGATGAAATTGAGAATTTTAAAACCCCAGAATGACTTAAAATGGTGATTCAAATTTCGAGGATCGATTTGGAGTCAAATTGGAATTTTCATGATTTGGGGATAAAATGGTCATTTTGTAACTCGAGGTTAAGATGTGAGTGTTGGATGAAATTTTTGACTAAGGTTGATCAAGATTGACTATTTAGAACACAATTTGAGTTTGGGAAGTGAAAAATTTTAATTTCAACATTTTTTCGAGCATAGGGGTAAAATAATCATTTTGCCACCCCGGGGGTAAAATTATAATTTTACACTACCCAACACTTGTCTAGCACATGAATTTCAACAATTATTATTGTGGATAATTGAAAGATTTTATGTGGTTGTGAGAGATTGCTTAATTGTTAAGTTTAAAAATGGACCAATGGGATGGTGACAAGTGTCAAGCTTAGATTTGTTTATAAATTACATTAAAAACTAGCACAAACCTCTCTTATTTCACTCTTTATGTTTGGCCACACCAAGAACAAAGGGAAAAAGGAAGAGAACAAACCCTAGGTGGAGAATTTCAAGAGAAAAAGTGTGGAAAATCAAGGAAAACAAGTGAAAAAGGTAGGATTTCTCAATTTAAACTTGAAATCTATTTTCCTTAAGCATTTCTCCTTATTTGCCATGGTTAAACTACATGTTTCCACGGTGAATTCATGGCTGGCTGAATGGGTATGAAGAGAGAATGATGTTGGATTGATTTGATTTCAAGTTATGTTAGTGTTTTTAGTTAGTTTACCATGTCTAGAAATAAAACAACCAGAAAAGAATTCATTTTCCCCATCACCCATCAATGGCCGAACCTACCTTGTATTGAGTGAGGATGAATTTGATTTTTATTTTAAGAGAATTGGTTAGAAAATGATGAATTATGGTGTGGAAAAGTAGTAGGAAAAATCACGGTGTTAATGCACCATTATTGACCGAAAATTCTAAGAAGAAAAGTGAAGATGGTTTTGCCAAATTTTAGGTTATTTGACTTGTGTTTGGTGAATTAAGGTATTGGAAAAGAAATGGAGTAATTTGGAGCTAAATTGTACGCGTTGGCCAATTAATCTGGTGATAAGACGAATTAGGCCAATATCGGATTTAGATGGTTACCCGTGCATTTTGCATTCCATATCATGCATTAGTAGTCTAAATTAGTTTAATTTTGATTTAGTACTAATGTGGTAAATAGTTTGATTTTGCCTTATGTCTAGGTGGTGAATTCTCTAGCAATGGCAAAGAAATTGTACCCGAGGATCGATAGTCGGAGTACTTTAAAAATTCAACTATCGAAATAGTGAGTAATCTTATCATCATTTTAATTATCTAGAGTATGTTTTCATTCAGTTTTTGTGAAATTTTATGAAAATGAGTTTAAATGGTAAACCTTTATGTTTATAAACAAAATATGTTTAAATGAAAAGATTTTATAAATTGTCTTGAAATTGAACGATGATTTTGAAAATAGAGTAATTGGAGACCCTGATGTGTTGTAAATTTATGAATTGAATTGATGGCTTATGTTAATGTGCTGGCATGACTAGCTGGGTTGTGGTTTTTGTGAACTGTATGAATTGTTCTATTTTACATTTGCAGGCAGGGTAGTATTAAATTAACCCTGTCATGCTGTCAAAATTTTATTGTATGGTGGGTTTAGCTTGCTGCAGTGGGCGAATTCTGTGGACCAACCTATTAGAGGGGCATAAAATCCAGATATATATATATGTACCTCGGTCGGAGAGGCGCGTAGGGTATCTCTTGAGGTATGGTTAGAGTTCACGTCACGCGAAACCACCTCGTGATGATGAACTCTGCTAATGCCAAGGAACGACTGTGGTTTTCAAACTAAAAATATGTTTACGTGTATACGAAATTTTTAACAACCTTGACGGACTCGGTTAAATGCCTTGACCAAGGTATTCCCGAGAATGATTTTGGCAGGAGCCAAGCCTTTAAGATACTCATAAGCCATGTTGACTATTTAAATGAAATGAATATTTATGTTATGAAATACATATTGAGATGGAATATTTTAATCGTCTCCTTTTACTCGACTTTAGATATTTTGGATGATGTTTGTTGACTCACTAGGATTATATAATCTCACCACTCTCCTTTCCACCCATTTCAGGCTCAGATTAGGCTGTAAATAGCTATCTCATCGAGGACTACTGTTGGATTTGCATTCTCCAAACCGTAGGTTCACAATCCTCTTTACTTTTGGTTATTCGAGAGCCCACTGGTTATTGTAAATTAAATTAAATACTCTGGTTTACTGCATTACAGTATGTATGAATTTATTTAGCTTTTACGCTATAAAAATTATTTACGTATAACTCTATAAATATTGTTTTATAAGAAAATAGAATATTTTATTTAATATTTATTTTATTTTCTTATTATATCCAAATAATCATAATTTCGTTTTAAATGAAGATTTTAGACTTTTAAACTTATTTTTAATCATGAATTATTTGTTTTGTACTTGTACACTATATTTTAGCCAGTTTTGAAATTTTTGGGAAAAATGACCAAAATACCCATGTGGGTCAAAATTTATTTTTTTTATCATTTTGGCTTAGAAATAGCTTAAAATCTTTTAGAACATGATATTTGGCAACGGTTACTCATAGTGGAAATGAGAAACTGATATTAAGCCTTGTGGGGTTTCGGGTTGACATTCAGGGTAATGAGTGTCCATTGGGACACCGCGGCGGTTATCACGGGCTCGAGGGGAGTACCGGGTCGTGACACGGACCATACAATACATTGGCGGGGTAGACCCTCGAGGGGGATGCCACAACTAACAAGACCGAGGAGCTCAGGTGAGAGATTCTTCCAAAAGACTAGTTGAATGAGCATTTGATAGGTCACCTCAAGATAGTTTGAGATCAATATGATCGAGTTGGTTTTTTCTTTCGAAGCTAATGATGTAAATGTTTATATATGGATGTAATTGGATATTTAATTTTATGGATCTAGATTTCTTATGGTAATCGTTGTTGGATGACCAATATTTTTCCATTTGCATTTGTCACGACCCAAATCCGAGGGTTCGTGATTGATGCACGAGACTAGTAGGCAAGCCCACCAAACTCGAGCAAGCCTTAATGTTCACAGCCATATAACACAAATGCCAAGGGATTTACATTTGAATATTCATAATAGTTTCAAATATGTTACGTTATCCTTAGCTTACAATCTATACAAATATTCATAAGGCCATAGATTGGCTAGTCAAATCAGGTTTTTAAATATCAACCCTTACATATAAATTCATATGGCATAGTGTGCCCACATACATAACCACAGCAAACAATATACGAAGGCTTGTGTCGGACTCAGCAGAGTAACCAAACGAAGGACCTATAGGATGCAAAAATCAATCTATCTATAGAAGACCCTTTCCACGCTCCTATTGTGGTCTATTTATCTGCACATGGTACACAAAAAGGTGAGCACTACAATACTCAGTGAGTGGTGCAGATCAACAAAATTATACATATATACATATCTTGAACACATATACATAATATATGCACCATTCGTGTATCTAGATGTTCAAGAAAACATCTCAAAATATAGGGCATATCATTATCCTTGTATTCTCCAATGTGAGGGCATGTTATCATCCTCAATGTCTCCAAAGATCACGACACAGTGCCGAAGCAACTAGTGAAAAATCATATCACGCACAGTGCCGAAGCAACTGGCCAAGAATTAGATCATTGACTAGGGTAATCTCTCGACAGTCGACATCATTTAGAGTAATCTCAATGTGTGGCATCAAAACACTTTAGTCAAGAATCACAGCCATGATTAATGCCACTGTCCTTGCTTAACATCATCCCTACAGGCACACACATAGTCGCAGAGGGATAAAAATCAACTCAACCACAAATTAGATCAACGTCCAAAATTTATCCCTTGAATGAAAACACAATTCCTCAAATAAGGCCATCATGCCTTTGTCATTAACATTTTCTGTATCAGACCTCAATTCACATTTGTCGAGCTTTAATCGTCTTAACCTTGGTTAGATTCTAGGTGTCTCTAAGTCTCCAAGGCATCATTCAATCAAATCATCTCAAAATATTAATCACCTAGGGTAATCTACTCTTAGGGGTTCCTCATAAGTTATAGACGTACCAGTCTAGGCACACACAGCATAGGCCAACCATGTGGCTCACATCGTAGCACACAAGCACACAATCCACAGTTTGGTTATTTAGCTTAGGCACTTATATCCAGGCAATCACTTTTATATATATATATATATATATTCATATATACACATACACATAAATCATGTGTTCTCTAGCCTAGGCATGTTCATTTAGGCTTACAAATAAAATCTAGTACCAGTGCAGCGCATCTTCCATGCATCATGCATTACATGCATTTTATTTAAACCCACTCATAGTGACAAATTGGAGGTACTCCTTGCCAGGCTTCGATCCTTAGCCTCCAATCATTGTCTAGATTTCCAATGTGTCGTTTTAACTCCTTTTCCCCCTTCAAACACATCAAAACAGCGAAACATTAATTATTCCTAGCTTTCGAAAAATGCCAGCTTTTGTACACTTTATCAATTCTTAGCAATCCAACCATGAAAGCTCAAATATTTCATTAATGAGCTATACCCATACCTCAGAAGCTAGATTGCATGAATCTTAGCTCCAAATTCTCTAATCTAAGCTAAAGAGAAAATTTACCAAATTTGGAGAAAATCATATTTTGATGTTATTAATCAATTAAATTGAAAAATAATCAATAAAAACGTTAAATCTTACCTCTAGAATGGTTTTCCAAGCTCCATATGGCCTTAAATGGCTCTAAACATCTTTTTGGGGTTAGGGTTTTTGGGTTCTTAGAGAGAAAGAGAAAAAGAGAGAGAGAGAAGGAGCTAAGAGAAAGAAATGAGGCGAAATGGCTTGACGCCTTTTTTTATTTTTCCCTTTTCTCTCTGATGCATCGATACATTTGCGCTAATTTCGAAGGAATGTATCGATATATGTATCCATACATTTCAAGTAGAATGGTCTTATGCATTTTCTACTTCAAATGTAACGATGCATGGCATCCTTGGCCAAATCTATCGATACATTCTTGAATGTATTCATCCAATCCCTCTAGAACACCCCATATTGTTCTTTCTACTAAGAATGTATGGATACATGGGGGTACGTATCGATACATTTGCTCTTGCAGGTAGTCTTAAGCTTTCAAAACTTCTAAAAATCCAAGTTCAACACTTTAAAATTATTCCTTGGTAATATCACACCTCAAATCATTCATTTAACTTGATCCCATACATATAAATTCACAACCATAACATCAAACTTAGATCAAAACATCAAACTATGGGATTTATCACATTTTCCTCAAAATTTGCTTAAGTGTTAATATTTACACTCTCAACACTTGTGTCACAACCCAAATTCCAAGCCATGACCGGCACATGGGCCTAATGGATGTAGTCCACTAAGCCCAAGCAAGCCTATTAATTTGACATGTTCATCATTCCATCATAACTACTAAGTCACATTTTATAACTTAGAATCAAATTAATACTACATATTGCCATCTCATACTGGCATACTAAACAAGTGTATATACATTGTCTACAACATGTATCTTAACAATTTACATTATGTTCGTCTATACACAACAAAAAAATACTCGACTTCTAGCGGAGGGACTCAGACGAATGTGCAGCTACTGAATGCAGAGACACCTACCAAAGATGGATACAAGTCTACAAGGACACCTCGTCCTAATTACTAGCTGCCTTGTGATCTAAAAACATGAAGTTGAAAACGGTGAGTATAAACCCAATGAGTGAACAAGGAAGGGAACAAGCAACAACAACAAAGGAGAATTTAAAATCATGATGCACTTGTTTCAAAACAATGCAATTTAGTTCCATTCATATTAAAAACCCCTCATCAAGCCCTTAAATGATTAATCATTTGAAAATCACGAACCCATACATAGCGAACCATTCGAAGAATGAATTTTCATTGCAGCAACGTTGGGATTTAGCTATTAATCGAATGAGGGTTTCTCAACTGGACGAGGGTTTCTCACTAAACCTCCCCATTTTAAACTTAACTCATTTAATCCTTAATGTTGGAAGTCCATGCTCCGATATGGTAGCAAAGAAGTGAAAGATAGGGTAGCAATTGGACAAGATAGGAGACCAAAATAAAAGGTTTTTTGCTGTAGCAAGATTCAATCTCGCTGTAGCAAAATTGTAACCCAGAAACAGAAAGTTTCTCGCTGCAATGAAATTTTGCTGATGAAATAGAGAGTTTTTTGCTACAACGAGATTCCTTTTCACTGTAGCGAGAAGCTACAGTGACTATCTCGCTGTAACGAGATTTGTTCTCGCTGCAGCGAGAACCAGCTCTGGTGAAGGCTCTCAAACCTAAGAGTTTCTCACTGCAGTGAGAATCATTCTTGCTGCAGCGAGATACAGGGCAGCAATGAAAATTTCTCTTTCTCCCAAAGAAAAACCACCTAGCTGAAATGTCCAAACCAACATGAAACACATGACAATTTTCCAAAGTTTAACATGTCAAGTTTCACATGCATTACAACCATATACCATTACTCATAAATTTCCTATAACACACATATTTACATATGTATATATGTATACGTATACCTATCATTATTATGCACATCATCCCATCATCATCATACACACCATCACATCATCATCATCACCAGCTCATGCTCACTCCCTACTAGCACATGGCTGGGTCATCACCGAGTTATGCGCACTCCCTACTAGCACATAACCGGGTCATCCTCGGCTTATGCACACTTCCTACTCGAACATAGCCGAGTCAATATAATTACACAACACTATATTCAAACATATATGTATATCAACATAATGCAGCCGCATATAAATCCATAATAACCACATGTAATAACATAAACCATTTCTCAAGAGCTTGTTCCCAAGGCATTCATTTTTTAGAAAAGTTTTATAAAATCATTCAAACATTTTGTACAAAACAGTCACATTCCTAAAATGATTTTGATAGGCAGTCCACTCACCAATTGATTGTAAAGCCTTTAGATGACTCTAATTCCCCTAATTGTCCAAATGAGATGATGGGGCTTCCTTAGAACTTAGGATCACATTAGCATAAGCAATAGGTCAATTCACACACTATGAAACCTAAAAGCTATCTTTTAGCTAGCTTTCAATTGCCACATTAAATGGCTATTTATGTTCACTATTTTAATTACTAAAAAATAATGAACATACTCAACAATAAAACAGCCCATAAATCCCAATTACTAACCATTTTCTATAGCTAAAAATTATGCTTACTTCATCACTCACCCTTGGGTTTCTTTGTAGTTGAATTCTCTTCCAATAGCTTCCAAATAAGTGGGGTAATTCTCTCTTTCTCTCTCTACAATGCCTAACTAGTGAGAGAAAGTATGGAAATAAACTTTACCAAGAGTTTTGAAGTGAGAGAGTGAAAGAATACTAGGGTTCTAGTCAAAAGGGCTCCAAAGTATGAAAACTAGAGCTAGAGAGAGAAAATTTTGTAAGCTACTTATCAAGCTTCCATTGAGGTTTTGAAGAAACGTGAGAGAGAAGAAGAAGAAGAAGACAAGTTGCTGGAAAAATGGGAGAAGAAGCTACTGGAAGAATGTATTTATAGGCCAAACTTATCCATTCCCTTAAAATTACCAAATTACCCCTCCACCAATTAACTTACTCTCCTCTAATCTTTCATGCAATCTTTTCGCTCTTTTGACATTGGGACAAGGTCCATAATGGTCTAAACATACTTGGATTCATGAAAACATAAAATTTTAACTCGAGGTGAAAAATAACCATTTTGCCCCTACCTTGAAAATTGTCAAAATTTTGGTTTCCTTTCCATTTTAACCCTAATTTCACCATCCATTTATGCCTTAGGCCTACTTAGACTGTAATATTGTTTAAAAATCTTACTTTTATGGGCTTACTGAGAAAATGACGAAATTACCCCTGATTAGGGATATCGCGTATACTTCCCTTTACGAGTCTATAAAGAACAAGGTCTCACAACTTGGCCGACATATTATATCATCAAAGTCCTCAAGACTTCACATATTCATAAATCATTCTTAATTTAATTGATTTACACCATAAATTGGGGGTGTTATAGCATTTGCATGATTCACATCATAAAGGCATAAAAAGAAACAATAATATTTATTTGTCAGCATTTATTTAATGAATTAATAGAACTCCAACTTATGAAAATGATTAAATAGAACAAAATTCCAAGTAGCCAAATTCCTCATAAATACAACACAAGGTTTCGCTCAAAGGTAATCGGGGGTTGATCAATCAAAAAGGATGGATAAAATCGACAAGAAGTAGGAGATAATGGGCCAGTTAGCTAAAATCTTGGAAATGATGTCCATTGATAAGGGAAAACAGGTGATGGGAAGTTCGAGTACACTAGAAAAGATACAACCTTCGAATACCAATGTGGAGCCTGCATATCCGCTAAGATTTACCCCACCCCAGATGAAAAACCCTCAAGCTCCTATGCCGCAAGTTGGCCCATATCCATTATTAGAAATGTTTGTGCCTATGGGACCATTTTCGACCTTTATTCAACCAAGGTTGACTGAGAGAATGAGTCCTTCGAATCCTATCTCTGTACTTGACTTGGATCATTCGAAGGAATAGGAAAAACTTAAGTGTTGTTCTTCTGAAACAAAAGACAACCCTAAAACTTGTTAAAAGTACGACCTACTAGAAGTGAGGTTACTCATGGTAGAAGAGATGGACATGTATTGTTTGATGGGCGTAATAGATCTTTTCCTTATACCGGATGTGGTCATCTCTCCAAAATTCAAAATTCTTGATTTTGAAAAGTATGGTGGTACAAAATGCCCAATCATGCATATCACCATTTATTGAAGGAGAATGGTTGCGTATACATATGATGACAAGTTCTTGATACCTTGCTTCCAAGATAGACTTATGAGGGTCATGGCAAAATGCTATGTCCAATTAGACCTCAACCAAATCCATACATGGAAGGACCTTGCTAGGGCGTTTGTGGGCCAATACAAGCATGTTATAAACATGGCCCTCGACCGCCTCTCTCTGCAAAATATGTAGAAGAAACCTAATGAAAGTGTCAAAGAATATGCCCAAAGGTGGAAGAATATGGCTTCTCAAGTTCAACAGCCTTTGACTGAAAGTAAGACCACTGTGATGTTTGTTAATACCTTGTAAGCACCTTATTATGAAAGGTTGGTCAATAGTGCTACAAAGAACTTTATGGATATGTTAAGTTTAGGAGAAATGATTGAGAGTGCAATCAAGCAAGGTAAAATGGGAGTAGATGATGCAACGAACATGAAGAAAGGGAACACTTTTAAGAAAAAAGAAAGAGAGACTTAGGCTATCTCTTCTAGACAACCATAATATGGGGTGTAAAATCTTTATCACCCATATCCTTCTTACCTTTGTTTCCTAGCAGTGAACAATGCCACCCAAAGACCATATCTATATCCACCAATGCGAAACACCTTGCCAAGCCCCTACCCTTATGCTCATATTCAACGAACACCTTGTCCAACGAATATTCACCCATTTACTTCCACACCTGATTTGGCTTCAGCCACTTACTTCTAGCTAATGAGTTAAGAGATTGACGGAAAAAGGAAGAAAAAGTGTAGTTTGAACCAATTCAAATATTGTACGTAAAGTTGTTCACTCAGTTGGTCATGAATCATATGGCGGCACTTTTATACATAGAACCATTAAAGCCCCCATTCCCAAGATGGTATGATGGCATTGCTCATTGTGATTATCATTATGAGGTTGAAGGTCACTCAATTGAGAATTGCATGGCCTTCAAACACAAGGTGCAAAGATTGATTAAGGCGAGTTTCTTAAATTATGAGAAAAAGCCAAAGCAAGGTGTTAGTGATAATCCGTTGCCAAATCATGCTTGAGCTAAGGTGAGTACTATAAAAAGGGTAGAGTACATTAAGAGGGATGTTCAAGAAGTTGAAACACCCATGGAAAAGGTCTTTAAAGCTTTAGTGAAAACCAACATGCTAGAAGTTTGGGCAAACTGTTCCTGCATGAATAGTTCAAAAAGAATCCAAAGACCTTATTGCTTGTATCATAAGGGATTTGTAGGCAATTCAATTCAAGATTGTTGTCTATTCCAAGAAAAGGTCAAAAGAATGATGGATGAATCATTGATTGAATTCTATATAAAAGTTTCAGAGCCATCAGTGAATGCGATAGTGGAGGAGTTAGTGCAGAATTGGTAACGTCAAATTAAGATAAGGCCTTTGACTATTTTTTATGAAGAAAAGGAGAAACCCGTTAAAGACAAGATGCTAGCAAAGGTCACGATTTAAGTCCCCAAACCTTTCCCTTACAAAAGTGACAAGACTATTCCTTGGAATTCAAATTGCAACATACAAGTCTCTAACATGGGAAAATGGGTAGCTACACCCCAAGATAGTTTTACAAATATAACTAGTGTTATAGGAATTACCCGTAATGGATGTTGTCATATACTAGAAGCTTTGGAGAATCTTAAAGAAGAGAAAGAGAAATAAAAGGAGCAAAGGTTGAGCAGAGATAAGATGTAACCTGTGATGTTTACAAATGATTTGGAAGGACCTATGACGGAAAAAGAGGCTGTGGAATTCTTGAAATTTATTAAGCATAGTGAATACAATGTGGTTGAACAATTGAACAAGTTGCTTAATCGTATCTCACCATTGTCTTTGCTTCTTAGTTTCGAACCACGCGAGAACTCTTTAATGAGGATTTTGAATCAAGCATATGTTGATCGTGACATATTAGTGGAAAACTTGAACTATATTAGGCAACATCATCTTTTTCAATGATGATAATTATGGCAACATATAAATAAATAATGATGGAAACAATAGAATAGAATATTTGGTTGAAAAAATGGGTTTAGCTAAAAAGTGAACATTTTATAGAAAAATAGATAAATACTTGGATCAAGTAATTAGGTAGAGAAAATAATAATGATAATCGTAAAATATTTATATAAGATATATATATATATATATATATGCAAAAAAATGAAAAAATAAGAAAAATAGAGAAATAATTAATATTTGATTATATGAATTTAGTTATGATATATGTATAGGGATGAAATAATAAAAAATGAGGAGGACAAAATGTCCAAATGGTGGAATAATAGGGATAATTAGTAATTAATATTGGAACTTGTTACATATCAAACACCATCATTGCGCCATTTAAATATCATGGCATATAAACATATCGTGTGTCTGAGTTTAAGTCCCGATGACAAGACTTCTCGAGGGAACTTGCGAAAGCAAGTACCTTCGAAAAATTTCCTAGGTGAAAGCATACATTCATGTCCCACCAACATGAAAATGCCTTCATGGGGAAATACCTTCATTCCCTAGTAAAGGGCTTTTGCTTGTGTTAAGGATTGCATTCATGAAAATATTGTTTTTACTTGCAAACGACTACCTTGCTGATTGGATTTACTTGTTAAACTTGCAAAGGTAAGTTTTCTTGAGTATTTCCTAAAGTGATAGAGTATTCCCATATCCTATCAATATGATAGGCGGATTTGGGAAATATCCTCAATAAAAAGTTTTTGTTTGGCATTATCTAGATTTTATGCCATGCATTTCGTAATTGCATCATGTGCATGTCACACTATTAAAACAGAATAAAATGTTTTAATTTGGTAATAAAATAAATAAACAATAATTAGGGAAACGTAAGAATAAAATCAATGGTTTAGGTTATAATAGGATAACATATGATTAAATGGTACCGTTTGTGGAACAAGCATCATAGGGGTGCTAATCCTTCCCCGTGCGTAATTGTACTCCTAAACCCAACTCTAAGAATTCGTAGACAAGTTTGTTGTTCTTTAGGTGGACCTAAAATCAATTTAGGACTCCATCAAGTAGAACAAATTTAATAGGTGGCCAATCGCACCTAGACAAAAAGGATTGGTGGCAACTCCTTATTCTTCCATGTCTAGTGATCGTGTTCTTGAACTCACATGTTATGACACTTGCCCATGGTCATCTTCATCATCATCAAGCTGTGGATGATGAGGTTGAACAGAAGCACCACTTGCACAGTTAGTGAAATGAGGAAAAACCCCTAAACCCTAAATATGTTAATAGAAAAAAATTATAAAACCCTAACAGTCAACCATAAACACATAAACCTTGAACCTTCAAAACAAGACAAAACAGTAAATTCTTACATTTAAATTAATGCTTTTTAGAATCTGACTAACAATCTAGCCTTCCAATGAATAAACTGCCTTTTACAATGAATGCTTTACGTTTTCCATTGACTTCATTGCCTTCTTGAGCTGAAGGCAATCCCAACTTTGCCTTCTCACAAGACGGCGCAAGTTACGGACTCTGAGTTCATTGTCATCAATTATCCTCTCCTTGCTCAACTGCGATAAAAGCAATTAATGTGTCAGTGGCTAGTCAAATAGGGAATTAGACAATTAAAAATTATTAATTCTATGTACTAATTGGAGGATTAGAACCAATGTTTGTCTCAAAGCGACCTTCCCTGTATGCATCTGAGGGCTAGAACTAAGAAGTGGAGAAGATGGACGTGCATTTGTTTAATCTTCGTGCTATGAAAAAGAAGATTGACTAACGATGAGATGCTCGATGCCCTCGAACATTAGCTAGGGGTGTGACTAGTCATTGTTTGGGCGTGCAATGGTGTGCCTCCGTTTATTGGGGCTAAATGCTCTTCCCTCCTTCAGCGCTCTCCTTCGTAGTCTTTGCTCAATACCCTAGTTGGTTTGATCCTCCATATGTCCTACTGGCACTTACTGTGCTCCCTCATATAAATAGACCACTATGTTTGACCAATATTCCTGTATAGCACCTCCAGTGTGAGTGCCAACGTTTTGTGTGCCCACAATTACAAAATACGTATCTTGTCATTAGTATTCGAAAATAGTATACAGATGAACAGTCTTGATATGTAGGTTTGCACTCACCTTTTGACCTGACTCCAAGAGTTACATTGCTTTATAGAACTCTTTTGGTTTCTGATTACACTTCCAACTACACATATGTGGGTAGATGTTTCATTGAGATGACCGAGAGCTATTAAATTTTGAAATGCTGGGGTAGCCTTAATTGCCTAAAACTGCAACTCGATTGTAAACATTATAATTACTTAACTAATGCTTCATATGCCACCTTAAAATATGTTATGTACAAAAGTAAAAGCCCAAATTTTAAAAAATTATGGTGCAGTACCTAGATCACCCAAGGAAAACCATACAAGTTGTAGCGTAAATAATCTTACTTATCGAAGGTTTCAGGAAGAACTTCAAACCACTTCAATAAGTAGTCCTCAGTTAGCCTCCATACATAGTGACCCCATGGGATGGCACTCAAGCATTAATGTCCTCATCCAAAGCCAACAGCCAAAGCGTCACCGGTCATTGGTAGTTTTGGCCTAATAAAATATTATTCGCCATCAAGATGAGTGCCATTTTCGTTGCGTCTCCTGATTGCTCAAAGTTGCCTCCCCGAAATGTATCAAGTAACTCCTATAAGTTCAAATTAGGATGACTATTTGTCACCACCCAAATTTTGAGCCATGACCGGCACATGGACTCAATGGACATAGTCCACTAAGCCTAAGCAAGCCTATCCATGTGACCTGTTCATTATTCCATCAAAGTTACTAAAGTCACATTTCATAGTTTTGAATCAAAATAATGCTAATCATTGCCAACTCGTAGTGGCATTACCCATCAAAATATACATATATTATCTGCAACATGTATCTTAATAAATTACATCGGGTTTGTCTATACATCTCAAGAAGGAGACTCGATTTCTAGCGGAGAGACTCAGACGAAGGTACAGCTACTAATGCCGAGACACCTACCAAGAGTCGAATCTCAAGAATCTACGAGATTCTTTCTCACTGTAGCGAGAAACTTTCTGTTTTATGACCAAAATTTTCCCTGCAGAGAGATTCATTCTCTCTGCAACAAAAAACTTTTTGTTTTACACCTCATTTGGTTTAGTTGCTACCCTATTTTCCATTTCTTTGGTACCATAGTTGAGCATGGACTTCCAACATTAAGGAATAAATGAATTAAGTTTAAAATGATAAGGTTTGGCGAGAAACCCTTGGCTAGTTAAGAAACCCTCGGCTAGTTGATTATTTAAGTCAGGTGTCACTACAACAAAAATTTGTTCTCGCTGTAGCGAGGACCCATCAATTATTTGACTTGATTTGTACGAATGCTATTAAAGTTTTCACTCTCCAAATCCTTTGTTGAGCATGGACCTTTTTCATAAAGCGATTTACTCATGTTGGATTTACATGAGGGGTTTAATAAGAATTACAATAAATTGCATTGTTTTGAAAAATGAATGCACCATGATTTTGTTAAACATTCCTTATGCTATGCTTGTTCCCTTCTTGTTCACTCACTAGGTTTATACTCACCGTTTTCAACTTCATGTTTTCAGATCAAGAGGCAGTCGGTAACTAGGTCGAGGTGCCCTTAGAGATTCGTTTCCTTGGTAGGTATCTCGGCATTTAGTAGCCATACATCACTCGGGTCTCTTCGCTGGAAATCAAGTCTTTTTTTATATATATATAGACAAGTCTAATGTAAATTATTAAGATACATGTTGTAGACAATGTATATACACTTGTTGGTATGCTAGTATGAGTTGGTAAATGTTTAGTATTATTTTGATTCAAAGTTATGAGATGTGACTTAGTAGCTTTTGATTGAATGATGAACATGTCAGATTAATAGGCTTGCTTGGGCTTAGTGGACTATTCCATTAGGCCCATGCGTCGGTCATGGCTCGGAATTTGGGTCGTGACACATAAAGTCTGGTTCCATACCTCAATACCCCATTTGTGCCTTTAGTAAACATCTTTCCTTTCCTTCCTTGAGGACCCTCTAAGGCCTTAGTTACGAACTCATCTTTACTTTGTGCTTCTTTGATTCGGTCCATTAAGATAGGCCTCACTCAAAAATGTGCTAGCAATGCATTTGTCTCCGCAACTTCGAAATGCACACCCATGTCTCCCAAGCTAAACATTTCTGTAATCAAGAATCTCCTATGTGTGGAAATATGTGCCAAGCTTCCCATCGATTTTCGACTCAAGACGTTTGCCACTACATTTGCCTTACCGGGATGGTAAAGAATAGTACAATCATAATCCTTTAGCAACTCCATCCATATACGTTGCCACAAGTTAAGATCCCTCTGTTGAAATATGTACTTTAAACTTTTGTGGTCCGTGTGTATCTCGTAAGTCTCACCATACAAATAATATCTCCAAATCTTTAAGGCAAACACGATTGTTGCCATCTCCAAATCGTGTGTGGGGTAATTCTGCTCATGCCTTTTAAGTTGCCTTGATGCATACGCAATCACCTTCCCATGCTGCATTAGTACACCCTCTAAACTAACCTGCGATGCATCACAAAATACCGTATAACCCCCTGTGCCTTACGGTAGGCTTAATACTGGAGCTGTGGTGAGACATGCCTTAAGCTTGTCAAAGCTATTCTCATAAGCATCTGACCACTCAAATTTTGTATCTTTACGTGTCAACTTAGTTAGAGGAGCTACTATTTTGGAGAAGTCCCTCACAAATCGATGATAGTAGCTAGCTAAACCCAAAAAGCTTCTAATATCTGTAACTGATGTTGGCCTTGGCCACTTTTCCACTGCCTCAACTTTCTTTGAATCAACTTGTACCCCATTGTTAGATACCACATGTCCCAAGAATGCAACGCTTTCAAGCCAAAACTCACACTTGGAAAACTTGACATATAATTGATGTTCTCTCAAAGTTTGGAGCACTATCTTAAGATACTGTTCGTGTTCCTCCCTACTCCTTGAGTAGATCAAGCTGTCATCAATAAACACCATCATGAACTTGTCCAAATAGGGCTTGAACACTCTGTTCATCAAATCCATAAAGGTCACAGGGGCATTCGTAAGCCCGAAAGACATCACCAAGAACTCATAGTGCCCATATCTTGTTTGGAATGCAATCTTGGGTATATCTTCATTTCGAATCTTCAACTGATGGTACCCAGATCGCAAATCTATCTTAGAGAAACATTGTACTCCTTATAGTTGATCAAATAAATCATCTATTCTTGGAAGAGGATACTTATTCTTCATTGTCACTTTATTAAGCTGTCGAAAATCAATGCACAATCTAAGTGACCCATCTTTCTTCTTCACAAATAGCACAGGTGCTCCCCATGGTGAGATAGGACGGATAAAGCCTTTATCCAATAAATCTTCTAACTGATCCTTAAGCTCTTTAAGCTTCGCAGGTGCCATTCTATATGGGGGTATTGATATAGGTCTAGTGTCGGGAATCAAATCTATGCAAAATTCAATCTCTCATTCGGGAAGCAAACCTGGTTGTTCCTCAGAAAATACATCCATGAACTCATTCGCCATTGACACTTGGCTTATATCTCTAACCTTCGCTTGAGTATCCCTTACAATAGCCAAGTAACCTAAACAACCTTGTCGTAATAACCTTCAAGTAGACATGATAGATATCAAATTGGTTGGAGCATTACTCCTATCCCCTTGTATATTAAATGATGATTCACCAAGAAAATCAAATCTAACCAATTTATGATAGCAGTCCACACTGGCATGGCAGGGTGATAGCTAATCCATCCCCAAGATCACATCAAAGTCTAAGGTGTCTAACACCACTAGATTCACGAAGTGTCTTTGTCCTTAACTCGCACTACACAAGACTCATATTCCCATTCAACACAAATACCTCCTTTAAATGAGTAGACACCACTAATTGTTCCTCTCTCCTAACACGAGTTTTACCCAAACGAGATGCAAAGCATGGAGAAATAAAAGAGTGGGTAGCACCAGGATCAAACAATACTCGAGCATTCATATTACAAACTGAGAGAATACTTGATACCACTGCATTGGATGTCTGGGCCTCCTGTTGTGTTAAAGCAAACATTCTTGCTTGACCCCTACCGATGGAACTCTGACTTCCAGACCTAGAGGGCCTGCCATGAGAGGAAGTAACAGCACCTCTCCCTATTGATCCGCTAGCCTCTCGGTCAGATGAGGCTACTACTGAAGAAGCGGACAAGCTGGCTGGGTAGAGTTGGGAGCAGAACCTTGCGATTAACAAGCCATTGGACAATTCCTTCTAATATGTCCAGGTTGACAACATAAGAAACAAACTCCCATAGCATGAAGGAATTTTCCTCTATGCTGTCCTCCACAAGCATTACAACGATGAATAAGTTGACTTCCTTGCCTCGAATCTTGCTGCTTTCTAGCACTGAAGGTTCTCTGTCCCGTCACAATACTAGCACTAGGTGAATCACTCCCCTGCTGGGTAATCATGAGTCCCTCTGTGGACCATGACTGCTTGAAGACGAAATACCACCGCTGAAATCTCTGTGACCTTGATAACCCTCTATTTTGGCCCTTTTTACTTTATCCCTCGTAGCCCTACTTTCAGTGGTCCTCATCTCAATCCGTTGAGCGTAATCCACTACTACGAAGTAGGTATTGAAATCTCGGGATGCCACAGCCCTAAACAACGGCTCTATTAGCCCATCCACAAACCTCTGAATCTTTATTTCCTCAATAGAAACTAGATAGGGCGCATACCAAACCAGTTGCTTGAATTTGATGTCGTATTCTGACACCGTCATACTCGAGGTCTATACCAAAGCCTCAAACTCTCTAGCTCTAGCATTACGTATACTGAGTGGTAAGAATCAGTCTAAAAAGGCTACGCTAAACTCACTCTAAGTCAACAGTGCTGCATCCGTTGGTCTGCCTTTACATAGAAAACCCACATTGTTTAATCAGAAGGTGGCTAGCTCGATTGATCGAACACTGGAACATCCCAAGGCTTTACAAATCTTCTCCATCTTATCTAAGAAAACCTGGGATTTCTTCGATGCATCATACCCTGAAAATGATGGAGGCTTAAGCTTGAGAAAATAAGAAAGAGAAATCTTTAGATAACCCCTCTCAACCTCATGATGTTGGTGGTCGGCCTGTCCTTGGGAGCTAGGGGATTCTTGTACTGTAGGTCTCCCCTCTACTATCCTCTTTATATCATCCATACGGGGTCACCATCATCTCTACAACCCGGTTGACTCCCTGTAGGCCTGCTGCCAAATCCTCAATGGTAGTGCCCCGGGTTGGTTTTCTATCTACATCACCCGAAGACTGTCCCTCCTTTCGCCTACTCACAAGCGTATCCACCCTCACTGGCCTAGTGGCCTTGCCACGTCTACCTCGACCCCTAAAGGTGGATGCTTGTGGCTTATCTGTCATGTCATTAGGGGCATCTTGCTCCCCCATCCATCTTGAGGCAGCTCGTGTCTTAGGCGGCATTCTTACCTAGACAAGAGCAAACACCTATTATTAAACACATTTTTCTATAATCATATATAAAGGAAATGGTGGTTTCTAAGATAAGGAATTTATACGGTCCCTTGGTTGTAAAATGTACCGTGGTTCAAACTTCACAACTAAAGTTTCCACATAAAGATCCAACACTCTGATGGACCAACAAAAGGAAGTCCTACGACCTAAACAACCTAGGGCTCTGATACCAAGTCTGTCATGACCCAAATCCTGAACCATGATTGGAGCATGGACTCAATGGACATAGCCCACTAAGCCCAAGAAAGCCTATCCATGTGACCTGTTCATTATTCCATCAAAGTTACTAAAGTCACATTTCATAGTTTCGAATCAAAATAATGCTAATCATTGCCAACTCGTAGTGGCATTACCCATCAAAATATACATATATTGTCTGCAACATGTATCTTAATAAATTACATCAGGTTTGTCTATACATCTCAAAATGGAGACTCGATTTCCAACGAAGAGACTCAGACAAAAGTACAGCTACTGAATGCCAAGACACCTACCAAGAGTCGAATCTACGAGGACACATCGACCTTGTTATCGACTGCCTCCTGATCTAAAAACATGAAGTTGAAAACGGTGAGTACAAACTCAGTGAGTGAACAAAAGAAGGGAACAAGCAAACGAGAAGGAAAGTTTAAAGAACTCATGATGCATTTATTTGCAAAACAATGCTATTTAGTTTCATTGTTATTAAAACCTCTCATGTAAACCCCACATGAGTAAATCACTTGATGAAAAGGGTCCATGCTCGATAAAGGATTTGGAGAGGGAAAACTTTAATAATAGCAGTCATGCAAATCAAGTCAAGTAAACGACGGGTCTAACTGCAGCGAAAAGGCATTCTCATTACAGCAAAGTATGGCTCAATTATTTGCGGGACAAGGGTTTTCTCAATTGGCCGAGGGTTTCTCTCTAAACCCCTCATTTTTGACTTAGTTAATTAATTCCTTGATGTTGGAAGTCAATGATTCACTATGGTGTTAAAGGGGCAGAAAATATGGCAAAAATCAATAAGGTAGTTAAGTGGGACAAAAAGTTTCTCACTGCAGCGAAATTTGACTGGCCAAATAGAGAGTTTCTCACTACATCGAGAATCAGGTCCGGTAAAAACCCTCACAACCCAAGAGTTCCTCGTTGCAGGGAAATTGAATCTCGCTGCAGCGAGAAACAGAGCACCAAGAAAAAGTTTTCATTCCCCTCAAGAAAAGGCCATCCTGCTGAAATGACAAAAGCAACATGAAACACATATAAATTCTCAAAATTCAACATGTTAAATTTTTACATGCATTACAACCATACACCATATACGTATATATATATATATATATATTAATCATCATGCACACCCTCCCATCATCATAAGCTCATATGCATTCCCACTAGCACATGGATGGGTCAGCATCGGCTTATGCGCACTCTAACTCACACATAACCGAGTCAGCATCGGCTTATGCGCACTCCCATTCGCACATAGCCAGGTCAACATTGGCTTATGTACACTCCTACTCGCACATAGCCGGGTCAATATCATTACTCAACATTATTCGTATATATATATCATCATAGTATAGGAGCACATAAGTCTGTCCTTTTTCACATTTCACATTTTCTCAACATCAAAATATTTTATCAAGGGCTTGTTCCCCGGCACACATCATTAAAACAAAGTTGAAATAAATCATTCAAATGTGTCATACAAATACAATTATATCTCTCAAAACGATTTTGAAATGCAAGTTCACTCACCGGTATTTGGTTGAACCTTTAGTAGATTCTAACTTTTCTAATTGTCCAAATGGGACGTTAGGGCTTCATTGGAACCTATCATCACATTAACATGACAATTAACTCAATTCTCAAAATTACAAGTTCTACAAGCTATCACCTACTAGTTTCCAAATGCCATTAAATGACTATCCATTTTCACTATCCTAATCACTCCAAAGTGAATTTACAAGCTTAACTACCAAAACACCCACAAGTCTAAACACTAATCATTTTCAACACTAAAAATCAATTCTAATTCACTACTCACCTTGGTAGTTTGTAATTGAAATTCTTTCCAAAAACTTTCATGCTAATATTAAAGCTCCCTTTCTCTCTCTAAAACACCTAGCTAGAGAAAGAAAGTGTGAAAATAAGATTTTTCAAGGGTTTTAAAGTGAGAAAGTGAAAGAGTACAAGGGTTCTATGCAAAAGTGCACAAAAGCTAGAAATTTGGAGCTATTTTAAGGAAGGTTTTGTAGCTTTCATATCAAGCTTTCATGGAGGATGAGAGGAAGAAGAAGAAGAAAAGCTATTGGAGAATGAAGAAGTTGCTAGAAGAAAGAGATATTTATAGCTCAAGCTTATCCACTCCACTTAAATTACCAAAATGCCCTCACAAGTTAGCTTGTTCTCCTCTAATCCTTTATGCAATCTTTTCACTTTTTTGACACTAGGACAAGGTCCATAATGGTCTAGAAATGATCGAGTTCATGAAAACTTAGAAATTTTGACTTGAGGTGAAAAATGACCATTTTGCCCCTATCGTGGAAATCATCATTTTTATTTCCTTTGTCATTTTACCCATATTTTCATCATTCATTTATGCCTTAGGCCTACTTAGGGCTTAGTATTGTTTAAAACTTACTTTTAGGGGCTTACTAAGAAAATGACGAAATTACCCCTGATCAGGGATATTGCGTCTACTTCTATCTATGAATCTATAAAGGTCAAAGTCTCACAAAGAGCCACTTCGAGTGCAAGGTGGACAAATTTTGTAAGCCTTTTTTTGTCATTAAACTGCCCAATTCTTGAATTCTATAAAAGCGAATGGCTAGTTTACAAGAAAAAAGAAGAATGGATTGCAAGACTCTGAAGATTGATGCCTAAAATGCAATGATGTATAAATGCGGAGATGAGCTGTGGGTATCGCTGATGGGACCTTGAGGAGAAATTAGTTACGCTCTAATAATGGTGCAAAGGTAGTTTTGGTTCGAACAATTTGTGCTCATGACCCACTAGCTTAATTAGTTAGAATTCATTTGTGGAAAGCCTAGAACTTTGAAGAAGATTCAAGAAATAGTACAAGCTTGGAAAAAAGATAAGTTAGATGGATTGAGGAAAGTTCATTGATGAGGTCATCGTAGAATATCTAGCCTAGCATGCCGAAAGAGTAAAAGATGTCATGTGCTGTCTAGAAGATGCATCTAGACTCCTTGTTGGTCCAAAGTCGCATGATGTTCTCCTTGAAAGTGAATTGGCTAGAAGAAAACTCTAGACAGAAATGACAACGATGAAAAGTAGATATGAAGCTGAGTTAGAAGAGGTAAAGAAGAAAGCCTCGAGGAAAGTTCAAAGACCTCAAGATGAACGGGATGAGTGAAAGAGCAAGTTTGAAAATTTGAATGCAACATGTTCATCTTTGGTCATTGAGATTCGAGAAATGCACACTGTCAATGATACTTTGTAAAACAAGGTGCAATTGCAAGAGCAAACCATACAAGAACTCAAGAATGATTACAACCTAATTGAGACAACCATGGAGGGATACAAAAGGCAATATGAAGTTGTAAGGCTGAAATACCTTTATATGCGATAGATGGGAAATTTGTAGGAGAAAGACCTCCAAAGGAAACACACTGAAATGGAATGGATACTGATGCAGATAAGGGAAGTAGCTTTTAAAGCAAGGGAGATGGCTAACAAGACGGAGGAGCTCAGGTGAGAGATTCTTCCAAAAGACTAGTTGAATGAGCATTTGATAGGTCACCTCAAGATAGTTTGAGATCAATATGATCGAGTTGGTTTTTTCTTTCGAAGCTGATGATGTAAATGTTTATATATGGATGTAATTGGATATTTAATTTTATGGATCTAGATTTCTTATGGTAATCGTTGTTGGATGACCAATATTTTTCCATTTGCATTTATCATGACCAAAATCTGAGGGTCCGTGATTGATGCACGAGCCCAGTAGGCAAGCCTACCAAACCCAAGCAAGCCTCAATGTTCACAGCCATATAACATAAATGCCAAGGGATTTACATTTGAATATTCACAATAGTTTCAAATATGTTACGTTATCCCTAGCTTACAATCTATACATGTCACGACTCGAAACCTCTCTCTGGCCCATGACAACCGTCGCGACGTCCTGATTAACACTCATTACCCAAAATGTCAACCGGAATCCCGCAAGGCTTACATATCAGTTTCTTTCCTTTCTTGTAAGCAATCATTGTTAAACATTCCATTTTAAATAATTACTGATCGTTTTCGGCTCAAATAAATCAAAAGATAAATTTTAAAAAGGATTTATAGATAAATATCACTATTCAAAACATTGATTAAAATATAGCATTTTTTTATATAAAACAATATTTATAAAAACATGTGTAAGAAATCTTTTGTAACGTGTAAGTAAAATAAATTCACACATACAAAAATTTACAAAGTTATAATGTACAATAATGGTTACAATGACATGTGGCCCAAAATACACCCAGTGTTAGTGTTAGAAACCTACTGTCTGTGTGGTAGAGATGTCAACTAGAATCCTCGACAAAATAGGGTATCCACAAGCTACCACAGACCTGAAATGTTTGGAAAGGAGGTGGGTGAGATTTTGCAATCCCAATGAGTAAACAGACATTATCATAAATATCTAAAGGCGAGTAACATGGAGGCAAGTTTAAACAACAAATCACAAACCATTTCATAATGTTTTCAATTTATTTCTTAAACCATAAATATTTGTAATTTACCAAAACAGTTATTAAGGCTTATGTCTTTTATTAAAAAACAAGGCTCAAGCCAAAACTAATCCTCGGGGATACCTTGGCCAAGGCATCTAACCGAGTCCGCCAAGATTGTTATAACATTTACATGTGAAACATATTTTTTATTTTTAAAACAAGTCGTTCCGTGGTGTTGGCCGAGTTTCACATTCACGTGGGGGTTCGACGTAAAGTGAGCTCTAATACTACCCCGGGAGTTACCCTCCTCGCCTCTACAACCAGAGTAACTATATAATCGGGTTTACCGCGCCCCTCTAATAGGCAGTCCACGAAAACCCGTCACTGCAGTGACTAACTCACCAATTTTAATAAAAATTCGACAATATAATGTGGCTTTTATTTATTTATTCAGCCTGCATAGTAAAAACAGCTTACATAAATTTCCCAATACACTTACAAAATATAGCCACATATACATATATCTCATAAGCCATTCATAGGAAAATATATAATTTTCAAGACAGTTAATAGCCTCCAATTACTCAATTTCATAATCAATACAATATATCTTTATTTGTCACATTTATTTCTAAAACATAAAAAATTCCTTTTTAATCTCGTTTTCATTTCATAAAATACATAAAGAGCATTTAAAAATAAACTCTAGATAATTTACAATAATAATAAGTTTACTCACCATTTGTACAAACTAAAAACTTTCTATGTGCCCCGATAACTACTCATCGGGTATGATTTCCTTGCCTTTACCGGAAGGCTCTCCTCCTAGACACATTGCAAAAAATTACTCAATTCATCACATTAATGCTAAATCACTATATATTTGACTTAAATCCTATACTAATACATGGTATGAAATGCAATAGCCAAAAACGGCTTAAACGCAGTATTAACCTATTTTTGGCACTTTACCCGTTAAATTGCTAACGCGCCCCATTGTAGCTCTAAATCATCCCATTCTCTCTCCAACATTTCTAACCATTAAATATCAGTCAATAACCTTTTAAAATCACCAAAATCAGTTCACTTTCCTCCTTGGAAAATTCAGCCAAAAATGGGACATTAACTCGGTAAATTTTCTACTTTGTTTTTGTATCACATTTAACCATTTTTCATCATTTTCTCTTCATTTCTCTTAGAATAAAAATCAGATCATCATCATTGTACCTCATTGCAGATTCGGCTAAGGGTGGGTGTTGTGAAAATTTAATGCTTTCTTACCCAATTTAATTTCTAAACACATTTAACTAACCAAAACTATCAATTTAACTAAAAATCAAAACCTAAAAATTTCAATTTCTACCCCCTTGAAATTCGGCCAGGCCTTGATGTCACTTTTAGATCTCTCTCCTCAAGCATGATAAATGGAAACAAAGGCATAGGAAAGGTAGAAATCAAGCTAAAGTCGAAAAATATTACCGTTAGAAGCGTAAACGGGTGAAAAACGTGATTTCCCCTTTGAATTTTTCTAGTTTCCCTTTGTTTTCTTTCTTTTCTTCATTTCCTCTCTATTTCCTCTCTTGTTCTCCCTTATGGCCGGCCATCACTTAAAAAGGGGTTTAAATGGGGTGACTTTTCATTAAAATAATATTAAACTATTAAAAAATGCCATATGTCACTTTCCCATTGGTCTGTTTTTTAAATTTCATCCATTTGTTTCTAATTTGATTCGGCCAAGGGTGGGTGTTGTGAAAATTTAATGCTTTCTTGCCCAATTTAATTTCTAAACACATTTAACTAACCAAAACTATCAATTTAACTAAAAATCAAAACCTAAAAATTTCAATTTCTACCCCCTTGAAATTCGGGCAGCCCTTGATGTCACTTTTAGATCTCTCTCCTCAAGCATGATAAATGGAAACAAAGGCATAGGAAAGGTAGAAATAAACCTAAAGTCGAAAAATATTACCGTTAGAAGCGTAAACGGGCGAAAAACGTGAATTCCCCTTTGAATTTTTCTAGTTTCCCTTTGTTTTCTTTCTTTTCTTCATTTCCTCTCTATTTCCTTTCTTGTTCTCCCTTATGGCCGGCCATCACTTAAAAAGGGGTTTAAATGGGGTGACTTTTCATTAAAATAATATTAAACTATTAAAAAATGCCATGTGTCACTTTCCCATTGGTCCGTTTTTAAAATTTCATCCATTTGTTTCTAATTTGATTCAGCCAAGGGTGGGTGTTGTGAAAATTTAATGCTTTCTTGCCCAATTTAATTTTTAAACACATTTAACTAACCAAAACTATCAATTTAACTAAAAATCAAAACCTAAAAATTTCAATTTCTACCCCCTTGAAATTCGGCCAGCCCTTGATGTCACTTTTAGATCTCTCTCCTCAAGCATGATAAATGGAAACAAAGGCATGGGAAAGGTAGAAATCAAGCTAAAGTCGAAAAATATTACCATTAGAAGTGTAAACGGGCGAAAAACGTGAATTCCCCTTTGAATTTTTCTAGTTTCCCTTTGTTTTCTTTGTTTTCTTCATTTCCTCTCTTGTTCTCCCTTATGGCCGGCCATCACTTAAAAAGGGGTTTAAATGGGGTGACTTTTCATTAAAATAATATTAAACTATTAAAAAATGCCATGTGTCACTTTCCCATTTGTCCGTTTTTAAAATTTCATCCATTTGTTTCTAAATTTTCACCATACACTTGTCCCACATATCCATAGCTTAGATAAAATTCTCAGACTTATCCAAAGTCTTGGTGGAGTATTTTTTAAAATTTACACTTTTGCCCCCGTCAAAGTCGAAAATTACATTTTTGCCCCAAAAATTGAAAAATTGCCCATAGACATATTTTTCATCCCTTATACTCATACCATTCTCCAATTTGTCAAATGTGATCTAAATTTGCTCAAAATCTCAAATTTTGTCTACGGGTGGAAAAATTACGGTTTTGCACCTGAACATCAAAATTTTCAATTTTTCCCCAAGTGAACCCTCGAACTCCGAACAATCATTTTTAGTCATTCATTGACTATAAAATATTAAATTTCATCCTAAGATTCCTATTTGAACTAGTTCGAGTTTAAATCAATTCAAGTGTACCGTTAGGTACAATACTAGGTTTCGTCTATTCTTAGGGACTTTTCTAGCATAATAACATGCTACTCAGTGTATGTTATGACATGTATTTATAAGGTCGGGTTTTACAATACAAATATTCATAAGGCCATAGATTGGCCAGTCAAATTAGGCTTTTAAATATCAAACCTTACATATAAATTCATATGGCATAGTGTGCCCACATACATAACCACAGTAAACAATATACGAAGGCTTGTATCATAAGGGATTTGTAGGCAATTCAATTCAAGATTGTAGTCTATTCTAAGAAAAAGTCAAAAGAATGATGGATGAATCATTGATTGAATTCTATATAGAAGTTTCAGAGCCATCAGTGAATGCGATAGTGGAGGAGTCAGTGCAGAATTGGTAACGTCTAGTTAAGATAAGGCCTTTGACTATTTTTTATGAAGAAAAGGAGAAACCCGTTAAAGACAAGATGCCAACAAAGGTCACGATTGAAGTCCCCTAACCTTTCCCTTACAAAAGTGACAAGACTATTCCTTAGAATTCTAACTGCAACATACAAGTCTCTAACATGCGAAAATGGGTAGCTACACCCCAACATAGTTTTGCAAATATAACCAGTGTTGTAGGAATTACCCGTAATGGATGTTGTTATATACTAGAAGCTTTGGAGAATCTTAAAGAAGAGAAAGAGAAATAAAAGGGGCAAAGGTTGAGCGAAGATAAAATGTAACCTATGATGTTTACAAATGATTTGAAAGGACTTGTGACGAAAAAAGAGGCTGTTGAATTCTTGAAATTTATTAAGCATAGTGAATACAATGTAGTTGAATAGTTGAACAAGTTGGCTAATCATATCTCACCATGGTCTTTGCTTCTTAGTTTCGAACCACACGAGAACTCTTTAATGAGGATTTTGAATCAAGCATATGTTGATTATGACATATCAGTGGAAAACTTGGACTATATTGGGGAAAATTTCAGTGGGCAACATCATCTCTTTCAATGATGATAATGATGGCAACATATAAGTAAATAATGCTGGAAACAATAAAATAGAATATTTGGTTAAAAAAATGGGTATATCTAAAAAGTGAACATTTTATAGAAAAATAGATACATACTTGGATTCAAGTAATTAGGTAGAGAAAATAATAATGATAATGGTAAAATATTTATTTAAGACATATACATATGCAAAAAAATGAAACAAATAAGAAAAATAGAGAAATAATAAATATTTGATTATATGAATTTAGTTATGATATATGTATAGGGATGAAATAATAAAAAATAAGGAGGACAAAATGTCCAAATGGTGGAATAATAAGGATAATTAGTAATTAATATTGGAACTTGTTACATATGAAACACCATCATTGTGCCATTTAAATATCATGGCATATAAACATATCGTGTGTGTGAGTTTAAGCCCCGATGAGGAGACTTCTCGAGGGAGCTTGCGAAAGCCAGTACCTTCAAAAAATTCCCTAGGTGAAAGCATACTTCATGTCCCACCAACACAATTGGAGGGCTCAAAGAATGTCCTTAGTAAAGGGCTTTTGCTTGTGTTAAGGATTGCATTCATGAAAATATTGTTTTTACTTGCAAACGACTACTTTGCTGATAGGATTTACTTGTTAAACTTGCAAAGGTGAGTTTTATTGAGTATTTCCTAAGGTGATAGAGTATTCCCATATCCTACCAATATGATCGGCGGATTTGGGAAATATCCTCAATAAAAAGTTTTTGTTTGGCATTATCTAGATTTTATGCCATGCATTTTGTAATTGCATCATGTGCACGTCACACTATTAAAATAGAATAAAATGTTTTAATTTGGTAATAAAATAAATAAATAATAATTAGGGAAACATAAGAATAAAATCAATGGTTTAGGTTATAATGGGATAACATATGATTAAACGGTACCGTTCATGGAACAGGCATCATAGGGGTGCTAATCCTTCCCCGTGTGCAACCGTACTCCTAAACCCAATTCTAAGAATTCGCAGACTAGTTTGTTGTTCTTTAAGTGGACCTAAAATCAATTTAGGACTCCATCAAGTAGAACAAATTTAATAGGTGGCCAATCGCACCTAGACAAAAAGAATTGGTGGCAACTCCCTATTCTTCCATGTTTAGTGATCGTGTTCTTGAACTCACACACTATAACACTTGCCCATGGTCATCTTCATCATCATCAAGCTGTGGATGATGAGGTTGAACAAAACCACCGCCCTGCACAGTTAGTGAAATGAGGAAAAACCCCTAAACCCCAAATATGTTAATAAAGAAAAATTATAAAAACCATAAACAGTCAACCATAAACACATAAACCTTGAACCTTCAAAACAAGACAAAAACAGTAAATTCTTACATTTAAATTAATGCTCTCTAGAATCTGACCAACAATCTAGCCTTCTAATGAATAAACTGCCTTTTACAATGAATGCTTTACGTTTTCCATTGACTTCATTGCCTTCTTGAGCTAAAGGCAATCCCAACTCTGGCTTCTCACAAGCCGGTGCAAGTTACGAACTCTGAGTTCATCATCATCAATTATCCTCTCCTTGCTTAATTGCGATAAAAGCAATTAATGTGTCAGTGGCTAGTCAAATAGAGAATTAGACAATTACAAATTTTGAATTCTATGTACTAATTGGAGGATCAGAACCAATGTTTGTCTCAAAGCGACCTTCCCTGTATGCATCTGAGGACTAGAACTAAGAAGTGGAGAAGATGGACGTGCATTTGTCTAATCTTCGTGCTATGAAAAAGAAGATTGACTGACGATGAGATGCTCGATGCCTTCGAACATCAGTTAGGGGTGTGACTAGTCATTGTTTGGGAGTGCGATGGTGTGCCTCCGTTTATTGGGGCCAAATGCTCTTCCCTCTTTCAGCGCTCTCCTCCTTAGTCTTTGCTCAATACCCTAGTTAGCTTGATCCTCCATATGTCCTACTGGCACGTACTATGCTCCCTCATATAAAGAGACCACTATGTTTGACCAATATTTTTGTATAGCACCTCTGGTGTGAGCTCCAACATTTTGTGTGCCCACAGCTACAAAATACATACCTTGTTATTAGTATTTGAAAAATAGTATACATATGAACAGTCTTGATATGTAAGTTTGCACTTACCTTTTGACCTAACTCCAAGAGTTGCATCACTTTATAGAACACTTTTGGTTTCTGATTACACTTCCAACTACACATACGTGGGTAGATGTTTCATTGGGATGACCGAGAGCTATTAAATTTTGAAACGCTGCGATAGCCTTAATTGCCTAAAACTACAACTCGATTGTAAACATTATAATTACTTAACTAATACTTCATATGCCACCCTAAAATATGTTATGTACAAAAGTAAAAGGCTAAATTTTAAAAAATTATGGTGCAGTACCTAGATCGCCCAAGGAAAACCATACAAGTTGTAGCGTAAATAATCTTTGATTATCGGAGGTTTTGGGAAGAACTTCAAACCACTTCAATAAGTAGTCCTCAGTCAGCCTCCATACATAGTGACCCCATGGGATGGCATTCAAGCATTATTGTCCTTATCCAAAGCCAATAGCCAAAGCGTCACCCGTCATTGGTAGTCTTGGCCTAATAAAATATTAGTCTCCATCAAGATGAGTGCCATTTTCGTTGCGTCTCCTGATTGCTCAAAGTTGCCTCCCCGAAATGTATCAAGCAACTCTTATAAGTTCAAATTGGAATGACTATTTGTCACGATCCAAATCCCAAGCCATGACCGGCGAATGGACTCAATGGACATAGCCCACTAAGCCCAAGCAAGCCTATCCATGTGACCTGTTCATTATTCCATCAAAGTTACTAAAGACACGTTTCATAGTTTCAAATTAAAATAATGTTAATCATTGCCAACTTGTAGTGGCATTACCCATCAAAATAAACATATATTGTCTACAACATGTATGTTAATACATTACATCAGGTTTGCCTATACATCTAAAAAAGGAGACTTGATTTCCAACGGAGAGACTCAGACGAAAGTATAGCTGCTGAATGTCGAGACACCTACCAAGAGTCGAATCTATGAGGACACCTCAACCTAGTTATCGACTCCCTCCTGATCTGAAAACATGAAGTCGAAAACGGTGAGTACAAACTCAGTGTGTCAAGCTCGACCTTATAAAGTGCTTGCCATGTCCTTCATGTGATTGACAATATGCTTGCATACTTGGAAAACCCGAAAAATCGTCAAAAGTCGATATTGTACCAAATGGTACTATTAAGTTGAATTAAGCCTCGAACTAGTCTAAATAGAGATCTTAAGATGAAATTGAGAACTTTAAAACCCCAAAATGACTTAAAATGATGATTTGGAGTGCGAGGGCTGAATTTGAGTCAATTTGGAATTTTCATGTTCTAGGGGTAAAATAGTAATTTTGTCACCCGAGGACAAGATGGAAATTTTTAGAAAAGATTTTGATCACATTTGACTCATTGGAGTATGATTTGAGTTTGAGAAGAGAAAAATTTAAATTCTGACATTTTTGGAGTCCTAGGGGTAAAATTGTAATTTTACTAGTTTACGGGGGCAAAGTTTTAATTTTAGAATTTTACACCACCTAACACTTGTTATGCCCATCGATTTCAGCCATTAACATTTTACATTATGGATAATTGAAACATTTTATGTGGTGGAGAGAGATTGCTTAATGGATAAGTATTACACATGGACCAATGGAAACATGCCATGTGTCAAGCTTGGATTATTCTAGAATTTCCTTGTAAAATCTATTTAAAACTCTCTTAGTCTCACCCATATAGCCGGCCAAAGCATGAAGTGAAGAGGAAAGGAAAGAACACAAACCCTAGGAGGGAAAATTGAAGAAAAAGTTTGAGATTTCAAGGGATTAAGCTAATAAAGGTAAAACTTTGTGATTTTATCTTGTGATTTACACTACCCATGCTTTCTTTTTCATTTTCCATGCTTAGAACTCAAGTTTGCATGATGAACCCATGTTGGCCAAATTTGAGAGGAGAGGTTTTGAGCATTGATTTTGCTAGATTTCAAGCTAATTAAGTGTTTTTGGTTGTTTGGTAATGAAAAGTATCAAAATCTAGCAAGGAATCACTTTGTTCTTCACAAACTCACAAGAGGCCGAATTTTCTAGAGAGGATATTAAGGTTGAAATTGATGATATTTCATGATATTTTGGTGGTATTTAATGATTGGTGAGGCTAGAAATTTAATGAGAATTTTTGGCATGAAAATCTGAATTTTTACCTAATGTATAGACATGTGTGATTTATGGTTCGAACTGATAAATTGAATCATATTCACAGTCATTGAGGTATTTTAAGTATAATTGGAGTGTAGGAAGTGAAAGAAATCGATTTGGAGTTAAATTGGAGGTTTTAGCCAATTACACCGAGACTAGTGATAATTAGGTCGAATACCGTATTTAAACGGCTATTCAGACATTTTGCATCACATTTCGTGCATTCATATAGATTTATAGAGCCTGAAATAGTTTATGATAAATTGACTTAATTTATTGAAATTCGTGTCACGTATGATGTGTAGGTGGTGAGCCCTCTAATAAGGGTAAAGAGATTGTGCCCGAAGACCGGGAATAGGAGTATATCGAACTCCTAGTACAATGAGTAACCTTACTATCATCTTAATTATCTATAGTGGTTTTTATCCGATTTTGTGATTTTATGAAAAATGAGTTTAAATGGTAAATCTTTATCTTGTATAAGCAAAAAATGTAATTAAATGAAATGATTTTATAAATTATCTAGAAATTTAATGATGGCTTTGAAAATAGAGTAATTGGAGACCATTTGGTGTATTGTGAATTTGTGTTTCTAATTGATTGGCTTATGGCAATATTGGCATGAATAGTTGAATTGGCAAATATGCTAAAAATGTATGAACTGTTGATTTGCCTAGAGAGGTTGTAAAATAAAATAATTGCCATGTCATGCTATTGCAAATTTTGTTGAATTGGTGGGATATTAATTAGTCACTACAGTAGGGGGGTTCTATGGACTAGCCTTTTAGAGGGGCACGGTAAACCCATCATATTCTTACCTCGATCGGAGAGGTGCGTAGGGTATCTTCTAGGGTAAAGTTTAGTGTCACGACCCGGAACCTCCCTCGGGCCCATGACAACCGCCGCGACGTCCAAATTGACACTCATTACCCGAAATGCCAATCATAACCCCGTAAGGCTTACATATCAGTTTCTCGCCTTTTCTGTGAGCAATCATTTTTAAACATTCCATTTTAAACAATTTCCAATAGTTTTTTGCTCAAGTAAATCAAAAGACCAAAATATTTTTAAAAGATTTATAGATAAATATCACTATTCGAAATATTGATTAAAATATAGCATTTTTTTATATAAAACAATATTTATAGAAACACGTGTAAGAAATCTTTTGTAACGTGTAAGTATAATAAATTCACACATACAAAAATTTACAAAGTTATAATGTACAATAATGGTTACAATGACAAGTGGCCAAAAATACACCAAGTGTTGGTGCTAGAAACCTACTGTCTGTGTGGTAGAGATGTCAACTAGAATCCTCGACAAAATAGGGTATCTACAAGCTACCACAGACCTGAAATGTTTGGAAAGGAGGTGGGTGAGATTTTGCAATCCCAATGAGTAAACAGATATTATCATAAATATCTAAAGGCGAGTAACAAGGAGGCAAGTTTGAACAACAAATCACAAACCATTTCATAATGTTTTCAATTTATTTCTTAAACCATAAATATTTGTAATTTACCAAAACAGTTGTTAAGGCTTATGTCTTTTATAAAAGAAAATAAGGCTCAAGCCAAAACTAATCCTCGGGGATACCTTTGCCGAGGCATCTAACGAATCCGCCAAGGTTGTTATAACATTTACATGTGAAACACATTTTTATTTTTAAAACAAGCCGTTCCTTGGCGTTGGCTGAGTTACACATTCACGGGCGGTTCGATGTGAAGTGAACTCTAATACTACCCCGAGAGTTACCCTCCTCGCCTCTACAACCGGAGTAACTGTATAACCGGGTTTACCGTGCCCCCCTAATAGGCAGTCCATGGAAACCCGTCACTGCAGTGACTAACCCACCAATTTTAATAAAATTTCGATAGTATGACGTGGTTTTTATTTATTTATCTAGCCTGCATAGTAAAAACAGCTTACACAAATTTTCCAATGCACTTACAAAATATAGCCACATATACTTATATCTCATAAGGCATTCATAGAAAAATATATAATTTTCAAGACGGTTAACAGCCTCTAATTACTCAATTTCATAATCAACACAATATATTTTTATTTGTCACATTTATTTCTAAAACATCAAATATCCCGTTTTAATCTCATTTTCGTTTCATAAAATACATAAAGAGGATTTTTAAAATAAACTCTAGATAATTCACAATAATAATAGGTTTACTCACCGTTTGTACAAACTAAAAGCTTTCTAGGTGGCTCGATAACTACTCTTCAGGTACGATTTCCTTGCCTTTACCGGAAGGCTCTCCTCCTAGACACATTGCAAAAATTTACTCAATTCATCACATTAATGCTAAATTACTATATATTTGACTTAAATCCTATACTAATGCATGGTATGAAATGCAATAGCTAAAAATGGCTTAAACGCGGTATTAACCTATTTTTGACACTTTACCCGATAAATTGCTAACGCGCTCCATTTTAGCTCTAAATTGTCTCATTCTCTCTCCAACATTTCTAACCATTAAATATCAGCCAATAACCTTCTAAAATCACCAAAATCATTTCACTTTCCTCCTTGTAAAATTCAGCCAAAAATGGGACATTAACTCGGTAAATTTTCTACTTTGTTTTTCTATCACATTTAACCATTTTTCATCATTTTCTCTTCATTTCTCTTAGAATAAAAATCAGATCATCATCATTGCACCTCATTGCAGATTCGGCCAAGGTTGGGTACTATGAAAATTTAATGCTTTCTTGCCCAATTTAATTTCTAAACACATTTAACTAACTAAGACTACCAATTTAACTAATAATCAAAACCTAAAAATTCCAAAATCTCTCCCCTAGAATTTCGTCCAGCCCTTGATGTCACTTTTAGATCTCTCTCCTCAAGCATGCTAAATGGAAACAAAGGCATAAGAAAGGTAGAAATCAAGCTAAAGTCAAAAAATCTTACCGTTAGACACGTAAACAGGCCAAAAACTCGAATTCCCCTTTGGATTTTCTTGTTTCTCTTTGGTTTTTCTTTTTTTCTTCCTTTCCTCTCTATTTTCTCTCTTGTTCTCCCTTATGGCTGGCCAGCACTTAAAATGGGGTTTAAATGGGCTGACTTTTCATTAAAATAATATTATATCATTAAAAATGCCACGTGTCACTTTCCCATTGGCGAATTTTTAAAATTTCAACCATTTGTTTCTAAATTTTCACCATATACTTGTCCCATATATTCATAGCTTAGATAAAATTCTCAGAGTTATCCAAAGTCTCGGTGGAGTAATTTTTGAAATTTACACTTTTGCCCCTGTAAAAGTGAAAAATTACATTTTTGCCCAAAAAACTGAAAAATTGCCCATAGACATATTTTTCATCCCTTATACTCATACCATTCTCCAATTTGTCAAATTTGATCTAAATTCTCTCAAAATCTCAAATTTTATCCTCGGGTGGTAAAATTACGATTTTACCCCTACACTCCAAAAATCACCTAAATTAAACTTTTTCACTTCCTATCATTAAATTATACTCCAAATAGTTAATCTTGGTCAAAAATTTCACTCCATGATCAAATTATTATCTTATATGGTAAAATGACGATTTTACCCCTAAACATCAAAATTTTCAAATTTATCCCTAATGAACCCTCGAATTCTGAACAATCATTTTTAGTCAATCCTTGACTATAAAATATTAAATTTCATCCTACAATTCCTATTTGAACTAGTTCAAGGTTAAAACAACTCAAGTGTACCGTTAGGTACGATACCGGATTTCGTCTATTCTTAAGTGCTTTCCTAGCATAATAACATGCTACTCAGTGCATGTATGTCATGACATGTGTTTATAGGGTCGGGTTTTACAATTCTACCCCCCTTAAAATAAAATTTTGACCTCAAAATTTCACTTACCAAATTTGACAAATAGATGCGGGTATTGGTTCCTCATTTGATGCTCTACTTCCCACGTCATTTCCTCCATTCGAGCACTTTTCTACAACACTTTGACCATTGAAATACTCTTGTTCCTCAATACTCGATCCTTTCGATCCAAGATACTCACAAGTTGCACCTCGAACTTCAAATCGTCATGCAACTCGATCGGAGGTGCTTTGAGGATGTGAGAGGGATCTGGTACATATTTCTTAAGCATGGAGACATGGAAAACGTTGTGGATCCGATCTAACTCTGGAGGTAGTTCTAGTCTATACATCACTAGTCCAATTCTCTCAATGATTCGGAATGGTCCAATATACCTCGGGTTAAGCTTTCCCCGCTTCGCAAATCGAATCACACCTTTCATTATCCAACAAGATATCATAATTTACCATAATCATATAATCAAATAAAACTTAATACCACAAAGCATTCAAATTATTACCTTTCCAAGGAGACACCTTAAGAAAAACTCTATCATCGACCTCAAACTCCAAGTCTTTTCTCCGTTTATCTACACAGCTCTTCTGCCTATCCTGGGCTACCTTTAGCCTCTTTCGTATAACCTTGATCTTGTCATTAGTTAGATCGATCAATTCCACACTAACTAACTTCTTTTCACCCACTTCGTCCCAACAAAGTGGAGTACGACATTTCCTTCGATATAAAGCTTCGTACGGTGCCATACCAATGCTAGACTGAAAGCTATTGTTGTAAGCAAATTCCACTAACGGCAAGTGTCTATCCCAACTCCCAAGGAAATCCACGACACAAGCCCTCAACGTATCCTCCATAGTTTGGATAGTCCTTTCTGACTGACCATCCGTCTGTGGGTGAAAAGCAGTGCTAAATTTCAATTTGGTTTCGAGAGCTTCTTGAAATTTTGGCCAGAATCGAGAAGTGAATCGAGGATCTCGGTCTGACACTATAGAAACGGGAACTCCATGTAGCCTCACAATCTCATCTATATAGAGCTGAGCTAGCTTCTCAATAGAGTATGTACTATGGACAGCTAAAAAGTGAGCAGACTTAGTCAACCGATCTACGATCACCCAAATTGCATCCTTTCCCCTCTGTGACCGAGGCAGTCCCAAAACAAAATCCATAGTTGCATGCTCCTATTTCCACTCGGGAACAGGTAAAGACTGAAGTGTACCTACTAGCCTTTGATGCTCCACCTTAACTTGCTGACATACGAGACACTTTGCTACGAATTCTGCTACATCTAGTTTCATACCCGACCACCAATAATTCTCCCTGAGAGTCCTATACATCTTGGTGCTTCTTGGATGTAATGCATAGGCAGATGAATGGGTTTTTTTCATGATCGCCTGTCTCAACTAGTTTCCCTCAGGAACACAAACTCAGTCTCTAAACATCAAGACGTTATCCTCTCTGAGTCTGAACTCACTAACTCCCCCATCGGTCAATTTTTGAATTTCTTTCCTTAACTCATCATCAGACCTTGATCTGATTAAGTAATGAAGGTCCCACAATGAAGTTTGCCAATAAGGATCCATCCTCACCATTTCTCAACTGGACCCCAAGGGATTTCGTCTCTAATAATGCTGAAAAATAACAACTCTAAAGTGCTACTAAAGACGATGAAGACTTACGACTTAAGGCATCAGCTACAACGCTCGCCTTCCCCGGATGATAGTCTATCACCAAGTCATAATTTTTTATCAACTCCAACCATCGCCTTTGCCTCAAATTAAGCTCCTTCTGAGTGAGCAAATATTTTAAACTCTTGTGATCTGTAAATATCCAACAATGCTCACCATACAAGTAATGCCTCCAGATTTTTAAAGCAAACACCACTGCTGCTAACTCTAAATCATGGGTAGGATAATTTGCTTCGTGCTTCTTCAACTGTCGGGAAGCATAAGCTATTACTTTCTCATCCTGCATCAACACACACCCTAACCCCAACTTTATGCATCACTGTACACCACAAATCCCTTACCACTCACAAAAAGTGTTAAAACGGGAGCGGAGGTTAACCGGTTCTTTAGCTCCTGAAATCGATTCTCACAAACATCATCCCACTCAAACTTAACTCCTTTACGAGTTAGACGGGTCAAAGGAGCTGCTATTAAGGAAAACCCCCGAACAAACCTCTGATAATAACCGGCTAATCCGAGGAAACTACGAATCTCCGTCACTGTCTTAGGTTGCTCCCATTGTAAAATTGCCTATATCTTCTTGGGATCAACATATATTCCAGCTCTCGATACTACATGTCCCAAGAATACCACTTCCTGTAACCAAAACTCACACTTCGAAAACTTTGCATACAACTGTCTTTCCCGCAAAGTCTGTAATACTATACGCAAGTGGTTAGCATGCTCATCATTATCTCTCGAGTAAACCAAGATATCATCAATGAACACAATAACAAACTTGTCCAAGTAAGGGTGGAACACCCTGTTCATGAGATCCATAAAAGTTGTCGGTGCGTTAGTTAACCCGAAAGGCGTGACTAAGAACTCATAATGACCGTACCGAGTCCTGAACGCTGTCTTGGGTACATCTTGTTCTTTAATCCTCAACTGATGATACCCAGACCTCAGATCAACCCTAGAAAACACTGTAGCTCCCTGTAATTGATCGAAAATATCATCAATCCTCGGTAACGGATACTTGTTCTTAATGGTCATTCTGTTAAGCTGTCAGTAATTGATACATAACCGAAGTGTACCGTCTTTCTTTTTCACAAATAAATCCGATGCTCCCCACGGAGACATACTAAGGCGTATAAAACCCTTGTCCACTAACTCTTGCAATTATACTTCAACTCCTTCAACTCTGCCAAAGCTATTCAATATGGAGGAATAGAGATATGTGCGGTACCCGGAAGTAAATCAATAGTGAATTCGAACTCACGATCAGGAGGAAGTCCTGGTAATTCATCAGGAAATACATCAGGGAACTCACTTACTACAAGGACATTTTCTAACTTAGGTTCCTCCCTCGATATATTAATCACGTGAGCCAAGTATGCCGGATATCCCTTTCGCACCATCTGATACCAATTGAATTGTCATGACCCGAAACCTCCCTCGGACCCATGACAACCGGCGCGACGTCCCAATTGACACTCATTACCCGAATACCAATCTGAACCCCGCAAGGCTTACATATCAATTTCTTACCTTTTCTGTGAGCAATCGTTTTTAAAAATTCCATTTTAAACAATTTTCAGTAGTTTCCTGCTCAAGTAAATCAAAAGAGAAAAATATTTTAAAAGGATTTATAGATAAATATCACTATTCAAAATATTGATTAAAATATAGCATTTTTTTCTATAAAACAATATTAATAGAAACACGTGTAAGAAATCTTTTGTAACGTGTAAGTAAAATAAATTCACACATACAAAAATTTACAAAGTTATAATGTACAATAATGGTTACAATGACAAGTGGCCCAAAATACACCCAGTGTTCGTGCTAGAAACCTACTGTCTATGTGGTCGAGATGTCAACTGAAATCCTCGACAAAATAGGGTATCTACAAGCTACCACAGACCTGAAATGTTTGAAAAGGAGGTGGGTGAGATTTTGCAATCCCAATGAGTAAACAAATATTATCATAAATATCTAAAGGCGAGTAACAGAGAGACAAGTTTAAACAACAAATCACAAACCATTTCATAATGTTTTCAATTTATTTCTTAAACCATAAAATATTTGTAATTTACCAAAACAGTTGTTAAAGCTTATGTCTTTTATAAAGGAAAACGAGGCTCAAGCCAAAACTAATCTTTGGGGATACCTTGGCCGAGGCATCTAACCGAGTCCGCCAAGATTGTTATAACATTTACATGTGAAACACATTTTTATTTTTAAAACAAGTCGTTCCTTGGCGTTGGCTGAGTTACACATTCACGTGGGGGTTCGATGTGAAGTGAGCTCTAATACTACCCCGGGAGTTACCCTCCTCGCCTTTACAACCGGAGTAACTATATAACCCGGTTTACCGTGCCCCTTTAATAGGTAGTCCACGGACACCCGTCATGGCAGTGACTAACCCACAAATTTTAATAAAATTTCGACAGTATGACGTGGCTTTTATTTATTTATCCAACCTGCATAGTAAAAATAGCTTACATAAATTTCCCAATGGACTTACAAAATATAGTCACATATACTTATATCTCATAAGCCATTCATAGGAAAATATATAATTTTCAAGACAGTTAACAGCCTCCAATTACTCAATTTCATAATCAACACAATATATTTTTATTTGTCACATTTATTTCTAAAACATCAAAAATCCCGTTTTAATCTCATTTTCGTTTCATAAAATACATAAAGAACATTTTTAAAATAAACTCTAGATAATTCACAACAATAATAGGTTTACTCACCGTTTGTGCAAACTAAAAGCTTTCTAGGTGGCTAGATAACTACTCGTCAGGTACGATTCCCTTGCCTTTACCGGAAGGCTCTCCTCCTAGACACATTGCAAAAATTTACTCAATTCATCACATTAATGCTAAATAACTATATATTTGACTTAAATCCTATACTAATGCATGGTATGAAATGCAATAGCCAAAAATGGCTCAAACGCAGTATTAACCTATTTTTGGCACTTTACCCGATAAATTGCTAACGCGCTCCATTTTAGCTCTAAATCATCCCATTCTCTCTCCAACATTTTTAACCATTAAATATCAGCCAATAACCTTCTAAAATCACCAAAATCAGTTCACTTTCCTCCTTGGAAAATTCAGCCAAAAATGGGACATTAACTCGGTAAATTTTTTACTTTATTTTTCTATCACATTTAACCATTTTTCATCATTTTCTCTTCATTTCTCTTAGAATAAGAATCAGATCATCATCATTGTACCTCATTGCAGATTCGACCAAGGGTGGGTATTATGAAAATTTAATGCTTTCTTGCCCAATTTAATTTCTAAACACATTTAACTAACTAAAACTACCAATTTAACTAAAAATCAAAACCTAAAAATTCCAAAATCTCTCCCCTAGAATTCCATCCCGCCCTTGATGTCACTTTTAGATCTCTCTCCTCAAGCATGTTAAATGGAAACAAAGGCATAAGAAAGGTAGAAATCAAGCTAAAGTCGAAAAATCTTACCGTTAGACGTGTAAACGGGCGAAAAACGCGAATTCCCCTTTGAATTTTCTTGTTTCTCTTTCGTTTTTCTTTTTTTCTTCCTTTCCTCTCTATTTTCTCTCTTGTTCTCCCTTATGGCCGGCCAGCACTTAAAATGGGGTTTAAATGGGCTGACTTTTCATTAAAATAATATTATATCATTAAAAAAATACCACGTGTCACTTTCCCATTGGCCCATTTTTAAAATTTCATCCATTTGTTTTCAAATTTTCACCATACACTTGTCCCATATATTCATAGCTTAGATAAAATTCTCAGACTTATTCAAAGTCTCGGTGGAGTAATTTTTGAAATTTACACTTTTGCCCCCGTAAAAGTGAAAAATTAAATTTTTCCCTAAAAAACTGAAAAATTGCCCATAGACATATTTTTCATCCCTTATGCTCATACCATTCTCCAATTTGTCAAATTTGATCTAAATTCTCTCAAATCTCAAATTTTATCCTCGAGTGGCAAAATTACTATTTTGCCCCTACACTCCAGAAATCACCAATATTAAACTTTTTCACTTCCAATCGTTAAATTATATTCCAAATAGTTAATTTTGGTCAAAACTTTTCACTCCATTATCAAATTATTATCTTAGTTGGCAAAATGACAATTTTGCCCCTAAACATCAAAATTTTCAATTTTACCCCTAATGAACCCTCGAACTCCGAACAATCATTTTTAGTCATTCCTTGACTATAAAATATTAAATTTCATCATACAATTTCTATTTGAACTAGTTCAAGGTTAAATCAACTCAAGTGTACCGTTGAGTACGATACCAGGTTTCGTCTATTGTTAGGTGCTTTCCTAGCATAATAACATGCTACTCAATGCACATATGTCATGACATGTGTTTATAGGGTCGGGTTTTACATTTAGGGTTCACTTCACGCTAAACCACCACGTGAGGGAGAACTCAGCCAACGCTAAGGAACGGCTATGTTTTCTAAATAAAAACATGATTATGCGTCCATAACTTTTTAAGAGCCTTGGCGGACTCGGTTGGATGCCCGACCCAAGGTATCACCAGTACGAGTTTTGGCACGAGCCAAAGTTTTAAGAAATTCATAAGCCATGTTGATTACTCGATTTATATGAATTGATTTTATTTGGTTAAAATGAGTTTAAAGGTAATGAAATTACAGTATGATGACTTATTTTAATTGTCTCCATTTAGTCAGCTTTAGATGGTTTAGATGGTATCTATTTACTCACTGAGATTTTATAATCTCACTACCCTCCTTTTCAACCCTTTTAGGCTGGAGGTAGCCTATGGATAGCAGATATCGTCAAGGATTATAGTCGGCTTTACTATAAAAAAAAATTGTAGGTTTATTGCCTTTGTGCATTTTTGTTCCTTGTGGGCCCACGAGTCACTGTAAAGGAAATTTCATATCCCGGTTATCTATATAATAGTACGTATGAATTTATTTAGCTTTTACATTACAAAAATTATTTATCGATGACTCTATAAATATTGTTTTACAAGAAATTAGAATATTTTATTGAATATTTTTATTTTATTTAAATAGTTGCAATATCATTTTTAATAAATGTTTTAGACACCCAAATTTATTTTAAATCAGGAAATATGTGTTTTCCACTCATCTACTATTTTTTTAGTCGAGTTCGAAAAATTTTGAGAAAAAATGACGAAAACGCCCTTGTGAGGTCAAAATTATTTTTCCACGGTTTTGAAGGGGAAAAAGCTTAAAATTCTTTAAAAACGAGGTTTGGCGATGATTACTCTCAGGGGAGATGAGAAAAACGGTACTAAAGCCTTGCGGGGTTCCGGTTGGCACTCCGAGTAACGAATGTCTACCGGGATGTCACGGCGGTTGTTACGGGCTCGACGGGAGTACCGAGTTGTGACAATTCAGGTGGTATCAGAGCTTTTAGTTTAAAGATCAGAGCACAGAGCTTTTGGGTTTAAAGTTGTTTTAAAGTTGTTTTAAAAATTACAGTGTCAATGTGGCCCAAGTTAAGTTAAGTTAGGTTTGATAGAATACAATACGTGCATCTGCATACAGAATTTGGAGTTGTTTAGACTCGTTATGTTTCTTCTTATAGATCTTATGGGAGCATAAGTCATAGATAGGGAGCTATATGAACTCCTATTCCCAATAATCCACTTCCTTGTTAATGTCATGCAAAGGTCATAAGTAGGGCCTTTGTTCGGGTTTAAGATGCCACCCGTGACACTAGCCAGTGTTAGAGAGATCTTAAAACGAATGCTCCTAATGAAAGATTAATGAAATGATATATCCCTCCGATTAAGGATGGAGAAATTTAGAGTTGGACTAATAGGTCGCGATAATTTATTCATTTGGTGGAGTTATAATTGAACTCATGGTTGTCAATTGGAAAAAGATTTGGAGACTATGGATTGTATTGGGGTTAATATAAAGGAGCACGTGTGATAATGGTAATAAGGGGCGCACTTTGATTAGAATGAATAGTGATGGTTGTAATTCACTTTGAGTGTATAAATTAAGCATTGAGGTAAGAGTAAACCCATACTTATGTGCATGAAGATAAGAACACTATGTTAATTAAGCTTGTTAAGCCCATATAAAAGTGGTGTTGGGATTTGAAATATTTTATATGTGAATAAGTGTTGAATAGGTATAGCAGTTTAGAGGGAACTGGTGTTGATTTCGATTAAGCGATTATGGGATTTCAAGAATTGATTGGACCTATTATAGTTCATGGATATAAGCACGTGAATTAACTCGAGAGTGAGTATCAATGATTACTATAATTTATGTGTGGTCATGAAGTAAGAAGTTAGTAAACAAATCTGCTCTAAGGATGAGCATGAACTTTGCTATGTATAGCAAAGGGGAGCCAAGGGATTGAAGGACTAGATGTGGAATTGGCAGCTTAAGGTTAAATGACTTGAAAATGTCGAATCTAGTCTAAGTGCCATATGAAGTTCTATAATTGAGACTGATATACGAATTACTTGATAGATCAATCTAAAAGTTTATTCGGTTCAAAGTGTGGCCTATGATACGAATGATCAGTCTTGAAGGTAATCTCCCCAGAGTAAGGAATTTAGAAAATGTTGATGTTTGGATATACTCTAAGAGAGAGAACTTCTGCATCCTAAGTTTAGGACAACTTTGATCTTATGATCGAAAAGGTAAGGTGTAATAACTAAGTAAATTATTCACTTAATAAATGTGATTGGGTATTGATGAATAAAGTCAAGATCTTAACATTTAGTGGTGTACAATTTGATAATAATGTATTTAAGAGCTATTTGGAGACAATTCCTTCATTAAATTTGCACTAAATGTTATGGTAAAGGCATATCAATGTTAATATGGAAATGTATCTAGGAATGATCTTAACCTATCACCAAAGGAGATTTAAACATGTTAAAATTAATGTTCTAATGTGTGCATATGATAGAAAGCTAATTTGTAAGTTGTAGTTTTCATGATCATGAAATATATAAAGATTATCAATATATGGACATACACTTGGAGTTGTAATTTACAAGTTTGGAGTATTTAAGATACGATTAAATGGAATTAGCATTAGTTAAGGTACGTAAATCTTCTAATTAAATTCTATGGAGTATGCATGATAGTAGAATAGAGGAACATAGTACCGTGATACTATATGGTGAAGTTACTATACAATATGGAAAGAGTATTCTAAAGTGGGATTTATTGATTGTTGACAAGTGTTATAGGATGAGATGAATTTGAAAATATTAACTTTACCTATTATATGTGATAAGCACAAGAGGATACAAATGGTTATGAAAATTGTGACGTAAGCTTGGAGGAAAACCAAATGGTTGAGAATGATTAATGTAGTAACCTTAAATATAGATGAATAACATTGATTAAGTAAACTCCAACATCCACCATGCCTTGGTGCTAAGAACACTTCATGTCTAGGACACATGAATCAAATCAGACAGATATGAAGTTGAATTTACGAGTTGACCTAAAGTCATTGAACTTGATTCTAAGTTTTGTTAATTGGAGTTTTAAGGTTTTGGAAGGTATCGATATGAATGAGTTAAAGCTGAAATGGTTAAAGGCGTTCCCTTCGAGGGGAGCAAAAAGTTTGGGGTTCGAAACTTGGCAAGAAGGTCCTGCAGGGCCTGTCGTGTCACCCTTAGGCGCGATGGAAGTGAGTAAGTCAAGTGATGGGGACCCAGACATAACAATACCTAAGAGTGGGCCCCGAAGAAGATGCCACATAAATGGTTAAGTCACGAGTTAAGTGATCACCTGCTGTGAGACATAAGTTTAAGATAGATATCTCCAAGGAAATACTCAAGAGAAGTTTTGCCATAGATCTCGTGAAAGCAAACACTAAGTTATGTGGTTATAAAAAGGAAGCTATAAGCTGAGAGTAATATTAGTATTGACTTGAGGAGAATCTTGTTTCAAGTCTTGTAATTTCAAGTACAATTTGTAAATTGGTTAAGGAAGAATGATGTTATATTCATATGAAAGAGTGGAACAAAGATTATTGAAGTTAACCTTGATAAGGAAGTCGGATAATGAAACTTTCCTAATATATTATGGAAATTGGAATTTGAAAATGCTTGAGGCATACATGATTCAAATGAGTCTTAGTTTTAAGTGACAAATCAATATTGAAATGCAAGAATGATACAAGGTAATGTAGAGGCATGAAAGATAATCGAGGAAAAAGGATGACTCTTAGGAATTGTGATATTGCATAAAATACAATGATCAAGTTAAGATAAATCTTTGAGGCATCAATGGGATTATAAAGTATACACGCATAATAGATTATAATTCAATGGAGATGACATTGTGATACAATTATATATAGTACAAGGAAACCTAAGCATATAATTGGAAATGATAAGAAGAGAGTATAAGCATGTAAATGATGTGGAACTATGCAAAGGCATGATAAGAATTTGTATGAATTACAAAGATTATTCTATTGAATCTTGATTATGGATGAGAATGAACAAAGAGAAATTAGTCTGAAGGCATTTGAAAACAGAGACCCGTGTACATAATAAGTAATATGGACATTTGAATGTACATGTATAAGTATGTGTGCAGTTAGTGATGTACCCAATTAAAATGAAGAATGGTTTTAGTGGTTCGAGATTTGAACTCAATATATTTGATGAGTTGTATAGATAATGTAACGATCAAGAATCTTATCAGAAGTCAATTTATGGTGACCTAAGGAATTTTGGGAAAATAGTCAAGGGAATGTAATCTATAGTGTGATTAAGCCATATGAGATGGATTAATAGGATTAAGAAGATTGAAATTTCCTAAATGCAAGGTAAACATTAAGTATGTGGAAATAATTAAAGCCATTAATCTTCCCTAACGCTGAGGATATGTACAGAAATGAGCATGGCGTGTTAATGATGCCGTAAACTACACAATAGTGCATGAGGATAAGATTAATGAATGAAAGTCGAGAAATTTGATATGGAATGAAGTAATAAGATAGTAATTGGTACACCTAAATAAGTATAAAATGCGATCGAAATTGGTATGATTGAGATGGAGTTATGGTTCAAGTTTAATGATAGTAATAGAAGCATGCTTGATGTCTCGATATAAGAGATCATAATTGTGAAGGTTACTGTTAATCTGATTTTAAAGGATAATAATAGACATAAGTGAAGTACTAAAGATTGAATTGGAGGTAAATAAGGTGAACAAATTGAAATTCCCTATAAAAGGGGAGGACATAAGAAGTCAAACATTAGATGAGAAAACAATGCCCTCACATTTTCTCTGAGTTCAGTAAATGAAATTTTGAGGTCAAAATTTTATTTTAAGAGGGGTAGTGCTATCAAGCTCAACCTTATAAAGTACTTGCCATGTCCTTCATGTGATTAACAATATGCTTGCATACTTGGAAAGCCCGAAAAATCATCAAAAGTCGCTATTGTACCAAATGGTACTATTAAGTTGAATTAATCCTCGAACTAGTCTAAATAGAGATCTTAAGATGAAATTTAGAATTTAAAAACCCCAGAATGACTTAAAATGATGATTTGGAGTTCGGGGGCTGAATTGGAGTCAATTTGGAATTTTCTAATTCTAGGGGTAAAATAATAATTTTGTCACCTGAGGACAAAATGAGTATTTTTAGAAAAGATTTTGATAACATTTGACTCATTGGAGTATGATTTGAGTTTGAGAGCTGAAAAATTTAAATTCTGACATTTTTGGAGTCTTAGGGTTAAAACGGTAATTTTATGAGTTTACGATGGCAGAGTGGGAATTTTGGAATTTTACACCACCTAAAACATGTCATGCCCATGGATTTCAGACATTAACATTTTACAATGTGGATAATTGAAACATTTTGTGGTGAAGAGAGATTGCTTAATGGATAAGTATTACACATGGACCAATGGAAACATGCCATGTGTCAAGCTTGGATTATTCTAGAGTTTCCTTGTGAAATCTATTTAAAACTCTCTTAGTCTCACCCATATGGCCGGCCAAAGCATGAAGTGAAGAGGAAAGGAAAGAACACAAACCCTAGGTGGGAAAATTGAAGAAAAAGTGTGAGATTTCAAGGGATTAAGCTAATAAAGGTAAAATTTTGTGATTTTATCTTGTGATTTACACTACCCATGCTTTCTTTTTCATTTTCCATGCTTAGAACTGAAGTTTGCATGATGAACCAATGCTGGCCGAATTTGAGAGGAGAGGTTTTGAGCACTGAATTTGCTAGATTTCAAGCTAATTAAGTGTTTTTGGTTGTTTGGTAATGGAAAGTATGAAAATCTAGCAAGGAATCACTTTGTTCTTCACAAACCCACAAGAGGCCGAAATTTCTAGGGAGGATATTGAGGCTGAAATTGATGATATTTCATGATATTTTGGTGGCATTTAATGATTGGTGAGGCTAGAAATTTAATGGGAAATTTTGGCATAAAAATTTAAATTTTTACCTAATGTATAGACATGTGCGATTTATGGTTCGGACTGATAAATTGAATCAAATTCACAATCATTGAGGTATTTTAAGTATAATTGGAGTGTAGAAAGTGAAAAAAATCGATTTGGAGTTAAATTAGAGGTTTTATCCAATTACACTAAGACTAGTGCGAATTAGGTCAAATACCGTATTTAAACGGCTATTCTAACATTTTGCATCACATTTCGTGCATTCATATAGATTTATAGAGCCTGAAATAGTTTATGATAAATTGACACAATTTATTGAAATTCGTGTCACATATGATGTATAGGTGGTGAGCCCTCTAATAAGGGTAAAAAGATTGTGCCCGAAGACCAGGAATAGGAGTATATCGAACTCCTAGTACAATGATTAACCTTACTATTGTCTTAATTATCTAAAGTGATTTTTATCCGATTTTGCGATTTTATGGAAAATGAGTTTAAATGGTAAATCTTTATGTTTTATAAGCAAAAAATGTGATTAAATGAAATGATTTTATAAATTATTTAGAAATTTAATGATGGCTTTGAAAATAGAGTAATTGGAGACCATTTGGTGTATTGTGAATTTATGTTTCTAATTGATTGGCTTATGGCAATATTGGCATGAATGGTTGAATTGGCAAATGTGCTGAAAATGTATGAACTGTTGATTTGACTTGAGAGGCTGTAAAATAAAATAATTGCCATGTCATGCTATTGCAAATTTTGTTGAATTGGTGGGATCTTAATTAGTCACTGCAGTAGGGGGTTTCTTTGGACCAACCTTTTAGAGGGGCACGGTAAACCCCATCATATTCTTACCTCGATCGGAGAGGCGCGTAGGGTATCTCCTAGGGTAAAGTTTAAGGTTCATTTCACGCTAAACCACCACGTGAGGGAGAACTCAACCAACGGCAAGGAACGACTATGTTTTCTAAATAAAAACTTGATTATCCGTACATAACTTTTTAACAGCCTTGGCGGACTCGGTTGGATGCCCGGCATAAGGTATCACCGAGTACGAGTTTTGGAACAAGCCAAAGTTTTAAGAAATTCATAAGCCATGTTGATTACTCGATTTATATGAATTGATTTTATTTGGTTGAAATGTGTTAAAAGGTAATGAAATTACAGTATGATGACTTATTTTAATTGTCTCCATTTACTCGACTTTAGATGGTTTAAATGGTATCTGTTTACTCATTGCGATTTTATAATCTCACCACCCTCCTTTTCAACCATTTCAGGCCCAAGGTAGCTTGTGGATAGCAAATATCGTCAAGGATTATAGTCGGCTTTACCACTCCAAAAAAAAAATTACAGGTTTATTGCCTTTGTGCACTTTTATTCCTTATGGGCCCACGAGTCACTGTAAAGTAAATTTCATATCCTGGTTATCTGTATTATAGTACGTATGAATTTATTTAGCTTTTACATTACAAAAATTATTTACCGATGACTCTATAAATATTGTTTTACAAGAAATTAGAATATTTTATTGAATTTTTTTATTTTATTCAAATAGTTGCAATATGATTTTTAATAAATGTTTTGGATACCCAAATTTATTTTAAATCATGAAATATGTGTTTTGCACTCATCTACTACATTTTTAGTAGGGTTCGAAAAATTTTGAGAAAAAATGACGAAAACGCCCCTGTGAGGCGAAAATTATTTTTCCACGGCTTTGAAGGGGAAAAAGCTTAAAATTCTTTAAAAATGAGGTTTGGCGATGATTACTCACATGGGAGATGAGAAAAATAGTACTAAAGCCTTGCGGGGTTCCGGTTGGCACTCTAGGTAACGAATGTCTACCGGGACGTCGAGGCGATTGTCACGGGCTCGAGGTGAGTACCTGGTCATGACACAGTGAGTGAACATAAGAAGGGAACAAGCAAACAAGAAGGAAAATTTAAAGAACTCATGATGCATTTATTTTCAAAACAATGCTATTTAGTTTCATTGTTATGAAAACCCCACATGAGTAAATCACTTGATGAAAAGGGTCCATGCTCAACAAAGGATTTGAAGAGGGAAAACTTTAATAGCATTCATGCAAATCAAGTCAAGTAAACGACGAGTCCTCGCTACAGCGAAAAGGCATTTTCGCTGTAGTGAAGTTCGGCTCATATTATTAGCGGGACGAGGGTTTTCTCAACTGGCCAAGGGTTTCTCTCTAAACCCCTCATTTTCGACTTAGTTAATTAATTCCTTGATGTTGGAAGTCAATGATTCACTATGGTGTTAAAGGGGTAGAAAATATGGCAAAAATCAATAAGGTAGTCAAGTGAGACAGAAAGTTTCTTGCTATAGTGAAATTCGACTGGCCAAACAGAGAGTTTCTCGCTGCAGCGAGAATCATTCTCGAGAAGAAAACATGTTTGTCAAGTAAGCACTGAAAGCTTTTAAATAATTATTTTAAAAAGTTTTTTTAATTTTATAAAGGATATTAAGGTAATTATACATCCTTTAACCTAATTTTTCAACTTTGGTTTCTAACTTTTTATTTTGGATTGCCTTAGCCTTCACGGCTAACGGCGCACCACAGGTCCACAGCACCATCAGACCACAGCACCACGGCACCGCTAGACCACCAGACCACCAGATTTTTCTTTTTCACAAGATTTTTCTTCTTCACCAAATCTTTCTTCTCTTCTTCAATTTCTTTTTCCCCTTTCACTTCAGTAGCTTTAGATTAGGATTTGGGAGTGTTGAGCGGGTTTCTTCAACAGCTTTTCCCTTTTCACTGAAACAGAGGTAAGCGGTTTATTTTTACATTTTATTTTTCTTTTATTGGATTAATTTAAGGAACACAATACATTGGATTTAGGAGTTTGAAAGTTCGGTTGCCCAAACATTCCCCTTTGAAAGTTTGGTTGAAAGTTCGATTTCCCAAATCGGTCCATTGGTCACCAATGTTCCGCCATATCATGTAGCCTTCTTCCATTAGCTACTTTCGGATTTTAGACTTGAAGACCATCGCACTTCTCCTTTTGAAAGCTTGGGTCCTGTTTGAAAGAAAACCAAAAGGATTTTAAATTAGTAATGGTACTCAAATGGTTGGAATCTATATCTTGTAATTGACATTTGGATGTGTCTGATATAACTCCAAATTAAGATAAAGTCTTGTATTATGCATGTTGACTCTCTCTCACAAAATTCCACCCAGACAAGCAGTCGACTTCTTTTTTCGACCAAATCGAAACCTTAGGCTATTTTGTAGTTTGTGATTTAAATGTTATAGTATCTGACGGATATTCATATTGTAAGGTTAATGATGTATTTTTAATTATGATTGAAAATTATGAATGATTTTTAATATTATTAGTGTTTGAAGGTTTGATGTTAAATTATTAATGATGTATTTTATCATATTATATGATAATGAATTTTATGTATGTTATTTATATTAATTTTTATTATATTTGATGTTATCATTATTTTTGTTTTGTTATAATTATTTTTATAATTATAGATTTTAAATTTAAATAATAAAATTATATTTAATTGTAAATATTTTTATTTAATCATGTTAAACGTGTCATTAATCGTGTCGTGTCTTATATTGACATGTTTAATAAACGTGTTAATCGTGTCATGTCGTGTTACACGTGTACTAAACGTATACGTGTACGTGTTTTAAATTTAAGACACGAATATTAAACGTGTCGTGGTTGTGTTTAGCCTTAACGTGTTTCGTGTCTAATCGTGTCTGACACGTTGACAACACGTTAACACGAATTGCCAGGTCTAGTATATCCCTATCCTATACGTAAATCAATTAATATGATCATATGCTATCCCAATTTTAGTATACATTAACCTCCCTTTCCCAAGTTTGTTTAGGTTCCTAGATCAATTTAATTGGTGATTAGGCAATCAAAAGCATTAAGAACAAATTGGAATAAACAATTCAAATCCCATTAAAGATAAGTAAGAAAGAGATTAAAAATTTAGACTACATGTGAGTTCAATTGCAATACTAAAAAAAGAAAATTAGCTACTTATGATTGCAAAAAAATAAATAATATTATAATCAATTCAACCATTGAAAGTAACAAGAAAAATAAAAGCCAAGGAAGAAAACAAAACAATAATTGCCATCTTGATCTCCAAGTTTTAGCTTCAACTTCTAGCTTCTTGAATCTCTCAAAAGTTGTCTCCCTAATGTTGTTAAACATATCCTATTTATACTAATAAACTTAACCTAAAGTTCCTTAACCTAGCCTAGGGTTTAATTGGGCTTAAAAGGGTAATGAGAGGCCCAAAAATCAATTGTCAACCTATACAATTTTCCATTATTGGCACAATACGTCTAGTAATTTTTTGACACAATTTTCTCTATCTTTCATATAGAAGTGGGCAAAGTGATCTACATAAAAGTTGTAGGTCTGTAGGTCTGTCTCTTAGCTTTCCAATGGTCCAAGAATCGCATCATTTGGAGTTCTGTAGCTCAAGTTATGTCAAACCCTGTTCTATAAAATAATTACGACGTCATTTACATGCTCAATCGAATGTTTGCATATTTAGGAATTTCGAGAAATCGTTAAAAGATGATATTGCCCCTAATTGTACCATTAAGTCGATTAATCCTCGAACTAGTCCAAATAAGAATTTTAAGGTGAAATTAAGAGTTTGACAGCCCAGGAATGATTTAAAATGGTGATTTGGAGTTCGAGGATCAATTTGGAGTCAAACCAAAATTTTCACTATTCAGGGGTAAAATAGTCATTTGCCACCTGGGGACAAAATGAGAATTTTTAGAAAAGATTTTTTAGCCCCATTTAACTTATTGGAGCAGTGAAAAAGTTTAATTTAGGTGATTTTTGGAGTGTAGGGGTAAAATCGTAATTTTTTCACTCGCGGACAAAATTTGAGATTTTCAGAGAATTTTTATAATATTTGACAAATTGGAGAATGGTATGAGTATAAGGGATGAAAAGTATGTCTATGGGTAATTTTTCAGTTTTTTGGGGTAAAAATGTAATTTTTTACTTTTACGGGGCAAAAGTGTAAATTTCAAAAATTACTCCACCAAGACTTTGGATAAGTCTGAGAATTTTATCTAAGCTATGGATATGTGGGACAAGTGTATGGTGAAAATTTGGAAACAAATGGATGGCTAGAATTTAAGGAATTAATAAAACAAAAAAATTGAATAAAATAATATTATATTATTTTAGCCTTTAAAAGGTCAAAATTTTCAGAATTCTCATCTTCTTCAAGCCGTCCAAACCAGGAGAGAAAAAGGGGAAAAGAAATAAGAACCCTAGCTGAAATATTTGGGGAAAATTAAGAGAAATCAAGAAATGAAGCATTAAAAAGGTAAATTTCATTGATTTTCCTTGTGATTTTCAGTACCCATGCATTTTTTTCTCATTTCCATGCAGAATTAGAAAGTAGGTATGGACACCCATGCTGGCCAAACCTCCATGGATGAGTTTTGAGCTTGAGTTTTGGTTGATTTTAATTGAATTAAGTGATTTTAGTTAGGTTATATTGAAATATAGCAAAAATAAGCTAGAGAAATAATTTTCTCCCATTGAAACCCATTATGTCGAATTTTCTAGGGAAATATTGGCTAATGATCTTGATGTTTATTTGATGAATTATGATGAATAATGATGAATAATGATGAATTATGAGCCTAGAAAAATAATGGGCATTTTCAGAGCAAAAATACGAATTTTTACCCACTAGGGGTATTTTTGTAATTTACTCTCGGGACTGATAATTTGCACCACACTGAGGGACATTAAGTCAAATTGGGTGCAATTGAGGTATAGAAACTGAAAAAAATTAATTTAGAGTTTAAACGGATGCATATATCGATTTATCGGGTAAAAGACCGAAATAGGCTAACATCGCGTTTAGGCAAAATTTAGATATTTTGCACTTCATATCATGCATTAGTAGTATAAATTAGTTTATTTTGGTTTGGTACCAAAGTAGTAAACCTCTTAATTGTGCAATTTTTCAAGGTGGCGAATCCTCTAGCAAGGGCAAAGAAATCGCACCCGAGGAGTAATAGTTGGAGTACTCGAATTTAGTTTTCGAAAACTGTGAGTAAACTTATTATCGTCTTAATTATCTAGAGTAGTTTTATACAATTGTGTGATTTTATGGAAAATGGGTTTAAATGGTAAATTGCTATGTTTTAGGAGAAATTGTGATTTTATAAAATGATTTTATAAAGTTAAATACTGGTTTTGAAAATAGAGTAATTGGAGACTGCCTACTTGTGTTGTAAAATTATGATTTGAATTAAATGGTTTGTGATAAATTGGCATGATTGGCTGAATTTATACTTGTGTTGAAAAATATGAACTGTCTGTTTTGCCTTGACAAATTGGTTAGTAATGTAATTGCCAAGCTATGCCATTGAGATTTGATCAATTGGTGGATTAAAAATTAGCTACTGCAGTGGTGGGGGGTTACGTGGACCAGCCTATTAGAGGGGCACGGTAAACCCTTTTATATTCTCACCTCGATCGTAAAGGCGCGTAGGGTATCTCCTGAGGTGGGCTTTTTGAGTGCACTTCACGTTAACCACCGCGTGAGAGTGAGACTCAGCCAACGCCAAGGAACGGCTGTGTGTCAGATGCGAAAACATGTTTATGGGTATGGGACATTTAACAGCCTTGGCGGTCTTAGTGGGATACCCTGACGAAGGTACCGGTGAGAATGATTTTGGTAGGAGCCAAGTTTTGTGAAATACAAAAGCCAAGTTCATTATTTGAGTAAATTGATTACTAATGTTATGAAAAACATACTGGAATGGAATATCTTACTTGTCTCCATTTACTCGCCTTTAGATAGTATAAATGGTGTTTGTTTACTCACTAGGATTTTATAATCTCACCACCCTCAATTCCCCACATTTCAGGCTCGGGATAACCGATTGCATCAAGGACTTCAATTAGCCTTGCATCGACAAAATTGTAGATTCACAGACTCGCATCTTATTGGTTAGTTGGGGGTCCACGTGTCATTGTAAAAGTAATTTTATACTTTAGTTATTTGATTTAAAGTATGTATGAACATATTTAGCTTTTACACCATGTTTTTGGTGAGTTTCGGTATTTAAAAAAAATGATGAAAATGCCCCTGTGCACTAGAAAGGAATATTTTATTGTTTTGATTTTGAAATGACTTATGATTTCTTGAAATGTGAGATTTAATAGCTGTCGCTCACCGAGGAGATGCGAAAGCTGATGCTAAGCCTTGCGGGTTTTGATCGAGATTCGGGGTAATGAGTGCGTATCGGGACGACGCCGCGGTTGTCACGGGCTCGATGGGAGTTTCGGGTCTTGACAATTAAAGTGGTATCAGAGCATGGTTTAAAGATCAGAGATTTTGATTTTAAAGCTTTGGATTTTAAAGTTTTTAGTTTTAAAGTTGTTTTAAGAAATCCACACTAACACTGTGTGGCCCCGGATTAAGTTAAATTAAGTCGAATAGAATGCATGAGTCTGCATATAGAGACCTGTTTGTTTTCAGGGTGTATAAAAGATTAAGTGATTGTCGTTAGACATTCTCCCCCAGGTTGTGGGAGCAATGTAAGTAAATGGCAAGAGAAGAAAAAAGAACTTGAAACGGACTCGAAAAAGGATCAAGATGATAATGATCCTAAAGATGTTTAGTGCCTTGTTGAAGCTTGTAATACTATAATCCTAGGTAGATGCAGTATAAGAAGGATAATAATCCCCTGTATAAAAAGCTTAAGAGTTGACTTTTGTCTTATATAATATAAACGGATGATGGAGTAGTTGTTTAACTGACAGAAGGAGTATAAAAATCTTTTAGTATGACAAAGGTAGATTAGTAATATAAGTATTGAGGATGAATAATTATTATAGTGGCAAGATCGATTATTTTAAATAAGTACTGAAGATTGAAATAGAAAGCCATTAATGGTTCCAGCAATTATTAGATTTAATAACGATTAAACCTTGCAGTACTATGAATTGATCACCAGTTAACAGGATTAACTCAAGGATTATAAATTTGAGTATGGAGGGAATTAGAAGGTGATACCATAAAATTTTAAAATGAGAAATATAATCGGTTATGACTATGAGAATAGTGGGATACTATAAATAATGAATCATTATGCGTGTGATGAAGTTGAGATCTATTGAACCATATGGGCAGATTGTCCTAAGGTGGGACATAGGACATGAGAATTTTTAGAAATGCTTATAGAGGGAGATATAAATTGTAAAGTATGTTTTCCCCCACAAGTTTTAATTTATTTGAGAAATTATCATGGTAAGGATATGTGAATATTGGTAGTGAAATATGCCCTAAGGGATAACTGTGGCATATCACATAGATAATATAGATATGTTGGGGTCAGTATCCTGATCATGCATCTATGATAGAAAATTTACTTTGCTAATTGTGGTATAGACTCAAAAAGGAGTCAAGCCATTGAGAACGACTAAGGTAGTAACTCCAAAAGTAAAAGATTTGTTTTTATTAAGTAGATTCCAACGGCTACATTAAAATAAATTACCTTGTGGTGTATTAAGATCAATATTGTATTGATCAAGTCAAATCTTAAGAAATAAAGAGGATGAGAGATTAATGAGATGGGACATCAATGTTAAGTAACGAATTTGTGAATAAAGGATTACGACGGTGGCATAGAAAATAAGTACTATAAAGGATTACTATGAGGATTTATAATTCTTGTATTAACTAAGTTGAATGAAAAGTGATTAAATGAAGCAACTTTTGTGGTAAACAGCGGAATAGTGGAGTTGACGTAGAGTCTTGTTTATAGTCAGTGACTGCAGCACTGATTATAGACAGGAGGCTGCATAGACTCTTTATCTTGGGAAACCACTTAGTATAATCCTAAATGACATAAAGACTCATGATCAAGAGGATTATTGCTGATCAAATTCTAAAGGGTAATAATAGATATAAGTGAAGTATTCAAGTTGAGTTGGAAATAAATACGAGGAGCAAATCAAGATTCCCTATAAAGGAGATAACAGGAGAAGTTTAGCATCGAATAAAAAGATAATACCCCACATTTTCTTTGAGTTTGATAAGTGAAATTTTGAGGACAAAATTTTATTTTAAGGGGGGTAGTGTTGTCAAACCCTATTCTATAAAATAATTACGATGTCATTTACATGCTCAATCGAATGTTTGCATATTTAGGAATTTTGAGAAATCGTTAAAAGACGATATTGCCCTTAATGGTACCATTAAGTCGATTAAGCCTCAAACTAGTTCAAATAGGAATTTTAAGGTGAAATTAAGAGTTTCATAATCCAGGAATGATTTAAAATGGTGATTTGGAGTTCGAGGATCAATTTGGAGTCAAACTGAAATTTTCACTATTTAGGGGTAAAATGGTCATTTGCCATTTGGGGACAAAATAGAAATTTTTAGAAAAGATTTTTTAGCCCCATTTAACTTATTGGGGTATGATTTGAGTATTGGAGTATAATTTGAGGGTTTGGTAGTGAAAAAGTTTAATTCCGATGATTTCTGGAGTGTAGGGGCAAAATCGTAATTTTTCCACCCGCGGAAAAAATTTGAGATTTTGAGAGAATTTAGATCACATTTGACAAATTGGAGAATGGTATGAGTATAAGGGATGAAAAATATATCTATGGGCAATTTTTCAGTTTTTGGGGTAAAAATGTAATTTTTTACTTTAATAGGGACAAAAGTGTAAATTTCAAAAATTACTCCACCAAGACTTTGGATAAGTCTTAGAATTTTATCTAAGCTATGGATATATGGGAAAAGTGTATGGTGAAAATTTGGAAACAAATGGATGGCTAGAATTTAAGGAATTAATAAAACAAAAAAAATGAATAAAATAATATTATATTATTTTAGCCTTTAAAAGGTCAAAATTTCCAGAATTCTCATCTTCTTCAAGTCGTCCAAACCAGGAGAGAAAAAGGGGAAAAGAATTAAGAACCCTAGCTGAAAATTTTGGGGAAAATCAAGAGAAATCAAGAAATCAAGCATTAAAAAGGTAAATTTCATTGATTTTCCTTGTGATTTTCACTACCCATGCATTGTTTTCTCATTTCCATGCAAAATTAGAAAGTGGGTATGGACGCCCATGCTGACCAAACCTCCATGGATGAGTTTTGAGCTTGAGTATTGGTTGATTTTAATTGAATTAAGTGATTTTAGTTAGGTTATATTGAAATATAGCAAAAATAAGCTATAGAAATAATTTTCTCCCATTGAAACCCATTATGCCGAATTTTCTAGGGGAATATTGGCTGCTGATCTTGATGTTTGCTTGAGGAATTACGATGAATAATGATGAATTATGAGCCTAGAAAAATAATGAGAATTTTCGGAGCAAAAATACGAATTTTTACCCACTAGGGGTATTTTCGTTATTTGCTGTCGGGACTGATAATTTGCACCACACTGAGGTACATTAAGTCAATTTGGGTGCAATTGAGCTATAGAAACTGAAAAAAATTAATTTGGAGTTTAAACGGACGGATATATCGATTTATCAAGTAAAAGACCGAAATAGGCTAACATCGCGTTTAGGCAAAATTTAGACATTTTGCACTTCATATCATGCATTAGTAATATAAATTAGATTTTTTTTTATTTGGTACCAAAGTAGTAAACCTCTTAATTGTGCAATTTTTCAAAGTGGCGAATCCTCTGGTAAAGGCAAAGAAATCGCACCCGAGGAGTAATAGTTAGAGTACCAGAATTTAGTTTTCGAAAACTGTGAGTAAACTTATTATCGTCTTAATTATCTAAAGTAGCTTTATACAATTGTGTGATTTTATGAAAAATGGGTTTAAATGGTAAATTGCTATGTTTTAGGAGAAATTATGATTTTATAAAATGATTTTATAAATTTTTTGGAAAATTAAATACTGGTTTTGAAAATAGAGTAATTAGAGACTACCTACTTGTGTTGTAAAATTATGATTTGAATTAAATGGCTTGTGATAAACTGGTATGATTGGCTGAATTTATACTTGTGTTGAAAAATATGAACTGTCTGTTTTGCCTTGATAAATTGGTTAGTAATGTAATTGCCACGCTATGCCATTGAGATTTAAACAATTGGTGGATTAAAGATTAGCTACTGTAGTGGTGGGGGGTTCCGTGGACCAGCCTATTAGAGGGGTACGATAAACTCCTTTATATTCTCACCTCAGTCGTAGAGGCGCGTAGGGTATCTCTTGAGGTGGGCTTTTTTAGTGCACTTCACGTTAACCATCGCGTGAGAGTGAGACTCAGCCAACGCCAAGGAACGGTTGTGTGTCAGATGCGAAAACATGTTTATGGGTATGGGACATTTAACAGCCTTGGCGGTCCAAGTGGGATACCTTGACGAAGGTATCCGTGAGAATGATTTTGGCAGGAGCCAAGTTTTGTGAAATACATAAGCCAAGTTGATTATTTGAGTAAATTAATTACTGATGTTATGAAAAACATGCTGGAATGGAATATCTTACTTGTCTCCATTTACTCGCCTTTAGATAGTTTAGATGGTGTCTGTTTACTCACTGGGATTTTATAATCTCACCACCCTCAATTCTCCACATTTCAGGCTCGAGATAGCCGATTGCATCAAGGACTTCAGTTAGCCTTGCATCGACAAAATTGTAGGTTCACAGACTCGCATCTTATTGGTTAGTTGGGGGCCCACGTGTCATTGTAAAAGTAATTTTATACTTTAGTTATTTGATTTAAAGTATGTATGAACATATTTAGCTTTTACACCATGTTTTTGACGAGTTTCGATATTTTTGAAGAAAAATGACAAAAATGCCCCTATGCGCCAGAAAGTAATATTTTATTGTTTTGATTTGGAAATGACTTATGATTTCTTGAAATGTGAGATTTAATAACTGTTACTCACCGGGGAGAGGCAAAAGCTGATGCTAAGACTTGCGGGGTTTTGATCGGCATTTGGGGTAATGATGCCTATCGGGACGTCGCGGCGGTTGTTGCGGGCTCGATGGGAGTTCCTGGTCGTGACAAGTTATGGCCAAAACACTGAAGCATATGCAAACAAACTTTCGGGTCTTTCAACATCTCACTTTCCAAAATTAAGCCCAATTTGTTTATTCCTACAAAAAAAACTAATAAATAATAACCAAATTAGAAGGAATAACATAAAATTAAAATAACTAACTTGAAAGTAAACTAATTATAAAAGCAACTAAAATTAAGTAAATTATAATTGAAAATTGAGGACTTAGCTAATATTTAATAACAAAATTGGAATAAAATAATTCACTAAAATAGAATTATCACTCATCTATAGATATATCCAAAACAATTTTCAAAACAACTTGCATCCACAATTTCCTACGAGTTTTACCAGCTCATGCTTTCCTCAATAACAGTGTATAAATCATTATAGATCCATTTAGAAATCGCCTATTGAGGCTAACAACTCATAATTTCAACAATTGCATTTAATGAAATCAGGCAACGTTTATAAAAACGTATAACATTATATAGTTATGGAAATTTTGAAATAAGCACCCCATATCACCTTACAATAGCGAGACACTTTGTCGCTATTGATTCGGGTGCGTATCTCGCTATTTCTACTTGTCGGTCACTCGTTACTTCACCGGCGTGCCACCACGACAAACTTTTCTACTTATATACTTTCTAGCAGCAATCCAAATTCAATAATCTTAGTGTTTATAATTCCCCTTTCCTCCTTATTCAAACATTACCATCATGTTAATAACTCATCCTATGCTAGAATCACCACTTTTCCTCACTTAACCTTGCATATTCATATACATCTTGATACATTTTTACCAAAGTTGCCTTTATTCTTTGTTTGCGTAATTCTTTAAATTATAATTACCGGTAACTTATTTATAACTCCAACACATATATTAATCTTTTCTAAGGATATTTATCAAGTTCAACCATCATTTCCATAACAATAACCTAACATATGGCAGCCGCTATGAATTTACTTCCATCAAACATTTTCTAAGTCTACATGTACTACCATTCTCATTTACATGTTGCCACCAAGCATAACATCAATATTCATTCATACGCACCAACATCCATAACCTTTTAAGCCTTTCCTAACAATACATATATTAACTAATCATAGGCTTCAAATTGTAGCATTAAGCTTACCACTTAGTTTTAGCTTGGATTCCACCCAACAAAATTCACAATTTCCCCACCCCTATGGCCACCATAGCTACCACAAATATACTTACACAATTACCAACTCATTTCCAAAAATTACTCAAGCTAAAATCAAAATCCTTACCTTATGCCTCTTGAATCTTGAGACCCCCTTGATATTTCTTCAATTACTCCTAAATCACTCACTATCTAAGCCTTCCACTTTTCTCTCTTTTCTTTTCTTAGCCAATTCTCTTTGTTTTTCTTTTCAAAAGCATGGTGGTAAAGTGAAAATGGCGTGGGAGCATGAAAATGGCATGGGAGCACGAAGAAGAAGAAGAAAATATCTTTTGGGTGGATAAGAACCGGTCATGGGAGAAGAAGATAAGAGTCAAAGTGTTGTAGCATAATTCTCGGGCTATGACCATCGCAAGGACCCAATAGGCACAACCCATTAGGCCCAAGCAACCCTTTCTATATGAACTTGTACATTCGTCCATCTATCATGCATATCTCTTTAAGATCTATACTTAATAGGATTCAAATGCCAATTTCTTCGATGGCAATTCATAGAACCCAAGTAAATACTCACATTGGCACCATAAATCAAAATATACATAGATAGTTTGTCAAATGTATCTTAACAATTCACATTAAGCATATATGTGCTTATACAAATACCTTGACCGCTAGTGGAGTGACTCTGGGTGTGGGTGCTAACATTTAGTGTCAAGGCGACCTACCGAAAAACAAATAAGAGGAAGCACCTCGGCTTAGGAATCCAACTACCTTCGAACCTAAAAACTAAAACATGAGTTGAAAATAATGAATATAAACTCAGTGAGTGAACATAGGAAGGGAACAAGCATCAATACGGGAAGTTTTAGAAAACGTGATGCACTCATGCTGAAAACAATGCAATTCAGCTCAATTTCTTGTCACAACGAAAATCCATTTTTGCTATAGTGAAAATTGATTAGAAAACATTTCTCAAATTTTAACATTCAATAATCAATGCAAGCATAATATAATTTCCATAACCTCTCTATATAAAACATATATAAAAATACATACGACCATTAGCATCACCCCAACTCTCCCTCAGCTCACTTGCATTCCCACACCGCACATAACTGGGTCATGATCAGCTCATGTGCATCCCACACCGCACATAGCTAGGTCATCATCAGCTCATATGCACTACTACACCGCACATAGTTGGGTCATCATCAGCTCATGTACACTCCTACACCGCACATAGCTAGGTCATCGTCAGCTCATGTGCACTACTACACCGCACATAGCTAGGTCATAATTATCACACAATAGTATCATTCAATGCATAACATACACATCAACATAATGTGAAAACAAATGAATTCATCACATTCATATTTCACAACATAAAAACATTTCATTAAGGGCTTGTTCCCATTCAAATTTTAAAGACAAACCAACCAAATATCTCAAGTGGTTCAATCAAGCATATAATCATTTATTCCAAAACATTTTGATGCAAGTTCACTCACCTTACGATAGCGGGATGTTACATTGCTATTAGTTCGAAGGGGTATCTAGCTATTTTCTTTTTTTACTTGCTAGTCGCTAGTTATTTCCTTCGGCACGCTACCACAGTACACTACCTTCACTTTTGTACTTCCTAGTAACAATCCAAATTCAATATCTTTAGTGTAACTCATTTCTACTTCTCTTTTTCCTTCAATCATGAATCCTTATTCAACTAACTTATATCTTGACACATTCTTTACCAAAGTGGCCTTTATCCTTTACTTGTGTAATTCTTTAGATTATGGGTACCGGCAACTTATTTATGACTCTAGCACATATATAAATCTTGTCTAAGGATATTTATCAAGTTTATCCATCATTTCCACAATAATTACCTAGCATATGGCAGCAACCAAGCATGTTGCCACCATCAAACATTAATATTCAGTCATGCACACCAATATCCATAATCTTTTAAACCTTTCCTAACAACACATATCTACACACCAAACTTCCAATTAATATAATTACCTTCCAACCATACCCATGACATCACAATAACACTAAATATGCATACAATCATTCTCACAATATTAAACCAATCATAAGCTTCAAATTATAGCATTAAGCTTACCACTTGGTTTAGCTTGAATTTCACCCAACAAAATTGATAATTTCCTCACACCCATGGTCACCATAACTGCCACAAAATGATTCACACATTATTTTTCCAAGGATTTAATCAACCATGAACTTAAAACACAAAAATCCTTACCTTATGTTTCTTGAATCTTGAGACCCACTTGATATTTCTTCAATTTCTCTTGAACCACTGTAAAACCTGACCTTATAAACACTTGTCATGACATACATGCACTGAGTAGCATGTTATTATGCTAGGAAAGTCCTAAGAATAGACGAAACCAGGTATTGTACCTAACGGTGACTTGAGTTGATTTAATCTCGAATTAGTTCAAATAGGAATCGTAGGATGAAATTTAATATTTTACAGTCCAGGAATGGCTAAAAATGATTGTTCGGAGTTCGAGGGTTCATTTGGGGTAAATTTGGAAATTTTGATGTTTAAGGGCAAAATCGTAATTTTACCACTCGTGGATAAAATTTGAGTTTTTTGAGAGAATTTAGATCAAATTTGACAAATTGGGGAATGGTATGAGTATAAGGGATGAAAAATATGTCTATGGGCAATTTTTTAATTTTTTGGGCAAAAATGTAATTTTTCACTTTTACGGGGCAAAATTGTAAATTTCAAAAAGTACTCCACCAAGACTTTGGATAAGTCTGAGAATTTTATCTAAGTTATGGATATGTCGGACAAGTGTATGGTGAAAATTTTGAAACAAATGGATGAAATTTTTAAAACGGGCTAATGGGAAAGTGACACATGACACTTTTTAATGATTTAATATTATTTTAATGAAAAGTCAGCCCATTTAAACCCCATATTAAGTGCTGGCTGGCCATAAGGAAAGAACAAGAGAGAAAATAGAGAGGAAAGGAAGAAAAGAGAAAAACAAAGGAAAACTAGAAAATTCAAAATGGAAATCACGTTTTTCGTCCGTTTACACGTCTAACGGTAAGATTTTTCGATTTTAGCTTGATTTCTGCCTTTCTTATGCCGTTGTTTCCATTTAGCATGCTTGAGGAGAGAGATCAAAAAGTGATATCAAGGGCTGGACGAAATTCAAAGGGGAGGAATTTGAAATTTTTATGTTTTGATTTTTAGTTAAATTGATAGTTTTAGTTAGTTAAATGTGTAGAGAAATCAAATTGGGCAAGAAAGCATGAAATTTTCACAATACCCACCCTTGGCTGAATGTTCAATGATGTACAATGATGATGAACTGATTTTTATTCTAAGAGAAATGACGAGAAAATGATGAAAAATGGATAAAAATGATAGAAAAACGAAGTGGAAGATTTACCGAATTAATGTCCCATTTTTGGCCGAATTTTTCAAGGAGGAAAATGAGCTGATTTTGGTGATTTTAGTGAGTTATTGGCTGATATTTAATGGTTAGAAATATTGGAGAGAAAATGGGACAATTTAGAGATAAAATGGAGCGTGTTAGCAATTTATCGGGTAAAGTGCCAAAAATAGGTTAATACCGCATTCAAGCCGTTTTAGGCTATTGCATTTCATGCCACGCATTAGCATAGGATTTAAGTCAATTATAAAGTGTTTAGCATCAATGTGGTGAATTGTATAATTTTTACAATGTGTCTAGGAGGAGAGCCTTCCGATAAAGGCAAGGAAGTTGTACCCAACGAACAGTGATCGGGGCACGTAGAAAGCATTTAATTTGTACAAACGGTGAGTAAACCAATTATTATTGTAAATTATCTAGAGTTTATTTTTAAATGCTCTTTATGTATTTTATTAAATAAAAACGAGATTAAAACGAGTTTTTTGATGTTTTAGAAATAAATGTGACAAATAAAAATATATTGTGTTGATTATGAAATTGAGTAATTGAAGGCTATCAATTATTTTGAAATATATATTTTCCTATGAATGGCCTATGAAATATGAGTATATGTGGCTATATTTGATAAATTGCATTGGGAATTTATGTAAGCTGTTTTTACTATGCAGGCTAGGTAAATAAATAAAAGCCACGTTATACTGTCAAAATTTTATTAAAATTGGTGGGTTTAGTCACTGCAGTGACGGGTTTCGGTGGACTGCCTATTAGAGGGGTACGGTAAACTGGGTTACATAATTACTCCGGTTGTAGAGGTGAGGAGGGTAACTCCCGAGGTAGTGTTAGAGCTCACTTCACATCGAACCCCTACGTGAATGTGTAACTCAGCCAACGCCAAAGAACGACTTGTTTTCAAAACTAGAATGTGTTTAACATGTAAATATCTTAACAACCTTGGCGGACTCGGTTAGATGCCTCGGCCAAGGTATCCCCGAGGATTAGTTTTTGGCTTAAGCCCTGTTTTTAATAAAAGTCATAAGCCTTAACAATTGTTTTGGTAAATTACAAATATTTTATGCTTTAATGAATAAATTGAAAACCTTATGAAATGCTTTGTAATTTGTTGTTTAAACTTACCTCCATGTTACTCGCCTTTAGATATTTATGATAATGTTTATTTACTCATTGGGATTGCAAAATCTCACCCACCTCCTTTCCAAACATTTCAGGTCTGCGGTAACTTGTAGATACCCTATTTTGTCAAGGATTCTAGTTTACATATCTACCTCACAAACAGTAGGTTACTATCACCAATACTTAGTGTATTCATGGGCCACTTGTCATTGTAATTATTATTGTACATTATAACTTTGTAAATTATTATATGTATGAATTTATTTTACTTCCAAGTTACAAAAGATTTCTTACACGTGTTTTTATAAATAGAGTTTTTTATAAAAATGTTATATTTTAATTAATATTTTGAATAGTAATATTTGTCTATAAATCCTTTTAAAAATTTATCTTTTGATTTATTTGAGCCGAAAAAGACTGCTAATTGTTCAAAACAGAATGTTTAACAACGATTGCTCACGAGAAAGGCAAGAAATTGATATGTAAGCCTTGCGGGGTTCCAGTTGGTATTTTGGGTAATGAGTGTTAATCGGGACGTCGCGACGGTTGTCATAGGCCCAAGGGAGGTTCTAGGTCGTGACAATTCAACTGGTATCAGAGCTTTCAGTTTAAAAGCTTATGGTTTTGAAAGAAGTTTTTGATTTTTAAAGTTCTTGGATTTAAAGTTATTTTAAAATAATTTACAATGTTAGTGTGGCCCAGTTAAGATTCGTTAGTTGCATGTAGTTGCATATAGAGTCTTAAGTGGTCTAAACCAATTCCGTTCTTCTTGTAGATCATTATGCCTCCTCAACGTGAGCTATCACCTATCACTAGATCTACCGGTAGGGGAAGAGGTTCGCCCTAGACAAAGTCGGTCTGATTCCATAGAAGAGGAATCGACTGCGTCTTCTTTTAGAGCAGTTCCTACTGCTGAGTCTACGGACATTCCTGTACCTTCTCCACCACCTGTTGCTACTCCTGACGTACCTGCCATGTCACCCGAGGTAGCTCAAGCATTAGTGGCTTTTCTCGCTACTCTTACGGGTCAGGCTCAAGCTGGTCCATTCCACCCGCTGTTTCCCCTGTAACAGCCCCAGTACCACCTCCTCCTATTACACACCAGACACCGGACGTCTCTATTTCTAAGAAATTGAAGGAAGCTAGACAGTTAGGTTGCGTCTCATTTACTGGTGAGTTGGATGCGACCGCAGCTAAGGATTGGGTTATTCAGGTATTGGAGACATTGGAAGATATGGGATTAGATGATGAGAAGAAATTGAAGGTGGCTACACGGTTATTTGAGAAGAGGGCCCGTACTTGGTGGAATTAAGTAAAGTCTCACTCTCCTATACCGCTGACTTGGACGAATTTACTTCGAGAGTTCGATGGTCAGTATTACACTTATTTTCATTAGAAAAAGAAAAAGAGAGAATTTCTTAGTTTGAAATAAGGGAACATGACCATTGAGGAGTATGAAACTCGTTTTAAAGAGCTGATGTTGTATGTACCTGAGTTGGTGAGATTGGAGCAAGATCAGGTAAACTACTTTGAGGAGGGACTCCGTAATGAGATACAGGAGCGTATGATAGTGACTGACAAGGAGTCATATAAGGAAGTTGTGCAGATGGCCTTATGGGTTGAGAAGCTCGCCACTGAGAATAGACGGATCTGAGTTGAGTTTCCAAAGAGAAGGAATCGGCCTACGTTCCCGGGTCAGTCTTCAAAGAGAGGCAGAGATTTGACATCTACTGTAGAAAGTACTACTTCAGCGTCTGTGGCATCCACTGGACCTCCATCTCAGCAGTCACAGCCGAGATCTTCTAGATTTGATCGACCAGTGATGAGTAGTCAGAGGAGGACTTCAAAAGGATTGGATAGATGCCGTAATTACAGAGGATTTCATGTTGGGTCATGTAGACAGCTTGTGAAGTGTTTTCAATGCGGCCAACAGGGGCATATCAAGAGAGATTGTCTTCAGTTGAGACGGGGTACAATAGCTACTTCTACTCCTCTGACTCGTCTTAGTATACCGCGGAGAGACACTTCGAGATCACAGTTCTGACAGGGCCTAGTGATACGGTCAAGCATGGGGAGTAATACCCCAGAGCAGCCATCTTCCAAACCGTAGCCCCAGATTTTGACAAGGGTTTTTGCAGTGACTGAGGATGAAGCCCAAGTTTGACCTAGCACAATGACAGGTACTATGATTGTGTTTGATAGAGATGCACATGTTTTGATAGATTCGGGCTCCGATAGATCATACTTGAGCATATCATTTGCATCATTCTCAGATGGGAACCTGTCACCATTAGAGGAAGAGATTATAGTGCATACTCCTTTAGGTGAGCGGTTAGTAAGAAATACGTATTATAGAGACTGTGGTATTAAAGTTGGGGAAGAAGAATTTATGGGTGATTTAATCCCTTTGGAGATTCGGGACTTTGATTTGATCTTGGGTATGGATTGGTTATCCTATCATCGAGCAAAAGTGGATTGCTTTAAGAAAGAAGTGATTCTCCAGAGTTTAGAGGGAGCAGAAGTTGTATTTACGGGGGAGCATCGAGTATTACCGTTTTGTGTAATCTCAGCCTTCAAAGCTTTGAAATTGGTACGAAAGGGATATCCGGCATACTTGGCTCACGTGATTGATATATCGAGGGAGGAACCTAAGTTGGAGAATGTCCCCGTAGTAAGTGAGTTCCTCAATGTATTTCTTGATGAATTACCAAGACTTCTTCCCGATCGTGAGTTAGAATTCACTATTGATTCATTTTCGGGTACTGCCCATATCTCTATTCTTCCATATAGAATGGCTCCGGCAGAGTTGAAGGAGTTGAAAGTACAATTGCAAGAGTTAGTGGACAAAGGTTTTATACGCCCTAGTATCTCTCTGTGGGGAGCACCGGTTTTATTTATGAAAAAAAAAGATGGTACACATCGGTTATGTATAGATTATCGACAGCTTAACAGAATGACCATTAAGAACAAGTATCCATTACTGAGGATTGATGATCTTTTCGATCAATTACAGGGAGCTACAGTGCTTTCTAAGGTTGATCTGACGTCTGGGTATCATCAGTTGAAGATTAAAGAACAAGATGTACCCAAGACAGCATTCAGGACTCGGTACGGTCATTATGAGTTCTTGGTCATGCCTTTCGGGTTAACTAATGCGCCGGCAGCTTTTATGGATCTCATGAACAGGGTGTTCCACCCTTACTTGGAAAAGTTTGTTATTGTGTTCATTGATGATATCCTAGTTTACTCAAGAGATAATGATGAGCATGCTAACCACTTGCGTATAGTATTACAGACTTTGCAGGAAAGACAATTGTATTCAAAGTTTTCGAAGTGTGAGTTTTGGTTACAGGAGGTGGTATTCTTGGGACACGTAGTATCGGGAGCTGGAATATATGTTGATCCCAAGAAGATAGAGGTAATTTTACAATGGGAACAAGCTAAGATAGTGACAAAGATTCGTAGTTTCCTCGAATTAGCCGGTTATTATCAGAGGTTTGTTCAGGGGTTTTCCTTAATAGCAGCTGCTTTGACCCGTCTAACTTGTAAGGGAGTTAAGTTTGAGTGGGATGATGTTTGTGAGAGTTGATTTCAGGAGCTAAAGAACCGGTTAACCTCTGTTCCTGTTTTAACACTTCTTGTGAGTGGTAAGGGATTTGTGGTGTACAGTGATGCATCTAAGTTGGGGTTAGGGTGTGTGTTGATGCAGGATGAGAAAGTAATAGCTTATGCTTCCCGACAATTGAAGAAACATGAAGCAAATTACCCTACCCATGATTTAGAGTTAGCAACAGTGGTGTTTGCTTTAAAAATATGGAGGCATTACTTGTATGGTGAGCAATGTCGGATATTTATTGATCACAAGAGTTTAAAATATTTGCTCACTCAGAAGGAGCTTAATTTGAGGCAAAGGCGATGGTTGGAGTTGATAAAAGATTATGACTTGGTGATAGACTATCATCCGGGAAAGGCGAACGTTGTAGCTGATGCCTTAAGTCGTAAGTCTTCATCATCTTTAGCCACACTTCAAAGTTGTTATTTTCTAGCCTTATTGGCAAACTTCATTGTGCGACCTTCGTTACTTAATCAGATCAAGGACATTCAGAGGTCTGATGATGAGTTAAGAAAAGAAATTCAAAAATTGACCGATGGGGGAGTTAGTGAGTTCAGACTCAGAGAGGATAACGTCTTGATGTTTAGAGATAGAGTTTGTGTTCCAGAGGGAAACAAGTTGAGATAGGCTATCATGGAATAAGCCCATTCATTTGCCTATGCATTACATCCCGAAAGCACCAAGATGTATAGGACTATCAGGGAGAATTATTGGTTGCCGGGTATGAAATGAGACGTAGTCGAATTCGTAGCAAAGTGTCTCGTATGTCAGCAAGTTAAGGCAGAGCATCAAAGGCAAGTAGGTACACTTCAATCTTTACCTATTCCTAAGTGGAATGGGAGCATGTAACTATGGATTTTGTTTTGGGACTGCCACGGACACAAAGGGGAAAGGATGCGATTTGGGTGATCGTAGATCGATTGACTAAGTTCGCTAACTTTTTAGCAGTCCATAGTACATACTCTATTGAGAAGCTGGCTCAGCTCTATATAGATGAGATTGTGAGGCTACACGGAGTTCCCGTTTCTATAGTGTCAGACCAAGATCCTCGATTCACTTCTCGATTCTGGTCAAAATTTCAAGAAGCTCTCGAAACCAAATTGAAATTTAGCACTACTTTTCACCCACAGACGGATGGTCAGTCAGAGAGGACTATCCAGACTATGGAGGATATGTTAAGGGCTTGTGTCATGGATTTTCTTGGGAGTTGGGATAAATGCTTGCCGTTAGTGGAGTTTGCTTATAACAACAGCTTCCAATCTAGCATTGGTATGGCACCATACAAAGCTTTATATGAAAGAAAATGTCGTACTCCACTTTGTTGGGATGAAGTGGGTGAAAGAAACTTAGTTAGTGTGGAATTGATCAATTTAACTAATGACAAGATCAAGGTTATACGAGAGAGGCTAAACGTAGCCCAGGATAGGCAGAAGAGCGATGCAGATAAACAGAGAAAAGACTTGGAGTTTGAGATCGATGATAGAGTTTTTCTTAAGGTTTCTCCTTGGAAAGGTAAAAATCCGAATTCTTTTTGGTATTAAGTTTTATTTGATTATATTATTGTGATAAATTATGATATCTTGTTGGATAATGAAAGGTGTGATCCGATTTGCAAATCGAGGAAAGCTCAATCCGAGATACATTGGACCTTTTCGTATTATTGAAAGAATTGGGCCAGTGGTGTATAGATTAGAACTACCTTCGGAGTTAGATCAGATCCACAACGTTTTCCATGTCTCCATGCTTAAGAAATATGTACCAGATCCCTCTCACATCCTCGAAGCACCTTCGATCGAGTTGCATGACGATTTGAAGTTCGAGGTGCAACCTGTGAGTATCTTGGATCGAAAGGAACGAGTATTGAGGAACAAGAGTATTTGAATGGTCAAAGTGTTGTGGAAAAGTGCTCGAATAGAGGAAATGACATGGGAAGTAGAGCATCAGATGAAGAACCAATACCCGGATCTATTTGTCGAATCTAGTAAGTGAAATTTTAAGGTCAAAATTTTATTTTTAGGGGGGTAGAATTGTAAAACCCCACCCTATAAACACATGTCATGACATACATGCACTGAGTAGCATGTTATTACGCTAGGAAAGTCCTAAGAATAGATGAAACCCGGTATTGTACCTAACGGTACACTTGAGTTGATTTAACCTTGAACTAGTTCAAATAGGAATCGTAGGATGAAATTTAATATTTTACAGTCCAGGAATGACTAAAAATGATTGTTCGGAGTTTGAGGGTTCATTTGTGGTAAAATTCAAAATTTTGATGTTTAGGGGTAAAATCGTAATTTTGCCACTCGCAGACAAAATTTGAGATTTTGAGAGAATTTAGATCAAATTTGACAAATTCGGGAATGGTATGAGTATAAGGGATGAAAAATAAGTCTATGGGCAATTTTTCAGTTTTTTAGGCAAAAATGTAATTTTTCACTTTTACGAGGGCAAAAGTGTAAATTTCAAAAAGTACCCCACCAAGACTTTGGATAAGTCTGAGAATTTTATCTAAGCTATGGATATGTGGGACAAGTGTATGGTGAAAATTTGGAAACAAATGGATGAAATTTTAAAAACGGGCTAATGGGAAAATGACACATGACACTTTTTAATAATTTAATATTATTTTAATGAAAAGTCATCCCATTTAAACCCCATATTAAGTGCTGGCAGGCCATAAGGAAAGGACAAGAGAGAAAATAGAGAGGAAAGGAAGAAAAGAGAAAAACAGAGAAAAACTAGAAAATTCAAAGGGAAAATCGCATTTTTCGTCCGTTTACGCATCTAACGATAAGATTTTTCGATTTTAACTTGATTTCTACCTTTCGTATGCCGTTGTTTCCATTTAGCATGCTTGAGGAGAGAGATCAAAAAGTGATATCAAGGGCTGGACGAAATTCAAGGGGGAGGAATTTGAAATTTTTATGTTTTAATTTTTAGTTAAATTGATAGTTTTAGTTAGTTAAATGTGTACAGAAATCAAATTGGGCAAGAAAGCAAGAAATTTTCACAATACCCACCCTTGGCTGAATGTTCAATGATGTACAATGATGATGAACTGATTTTTTTTATAAGAGAAATGAAGAGAAAATGATGAAAAATGGATAAATGTGATAGAAAAACAAAGTTTAAGATTTACCGAATTAATGTCCCATTTTTGGCCGAATTTTCCAAGGAGCAAAGTGAGCTGATTTTGGTGATTTTAGTGAGTTATTGGCTGATATTTAATGGTTAGAAATGTTGGAGAGAAAATGGGACAATTTAGAGCTAAAATGGAGCGCGTTAGCAATTTATCTAGTAAAGTGCCAAAAATAGGTTAATACCGCATTTAAGCCGTTTTAGGCTATTGCATTTCATACCATATATTAGTATAGGATTTAAGTCAATTATATAGTGATTTAGCATCAATGTGGTGAATTGTGTAATTTTTGCAATGTGTCTAGGAAGAGAGCCTTCTGGTAAAGGCAAGGAAGTCGTACCCGATGAACAGTGATCGGGGCACCTAGAAAGCATTTAATTTGTACAAACGGTGAGTAAACCTATTATTATTGTAAATTATCTAGAGTTTATTTTTAAATGCTCTTTATGTATTTTATTAAATGAAAGCGAGATTTAAACGAGATTTTTTAAGTTTTAGAAATAAATGTGACAAATAAAAATATATTATGTTGATTATGAAATTGAGTAATTAGAGGCTGCCAATTATTTTGAAATATATATTTTCATATGAATGGCTTATGAAATATGAGTATATGTGGCTATATTTGATAAATTGCATTGGGAATTTATGTAAGCTGTTTTTACTATGCAAGTTGGGTAAATAAATAAAAGCCATGTTATATTGTCGAAATTTTATTAAAATTGGTGGGTTTAGTCACTGCAGTGACGGGTTTTCATGTACTGCCTATTAAAGGGGCACGGTAAACCTGGTTACATAATTACTCCGGTTGTAGAGGCGAGAAGGGTAACTTCTGGGGTAGTGTTAGAGCTCACTTCACGTCGAACCCTCATGTGAATGTGTAACTCGGCCAACGCCAAGGAACGACTTGTTTTCAAAACTAGAACGTGTTTAATATGTAAATATCTTAACAACCTTGGTCGACTCGGTTAGATGCCTCGGCCAAGGTATCCCCGTGGATTAGTTTTTGGCTTGAGCCATGTTTTTAATAAAAGTCATAAGCCTTAACAATTGTTTTGGAGAATTACAAATATTTTCTGGTTTAAGGAATAAATTGAAAACCTTATGAAATGGTTTGTAATTTGTTGTTTAAACTTGCCTCCATGTTACTCGCCTTTAGATATTTATGATAATGTCTGTTTACTCATTGGGATTGTAAAATCTCACCCACCTCCTTTCCAAACATTTCAGGTCTGTGGTAGCTTGTAGATACCCTATTTTGTCGAGGATTCCAGTTGACATCTCTACGTCACAGACAGTAGGTTACTATCACCAGTACTTGGTGTATTCATGGGCCACTTGTCATTGTAATTATTATTGTACATTATAACTTTGTAAATTATTATATATATGAATTTATTTTACTTCCAAGTTATAAAAGATTTCTTACACGTGTTTCTATAAATAGAGTTTTATATAAAAATGTTATATTTTAATTAATATTTTAAATAGTAATATTTGTCTATAAATCCTTTTAAAAATTTATCTTTTGATTTATTTGAGCCGAAAACGATTGGTAATTGTTGAAAACGGAATGTTTAACAACGATTGCTCACAGGAAAGGCAAGAAACTGATATGTAAGCCTTGCGGGGTTCCGGTTGGTATTTCGGGTAATGAGTGTCAATCGGGGACGTCGCGGCGGTTGTCATGGGCCCGAGGGAGGTTCCGGGTCGTGACAACCACTTACTACCCAAGCCTTCCACATTTCTCTCCTTTCTTTCCTTAGCCGATTCTCTCTATTTTTCTCTTCAATTACATGGGGTAAAGTGAAAATGGGGTGGGAGTATGGAAATGGCGTGGGAGGAAGAAGATGGAGAAGAAAAAACATCATTTTGAAGAGATAAGGATCAGCCAAGGATAAGGATGAAAGGTCAGAGCTTCCAAAGGAAGTTTTGACCAAGGTTGATAGGAAAATTACTGTTTTGCCTTCTTAAGTTCCCATCCTTTCAATTTAGTCCTCCGAACCCTCTTGTAAATCCCAATTTCCTTCTATTATCTTTTTTTACACATGTACAAACGAAATATAAAGTCTGTACTCTAATGCAGTGTCCCCATAATATTTAAAATATTTATTTACCTATGCTGTCTTTATTTAATAAAGACATGCGGGCCCCATTAATGCCATTTTTCTTTGAAATTTCCTCGTTCGTCTTCTCCCCCACTTAGATTGACCATATATTCTTCATTCATGGAAAATTTCGACATCGAATAATATATTAATATTTTAATATTATTTTATTTTAAAATTTTTCACTTGTCTCTTTGCCACCCAAAACACCTTGTTATACCTCGGTTCACTTCCAAATAACCTTTTTTCTTGCTAATTCATCCTTAATAAAGAAAAAAATATTATTATTTAATTATTATTTCTTCTTGTGCAGCATATTTTTCTCCCACCTATTCCTTTCACCTTTCATCACTTTTAAACATTTTAATTAACCTCAATTGGCATCCAATAAGCTTTATTAGCCACCATATCAAAGTACGAGGTATTACACAAAGCTTCCTTTGGAAGCTTTGACCAAACTAATAGTAAAATTATTATTTTGCCCTCCAAGGTTTTTCCTTTTTTAATTAAGTCCTCCCATAATCTTTTAATTCCAATTTCTTTATATTTTTCCTCCTTAACACTTGTACCAATAAAATATCAAGTTCAAACTTCAACGCGGTATTACCATAATATTTAAATATGTACTTATCCATGCTAGCTTTATTTAATAAAGACACGCGAGCCCCATTAACGTCATTTTTCTCCAAAATTCTCTTGTTCTTCTTCTCCCCCACTTAGATTGACCATAGACTCCCTTCATGACCAATTTCAACATCGAATAAAATATTAATATTATAATATTATTTTATTCAAAAATTTTTCACTTGTCACATTGGTACCCAAAATGTCTTATTATGCCCTCATTTAGTCCCGAATCACTTTTTATCTCGCTAATTTATCCTTAATAAAAATATTATTATTTAATCGTTATTTCTTCACGTGCAAAATATTTTATTCCAAGCTACTCCTTTCACCCTTCATCACTTTTAAACACTCTAATTAACCTCAATTGGCATATGATAAGCTTTATTAGCCAACATATCAAAGTACGGGGTGTTACACAGTTAGGCCTAAAAGGCAGTTTAAACTCTTGTCTAAGTTGATGCACTGCAGCAATCCTATAGCAATTACAATTTCTATTAATTAATTGGGCAAGGCTACAACCCACATAGTCTAAAGAGGAAATCCCAGCTGAAACTGACTTCTTCCTTCAATCAACTTGGCCTAACTTTAAAGCCCTATAAAAATAACCTTTTGGAAGACTTTTAAGGAGGGAATGAAAACAACAAGTTAACAATTGAGAGTTAAGCCACAAAGTCATTGAAACTGAGAATAATTTGAAAGGTTCAAGGAGATTTGGAGATCAAGAATACAATTCTTGGGTTTTTCTATTATTTTTTTATTTTCTTTTTTTCATAGTTTGATTTGAATGTTTAAACTTTATTCAATGATGATGTGTCACTTGATGGGGAACTAATTTATTAATCTAAGATTATGATTGAACTCAATATACGGTCTAAATTATTTATCTCTCTTTTATTTAAGTCTGATAGATTCAAGTTGTTTATTTTATTCTATTCTTAATGCTTTTAGTTGATTAGCCACCAATTAGATTGAATTGGAAACCTAAGTTAATCCTTGACGAAGGAGATTTAGGTAGACCTTGAATAGAGTAGCATATGATGAAATACACTTAGTTTGTTAGGTGGTTTGATTTGAATATAGGGTAGACATACACCTATAAGCCATACGTAGCCAAATTTAAAGCACAAACTTGATGAATCTTTCTTCAATATAATTTGCATAAACATATAGTAAATTAATTGAGAGAGGTATTTTTATGAGAAACTCGATAGAGGCTTGTAAATAATTTAGGACTCTAGGTTAGCAACTTAATCCATTAAATTGAGTTAAGAGATAGAGACAATATTCAGATGAAGTTTTGAGGGATATCATAATCTTAGGTCTAGTAATCACTAAGAGTAATTTTGCTGATATATTAGTTTTAATAATTAGTTTATTAGTTTCAAATCTTTCTTTTTAATTTTAATTGTTTAGATAAAATTAAGGTGTGTTAATTTTAGTGGTTACCAATAATAATTAATTTAATTCTATGTGGGATCGACACTCTACTCATCTCTATATTATCTTTGCGATACGTGCACTTGTGTGGGTAGAAAATTGAATAACAAGTTTTTGGCACCATTGTCGGGGAATTGATTTTTAATTCTTTTTTGTTAATATTAATACCAAGCAATCTTAATTCTAATTTAGACTTTTTTTTTCATTTTTAGGTACGTTTTGTTGTTGTATGTAAAGAGCGCAAAGTTTGGAAATTGTTCCCTTTGATCCAGAAATAGAAAAAACTTTTTGAAGACTTCAGAGGAAAAATAAAAAAGTTTCTACTCCAAGTAAAACAATGGCTAATCAACAAGAGAAAGAGACCAAGCCTTTGAGGGATTATGCAGTCCCACAAGTACAAAATCTCCACTCTAGTATTCGAAGACCTCTTATTCAAGCCAACAATTTTGAAATTAAGCCATTAATCATTCAGATGATTCAGACTGCTGTTTAGTTTGAGGGTGTGCCTAATGATGATTCGAATTCTCATATTGTAAATTTTTTGGAAATCTATGATACATTCAAGGCTAATGGTGTTACTGATGATGCCATAAGATTAAGGTTTTTCCCTTTTTCATTGAGAGATAAAGCAAAGAGTTGGTTAAATTTGCTTTCTAATGGTTTCATTAATACTTGGGATGATTTTGCTAAAAAATTCTTAGCAAAATTCTTCCCACCTACTAAGTTAGCAAAGATGCAGAATGATATCACTTCTTTCATGCAATTTGATTCTGAATCACTATATGAGGCTTGGGAGAGGTACAAGGATTTGATAAGAAGGTGTCCTCACCATGGATTACCAAAATGGCTACAAGTTCAGACTTTTTATAATGCTTTGTTGGGACCTTGTACCATTGATGCTACCACTGAAGGTGCACTCATGAGTAAATCCATTGATAAGGATTATGATTTGCTTGAAGAGATAGCTTCTAATAATTATTAATGGCCATCTAAAAGATTGGGTACTAGAAAAATTGTTGAAATTTATGAATTAGATGTGATAAACACCATTTTACACAATTGGCTTCTCTTACAAAGAAAATAGATAAACTGAGTGTTAATGCTATTCAGAACTCCTTAATGACATGTGAATTTTCTAGGGAAAGACATTCCAATGATAATTGTCCCATCTATTTTGAGTCTTGTCAATTTGTTGGAAATAGGCAACAGAACAATCCCTATTCCAACACTTATAATCCTAGTTAGAGGAATCATCCTAATTTTTCATGGAATAACAACCAAGGGTCTTCATCAGAGGCTAAGTCAAACTTTCTTCCTAGATTTCCATCTAGAGTCCCTATGCTAGAGAAAAAGCTTTCAATGGAGGATATGTTCATGCAGTTCATGACAAAGACAGATGCATTCATAACGAAGACAGATGCATTTATGACAAGGACTGATGCCTTCATTCAAAATTAAGCAACTTCAATTAGAAATATTGAAACACAAATGGGCCAACTTACTAGTGTTTTAAATACTAGACCTCATGGCACCTTAGCAAGTGATACTAAACCCAATCCAAGAAGAGAAGGTAAGGCAATCCATCTTCGTAATGGAAAAGAGGTTAGTAGTAAGGATTTAAATTCTGAAATTTCTATTCAATCTGATGAGAAAGAAATTGAAAAAGATGCTGTAAAAGAAATTGTAGTTGAAAAATCTGTTGAAGATTCAAAAGAAAAATCATAATTAAAAGCTACTCTTACACCCCCACCACTTTTTCCTCAAGGATTTTAGAATGAAAAACTTAACAAACAATTCCAGAAGTACATTGATGTGTTTAAAAAGTTAAATATTAATATTTCGTTTGCTGCAGCTTTGGAACAAATGCAAAGATATGTTAAATTCTTGAAAGACATTATGTCTAAAAAAAAGAAATTGGGTGATTTTGAAATAGTTGCACTTATTGAAGAGTGCAATGCCATCATTTAGAATAAGCTTCCTTTAAAGCTTAAAGATCTAGGCAGTTTTACTATTCCATGCACTATTGGTGCTCTTTGTTTTGCTAAAGCTTTATGTGATTTGGGTGCAAATATAAATTGATGCCATTATCCATTTATAAAAAATTAGGTTTGGAAGAGATTAAGCTAAATTGCTTATCGATCCATCACCTATCCTTATGGTATTGTGGAAGATGTTTTGGTAAAAGTTGGTAAGTTTATTTTTCCAATAGATTTTATTATTCTTGATATGGAAGAAGATCGTGAAGTACCAATCATTGTTGGAAGACCATTCTTGAGAACAGCTCGAGCTTTAACTGATGTGACAAAAGGTGAGCTTTCTTTGAGGGTTGAAGATCAACAAGTAACATTTTGTATTTTTCAAGCTTTAAAATTTTCCAATGAACATGATGAATGTTTCTCAATTAATGTAGTGGATGACATAACAAATAATGTGTAAAGCCCCACTCATAAAAAAAAAAAAAAGAAGAGAAGAAGTAAGTAGGGGCTGACATGTGAAGAGAAAAAGAGAAGGAAAAAGACAAAAGAGAAGAGAAAAGAAAGAAGAAAAGGGGGGTCTAGCTAAAAAGGGACAAAAAGAAGGAGAAAGAAGAAGAAAAGTCAAGCCGATAAAAAGGGAAGGAAAAAGAGAGAAAAGAAAGGAAAGAAACAGAAAAAGAAAAAGAAAAAGAAAGAGAAAAAGAAAGAGAATAAAGAGAGAGGGAGCAGCGACATCGAGAAGAAGAATGAGAGGGATGAAAGAAGAAAGAAAAAGAAGAAGAAAGAGAGAGGGAGTAGCGACGGTGCTTGAAGAGAAAAAGGAAAAAAAGAAAGGAAAAAGGAAGAAGAGAAAAAGAAGCGTTGGCTGGAAGGAAGACCGACAGTAAAGGGAGAGAGGAAAAAAAAGAGGAGAAAGAAAAAAAATGAAAAGGAAGAGAGAATAGCTAAGTACACGTGCGAAATAATAGCGAAGTAGCGTCCCACTATTGTGAGGTGAGTGGGTGCTAAACTTTAAAACTATATTCCTATAACATATTATATATGTTACACTTTATAGTTGACGAAATTGTGGGCAGCATGAGTTGGTAGAAAGCCTTAGGTTGTTTGTGTTTGTGACAAGGATTTTAAATTCGTTTTTTTTAATATATATAAATATGTATATTTACATGTTTTTAAATACGGGGAAACAAACCTTTGACTGGCTTTTCACTTCAAAATCATAACTTGCAAGTTTGTGGGATGTTTGAGCCAAAGGTCATTTTTTGGTTCATGGCATTTGATAAAAAAATTATTATTATTGATTTCATTTGGCATGCTGATTTGATGGATATGCCATGCTTTGAAATAAATTTGCATAACATTCAATTTATGATTATACGGCTTTTAATTTGTCATGTTTTGCAAATGCATTAAATTGCAATGATTTTTATTTTAATGTAATTGAGATACTCTGGGTAGGACCTGTTACCACACTAGGTCAAGTGTGGTCTTTGTGCACAAAGTTATAATTGTCAATTTTTTATATTTGATTTAAAAAGGGGGACTTGACGTCCCGATTCATATTGGGTGGCGTGGGTAGTTTCCACGAGTAGGTAAAGGGGGACCTGAAGCCTTGATTTATGTATGGTGGCAGAGGTAGTTCCCACTAGTAGGTAAAGGGGGACCTGAAGCCCCGATTTATGTATGGTGGCGTGGGTAGTTCCCACGAGTAGGTAAAAAGGGAGACTTGAAACCCCGATTCATTTGGTGGCATGGGTAGTTCCCACGAGTAGGTGATGATGTCGAAAAAGTAAGCCTAAGGGCTATATTAATCCTACCCGAAGATGATGCTCCCTTGTGGATTTTTATTTCAATATGCATGGCATTAGCACTTGACAATTTTTATTTAACGACAAGTAAAATTTACATATTCATTGGTGATCAATTATTTCACCTTTTTATATTTGAGACTCTTCATTTTTCACTTGTTATTGAATTTAAATGTTGACTAGATGTCGAGGTTGAAAGATTTTCTAATACTTTATATACAACTGTTTTCATATATGTCTACTTGTGAATTATTATTTTTAAGAATCGCAAGGTATAAAAACAAAATCGCTCAGTTTTATGGAATGTATTTTCTATGCTTACTCTTGGATTTATAAACATTCAACCTTTATGTTTGTTTTCCCTCCTCGCCTACTCACGAGGTCGATGATTATCATTGAGTCTATGAGACTCACACTCCTCTTCTTTTCCCTTTTTGCAAATAGAGATCAGTCTAACATGTAACCATCGGTGCATATGGTCCACCGTAGAGTAGGTAAAGGCATCTCTTAACCTCGCTCTGAGTCGCTCCGCTGTTTAAGGTTGTGTTGGAACAAAATTGCTAGATGTTGAAAAATGTTGTCAACCCATAAATGTAAATTGTTATTATTTTGAATGGAGTATACAGCTGTTCAATTTTTTTTTTTATATATTCACTTACGCACATGATTATAGGTATTTAATGAATCCAGAGGAAGTTTTAAATGAGGCTTGTTCGGGACTTAGTAGAAATTCCTCGAAAGTCTCGAACGCCGGTAGCGACCAAGGAGGGGTTGTTGCATAATGTCTTTATTGAAAATCATCAAGATCCACTGGAAACTTCTTTCAATCCTTCATGTAATATTATTGACAAAAAAGTTTTTGAATATGCTAACCATCTTGATGCCCATTCATGCCATCCAAGATCCTAATTTGAGTCTTTGGAATTATCAATCACAACTTTACCAATCAAACCTTCCATTGAAGAACCTCATTCACTTGAGCTCAAACCATTGCCTAATCATTTAAGGTATACGTTTTTGGGAAATTCTTCTACACTACCAGTAATTATTTCTTCTTTTCTTTCTAATGAACAGGAAAATAAACTCCTTCGAGTTTTAAGAGACTACAAAAGGCAATTGGGTGGTCCATTGCAGAAATCAAAAGAATTAGTCCATCAATTTGCATGCATAAAATTCTTTTAAAAGAAAATCACAAAGCAACCTTTGAGCATCAACGAAAGTTGAATCCGATCATGAAAGAGGTAGTAAAGAAAGAAATTATCAAGTGGCTTGATGGAAGTATTATCTATCCTATTTCTGATAGTTCATGGGTAAGTCCAGTCCAATGTATCCCTAAAAAAAGAGGTATGACTGTAGTTTCTGATGAAAATAATTAGCTCATCCCCACTAGAACTATAACTAGATGGAGAGCATGTATGGACTATAGAAAATTAAACAAAGCCATGAGAAAAAATCTCTTTCCACTACCTTTTATTGATCAAATGATTGATAGATTAACAGGTAAAGATTTTATTGCTTTTTGGATGGTTATTCTGGTTATAATCAAATTGCTATTGCTTTTGAAAACCAAGACAAACCACATTTACTTGTTCTTATGGAACTTTTGCTTTTCGTATAATGCCTTTTGGACTTCGTAATGGTCTAGCTACTTTTCAGAGATGTATGATGGTAATTTTTTATATATGGTTGAAAAGTTTTTGGAAGTATTTATGGATGATTTTTTAGTTTTTTTGGATAATTTTGATGATTGTTTATTTAATCTTGTTAGAGTACTTGAGATATGTGAAGAAACTAATTTAGTTTTAAATTTGAGAAAAATGTCACTTTATGGTGCAAGAAGGCATAGTCTTAGGCCATCGAGTCCCTAATAAAGGTTTAGAAGTAGATAAAGAAAAAATTGAAACAATTGAAAAGCTTCCACCTCCCACCTCTGTTTAGGGCATTTGCAGTTTTTTAGGACATGCTGGATTTTATAGGAGATTCATTAGAGATTTTTCTAAAGCTTTTAAACCACTGTGTAATTTGTTAGAAAAGGATAATCCTTTTAATTTTGATGATGTTTGCCATGATGCTTTTGCTAAATTAAAAAAGAGATTAATTTCTGCTCCTATTATCACTATTCCTAATTGGAATCTTCATTTTGGACTAATGTGTAATGCTAGTGATTATGCAGTTCGCACAATTTTAGGCCAGCGAAAAACGAAGATTTTGCATCCTATTTATTATGCTAGTGGAACATTGAATGAGGCTCAAACAAATTATACCACAACCGAAAAGGAGTTGCTTGCTATTGCTTTTGCTTTCAATAAATTTTGCTCCTATCTTATTAATACTAAAGTTATTGTTTACACTGACCATGCACCTATTAAATATCTGATCGAGAAAAAAGATGCAAAACCACACTTGATAAGATGGGTACTTTTGCTTCAAGAATTCAACTTGGAAATTAGAGATATGATAAGTATAAAAAATCAAGTTACAGATCATTTATTGAGATTGGAGACTAATAAGCACATTGGGAATTTAACAATGATCAATGAGACCTTTCTTGATGAGCAATTCTTTCATATAGAGAAGCAGAAAAATTTGCCATGGTATGCTAATGTTGTGAATTATCCTTATATGATGTTGATATAAATATATGTGTTGCATATTGATAGTTAATATTGTGTGATAAATATAACTGTTCATGTGCGCAATATGGGGGATGCACATGCCGGTGATGACAGGGTGCAAAAGTGTAGATAGTGATATTGAAGTGTGAGAGTAGGGAGTGCACACGGTGATGTTGATGTGTGCGAGTAGGGAGAGCACACGATGATGTTGATGTGTGCGTATAAGGAGTGCACACGATGATATTGCCTTGTGCATGTAGGGAGTGCACACGATGATATTGTCTTGTGCATGTAGGGAGTGCACATTGGCTGAGTGAGGTCGTGGTATTCGTGTTTATATATGTATATAAACATGTGTAAGTGAAAGTTATGAATGTAGTAGGTGGATGTAATGTATGTGAAATCTTTCGTGTTGAATCTTGAAATCTTGCTAATTATCTTGAAATTGAATTGTATTGTAGCAAGAAACTCTCAGGTTCTTGCCGCCCGAATCTCATTGCAGTGAGAAACCTTCTGTCATGGTTACTACCTTGCTTGGTTTCTACCATATTTTCTACTTCTTTAACCTCATGGTTGATCATGTATTTTCAACATTAAGGGATTAATTAATCAAGTTTGAAATGAGGGGTTTTAATAAAAATTAAACTAAATTGCATTGTTTTTTAACTTAAGTGCATCATGATTTCTAAACTTTCCTTAATGTTGCTTGTTCCCTCCCTATGTTCACTCACTGAGTTTATACTCATGTTTTTAAACTTCATGTTTTAAGTTTTTCTAAGTTAAAGTTGATTGGATCCTAGGACGAGGTGCTCCTCCCTATTCATTGCTCGGTAGTTTTAATATGACACTAAACGTTAGCAACTGTACCCAGAGTCACTCCGTTGATAGTCAATGTCCAATTATGTGTATATGAATACTTGTTGTGAAATGTTAAGATTCATTTGTCAAGCTATATATGTATATTATGGTTGATGATGCCATTCTGAATGCATAATTGGGTTTTATGAATTGTTTTCAAAGGAACCATATTTGAACCTTACGAATTTTGGATTTTAAAGAAATATGGATTAATGTATAAGATTATATAAATAGGCTTGCTTGGGCTTAGTGAGCTGAGCCCATTAGGCCTTTGCATCGGTTATGGCCCAGGAATTAGGTTGTAACAAAGGTGGTATCAGAGCTCTAAGGTTAATTGAGTCTTGGGGATTCCTGTGTCTATCAGTGGAGTTGTTGGAGTCCGTGTAGAGTCTTATCCTTGGATTGTGGGTGCGCAACGCAAGTCAAGGACGGGAGGCTACTTGGGCCCTTACTTCATTAGAAACGTACCTGTTCTTATGATGTATAAATGGATAAGTAATCAATGCTTGGTTGTGTATAGGTTGGAAGGTGCATCTATTGCATTCACCATGTCTATAAGAGATGGTAGTCCCGACACCCCTTATAGTACTAACGAGGGATCGCTAGATTTCACTGCTCGGAGTCGATATATGATTGAGGGTGAAAGCGTAACAAGCAACCCAAACTGACTTTCGAGTGGATCAGTTCCCCCAAGAGGTAAACCATTGTTTAAGAGCTTGAGGAGTCTTGCAAGACTGGTGCGTAATGAAATCAATATGAGGAAAAAGAACATGAATAAGATAGAAAAAAGGACTGCCAATAATTATCGTCCTAGGAAGGTATCTGTAACGACCCCCTCCTTGGTCGCTACCGACATCTGAGACTTTCAAAGAATTTTCGCAAAGTCCTGAACAAGCCTCATTTAAAACTTTCACTAGATTCATTAAATACATATAATCACGTGCGTAAGTGAATATATAAAAATTAAACTACTATCTACTCCATTCAAAATAATAATAATTCACGTTTATGAGTTGACAGCATTTTTCAACACCTAATAAATTTCATTTTAACATAACACTAAACAGCAGAGCGACTCAGAACGAGGCTAGAAGATGCCTTTACCTACTCTGCACTGGTCCGTATGCACCGATGGTTACACGTTAGACTGATCTCTACCTGCAAAAAGGGAAAACAAGAGGGGTGTGAGTATCATAGACTCAGTGATAATCATCGACCCCGTGAGTAGGCAAAGAGGGGAAACAACATAAAGGTGGAATGTTTATAAACTCAAGAGTAAGAGTAGAAAATACATTCCATAAAAATGAGAGATTTTGTTTTATACCTTGCAATTCTTAAAAATAATAATCCCCAAATAAACATGTATGAGAACAATTGTATGTAGGAGACAAAAAAATCTTTCAACCTCGACATCCAATCATCATCACCTACTTGTGGAAACTGTCCAAGCCACAATATAAATCAGGGCTTCAGGTCCCCCTTTACCTACTAGTGGGAACTACCCATGTCACCAAATATAAATCGGGGCTTTAGGTCCCCTTTGCCTACTCGTGGGAACGACCCACGCCACCATATGAATCAGGGCTTCAGTTCCCCCTTTAAAATCAAATATCATAAATCATTGCAATTTGAAGCATTTGCAAATCATAATAATTTGTAAACAATATAATCATAAATCAATGTTGTGCTTATTTTATCTCAAAGCATGGTATATTTACCAAATTAGCTTGTCACGTGAAATAAATAATTTATCAAGTTTTATGAACCAACACAAAGGCCATTGGCCCAAACATCACACAAACTTGCAAGGTACGATTTTTGAAGTGAAAGCCAGTCAAAGGTTTGTTTCCCTATATTTAAAAACATGTAGATATATATATTTATATATTTTAAAGAAAAATAGATATAAAATCCTTGTCACAAGCACAAATAACCTAAGGCTTTCTACCAACCATACTGTCCACAATTTTGTTAACTATCAAATGTCACCTATATAATATATTATAAGGAAATAATTTTAAAATCTAGCACCCACTCATCTCACAATAGCGGGACGCTACTTCGCTATTATCTCACGTGTGTACCTAGCTATTCTCTCTTCATTTTCATTTTTCTACTTCTTCTTTTTTTGTGCCGCTACTCATTCTCTCATTCTTCTTCTTTTTCTTCTTTTGTTTTTTTCTCCCTTGTCCCCGCGCTCCCTCTATCCTTCTCCCTCTTTTTCTTTCTCTTCTTTCTTCCCTCTCTTTATTCTCCCTTGTCCCCATGCTCCCTCTCTTCTTTTTCTTTTTTCTCTTTCGTTTTTTGTTCTGCTCTGTCGTGCTCTCTCTCTCTCTCCTTTCTTTTTCTATTTCTCTTTTTCTTCTCTTTCTCTTTCCTTTTTCTGCTCTGTCGCGCTCTCTCTCTCTCCTTTCTTCTTCTCTTTCTCTTTTTCTTCTCTTTCTCCTCTCTCCTTTCTCTCCCTCGGGCCCCCCACTCCCTTCTCTTTCCTCTTCTCTTTCTTTTTCTCTTTCTCCCTTTTTTTGGCAGCATTGACTTTTCTTCTGCTATCTTTTTTCTTCCTTCTCTATTTTGGCTAGCCCCCCTTTTTCTTCTTCTTTCTTCTTCTTTCTTTTCTCCTCTTTTGTCTCTTATGACTGCGGCATCACAATCTCCCTCACTTAAAACAAATTTGTCCTCGAATTACATCAACATAAAGACACTTAACAGTACATTTAACTTTGAAACAAATATGGGTATTCTGCTCGCATTTCCTCTTCTGGTTCCTAAGTCGCCTCCTCTACCGAGTGGTTTTGCCACATTACTTTCACTAAGGTGATGTCCTTAGAGTGAAGCCTTTTTACTTGATAGTCCACTATAACTATAGGCTGCTCTTAGTACTTCAACCTATCTTCCAACAGCATCGTATCATGTTGTATCACACGTGAAAGGTCTCGAGCATATTTTCTGAGCATGGATACATGAAACACTGGATTAACCCCTTCAAAATCCGGTGGTAATGCCAATCGATAAGCAACAGCTCCTACGCGTTCTAGTATTTCAAACGGGCCAATATATCGAGGATTGAGTTTGCCTATCTTGCCAAATCTTCGTACTCCTTTACATGGTGACACTTTTAGAAACACAAGATCACCTACTTCGAACTCTAGGAGCCTACGTCTGTTGTCGGCATACAACTTTTGTCTACTTTGAGAGGCCAACATTCGTTCTCGAATTATTTGTACTACTTCCACTGTTGCTTGTACCATCTCCGTCCCCAATAATTTCCTTTCTCCAACTTCTAACCACCCAATGGGTGACCTACACTTTCACCCATACAGTGCCTCAAATGGCGCCATCTTGATACTCGCATGGTAACTGTTATTGTATGCAAATTCTGCCAAAGGCAAGTATAAGTTCCAAGAACCTCCAAAATCCAACACGATTGCTTGTAACATATCTTCCAATATTTTGATCGTGCGTTCTGACTGACCATCTATTTGAGGGTGGTATGCTGTACTAAAGTTCAATTGGGTCCTTAATTCGTCTTGCAACCTCCTCCAAAATCGACTAGTAAACTGTGGTCCCCTGTCGGACACAATGGTCACCCGTACTCCATGGAGTCTAACAATTTCATTAATATAAATTTGAGCGTATTGTGCTGCTCCAAACTTTATCTTGACTGGGAGAAAATGTGCTTACTTATTCAACCGATCTATAATTACCCATACGGAATCATATCCTTCTTTTACTTGGGGCAAGCCTGTCACAAAGTCCATTGCAATATGTTCCCATTTCCATTCAGGTATCAGTAATGGTTGTAATAATCCTGAAGGTCTTTGATGCTCTGCCTTCACTTGTTGGCACACCAAACATCTCAAAACATATTCCTCTACATCCTTCTTCAATCCTTGCCACCAATATACAGACCTTAAATCATGATACATCTTGGTAGCTCCCTGATGTACTGCATAAGCAGCAACGTGTGCTTCCTCTAGAATTTCTTCTCTTAATCCATCCAAGTTTGGCACATAGATTTGAGATCCGTGCCTCAACAATCCATCAAACCCAAAACCAAACTTAGAAACTTGCTCACCCACACTCCCCAAAATCGTCATTACAAATGTATCTCTAGCTTGGGCATCTCGAATTCGATCATCAGTATTGGTCAGACCCTAAAATGTGCCAATAGCGCATCTAACCCACTAACCTCAAATTTAACTCCCATATTACCCAGATCCTGTAATTCTTGCACTATCGATCTTCTCGCTACTGCAATATGTGCCATACTACCCATTGACTTTCGACTCAATGCATCAGCTACGGCATTCACCTTACCGGGATGATAAAGTATCGTACAATCATAGTCTTTCAACAATTCCATCCATCTGCGTTGCCTTAAATTTAGATCTCGCTATTGAAATATATACTTCAAACTTTTGTGATCCATATATATTTCACATGTTTCCGCATACAAATAATGTCTCCATATTTTTAAGGCAAACACGATCGCTGCCATCTCCAGATCGTGTGTAGGATAATTTTGTTCATGCCTCTTAAGTTGTCTTGAGGCATAAGCGATGACTCTACCATGCTGCATCAATACACATCCTAATCCAACTGTCGAAGCATCACAATAAACAGTGTAGCCCCCTGACCCACATGGTAGACTTAATATGGGTGCGAAAGTCAAACAAGCTTTTAATGTTTAGAAACTATGTTCACAAGCCTCTGACGATTCAAATTTTACTCCCTTTTGAGTTAACCTCATTAGCGGAGAGGCTATCTTAGAGAAATCTTTCACAAATCATTGATAATACCTAGCCAATCCTAGAAAACTCCTAATTTTCGTAACTGTCGTGGGTCTAGCCCAATTCTCAATGGCCTCCACTTTACTAGGATCTACTTGTACTCTATCCTTGGATACAATATGTCCTAGAAAACCAACATTACTCAACCAAAACATGCACTTAGGAAATTTCTCGTGCATTCTATGCTCCCGTAGGGTCTGTAGCACAATCCTTAAATGTTGTGCGTGCTCTTCCCAACTTCTCGAGTATATTAGAATGTCATCAATAAAGACAACCACAAATCTATCTAGGTATGCTCGAAACACCCTATTCATCAAGTCAATGAAAGCAACAGAAGCATTCGTCAATCCAAAAGACATCACCAAAAATTCATAATGTTCATACCTCGTACGGAACGCGGTTTTAGGTATGTCCTCGTCACTGATCCTTAATTAATGATATCCAGACCTTAAATCAATCTTTGAAAAGCATTGAGCCCCTTGCAACTGATCAAACAAATCATCAATTCTGGGAAGTGGATATTTATTTTTGATCGTGACTTTATTAAACTGCTGGTAATCTATACATAGCCTGAGACTACCATCTTTCTTCTTCACGAACAGCATTGGTGCTCCCTAAGGTGACACACTCGGGTGAATAAAGCCCTTGTTAATTAAATCTTGCAATTGTTCCCTTAACTCCTTTAACTTTGCCTGGGCCATTCAGTACAGAGGCATCGATATTGGTTGTGTTTCTGGAATCAAATCGATACAAAATTCGATTTCCCTTTAAGGAGGTAATCCGAGCAATTCTTTTGGAAACACATCTTCAAATTCATTTACTACAGGTGTAGTTGCTAAATTTCCTTCTTCACTCTATGCTTTTTTAGTAATTGTAGCCATCACACTATCAACCAAATGGCTGCTATGACCATAAATAACAAATTACGGCTTTCCAGAAAATTTAAACTTCACCAACTTACGATAACAATCTACATTAACGTAGCAAGACACCAACCAATCCATTCCCAATATCACATCGAATCCCAGTGTTGTCATTTACACTAAGTCCCCCCAAGTGTCCCTATCTTTAATCTGGACCAAACAAGAATGAAACACATACTCCGCAACATATGATTCTTCTAACAGGGTGGTTACTACTAACGATTCATCCATATATTCATAATGCTTGCCTAATTTAGGCATGAAATTTGAAGACACAAAAGAATGTTTGGATCTTGGGTCAAATAAAACTGATGCTTTGTAACAATAAATGAAAAGATTACCTGTTACCACTGCATTCAAGACATGAGCATCTTGGGGTGTCAAAACGAACACTTTAGCTTGTCCCCCTTCAGAAGCACCTTGTTGAGTTGGCCTTGCCGATCTACCTTGTGACGAGGAAGCTACCCCTTTTCCCTTATCCCTTCTGACATTTCTAGTTTGTGCGATAGCAAAATCTAATAGTATTGAGCCACGAGCCATCTCCTGATTATGTCTATAGGTAGGATAATCCCTCTTCACATGACCAATTCCCCCACACTCATAACAGAACACAGTCATTTGGTTACATGACCCTGTATGAATTTGACAACAAAAAGTGCAAAAAGAACCCCACTGACCACTATGTTTAAGATTTGAATTAGTCATCCCACTACTCATAGCCCGTCTGTAATTAACCTAACTAAAATCACTGCTATGTGGGGGACTACGAAACTGAAAATTTCTTATTTGATTCGGTGGACTGGAGAATGCTAACCCTCTGAGTAAGTTACCATCATTTGACGTTGTTAGCCAGCTATATTAACATCTTTACCCTTATTGGGATCTCTATGTCTGGAAGATCCTTCACCTCGATTTCTTTTACTCCTCTCTCTTTCCACCCCAACTTCTGTATGTCTTGCCTCAATTTTTCTAGTGGCGTCAACTACCTCAGGATAGGATGTAAATCTCTGAGAGACTAAAATTCTATATATTAGCCTAGGTAACCCCTTAATAAACCTCTTGATCCTCTCCCTTTCAGTCTAAACCAGATACGAGGCATACCTCGACAATTGAGTAAACTGGATGTCATAATCTGACACTGTCATCCCAGGCACCTGCACTAAAGTTTCAAACTCCTACACCTTAGCGTCTCTCTCACTTTCAAGTAGAAATTTGTCCATGAAAGCTTGTGTGAATTCTTCCCAAGTAAGTAGAGCAGAACCAGGTGGTCTACAGCGCTTGAGCGTAGCGAACCATATCTGCTCTACCTCTGTTAATCTAAAGCCTGTCTCGTGAACTCTGCAAACTCCTGGGTTAATCCTCGCAATCCAACCGCTATCTCCTTTATGGTGGTAGCGGGTACCTCACAACAATCACCTCCTGTATCCCCAGAACTGGTACCAGTTCTCCTCTCACTGGAACTTTGACTACCTTGACGCCTAGCAATTCGACCTCAAAATCGACCTCTCCCACTGCTTCTAGAGAAAGATGCACACGGACCCTTAGTAGCATCATCTGGGGCATCAAACCCTCTAATTCCTCTTAAGGCAACTTGCGTCCTAGGCGGCATCTCGGTACCTAGACAACAATAAACACCCTTCAAATAACTATTAAAATTTATTATTAAAGTAGGCTTACTAAGATTAGGGAATTCGTGTAGCCTCTTATCATTAATCCATGCTGTAGTCACGAACCGTGGATAAGACTATACACTACCCCTGACACTCCGTTGACAATAGAAAAAATATTACGATTTTTCTAAACCTAGGGCTCTGATACCAATATTGTAACGACCCCCTCCTTGGTCACTACCGGCGTCCGAGACTTTCAAAGAATTTTTGCTAAGTCTCGAACAAGCCTCATTTAAAACTTTCGCTAGATTCATTAAATACATATAATCATGTGTGTAAGTGAATATATAAAAATTAAACTATTACCTACTCCATTCAAAATAATAATATTTCACATTTATGCACTGATGGTTACACGTTCGACTGATCTCTATCTGCAAAAAGGGAAAATAAGAGGGGTGTGAGTCTTATAGACTTAGTGATAATCATTGACCCCGTGAGTAGGCGAATAGGGGAAACAACATAAAGGTGAAATGTTTATAAACTCAATAATAAGAGTAGAAAATACATTCCATAAAAATGAGAGATTTTGTTTTATACCTTGCAATTCTTAAAAATAATAATCCCAAAATAAACATGTATGAAAACAGTTGTATGTAGGATACAAAAAAATCTTTCAACCTTGACATCCAGTCATCATCACCTACTCGTGGAAACTATCCACGCCACCATATAAATCGGGGCTTCAAGTCCCCCTTTGCCTGCTCATAGGAACTGCCCATGCCACCATATGAATCAGGGCTTTAAGTCCCCCTTTAAAATCAAATATCATCAATCATTGCAATTTGAAGCATTTGCAAATCATAATAGTTTGTAAACAATATAATCATAAATCAATGTTGTGCTTATTTTATCTCAAAGCATGGTATATTTACCAAATCAGCTTGTCACGTGAAATAAATAATTTATCAAGTTTTATGAACTAACACAAAGGCCATTGGCCCAAACATCACACAAACTTGCAAGGTACGATTTTTGAAGTGAAAGCCAGTCAAAGGTTTGTTTCCCCATATTTAAAAACATGTAGATATATATATTTATATATTTTAAAGAAAAGTGGATATAAAATCCTTGTCACAAGCACAAATAACCTAAGGCTTTCTACCAACTCATGCTGTCCACAATTTCGTTAACTATCAAATGTCACCTATATAATAAATTATAAGGAAATAATTTTAAAATCTAGCACCCAACTCACCTCACAATAGCGGGACACTACTTCGCTATTATTTCACGCGTGTACTTAGCTATTCTCTTTTCCTTTTCGTTTTTCTTCTTTTTTTTGTGCCACTGCTCTTTCTCTCCTTCTTCTTCTTTTTCTTTTTCAGTTTTCTTCTCCCTTGTCGTCGTGCTCCCTCTCTCCTTTTCATTCTTTTTCTTTCTCTTCTTTCTTCCCTCTCTTTCTTCTCCCTTGTCGCCGTGCTCCCTCTTTCCTTTTCATTCTTTTTCTTTTTCTTCTTTCTTCCCTCTCTTTCTTCTCCCTCGTTGCCGTGTTACCTATCTTTCTCTCCTTTTTTCTTCTCTTTCTCTTTTTCTTCTCTTTCTCTTTCCTTTTTTTTTCTGCTCTGTCGTGCTCTCTTTCTCTCATTTCTTATTCTCTTTCTCTTTCTCTTCTTTTTCTCTTTCCTTTTTCTGCTCTGTCATGCTTTCTCTCTCTTTTCTTCTTCTCTTTCTCTTTTTTTTTCTCTTTCTCCTCTCTCTTTTCTCTCCCTCGGGCCTCCCACTCCCCTTTCTTTATTCTTCTCTTTCTTTTTCTCTTTCTCCCCTTTTTTTTCTCCCTTTTTTTGGTAGCATTAACTTTTCTTCTTCTCTCTCCTTTTTTCCTTCTCCATTTTGGCTGGCCCCCCTTTTTCTTCTTCTTTCTTTTCTCCTCTTTTGTCTCTTATGAGTGGGGAATCACAGTATTTGTATCCGTTGTCCGACACTTCCCTCTTGGTTATGGGAGAGGTGTTGCACCTGTTAGTAAGGAGGAATTTGAGACGCAGCAACAAACTTGGATTAAGGATAAATTGGAAAAATCCCATGAGATGAAAAGGACCCGAAAAAGGATCAATCGATGTGCTCGGATCAAGGCGACGAGGATCCTACAAACATTTAATACCTTCATTGAAGTTCATATCACTTTAATTCGTATCACATTAATACCATATTCATTAACTTTTTATTGCATAAACATATATATATACACATTACATATATAAACACCAATACCACCACCGTCTCACCTAGCTCATGTGCAACTCCCACATCGCGCACATAGTTGGAGTCATCGTGTGCATCCCCCACATCATGCATAGCTAATACCATCGTGTGCATCCCCCACATCGCGCACAAGCAATATCATCATCGATACTCCCGCACCCATCATCACCGGCATGTGCTCCCCCACATCGCACACAGGCTTGGTTATAATTACAAACAATATTACTATCAATACATATCATATATATTTAGATATACATATATATCAACATAACACAGAGCACATGGCTTCATCACAATCTCATTCCACAATGCAAAACATTGTTCGCATGCATATTTTAGAGAAAAATGGATAAAATGTTTCAATGAAAAACACATATGCGTAAAACCCAAAACATTTCAATGCAAGTTCACCCATCGGTATTCGTTAAATCTTTACTCAACTCTAACTTATTCTAATGGTCCAAATGGAGCAGTGGGGCTTCGTTGGAACTTATCATCACATTAGCATCACAATTAACTCAATTCACATAACTATAAATTCTAAAAGCTATCTCCTAACTAGTTTTCAGTTGCCATTAAATGGCTTTTTATTTTCACTATCCTAATCAGTCTAAAATGAGTGAACAACCTCAACTACAAGACACTCACAAGTCTAATCACTAGCCATTCTCAACATTTAAAAATCAACTCCAATTTACTACTCACCTTAATAGCTTTGTAATTGAAATCTTTCCAAAAATTTTCAAGCTATTATAGAAGCTACCTCATTCTCTCTCTAAACACCTAGCTAGTGAGAGGAAGTATGGAAGTAAGACTTTTTAAGGGTTTTAAACTGAGAGAGTGAAAGAGCACAAAGGTTCTATGAAAGGGTGCACAAAAGCATAAAAAAAATTAGAGCTAGCTTGAGAGAAGTTATGGAGGTTTCAAAACAAGCTTCAATGGAGGATGAAAGAAACGTGAGATGGGAGGAAGAAGAAGAAGAAGATACTGGACAAATGAAGAAGCTGTTGGAGAAAATGATATTTGTAGCCAAAGTTTATCTAATCTCTATTGAAATTACGAAAATACCCTTAGCAAGTTAACTTGTTCTCCTTCAATCCTTGGTGCAATCATTTTACTCTTTAGACACTGGGACAAGGTCCATAATAGTCTTGAAATACTCGGGTTCACGAAAACTTAAAAATTTTAACTTGATATGAAAAATGACCATTTTGCCCTTACCTTGGAAATCATCATTATTTTTATTTCTTTCGCCATTTTACCCTTATTTTCATCATTCATTTATGCCTTAGGCCTACTTAAGCCTTAATATTGTTTGAAAGCATACTTCTTGAGGCTCACTAAGGAAATGATGAAATTTCCCCTTGTCTATGATATGGCGTCTACGTCTAGCTACGAGTCTATAAAGATCAAGGTCTCACAATACAGTACAATCACATTTTTTTTTTATTTTCATAACTTGCCTATAGCACATATATATACATGTACACCACCGCTGCCTTACTCAGCTCATGTGCACTCTTTACACTTACAAGGCAATATCATCATGTGCACTCCCTACAAGCACATTTCAATATCATTGCGCTCACTCCCACCCACATCATTACCAGCATGTACACTCCCACACCACACACCATCGGTACCATCATGTGCACTCCCACACCTCACGTGCACGGTTATAGTTATTATATAGCAATATCACTCAAAGCATAACACACATATCCATAAAATATAGGAACACATGGTTTCATTATATCACATATTTTACCACATAAAAACATTTCATCAAGGGCTTGATCCCATGCACGTTTTAAAGAAAAGTTTGATAAAACATATCGGATGATTCAATTAAACACGTATGCATTTATCCCAAAACATTTTAATGCAAGTTCACTCACCTTATGATAACGGGATATTACATCGCTATTAGTTTAGAGGCATATCTAGCTATTTCTACCTGCCGGTCTATCAAGCCCAGCTCTATTATATACTTGCCATGTCATTCATGTATTTGATAGCATGTCTGCATATTTGGATGCCTTGAAAAATTGTTAAAAGTCAGTATCGTACCTAGTGGTACAATTAAGTCGATTAAAATCTCAAACTTGTCCAAATAGAGACTTTAGGATGTATTTGAGAGTTATTAAACCTTAAAATGTCTTAAAAGGGTGATTCAGAGTTCGAGGATTAATTTGGAATCCAATCGGGAATTTTTATAATGTAAGGGTAAAATGGTCATTTTGCCATCCGAGGGCAAAAAAAATTGGAATGTTGGATGAGATTTTTGACCAAGTTTGACTATTTGGAGCATAATTTGAATTTGAGAAGTGAAAAATTCCAATTTTGACATTTTTTCGAGCATAAGGGCGAACCGGTCATTTCACGTATCCATGAGGACGTAATTGGAATTTTTGAAATTTTACACCACCGTGACACTTGTCAAGCCCATGAATTTCACGTATTATCATTTTTATACTTTGGATAATTAAGGTATAATATGTGGTGGTAAGGAAATGCTTAATAGTTAAGTTTTAACCATGAACCATTCACACGTTGACACGTGTCAAGCTTTAATTCTTTTATAATTTTCTTTATAAACCAACATAAACCTCTCCCAATTCTTCTTTCATTGTCATGCAAGCCAAAGAAAAGGAGGGAAAGAATATAAACAACCCTTGAGGAAGAAAATTCAAGAGAAATTCATCAGTTACTGAAAAACGAAGCGATCTAAGGTAAGATTTTACGATTTTAGCTTAAAATTCACCTCTCCCATGCTTTCTTTTTCATTTTCTATGGTTGAAAGCCAAACTTTCATGAAGGAAGTCATGTTGGCCGAATCAAGGGGGGGGGGGGAGGTTTTGATGATGGTTTTTGTTAGATTTCATGCTATCTAGGTGTTTTTAGTTGTTTTGTGATATTCGGTATGAAAAACAAGCAAGAAAACCACATGTCCTTCACTAAACCCTCCTTGACTGAATTTAATAGGGGATATATTGATGATGAATTTTGTTATATTTCATATGTTTAGCTCGTTTTTTATGGTTTATGGTGTCGGATATCGACAATGGTTATCGAAAAGTATAGTGCCTTTAGTAAACGACTTGAACGACAACAAGAAAATCATGGTAAATGGACTTGAATTTGATTTCTAATGATATACACAGACTTATTGGAATGTGTTGACACTGATTAACACATTAGCTCAGAATCATAATGAGTTTCGGATGTGATCATGTAAGTTACAATCAAGTTCATTAAGGTACTTTAGGTGTATTTAGAATACCGAAAGTGCAATGAATCTGTTTGGAGTTGAATCGGATGTTTTGGCTAATTAACAGTGTATAGTGTGAGTTAGGTCAAATACCATTTTAGTCCAATAACAATTGAACCTACATAGAACACCATCTTTAAGTGATTATTCGAACATTTCTCATTCAATTTCATGCATTCATATAGAGCCTGGAATAGTTTTATAACAGTTTAGCACAAATGTATTGAATTACTTATTGTGTATTAGGTATAGGTGGTGAGCCCTCTAGTGAGGGTAAGGATATCATACCCGAGGACCAGAAGTAGGAGTACTTCCGTTATTGTGAGTAATCAAACTATCATCTTAACTATCTAAAGTAGTTTATACTCGTTTTTATGATTTTAAAGAATAATGAACTTATATTGTAAACTATTTTGTTTTATAACTGAAGTGTTCGTTAAATGAAATGAGATTCATAATTTGGTTTGAAATTGAATCTTTGTTTTGGAAATTGAGTAAGTGGAGACTATATACTTGTGATATATATATGTTTTGACTATTGTTAGTTATGCCGACCCTGCTTTGTAATAAATGAATCGGGATAACGGGATTTGTAATTGACATATGGTTTGAATTGATGTCTTATGAGAATGTGATGGCATGAATGGCTAGATTTGTGTTTGTGTGGAATATATGAACTGTTTTGTTTTACCTTGACAGGCTGGGTAGTATCATATTAGCCATGTCATACTGTCGAAATTTTTATTAATTTGGTGGGGTAATTATTTTGCTTAATGCAATGGGCGAATTTTCATGGACCGGCCTATTAGAGGGGCACAGTAAACCCCATCATATTTTACCTTAGTATGAGAGGCCCGGAGGGTATCTCCTAAGGTAGTTTAGAGTTCACTTCACGCTGAACCACCACGTGAGGGTGAAACTCAGCCAACGCCAAGGAACGACTGTGTTTTTAAACATAAAAACATGTTTTATGTGTATATGTTATTTTAACAGCCTTGACGGACTCGGTTGGATGCCCTGCTCAAGGTGTCACCCAGTGCAAGTTTTGGCACGAGCCAAGTTTTTAAGAGAGTCATAAGCCTTGTTGATTTTTTTTTTTATGAAATGTAACTGTTTTATATGGGTTGAAATGAGTTTTAATGTTATGAATCATATTATGATGAGATATTTTAAATTGTCTTCACTTACTCGGCTTTAGATGTTATAGATGATCTTTGCTTACTCACTGGGTTATAAAAACTCACCACCCTTTTTTCACCCATTTCAAGCTTAGGGCAGTCTGTAGATCGTCGATTTTGTCGAGGGTTTGCTTTTGGATTTGCACCCTTAGAAATCATGGGTTTACAGTCGTGTTTATTTTTGTTATTTTAGGGGCTCACATGTCATTGTAGAATATTTTTGTATTCCTTGGCACAATGTGTTATTATATATATGAATTTATTTTGTTATTACTTTTCATTAACTGTTTACGTAGAATTTTATAAATATTGTTTTATATGAAAATGGAATATTTTATTCAATATTTTTATTTAGTTTGATTAGCTATAATTTCACTTTAAATGGAAGATTTAGATGCCTAAATTTATTTTTAGATATGAAATGTATATTTTTCATTTATATATTATATTTTTAACAGGTTTCGAAATTTTTGGGTAAAATTACCAAAATACACATGTGCGGTAGAAATTACTTTTTGATTGTCTTTGATTTGAAAATACTCTATATTCTTTTAAAATATGATATTTAGTAACTGCTACTCACAAGGGAGGAGGAGAATTGATGCTAGAGCCTTGCGAGGTTTCGGTTGACATTCCAGGTAAGATATGTCTATCGGGACATCGCGGCGATTGTCACGGGCTCGAAAAGAGTATCGGGTCGTGACACGGTCGCTCGTTATTTCCTCCAACGCGCCACCACCGCCTACTATCTTTACTTTTGCACTTCCTAGCAACAATTCAAATTTAATATTTTTAATGTATATCATTTCTACTTCTCTTTTACGTTCAATCATGAATCCTTATTCAACTAACTTATATCTTGACACATTTTTACCATAGTTGCCTTTATCTTTTACTTGCGTATTTCTTTAAATTATAATTACCAGCAACTTAATTATGGCTTTAGCACCCATATTCACCTTTTCTAGCCATTTTCATTCAAATTCGTCTTATATTTCCACACATAATCCACATATATGGCAGCAACAATCATCCTCACTTTCACTCAATTATTTCCAAGCTTACAATTAATATAATTGCCTTCCATCCATGCCCATGACATTACAATAACCTTACATATTGCACATAGTCATTCTCACCATATTAAACCAATCATAAGCTTCAAATTGTAGCATTAAGCTTATCACTTGGTTTTTGCTTGGATTTCACCCGACAAAATTTATAATTTCCTCACACCCATGCCCACCATAGATGCCACAAAATGGTTCACACATTGTTTCTCCAAACATTTAACTTATCATGAGCTTAAAACACAAAAATCCTTACCTTATGTTTCTTGAATCTTGAGACCCACTTGATATTTCTTCAATTACTCTTGAATAACTCACTACCCAAGCCATTCACTTTTCTCTCCTTTCTCTCCTTGGCCGATTCTCTTTATTTTTTCTTATCAAATACATGGTGGCAAAGTGAAATGGCATGGGAGCATGAAAATGGAGTTGGGTGGGTGAAAATGGCGTTGGGAGCATGAAGGTGGAGGAGAAAATATCTTTAAGTTGGAGATAAGATCCAACCATGGGATAAGGATGAAGAGTCAAAGCTTCCTTTGGAAGCTTTGCCACTAATGGAAAAATTACCATTTTACCCTTCAAAGGTTTTCACCCTTTTTAATTGTATCCTCCCACAATCTTTTAATTTCAATTTCTTTCTATTTTTCTTCCTTAACACTTGTATCAATAAAATATCAAGTTTATACTTCAATGCAGTATCATTGTAATATTTCAATATTTACTTACCTGCGCCAGCTTTATTTAATAAAGACATGCAAGCCCCATAACTTCATTTTCTTTGAAATTTCCTTGTTCTTTTTCTCCCCCACTTAGATTGACCATATACTCCTTCATTGAAAATTTTGACACTGAATAAAATATTAATATTTTAATATTATTTTATTAATAAAATATTATTTTATTAATAAAATATTATTTTATTCCAAAATTTTTCACTTCTCTCCTTGGCACCCAAAATGTCTTATTATGTCCTGATTCACTTTTGAATCATTTTTATGTCCTTAATTCATCCTCAATAAAAATATTACTATTTAATTACTATTTTTTCGCGTGCTAAATATTTTATTCCAAACTATGCCTTTCACCCTTCATCACTTTTAAATACTCTAATTAATCTCAATTGGCATCCGATAAGCCTTATTAGTCAACATATCAAAGTACGGGGTGTTACACATGATGACCTAGCTATGTGCGGTGTGGGAGTGCACATGAGTTGGGGGAGAGTTGGGGTGTTGCTAGTAGTTGTATATGTGTTTATGTAGTACCCAGTATTTTGATACGGTGGCTAATAAAGTTTATGGATGCTAGTTTAGGTTAATTGTCGAGTTAAAAAGGGAAATTCAGAAGTGAACCTGTGAAATCTCGATCTCCATAGACATATAACTAGAAGTAGACGCGATAATGCGCACCAGGGGTAATTTAATAATTTCTCTTGGTGAGCTCCTACTAGTGGGTTTTTTTTATGCTATTAAGGTCTAAATAGGCCTAAGGAATGAATAAATGATGTTTATGATGGTAAATAAATGAGGAAGATAAAAATAATGATAATTTTCATGGTAGGGGCAAAATGATCATTTTGTATCTCGGGTCTAAATTTTTATGTTTTCGTGAACCTGAATATTTCTAGACTATTATGGACCTTGTCCTAATGTCAAAAGAGTAACAGGTTGCACAAAGGATGGGAGGAAGACAAAGTCACCATGTTAAGGGTATTTTGATAATTTATGTGAGAAATGGATAAACTTTATATATAAATATCTAAAGCTCTAGCAATTTCCAATAGCTTCCAGCCATTTCTTCTTCCCTTCCCATCTCACGTTTCTTCATCTCCATGGGAGCCTCCCTTAAAGCTTCCATAACTTCAATTTACATGATTTGGTGTACTTTTTCATAGAACCTTTGGTGCTTTTTCACTCTCTCACCTTAAAACCATTAAAAAAAAAAAGCCTTACTTCCATCTTCCTCTCATTAGCTGGACATGTGGAGAGAGAGAGAGAGAGTGAGCATTTCCCTTGTTAACTTGAAGAATTTTGAAAGAGAATTCAACTACAAAGACCATCAAGGTGAGTATAAGTTAAGGTTAAATTTCTTTGGTTGTTGATAATGGCTAACAATGGGGTTTGTGAGTGTTTTATCATTGAGGTTGTTTATTCACTCTTAGGGTGACTAGAGTATTGTGAATAACTAGCCACTTAATTGCAATTGGAAGCTAGTTGGGAATAACTAGTAGAACTTGATTAGGAAAGAGCTTTTGGAATTATATTAATGCCAATTTGGATTGGTTGTTATGTTGTGTGTGTATAGGTTCCAACAAGGGCTCACATGTCCATTTGGAGCATTAGTTGAGGTTAGAGTCTAGCAAAAGAATCAACAAGACTGGTGAGTGAACTTGCATTTCGAAATTTGCTTCGGGAAATGTAAATGTATTTGGATGAAACATTTGAATGATTTTATCCAATCTTTCTTTAAAAATGTGTGTTGGGGAACAAGCCCTTGATAAAATGCTTTGATGTTGTGAAAATGTGAAATGTGTAAAAGGATGAATCCATGTGCTCCTATATTATGTTGGTATGTATGTTTATGAATATACATTGTGCATTGATGAATAATGTTGTGTGAGGATGTTGAAGTGTGCGAGTGGGGAGTGCACACATGATGATGTTAGAGTGTCCGAGTAGGGAGTAGGGAGTGCACACATGATGATGAATGCATATGTATATATATATGTGTGTGTCATAGAAGTTATGAAAATATTTGCGATTGTGTTGCATGTTGGTATTGTTAATTGCTTTCAAATTGCTTTTCATTTCAACAAGAAAATGGCTTTTGATGTAACAAGACCCATTTCAATTAAAATGTTCTATTCCTGGTACAATGTGATTCATTTTCGCTGCAGCGAGAAACTCTGAGGTTTTGGGGGTCACATTGGCCTAGTTCTCGCTGCAACAAGAAACTCTCGCGTTCTAGTGTAGTGCTTTCACTTCGACAAAGATTTTGACCACCTTCTCATCCAAACTGGGAAAAGTGGTAAACATCAAAGTTGTATCCCTGCCTCTTATATTTCTAATGGTCTAAAAATCAGGTCAATTGAACTTCTTTAGTGGGAGATATGATAGAAAAACTAAAACATATGTAAACTGAGACTGTTTCTCATACAGCGAGAAACTTGCTGCCATGCTTGCTACCTTGCTTGATTTTGACCTATTTTTCACCCATTTAACTTCATGGATTGAACATAGGTTTTTGCAACACTATGAGGTTATTGATCAATGTTTGAAATGTGGGATTTTTGTTAAGAAATTAAATCAATTGCATTGTTTTTGAAACAAGTGCATCATGATTTTCAAATTCTTCCTATCGATTACTTGTTCCCTTTTTATGTTCACTCACTGAGTTTATACTCACATTTTTGAACTTCATGTTTTCAAATTCAAAGGCAGTTGGGACCTAGATTGAGTTGTCCATGTATGCTCGTCTTTTTGGTAAGTACTATGGCAACTCAGTAGCGTATCTTCACCTAGAGTCACTCCGCTGACGATCAAGAGTCTTCTGCTTGTATACATGTATAAGTAATGAAGACCACTAAGATTCATGTTAAAAATCAAATATATATTTGATTACTGAAGCCACTGTAAGGTGGCAAATGAGTAATACTATGTTAGCATAACACAATTGTGAGTATTGGGTTACTATAAAATGTTATTGAAATATTTTTAGTTGAGAAGTACAATATGGGTTTGAGAAATGATGGTTTGGAATGATGACCGAGATTGCATAAATAGGCTTCCTTGGGCTTAGTGGGCTATACCCATTAGGCCCATGCGTCGGTCATAGCCTAGAATTTAGGCTGTGATAGTTTATATATGTTATATATAGAGGTTAAGGAAATAAAATATGATTGTATTGATTATTGAATGTTGAAATTTGACAAATGCTTTCCAATTGATTTTCATTACAGAAAAAATGGATTTTCATTATGACAAGAATTCTTTTAACTTAATAGCCCTGGTTTTCGCTGCAACGAAATTGCATTCTCACTGTAGCAAGAAACTCTCGAGTGCTTGGGGGCTTGACACAGCCTTGGTTTTCACTGTAGCAAAATTGCATTCTTGTTGCAGCGAGAAACTCTCAAGTGGTTGGGTAAAATGCCGGCCCTGGTTTTCACTGTAGTGAGAATGCATTCTCACTACAGCGATAAACTCTCGGGTGGTCGTTCAAAATTTTGCCCTAAATTTCGCTTTAGTGAAATTTCCTCAGCCATGCTTGCCTTGTGTGGATTCTGTTATAGTGTTCACCTTTTTCAACTTCATGGTTGACCATGGATCCTTCAACACTAAGGGATTGAATAATTAAAGTTTGAAATCAGGGGTTTTAGCAAGAAATTAAACTAAATTGCATTATTTTTAACATAAGTGCATCATGATTTCTACACTGTCCTTATTGTTTGCTTGTTCCCTTCCTATGTTCACTTACTTGGGATGACCTTGGTGCATGTTTGAATTATCTATATATTTTTATATATACATAATGTATACGTGAATTTTTACATGCATGTGCACTTGTCCTGTAGAGTAGAGATTTTTGGAAAATGTAATGTGATTGAGTTGTATATTGAAAGTTGATATTCTTAAATGTTTTCAAAATGTGTTGAAACACAACATGGCATCCAGTGTTGTTTATGATACACAAATTGCATGGTTTCAATACAAATGCATCGTGTTTTCTAAAAAAATCTTCCATATCATTTGCTTGTTCCCTTCCTATGTTCACTCACTGAGTTTATACTTATTCTTTTCAACTTCATGTTTTAGTTTTCAAGATCAAAGGTAGTTGGATCCTAGGTCGAGGTGCTCCCTCCTATTCATCTTTCGGTAGGTTCACTATGACTCTCAATGATAGCACCCACGTGCAGAGTCACTCTGCTGGTTGTCAAGGGTCGGTTGTATGTTTATATGTGATGGTTTAATATAAATTGTGAGATTTTTTGTAAATTTTGTATGTACTTGATTTTCATGATTTAAATTTGAAGAGATTGTTATTAGAAGTCACGAGTCTTGGATTCTAAAGAAAAAGAAGTGATAGATGGACTACTGACTGGTTTATATAGAAAGGCTTGCTTGGGCCTAGTGGGCTATGCCTATTGGGCCCATGCATCGGTCATGGCCAGAGTTTTGGGTTGTGACATTGTGCCAACCTTATAATCCTTTATTCACAATTTCTTCACTTAGTATTGGCATTCCTTTGTCAATGTCTCAAACTTTCATCTAAATTTTCACTCGCTCTTTTCCTTAGCGTTTACAAGGCTTTAACTCATGTTTTCTTTATTTATTAAAATTCACGTCAATATTAAGGCCAATAATCAAAGTTCAGCTTGTAGATTCTTCGTCATGCCACTCACAACTTGCTCACGCCTTCTAGACATGAGGTGTCCCTAGTGCTGCAGCAATGGGTAGTCAACGCTGCAGCGTTACAGTTGCTGAAAATTGGGTAGTTTCAACGCTGCAGAGCTATGGTTGTTGGAATTTACTTTATCAAAGTAATTATTCTACCCTTAAGGCTACTGCATTAATCATTTTCAACATATGGCTTTCCTCTAAGCCTATACCATAATTTCCATAAGCATGTGTATCTTTTCTTTTGCTTATCATACGCACTAGGCCAAGTCAATACTTTTAAACTCATGTTATCCCTTAATACTTTGTCATCAACCAAGTAAGTCCCACCTTAGGACATCCCTTCCATGTTGTGCAATGAACTTACAATGTCCATAACACTACTCACATACTTATTTACCATTTATAGTATCCTACAATTCCTTAATATTCATGACTAATTGTCATTCTTGTCTCGCAACTCAAATAGTTTACTAACTTTCAACTTAAAATTGCCATGAAAATAGTCCATCTTGGTCAACACCTTATGCTTACATTACTATTAGTTCAAGAATTCATCTTTCCCTATTTCCATAATTGCTTCCATTAGTATATGTTGTGTCAATTATCATCTTATAATATCATGGCACTATGTGCCTCCATTCTTACCAGCAATCATACTCCAAAAGAAATAATTAGACGATTTACATATTTGTACCAATGCTAATCCTATTCAACAATGCATAATAAATTTCAAACACTCAACCAAGCATTGGATTATCTACTACTTAACTTGTTCAAACCACATGAAAATGACCATGATTCAAATCCTTCAAACACATAAATCACAAGTATAATTCATTCCAACTACATCAACGTAGTCTCATAATCATACTAATTCCAAATAAATCATTTGACTTTACTAAGAACTACTATTGTCTGAACCCGTACTCATCGACGGGTAATCTTTCAGATCATCCTTAGCCTCTTAAGGATCCTCCTCATCCACATCATTCTCACCTTGCTATTCATTCACATAATCTTCCCTACTAATAGGTGCAGCACCTTTCCCACAACCAAGACAAAAATCCCGAACGGCAGATACTTTCCTTAGATGATAGTTTCTAACAGCTACTTTTTCCACTTTCTCTTTGTCTTTTTCCTTAAGATCGATTGAAGTATGTGCCATCCTTTCAAGGCTTTTCCAGCTCTTAAATATTATTTTACCTTTCGAGGGAATCCATTTAATAAGAATTCAGGTTAGGTTACTTGTTGGCCTTTCACACTCTTGCACATAACGACTCTGAGTATTGGATTCCATTGATCCCTCTTCAGTACTACGAAATCATTCCTTTTCTCCTCATTACTGCTCATGTTGTGTCACAGGGGCACCTCAAAAACCTGTACACAATCATGCGTTAATTCTTAACCTCTTACGTACTAAGACAAAGGTAGGCTTCTAGATGAATAAGAGTTTATGTAGCCTCCTTCCCTTGATTCGTGTTACGCACCCACAATCCAAGGATAAGACTCTATAATAACTCTAACAACTCTGCTGATAGATAGAGGAAATCCTAGAACTCAACTAAAACTAGGGCTCTGATACCAAGTCTGTAATGACCGCTCCTCGATCGCTATCAGCGTTCATGTCTTGAGAGAGAACCCGCAAAGTCTCGAACAAGCCTTATTTTGAACCTTTATTGTAACGACATACTCATTCCATCGGTCTATATAATTACTTGAACCATATAACCCTTTGTAATGTGACTTGAACAATAGACATAATAAATCAACTTGACCTTTATTCCACATAATTGTAACCAAATACATCATAGTCTAAAATATCCAATTGTACATTTATATTAAGACCAGTATCCATTTACCAAAAATATAATACATTACAAATGACTCGACCTTTTGCAGCGGAGCGACTTGGAATAAAGTGCTATGAGATGCCTTTACCTATTCACAGTAAACAATAAATACCGATGAAGGCACTTTAGGCCAATCACTATCTGCAAAAGGGAGATAAGGGGGGTGAGTCTCACAGACTCAGTGATCATCAGCTCCATAAGCAGGGCGTAGATGGGAAACAAGCTCAAAACAGATAACTTGAATAATAAAACCAAAATATAAAAGGATAATCCTATGAAACCAAATCACAAGTAAGGTATTTGTGCCTTGTAAAAATAATGTCATAAAATCACAATGCAATACTTCCTTGGCAGAACAGTGCCAAAACAATCGTAGCAAAATAAGTTTCAATCATTGAAATCATCTCCTTTCATCAAAAATACAATTAATCGTATAAAAGTACGCATTCTCCCAAAATGTGTGGCATGTAAAAATCAATGTGTACATTCACATAAATCAACTCAAAGTCAACTTATAAAGCACTGAAAGCTTGCAAGCAAATAGGGGAGGGTGGAAAAACATTAACTCTCCACCATGCAAGTGTTAAGATGAGCTCTGTAGTCAATTGGGATTGGTTAAGGCTTGATTCCAATCATGCAACAGTATCATTCATGTTGAATAATTAAAAGTTTTCCTTCATAAATAAGACATTAATTATAATGAGTTATAAGTCTAATCGGATAAAGTCCATAAGATTAATATGCCTTGCAAGGAAACTATAATGGGTTGCAGTTATGAGATTCCTATGCATCAAAGCATAATCTCAAAATGTTCATGGTCAATGTATCATTGAGACTAGACATCAATGATGGTTAGAGACTGGTATATTTTATGTTCCTTACTTCGGAAGCAAGTAATCAATCTCATAGATTGAAGTATAGAGATACTTGGAACTAGAATATAGGTGCTTGCCTAGGAGAACAAGTTCACTGAACATGACCCGCCATGAGAAGTGCATTTGGTAATACACTCTTGTGTCTATGCAACACTTTTCATGTTTTAGTTGTGTAAATACTCCCTAAACTTGAGACACCAGGTTCTCTTATGTGTGGAGTGCTATGCTTTGATTTCATCCCTACGGATGCCTAACCAAGGATGCCAAAACAGGATACTTTTGGGTATAGTATGAAGCATGTGAAGGCAAATGAGTGGTCAAGATAAGAATCATCACCTCAAGTGTTTTAGAGGACATATCCTATTAGTTCTTGGTTAACATTAGCTTATTGAAGTCCTTGGCCAAGGCGACATGGAGATTATGAAAAAGGTTTCATAACTCTCTATAAAGCTAATGCTATAATTGCAGGAACAACTATGGAGGTCAATAAGAGTAGACACTATACCAAGCTCTTATCATCTCCGGGATATATGATGAGGGAATGAATTACACTGATAGACTGTACACTGAAAGGTTGTCAAAGAACCCTTTGACTCTCCCAACAATTGGGTGGCCATGATGCATTGCTAGATGCCAATCTTGGTCTATGGAATTGATTATAAACTAATTGATTGAAATTTATATTAATCAATTAAATCATTAATCAACTCCATTGCCAACATGTTGGAAACCTAATGGGTCACAAACAATGATTGCATTTGAATTAAATTGGGAGAGTGACGATTTAAGTGAGACTTAAATCACATGCTAGGTAATTAACTTCTATAAACTTAATTAAAAGAGTTTAATTAAGTTTTTGGCATAATTATAAATAGTTATAATTATAAGGCCTTGATTGCAAAATATAAAGGAAATTAATTTTGATTTTAATTTTCAAGGACTTAATTAAAAGAGTTTAATTAAGTAATGAGCCCAATATTATAATGTGTTATAATATTGTGGGCTTAATTGCAAAATTGAAGTTATTTTAACCTAACTATATAAGTAACCTTTTAACTATTTTTCCTTATGAGAGTTTTTCACAGTTGAAGAAAACGTAGTTTTTGTCAGAAAAAGAGAAACGTTTTCTTTCTTTGCCAGCACTCACTTTGTGTGAAAGAGAAAATTGCTTATGAGCAATTTTCGAGAAAAGTTCGGCTAAGATTGTGAAAAGAAAAAAAGGGCAATTGTTGTCCTTTTCGCTAGCGCAAAGTATAGTTAAAAACTCCTTCCTTTGTTAAAGGTTCAAGTGCAATCATGTGTACTACCATTGGAGGCCAAGTACTTGATTGTCTAGGGTTTTTGTTCCTTGTGGTGTTCGTGGGATTGCTTCGGAAAGTACCATCGTGATTACGAAATTACATGGCAAGGTAACTTTCTAAACAAGAATTTATTTTGTGCTTTTATGTGTTAAATATCACCAAAGTGATCCATGGGTGGAGGCATGTTTTGTTGTTTAGTTATAAAATTTTTAACTTTTTTTCGCTGCGTATTTTGAGCATGCCATCCATAGTCAAACCCATCAGTGGTATCAGAGCCTTCCTTGGTTTGATTTTAACACATGTTTATGTCTATTGTTGTTAATGCCTTGTTAAAAAGGAATATGAGGTGTTCGGGTTTTGTTCTACACAAATTAGTAAGTTTTAAAATTTTACAATTTGTTCTAGTTATTTTGATTTCTAGATAGATTTTAATTGTAAATTTTAAAATTTATTTGTCATAATATTAATCTCATTTTAATGTCAAAATATTGCAGATTAACAAGTGCATGAGATGCACAAATTAATTTAACAAATAAAGATTCGATCTCATGACATTATGGTGTGATTTAAATGGTAGAATTCGATTCTGTCCAGCCATGGTATTGGTCCATTTTCAGCCATAAAAGTGAGGCTTAAGTGCTTCATAAAATGCAGAAAAATTAAGAGATCAATACACATTGGAAATGTTCCAAGATGTGTGATTATGTGTGGCTAATGGTGAAGGTAAAGTTATCAAAATGTGGCTAAAACAGTTGTTGTTTGCAACAGAGACAGTCACAGTTTTGTTTGGCTTGGCAATCAATAAAGACCTAAATTTGTGCAATTAGTTGCACCAATTGGCTGAGGATTTTTTTTATGAAAAGGTTCCATAAATTATCCAAATTGTTGCCAAGAATTTTAAGGATTTAAATCCCAAGAATTAAGCCTTCATAAAACTGAATTTGTGGAGTCAAAACTGTTGCTGCCTCTGCAGCAGCAAGCCACGGTTATGAATTTTTTTGACAGCCAAAAACGCCTCCTAAAATCCTGAAAATTTATTCTGGAATACGTCCATGAGTTATCTATTAGGAGAAATTTTATTGGAATTAAATTCCTAAAGATACAGCACCATAATGCCATGTAATTAGGACATGTCTGCTGCTGTCTGTGGCAGGACACTGCCTTGGTTAAGACATAGAATTTGTCAACATTTTACACCAATAAATGATCAATTAAATTAGTTAATTGGCTGAGGATAAGTTATGTAATTGGTTCCATAATTATGCTAATTTTTTGAAACGTTTAATTTAAGGAATATGATTCCTAAAATTAAGCATGTCAAAGATGATACATTAACATCCACAAATAAAAAAATGTGATTTCTAAAATTATGGAAGTTAAAATATCTTCATTAGCCAATTAAATATTTATGGAATATGTTCATTAGAGATTGATAATTTATTTCATAAATTATGGAATGTGATTCCTTAATTAAGGGTGTCAAAATTTAAATAATTTAAGACTACATTAATTTAGGAATTAGATTCCTATGAGTAATGGGAGTCTTAATTTTTATAGACAAATTTTATTTTGAATTGACTTCTTACAAGAAGATAATTCTAATTTGACATTAAATTTAAAGATTAAATTGTCTAAGTTATTTCCTAATAAGATTAGGTAATAATAGACATTCAATCTTTAATTAAATGAGATTAATAATAGGTTGTGTAAAATGTTTAGGAGCACAAATTAAAAATGTTTTAATTTGTAATTTGTAATAAAAATTTAATTCTAATCCTGAGAAGATTAGGAATGGATAAATTACTAATTTTGATTAGTAATACTTACCATATATGAAAGAAGTTTCCATATATATAGAATTAAATGGTTACCCGAAAACTTGAAATTGGCAAAATTCAAATGTTGAAAATTGTTAATCTCAAATACCTCATATGATTAACAATTTGAATGAGACATGTTTTTAAATTTTATTCATATTGATGAATATATATGGATTATTATGGACTTAGGCCTAATATGATTATGCTATGGTTGAATGTATATTCTTGGTATTTTTGAAATAGGGCTTGCATGTCTTGCCTTATCTCTTTATCTCAGTTTGTAAAATTCTTTCCTTATCTTACTCTCCTTGAATGTAACTAGAGGTTTCTACATTAAAATGTAATTAGAATTAGGATAGATTAGGAATTGAATTTTGGAAAAATTGACGACGGAGATCCAAGGCGCCAAGAAGGACAAGGAGATTACAAGCAAAATTTTGAAGATTCTTATATGTAATCCCCTAGGTTTGACCAAGCTAGTTTCCTTTAATGGCTCAAGGAAATTAGTATAGTTAAAGTCCATAATCATCCAAAGTAGTTTGCATATGATAGATTTATTTTATGAAATTTAATAAATGCTATGCAATGCAAAGTAGTATGCATGTGATAGATTTATTTTATACGATTTAATAAATACTATGCATGTAAAGATGAGACCTTAATAAAGGTGAAAACAAAATCCTTCATTATATATTGAGTCACATGCCACTTGTCAAGCCCAGCTCGACAATATGTTTATTATGCCATTCCTACATAAGAATGCATGTTTGCTTACTTGGGTACCTCGAAAATCGTTAAAGGACGACAATGTACCAAATAGTACAATTAAGTTAAATTAAGCCTCGAACTACTCCAAATAGAGATTTTAAGATGAAATTGAGAATTTTAAAACCCTAGAATGACTTAAAATGGTGATTCGGAGTTCGAGGACCGATTTGGAGTCAAATTGAAATTTTCATGACCTAGGGGCAAAATGGTCATTTTACCACCCGAGGTTAAAATTGAAATGTTGCAAGAAGTTTTTGATCAAGATTGACTATTTAGAACATAATTTGAGTTTCAGAAGTGAAAAATTTTAATTCTGACATTTTTTCAAGCGTAAGGGTAAAATAGTCATTTTGTCACCCCAAGGGCAAAATTGTAATTTTACACCACCCAACACTTGTCCAGCACATGAATTTTACCTAATATTATTATGAATAATTGAAGGATTTTAAGTGGTGGAGAGAGATTGCTTAATGGGTAAGTATGACACATAGACTAATAGAATGGTGACATGTGTCAAATTTTCATCCATTTATTATTTGGCTTATAAATTAGCACAACATCAGCCCATTTCTCTTCATATGGCCAGCCAAAGCAAGAACAAAGGAAGAAAAGGAAGAACAAAACCCTAGGTGGAAAAATTCAAGGGAAAAGTGTGAAAATTCAAGGAAACAAGTGACAAAAGGTATGATTTTTCAATTCTAGCTTGTGATCTAGCTTTCCTATGCATTCTTTTTCATTTTCCATGGTTGAGAATCAAGTTTGTATGAGGATACCCTTGCTGGCCGGACATACAGGGAGGAGTTTTGATGCTTGATTTGGTTAGATTTCAATGTATTTTAGTATTTTTAGTTAGTTAGTGATGTGTAGTATGAAAAGCCAACAAGAAAATTCACTTCCTCCCATCACCCATCATTGGCCGAATTCTCCATGTAGAATATTGATGATGATTTTGATTTTATTTCAAGTGATTTGGTTAGGAATTATTGATTTATGGTATGAGAATCAAGCTTAAAAAGTTATAGTGTTGATGCACCCACTATGGCCGAATTTTCCAAGAGAAAATGTGAGGATGGTTTTGCTAAATTTTATGTTATTTGACTTGTGTTTGGTGATTTGGAGTATTGGGAGAAAAATGGAATTATTTAGAGTTGAATTGGACATATTAGCCAATTAATCGAGTGATAGATCGAATTAGGCCAATACTGATTTATTTAGGTACACAATTGAATTTGTGTAGAACACTGTGTTTAGACAATAATCTGGACAATTTGCATCCCATTTCATGCATTAGTATAATGCTTGCATTTGTTTTACAATGGTTTAGCACAAATGTAGTAAATGGCTTATTGCGCATTATGTCTAGGTGGTGAGCTTTATGGCAAAAGTAACGAGAGATAGTACCTGAGGATCAAGAATCGGAGTTCTCAGAATTCGACTCCCGAAATAGTGAGTAACCTTACTATCATCTTAATTATCTAAAGTGGTTTTTATCCGATTTTGTGATTTTATGGAAAATGAGTTAAATGGTAAATCCTTGTGTTTTGTAATTAAAAGTAACATTGTCTTGAAATGAAATGATGGTTTAAAAATAGAGTAATTGGAGACTATTTTCATGTGTTGTAAATTCATGGTTTGAATCGAATGGCTTATGATAATATTTGCATGAATGGCTGAATTGGTATTTGTGTTGAAATATATGAACTGTGTATTTAGCCTTGAGAGACTAGATTGTGATATAATTGCCATGTCATGCTATTGCAAATTTTATCGTATGGTGGGTTTAGCTTGCTGTAGTGGGCGGGTTTAGTGGACCAGCCTATTAGAGGGGCACGGTAACCCTGTTATATTCTTACCTCGGTCGGAGAGGCGTGTAGGGTAAGTCTTGAGGTACAACTTTAGAGTTTACTTCACGCCAAACAACCACATGAGGGTGAACTCAGCCAACGCTAAGGAACGGCTATGTTTTCAAAATAAAAACATGATTTATGCATACATAACTTTTTAATAGCCTTGGTGGACTCGGTTGGGATAGCCCTTGGCCATGGTATCCCTGATAACTGAGTATGGGAATAATTTTGGCACGAGCCAAAGTTTTAAGAAATTCATAAGCCTCGTTGTTTACTTTGGTGACATGAATCTATTTTATCTTATTAAAATGAGTTCGAAATGCTGAGAATCATTTTTATGCTAATCTATTTTATCTGTCTCCATTTACTCAGCTTTAGATATTTTAGATGGTATTTGTTTACTCACTGGGATTATATAATCTCACCACCCTCCTTTTCACCCATTTCAGGCTCAGGATAGTCAATAGATAGCTCACTTTGTTGAGGGCTACAATTGGACTTGCATCGTCAAAAACTGTAGGTTTACCGCTTTTGATACTTTTGGTTGTTTATGGGCGCACGTTGCACTGTAAATTCAATTTTATACTTTGGTTATTTGTATTACAGTATGTATGAATTTATTTAGATTTTACGCTACAAAATTTATTTACCGGTAACTCTATAAATATTGTTTTATAAGAAAATAAAATATTTTATTGAATATTTTTATTATATTCAAATAGTTATAGTTTCACTTTAAATGAATGTTTTAGACATCTAAACTTATTTTGATTATGAAATATGTGTTTTCCACTTGCATACTACATTTTTAGCTGGTTTTGAGATTTTTGAAAAAAAATGACCAAAATACCCCTATGTAGTTGAAATTTTTCTTTGACTGTTATTGAATTGAAATTGGTTCATATCACTTTAAAACATGATTTTAGTAACTAATACTCATATGGGAAGCGAGAAAAACTAATGTTAAGCCTTGCAAGGTTTCGATTGGCATTTCGGGTAATGAATGTCTATCGGGATGTCGCGACGATTGTCACGAGCTCAATGGGAGTTCCGGGTCGTGACACCACGCATGAGCAAGTTGCCTTCCACCATATAGCAAGATAACATGGCTGCTCTTTTAATTGAATACTTGTTGAGCACACTCAAGGTCACACTTTTACACGAGTATGTTTGATTTATTGGTGGGTCTTACTCAACTAATTTCATAAAATTCGGATGCTTAGAAACTTGATTATTATGAAACTAGAGGCAAAGGCTAGGCGAAATATATATGATATGTTTAGGCAATGTGTTGTCACCTAGCTGATCTAGGAGTTGTTTAGAGATATAATTGGTAAGCTCAGTTACCTACCTAATCCACCGATCATGGTTTGTTGAGCACACTCAAGGCCATGATTTGATGGATGGGATCCTAGCCCACTAAGAGAATCCTAGTAGAGATCTCTCGAGGTGATATGGAAGGTTATCATCTTGTAGAAAATAGTGGGAGAACTATTTAAATTTTAAAGCCTTGTTTTAAATAGTTTATGCATGATATTTACGTATTGCTTTATTTTATCTACTTAGACATAATTTATATACATGGCTAAGAATATGTCACTATGATGCATCTTGGATGCAAATCAAACTCACTAGACCAAACCCTTTTTAAAGGTACCAGGACTTGAGAAATGTTCTCAAGTGAAAGCTTGTTAGTTCCATAATCTCTACCAAATACAATTCATAATTAGGAGTGTGCTTCCACGAGATGGAATTTATATTGCCTTAATTATGAATTAGGAAGACAACCATGATAATGGCACTAACTGGGAAATGTTCTCAAACATCTTTATGGTCAAGATGGACAAATGAGGAATTAAAAAAAAAAATTTCCTTGACAGAGTTAAAGAAGAGGAAGCTTATAGAAGCCTCTACTTTGCCAAAGTTTATGATTGAGTTAGAAGTTACTACTATTATATTAACATCATAAGTATTCGATACTAGATGTTGAATGCATTTAAGTAATGACATAAACCACAAAACAATAGTAGTAAGTTAATGCTCAATATAAATGTCAAGAAAATTGATTGCTTATGATCTCAATTATGGCAATTTTGTCTTGGTCATTGAAGTAAGAATTAAAGTAGGAAGATATTTAGATCTTTTTGATTGGGAATCATAAAGGAGCTAGTAATTCTTATATGACCAAATCAACTTTCATGCAAAAGTGAATGACTTGGTATGTTCAAAAGGTCTTATACATATAGATGTATACGAACCATTGAACATAAAATGTTATGGAAAATGTTCCTAATTCATTAAGTTTACATAAGACCAAACTGAGATTTTGTCTTGTATACTTAAAGAAATAAAATTTTAAACCTTGAAATGTTTACAGAATTCAAATATAAGATCATATGAGCTATATAGCATGAAGTACTCTTATTAAGATATGATCTTAGTGAAGATTACTTTCACTTATTAATTAATTATTCAAAAGATGAATGTAGATTCATGTGAAATGGAACTTTCTTATGAATAAAACATAGAGATGTTTGTTCAAAAAAGAAAGCAAATTCATATAGTATTATGATTTGGTCCATATCTCTCCAATATATATGTAGCCAATTATATTATTCCTAACCAATACGATTCCAAGCATACATTGAGATGTATGTATGTAACATCATAGAATATTCAAAAGAGTTCGAATATTACTCTCATAAAGGATCTTGGATTTAGTGGGAGCATGATGACACTAAGAAAGGACCTTCTTCAATTATTACATGGTTACATTGGAATCTAACTCTTAAGATTTTGCATAGAGATGCATAATCATATGTATGAGAACTCCATGGATTTAGTAAGATACATTGAAGATGTATTATTCATATGAGATGAACTGCTAAATATGTTTTTCGTTAGAGTTATACACTTTGTTCCATTAAATGGGATCCAAAAAGTTGGATTTAATAATATACACAAGTGTATTTATCTCATACATAAAAGGAGGTTAGTGGGAGTGAATACAATTCTTTGGTGATACAATTACATGGGATGCAATGTGTATAAAAAGAAAGTGACAAAATTTAAAAGGGGCGGATGGTACAATGAAAAGTGACAAATGCATATGATGCATACAACATAGTTTAGTTGCAATGGTTCCAAAGAAAGAAAGAGGACTACGTACATGTATATAATTAAAGTCATATACATCCTATTAAAAGGGCTCTAATAGAAAGATACTTAGATCGTTAGTCCATGGAACTAATAAAAGGTTTTGAACATTGTTAATGTAACAATGGAGCCATGCAAGCAAAACCTGGGTCTCATTAGATCTAGATATAGTAATATGACATGATGTGATGCATGGACATCACAAAGATAGATAAAAGTAATTAACCACATTAAAGGGCACAAGCGAGTCTACATGCAGACATGTTTGCTAGATGGATTGAACCCACATACGATGAGGAAGCAATTGGCTTTGTGCTAGTGGGAGATGTTAGGATGAGCCCTGCAGCCAATTGGGATTGGTTGAGGCTTGATTCCAATCATGGAACAGTATCATTCATGTTGAATGATTAAAGGTTTTTCTTCGTCAATAAGACATTAATTATAATGAGTTATAAGTCTAATTGGATGAAGTCCATGAGATTAATATGCCTTGCAAGGAAACTGTAATGGGTTGCAGTTATGAGATTCCTATGCATCAAAGCATAATCTCAAAATGTTCCTGGTCAATGTATCATTGAGATTGGACGTCAATGATGGTTAGAGACTGGTATATTCTATGTTCCTTACTTTGGAAGCAAGCAATCGATCTCATAGATTGAAGTATATAGATACTTGGAACTAGAATATAAGTGCTTGCCTAGGAGAGCAAGTTCACTGAACATGACCCACCATGAGAAGTGCATTTGGTAATATACTCTAGTGTCTATGCAACACTTCTCATGTGTCAGTTGTGTATATACTCCCTAGACTTGAGACACCAGGTTGTCTTATGTGTGGAGTGCTATGCTTTGATTTCATCCCTATGGGTGCTTAACCAAGGATGCCAAAATAGGATGCTTTTAGGTATAGTATGAAGCATGTGAAGGTAAATAAGTGGTCAAGATAGGAATCATCACCTCAAGTTATTGAAGTCCTTGGCCAAGGTGATATGGAGATTATGAAAAAGGTTTCATAACTCTTTATAAAGCTAATGCTATAATTGCATAAACAAATATAGAGGTCAATAAGAGTAATCCTCTCTACAACTCCATTTTGCTAGGGTGTTCTAGGTGCAAAAAAATTGTGATCCAATTTCTTTTTATTGCAAAACTTTTCAAACTCATCATTTTCAAATTCTCCTCCATGATCACTTCTTATGCTAACTATGGCTAGTCCTTTTTCATTTTCTACTTTCTTACAATGACTTAAGAATGCTTGTAGAGCATCATTCTTATGAGCAAGAAAATACACCCAAGTATATCTAGAATAGTCATCAACTATTACAAAGCCATAAGATTTTCCTCCTAAGCTAGTTGTGCTTATTGGACAAAATAGATCAATATGAAGCAATTCAAGAGGTCTAGATGTTGACACAATTTTCTTAGACCTGAAGGATGTCCTAACTTGTTTTCCTAGTTGGCAAGCATCACATATCCTATCATTTTCAAATTTTAACTCAGGCAATCCAGAAACAAGATTCTTCTTAATTAATTTTGGCATAGTATGCATGCTCACATGTCCTAGTCTCCTATGCCATAGCTAACTATCATTTTCAGCATTTGCAACAAGACATACTTCACTATTTACTTCAAGATCTTCAAGAAAAATTACATACATATTCTTTAATCTATTTCTTATAAATGAGATTTTATTTGTGCTCATATTTATCACTTCACACTTAGTTGAATCAAAGCACACTCTAAATCCTTTATCACATAATTGACTAATACTTAGTAAATTATGCTTTAAGCCTTTAACCAACAACACATGACTAATTTAAGTTTGGGAATTCTTACCAACTGTACCTATACCATGGATTCTTCCTTTTGAATCATATCCGAAGCATACGGTTCCTCCCTTTCTCTTATTCAGGTAAGCAAACAGCATTTCATATCCTATCATGTGCCGTGAACAGCCACTGTCCAAGTACTAAGGTTGTTTCTTCTTGAATTGAGCTTTTGAACATGTCTCCTTTAAGTCTAGCTCAACCTACAAAACATAATTTCAATTTTTCTTTATAGGTACCCATACTTTGATTGGTCCTTGAATGTTAGTTGCAACAATGATCCCTTAAGAACCTAAATTTTCTTAACTTTCTACATTGTTCTTTTCTTAAAACACTCATATGATAAATGACCATGTTTACCACAATTTTAACATCTTGGTAATGCTTTAGCTGAATTTTTATTGTGGTATACATCTCTTTTTGAAGATTCATTTTTCAAACATTTAAGAGCTATATTTTCATCAAGAGTTATTTGCAAAGTTTCAGACTTGTTTTCCAGCCCTCGTTTTAAAACCTCAAAGTTTATTTTTGAGTGTTCTAACTCAATTTGCAAAATATTTCTTTACTCAAAAACAGAAGTGAATTCTTGTTTGATTTGTTCCAAATCATTTTCAGGTAATGCAGCCTTTTTCTTTAGTGATTTGTATTTTCAAAAAAGTTTTTCAAGCTCATCATATAGGCACTCATACTCATCTTGTAAATCATCATAAGAAATAATACAGGGGGATGAGGGTACCTCTGTTTCATCCTCTTGTGCCATTAAACAGATGTTTGCTCTTTTCTCAGATTTTTCATCATCAGTTTCAGAGCTTGATGTGTCACTGTCCAACCATGCAACAACCACCATTGCTTTCTTGGATTTCTTATTTTTCTTAGGGGTTTCATCTTTTAGCAATGGACACTCGAACTTGAAGTGAATAGGTTTCTTGCATTCGTAGCAGATCATCTCCTCCTTTTTATTGGAGTCATTTTTGTTCCTTATTTTCCATGAAGCACCTTAGTCTTTCCTGAAACCTCTTCTAGTTAGCCTTCGATTTCTTCTGCTCATTAGCTTTTCTGAATTTTCTTGTAACTAGAGCTAATTCTTCATCATCATCACAGGAAAGCTCTTCCAGCTTTTCTTCAAGGATGTTGGCTTTAAGTGCAATGCTCTTTTTCTTTTCCTTTGCTTTCTTTCGGTCTTCTTCTTCTTCTTCCTTAAGCTCCAGCTCATGAGTAAGAAGAGAACTACAAATCTCATCGAGTATGATGATGTTCAGATCTTTAGCCTCTCTAATGGTAGTCACTTTTGGCTTCCAACATTTTGGTAGGCATCTAAGTAGTCTCTTAACTAATTCATGTTCAGGGATAGGCTTGCCTAGCTGACTTAATTTATTTGTGATGTTTGTAAACCTATCAAACATGCTGGTGATGTCTTCACCAGGCTCCATTTGAACATTTCATAACTATGTGTTAAGAAAGCAATTTTGGACTCCTTTACTTGAGAAGTCCCTTCATGGATTATTTTAAGTTTTTCCCACACTTGTTTAGCTGTTGTATAGCTTGAGACTTTGTTAAATTCAGTGGGGGTTAAGGTACAATGTAATGTGTTAATGGCCTTAAAGTTTATTTGAATTTTCTTAGTTTCAGCCTCAGTCCATTCAGACCTTGGCTTGGGCATCAACTCATTTGTCACTAGATTTACGGTTGAGGGCATAAAGGGTCCATCAGTTATGACGTCCTACATTTCATAGTCTATAGCTTTAATGTAAATTAACATTCTAGTGCTCCAATAAGGGTAATTAGAGCCATCAAACAGAGGTGGTCTGTTTGTTGATTGTCCCTCAGCCACTACTGTTTTTTGTTGAGCCATTTGGATCCTCCCAAAGGATGTTAAGCCTTAATAGCAGGGAACTAGCTTTGATACCAATTGTTGGTCCCTATAATATGTGCTAGCGGGGGGGGGGGGTGAATAGCACAATTTGACTATTGACAAGATTGGAAACTAATTTCTAGAACTTAAGAAAACAAAAACAAAGTATAAAATGCACAGCAATTTAGAGTGGTTCGATCCAAGACCTACATCCACTACCTTGATTATCCAACCAAGGATTTTCCCACAAATTCACTAACAACCGGTGAAATTCACAAGCTTACACCAAGCTTTAACAATGGCTTTTACTAGGCTCAGCCACAACCTTTTACACTAGTTTTTCACCGGGCACAACTAAAACCCAATATGGTTTTCCAAGGCTCAACCATAACCTACAACATTCAAGTTATCCCAAGCTTAAACAACCTCTTAGAGTGACTTCCTCACCCAAAGAATACAAGAGAAGTAGTAAAAGAAAGTACCTATGATCACTGATTGATCTGAGTGGTACAAGATTGAGTGCTAAATACAAATGCAAAGAGTAGACATTTAAGTGCAGACAAATGCAATGAAGCTTTTCTAGTTTTTCTACTTTCTATAGCTCAAATCTCATTCAAGGCTTCTCCAAAACTAGTTTCTTATTGTTGAAAGACCCTTTTATACTTGGAGATGCAACTTTGATGGAAGTTGGGAAGTTTATATCCGTTGGAAACAGTTGAGGATGAGTTCTAGCCGTTAATCTGTCTTGTAGTGCTCTGGTTCAAATTGTAGACAGAGAGCTCTTAGTCGACTAAGTTGGTTCTATTTCTGGTTTGTAGATTCTGGCAGAGAGCACTTAGTCGACTGGCTTGGTTGATTAAATTGGTTCTGTTTCTCAAACTCTTCAGCCCACCATTTCTCCAATTTAAAATTTGGTCAACCAATGTTCTTCCTTGTTTCACTAATAAACTTCCTCCTTGTTATTTAGTTACATTTTGTTGATTTTATCCTTATTTTTCTTTCAAAAATACTCTTTGAAGAGTTAAGAAATTAATTTCATATATTAATTTCCTGCACACTCAAGTAAAGGTATTAGACACAAATAAATGGGAATGTTTTATTATCATCAAAAACTAATAGAGCCAACATCAAGCATTCTTCTCTGATTTCTTCAAGTGCGATGTTATTGAGAACATAATGGAGTAATTATAGGAGCAAGATGCAAAGTAGTCATGAGGCGATTGATTTAGAATAAGGAATATGGCATGAAGTAGACTACTGAGTATGGCCTTCGTATACTCACGAAATTAAAAAAGTCTATAGGGCTGGCAGCAAAATCAGAAGTGGATTTGAATGGGGTCCGTTTCTATGAAGTATTCTGGGAAAATCCTGAAAAGCTAGTAAGGGAGAGTTACATGGTATCTTTGCAGCATGGGAGATGTAGTTGTCGAGCTTGGGACATCAGTGGAGTGCCAAGCCAGCATACCATCAGCACTATTTATTATGACGAAAAAGACCCTAAAAAGTATTTAGCAGATTGTTTTAAAAAGACTAAAGACCTCAAGGCTTATGAACAACTGCTTCATCCTGTCAGAGGCCCAATGTTCTGGCCTAAAGGAAATGTCGAGGTTGTCTTACCTCTATATGTAAAGAGATATGCTAGACAATCGAAGAAGGAGAGAAGAAGAGAAGAAGGTGAAGGGCCAAAGAAAAAGATGTCAAGGGTGGGAAAGATAATGCAATGCTTAATTTGTCATCAAGAATGACACAATAGGTCAAATTGTCCAATGTGACATGTAAATGTTATGGATTATGTATCTTGTTGCTTCATTTAGTTATTATATATATCACTAGTTCTTGACTTTTTTAAATTTTTATGTATAAAGTCAAACAAGAAAAGAAAAAAAATCAAAGTCATAAGAAGAAATCTGAAGCTGCTAGTTGAGCGAGTGAAGCTGCTACTGGTGCACCAAATGAAGCTACTGCTAGTACACCAAGTTAAGTTGCTGCTGCTGCACCAAGTGAAGTTGTTGCTGATGCAAGTGCACTTTAGACTAGTGCAAGTGAAGGTGCTGCTAGGTCCACTACATCAAAGGTTGTCAAATAGAGGAAAAAATAATGGCAAGTAGTAAATGAGGGCTACTAAGAAAGTGTTGTTTATGGGAGTGATTTCCTTCATTTTAGGGTAGAGCAAATTGTTTTGATAAAAGCTTTTTCTGATTTGTATTGTAATCTCGGTTTCAAAATGTTGGAAAGATTGGATGGCTAATTTTGCACAATGGTTCCTATTGGTTTTCATTTTGTTGATGTTTACATTTTCTAAAGGTTGAGTTACGAATATTTTTTAGTCTCCATCAATTCTGTATAATTTAGGGTGTAAAGGGTTGTTGGTTGTTTTCTAAAGAGCCATGTCATTGATTTTATTTTTGAGGGGTGATTGTGACTGGCATGGTGTTTTTTATGCTAAAAGTCTAACCATTAAGATTTTTACCTTTAAAGAAATAATTATTTCTCAAACTCCCTTTGAAAGAAATGATCACAAAGCTAATATATGGCTCAACTTACTTTTGGTTTTAGTCTAATATATTTATTATTGAAATGATAGTAACAAGAAAAGAGATTTAATAATTTGAAAAGTTAGTTGGTTATATTTTTGTCTTCATAACTTGAAATTTCTTTCAAGTTAGTCCCTGGACCATAAACTTTTCTCCACTTTAGTCCCTTTTCTAGTGACACGTTGAGTGGAAACAGATTTATGGGGTGAACGCTGAGTGGTAGCAGATTTATGAGGTGACACTCTAACTTGTTGCAGATTTATGACATGACACACTAAGCGAAAGCAGATTCATGGCATGACACGCTAAGTGCTAGCAAATTTATGGGGTGACACACTGAGTGCCAATAGATTTATGGCGTGACACACTGAGTGGAAGCAGATTCATTGTCATGACCCAAATTTCGGGCCATGACCGGCTCATGGGCTCAATGGACATAGCCCACTAAGCCCAAGCAAGCTTATCTATATGACCTGTTCATCATTCCATCAAAAGTTGCTAAAGTTATATTTCATAATTCCAATTCACAATAATGCTAACCATTGCCATCTCATAGTGGCATTACTAATCAAAATATACATATATTGTCTAAAATATATATCTTAATAATTTACATCGGGTTTGTCTATACACAACAAAAGGGATTCTCGACTTCCAATGGAGAGACCCGGACAAAAGTACTACTATTGAATGCTGAGATACCTACCAAGGAGATGAATCTAACTACCTCCTGATATGAAAACATGAAGTTGAAAACAATGAGTATAAACTTAGTGAGTGAACAAAGGAAGGGAACAAGCAAATGATAATAAAAGTTTAAGAAATCATGATGCACTTATTTTCAAAAACAATGCAATTTAGTTTAATTCTTAATAAAACCCCTCATTAAACCCTTAATTGGTTAATCACTTGATGATGAGGATCCATACATAACAAAGAATTTGAGAGTGAAAACTTTAGTAGCATTCAAGCAAGTCAAGTAAATTTGGGCTCAATTTATCAGCTGGCCGAGGGTTTCTCACTAAAACCCCTCATTTAAAACTTAATTAATTAATTCCTTAATGTTGGAAGTCCATGATCAACTATGGTGCTAAAGAAGTGAAAAATAGGGCAGCAACCAAACAAGGTAGCAAGCAAGACAGAATGTTTCTCGCTGCAGCGAGAACCAGGCCAGTGTAACCCCCCAAACCGGAGAGTTTCTCGCTGCAGAGAGAAACAAGACACCAAGAAAAAAAATTGTCATTATCTCAAGAAAAGGCCATTCTGGTGCAATGACAAAATCAACTTGAAAATACTTAACAATTTCCAAGGTTCAACATGCAAGACTTCACATGCATCACAACTACAAACCATATTCATGAACTTTTTATTTCATAAACATATATATATATTACATATATAAACACCAATACCACCACCGTCTCACCCAGCTCATGTGCAACCCCCACATCGCGCACATAGCTAGAGTCATCATGTGCATCCCCCACATCGTGCACAACTAATACCACTGTGTGCATCCCCCACATTGCGCATAGGCAATATCATCATCCACACTCCCACACCCATCATCACCGGCATGTGCTCCCCCACATCGTGCATAGGCTCGGTTATAATTACAAATAATATTACTATCAATACATATCATATATATTTAGATATATATATATATATATATCAACATAACACAAGGCAAATGGCTTCATCATAGTCGTATTCCACAATGCAAAACATTTCATTAAAAGCTTGTTCCCATGCATATTTTAGAGAAAAAATAGATAAAATATTTCAATGGATTTCATCAAACACATATGCCTTAATCCTAAAACATTTTAATGCAAGTTCACTCACCGGTATTCGTTAAATCTTTACTCAACTTCAACTTCCTCTAATGGTCAAAATGGGGCGGTGGGGCTTTGTTGGAACTTATCATCACATTAGCATCACAATTAGCTCAATTCACATAACTATAAATTCTAAAAGCTATCTTTTAACTAGCTTCCAATTGCCATTAAGTGGCCATCTATTTTCACTATCCTAATCACTCTAAAATGAATGAACAACCTCAACTACAAAACACTCACAAGTCTAATCACTAGCCATTCTCAACACTTAAAAATCGACTCTAATTCACTACTCACCTTGGTAGCTTTGAAATTTGAAATTCTTTCTAAAAATTTTCAAGCTATTATAGAAGCTCCCTTTTTCTCTCTCTAAAACACCTAGCTAGTGAGAGGAAGTATGGAAGTAAGAATTTTCAAGGGTTTTAAAGTGCGCGAGTGAAAGATCACAAAAGGTTCTATGAAAGGGTGCACAAAAGCATGAAAATTGGAGCTAGCTTGAGAGAAGTTATGGAGGTTTCAAAGCAAGCTTCCATGGAAGATGAAAGAAATGTGAGATGGGAGGAAGAATAAGAAGAAGAAGCTGCTAGAGAAATGAAGAAGCTACTGGAAAAATGATATTTATAGCTAAAGCTTATCCAATCTCTACTTAAATTACGAAAATACCCTTAACAAGTTGGCTTGTTCTCCTCCAATCCTTGGTGCAATCTTTTTACTCTTTTAACACTAGGACAAGGTCCATAATAGTCTAAAAATACTCGAGTTCATCAAAACTTAAAATTTCGAGTCGAGATGGAAAATGTCCATTTTGCCCCTATCTTGGAAATCATCATTATTTTTATTTCCTTTGTCATTTTACCCTTATTTTCATCATTCATTTATTCCTTAGGCTTACTTAGGCCTTAATATTGTTTGGAAGCTTACTTCTAGGGGCTCACTAAGGAAATGACAAAATTACCCATAGTTAGTGATATCGCGACTACTTCTAGCTACGAGTCTATAAAGGTTAAGGTCTCACATTCATGGCGTGACACTTTGAGTTTTAACAGAGTCATGGTGTGACACTCTGAGTGGTAGTAGATTTATGGCATGACACGTTGAGTGGAAATAGATTAAAGGCATGACACGCTAACTGGTAGCAGATTTATGGGGTGATGTGCTGAGTGGTTGCAGATTTATGGCATGACACGCTGAGTGGAAGCAGGTTTATGGCGTGACATGCTGACTTGTTGCAGTATTAAGGGGTGACACACCATGCCCCAATGGGGTGACATGCCGCGTGGTTGCAGTATTAATTTAATTTACATAAGCTTTTGAGCACTATAGGCACTGTGTCTGAATTGCAAAATTAATGTATAAAATCTATGAATATTATAAAAATTAATAAAATTAACTGTATCCGTAAAAAATCTACATATAACTCCAGATATGTTAATGCCATAAGGTTTAGGTTTTGTTCTCTAAACTGTTGCCAAAAATTTCTAGAGCATATTGGTGGCGCATATTAGCAATCATATTCTACTTAACTCTGATTGGTTCTGATTGTAAAATATCATCAATGTACGCTATGGTGACCATACCGCAACTGACACTATCATTCTGATGATGCACTCTAGCTTTTGGCAAATGAATTTCCAATGGCATCTGTATCAAATCTCGTGTCTTTCAGTGCATTTTTTTGAAATAACTAGCTTGGTGGCAGATGATTGGCTTCATTGTCGTAAAAGGTGTCATCTAAGCAACACGCACTCCGTTTTCCTTAGCATCCGAAGTTCTTGCGGAGTCCACCACCTTGATCATCCCCTTGACCAAGTCGATCTTCGCAACCACCCAATCCCACCCACATTGCAAGGTGTGAGGATGAAATCGAGATCTTCCCTTTTTTTACCGTATGTCGGCCTCTCACCCTCCACGTACCCCTACAACTCATCTAGAATTTCCATAGTGGACCAGCTATCTTTAGTTGGAAATGCAATGTATAGCATATGGATGGTGTCCTGTGAAACATGTATACATTAGCATACACTTAATGCAATCCAAAACTTTGGTATTTTTCAGAATTGAAAGTTTTTCAAATAAACTTACGAAGAATATCGTATCAACCACGCATGCATGGGTGTTTACAGCTTTGACTTAGGCCCTGTCATACGCTTACACAGTATGCTGAGGCATGTGTCTATTTAGGTTCCTCTAATGTTGTGAAGAAGTCAGCCTCTTAATCCCCTAAGATCCTGATGCTACGCCTGCATATATAACAAAATGAATTTCAAAAGCCTTGGTGGATTAATGTTTAATTAAAAAACAATATTTGCAATGTTATTTATGAGCTTACCTCGCACACTCGTCTTTCTTAAAATCTTCGTATGCTTCCACCATTAAGTTTTTTAGATCTTGGCCACTCAATGACAGGTCAACGCATGGCCTTTCCATGTATTTGCTAGCCATTTTGACCTGTGCCCGCTTAGTTGGGTCTGAAATGAGTGTTGCATGATGATGGACATCAGACGAATTTGGTGATGACAATTGTGACCCGCTAGCTTAAGGAGTGCTCTAAAGAAAATAGTTCCCTTCAGCTTGAACTGATGCAAGGTTCCGTCCCCTCATGCTGCTGCCTCGACTACTACATCGACCTAAGGAAAATGGTATCTTTCATCCAAAACTGATGCAAGGTTCCCATCCCTTCCTGCTGCTGCCTCAACTAATGCATCGGCCTGAGGAAGATAGTCCCCTTCAACCTCGATTAAGTGAAGGTCCCCCTCCCCTATTGTAAATGCATCAATAACTAAATTGGCCTCTAGAACATGGTCTCTTTCAACATCATTTGATTGAAGGGTCACATCCCTGCCACAACATCATCAAGAACGTCATCGACATGAGTTACATTCTCTCCGTCAGCACTAACAACGTCATGGTGAATGTGAACACCGGGTTCATCATGCTACCCATCATCAGCATCATCGTGGTCCTCACCATCATCGTGATATGAAGCACCGCCCTACAGAACGAGACAAATGGAAAATCTGTTATCTCATAAAATACAATAAACCATAAACCGAGAATAAAAAATTGAACTACACCTGCTAAACATAAACCACCAATATATGAGTGAAGATAGAATATTGTCCAATCAATCCTCCATATGCCCTATTGGCACGTATTGGTAGCCCTCAGATATGGGGACATCGATGTCCACAAAATACTCCCATCTAGCCTCATCTGGGGTGGGCTCCAAGGTCTTGAGTGCCCATAACTGCAAAATAGGTATTGTGATTAAATTTTAGGAAAAATTATTATACAAATTCACAGCACAAATTAGTAATTGTTCACTCACGTGCTGAGATGACTCCAAATACTCAATCACCTTGTAGAACTCTTTCAGCTTCTAATTGCATTGCAATTTGCACATACGTGGGTAGACGTTGTCTTTTGGAATAGAGGGGGCAATTATTTTTCAAAAGGCCGGAATTGCCTCCATTGCCAAGAACTGCAACTCAAATGTAACCATTATCAGACCATGAATGATAAATGAGTGCAACCATAAATTATTATGTCAAAAGGAAACTAAGAAATGCTACATGACAGTACCTATATCACCCATGCGAATCCGTAAATGTTGTAGCGTAAACGATTATCCTTCTGCAAGTTTGAGGCAAGAACTTAGAACCCCTTCAATAGGTAGTTCTCGGTCAGCCCCCAAACATAGTGACCCTAGGGGAAGACATTCCAAGTGTCGACATCCTCCACCAATGACAAGAGCTAAGGCGTCACCCGTCTACGGTAGTCATGACCAAAGAAAATGTTTTCACGATCAAGATGAGTGCCATCTTGGTTGCGTCTCCTGGTCGCTAAAAGTTGCCTCCGCATAACATATCAAGCAATGCCTGTAGCTTAATGCTCTGCTGCCCATTCCAATATCTCGCATGAATTTCATCGAGAACAACCTTGTACGATTGTGTCAACACATCGAGCATTAGACCAAACTTCAGTTCGGTGATAAGGCAGAACTCCTGCTTTGATATATGCGCCTTGCTCTTGTCAATGGCAAGCCATAGCTCATGGTCCATTGACTCTGTCTCACTGATTCGACGAATCATGATGTTATACAAAAGACCAGCGTAAAAGTAGCCTTGTGAATATACGTCCAACAGCATTCCAAAGCACGTATGCTTGACTGCATTATACTCCTCTTTCTCTTAGAAAGTCTTGTTGATGTAATGCAGTTGCAACCATTTGCAGTGGGTGTTAATAAAGACCTTGAACGCCCACTTCTCCCTCGGCACAAAAAGCAAACTATTAAGATCCTCATACTATCTGGACTACATCTAGAAAACATGGCACACATGCAAGAAAGAGTTTGTCATGACTCGGAACCTCCCTCGGGGCCATGACAACCACAGCGTCATCCCGATTGACACTCATTACCCGGAATGCCAATCGAAACCCCGCAAGGCTTACGTATCAGTTTCTTGCCTTTCCTGTGAACAATCGTTGTTAAACATTCCGTTTTAAACAATTACCAGTCGTTTCTGACTCAAGTAAATCAAAAGATAAAAATTATTTTATTTTATTTTTTAAAAAAAGATTTATAGACAAATACTACTATTCAAAATATTGATCAAAATATAGCATTTTTATATAAAACAATATTTATAGAAACACATGTAAGTAATCTTTTGTAACGTGGAAGTAAAATAAATTCATACATATAATAATTTGCAAAGTTATAATGTACAATAATAATTACAATGACAAGTGACCCATAAATACACCAAGTGTTGGTGATAGTAATCTACTGTCTGTGAGATAGAGAGGTTAACTGGACTCCTCGACAAAATGGGGTATCTACAAGCTACCACAGGCCTGAAATATTTGGAAAGGAGGTGAGTGAGATTTTGCAATCCTAATGAGTAAACAGATATTATTATAAATATCTAAAGGCGAGTAAAATGGAGGCAAGTTTAAACAACAAATCACAAACCATTTCATAAGGTTTTCAATTTATTTCTTAAACCATAAAATATATGTAATTTACCAAAACAATTGTTAAGGCTTATGACTTTTATTAGAAACAGAGCTCAAGCCAAAAACTAATCCTCAGGAATGCCTTGCTCGAGGCATCTAACCGAGTCTCCAAGGTTGTTAAGATATTTACATGTTAAACACATGTTAATTTTGAAAACAAGCCGTTCCTTGGCGTTGGCCGAGTTACACATTCATATGGGGGGTTCGACGTGAAGTGAGCTCTAACACTACCCCGGGAGTTACCCTCTTCGCCTCTACAACTGGAGTAACTATGCAACCGGGTTTACCATACCCCTCTAATAGGCAGTTTATGAAAACCCATCACTGCAGTGACTAAACCCACCAATTTTAATAAAATTTTGACAGTATAACGTGGCTTCTATTTATTTACTCAACCTGCATAGTAAAAGACAGCTTACATAAATTCCCAATGCAATTATAAAATATAGCCACATATACTCATTTATCATAAGCTATTCATAGGAAAATATATTTTTCAAGACAATTGGCAGCCTCCAATTACTCAGTTTCATGATCAAAAGTTTTTTGTTTCAGATAATCAACACAATATATTTATTTGTCACATTTATTTCTAAAACATCAAAAGTCCCATTTTGATCTCATTTTCGTTTCATAAAATACATAAAGAGCATTTAAAAATAAACTCTAGATAATTTACAATAATAATAGGTTTACTCACAGTTTGTACAAATTAAATACTTTCTAGGTGCCTCGATCACTGTTCGTCGGTATGACTTCCTTGGCTTTACCGGAAGGCTCTCCTCCTAGACACATTGTAAAAATTACACAATTCAACACATTGATGCTAAATCACTATATAATTGACTTAAATCCTATACTAATGCATGGTATGAAATGCAATAGCCTCAAACGGCTTAAACGCGGTATTAACCTATTTTTGGCACTTTACCCGATAATTTGCTAACGCGCTCCATTTTAGTTCTAAATTGTCCCATTTTCTCTCCAACATTTCTAACCATTAAATATCATCCAATAGCCCTTTAAAATCACCAAAAACAGCTCACTTTCCTTCTTGAAAAATTCGGTCAAAAATGGGACATTAACTCGGTTAATTTTCCACTTTGTTTTTCTATCACATTTAACCATTTTTCATCATTTTCTCTTCATTTCTCTTAGAATAAAAATCAGTTCATCATCATTTTACATCACTGAATATTCGGTCAAGGGTGGGTATTGTGAGAATTTCATGCTTTCTTGCCCTATTTGATTTCTATACAGATTTAACTAACTAAAACTACCAATTTAACTAAGAATCAAAAAATAAAAATTTCAAAATTCTTCCCCTTGAAATTCGACCAGCCCTTGATATCACTTTTTGATCTCTCTCTTCAAGCATGCTAAATGGAAACAAAAGCATAGGAAAGGTAGAAATCAAGCTAAAGTTGAAAAATCTTACCATTAGACGAGTAAACGGACGAAAAACACGAATTCCTCTTTGAATTTTCTAGTTTTCCTTTGGTTTTTCTCTTTTCTTCCTTTCCTCTCTATTTTCTCTTTTATTTTCTCCTTATGGCCGACCATCACCTGATGTGGGGTTTAAATGGGCTGATTTTCCTTTAAAATAATATTAAATCATTAAAAAGTACCATGTATCACTTTTCCATTTGCCCGTTTTTAAAATTTCGTCCTTTAAACTTCAATTTTTTCACCACTTAAAATACCATAGTTATTCATACAAAAAAATAAATATATCCTATGATTTTGACAAATTTTGGGTGGTGAAAATTATGATTTTACCTAGGGGGACAAAATTATCGTTTTGCCCTTATGTTCTGAAAATTGCCAGAATTGAAATTTTTCACTTCCTATCATTAAATTATACTCCAAATAGTTGATCTTGGTCAAAAATTTCACTCCATGATCAAATTATTATCTTAGGTGGCAAAATGACGATTTTACCCCTGAACATCAAAATTTTTAATTTTTCCCCAAATTAACCCTCGAACTCTGAACAATCATTTTTAGTCATTCCTAGACTGTAAAATATTAAATTTCATCCTACGATTTATATTTGAACTAGTTCAAGGTTAAATCAACTCAAATGTATCGTTAGGTACAATACAGGGTTTCGTCTATTCTTAAGGGCTTTCCTAGCGTAATAACATGTTACTCAGTACATGTATGTCATGACATGTGCTTATAGGGTCGGGTTTTACAATTCTACCCCCCTGAAAATAAAAGTTTGACCTCAAAATTTCACTTACCAGATTCGACAAATAGATGCGAGTATTGGTTCCTCATCTGATACTCTACTTCCCATGTCATTTCCTCCATTCGAGCACTTTTCCACAAGACTTTGACCATTCAAATAATCTTTTTCCCCAATACTCGATCTTTTCGATCCAAGATACTCACAGGTTGCACCTCGAACTTCAAATCGTCATGCAACTCGATCAGAGGTGCTTCGAGGATGTGAGAGGGATCTAGTACATATTTCTTTAGCATGGAGACATGGAAAACGTTGTGGATCCGATTTAACTCCGGAGGTAGTTCTAACCGATAAGCCACTAGTCCAATTCTCTCAATGATTTGGAATAGTCTAATATACCTCGGGTTAAGCTTTCCCAACTTCACAAATCGAATCACACCTTTCCACGGAGAAACCTTAAAAAAAACTCTATCATCGATCTCAAACTCCAAGTCTTTTCTCCGTTTATCTGCATAGCTCTTCTGCCTATCCTGGGCTACCTTTACCCTCTCTCGTATAACCTTGATCTTGTCATTAGTTAGATCAATCAATTCCACACTAATTAACTTTCTTTCACCCACTTCATCCCAACAAAGTGGAGTACGACATTTCCTTCCATAAAAAGCTTCGCACAGCTCCATACCAATACTAGACTGAAAGCTGTTGTTGTAAGCAAATTCCACAAACGGCAAGTGTCTATCCCAACTCCCAAGAAAATCCATGACACAAGCCCTCAACATATCCTCCATAGTCTGGATAGTCCTCTCTGACTGACCATCTGTCTTCGGGTGAAAAGCAGTGCTAAATTTCAATTTGGTTCCGAGAGCTTCTTGAAATTTTGACCAGAGTCGAGAAGTGAATTGAGGATCTCGGTCTGACACTATAGAAACGGGAACTCCATGTAGCCTCACAATCTCATCTATATAGAGCTGAGCCAGCTTATCAATAGAGTATGTATTATGGATAACTAAAATGTGAGCGGACTTAGTCAACCAATCTACGATCACCCAGATCGCATCCTTTCTCCTCTGTGTCCACGGCAATCCCAAAACAAAATCTATAGTTACATGCTCCCATTTCCACTCAAGAACAAGTAAAGACTGAAGTGTACTTGTTGGCCTCTGATGCTTCGCCTTAACTTGCTGACATACGAGACACTTTGCTACGAATTCTGCTACATCTCGCTTCATACCTGGCCACCAATAATTCTCTCTGATAGTCCTATACATCTTGGTGATTCCAGGATGTAATGCATAGGCAGATGAATGGGCTTCTTCCATGATAGCCTGTCTCAGCTGGTTTCCCTCAGGAACACAAACTCGGTCTCTAAACATCAAGATGTTATCCTCTCTAAATCTAAACTCACTGACTCCCCCATTGGTTAATTTTCGAATTTCTTTTCTTAACTCATCATCAGACCTCTGAATGTCCTTAATCTGATTAAGTAACGAAGGTCGCACAATGAAGTTTGCCAATAAGGATCATTCCTCACCATTTCTCAAATGGGACCCAAGAGATTTCATCTATAATAATATTGAAAAATAACAACTCTGAAGTGCGGCTAAAGATGATGAAGACTTACGACTTAAGGCATCAGCTACAATGTTTGCCTTTCCTGGATGATAGTCTATCACCAAGTCATAATCTTTTATCAACTCCAACCATCGCCTTTACCTCAAATTAAACTTCTTCTGAGTGAGCAAATATTTTAAACTCTTGTGATCCGTAAATATCCGACAATGCTCACCATACAAGTAATGCCTCCAGATTTTTAAAGCAAACACCATTGCGGATAACTTTAAATCATGGGTAGGGTAATTTGCTTCATGCCTCTTTAGCTGTCTAGAAGCATAGACCACAACTTTTTCATCCTGCATCAGTACCCACCCCAACCCCAACTTTGAGGCATCACTATATACTACAAATCCCTTACCACTCATAAGAAGTATCAATACTAGAGTAGATGTTAACCGGTTCTTCAGCTCCTGAAATTGACTTTCACACACATTGTCCCACTTAAACTTAACTCCCTTACGAGTTAGACAGGTCAAAGGAGCTGCTATTCAGGAAAACCCCTATACAAACCTCCGATAATAACCGGCTAATCTGAGGAAACTACGAATCTCTGTCACTGTCTTAGGTTACTCCCATTGTAAAATTGCCTCTATCTTCTTAGGATCAACATATATTCCAACTCCCGATACTACGTGTCCCAAGAATACCACTTCCTATAACCAAAACTCACACTTCGAAAAATTTGCATACAACTGTCTTTCTCGCAAAGTCTGTAATACTATACGCAAGTGGGTAGCGTGCTCATCATTATCTCTCGAGTAAACCAGGATGTCATCAATGAACACAATAACAAACCTGTCCAAGTAAGGGTGGAACACCCTGTTCATGAGATCCATACAAGCTGTCAGTGCGTTAGTTAACCCGAAATGCATGACCAAGAACTCATAATGATCGTACCGAGTCCTGAACGCTGTCTTGGGTACATATTGTTCTTTAATCCTCAACTGATGATACCCAGACCTTAGATCAACCTTAGAAAACACTATAGCTCCTTGTAATTGATCGAAAAGATCATCAATCCTTAGCAACCGATACTTGTTCTTAATGGTCATTCTGTTAAGCTATCGATAATCTATACATAATCAAAGTGTACCGTCTTTCTTTTTCACAAATAAAATCAGTGCTCACCACAGAGATGTGCTAGGGCGTATAAAACCCTTGTCCACTAACTCTTTCAACTGTACTTTCAACTCCTTTAACTCTGTTGAATCCATTCTATATGGAGGAATAGAGATAGGGGAAGTACCCGGAAGTAAGTCAATGGTGAATTCGAACTCACGATCGGGAGAAAGTCTTTGTAATTCATCAGGAAATACATTAGGAAATTCACTTACTACGGGGACATTCTCTACCTTAAGTTCCTCCCTCAATATATCAATCACGTGAGCCAAGTATGCCGGATATCCCTTTCGCACCAATTTCAAAGCTTTGAGGGTTGAGATTACACAAAACGGTAATACTCGACGCTCCCCCGTAAATAAAACTTCTGCTCCCTTTGAACTTTGGAGAATCACTTATTTCTTAAAAAAATCCACCTTTGCTCGATGAGTGGATAACCAATCCATACCCAAGATCAAATCAAAGTCCTGAATCTCCAAAGGGATTAAATCACCCATAAATTCTTTTTCCCCAACTTTAATACCACAGTCTCTATAATACGTATTTCTTACTAACCGCTCTCCTAGAGGAGTATGCACTACAATCTCTTCCTCTAATGGTGACAGGTTCCTATCTGAGAATGATGCAAATGATATGCTCACGTATGATCTATCGAAGCCCGTATCTATCAAAACATGTGCATCTTTATCAAACACAATCATAATACCTGTCACTGTGCTAAGTCGAACTCGAGCTTTATCCTCAGTCACAGTAAGAACCCTGATAGAAATCTGGGGCTGCGGTCTGAAAGATGGCTATTTTGAGGTATTACTCCTTATGCTTGACCGTATCACTGGGCTCTGTCTGGAATGTGATATCAAAGTGTCTCTCCGCGGTATACTAGGAAGAGTCAGAGGAGTAGAAGTAGCTACTGTATCCCATCTCAACTGAGGACAATCTTTCTTAATATGCCCTTGTTGGCTGTATTGAAAACACTTTACAGGCTTTTTACATGACCCATTATGAAATCCTCCACAATTACGGCATCTGTCTAATCCTCCTGAAGTCCCTCCTTGACTACTCATCACTGGCCGGTCAAATCTCGAAGATCTCGGCTGTGACTGTTCAGATGGAGGTCTAGTGGATGCCACAAATGCTGAGGTAGTACTTCCTGCAGTAGATATCGAATCTCTGCCTCTCTTTAAAGACTGACCCAGGATCATAGGCAAATTCCTTCTCTTTGTGAACTCAGCTCGAATCTGTCTATTCTCAGTGGTGAGCTTCTCAGCCCGTAAGGCCATCTGCACAACTTCCTTATACGACTCCTTGCCAGTCACTATCATACGCTCCCGTATCTCATTATGGAGTCCCTCATCAAAGTAGTTTACCTGGTCTTGCTCCAATCTCACCAACTCAGGTACATAAGACATCAGCTCATTAAAACAAGTTTCATACTCCTCAATGGTCATGTTCCCCTGTTTCAAGTTCAGAAATTCTCTCTTTTTCTCTTTCTGATGGAAATAAGTGTAGTACTGACCATCGAACTCTCGGAGGAAATCCATCCAAGTCAGCGATATAGAGAGCGAGACTTTACTGAACTCCACTAGGTACGGGCTCTCCTCTCAAATAACCGTGTAGCCACTTTCAATTTCATCTCATCATCTAATCCCATATCTGCCAGTTTCTCCGATACCTAAATAACCTAATCCCTAGCTGTGGTCGCATTTAACTCAACAGTAAATGAGACACAATCTAATTGTCTAGCTTCCTTCAATTTCTTAGAAATGGAGACGTCCGGTGTTAGGGGTGGAATAAGAGGTTGTGGTACTGGGGTTGTTACAAGGGAAACAGCAGGTGAAATTGGACCAGCCTGAGCCTGGCCCGTAAGAGTAGCGAGAAAAGCCGCTAATGCCTTAGCTACCTCGAGTGACATGGCAGGTACGCCAGGAGCAGCAACAAGTGGTGAGGGAGGTACATGAATGTCAGCAGACTCAGCAGTAGGAGCTGCTCTAAAAGAAGATGCAGCCGACTCCTGTTCTATGGAATCCGAAAGACTTTGTCTGGGGTGACCTCTTCCCCTACCGATAGATCTAGTGATAGGTGGTAGCTCACGTCGAGGAGGCATAATGATCTACAAAAAGAGCGGAATTGGTTTAGACGACTTAAGACTCTATATGCAACTCCATGCAACTAACTAATCTTAACTGGGCCACACTAACATTGTAAATTATTTTAAAATAACTTTAAATCCAAAAACTTTAAAAATCAAAAACTTCTTTCAAAACCATAAGCTTTTAAACCGAAAGCTCTGATACCAACCAAATTGTCACTACCCGGAACCTCCCTAGGGCCCATGACAACCACTGCAACGTCCCGATGGACACTCATTACGCGGAATGCAAATCGAAACCCCGCAAGGCTTACGTAACAGTTTCTTGCCTTTCTTGTGACAAATCGTTGTTAAACATTCAATTTTAAACAATTATCAGTCGTTTCCGGCTCAAGTAAATCAAAAGACAAAAATTATTTTTTTTTTTTAAGGATTTATAGACAAATATTACTATTCAAAAATGGATTAAAATATAGCATTTTTATATAAAACAATATTTATAGAAACACGTGTAAGTAATCTTTTGTAACATGGAAGTAAAATAAATTCATACATACAATAATTTACAAAGTTATAATGTACAATAATAATTACAATGACAAGTGGCCCATAAATACACCAAGTGTTGGTGATAGTAATCTACTATCTGTGAGATAGAGGGGTCAACTAGAATCATCGACAAAATCGGGTATCTACAAGCTACCACAAGCTTGAAATATTTGGAAAGGAGGTGGGTGAGATTTTACAATCCCAATGAGTAAACAAACCTATTATAAATATCTAAATGCGAGTAAAATGGAGGCAAGTTTAAACAACAAGTCACAAACCATTTCATAAGGTTTTCAATTTATTTCTTCAACCATAAAATATTTGTAATTTACCAAAACAGTTGTTAAGGCTTATGACTTTTATTAGAAACAGAGCTCAAGCCAAAAACTAGTCCTCGGGGATACCTTGGTCAAGGCATCTAATCGAGTCCACCAAGGTTGTTTAGATATTTACATGTTAAACACATGTTAGTTTTGAAAACAAGCCATTCCTTGGAGTTGGCCGAGTTACACATTCACGTGGGGGGTTCGACGTGAAGTGAGCTCTAACACTACCTCAGGAGTTACCTTCCTCGCCTCTACAACTGGAGTAACTATGCAACCGGGTTTACCGTACCCCTTTAATAGGCAGTCTACGAAAACCCCTCACTGTAGTGACTAAACTTACCAATTTTAATAAAATTTCGACAGTATAACGTGGCTTTTATTTATTTATCTAGCTTGCATAGTAAAAGACAGCTTACATAAATTTCCAATGCAATTATAAAATATAGCCACATATACTCATATATCATAAGCCATTCATAGGAAAATATATTTTTCAAGACAATTAACAGCCTCCAATTACTCAATTTCATGATCAAAAGTTTCTTATTTCAGATAATCAACACAATATATTTATTTGTCACATTTATTTCTAAAACATCAAAAGTCTCATTTTAATCCCATTTTCGTTTCATAAAATACATAAAGAGCATTTAAAAATAAACTCTAGATAATTTACAATAATAATAGGTTTACTCACAGTTTATACAAATTAAATACTTTCTAGGTGCCCCGATCACTGTTCGTCGGGTACGACTTCCTTGCCTTTACAGGAAGGCTCTCCTCCTAGACACATTGCAAAAATTACACAATTCACCACATTGATGCTAAATCACTATATAGTTGACTTAAATCATATACTAATGCGTGGTATGAAATGCAATAGCCTAAAACAGCTTAAACGCGGTATTAAACTATTTTTGGCACTTTACCCGATAAATTGCTAACGCGCTCCATTTTAGCTCTAAATTGTCCCATTTTCTTTCCAACATTTCTAAACATTAAATATCAGCCAATAACCCTCTAAAATGACCAAAATCAGCTCACTTTCCTCCTTGGAAAATTCGGTCAAAAATGGGACATTAACTCGGTTAATTTTCCACTTTGTTTTACTATCACATTTAACCATTTTTCATCATTTTCTCCTCATTGCTATTAGAATAAAAATCAGTTCATCATCATTGTACATCACTGAATATTCGGCCAAGGGTGGGTATTGTGAGAATTTCATGCTTTCTTGCCCTATATGATTTCTATACACATTTAACTAACTAAAACTACCAATTTAACTAAGAATCGAAACATAAAAATTTCAAAATCCTTCCCCTTGAAATAAGGCCAGCCCTTGGTGTCACTTTTTGATCTCTTTCCTCAAGCATGCTAAATGGAAACAGAGGCATAGGAAAGGTAGAAATCAAGCTAAAGTCGAAAATCTTACCGTTAGACGCGTAAACGAACGAAAAACGCGAATTCCCCTTTGAATTTTCTAGTTTTTCTTTGGTTTTTCTCTTTTCTTCCTTTCCTCTCTATTTTCTCTCTTATTTTCTCCTTATGGCCGACCATCACCTGATGTGGGGTTTGAATGGGCTGATTTTCCTTTAAAATAATATTAAATCATTAAAAGGTGCCATGTATCACTTTTCCATTGGCCCGTTTTTAAAATTTTGTACTTTAAACTTCAATTTTTTCATCACTTAAAATACCATAGTTATTCATACAAAAAAATAAATATATCCTATGATTTTGACAAGTTTTGGGTGGTGAAAATTACGATTTTACCCTAAGATGACAAAATTATCGTTTTGCCCCTATGTTCTGAAAATTGCCGAAATTGAAAATTTTTACTTCCTATCATTAAATTATACTCCAAATAGTTAATCTTGGTCAAAAATTTCACTCCATGATCAAATTATTATCTTAGGTGGCAAAATGACGATTTTGCTCCTAAACATCAAAATTTTCAAATTTTCTCCCAATTAACCCTCGAACTCCGAACAATCATTTTTAGTCATTCCTGGATTGTAAAATATTAAATTTCATCCTACGATTCCTATTTGAACTAGTTAGGTATAATATTGGGTTTCGTCTATTCTTAGGGACTTTCCTAGAGTAATAACATGCTACTCAGTACATGTATGTCATGACATGTGTTTATAGGGTCGGGTTTTGCAGAGTTAACCCATAATGTGCAACAAGGTATACGAAAGAAAGAAATAAATGTTGTTACACACCATGCATATCAAGTAAAATGTTGTTACACGCCATGCATATCAAGTAAAATATTGTTACACACCAAGCATATCAAGTCAAATGTTGTTACACGCCATGCATATCAATTAAAATGTTGTTACATGCCATGCATATGAAGTCAAATGTTGTCACACAATAATGCTAAGTAGTGTCGTGACATGCCAACCATGGGGTGTTGTTACATGCCAATCACTAATTATTGTCTCCTTACATGAACTGGCCTAAAATACCCAATGTGGGGACACACCAACCATGGCATGTTGTGACATGCCAATCATTGTAATTACTAACTCGTTACACGAACTGCCCTAAAACAACCAATGTCGTCACACACTAAAAACCCCAAAAACTAGTTAACCCATTACAAGCCATATCAAATGTTGTAGCTCTTGTTACATGATATGTAAACGCAAACCCCTTTCAAAACTTTGGTACGACCATAAAACCGAGAAGAAAATAGTTTAAACATAACAATTGCAAAAAACATGAACATATCAAACCAACCCAGCAAAAAATGAATGAATAGAAGAAAGTTTTAATTTGAGACTGACTGACCTCTTCACTGATAACCGACATTGTTGTTGTGATGGAGTTAAACTTGGAAAGAATCAAGCTGAACACTTTGGTACCTTTGGGAATCTAGGAAGAGTCAAACTCTCTTAGTTCCTTCACACAGACATTTGCAAATTCTGAAAAATATTTAATTAAAATGAAATGGCATTATAATATTCATTTCATTCATTCAATGGAAGTCCAATCAATTTCCTCGTTATTTGCTCACTTTTGTTTCTATTTCAAACCAAAGCGTGTCACATATTCAACCTATGGTGTGTCACATGTTCAAGCCATGCCGTGTCACACGTTCTCACCATGGCATGTCACAAATTTTAAACCTTGTCGTGTTACAGCTGTGTCACATATTCTCACCATGCCATCTCACACATTATCAACCTGCTGTATCACAAATTCCCTCCATGGCGTGTCACAAACTCTGAACCTATCGTGTCATAGATTCCCTCCATGGCATGTCACAAACTCTGAAACTATCGTGTCATAGATTCCCTCCATGGCGTGTCACAAACTTTGAACCTTGCCATGTCACAGATTCCTTCCATGGCGTGTCATAAATTTTGAACCTTACAGTGTCACAGTCGTGTCACATATGCTCATCATGCCGTCTCACATATTCTCACCATGGCGTGTCACATATGCACACCATGGCATGCCACATTCTCACACTGACATGTCACATATTCTCACCACGTCATCTCACATATTCTCCCCCGAGTCGTGTCACATATTTTCAGCCTGCCATGTCACATATTCCCTCCATGGTGTGTCACAAACCCTAAACCCTATTGTGTCATAGCCGTGTCACATATTCTCACCATGACGTGTCACACATTCCCACCATGTTGTGTCACACATTCCCACCATGCCGTTTCACAAAGTCTAAACCCATATGTGACACAGTCGTGTCACATATGGCCTATTGTAGCACAACCATTTCGTGCTTTAGATTCACATCTTTCTCCTTTCGATTCACCACTATATTAGGGATTTCTAGTTTCACATCATTCTCGAAGCTTTCGATTCATCACGACTGGTTCCTCATTTGGTTCAATATCACCCTTCTTGTATTATCAGAATGCCATGTACGAAATATATGAAAAACCATCTCATGCAACATTATTTTGTTTTGCACAAGCTTCTAAAAAAACATGGATGTTTTGCACAAAATAGATGTTTGCAAATTCTTTGCAGATTTATTTTCCCATTTTGTACGTGTTTGAGAGTGTGTGTCAATGAAGATGCCTCATTAAGGGCATTTTGTCCCAAAATCTCTTCTCTTGGCTAAAAACAGCTAAAATTATCTAAAGGGTTATTTTCAAAAACACTTCATTTTTAGGAGCTAAAAAAAAAAATTACATTGTTATGGTGTTATACTCTACTATGGCATGAATGCAGGCTTAAATAAGCAGAACTTGGCCTTAAAAAAAAAAACAGTCCCAAAGAGGTAAGATGACTTTTGGTTTGGCAAAAAAGTAGAATTTTACCCAAAAAATAGAATTTCAAAGGTTATCTATCGATAGATAACAGACATAATGCTACGTTAAGCATTCTATGTCCCATCTATCGATAGATACCCTTTATCTATTGATAATGAGGTATAAAATTGAGTGCTTATACTTGATTAAAGGTTTTTCAAAGGTGAAAAGATTTCTTAAGGTTAAGTAAACTTGTTTTCCATGCAAATGCTATTTAAAATGTGTTTAAATACCATGTTTCATGAACTTTATGATTAAATGGTTTATGAATGGCATGAGATTATAAGTGCATGTTTACGAAAAACTCTATTCCCTTAGCTTATCCCCTTCCCATATCCACTCACGGAATCTTTGTGACTCACCTATTAGTTTTTCCTATTTTGTTGTAGACCAGGGATAGCTATCCATTACCAATGTCACAGAAACGCGATTCATTCTTCCTTTGGTAGGTGACATAGCAACCTCTTGAAGCTTAGGAAGTTGAGTCATGTTTCACTTGATGAGTCAATCTTTATATTTTAGTTTCTTTATATACATGTTGATATTCAAAATGTTGAGCCTTCGGATAGCAAATTATTTTCATGAGATTATGAGAATATTGTAAATGATGGCCTGTGAGCCTATATGAGCACCTGGGGCGCCATTACAAGTTTTATATTAATTATACTAGGTACATATTTTATGAATAAAAAGCGTGTAAACCTGTTATGTTGAGAAGTCCTTTATCGTGTACTTACGCCTATGCATGGATGCTTATGTTGACATTTATCTATGCTTATATGTGATTGATGATTGAATGAGGTTCAGAGGCTTGTTTCGGCCTAACGGGCCATACCCTTATAGGTCCATGCACTAGTCACAATCCCTCCAGGAAATAGGATGTGACAGTGGTGAACTAAGAAAAGTGGTAAACATGAAAGCTGTAGCTTTGCCTCTTAGCTTTCCAATGGTTCAAGCATCACATCAATTGGACTTTTGTAGTGAAATATGTGCTTGAAATACTAGAACATGTCCAGTGGAAGTTTGCACCTTGAATGCATTCATTTTCACCCTTTTCATAGCACAACTACAAAAGGAACAAACTAACTTAAATAATAATTAAATTTAGAGCAAAATAGCATAAAGTAACTTAAAACAATTGAACCCAATATAATTAACTTAAATAAAATAAATAACTAAAAATAACTAACACTTAGACTAAATCTTAAGAACTTAAACAAAATATACCTAAAATTCTGATCAAATAACTCCATAAAATAGAGTTATCATGCTTCCCCTTAATATACAAATTAAATGTGCTATTTTAAAGTAGAGGTGATCATTGGCCAAGCTACTCAACCAGGTGATTGTGCTCAATCTGATTCGAGTTGAATTTAGATATAATTTGTAAATTTGGATCTAACTCGGGATATTATTATATTAATAAATAAATATTTTTTATTTAATTTAATTTTAGCAATATTTATTAATATTAAATACTATTATAGAATTTTTAAATATTTTAATAATAAATATAATTTAAGTAAGTTGGTAGAGTTGAGCTCGAACCTAGCTTATGTTTTAGAGATGTCAACTAATCCTAACCTGTGGACACCTCTATTCAAAACCATTAAATAAATAATATTGATGTAAACAAAATAAATTAAACAGCCTTGCACTCATGAAAGCTAAATATGTCACTTTTAGATGAGCTAACTCTTTTCATTCCGTTTTGTTTATACCATATTTCTGTTTCTTTCTTTGTGTTTTATATATAAGAGGAAAGGACTTATTTGCCTCATTCTAGTGGGCTATTTGGGTTGTTGGATGGTGATACGAAGCTAATCTTAAAAATTAATCAAGTTGCCCTAATTCGAAATAGAAAACATTAATCAGGATTGCCTAAGAACTTGGACACGTTATAAAAAGACTAAAAAATTAATCAAGTCAAGTATTCAACCATAAGAAAAATATTGATGATAACTCCTATTTTCATCAAGGCCTTCAGGTTTTCGAACCCACGCATGCTTTGCCTTTATAGCTGTCTTTTATATGAGTTTTTACTGCATAAAGTTGTATGTTGTAATTCACAAGTCTAGAGAAATAATTCAGGAATTAAGTTAAGAGTTCCTTATATTCTTTTTTTCTAATCTGTTTTTATTTTCTGGTTTCTTTTTTCACAATCTGTTATTGATATCGGACTAGCTGGTTTAATTTAGTTATACTATTTTGTTTCACAGGAGTGTGTTATATCTCTAAATTTGTCTTTTGGAGACTGTCTCGGTGGTTGGAAGAGAAAGATTTTTGCTTCATTGTAAAGAAGAGAATTTATAAAGGTATGTGAAATTCGTTTTAAGACTATGTATCTCAAAGAGATATAAGCCCATTATTATTATTATTATTTAACATCCAAAGAGATTCAAATGCACACTATTCAACCATTACAGTACACAATTAGGGGCAGCAAAGCAACACAAGCACAATCACAATCATAAATTATTCTTATTCTAGGGTGTAGCCATATGCTTAAACCTTCAATAAAAACTCATCCAACTGTTATCGTACTACCATCTTTAACACCAATTTCCCAAAGAGGATTATTAAGGTGTTTTCAGTGTCAGAATGATTTTAGCCCCGTTACCAATTCTACACTGATTAATTGTCCTATTATCTTGTAACCGTTCTCCGTTGTAGGAAAGATCTTGTCTTTCTACTTCATAGCGCAATGTTGTGTACACTTTTTGTTTGAGTTGTTGAACGGTTTCATTAACAGATACGAGCAGTTTGTGCTCTGATGATGTCCCATCGTTGCGTTGGAGAACAATACAGACTTGTATAACCTGTTAAACGTTAAAATACAAACTCAGCATTTTAGAAATGGTGGTATAGTTAAAGATTGGATAACAAAAAAGGGCGGCTAATGAACTTGTATATGCAAGTATCAATGCACCAGGACATAAAACGATTAGCAATATATATATATATAAACACAGAATAGTTGTTACTCGATGTTTTTTCTTAACATGGACTTAATGCATTATAGGTTTTTATCTTAACATATAAGGTTTAAAATATTGAGGTGTAGTTTAAATTTAATTTCTCTAAACTTGATCATATTTATTTAAAGTGTATGTAGCACTTATTAACAGGAATGAAATTTCAAAAAAGCATATTTAAACTCATGTTACACCAAAAAATTTTGACTTGTAAACGAGTCTTTTTATTGGATTACTGATAAGTAATTATAGTAGCATTTTATATCTTTTGATTCGATTTATATTTGTAATTGTATAAAAAAACATTGCAATTCCAATCTATCATCTTTAGCCAATTGATTCAATTTATACTTATCATCGATTCAAATAGCTTTTATATTTCAGTCATGTAGATACACAAGTGCACACATACACAGTCACACACAATTTTAATAATTTTTGGATCACTTGAATAAAAGTTTGGAAGAAAATGAAAATCCATAATGACTTTATATGAACAGATATACAAGCGACGGTATTGAAATATTTTCCTTTAAACAAACAGTATAAGAATGGTTTAAAAAAGGAAATTGAAAAGAATTTTTTAAAACTTACGGTGACCTGTATATGTATGTATCTAATGTATGTTATAATCTTTGCATTAACTCGAGCAATGAATGATAAAATTAAAACAAAAGGAAAAACCTCAAGCAGTAGAAAAACATGGGCACAGTTTTGTATTTTTGAAACACAAATAGAAAACAGTATGGGATAGAGAAAGAAATCTTCCTCGGGTTCATCTTTTCTATGCTTTCCCCCTATCTCCTGTCGACTTGGTTCCGCAACAGAACAGACTTGTATATCCTGTTAATCATTACCAAAATTCAGATTCAGCATTTTAGTATGATGGTATAGTCAAAGATTGGATAATGAAAGCATATACGAGCATCAAAGCACCAGAACATAAAAAGATTAGCAAAATATTTATATATAAGAAAAAGACTAGTTGCTACTTGAAGGTTTTGCTTAACGTGGAGTTTTGTGTTATAGGTATTTATCTTAAGTTATAAGGATTTTATACATACATACATACATACATATATATATGCATACACACTACTTTGATAGAAATTATTGAATCAGTAAATAAGTTCATACTATAAACGTAATATATATGTATATATTTATGAAAAATATATCAGTATATATATGGTAATTACATATATATATATATATATATATATATATAAAACCCTAAAAGCATAATGACTTATACAAACAGATATACAAGCTACGCAATTGAAATCTTTTCCTTTAAACAAACAGCGTAAGAATGGTTTAAAAAAGGAAATTCAAAAGAATTTAATTTTAAAATCTTTACATTAACTCGAGCAATGGATAACAAAATTAAAACAAAAAGGAAAACCCTCAAGCTGAAGAAAAAGGGGAAAAACATGGCCACAGTTTTGTCTTTTGAAACGCAAAAAGAAAACCGTAAAGGATAGAGAAAGGAATCTTCCTTAGGTTCATCTTTTCTACGCTTTCCCGCTATATCCTGTCGAGTTGCCATCATGTGCCCAGAGTCTACCGTATCGGCTGTGTTTCTCGTAATGAAGGTGCATAATTTATAAGAGGGGGGAACGGCTCAAAATTCTCTCACTTGATTAGAAAAATAAAATGATCTTTAGATTCATGCACTAACTAAATTATGATGATATGTTCGTTTACTAACAAAATGAATAATATATGTGAACCAAATTATGATGATAGATTCAAGGCTGTACGTGAACCAAAAATTCAACAACAAGATGACAAATAAATGGTAAATATATGTGCTTCCACGATATATTGTAATGATTAAAACTCGATATTCCATGATTCAGTTGATTATTTGTCCCTTTCATGATTATCACCCTAATAGTAAAATTATTTATATGCTTGTCATGCATGTTTTAATATAGCTTAATGGACATGTGAAAACTCTCAAAACTCTTTCAAATGGTTCAAAATCTTCACGTCCGGGGTTTATATATATATAAATAATTATTTGATTTAATTATAAATAAAAAAATCAACTAACATAATTAATTAAATAGATACATAGCAAATATAATGTAAGTTTTAGCAATTTTAGCTCTACTGTTAGTATAATAGATAAAAATAGGCTAAATACTTAAATTGGGGCTAAACGTTTGGATAGTGTTTCAATTACGGGCCAAATGTTTTAATTATGACAATTAAGGGTTAAATGTTTTCGATTCCTTCAAATAAGGACTAGGTTGACAGGTGGCTAAAGCATGTACCACGCTATATTAAAGATTTAGTTGTTATACGTTATGTTGAAAATTTGATTGTTATAAACTATGATGAAAAAGTTGTTACATGTCATGTCATGTTAAAAAATGTCAATGTCCACATCATACGTGTGTTCTACACGCGCCAGACACCTCTTACCTTAGCCCTTTATTGTAAGAAACCAAAATGTTTGACCTTTAATTGTTACAATTGAAACATTAATAAGTAATTTTTTATTTAATTTTAATTTTAATAAATATTATTAAGTAATAAAACATTATTATAAAATTTTTAAATATTTAGATTTTAGAGATGGTTGGCTGAGTCAGGTTGGAATCTACAGTTAGATTTTAGAGATGTAAACTAAACTTGACCTATGGACATCTCTATTTCAAACTAATAAATAAATAATATTGATGCAAACAAAATAAAATATACGTACAGCCTTGCAATCATGAAAGCTAAGTGAAATCTTTGATATGAAAAACCCTTAAAGATGAGGAGGGGAAAAAAATCAAAGAACCAGAGTTCAAGAAATCTTTTAAGCGGAGAATGCCATAACAATTGCATAGTTAAATATCCAACAGAACATTTACACGATTATTGGAGTTCATTTGAGAATCAGTCTTTAAGGTTTTAAATTATGTCTTGAAAATAAAATGGGAAAACATGCATCATCTATGATATAAGAGAGAATTGTACCTCCTTTGTTCAACTCAAAACCTAATGAATCTCCATATATGCCAGCACATTCTTTATAAAAAATTACATTAGAAAGATGCTCTTTGTTTTCAGTGTGTGAACCAATATTTTTCTGTGGTTGACTACTTGACTTGCTCAAATATCTAGTCTTTTTTTAATGTTTTCTACTTGGTATATATTAGGGCAACTTGATTAATTTTTAAGATTAGCTTCGTATCTCCATCCCGTAAGCCAAATAAGAGAGCTTCACAGAAACGTTAGTGTGGATCCTGGCTCCTTTCTTCGTATAAAACGTAATTGTGAAACATATAAAAAAACAGCAAAATATTATAAAATATCTCTGAATTATTTAAAAAAAATTTTAATTATTTTATTATGTTAAATTAAGTCTTTATACTTTTATTTCGGATCAAATATACTTTTATAACTAACAATTGACTAATTATCATTAATTAATTTTATTTATCATTTTATGCAGTGGCAGAGGTAGAAAAGGGGATGGGGTTGGCGATCGCTGCCACCCTTAGTTTTTAATTTTTTTTATTTTTATGGGTATAAAATTAAAAATATATAAGTTTTCAACTCCTATTTAAATTAGATGAATTGTTTTGGCATATTGGTAAATCATCTAAGTTAAATTTTTTGAGGCCAAACTTCAACCCCTACTAGGTCCAAATTTTGGAATTATTTTTTTCTTTTTTCTCCTAAATTGTGGAATTATTTTTCTTGGAATTATTTTTCTTTTCTCTTTTTGCTTCTTTTTCTCTAACTTTTGGAATTTATTTTCTTTTCCTTTTTTATTCTTTTTTTCTTTTTTTCCTAAATTTTTGAATTGTTTTCCTTTTCTATTTTGCCTAAATTTATAATTACTTTTCTTTTCCTTTTTTTCCCTATAGAGTAAAAGATACATGGTTTAATTGCCTACAAAGAATAATTGCCTAAAGAGTATTTCTTTTCTTTTTTTCTTAAAATTTGGAATTATTTTTCTTTTCTTTTTTTTTTCTTCTTTTTTACCTAAATTTTGGAACTATTTTTCTTTTCCTTTTTTTTCCTATAGAGTAAAAGATACATGACTTAACTACCTAAAGAGTATAATTATCTAAAGAGTATAATTTTTTACATCAATTTTTCTTTCAATCTGTTGGTGCGATTTAAGCACTTATGTAATATGTACTTTTCTCAAAAACCTTTCATTTCTTTTTGTGTAACTTTACTAGAATATTTTATATTAATATATATATACCATATTATGGTCCTATGGAGTACAAGATGCATTGCTTAACTGCTTAAAGAATTAAACTTTTTACTTTGATTTTTTTTACAATCTAGTGATTCAATTTGAGCATTTATGCAATATGTCATATGTTAACATGAAAAACTGAACAAGAATGTGATTAAAATATTTAGAAAATTTCAATAATTTTATCTTACTTTTTCAAATTAAATACGTACAAAGTGATTGCTAAAACCATTGACCGGATTTAGTTATTAATGAATTTGAAAGTATGAAAGCACGTTGAGTACAGCTTACGATGTCTAATATGAAAATCTGATATTAATTTTTCTTTTTGCTTTATATCTATTTATACTTATAAAATTGAAAATTTATATAAATTGTTAATAAAATTTCATGTTATAATTTAATTTATTTAAAAAATGATTAATTTTTTGCTCTGAATCAAATCATTGACCGGTTTTGTGACCTTGTATGAATGCTCTTTAGCCACCTATGATATAAAATCCTGGATCTGCCACTATACATGCATGTCAACAGCAGAGTCATGGAAAGATGACTCATGTGAAAAGCAATGTCAAGGATAGTCTATAACAAATTTCCTAACTTTTTAAGGCAGCATAGATCAGTCATCAAAATTAAATCCAACTTAGAAAGAGGCATCAAAATTAAATCCAACTCAGAAAGAGGAACTAGCTCCTACAACCTTGTTAAACCAGGAGCGGCAGCTGACCCCCTTTTAGCCAAAAGCGTCAGCAAGCTTAATTTGTTTCCCTCTTAAGTTGGGATTGACTTCTTTGCATAAGCATGAAAAAGAAACGAACGAAAATATAATAATTATATATGGGTTTGAGATGGATCTGATCTGCTTAAACTACCATAGTATGATCATTTTATGTAGCTTAAGATCTGTGCATATGCAAAAAAAAAAAAAAAAATCAAAATGAGAGTCACAGCTCTATGTAATGACCAATAAATAATAAATCCAACAAGAAATTAGATGGCGAAACTTAATACCAAAATTAACTAAACGAGCTCATCCTAAACTACTAAATGTTTTGACGTCTGTGATTACGTACTGCTTATTGTGCTCTAGCACCCATGAGCGGACACCATTTTTTGTACACCTTCTAATCCTAAACTACTAAATGGTTTGAGGCCGGCCGAATAAATAAAGAGAACTGGATATTTGTTCATTGTTAAAATAAGGTCAACTTAGAAAATTGTTCAGGACTTACAAATGCAAACTTCTTAGATAAGCACAAAGCTGGTAGAGGTGAGGAAGACTAGGTCAAAACAAACAACCAATGTGTGAACGAGAACAATGTCTGCATTTTGAATCATTTGTAAACTCTTGTTTTCTTGGTGAAAAAAGAAAACAAGAAGAAAAAAAATCAAATGTCCATTTCATCCAAGGCTTTTTTTTTCCATGTTGCCTTTAAATTTTAGAAACCAACCCTGGTCAATTTGACCAGGTATTGCCCTCTTTCACCTATCGTTATAAGAATAGATTTTTTTTTAAGGCAAACTAAATTTAATCATGCAAGTTATTGTGGGCAATATTATAGAAGGCAAGGGCTCCTGTTTGCATACAGAAAATTTCATTTCTAACACAAAGTAAAGAGAAAATTGTGAAATATGGCCATCTTCATAACTTAATTTCAAAAATAGTCATCAAAATAAAACTAACTGTTTTTAGTCATTTAACCATGACCTAACAAAAATATCCTTAAAACTATTTCAAATAAATTAAACCATTTGTCACAATTTCACCCCATTTCCGTCTCTGCTTCTGATTTCTCTCTCTCACCATCTAGCTCTCTCTAATTTTATCGATTTCTCTTTTCAACATCCATCTGCTGTGCTCTCAATTTTTCTCTCCCGTGCTTTTAGGATGTTAAGAGATGGTTTTGATGTGCTTGGGGTAGGTGGCAATTTGGAGAATTTAATTTTTAGATGTTTTGGATGAAACTAAAATGATTGAAATGATCACAAATGTTTAAAATAGCTCTTAATTGAATCAATTTAGGGCCTTGACATCAATAAACTCAAGAATTTGAAATTTATAAACTTATGGTTTCAAAGGGAATTGTTTTCAATTTTTAGTTAAAATAGGTGTTTTAAGTAAGGAAAATTGTGTTTTGATTTATGAAAATATGTTAGAAACATTTTAATCGATGCTAAATCGTAAAACAAAAACAAAAAGAAATGAATAGAGTTGAAAATATTTAAAGTTTTGGTTTGTAAGTAACAATAACATTTCAAGTATTAAAAGTGTAACAAATTATTTTAAACATGGTATGAAACAATAATATTTTTTCAATGTGACGTGTAACATGTTTTTATACATAACATGTAATAATAATATTTCTTTTCAACATAGTGTATAACAATCTTTTTTAACCATGACGTCTAACATGTTTTCGTACATGGCGTGTAACAACAATATTTTTTTTCAACATGTCTTATAACAACTTTTTTTAACCATGGCATGTAACAAAAATATTGTTTTTCAACATGGCGTGTAACATCATGTGCACTTGGTATAAAGAGGTTTAATACATGGCGTGTAACATGCTTTTGTACATGATGTGTAACATCATGTGTATGGCATGTAACATCATGTGCACTTGATATAAAGAGGTTTCATTAAGAGTGAGTTTTTCCAACTTAACTAAAAATAGTTAAAATTATAAAGAGAGTTATTTTTTAAACATCTTATCTTTGAGGGCTATTTTTTAAAATGCCTCCAAGTAAATTTTATCATAGAAGTTAAGGGCACTAACCAATCAAAATTTATGATATGTAACTTAAAATCTTTATGTATCTAAAAGAAAATCAAAATGAGAGTGACAGCTCTATGCAATGACCAATAAATAATAAACCCAAAAGGAAATTAGGTGGCAAAACTCAATACGAAACTTAATTAAACAAACTCATCCTAAATAACCAAATGGTTGAGGTCAACCCAAAAAAAATAATTAATTAAATAAAAAGAACTAGACATTTGCTCTTCATTAAAATAGAGTCAACTTAGAAAATTATCCATGATTTACTGACGCAAACTTCTTAGATAAGCACACAAGCTTGTAGATGTGAGGAAGATTAAGTCAAACAAGCACTAAAAATGTGCAAACGAGAACAATGTCAGAATTTTGACCTATTTGTAAACTCTTGGCTGTTATTATTATATTTATTATATCCATATGGATCCAATGACCAACAATGGGGTCCAGCCTGATGTACATACCTATTGGCCATTAAGGTTAATTGATGGACACAGAGTTTAAGAAGAGAAAAACACATACAATTTTGATGTTTGTTTAATTTATCGTAAATGATGTTTGTTATTTTACTTTTTATTATGTCATATGTCTAAGGCGTGTACGTAATTTTAGTTTGTGGATTATTTTATCATAATTATCATAAATGGTTAATTAGCAATTATGAATAAGAATTAATTTTCAAAATTAAAAGATAATTTTTGTTCGTTTATGTGCAGCAAGCAAATTTCAAGTGTCTAGAGCTTCTTAAGGCTTGTTGTGGTGTCAAGTAGCATCTTACTTTATGGCCAAAGATGTTGACAATGGAAAGTTTGAAACCTTTCAAGGTTTATATTGGAGAGGCACGTTAGATAGTTTGTTTATATTGGGAAAAGTTGTGATTAAAGAATTATAAATAATTATTTTATTAAAATATAACTTTTGAAAGGTTATTAGATATAATTATTGAATAGTTATATTATGAAAGAAAACAATTATTTGAAGAGTTATATTATGGAGAGAAACAAGTCTTTTCATATTATTTGAAGAGTCATATTATGAAAGGATATAAGTCTTTTCATTGAAAGACATATACGTTGGCTTATTATATAAACAATGTTCTTACACTGTCAATTTCACAATTCTGATAAGTGTGTAGAGGACTTTGTTGTCAAACCCTATTCTATAAAATAATTACAACGTCATTTACATGCTCAATAAAATGTTTGCATATTTAGGAAGTTCGAGAAATCGTTAAAAGACGATATTGCCCCTAATGGTACCATTAAGTCGATTAAGCCTCGAACTAGTTCAAATATGAATTTTAAGGTGAAATTAAGAGTTTCACAGTTCATGAATGATTTAAAATGGTGATTTGGAGTTCGAGGATCAATTTGGAGTCAAACTAGAATTTTCACTATCTAAGGGCAAAATGGTCATTTGCCACTTGGGGACAAAATGAAAATTTTTAGAAAAGATTTTTTTTGGCCCCATTTGACTTATTGGAGTATGATTTGAGTAATTGAAGTATCATTTGAGGTTTAGAAGTGAAAAATTTTAATTTCGATATAATTTGGAGTACAAGGGCGAAATGGTAATTTTGCCACCCTAGGGGCAAATCGGTAAATTTTCACCCCCGACACTTGTCAAGACTAAGGGATTTTATTCATCATGGAAATGGATAAACATGAGAAATGTGTGGTGGAGAATTAAAGAATTAAAAGTCAAATATTTAAAATTTAGACCAATGGAAACATGCCATGTGTCAAGCTTAGGATATTTTATTATTTAACTTAAAAATCAGCATAAATCAGCCCATTATCTCTCCAAATATTCAGCCAAGCAAGGAAGAGAGGGAAAGAAAAGAAGAACAAACCCTAGGTGAAGAATTTCAAGAGAAAAAGTGTGGAAAATCAAGGAAAACAAGTGAAAAAGGTAGGATTTTTCAACTTAAGCTTGAAATCTATTTTCCTTAAGCATTTCTCCTTATTTTCCATGGTTAAATTACATGTTTTCATGATGAATTCATGGCTGTTCAAAATGGGTATGGAGAGAGAAAGATGTTGGATTGAATTGATTTTAAGATATGTTAGTGTTTTTAGCTAGTTTAGCATATTTAGAAGCAAAACAACAAGAAAGGAATCCATTTTCCCCATGAATCTTCATGGCCGAATCTTCCTTGATGTGTGTGGGTGATGGATTGTTATTATTTCAAGAGAAATGGCTTAGAAAATGATGAATAATGGTGAGAAAATTAAGTAGGAAAAATCACAGTGTTAGTGCCCTGTAATGGCCGAATTTTTCCATGAAGAAATGGGAAGGTTTTGTTGCGGAAATTAGTGTTATTTGAATAATGTTTGGTGAATTGAGGTATTAGAAAAGAAATGGAGTAATTTGGAGCCAAGTCAGACACAATTGTCATTTAATCGGGTAATAGGCCGAATTAGGTCAACACCGCATTTAAGCGATAGTCGGATAAGTTGCATATCATATCATGCATATACACCGAGCCTGAATTGATTTTATAATGGTCAAGCATTGACGTGGTGAATTATGTATTGTACGTTGTGGATAGGTGGTGAGCAAATTACACTGGTAAAAGTACAGAGATTGTGCTTGGAGACTGAGATTAGGAGTACATCGACTCCTAAAACTATGAGTAAACTTATTATCGTCTTAATTATCTAGAGTAGTTTTATACAATTGTGTGATTTTATGGAAAATCGGTTTAAAAGGTAAATTGCTACATTTTAGAAGAAATTGTGATTTTATAAGTTTTCTGGAAAATTGAATACTGGTTTTGAAAATAGAGTAATTGGAGACTGCTTGCTTGTGTTATAAATTGTGTTTTAAATTATATGGCTTATAACAATATGTGAGCATGAATGGCAAAGTCGGTATTTGTATCAAAATTATATATATTATGTATTTAGCCTTGAGAGGCTAGATTGTGATAAATTGCCATGTCATGCAGATAAGGATTTTATAAATCAGGTGGTAGATAAAATAATCCATAGTCACTGCAGTGGTGGGGGTTTTCGTGGACTACCTATGAGAGGGGCACAATAACTCAGTTATATATTTACCTCCGGGGGGAGCTGTTGGATGAAGTATCTCCTGAGGTAAAGATTTGAGTGCACTTCACGTGGACCACCGCATGAGAGTGAGACTCAACCAACGTCAAGGAACGGTTGTGTGTCAGATGTGAAAACATGTTTATGGGTATGGGACATTTAACAACCGTGGCAGTCTTAGTGGGATACCTTGACGAAGGTACCCGTGAGAATGATTTTGGCTGAAGCTAAGTTTTGTGAGATATATAAGCCATGTTGATTAATTGAGTAAACTGAATATTCATGTTATGAAACATATATTGGAAAAGAATATTTTAATTCGTCTCCATTTACTCGCTTTTCGATGGTTTAGATGGTGTCTGTTTACTCATTGGGATTTTATAATCTCACCACCCTCCTTTCCTCACATTTCAGGCTTAGGGAATTCCATAGTTAGTTGACTTTGACAAGGACCTTCATTTGGACTTGAATCGGCAAAAGCTGTAGGTTTTCAACTTCCGATGCATTTTGGTCAGTTGGGGGCCCACGTGTCACTGTCAAAGTAATTTTATACTTTAGTTATCTGATTTAAAGTATGTATGAACATATTTAGCTTTTACACCATGTTTTTGGCGGGTTTCGGTATTTTCAAAGAAAAAAATGATGAAAATGCCCCTGTGAGCTAGAAAATAATATTTTATTGTTTTGATTTGGAAATGACTTATGATTTCTTGAAATACGAGATTTAATAACTGTCGCTCACCGAAGAGATGAGGAAGTTGATGCTAAGCCTTGCGGGGTTCCGATCGGCATTCGGGGTAATGAGTGCCTATCGGGACATCGCGACGGTTGTCACGGGCTTTAGGGGAGTTCCGGGTCGTGACATTTGTTATATCCTAGACTTTGAGAAAAATACCTTAAGGAAAGTGTTAATTCACACCCTGAAAGTCTTACTCCTCATTCTTCTCAAAATATTCTTCTTCTTCTAAATTTTCTAACAATCTTAAGGTATTTTTTTCAAACTTTTTTACAATTATTTTGTAATGGAAATTGGGTTCGATTTAAGTGTGAAGGTTCACTTCCAAAATTAAGAAGTGATCGAACTCGATAGGTTCGATAGAACGAATTTCACTAGATGGAAGGCTAAGATGGTATTCTTGTTAACCACATTGAAAATTTGTTATGTTATTAAGATGGATCAACCATCAAATCAAAAAGAAATCATGTCAGTAGTAGCAACATCTTCTGAAAATATCGTTGCAACAACAACTACTGCCGTTACCACTGTTGATGTTAGCATGGAGAAGCGAAAACATGATGAGTTGATATGTCATGGATACATTCTCAATTCTCTCACTAATCGATTGTATGATCTTTTTAGAAATAAGACTTTCGCAAAGGAAATCTAGACTGTACTTGAGGAAACGTACAAAAAGGAACAAAAAAGGTATAGATAAATTTCTTGCATTGAGATACTTTGAGTTTACTATGATGGATACCAAACCAATTATTGATCAAGTACATGAGTTATGAGTTCTAGCCTCTAAATTAAAGGAATTGGAAATCAAAATTCCTTATTCACTTCAAGTGGGAGCAATTTTGTCCAAACTTCAACCTTCTTGGAATGGATATAGGAAGCAAATTGTGCACTATCCTAAAAGTTTTACTATTGAAGTGTTTCATACCCGTTTGCATGTTGAGGCAGAAAATCGTGCTAGAGATGCACTCATTCTTAGGTCAAATATAAATCTCGTCAATGCAAAATAGAAAAGGGTTTTCGAAAATTGAAAAGAAATAGAGTTTAAAAAATTAGCTTCAAGAAATCCAAGAAACATAAAAGTGATAAAATGTGTTATTATTGTGGAAAGAAATGACATTTTATCAAGGAGTGCAAGTTCAGAAATTCTGGAAATCTTGATAACAAGATTGCTACTTCTGGTTTTGGAAACAAGGTAAACCTTGTTGAATGTGATTTCAAAGAGCTTGTTGCGATGGTGACTAAAATGCATATTGGAATAGTTGCCGTAGTAAATATGGCTACCTCAATAAAACATTCAGGATGGTGGTTCGATTTTGGTGCTACTATTTAGGTTTGCAATTATAAAAGGCAATTCAAGAGTTATGAAGAACTCAAAAAACCAGAAGAAATTCTAATGGGAAACCATAATCCTACTAGGGTGTTTAGCAAAGGAATGGTTGAGATAAAATTTACCTCAAGGCAAAAACGAACTTTACTTAACGTATTCCATGTTCCTGGAATTAGAAAAAATCTTGTATCTGCACATTTATTGTGCAAGAATGGTTTTAAGATTGTATCAAAATCCAATAAGATTGTAGTATCGAAAAATGCTGTATTTGTTGGAAAAGGATATTCTTGTAATAGAGTGTTGAAACTCACTATCAATGAAATGAATAATTTTTTTGCTTATACTGTTGAGCAATCTTTTGATTTATGGCATGCTAGACTAGGTCACTTAAATATTCAATCCTTAAAATTTATGTCAAGCCCTACTCTATTATATACTTTTCATGTCATTCATGTGCTTGATAGAATGTTTGCATAAGTGAATGTATCGAAAAATCGTTAAAAGTCGGTGTTGTACTTGGTGGTACAATTAAGTTGATTAAAACCTCGAACTAGGCCAAATAAAGATTTTACGATGTATTTGAGAGTTTTTGAATCTTAGAATGTCTTAATATGATGATTCGGAGTTCGAGGATTGATTTGAAGTTAATTCGGGAATTTTCATAATGTAGGGGCAAAATTGGAATGTTGGATGATATTTTGACTAAATTTCATTAATTAGAGTATTATTTGAATTTGAGAAGTGAAAAATTTCAATTTCGACATTTTTCCGAACATAAAGGCAAAACAGTCATTTTAAGTGTCCATGAGGACGAAATTGGAAATTTTAGAATTTTACACCACCATGACACTTGTCAAACCCATGAATTTCACCCATTATTTTTTTAAGTGAGAGATTATATGTGGTGGGTGTCAGTTGAAATCCTACTACGCAAGTACGTATCGAATAGATAGTATATTAGCAAGCAAGGTATCGATCCCACAGGGAATTAATCTAAAACTTTGCTAAGTACTAAAATTAGAACAATTTAATCTTATCCAAATAATCAAAATTAAATAATTAATTAAAACTAAAATTAAAATCAATACGAAAAATCAAAATAATAACTTGAGAAAATATCAAATCAAACAAGCCTAGGATCACAATATCCCTCACACTTCATCTAAATCTTACCTCTCTTACTTAACCTATTTCAATGGGTTGAATTGCTAACCTAGAGTCTTAAATTATTTATAAGGGTCTCCCGACTTAACCTATACAAATATCTATTTTAACCAAAACACTATATCCCTATGTGATTTGAAATTAAAACAGACTCATTAAGTTCAGGCTCTAATTTAGCTACATACGGCCTATAGGTATATCCCTATCCTATACGCAAATTAATTAATTTGATCATATGCTATCCCAATTTTAGTCTACTTTAAACTCCCTTTCCCAAGTTTGTTTAGGTTCCTAGATCAATTTAATTAGTGATTAGGCAATTAAAAACAGTAAGAACAAATTGGAATAAACAATTCAAATCCCATTAAAATAAGTAAGAAAGAGATTAAAAACTTAGACTACATGTGAGTTCAATTGCAATCCTAGAAAAAGAAAATTAACTACTCATAATTGCAAAATAAAATAACATTGTATAAAATTCAACCATTGAAAGTATCAAGAAAGATAAAAGCTAAGGAAGAAAACAAAACAATATTTTTCCACCTTGATCTTCAAGTTTTAGCCTCAACTTGTAACTTCTTGAATCTCTCAAAAGTTCTCTTCCTCATGTTGTTAAACATATCCTATTTATACTAATAAACTTAACCTAAAGTTCCTTAAGCTGACCTAGGGTTTAATTGGGCTTAAAAGTATACTAAAAGGCCCAAAAATCAATTATCAATCTTTACAATTTTTCATTCCCGGCACAGTACGTCTAGCCATTTTCCAACGTAATTTTCTCTATCTTCAAAGCAGAACTGGCAAAGTGATCTTCATAAAAGTTGTATCTCTGTCTCTTAGCTTTCCACTGGTCCAATAATCGCATCATTTGGAGTCCTGTAGCTTGAGATATGGCCAAAATACTGAAGTATATGCAAGCAGATTCTAGATCTGTCTACGCATTACTTTCCAAAATTAAGCCCAATCACTTTTAATCCTACAAAAGAAATATTAAAACTGATAAATAATAACCAAATTAACATGAATAACATAAAATTAAAATAACTAACTTAAAAGTAACCTAATTATAAAAATAACTAAAAATAAGTAAATTATAATTAAAAATTGAGGACTTAGCTGATATTTAATAATAAAATTAGAATAAGATAATTTTATAAAATAGAATTATCACACCCCCAAACTTAAGATTTTGCTAGTCCTTGAGCAAAAGAAAATTACAAAAAAATAAACATAAAAAATTCTTGAACAAGAGATAGAAGTACCAAATCATGATTTCTCAATTTTTTTCTCAAAAATTAACTCCAATTCCAACCTAAGGTAACATAGAGCTAATCCTTAAATTTATGCATCAATTCAAGTGAAAACTTATTTTTCGAATGGACTTCCGTGTGTGTGTGAATGCTTTCTTACAAAGAATATCATGCAATTTGGATTAGTTTATGCCAATTCTAAGCACAGATTGGTACTATGATTCCATAGGTTTGCTTTTCCATCTCTCTCTCCACTAATGTAGATGAACACTTATTCAAAGATCAATAGGTCTTTATCAAGTTTGTAATGTAAGGCTAGGGTCAAGGTATGATAAAGGATATATTTAGGCTCAAATTCACCCTAAGCACTTAATCAATCTAGGACACATAAAGAGCTTAGAGAATTTTTTTTTTTTTGTAAAGCACCCCCAAACTTGAAGTAAACTTTCCTTTGTACCACAGATTTTATTCTTTTCTTTTCTCTTTTTTTTTTCAACCCTCAAACTTATTTTTGACAATCATAAACTAGGGGTAATTTTGCTAACAACCATCATTTTATTATTTTTTTTTTGCACCTTCTCCCTCACTTTATTCTTAAGCTCAAATCATTCTTTAGAAAGATTAAAATACTTAAAGGGTGAAAGGTTCAAATTGCATGGAATTAAATAAACAGGCCAAGGCTAATATAATTGTGTAATTACAAAGAAAAGGTAAATTAGGCTCAAAAAGGGTGACTAAGGATAAATATAACAAGGTAGGCTCAAAAAGGCTCAAACGATCCAAAGATGGCCTAAATCACTTCCTATCCTAAGTGTTATCTAAGATTTCGCCTCGAGAGAGAATCACACAAATTCTAGAATTCTTGACTTCACTATACTTTTTCATCAACATAAAATTTCTCTAAATCACACAAAAATTCTAAGTAAAAGAGAATAGTGCTCAAATTATTGGAAGTCACATTATAAAATAAAGCGAACACAAGAATATCACATAAAATTAAATCATAACTATATGCTTTCCAAAAGCTAAGAATCAAAAGATAATTACAATATCATCTTAGGATTGGTAATATCATGGCATAGGCAATTTCCATCTCAAGCATTTCTAAAATAAATCCTAAAAACAAAAAAAAATTACGAAAATAAACTAACCTAAAAACATCACAAAAACTAATAACAATAAAACCTTCCCGCAAACTTAAATTGCACATTGTCCTCAATGTGAAAAGCTAAAAAAATATATAAGGAAATTAAACTCCCTTATCAATGGTGGCAGTGCTTTGAAAGCTCTAATTTTTGTTCTCCGTATCTTCATGCTTTCCAAATCTGCATACACAACAAAATAAGCTAGGAAGAGGTTATAACTACTTATTTACATAGAAAAACAAAAAGTAACTAAAATAACAACTAAATCTAAAAGGATATAGCTTGGGTTGCCTCCCAAGAAGCGCTTGTTTATAGTCACTAGCTTGACTATAATGCATTCTTTTTCAGTTCTTCATCCTTAGAATATGGTCGAAGGCTCATCCCATTAACCATGGTTGTTCCTGTATCCTCACTATAAATCTCAATTATTCCACAAGGATAAGCCTTTACTACTTTGAAAGGACCCCACCATCTTTCTTTGCGTTTCCATGGAAAAAGCCTAAAATATGATCTAGAAAGCAAAATTACTTGTTGTCTAATCTCGAAAGGATAATTAGATGGTGGTGGAGGATGCTTCGTTGGTGATTGCTTAGGTCTCACAGGCGGAGGTGGTGGCTTAAACTCAAAGATTGGTGCTTGCTCACTTATAGGTGGAGAGTTAGGTTCACCTTTTCCTTCATCAATTAGCTCCACTCTATAGCAACAATTTGTAGAGCTAGGATGTTTATTTGCATTGAAAATATTAAACTCAACTACCTCTTCTCCAACTTTAAAAGTTATCTTGCCTTCTCTCACATCAATGATTGCGCTTACAGTGGCCAAGAATGGTCACCCCAAGATTAAAGGAATTTCCAAATCTTCTTCCATCTCAAGCACAATGAAGTCCACTGGAATGTAGAGATGCCCAACTTTAACCAATACATCCTCAATAATCCCAACAGGATACCTGATTGTTCTATCCGTTAATTACAAAGAAACTGTGGTAGGTTGTATCTCATTAAGTCCAATTTTTTCAGCAATTGACAAAGGCATGATTGAAACACTTGCACCCAAATCACATAAAGCTTTAGTAAATTTAAATCTACCAATAGTACAAGGTAAAGAAAAACTCCCTGGATCTTTAAGTTTTGGTGGAAGCTTGTTTTGAATTACTGCACTGCACTCCTCAGTAAGTGCCACTGTTTCAAAGTCTTCTAGTTTCCTCTTCTTAGTTAAGATGTCTTTCAGGAATTTGACATAACTTCTCATGTTTTCCAAAGCTTCAGTAAAAGGGATGTTTATGTGGAGCTTCTTGAAGACATTGAGGAATTTCTCAAACTGTTTATCAAGCCTTTGCTTTTTCAACCTTTGTGGGAATGGTGGTGGAGGGTAATTTGCTTCAGAATTCCCTTGATTTTTAGCTTGCCCATTATCTGTCTTTTCCACTTCAACTTCTTTCTCAACAATTGCCTTGTCATCATCTAGATGCTCCTTTGAAGATTCAATTGATTTTTCATTCACCCCTTCGACTTCTTTTCCACTCCTAAGTGTAACTGCATTACAATGTTCCTTACCTTTGGGATTAACTTGTGTATCACTTGGTAAGGCACCTTGGGGTCTACTGTTGATGGAGTTTGCAAGCTGTCCCATTTGGGTCTCAAGATTTCTCAAGGAGGCTCTATTGCTCTGAATTATGGCATCAGTCTTGGACATATATTGCAAGATAAGTTCTTCCACTTGGGACTTCTTTTCAGGAATTGGTGGTCTAGATTGTTGTTGAAAACCAAGAGGCACGTTGGGGTTTGAATTTGAAGGCCCTGCATTGTTGTTCCATGAAAAGTTGGGGTGGTTTCTCCAACCAGGATTGTATGTATTAGAGTATGGGTTATTCTGTTGCTTGTTGAAGTTCCCCACGAATTAGACTGATGCAGAATTGCATGAACATTGATCACTTGAGTGGCCATCTCCACACATCTCACCAATTAAATTTTGAACTGCATGAACTCCCATTGTGTCAATCTTCTTGGACAGTGCAGCCACTTGCGCGGCTAAGTTGCTCACTACATCAATCTCATAGGCTCCAACAGCTTTTCTCAAACCCGACCTTTCTGAAGGCCATTGATAATTATTTGAAGCCATCTCTTCTAACAAATTATAAGCATCTGCAGCATTCTTACTCATCAATGCCCCACCAGCAGCAACATCAATTGTGGTTTTAATTGACCCAATCAACCCATGTAGAATGTCTGAACTTGCAACTAATCAGGAATCCCATGATGTGGACATTTTCGCAGTAGTTCTTTAAACCTCTCCCAAGCTTCATATAAGGACTCACCATCAAATTGTGTGAATAAGGTGATATCGTTCCTCAACTTTGCAGTCTTTGCAGACGAAAAGAACTTTGCAAAAAAACTTTTGAGCCAATTCCTCCCATGTAATGATAGACCCATTAAGTAGTGAATTAAGCCAACTCTTTGCTTTATCCCTCAGAGAAAACAAAAACAGTCTCAATCTAATAGCATCATCAGTTACTCCATTGTATTTAAAAGTGTCGCAAATCTCCAAGAAATTTACCAAATGAGCATTAGGATCATCACTGGGTAACCCACCAAATTGGACCAAAGACTGAATCATTTGAATGTAGGCTGGTTTAATTTCAAAATTATTTGCATTGATGGAAGGTCTCCTAATGCTTTGGTGCAAACCTTGCAAAAGAGGAACAGCATAATCTCGCAGTGCTCTATTTGCTTCGGGAACCAGATTGATGTCATTGTTGCCATTGTTAATGTTATCCTCGACCATTGTCTGATTTAAAGCTGCAACTTGCAAATTCTCCCTTCGATGTCTCCTAAAAGTTCTTTCTATCTCAGGATCAAAAGGAACAAAATTCAAGTTGTCTCTTCTTTGCATACAATGACCAAAGATATATGCAAGATAAACAAAATCTAAAATTAAAACAAGAAAAATAAAATTTGAAGTAAGACCAAATTGCTTGGTATTAGTATTAGTAAAAATTCTAGAAACAATTCCTCGGCAACGGTGCCAAAAACTTGTCAGTTAAAATCCTACTGTGCAAGTATATGTATCGAATAGATAGTATATTAGCAAGCAGGGTATCGATCCCGCAGGGAATTAATATAAAACTTTACTAAGTACTAAAATTAGAACAATTTAATCTTATCCAAATAATCAAAATTAAATAATTAATTAAAACTAAAATTAAAACCAATACGAAAAATCAAAATAATAACTTGAGAAAATATCAAATCAAACAAGCTTAGGATCACAATATCCCTCACACTTCATCTAAATCTTACCTCTCTTACTTAACTTATTTCAATGGGTTGAATTGCTAACTTAGAGTCTTAAATTATTTATAAAGGTCTCCCGACTCAACCTATAAAAATATCTATTTTAACCAAAACACTATATCCCTATGTGATTTGAAATTAAAACAAACTCATTAAGTTCAGGCTCTAATTTAGCTACATACCGCCTATAGGTATATCCCTATCCTATACGCAAATCAATTAATTTGATCATATGCTATCCCAATTTTAGTCTACTCTAAACTCCCTTTCCAAAGTTTGTTTAGATTCCTAGATCAATTTAATTGGTGATCAGGCAATTAAAAGCAGTAAGAATAAATTGGAATAAACAATTCAAATCCCATTAAAATAAGTAAGAAAGAGATTAAAAACTTAGACTACATGTGAGTTCAATTGCAATTCTAGGAAAAGAAAATTAACTACTCATAATTGCAAAATAAAATAACATTGTATAAAATTCAACCATTGAAAGTATCAAGAAAGATGGAAGCTAAGGAAGAAAACAAAACAATATTTTTTCGCCTTGATCTTCAAGTTTCAGCCTCAACTTGTAACTTCTTGAATGTCTCAAAAGTTCTCTTCCTAATGTTGTTAAACATATCCTATTTATACTAATAAACTTAACCTAAAGTTCCTTAAGCTGACCTAGGGTTTAATTGGGCTTAAAAGTATACTAAAAGGCCCAAAAATCAATTATCAATCTTTACAATTTTCCATTCCCGGCACAGTACATCTAGCCATTTTCTGACGCGATTTTCTCTATCTTCAAAGCAGAAATGGGCAAAGTGATCTTCATAAAAGTTGTATCTTTGTCTCTTAAATTTCCATTGGTTCAAGAATCGCATCATTTAGAGTCCTGTATCTCGAGATATGGCCAAAATACTGAAGCATATGCAAGCAGATTCTAGGTCTGTCTACACCTTACTTCCCAAAATTAAGCCCAATCACTTTTAATCCTACAAAAGAAATATTAAAACTGATAAATAATAACCAAATTAACATGAATAACATAAAATTAAAATAACTAACTTAAAAGTAACCTAATTATAAAACAACTAAAAATAAGTAAATTATAATTAAAAATTGAGGACTTAGCTGATATTTAATAATAAAATTGGAATAAAATAATTCTATAAAATAGAATTATCAGTGGGAATGAAATGGTTAATTATTAAGTTTTTAAACATGGACCAATTAAAAAGTGACAAGTGTCAAGCTTAAATATTATTTTAATTGCCTATATAAACTTACTTAAAACCTTCACATTCACACTCTTATGGCCGGCCAAGCAAGGGAACAAAGAGAGAAAGAGAAGAACAAACCCTAGGAAGGAAAAATTCTAGAGAAATTGTTGGATTTCAAGGAATCAAGCAAGTAAAGGTAAGATTTTTTTATTTTAGCTTGTGATCTACCTTTCCCATGCATTCTTTTTCATTCTCCATGGTTGAAATTCAAGTTTTCAAGAGGGAACCTTTGCTGGCCAAACCTAGAGAGAGACGTTTTGGTGATGAATTTTGCTAGATTTCATAATATCCTAGTGTTTTTAGTCATTTTGTGATGTTTGGAAAGAAAAACAAGCAAGAAAATCAAATGTTCTTCAACCACCCTCATTTGGCCGAATTTTCTATAGGGCATGTTGATGATGGATTTGGTTGTAATTCATGTTATTTAGCTAGGAATTGATGAATTATGATGTTGGATATCGAAACCGATTATTGAAAAGTATAGTTCCTTTAGAAAATGGCTTGATGGAAATTGAGAAAATCAGAGTAAATGGACTTGGATTTGATTCCTAATGATGTATGTGGATTTACGAGATTGTGTAGACATTGATTAGTATGTTAGTTCGAAATCGAAATGAATTTCAAAAAATGGTGAAGTTAGTCAAAAATAAAGTTCATTGTAATGCTTTGGTGTATTAGATTATTGGAAGTGTAATGAATATATTTGGAGTTGAATCGGATGTTTTGGTTAAATTAATGGTGTATAGTTCGAATTAGGTTGAATACAAATTCTTTCCCATCACAATTGAACCTACGTAGAACATCATCTTTAAGTGACTATCCGAACATTTCTCATTCAATTTCATGCATTCATATAGAGCCTGAAATAGTTTTATAATAGTTTGGCACAAATATATTGAATTATGTGTTATGTATTATGTATAGGTGGTAAGCCCTTTGATAAGGGTAAAGATATTGTGCCCGAGGACCGAGAATAGGAGTACTCCTACCCCTGCAAACTCCTGCTATTGTGAGTAATCAGATGTTCATCTTAATTATCTAAAGTGGTTTATACTTGTCTTAAGATTTTAAAGAATAAGGCACTTAATTTGCAAATTATTATGTTTTACATTATAAATGTTGGTTAAATGAATGAGATTTATAAATTATTCTGAAACTAAATGTTGATTTCGAAATAGAGTAAGTGGAGGCTATACATTCGTATTATATATATATACATGATTTGAATTGATGGCTTATGAAATTGTGGTAGCATGAATGGCTGAAATTGTGGTTTTGTGAATTATATAAATTATTTTGTCTTACATTGACAGGTTGGATAGTACTATATTAGCCATGTTATGATACCAAAATTTTATTGATTTGGTGGGTTATGTATTTAGTTTACCGCAGTGGGCGGGTTTCCGTGGACCAGCCTATTAGAGGGGCATGGTAAACCCCGTTATATTTTACCTTAGTATGAGGGGCGCAAAGGGTATCTCCTAAGGTAAGTTTAGAGTTCACTTCACGGCGAACCACCACGTGAGGATGAAACTCAGCCAACGCCAAGGAATGACTATATTTGAAAAGTAAAAACATGTTTTATGGGTATATGTCGTTTTAACATCCTTGGCGGACTCGGTTGGATGCCCGGGCCAAGGTGTCTTCGAGTATGAGTTTTGGCACAAGCCAAGTTTTTAAGACAATCATAAGCCTTGTTGATTATTTTGATAAAATGTAATTGTTTTATAGGAATTGAAATGAGTTTTGAATGTTATGAACTACATTATGATGGGATGATTTAACTGTCTCCATTTACTTGGCTTTAGATGTTATAGATTAATTTTGCTTACTCACTAGGTTTGTAAAAACTCACCCCTTCTTTTTATCCATTTCAGGCTCAAGACAGTCTGTAGAGAGCCGATTTTATCGAGGGTTGCTTTTGGATTTACATCCTTATAAATCGAAGGTTTATAGTCCTGTATATTTTCAGTTATTTTAGGGCCCACATGTCATTGTAGAATATTTTCGTATACTTGGTTTAGTGTGCTATTATATATATGAATTTATTTTACTTTTACGCTAAAAAATTATTTACGCAAAGTTCTGTAATTATTGTTTTATAAGAAAATAGAATATTTTATTTAATATTTTTATTTAATTTGAATCGCTATAATTTCACTTTAAATTGATGAATTAGACAACAAAACTTATTTTTAGACATGAAATGGATGCTTATTACTCGTATATCATACTTTTACAAGGGTTCGAAAATTTTGGTTAAAATTACAAAAATACCCCAGTGTAGTAGACATTACTTTTTGATTGTTTTTTATTTGAAATTAGTCTATATTTATTTAAAACATGGTATTTAATAACTGTTGCTCACTGGGGAGAAGTAAAACTGATGTGAAAGCCTTGCGAGGTTTCAGTTGGCATTCTGGGTAATGAATGTCAATCGAGACATCGCCACGATTATCACGCGCTCGATTGGAGTACCAGGTCGTGACAATTATGTTCGTATCAAAGCTTTTGGTTTTAAAGTTATTTTAAAAACTACAGTGTCAATGTGGCCCCAAGTTAGATTAGATTGAGTTGAATGCATACAATTGCATATAGAACCTAAAGTTGTCTAAACTCATTTTGTTTCTTTTTATAGATCATTATGCCTCTTCGACGTGGACGCCTACCTCTCTCTAGATCAGTTGGGAGGGGAAGAGGTCGTTCTCAACATCGTCAGCTAGATCCCATAGAGGGGGTGTCAAGCCCAGCTTTATAATATATTTGCCATATTGTATAGGTACTTGATAGAATGTCTGCATACTTAAATGCCTCAGAAATCGTTAAAAGACGATATTATACCTAATGGTACAATTAAGTTGATTTAAGCTTGAAACTAGTCCAAATAGAGATTTTAAGATGCATTCGAGAGTTATTGAACCTTAGAATGACTTAATATGGTGATTTGGAGCTCGGGGATTGATTTAGAGTTAAATTAGAATTTTCATAACGTAGGGCTAAAATGGTCATTTTGCCACCTGAGGGCAAAATTGAAATGGTGGATGAAATTTTGATCATGTTTGACTACTGGAACATAATTTGAGCTTGAGAAGTGAAAAATTTTAATTTTGACATTTTTTCGAGCATAAGGGCAAAACAATAATTTTAGGTGTCTATGGGGGCAAAATTGAAATTTTTTAAATTTTGCACCACCATGACACTTGTCAAGTCCTTGAATTTTACCTATTATACTTTGAATAATTGAGATATTTTATGTGGTGGTGGGAGAATGCTTAATTATTAAGTTTAAAAATGGACCAATTAAAAGGTGACACATGGCAAGCTTTCATTTCTTTATAATTTACATTAAAACGAGCACATGACTTTCCCATTTCACTCCCATATGTTCGACCTCACCAAGAACAAAGAGAAAAAAGAAGAGAACAAACCCTAGGGAGCAAAAATTCAAGGGGAAAATTGGTAGATTTCAAGGAATTAAGCAAGTAAAGGTAAAATTTCATGATTTTAGCTTGTGATCTACCTTTCCTATGCATTCTTTTTCATTTTCTATGGTTGAGAATCAAGTTTGCATGAAGATACCTTTGCTGGCCGGACATGGGGGGAGGGGTTTTGATCTTGGATTTAGCTAGATTTCATGTTATTCTAGTGTTTTTAGTTGTTTGGTGATGTTTAGCATGGAAAACAAGCAAGAAATTTCATGCCCTTCACCCACACCCATTGGCTGAATTTTTCAAGAGAGAAATTGGGAAATGGACTTTGATGAATTTCATGCTATTTAGGTATTTTTATTTGTTTTATGATGTAAAGTGTAAAAATCAAGCATGAAAAACCACATATTATTTATGAACCCTCCATGACCGAATTTTTCCAAGAGAAAATGTTAAGGATGATTTTGCTATAATTCATGTTATCTAGCTTATATTTGGTGATTTGGAGTATTGGAAGTGAAATGAATTTTTTTGGAGTTGAATTGGATATTTTGGCAAATTAACCAGCGTATAGTGTGAATTAGGTCAATACCATTTCAGCCCCATACACAATTGAACCTACGTAGAACACCGTATTTAGATAATAATCCGAACATTTCACATCCCATTTCATGTATTCATATAGAGCCTAAATTAGTTTTATAACGGTTTAGCACAAATATAGTAAATTGCTTGTTGTGCATTATGTCTAGGTGGTGAAACTTCCGATAAGGGTAAGGAGATTGTACCCTAAGATCGGGATTAGGAGTACCTCGATTCTCGATATTGTGAGTAACCTTATTATCGTCTTAATTATCTAAAGTAGTTTTTATTCGTTTTTATGATTTTATAGAAAAATGAGTTTAAATGGTAAATCCTTATGTTTTATAAGTAAAATGTGATTAAATGAAATGAGTTTTATAAATCATTTTGAAATTGAATGATGATTTTAGAAATTGAGCAATTGGAGACTGTTTGATTGTGTTGTAAATTTATGGTTTGAATTGAAAGGCTTATGGTGATATTGGCATGAATGGCTGAATTGGAAATTGTGTTGAAATTGTATGAACTGTTTGTTTTGCCTTAACAGGCTGGATAGTAATATAATTGCCATGTCATGCTGTCGAAACTTTTATTGATTTGGTGGGATATTGATTAGTCACTGCAATGGTGGGTTTCCGAGGACCAGCCTATTAGAGAAGGGCACAGTAAACCCGATTATATTTACCTTTGTACAAGAGGCGCGGAGGGTATCTCCTGAGGTAAAGCTTTAGAGTTCACTACACGCTAAACCACCACCTGAGGGTGAACTCAGCTAACGCCAAGGAACGGCTATGTTTTAAAACGTACAAATATGATTTATGGATGTATGTCTTTTCTTTAACAGCCTTGACGGACTCGGTTGGATGCCTCTAATCAAGGTATCCCCGAGAATGAGTTTTGGCACGAGCCAAGTTTTTAAGAAATTCATAAGCCATGTTGATTATTTGAGTGAAATGAGATTATTTTATTTAGTTGAAATGAGTTTGAAACGTTATGAATCATAGTACGATGAACTATTTTAAGTTGTCTCCATTTACTCGACTTTAGATATTTTAGATGATGTTTGTTTACTCACTGAGTTTATATAAACTCACCACCCTCCTTTCCACTCATTCCAGGATCAGGACAGTTCGTAAATAGCTAATTCTGTCGAGGGTTATTATTAGACTCGCCTCCTCAGAAATTGTAGGTCCACAGCCTTTGTTACCTTTGGTCATTCGGGGGCCCACACGTTATTGTAAATTAAATTACATACTCTGGTTATCTGTGTTACTGTATGTATGAATTTATTTTGCTTTTACGTTACAAAAATTATTTACGTAGAGTTCTTTAAATATTGTTTTATAAGAAAATGAAATATTTCATTTAATATTTTTATTTTATTCTATTAGCTACAATTTCACCCTAAATGAATGTTTTAGACATAAAAACTTGTTTTTAATTATGAAATGTGTATTTTTCCCTATATAATATATTTTCAACAGGTTTCAAAATTTTTGAATAAAAATGACCAAAATACCCCTGTGTGACAGAAATTATTTTTTTATTTGTTTTGATTTAAAAATAGTTTATATTCCCTTAAAACATGATATTTAGTAACTATTGCTCACAAGGGAGATGTAAAACTGATGCGAGAGCCTTGCGGGTTTCGGTTGACATTTCGGGTAATGAATGTCTATCGAGACATCGCGACGGATGTCATGGGCTTGAAGGGAGTACCGGGTTGTGACAGGGGGAATCGGCTGCATCTACCTTTCGTGCAGCACCTGTTGCTAAACATACTGAGACTCCTCCACATCCTCCACCTCCTCCACCATCTACTAATATTCCTAGTGTTCTTCCCATGTCTCTTGAGGTAGTTTAGGCATTGGTAGCTTTTCTTACTGCTATTACTGGTCAAGCTCAAGCTGGTCAAGTTCCTCCTACTGTTCCTTCGACCGCTCCTTCAGTGCCACCCCCACCCCCACCTCCTGTTCCACCACAAGTACCTGATGTCTCCATTTCTAAGAAACTTAAGGAAGCTAGGCAACTCGTTGCATTTCCTTTACGGGTGATTTGAATGCAACCGCAGCTAAGGACTAGATCATTCAGGTATCGCAGACACTTAATGATATGAGACTAGAGGATGGTATGAAATTCATGGTGGCCACAAGACTACTTGAAAAGAGGGCCCGTACTTGGTGGAATTCGGTAAAATCTCGTTCTACTACTCCTTTGACCTAGTCAGATTTTCTGAGGGAGTTCGATGGTCAATATTACACTTATTTTCATCAAAAGGAAAAGAAGAGATAGTTCTCAAGTTTGAAACAGGGAAATTTGACAGTAGAGGAGTATAAGGCTCGTTTTAACGAGCTAATATCTTATGTGCCTGATTTGGTGAAGACTGAGCAGGATCAAGCTAATTACTTTGACGAAGAGCTCTAGAATGAAATCAAAGACCGTATGACAGTGATAGGTAGGGAGTCGTATAAAGAGGTTGTGCAGATGGCTCTACGGGTTGAGAAGCTCGCTATTGAGCATAGGAGGATTCGGCTCGAGTTTGCTAAAAGGAGATGTAAAACCCGACCCTATAAACACATGTCATGACATACATGCACTGAGTAGCATGTTATTACGTTAGGAAAGCTCCTAAGAATAGATGAAACCCGGTATTGTACTTAACGGTACACTTGAGTTGATTTAACCTCCAACTAATTCAAATAGGAATTGTATGATGAAATTTAATATTCTACAGTCCAGGAATGACTAAAAATGATTGTTCGGAGTTCGAGGGTTCATTTGGGGAAAAATTGAAAATTTTGATGTTCAGGGGCAAAATCGTCATTTTGCCACCTAAGATAATAATTTGATCATGCAGTGAAATTTTTGATCAAGATTAACTATTTGGAGTATAATTTAATGATAGGAAGTGAAAAAGTTTAATTTCGGTGATTTCTGGAGTGTAGGGGCAAAATCGTAATTTTACCACTCGCAGATAAAATTTGAGATTTTGAGAGAATTTAGATCAAATTTAACAAATTGGAGAATGGTATGAGTATAAGGGATGAAAAATATATCTATGGGCAATTTTTCAGTTTTTGGGGCAAAAATGTAATTTTTGACTTTTATCGGGGGTAAAAGTGTGAATTTCAAAAATTACTCCACCAAGACTTTGGATAAGTCTGAGAATTTTATCTAAGCTATGGATATGTGGGACAGGTGTATGGTGAAAATTTGGAAACAAATGGATGGCTAGAATTTAAGGAATTAATAAAACATTAAAAAAATAAAAAAAAATAATATTACATTATTTTAGCCTTTAAAAAGGTCAAAATTCCAGAATTCTCATCTTCTTCAAGCCGTCCAAACCAGGAGAGAAAAGGGGGAAAAGAAATAAGAACCCTAGCTGAAAAATTTAGGGAAAATCAAGAGAAATCAAGAAATCAAGCATTAAAAAGGTAAATTTCATTGATTTTCCTTGTAATTTTCACTACCCATGCATTTTTTTCTCATTTCCATGCAAAATTAAAAAGTGGGTATGGACACCCATGCTGGCCAAACCTCCATGGATGAGTTTTGAGCTTGAGTTTTGGTTGATTTTAATTGAATTAAGTGATTTTAGTTAGGTTATATTGTAATATAGCAAAAATAAGTTAGAGAAATAACTTTCTCCCATTAAAACCCATTATGCCAAACTTTTCAAGGAGGAAAGTGAGCTGATTTTGATGATTTTAGAAGGTTATTGGCTGATATTTAATGGTTAGAAATGTTGGAGAGAAAATGGGACAATTTAGTGCTAAAATGGAGCGCGTTAGCAATTTATCGGGTAAAGTGCCAAAAATAGGTTAATATCGCGTTTAAGCCATTTTAGGCTATTGCATTTCATACCATGCATTAGTATAGGATTTAAGTCAATTATATAGTGATTTAGCATCAATGTGGTGAATTGTGTAATTTTTGTAATGTGTCTAGGAGGAGAGCCTTCCGGTAAAGGCAAGGAAGTCGTACCCGATGAACAGTGATCGGGGCACCTAGAAAGTATTTAATTTGTACAAATGGTGAGTAAACGTATTATTATTGTAAATAATCTAGAGTTTATTTTTAAATGCTCTTTATGTTTTTTATGAAACGAAAATGAGATTAAAATGGGACTTTTGATGTTTTAGAATTAAATGTGACAAATAAATATATTTTGTTGATTATCTGAAATAAGAAACTTTTGATTATGAAATTAAGTTAATGGGAGGTTGCCAATTGTCTTAAAAAATATATTTTCCTATGAATGGCTTATGATGTATGAGTATATGTGGCTATATTTTATAATTGCATTGAGAATTTATGTAAGCTGTCTTTTGCTATGCAGGCTGGGTAAATAAATAAAAGCCACGTTATACTGTCAAAATTTTATTAAAATTGGTGGGTTTAGTCACTGCAGTGACGGGTTTCCATGGACTGCCTATTAGAGGGGCACAGTAAACCCGGTTATATAGTTACTCCGATTGTAGAGGCGAGGAGGGTAATTCCCGGGGTAGTGTTAGAGTTCACTTCACGTCGAACCCCCACGTGATTGTGTAACTCGACCAACGCCAAGGAACGGCTTGTTTTCAAAACTAACATGTGTTTAACATGTAAATATCTTAACAACCTTGGCGGACTCGGTTAGATGCCTCAGCCAAGGTATCCCCGAGGATTAGTTTTTGGCTTGAGCCCTATTTTTAATAAAAGTCATAAGCCTTAACAACTGTTTTGGTAAATTACAAATATTTTAGGGTTTAAGAAATAAATTGAAAACCTTATGAAATGGTTTGTGATTTGTTGTTTAAACTAGCCTCCATTTTACTCACCTTTAGATATTTATAATAATGTCTGTTTACTCATTGGGATTACAAAATCTCAACCACCTTCTTTCCAAATATTTCAAGCCTGTGGTGGCTTGTAGATACCCGATTTTGTCGAGGATTCCAGTTGACCCCTCTATCTCACAGAAAGTAGGTTACTATCACCAACACTTGGTGTATTTATGGGCCACTTGTCATTGTAATTATTATTGTACATTATAACTTTGTAAATTATTATATGTATGAATTTATTTTGCTTACACGTGTTTCTGTAAATATTGTTTTATATAAAAATGCTATATTTTAATCAATATTTTGAATAGTAATAATTGTCTATAAATCCTTTAAAAAAAATTTTGTCTTTTGATTTACTTGAGCCGAAAACGACTGGTAAATGTTTAAAATGGAATGTTTATCAATGATTGCTCACAAGAAGGGCAAGAAACTGATACGTAAGCCTTGCAGGGTTTCGATTGGCATTTCGAGTAATGAGCATAAATCGGGATGTCACGATGGTTGTCAAGGCCCGAGGGAGGTTCCGGGTCATGATAGGAGAAATTCGAATATATCTTCCAATCAGCCCCCGAAAAAGGGCAGGGATTTATCTGCTTCAGGGAGTGCTACCACTGCCTCCGTAGCATCTACCGAACCCTCATATCAACAGCAACAACAGAAGTCTCTTAGATTCAGTAGATCAGTGACGAGTGCTCCTAGGAAGAGTTCTGGGAGTTTTGACAGATGCCGAAATTGTGAGAGATTTCATATCGGGTCGTGTAAGGAGCCCATGCGGTGTTTTCATTGTGGTCAACAAAGTCACATGAGGAATGCTTGCCTGCAGTTAGGATAAGCTACTGCAGCTACTTTATCTCCCCAAGCTCGCACCGATATTCAGAAGAGAGATTCTTTTGGGTCACAGCCGAGACAGGGTGTAGCAATACTGTCCGGTGTGGGGAGTAATACCCCGACGTATCCACCCTCTAGACCACAGACTCATACTCAAACGAGAGCTTTTGCTATGACAGAGGAAGAGGCATAAGTTTGACCTAGTGTAGTGACAGGTACTATGTTTGTATTTGACAAAGATGTTTATGTCTTAATCGATTCTGGTTCGGATAGATCTCATGTGAGTACGACATTTGCATCCTTTTTGATAGAAACCTGTCACCTTTAGAGGAGGAAATTGTAGTTTATACCCCTCTAGGAGAACAGTTGATTAGAAACACTTGTTATAGAGATTATGGGATAAGAGTTGGTGAGGAAGAATTCAAGGCTGACTTAATTCCTTTAGAGATTCGGGATTTTGATTTGATATTAGGTATGGACTGGTTGACTACACATTGGGCAAAAGTGGATTGTTTCAAGAAGGAAGTTGTACTTCAAAATTCTGAGGGAGTGGAGGTTGTATTTGTAGGGGAACGTCGAGTATTACCATCCCGTGTAATCTCGGCTATCAAAGCTTTGAAACTAGTGCAGAAAGGGTATTCGACTTATCTAGCATATGTGATTGATACCTCAAAGGGGGAACTTAAGTTAGAGAATGTCCCAATAGTAAATGAGTTCTCTGATGTATTTTCGGATGAGTTACCAAGACTACCTCCTAATCAAGAGCTTGAGTTCTCTATTGATTTACTTTCGTGTACCGCACCTATTTTCATTCCTCCGTATCGGATGGCTCTGACAGAGTTAAAGGAGTTGAAAGTCCAATTGTAAGAATTAGTATATAAGGGTTTTATTCACCCTAGTACTTCTCCTTGGGGTGCGACAGTCTTGTTTATAAAGAAGAAGGATGGCACTTTTCGACTATGTATTGACTACTGTCAACTGAATCGAGCAACCATCAAGAATAAATATCTTCTACCATGGATTGATGATCTTTTTGATCAGCTATAGGGTGCCACAGTGTTTTCTAAGATTGATCTGAGGTCTGGGTATCATCAGTTGAAGATCAAGGAGCAAGATGTACCCAAGACTGCTTTCAGGACTCGTTATGAGCATTATGAGTTTCTAGTTATGCCTTTTGGTTTGACTAATGCCTGACAGCTTTTATGGTCCTCATGAACAGGGTGCTCCACCCATACTTGGATAAGTTCGTGATAGTGTTCATAGATGATATTCTGGTGTATTCGAAGGATAATAATGAACATGCTGCCCATTTGCGCATTGTACTGCAAACCTTGCGCGAGAGACAACTTTATGCCAAGTTTTCTAAATGTGAGTTCTAGTTGAAGGAAGTGGTTTTCTAAGGATATGTTGTGTCTGGAGCTAGAATTTATGTCGATCTCAAAAAGATAGAGGCAATCTTATAGTGGGAGCAACCGAAAATGGTGACAGAGATTTGAAGTTTCCTCGGTTTAGCTGGTTATTATAGGAGGTTCGTTCAACGGTTCTCATTGATAGCTACTCCTCTAACTCATCTGACTCGTAAAAGAGTCAAATTTGAGTGGGATGATGTCTGTGAGAGTCGATTTCAGGAGCTGAAGAACCGGTTGACCTTCGCTCCAGTTTTGACACTTCCTATTAGTGGGAAAGAATTTGTGGTGTATAGTGATGCCTCTAAATTGGGATTAGGGTGCGTGTTAATGCAGGATGAGAAAGTAGTAGCTTATGCTTCTTGGCAGCTGAAAAAGCATGAGACGAATTACCCTACCCATGATTTGGAGTTAGTAGCAGCAGTCTTTGCATTGAAAATCTAGAGGCATCTTATATGGTGAGCGTTGTTGGATTTTTACTGACCATAAAAGTTTGAAATACTTGCTTACCCAGAAAGAACTGAACTTGAGACAGAGATGCTGGTTAGAGTTGATTAAAGATTACGACTTAGTGATTGATTATCATTCGGGGAAGGCAAACGTTGTAGTAGATGCCTTGAGTCGTAAATCCTCATATTCATTAGCATCACTTCAGAATTCTTATTTTTCGATACTACTTGAGATGAAATCTCTAGGGATTCAGTTGAGTAATGACGAGGATGGAACCCTATTTGCTATCTTTGTTATGAGACCCTCATTGTTGAACTAAATTAGAGAATTGCAGAAGTCTGATGATGAGTTGAAACGGGAAGTACAAAAGTTACGAGATGGAGAAACTAGTGAGTTCAGACTTGGTGATGATGGTATTTTGATGCTTGGGAATTGGGTTTGTGTCCCTAAAGATGATCAATTGAGATGGGCTATTTTGGAGGAAGCTCATTCTTTCACCTATGCTTTACATCTTGAAAGCACCAAAATGTACATGACTATCAAGGAAAGTTACTAGTGGTCCAGTATGAAACAAGACATAGCAGAGTTTGTAGCGAAATGTCTCACATGCCAACAAATTAAGGCGAAACATCAGAAACCATCGGGTACTCTTCAGCCTCTGCCTATCCCTGAATGGAAGTGGGAGCACATGACTATGGACTTTGTATTGGGTTTATCGCGGACACAGAGTGGGAAGGATGCTATTTGGGTGATTGTGGATAGATTGACTAAGTTCGCCCATTTCTTGGCTATCCATAGCACGTATTCCATTGAGAAACTGGCTAGACTTTATATAGATGAGATAGTGAGATTACATGGAGTCCCAGTTTCTATCATGTCAAATCGAGACCCTTGGTTCACTTCTCGATTTTGATCGAAATTCCAAGGTGATCTCGAAACTAATTTGAGATTTAGTACTGCCTTTGATCCACAGATAGATGGTCAGTCTGAAAAGACCATTCAAACTTTGGACGATATGCTATGGGCTTGTGTAATTGACTTTACTGGGAGTTGGGACAGACACTTGCCATTGGTGGAGTTCGCGTATAACAACAGTTTTTAGTCTAGTATTGGGATGGCACCATACGAGGCTTTGTATGGGAGACAATGTCGAACTCCACTTTGTTGGGATGAAGTGGGTGAGAGGAAATTGTTTAATGTAGAATTGATTGATTTGACTAATGACAAGATCAAGGTTATCTGAGAGCGATTAAAGACAGCTCAAGACAAGCAGAAAAGTTACTCAGATAGACGGAGAAAAAATTTGAAATTTAAAGTTGATGATAGGGTTTTTCTTAAGGTCTCTCCTTGGAAAGGTAATGATTTGAATACTTTGAGGTATTAAGTCTTATTTGATTATATTATTGTGATAAATTGTGGTATCTTGTTGGATAATGAAATGTGTGATCCGGTTCGCAAAGTGAGGAAAGCTCAATCTGAGATACATTGGACCCTTTCATATTATTGAAAGGATTGGGCCAGTGGCATATAGACTAGAATTACCCTCTGAGTTAGATCGGATTCACAATGTCTTCCACGTCTCGATGCTGAAGAAGTATGTACCTGATCCCCTCCATATCCTTGAGGCACCTCCGATTGAGTTGCAAGAAGATTTGATGTTTGAGGTGCAACCTGTACGTATTTTAAACCGAAAGGATTGAGTGTTGAGGAATAAGAACATTCCAATGGTTAAGGTGTTATGGAAAAATGCTCAGATGGAGGAGATGACGTGCGAAGTTAAGCACTAGATGAGAAACCAATACCCGTATCTTTTCTCCGAGTCTAGTAAGTGAAATTTTGAGGTCAAAATTTTATTTTAAAGGGGGGTAGTACTATCAAGCCCTACTCTATTATATACTTGTCATGTCATTCATGTGCTTGATAGAATGTTTGCATAAGTGAATGTATCAAAAAATCGTTAAAAGTCGGTATTGTACCTAGTGGTACAATTAAGTTGATTAAAGCCTCAAACTATGCAAAATAAAGATTTTACAATGTATTTGAGAGTTATTGAATCTTAAAATGTCTTAATATGATGATTCAGAGTTCGAGGATTGATTCGGAGTTAATTTGGGAATTTTCATAACGTAGGGGCAAAATGGTCATTTTGCCACCCAAGGGCAAAACTGGAATGTTGGATTATATTTTGACTAAATTTGATTAATTAGAGTATTATTTGAATTTGAGAAGTGAAAAATTTCAATTTCGACATTTTTTCGAACATAGGGGAAAAATAGTCATTTTAAGTGTTCATGAGGACGAAATTGAAAATTTGAAATTTTACACCACCATGACACTTGTCAAACCCATGAATTTCACCCATTATTTTTTTTAAGTGAGAGATTATATGTGGTGGGAATGAAATGCTTAGTTATTAAGTTTTAAACATGGACCAATTAAAAGGTGACAAGTGTCAAGCTTAAATATTATTTTAATTGCGTATATAAACTCACTTAAAACCTTCACATTCACACTCTTATGGCTGGCCAAGTAAGGGAACAAAGAGAAAAAGAGAAGAACAAACCCTAGGAAGGAAAAATTCAAGAGAAATTGTTGGATTTCAAGGAATCAAGCAAGTAAAGGTAAGATTTTTTTATTTTAGCTTGTGATCTACCTTTCTCATGCATTCTTTTTCATTCTCCATGGCTGAAATTCAAGTTTTCAAGAGGGAACCTTTGCTGGCCAAACCTAGATAGAGAAGTTTTGGTGATGAATTTTGCTAGATTTCATAATATCCTAGTGTTTTTAGTCATTTTGTGATGTTTGGAAAGAAAAACAAGCAAGAAAATCACATGTTCTTCAACCACCCTCATTTGGCCGAATTTTCTATAGGGCATGTTGATGATGGATTTGATTGTAATTCATGTTATTTAGCTAGGAATTGATGAATTATGATGTTGGATATCGAAACCGGTTATTGAAAAGTATAGTTCCATTAGAAAATGGCTTGATGGAAATTGAGAAAATCATAGTAAATGGACTTGGATTTGATTCCTAATGATGTATATGGATTTACAAGACTGTGTAGACATTGATTAGTATGTTAGTTCGGAATCAGAATGAATTTCGAAAAATGGTGAAGTTAGTCAAAAATCAAGGTCATTGTAATGCTTCGGTGTATTAGATTATTGGAAGTTTAATGAATATATTTGGAGTTGAATCGGATGTTTTGGTTAAATCAATGGCGTATAGTTCGAATTAGGTCAAATACAAATTCCTTTCTATCACAATTGAACCTACGTAGAACATTTTTTTTAAGTGACTATCCGAACATTTCTCATTCAATTTCATGCATTCATATAGAGCCTGAAATAGTTTTATAACAATTTGGCACAAATATATTGAATTACGTGTCGTGTATTATGTATAAGTGGTGAGCCCTCTGATAAGAGTAAAGATATTGTGCTCGAGGACCGAGAATAGGAGTACTCCTACCCTTGTAAACTCAGGCTATTGTGAGTAATCAGATGTTCATCTTAATTATCTAAAGTGGTTTATAATTGTTTTAAGATTTTAAAGAATAAGGCACTTAATTTGCAAATTATTATGTTTTACATTTTAAATGTTGGTTAAATGAATGAGATTTATAAATTATTCTGAAACTAAATGTTGATTTTCGAAATAGAGTAAGCGGAGGCTATACATTCGTATTATATATATATATACATGATTTGAATTGATGGCTTATGAAATTGTGGTAGCATGAATGGCTGAAATTGTGGTTTTGTGAATTATATAAATTATTTTGTCTTACATTGACAAGTTGGATAGTACTATATTAGCCATGTTATGCTGCCAAAATTTTATTGATTTGGTGGGTTATGTATTTAGCTTACTGCAGTGGACGGGTTTCAGTGGACCAACCTATTAGAGGGGCACGGTAAACCCCGTTATATTTTACCTTAGTATGAGAGGCGCGGAGGGTATCTCCTAAGGTAAGTTTAGAGTTCACTTCACTCCGACCCACCACGTGAGGATGAAACTCAGCCAACACTAATAAATGGCTATATTTTAAAAGTAAAGACATGTTTTATGGGTATATGTCGTTTTAACATCCTTGGCAGACTCGGTTGGATGCATGGGCCAAGGTGTCCTCGAGTATGAGTTTTGGCACAAGGCAAGTTTTTAAGAGAATCATAAGCCTTGTTGATTATTTTGATGAAATGTAATTGTTTTATAGGAATTGAAATGAGTTTTGAATGTTATGAACTATATTATGATGGGATGATTTAACTGTCTCCATTTACTCCGCTTTAGACGTTATAGATGAATTTTGCTTACTCACTGGGTTTGTAAAAACCCACCCCTTCGTTTTATCCATTTCAGGCTCAGGACAGTCTGTAGACAGCCGATTTTGTCAAGGGTTGTTTTTGGATTTGCATCCTTAGAAATCGAAGGTCTACAATCTCGTATATTTTCGGTTATTTTGGGGCCCACATGTTATTGTAGAATATTTTCGTATACCTGGTTTAGTGTGCTATTATATATATGAATTTATTTTGCTTTTCGCTACAAAAATTATTTACGCAGAGTTTTATAAATATTGTTTTATAAAAAGATGAATATTTTATTTAATTTGAATGGCTATAATTTCACTTTAAATTGATGAATTAGACAACGAAACTTATTTTTAGACATGAAATGGATGCTTATTACTCGTATATCATATTTTTACCGGGGTTCGAAAATTTTGGATAAAATGACCAAAATACCCGTGTGTAGTAGAAATTACTTTTTGATTGTTTTTGATTTGAAATTAGTCTATATTTCTTTAAAACATGGTATTTAATAACTGTTGCTCACAGGGGAGAAGTAAAACTGATGTGAAAGCCTTGCGATATTTCAGTTGGCATTCCGTGTAATGAATGTCAATCAAGACATCGCGACGATTGTTATGGGCTCGATGAGAGTACCGGGTCGTGACAATTTATGTCAAAACATGGCTATATTTCATGTCAAAAAGATAGTTTTGAAAAATATGAAATTTGTGTTGAGGCAAAAATGACAAAGAAACCTTTTCCAAAAGTTGAAAGAAAATCAGAATTATTAGAACTTGTACATTTTGATATGTAACACCCTGTACCCACCTATAGGAGCCAATAAGATCTTATCGACAAGACGAAGGGTCAATTGATGTAAAAATTGAGTGCTAAAGAGTGGTGATGGGTGAAGGGAATATTTTAGAATAAAATATTTCATACATGTGAAAATAATAATTAAATAATAATATTTTTATCAATGATGAGTTAGCGAGTTAGAAGATGATTTGGAAGTGAACTAAGGCAAAATGAGGCACTTTGGGACCCAAGGAGACAAGTGAAGAATTTTAAAATAAAATAATATTTTATTAATAAAAAATTAAAATATTAATATTTTATCTGTTGTTGAAATTAGTCATAAAGGAGGATCATATGGTTAATGTAAGTGGGGGAAAAGAAGAATGAAAGAATTTCGAAGAAAAATGATGTAAGTGGGGCCCTTGTGCCTTATGTAATAAAGGTAGAGTAGGTATGTATACATTCAAATTTTATGGTGATGCCTTGGTGAAGAGCAAATTTTATATTTTATTTGTACATGTGTAAGGGAAGAAAGATAAAAAGAAATTGAAATTAAAAGAAATGAATGAAGGACAAAATTGTAAAGGATGAAAAGTACGGAGGGTCGAATGGTAAATAAAGAAAAGTTGAGGACTTATGTGCAATTACAATATTTGAAGCTAAATGGAAATTAACTAACCAAGGAAAATTAGATTGTGTGGGAGAGTGGAATATGCATGTAAATTCACTATTACATGCAAAAATATGCATGCAAGGAGAAAGTTAGTGGGGAACATGTGGGATCCCCACCATGTGAAGTAAAAAGAAAAATAAGCTTAAATCAATTTGCATGTAAGGAGATTAGTGCATTAGGTGGCCAAATGAGAAATAAGTTGGGAGAATGCATGAAAGACCATTGGGTACAAATAAGGTGGGATTAAATTGAAATGAATTAAAGAATGAAAGGATAATGAAGAGTGGATATTTAACCAATGTGGAAGTAAGGAAATTGATGTATGAAAACCCATTGGTTGGCAAAATGACCAAATGAAAATAAAAGGTGAATTGGTGCATGTGTTGTGATTGGTTTCAAAAGGTGGCCAAATGAAATAAGAAGAATAAGAATGCATGTGTTTGGATTGGTTCATGAGGGTGGCCAAGTAAATAAGTAAAAGAAAGAGAAAAGAAAAGGAAAATAGCTTGGAAACTTAGGCAAAAATAATGCCTTTGAGAGAGTAAACGAGAGAATAGTGAACTACCTTTGAGAAGTTGAGAGAGGGCCAACCATTTAGAGAAGAAAGGAGAGAATAGCAAGCTTGAGGAGTTCCACCCAAGAGAAGAAAAAGAGAGAAAAGTGGAAGGCTTGGGTTGTGAGGGTTCAAAGGAAAACTGTGGGAGAAAGGAAAGGTTTCTTGCCTTTTTCTTCCATTTCACTCATACTTTGATACTTAGAATCTCAAAGGTACATATTCACACATGTTTTAAAGAGTGATTCAAGGGTATTTGAAGAAATATCAAGTGGGTTTCAAGATTCAAGGGAAATAAGGTAAGGATTTTGGTTTTTGCTTAAATAATCTTTGAAAATGGATTGGTAACTATAAGAAGTGTTTTGTGGCAACAAAGATTGGCATGATTGGAGAAGATTTGGTGACATGCAAGCTACCAAAACCATGGATGCATGGTGGATTCAAAGTGAAAGAAAAGTGGTAAGCATAATATTTTGTTTTAAGCCACTGTTGGTAAGATCTTTGAAGAAATAACTTGTGAATCATGTTGGTAGCTTGGTGATTGGAGCATTTGAAGGCTATTGTGTCACGACCCGGTACTCCCTTCGAGCCCATGACAACCGCCGCGATGTCTCGATAGACATTCATTACCCGGAATGTCAACCGAAACCTCGTAAGGCTCTTGTATCAATTTTATGTCTTCCCTATGAGCAACAGTTACTAAATATCATGTTTTAAGAGAATATACACTATTTTTAAATAAAAAACAAACAAAAGTAATTTTTGCCACACAGGGGTATTTTGGTCATTTTTACTAAAAAATTTTGAAACTTGGTGAAAATACAACATACAATCGAAAAATATACATTTCTTATCTAAAAATAATTTTAGTAATCTAAATCATCCATTTAAAATAAAATTTTGGCTAATCAAACTAAATAAAAATATTAAATAAAATATTCCATTTTCTTATAAAACAATATTTATAGAACTCTGCGTAAATAATTTTTGTAGCGTAAAAGTAAAAAAAATTCATACATATAGTGGCACACGTAGCCAGGTGTACAAAATATTCTACAATGACATGTGGGCCCCAATATAACCGAAAATATACAAGATTGTAGACCTTCGATTTCTAAGGATGCAAATCCAAAAGCAACCCTCGACAAAATCGGCTATCTACAGATTGTCCTAAGCCTGAAATGGGTAAAAAGAAGGGGTGAGTTTTTATAAACCCAGTGAGTAAGCAAAATTCATCTATAACATCTACAGCCGAGTAAATGGAGACAGTTAAATCATCCCATCATAATATAGTTCATAACATTCAAAACTCATTTCAATTCCTATAAAACAATTACATTTCATCAAAATAATCAACAAGGCTTATGATTCTCTTAAAAACTTGGCTTGTGCCAAAACTCATACTCGGTGACACCTTGGCCCAGGAATCCAACCGAGTCCGCCAAGGATGTTAAAACGACATATACCCATAAAACATGTTTTTACTTTTAAAATATAGCCATTCCTTGACGTTGGCTGAGTTTTATCCTCACGTGGTGGTTTGGCGTGAAGTGAACTCTAAACGTACCTTAGGAGATACCCTCCGCGCCTCTCATACTAATGTAAAATATAAAAGAGTTTACCATGCCCCTCTAATAGGCTAGTCCACGGAAACCCGCCCACTGTAGTAAGCTAAATACATAACCCACCAAATAAATAAAATTTTGGCAGCATAACATGGCTAATATAGTACTATCCAACTTGTCAATGTAAGACAAAACAATTTATATAATTCACAAAACCAGAATTTCATCCATTCATGCTACCACAATTTCATAAGCCATCAATTCAAATCATGTATATATATATATATATAATACGAATGTATAGCTTCCACTTACTCTATTTCAAAAATCAACATTTAGTTTCAAAATAATTTATAAATCTCATTCATTTAACCAACATTTAAAATGTAAAACATAATAATTTGAAATTAAGTGCCTTATTCTTAAAATCTTAAAACAAGTATAAACCACTTTAGATAATTAAGATGAACATTTGATTACTTACAATAGCAAGAGTTTGGAGTACTCTTATTCTTGGTCCTCGAGCACAATATCTTTACCCTTATCAGAGGGCTCCCCACCTATACATAATACACGACATGTAATTCAATATATTTATGCTAAACTGTTATAAAACTATTTCAGGCTCTATATGAATGCATGACATTGATGAGAATTGTCTGAATAATCACTTAAAGATGGTGTTCTACATGGGTTCAATTATGATCGGACTGAATTGGCATTCGACCTAACTCGCACCATGCCTTGTTTAATTAGCCAAAACATCCAATTCAACTCCAAATATCTTCATTACACTTCCAATATTCCAAATACACCAAAGTACCTCAATGAGCTTAATTGTAACTTAATTCACCGTAACCGAAATTCATTTCGATTTTGATATCTGATATCATAAATCATCAATTACGAGCTAAATAACATGAAATACAACCAAATCCATCATCAACATGCCATATAGAAAATTCAGCCAAATGAGGGTGGTTGAAGAACATGTGATTTTCTTGCTTGTTTTTCCTTCCAAACATCACAAAATAACTAAAAACACTAAGATATTATGAAATCTAGCAAAATTCATCACCAAAACTTCTCTCTCTAGATTTGGCCAGCAAAGGTTCCCTCTTGAAAACTTGAATTTCAGCCATGGAGAATGAAAAAGAATGCATGGGAAAGGTAGATCACAAGCTAAAATAAAAATCTTACCTTTACTTGCTTGATTCCTTGAAATCCAACAATTTCTCTTGAATTTTTCCTTCCTAGGGTTTGTTCTTCTCTTTTTCTCTTTGTTCCCTTGCTTGGCCGGCCATAAGAGTGTGAATGTGAGGGTTTTAAATGGGTTTATATGAATAATTAAAATAATATTAAAGCTTGACACTTGTCACCTTTTAATTGGTCCATGTTTAAAAACTTAAGTATTAAGCACTTCATTCCCACCACATATAATCTCTCACTTAAAAAAATAATGGGTGAAATTCATGGATTTGACAAGTGTCATGGTGGTGTAAAATTATGAAATTTCCAATTTCGTCCTCATGGATACTTAAAATGATCGTTTTACCCCTATGTTTGAAAAAATGTCAAAATTGAAAATTTTCACTTCTCAAATTCAAATAATGCTCTAATTAATCAAATTTAGTCAAAATATCATCCAACATTCCAATTTTACCCTTAGGTGGCAAAATGACCATTTTGCCCCTACGTTATGAAAATTCTCGAATTAACTCCAAATCAATCCTCGAATTTCGAATCATCATAATAAGACATTCTAAGATTCAATAACTCTCAAATACATCGTAAAATCTTTATTTGGCCTAGTTCGAGGCTTTAATCGACTTAATTGTACCACTAGGTACAATATCGATTTTTAACGATTTTTCGATACATTTACTTATGCAAACATTCTATCAAGCACATGAATGACATGACAAGTATATAATAGAGTAGGGCTTGACATATTGAGGTTGCATGCAAGGCCGAATCCATCACAAAGATAAAGCATGCAATGTGAAATGATTATGTGATGCTTTAAGTATGGTTAGGAAACAATTATGCTAGTTGAAAGCTTGAAAAGAATTAAATTTGTGGATATGTGTTGTTGTGAAAGATTTAAAATGTTAAGAATGTTGATATAACATGAATGGAAATTAATGTTGTGCTTAGTGGCAGCATGTTAAAAGTGCATATGGTTGTTGAGAGAATCTAACATGCATGAGCTAGTTAGGAATATTAAGTTTGCTTGGTATGTTATTTAAAAGGATAAGGAGGAATAATATGAATGGTGGATTGAGAAATAAAGCATTGAAAGTTAGATAGATAATGATGCATGTAAACTTGCAAATAATAGAGTAAAATGGGAATGATTGTTGCTGCCATATATATGGTTAATGTTATGAAAATATAAGATGGATTTGGATGAAAATTGCTTGGGAAGGTTGAAATGGGCACTTAATAATATAAATAAGTTGCCGGTACACATAACGTAAAGAATTATGCAAGTAAAAGATACGAATTTCCTTAGTAAAAATATGTCAAAACATACATGAATATGTCAAGATTAAGTGAGAAAGAATGATGATTCTAGCATGATGTAAGTTATTAAAATGATGATTAATGTTTGAATGAGGAAGAAAAATGGGAATGATAAACACTAAGAATATTAAGCTTGGTTTATTGCTAGGAAGTGTGCAAGTGGAAAAGGAACACCGTGGTGATTAACTAAAGGAGAAAATGTAACCAGATAAGTGGCAAAGTGATATCCTGCCATTGAAAAGTAAGTAGAGGGTGTCTATTTCAAAAGATTCAATATTATACGTAAAGTAATTTATCAATGATTTATTTAATGCCATTGTGGAAAGCATGTGTTGTTAGAAATTAATAAGTGATTTGTATACTTGGTTTGGAGAGATTTACAAACTGTTATTATGGAAAGCATGAGCTGGTAAAAATGCTAGGCAATTGTGGATGCAATAATGTTTGAAATTGTTTTGGCTATATATATATATATATATAAGTTATATATGTAAAAGGTTTTGAAAATCAGGAAACAAGTTTTTTACCACAATTTATATCAAAGTGTGCCTTATTGATTTTTGTGATGTGCATTCGTGAACAAATTACATATATTCACCATGTTGACTTGATATTTAAATTTCATTGCAAAGGTTTTACATTGCAAAGTCTTACAAAAAGAGGTTTTATCGTGTTACCATGATTGGTACTTTTGAAATGGATTTGAAATGAGTTTTTGAGAACCCAATTTGCTTTTAAATGGTTTTATCAAATCGGGAAATTCAAGAGTAGGCTGGATGTCACATCAGAAAAGTGTGACCCTTGTGCACAAGTGACCTCTAAATAGAGAACTTTTGAGTCATTAACGGGCTGTTAGACGTGGCTGGGGCCATGGTCTATGATATGTATATGTGGTTAGGCCACAAGTGATATATGCAGTTGCGACTGCTTGATTTCTCTGATGTTAGCCAACATTGTCTAGACTGCCATGGCTATGGGAATCCGGTGGAGCAGTGCTCCCAGATTGTTATTACATGGAAGTGGGTCCACAAGTGATTACCATTACCTACTTCAAAGTGATATCTCTTTGAGGTTTTCATGTACGTAGTTTTTCACATGGTGAGAAATAATGATTTTTCAGCAGCTTCTCTACTTATATGATGACATTGGCTTTAACTCCTCGCATACGAGGTAATTTATGAATTTGCATATAAGCTTTGTTAATGTTGGATTTTACGGGAGCATGCGTGACTATACTGATTTGCTTTAAGCAAGTTGTTAAATGATTTCAACGGCAGAGATCTTTACATGAATTGGTTTGATACTTGATTTAAATGATTATCTTGCATTAAAATTTATGGTTTTACATGTAAAGAGCAAATTACCTTTTCGAACTGATTCGTTTACATATATTCTTCCATTTTTAATATTCAAATTTTTTGTCTGTAGCTTGTTTCCCATCTACGTTCTGCTCACGAAGGTGATGATCACTGAGTCTGTGAGACTTACCCCTTTATTTCCCTTTTGCATATAGTGATCGGCCTAGCGTGCATTCATCGACAATCATTGTCCACCGCAGATAAATAAAGGCATCTCATAGCATCTTATTCTGAGTCGCTCTGCTGCTAGAGGTAGAGTCATTATAACTTGTCTTTCTTTTGTAAATGAATACTAGTCTCAATATAAATATTCAATTGGAGATTTCAGACTATGATGTATTTACACATGATCATATGGATTTAAGGTCAAATTGATTTATTATGCCTATTGTTCAAATCATGTCACGAGAGTGTATGGTTTCAAGCAATAATATGGATTGGTGAACGAGTATAGTGAATTAATGGGAATTTCTAATAAGGCTAGTTTGAGACCTGGCAAGTTCTCTTGAAGGTCTTGGACGCCAGTAGCGATCGAGGAAAGGTCGTTACATGATATTTGTAAACTAAATGGTTTACTAACAATGGGAGGGAAAAGGTATTTTATAACATTCATTGATGATTACTCTTGCTTCACTCATGTTTATTTAATGAAATCAAAAGATGAAGCATTTGACAAATTCAAGGAATTCAAAACTGCTGTTGAAAATCAAAAAGAAAATAAGATTAAAATTCTTCAAAGTGATAGAGGAGAAGAATATTTTCTAGACTTGTTTTCTCTATTTTGTAAAGAAAATAGAATAATTCATCAAAGAACAACTCCTTATGCACCCCAACAAAATGGATTAGTCGAAAGAAAAAATAAAACATTAGTAGATATGGTAAATAGTATGTTGTTAAAGGTAAAAGCTCTTTTTAATCTTTGGGGAGAAGCACTATTGACAGCATGTCATATAAGTAATAAAGTTCCTTTAAAGAAATTACTTGTGACACCATATAAATTATGGAATAATGGCAGAAAACCAAATTTGAATTATTTTAAAGTGTGGGGGTGTATAGCTTATCATAAAGTCACAAATCTTCATAAGACAAAATTAGGACCTAGAGGCATCAAAAGTATTTTCGTTGGTTATGCACAAAATTCAAAAGCATATAAATTACTTGATTAAAATTATAATGTTATAGTTGAATCTATACATGTTGATTTCTTTAAAAATAAATTTATTTATAATTTTGTTAATTTTGAAAAAGAAAAGCAAATTGAATTGGCTCTGAAAAAAGAAAAGAAATTAATGAATTTATTGAGCCAAGAAAAAGTCAAAGATTGAGAAAAGAGAAATATTTAGATTCTAATTATGTTTCTTCAGATTCAATTATTTTTCTAATTGATGGAGATAGAACCAATATACTAAATAAAACACCAATTGTACTAAGTGTAGATGAAGACCCCAAAACTTTTAGTGAAGCAATGTCTTCAAGAGATGCAACCTTTTGGAAAGAAGCTGTAGATGATGAAATGGACTCAATAATGTCTAATAATACATGAGTCTTAGTTGATTTACCTTCAGGTTCTAAACCAATTGGATGTAAATGCGTGTTTAGAAAGAAAATATAATACCGATAGTTTTGTACAAACCTTTAAAGCATGATTAGTTGCTAAAGGTTTCAAACAAAAGAAGGCATATACTATTTTAATACATATGCTTCCATAGCTAGAATAAAATCCATTAGAATAGTTATAGCATTACTTCGATCTATAAGTTACATACACATCAAATGAATGTTAAAATAACCTTTTTAAATAGTGATTTGAATGAGGAAGTATATATGGAACAACCAAAAGGGTTTATACTTCCTGAAAATGTGAAAAAGCTTTGGAAATTGGTTAAATCACTTTATGGGCTACAACAAGCTCCCAAGCAATGGCATGAAAAATTTAACTCATCCATATTGTCCAATGGTTTTAAACATAATGGGGCTAACAAGTTTGTTTACTCAAAATTTACCAAATATTATGGAGTAGTAATATGTCTTTATGTTGATGACATGCTAATATTTAGCAATAACATGATCGGCATAAATGAAACAAAGAAATATTTAACCTTTGTATTTAAAATGAAGGATTTGAATAAGGTTGATGCCATTTTGGGTATTGAAGTTCAGAAACATAATAATGGTTCTGTTATTAATCAATGTCATTATATTTAGAAATTAATCAATAAATTTAAACATCTTAATATAAAATAATTTAGCACTCTATGTGACTCAAGTAAAAAAATGCATGAGAATGGTGGCTAAGTAATTGCACAACTTGAATATGCTAGTGCTATTGGAAGTATTATGCATGCTATGCATTGCACTAGGCTAGATATTGCATTTATAGTCTGTAAATTATCAAGATATACAAGTAAGCCTAGTAAAATTCATTGGAAAGCCATTAGGAGAGTTCTTGGATATCTTAAAAGAACTATAAATTTGTCTTACATTATTTAGATTATCCAAGAGTATTAGAAGGATATTTTGATGCAACTTGAATTACTTGTGCAAATGATAATAAGTCCATTTAAGGTTGGATTTTTACACTAAGAGGTGGTGCCATTAGTTGGGCATCTAAGAAACAAACTTGCATCTCACATGCAGCAATGGAGTCTGAGTTTTATAGCTTTAGCTGCAACAGAAAAAAAAGTGGAATGGTTAAAAAATTTGTTATTAGCTATAGAGTTGTGGCCACAACTGATGCCAGCCATTTCCTTATATTGTGATAGTCCTGCTACAATGTCTAGAACATATAATGATGTCTATAATGGAAAATCAAGACATATTAGTTTAAGATATGATTATATTAAAGAATTAATCTCTAAGGGGGTAATTACCATAACATATGTTAAATCTGCAAGTAATTTGGTAGATCCTCTAACAAAAGGTTTACTAAAGGATTTGGTAAGTAATGCTACAAAAGGAATGGGTTTAAGACCCCTATTAGACATTAATAGTGGGAACCCAACTTTTAAATTGTAACCACTAACTACAAAGTTCAATGGGTAAAAACAAGTTATTGTTATATGTCTGTGATGCACTATTAGAATCCATTCCTTAAAATTATGTTAGAAAATAGTGCAATCCATTGCTTGTAGAGGTTGAGCTTTTACTCTTAATGGAGTTCGAATATTATATTAAGGAAAGAAAAATGTCTAGAGCAATAGAGACATTAATGAAAACTCCACCTACATAAACATAAGGAGTTGTGCCGCTTCAACAAGAAAAATTTAGGGGATTCTCTTGTAAATGTTTATTATGAATGGGATAAGCACATGGTCATTATGGTGCTAAAAGTGAATGACCATTTACAGAAAAATAAATGAATATTATATGCTATGTATCTTCAATTTTAATGCTAGAAGTCAAGGTTCAATCTGCGAACACCATCTACTTCGTTAGGGTTCGGAGATGCATTTGCTAATTGATGATTCAAATCTAGAGATACCTTCTATTGGCTCCATTAGTTTTTGATGATAACAAAACATTCTCATTTATTTGTCTCTAATGCCTTTACTTAAGTGTGCAGGAAATTAATGCATGAATTTAACAAATCAATCTTTCAAAGTAAATATTAAAAGAAAAAGGTGATAAAAATAACGAGATATGACTGCCTAACAAGGAGGAAGCTCATTAGTTAAACAAGGAAGAATGTTGGTTAGCCAAGTTTCAAATTGGAGAAATAGCGGGCTGAAGAGTTTGAGAAACAGAACCAACTTAGTCGACCAAGTCAGTCGACTAAGTACTCTTTACCAAAATCTGTGACCAGAAAATAAAACCAACTTAGTCGACCAGGAGAGATGCCAGTCAACTAAGAGCTCTCTGTCTACAATTTGAACTAGAGCACTACAAGATAGATTAACGGCTAGAGTTCATCCTCAACTATTTCCAACGGACATAAAACTGCCAAACTATCATCAGAGTTGCATCTCCACATATAAAAGGGTCTTCCAACAATTAGAAATAATCTTTAAGAAGCCTTGAATGAGATTTGAGCTATAGAAAGTTGAAAAACCAAAAAATCTTCACTGTACTTGTCTGCACTTAAACGCCTATTCTTTGCATTTGTATTTTGCACTCAATCTTGTACCATTTAGATCAACTAGTGATCATAGGTACTTTCTTTTACTAATCTTCTTGTATTCTTAAAGTGAGGAAGTCACTCTAAGTGGTTATTCAAGCTTGGGATAGCTTGATTATTGTAGATTGTGGTTGAGCCTTTGAAAAACCACTTTGGGTTTTAGTTTAGCCAGGGAAAAACTAGTGTAAAAGGTTTTAGTTGAGCCTTGAAAAGCCATTGTAAAGCTTGGTGAAAGCTTGTGAATTTCACCAGATTCTTAGTGGATTGTTGGGAAAATCCTTGGTTGAATAATCAAGGTAGTGGATGTAGGTCTTGGACTGAACCACTCTAAATCTTGCTGCCTTACTTATTCTGTTTTGTTTTATTTTCTTTCCTTTATTTGTCTTGAATTTGTCTACACTTAGAGATAATTTTTGAAAGAGCCAAAAAGTGCTATTCACCCCCCTTCTAGCTCATTTACTTGGGACCAACACCTTCTTGTATGCGTAATTTTTTTGTGTGAAAGGAAAAAATAAATATTATATATGACCAACATTTCAAACTAGTGGGGGATTATTGCATAGTTTATTAATGTTGGGAAAAGTTGTGACTAAAGAATTATAAATAATTACCTTATTAAAATATAACTTTTGAAAGGTTATTAGATATAATTATTGAATAGTTGTATTATGAGAAGAAACCATTATTTGAAGAGTTATATTATGAAAGAAACAAGTCTATTCATACGATTTGAAGAGTCATATTATAAAAGGATATAAGTCTTTCCATTGAAAGACATATACGTTGGCTTATTATATAAACAGTGTTCTTACACTGTCAATTTCACAATTCTGATAAGTGTTTTAAGTACTTTATTGTATCCTAGAGGTTGAAAAAATTACCTTAAGGAAAGTGTAAATTCAAGCCTCAAAATCATACTCTTCCTTGTTCTCAAATTATTCTTCTTCTTCTAAATTTTCTAACAAGGCATTCAACAAAAAATTCTTGAGCCCAATGATGGGGTACAAGAGTACAGGATTAAACCTACTACTTCTTGAAGCATTCAACACACCATAATATGATAAACGATGTTTATTATTGAATTTTTTTGTTAAGTCGTAAGTCTAAGGTATGTAATATTGGTTTTGTGGTTTTGTAATCATAATTTTGGAAATGGTTACGAGCAATTATGAGTAAGAATTGAATTTCAAGAAATACTTCTATGATTATTATTATTGTTTTAAATTACCTAGAACTACAAGCTTTTTTTCTTCTAGCCTTTTTTCTTGTAAAGCTGAAGCCTAAAACCTGCCTCCACACTGTACTCCATTGTTTCTAAAGCTATGTAAAAAGCTGTAGACCTTACAAAATGTAACAAAAAAAATTCAATTTAAAATCATTTAAAAAGTTATAAGTCCACTTGAAGCAAGTAACAAGGCGTATGAAGGCATGATTGACTATAAATATACTTTTCTTGTCAATGGATGGTTTTCACTTCACGTTTCTTGATGCAAACATCAAATTACAATCTATTTTAACCAAAATGGTTAAAAAAATGCAATTTAAGATCATTTAAAGAGTTATCAATCCACTTAAAGCAAGTAATAAGGCTTTTGAAGGTATAAGTGACTATAAATAAACTTTTCTTGTTAATGTATGGCTTTTTCTTCACGTTTCCTAATGCAAACATCAAATTATTATCTATTTTAACCAAAAAAGAGAAAAATTCAATTTTAAAATCATTTATCTGATTATAAAGCCATTTAAAGCAACTAACTAGGCTTTCAAGGGCATGTGTCACGACCCAGTACTCCCCTCGAGCCCGTGACAACCGTCGCGGTGTCTTAGTAGACACTCATTACCCGGGGATGTCAACCTAAAACCCCACAAGGCTTTACTATTAGTTTGTCATTTCCCTTGTGAGCAACCATTGTCAAATATCGTGTTCTAAAAGATTTTAAGCTATTTCCAACTTAAAATAAATAAAATATTAATTTTTTTGTCTCATAGAGGTATTTTGGTCATTTTTCTCAAAAATTTCAAAACTGGCTAAAATGTAATATACAAGTACAAAACACATAATTCATATTCAAAATGAGTTTAAAAGTCTAAAATCTTCATTTAAAACGAAATTATGGTTATTTGAATATAATAAGAAAATAAAAGAAATATTAAGTAAAATATTCTATTTTTTTATAAAACAATATTTATAGAGTTATACGTAAATAATTTTTGTAGTGTAAAAGCTAAATAAATTTATACATATTGTAATACAGTAAGCCAAAATATTTAATTTAATTTACAATAACAAGAGGGGCCCCGAATAAACAAAAGTAAAGAGGACTGTGAACCTACAGTTTAGAAAATGCAGATCTAATGGTAGTCATCGATGAGATTAGCTATCTACAGTCTATACTGAACCTGAAATGGGTGGAAAGGAGGGTGGTGAGATTATAAAATCTCAATGAGTGAATAGACATCATCATAAACATCTAGAGTTGAGTACATGGAGACAATAAAGTAAATCATCGTAAACTGGGTCACAGCATTAGAATACATTTCATTTAAAATACGTGAAAAGGCTTATGAATTTCATAAAAACTAGGCTTGTGCCATAAATCCATTCTCAGGGACACCTTGGCTGAGGCATCCTACCTAGACCACCAAGGCTATTAAAATTCACATTTCACATAAATCATGTTTTTGTTTTGAAAACATAGTCGTTCCTTGGTGTTGACTGAGTTCCCCCTCACGTGGTGGTTTGGCGTGAAGTGAACCCTAAGCTTTACCCCAGGAGATACCCTATGCACCTCTCCGTTCGAGGTAAGATATAATGGGGTTTACTGTGCCCCTCTAAAAGGCTGGTCCACAGAAACCCCCTACTGCAGTGATTAATTAATATATAATCCACCATACAATAAAACTCAATAACATGATATGGTAATTTTGTAATTCGCAGTCTTTTAAGGCAACCAAACAATTTGTATTTCAATACAATTGCCAACTAGCCAATCATGCCCGATTTATCATAAGCCAATCAATTTAAACAATCAAATTGCCACAATTAATAGTCTCCGTGTGCTCTATTTTTCAAAATCACTATAAATTTCAAAACAATTTATAAATTAATTTCATTGGAACACCTTTATTCATAAAACATGAAAATTTACCTTTTTAAATCCATTTTTCCATAGAATTAATGAAATCATCTAAAAATCACCCTAGATAATTAAAATGATAGTAAGTTTACTCACAATGTCTAGAGTGCCGATTCTCAAAATACTCAGACTACTGGTCCTCGGATGCAATTCCCTTGCCTTTATCGGAGGACTCACCACCTTGACACAGTACAAAATTGAGAAACTCACTACATTGGGACTAAATTGAAATTAAACTAATTTAGACTACTAATGCATGATATGGAATGCAAAAATGTCTAAAATTTGCCTAAACGCGGTGTTAGCCTATTTTGGTCTTTTACTCGATAAATCGATATACTCGTCCGTTTAAACTCCAAATTAATTTTTTTCAGTTTCTATACCTCAATTGCACCCATATTGACTTAATGTCCCACAGTGTGGTGCAAATTATCAGTTCCGATAGCAAATTATGAAAATACCCCTAGTGGGTAAAAATTCATATTTTTGCTCCGAAAATTTCTATTATTTTTCTAGGCTCATAATTCATCATTATTCATCATAATTCCTCAAATAAACATCAAGATCAGCAGCCAATATTCCCCCACAAAATTCGGCCAATAATGGTAATGGAGGAAAATGAATTCTTTTCTTGTTGTTTTGTTTCAAAATATGCTAAACTAACTAAAAACACTAACATAACTTAAAATCAAATTAATCTAACTTCATTCTCTCTCCATACCCATTTTGATCAGCCAACAATTCATCATAAAAAAATGTAATTTAAGCATGGAAATAAGGAAAAATGCTTAAGGAAAATAGATTTCAAGCTTAAGTTGAAAAATCCTACCTTTTTCACTTGTTTTCCTTGATTTTCTGCACTTTTTCTCTTGAAATTCCTCACCTAGGGTTTGTTCTTCCTTTTTTTCCCTCTCTTCCTTGCTTGGCCGAATATTTGGAGAGTAATGGGCTGATTTATGCTGATTTTTAAGTTAAATAATAAAATATCCTAAGCTTGACACATGGTATTTTCTTATTGGTCCATTTTTAAAACTTTAAAAATTTAAACTTTTTATCTCCACAACATGATTAGTCAAAGGTCAAAAATGAGGATAAAGGAAGACCATGTGCTGGACAAATGTCTTGGTGGTGGAAAATTACAATTTTGCCCCTAGGGTGGCAAAATTACCATTTTACCCTTATACTTCAAATTATACCGAAATTAAAATTTCACTTCTAAATCTCAAATCATACTCCAATACTCAAATCATACTCCAATAAGTCAAATGGGGCCAAAATAAACTTTTCTAAAATTCTCACTTTGTCCCTAAGTGGCAAATGACTATTTTGCCCCTAGATAGTGAAAATTTCGATTTGACTCCAAATTGATCCTCAAACTCCGAATTACCATTTTGAGTCATCCATGGACTGTGAAGCTCTTAATCTCACCTTAAAATTCCTATTTAATCTAGTTCGAGGATTAAATCAACTTTGTTGTACCTTTAAGTACAATACCGACTTTTGTAAATTTTTCGAGACTCTCCTAGCATGCAATCATGCTATCATCACATGTATGTCATGATGAGTATTTTATAAGGTCAGGCTTTACAGCATGAGTGACTATAAATGGACTTTGCTTGTCAATTGATGGTTTTCGCTTCATATTTCATAATGCAAACAACAAACTATGATCTGTTTTAATCAAAAATGAAAACAAATTCAAATTGGAATGCCTCTGAAAGCATTTAAATCCCTTGAATCACTCACATCCATTGAGAAGGGAATCAAGCAGTAGATTTTCTCTCTAATTAGGGTCATTCATATGTAGGTCTTTGAGTTTTCCATACTGTCAAAGGTACTCTAATAGGTATATTAAGTTTAGATTGATTAAATCTTTCTTATGTTAGATTTAATTAATTGTAAAGGAGTAGTACTCCTCATTTCTTTCATGTTTTTAGACTCTTGTAATAGAGATATATTATTTTCCTTTTTATTTGTGATAAACATGCAAGGAAAGTAGCTTTTCCACTAGGAATTTTTCATTTATCTCTGGAATTTAGTTTTTGTACTAAAGCAGTATTACTTATCCTTTGCAATCATTAAAATTATGCAAGGAAAGTAGTACCTTTAATAGATCTTCTTTCTATCATCTCTTATGTAATTCTGGAGGTTAGGTTTATGTCCCTTTCTTTTATGCAATTATTTTCCATTTATTAATAAAATTTTAATAAGGTAACTAGGCCCTATGAGAATTTTCAGCATTAAAAAAAGCAGTTAAATCCAAGGAAGCATTAGCAAAGAGGCTTATCCTTAGCCGATTCTCTTCTCACCTCAAGATCAGAATCATAGGATTACAAAATGTGGGCAACTCTACCCTACCCTCATAAAGCATTCAATTCTTGCTGAGAACTTTCCCAACATACCATTGAGCCTAATGATGCCCGAGTTAATGTCTTGGATGAGTGCTTTGGAGGGTTGTGCCAATTGTACAAGCCCAAAAATGAGGTTTCAATTTTCTTAGAAATTCATCATATAATTTGACTAGTTAGAGGTGCCCATCAAAGGCAAGGATTGGGCATTAGCTTCTTGTCTCACATCTATGTAATTGATGGCATTTTTCATGTTTTACATGCATTTGAAGATTCAGACATCATCCATGTTGATGATTTTGTGGGTCTTGTAAGGAATTTAGAGATTATTAGTGTAGAATTACGGTTAAAGGACATTAAATTTATTGTAAAAAAGATAGAGCATATTGAAAAGAGCATGAAGAAGAGTAATGATAAGCAATTAAAAATAAAGCTTGAATTTTGTCAAAAGGTCATGGCATGAGCTTAAGATGGAATAGATGTTTGTCCAAGGGATTGGAAAGCGATTGATAGTAAGATATTAAATACTTTTCAATTGCTTAGTGTCAAGCCCGTTCTTTATTTGGTTAACATGACTAACAAAGTTTACATCAAGTTCTTTCCAAAGATTCACGCTTTATGCAAAAACATGGTGGTGAACCAATCATTCCATTTAGTGGCATGTTTAAGAGAAACCTTGTTGATGTGGAACTTGAAAGAGCAAAAAAGTGTTGTGACGAAAACAAGGCATTGATGAGGTGAAATGTTGGCAAGTTAGACAGTAAAGGCTCTTCAAGCTATAGGAACCATTCATTTTGATTTTTAAAAAGGATTTTATTTATGCTGAAGTTATGAAAGTTAAAGATTTGAAGGAGCTTGCAATGAGTCAACTATTAAGGTTGTTGGAAAATATTGACAATATGGGAAAATGTATGTGGTTCAAGATAGAGACATAATATTTTTCAAGTTCAATGTTTCCGGAGGAGGGAAGAAGTGAGGCATACAATTTTCTACAACTCAAAAAAAGAGGAGTTAAAACTGATGATGTTGTTCGTTATTCATCTATAAACTTGTGGCATAGGATAAGGTGAGGCATAATATTTTTCAAATTCAATATAAGCTTTTTTTCCAAATTTAATGGGACTATTGGTATCATTAAATATTTTTCTAAATTTTTAATGATCTCATCCTTATAATGGATTCTTCCTTTTAAGGATACCAACCAATGTGAATTCATCTTTGATCAACCAATGTCTAATACGTGTTTTTTGTTAATTTTTTTTTTACAAATACGATGCTATGAAAATCTATTTCTTAATTTTTCACTATTTGATTATTTTGCTTACTTGAAGCAGTCTATAATTTTTCACTATTTGATTTTATTGTAAAAAGGCTTGCAAGGGTTTTTGAATTTAACGATTATAAGAAGATTAACAACATTAAAGAAGAACAACTAAATTGATTAAGAATAGCAAACGAGTATAGCAAAAGAGCAATTAGAGTGTTTATTTTTAATCTATATAATACTTGTTTGTTAGTTACATGTGGTAACTAGTTAAACTGGCCATCGAACAAACCAATTGCATTATTGTTGCATGGTAATTACACTACTGTTACATGGTAATTGCACTATTGTTACACAATAGTTATAAAAAAAATAAGTGAGTTATTTTTTAATATTTTTTGTTTTATTTTAAATTGTTATCAAGAAAAATCATTATTTAAGGGAAAAAATAAAATGATTTATTCAAGAATGATTTATTCAAGTATAATTACAACGATTTTTGCATACCCCAATAAGAGAAGATATTGGAACAAATAGATGTTGAAATAAAAAAACAACTTATTAGTTAAAGAAAATACATGCATGCCTAAAAAAAATTGAAATAAATTAAGATTAAAAATAAACAAATACAAAAGTTTTGTAATTAATTAAGAATGATAAATTATTTTTTAAATTTAAAAAGTACTTGATAACCTTTTCTAATATAATTAACTTACATATATGAAGTCAACAAAATCTTGAAATACATCTACTATTATCGCCACTTGATGTCGCATTAGCTTCTATAGAAGTTATTTTTAAGAATGATACTAATTTGAAATTCTTTCACATTAAAAAATAATGTCAGGTACAAAAAATATATAAAATAAGTATAGAAATAAGCACGGGTAAACAAAATCTTAATTTATAGTATTTTTGTTTTACCTTCTTTCAAATATTAATTTATATATATATATATATATATATATATATATGTGTGAATGTGTTGAGACGAGTTCTCACATTATAATGTGATACTAAGTGTTTCTGTTTGTCTTTATCTAAGGCTTGTTTGGATCAAGTGGGCTCCGCTTACTTGGTCCTTGCATCAATTATGGCTTGGGACTAGGTTAAGACAAAAAATCTCCAAGCTTTAATAATGGTTAAAAAAAGAGAAAATAAAAATTGTGAGAAAAAAAAATTGGTCATGGAGGGAAATAAAAACAAAGATAAAATCAAGGATTATTAATTTAGATAAAAAAATATAACACATGATTATTTGATACAATTTTTTGCATGAGTATCGTAGGGTGCTAATACCTTCCTCGTATGTAACCTTACTCTTGAACTCTAATTTTGTTTCTTAGATTGAATCTATCCTTTTTGATAAACGTATGTCAAATTTTTTATTTCATTAAAAATGATAGATTCAATAAAGTGATCAATCACATCTAGATAAAAAATATTGGTTATGGCTCCTCTTTCACTGAGGCATTCAAGTTCTCAAACTTACACCTGCTTTGCTTTTATAACTATCATTTATATATTGTTTTACTACATAAACTTGTATTATAAAGGGAGGTGCAATTTATTTCAAGACTCTATTAATCTCGCTCAAAGAGATTTAAGCACATTATTATTATTTAAGATTCAAAGAGATTCAAATACAAATTATTCAACCATTACAGTACACATGGTAGATTAGGGCCAATAAAATAGCAAAGCACAATCACAAAATGCTCTTATTCTAAAGTGTAGGCATATGCTTAAACATTAAATAAAAACTCATACAATTGTTATCATACTACCATATTTAACACCAATTGACCAAAGAGGACTATTGAGGTCCACATTATGAAAGCTGTGATCATCCAGCCTCTATTGGAGCTGCCTCTTATTATTGTCAGTCAGAAATAATCTCTTCAAGTCTGCAAGGCTAATTGTGTCATAGACTGAACTGTCACAGCCCAAATTATGGGCTATGATCGACGCATGGGCTTAGTGGGCATAACCCACTAGGCCTAAGCAAGCCTCTTTATGAGATCCTGTTCCTCATCCCATCCATCATCTTTAAAACCATATGTTGTAATTCTCAACGATGAATGTTTCAGTAATATTTTATAGCAACCAAATATTCATATTTGTATTATCTCAAAGTACTATCATTCATTGTCGTCTCATAAGGGCATCATCATCAATCCAACATATACATACTTCATTTATAACATGACTCTTAGTAGTTTACATTACATCACGTGTACACAGACAAAAGACTCTCAACCGTCAGTGGAGTGACTTTAAGTGAAGGTACCGCTACTGAGATTGCATAACACCTATCAAGAAGACGAGCATATGTGGACACTCAATCTAGGTCCCAACTGCCTCCAAATCTAAAAACATGAAGTTTAAAAATGTGAGAATAAAACTCAGTGAGTGAACATAAGAAGGGAACAAGTAATCGATATGGAGAACTTGGAAATTATGATGCACTTGTTTCAAAAACAATGCAATTGATTAAATTTCTTACTAAAAATCCCTCATTTCAAACTTGATTAATAACTTCATAGTGTTGCAAAAACTCATGATCAATCCATGAAGTTAAATGGGTGAAAAATATGTCAAAATCAAGCAAGGTAGCAAGCGTGACAGCAAGTTTCTCGTTGCAGCGAGAAATATTCTTAGTTTGCATATGTTTTACTTTTTCAATCATATCTCCCACTACAGAAGTCCAATTGACATTAATTTTGAACCATTAGAAAGTTAAGAGGCTAGGCTAAGCTACAACTTTTACGTTTACCACTTTGCCCAGTTCTGAAAGTAAAGTGGTCAAAATCTGTATCAAAATGAAGGCACTGCACCAGAAAATTTGGAACCACCTGAGAAAATCTTGCTGCAGCGAGAACCAGGCCAATGTGACCCCCCCAACCCGAGAGTTTCTTGCTGCAGTGAAAATGAATCTTGTTGCAACGAGAAATAAAGCAATTTGGTTAAAAGGGGTCTTGTTATATGAAAAACCATTTTCTTGTTGAAATGGAAAGCAATTTGGGAGCAATTAACAATGCGAACATACAACACAATCACAATTAGTTTCATAAACTTCCTATAACATATATATATATATATGTATACATCATCATGCATACCATCCCGCCACACTCAGTTCAATGCAATATCATCATCATGTGTGCACTCCCTACTCGCACACTTCAACATCATCACACAACATTATTCATCAATGCGTAACATATATTCATATATATATATACCAACATATTATAGCAGCACATGGATTCATCCTTTTACAAATTTTACATTTTCACAACACAAAACCTTTTATCAAGGGCTTGTTCCCCGGCACACATTTTAAAGAAAAGTTGGATAAAATCATTCAAATGTTTCATCCAAACACATTTACGTTTCCCAAAGTAATTTTGAAATGCAAGTTCACTCACCGGTATTTGTTGAATCTTTACTCGACTCCAACTTCAACTATTGCTCCAAATGAAAATGTAAGGTCTTGTTGGAACCTATAACACACCAACATCAAAACCAACCCAATTTGCATAAATGCAATTCTAAAAGCTATTTCTTAAATCAAGCCCCACTAGTTACTCCTAACTAGCTTCTAATTACCATTTGACTGGTTATCTATTCTTTCTACTCTAGTAACACTAGAAATAAATAAACAAACCTCAATAGTAAAACAACTCACAACTTTAATTACTAGCCATTATCAACAACCTAAAATCAATCCTCATTCATTACTCACCTTGGTGGATTTGTAGTTGAATTCCTTATCAAGAATACTCAAGCTATCATGGAAAGTGTCTCTCTCTCTCTCTCTTTCTCTCTTTCTCTAAAATGTCTGGTAGTGAGAGAAAGTGTTGAGGAAAGACTTTTAAGGGTTCTAAGGTGAGAGAGTGAAAGAGGAAAAAAAGTTCTATGAAAAGGTGCTCAAAAGCATGAAAATTGAAGCTAGAGAAAGAGAGTTATGGAAGCTTTAAGGGAGGCTTCCATGGAAGATGAAGAAACATGCGATGGGAGGAAGAAGAAAAAGAAGCTGCTGAAAAAATTAGGAATCTTTTAGAGAAATGAGATATTTATAGCCTAAGCTTATCTAAAATTCACTTAAATTACAAAAATGCCCTTAACAAGTTGGCTTTGTCTTCCTCCAATCCTTTATGCAATCTTTCTACTCTTTTGACATTGAGATAAAGTCCATAATAGTCTAGAAATACTCGGGTTCACGAAAACTTAAGAATTTCAACCTGAGATGAAAAATGACCATTTTGCCCCTACCTTGGAAATCATCATTATTTCTATTTCTTTCGTCATTTTATCTTTATTTTCATCATTCATTTATGTCTTAGGCCTACTTAGGCCTTAATAACACTAGAAAGCTACTTCCAGGAGCTCACCATGAGAAATGACAAAATTACCCCAGTTAGTGATATCGCATCTACTTCTAGCTACGAGTCTATAAAAATCAAGGTCTCACATTCTCCCCCACTAAAAGAAATTTGGTCCCTAAATTTAAATCAAACTATAAGACAGCGCACTTATATGCATTGAAGAGGTGTGAATACTTGTCTGTAACTCCTCTTCAGCCTCCCCCATTACTTCTTCACTAGTGTGGTTTCGCCATCATGTTTTCACTTAGGCTACATCCTTTGAGCGGAGCTTTTGACTTGTCTATCAAGAATAGCAACTGGTTGCTCCTCATATGTTGAATCATTATTAACAAAGTTAAGTTTCACCTTCTGAATTAATTCCTCCAATTACTCGCATTAGGGTACTATCATCATTTATTCTCCATCTGTGGCACTAGTGCTTCATGGAAGTCTAATTTAACTATGATATAACACTTCGTTAATCCTTACATCTTGATCATATTAATCCATTTGTATGGCTCAATCACAATCTAAATTTCAATTCCTTAAGATCCATTTTTTCTCTATTGCACCTGAATTCTCTTTTACTCACGTAGCTCAACTTCTAATGGTAACTCTCATCATCGCGTCATCTATACAACTCATTAAGCATGTCAAATTCAAAATTCAAATTACCATAAATAATTCTTCACTTTAATTAATCACATAATCATCTCCATAGAGATATATATATATATATATGTATGTATATACATATTTATGAATCATCATCCATCACTATATGTAGGAACCCTTGTCAATTACTTTGAAGTAATTTCCTTTATTCCTTCTAATCCATAACCAAGGTTCAATATCACATTCTCATAGCTCATGTTGCCCTTTTACTTTTCCATTTCATTCGCATAGGTCAAGCATAATCCATGAATATTAGGGTATAATCAACTCCAGATTACCCCTTCGAATGTTTAAATCACCATTTACTTCACATCCTACCATAAATTGGTTCTTATGTAATCCAAACAGATTCTTATTGTGCATATGCATAACATCATATAATTTACATGTTTGTACTCTTTTCTTGTCATTTTCAATCCTATGTATAAGCTCTATCATACCATGCATCCTTGCATCAAATTGTCATAAACATGTCACAATCACCAATTATCATTTTCATCAAATTACCATCCAATATCCGTGTATACTTTACTATTTTGTTGATCTTTCCAAAATTTATCTTTACTTGATCATCGCATTTATACAATGCCACAATTCTTAAAAGTCATCTTCACTTCTTAATTATCTTTCATACTTCCAACATATATGTTATATTCTTACGTCATCTCAATATTGCTTGGTCCAAATTCATATTCTTGTATCCTGACTATATATCATGGCTTATTACCAAAATCTTTACTTGTACATGCTTACTTGAAATACCAAATCATCATCTCTTTCCCAAGTCGATCTCTACGAATCCCATTGTGTACTGCTATTTCCTCACCAAGGGTAATATCGATTAACTAGAGCATATCGCCATTATTCACTAAGCATTTAAAGTAAAGTTCAATCCTTGCTTACCCTTATCAAGTACTCTACTTTGATAATTACTCAAAATAAAATAAAACATTCAAGGGAAACACTTTTTTACCATTGCATACTCTGCCTCTACAAGCGTATCAAGACCATAGCATTATCGAGTCTACATAATGGCAAGACAATCATTGTCTCAAACCAACATTTCCAAACATTTTTAGACTTGCAGCGTACCTTTGTATTACATGACATATCAATCACGAGCACCAACATCGTTATATAACTATAAGCTCCTTGAGCTTTAATGTGTTCAGATTGTGAGAACTCTTTCGAATTATTTCACCAAAGTATTCACAAAGTGGATACAAGCCCATAACTTATGGTTCAATATTTAAAGCAGTGAACACTGTCCCATCATTAAAGTTCTACCCTTATCTATCAATCATAACTTCCTTGCACATTTACTTATACATTGCTTGGTTGCTCATGAGCCTCTCATGGCCATACCATTTCGATCTTTTATGGCAAGTTAACTAATATAATCTCTTATACTTTTCAATACACTTCTAAAACACTTAAACACATCCTTTGGTGGAATTCAGTTGAGGACTTAAACAATCAAAAGCTTACCTTCAAAACCACTCATAACTTTAATAATCCAATGTATGCTCAATGACATTTCACCTCATCGGTTCCAATGGACATTATTTTCAAATCTCCCAAGGTGTCCTTGTCCTTAATTTGGACCACACAACTATCTTAGTATATTTGTATTGATTATTCTTAAGCTTCTTATGTTCATCATAGCAACATCCATATTTCTCCCATTATTTACCTTACTTTTCATTCACTCTTTCCTTAGCCTTTAACAAGGCTTAATCTCTTGTCTCATTTACTTACATGTCAATATATAAGGCAATAAAGAAACTTTCCAATTCATTCATATAAATACCTTTCCAAAACCTTAAAACTCCAATTAATGAAGCTTAACATCAAGTCCAAGGACCATAATTCAGCTTGTAAATTCAACTTCATGCCCTTTACATCTTATTCATGCAACCTAGACATGAGGTGCTCCTAGCACTGTAGCGCGGTGGCTGCTAGAGTTTACTTAATCAACGCTATTCGTCTACAGTTAAGGTTACTACATTGATCATCCTCGATCGTTGGGTTTTCCTTAAAGCTTACGTCACAATTTCCATAGCCATTTATATTCTTGTAGGTTTATCACATACAATAGGCTAAGCCAATATTTTCGAATTCATCTCATCCCTTAACACTTGTCACCAATCAATAAATCCCACCTTAGAACATCTTTCCATATTGTATAATGAATTCCCCATGTGTGTATAACACCACACACATAATTATTCACTGCTTTTAGTGTTCTACAATTCCTTAGTGTTCACAACTAGTTGTCTCTCTTATCTTATAACTCAAATAGTTTAACCACTTCAACTTAGTATCATCATGAATTTTGTCTATCTTAATCATTCTACTTATGCTCACATCATTACTTCAAAATTCTAGAATTTATTCTTCCCCCATTTTCATAAATATTTCTAATAGTGTATATTATGTCAATTTAGTACCTTATAATACCACCTATGCAACCCATCAAGCATATTGTGTTCAAATCTCAAATCGCTAAGAATAATTTTTTGTTGCCACCAATGACAAGAGTAACTCCACATATACATATACACATCCATTTAAAAGTCAACATCCATTACCATATGTAAGAACCCTTTTCTTACTTTCCTCAATTTTGACATGTCTACTTCACATTTCACCCTTTTGTGGTATGCCAAGATCATCTTTTAGGCATATTCCACTACTAACAATCGTATTTTACCATAACATTTTAATGCAACTTGATTAGACAATTGTTTCCAAATAAATCTTAAATACTTAAACTTCAAGTTGTACACCACTTAGTGTTAAGATCTTAACTTTACTCACTAATCCTTAACCAATTACATTTATAAAGTGAATGATTTACTTAACTGTTGCATTTCACCCTTGCGACTACAAAATCAAAATTTCTTAAACTTAGGATGTAGAAACTCCCTCTTAGAACTTATCCAAAAATTGATATTTCCTAAATCCTTTACCTCTGTGAAGATCACATTTGGAACTGATCATTTTTATCATAGATTGCAAACTGAACCCAATAGACTTTTAAATTGATCGTTAAAGCAATTCGTATATCAAACTAAAATATAGAACTCTATATGGCATTTAGACTAGATTCGACATCTCTCAGTCATTTAACTTCAAGCTATCAAATCCACAACTAGTCCTTTAAATCTTTGACCTCACGCACAGCATAACAAAGTTCACGCTTCTCTTAAGAGAAAATTTGTTTACCAACCTTTCACTTGATGATCACACATCAATTATAATAGTCGCTGAATTTCACCCTTAAGCTAATTCATGTACTTGTAACTATAAACCATAATAGTTCAAATAAACCATAATAGTTGGAGAACCACGCCAATGTGACCCCCCCAACCTGCGAGTTTCTCGCTACAGCGAAAATGAATCTCACTGCATCGAGAAATAGAGCAATTTGGTTAAAAGGGGTCTTGTTATATCAAAAATCATCTTCTTGTTGAAATGAAAAGCAATTTGGGAGCAATTAACAATGCCAACATACAATACAATCACAATTAGTTTCATAAACTTTCTATAACATATATATATATATATATATATATATGTATACATCATCATGCATACCATCCCGCCACACTCAGCTCCATGTAATATCATCATCATGTGTGCACTCCCTACTCGCACACTTCAACATCATCACACAACATTATTCATCAATGCACAACATATATTCATATATATACATACCGACATAATATAAGAGCACATGGATTCATCCTTTTACACATTTCACATTTTCACAATATCAAAACCTTTTATCAAGGGCTTGTTACCCGGTACACATTTTTAAAGAAAAGTTGGATAAAATCATTAAAATGTTTCATCCAAATACATTTACATTTCCCAAAGCAATTTTGAAATGCAAGTTCACTCACTAGTATTTGTTGAATCATTACTCGACTCCAACTTCAACTATTGCTCCAAATGAAAATGTGAGGTCTTGTTGGAACCTATAACACACCAACATCACAACCAACCCAATTTGCATAAATGCAATTCTAAAAGCTATTTCTTAAATCAAGCCCCACTAGCTATTCCTAACTAGCTTCCAATTACTATTTGATTGGCTATCTATTCTCTCTACTCGAGTAACACTAGAAATAAATAAACAAACCTCAACAATAAAATAACTCACAACTCCAATTACTAGCCATTATCAACAACCTAAAATCAATCGTCATTCATTACTCACCTTGGTGGATTTGTAGTTGAATTCCTTCTCAAGAATGCTCAAGCTATCATGGAAAGTCTCTCTCTCTTTCTCTCTTTCTAAAATGTCCAGCTAGTGAGAGAAAGTGTTGAGGAAAGACTTTTGAGGGTTTTAAGGGAGATTATGGAAAAGTGCTCAAAAGCATGAAAATTGAAGCTAGAGAGAGAGAGTTATGGAAGCTTTAAGGGAGGCTTCCATGGAAGATGAAGAAACGTGAGATGGGAGGAAGAAGAAGAAGAAGCTGCTAGAAAAATGAGGAAGCTGTTGGAGAAATGAGATATTTATAGCCTAAGCTTATCCAAACTTCGCTTCAATTACGAAAATACCCTTAACAATTTGGCTTTGTCTTCCTCCAATCTTTTATGTAATCTTTTTACTCTTTTGACACTAAGATAAAGTCCATAATTGTCTAGAAATACTCGGGTTCACAAAAACTTAAAAATTTTGACTCGAGATGAAAAATGACCATTTTGCCCCTACCTTAGAAATCTCTAATATTTTTATTTCCTTCGTCATTTTATCCTTATTTTCATCATTCATTTATATCGTAGGCCTACTTAGGCCTTAATAACATTAGAAAGCTACTTCTAGGAGCTCACCATGAGAAATGACAAAATTACCCCTAGTTAGTGATATCGCATCTACTTCTAGCTACGAGTCTATAAAAATCAAGGTCTCACATGGACACGTAGGGGCTCTTTCATTTTCTATAATGTCAAAAAGAATTTTCACTCTCAGATTGATTCTGGCCCTTGTACCTATTCCGTACTCATTAATTTTGGAATAATCTTGTAGCCATACTCCACCATAAGAAAGATCTTGTATTTCTACTGCACAGCCAAGCTCTCCATTCACTCTTTGTTTGAGTTGTAGAATGGTTTCATTATCAGATACGGACAGTATGCACTCTAGTGATGTCCTATTGATAAGCTGGGGAATAATCCGGATGCTTATTCGCTGTTAAATGTTACCAAAATTCATATTCAGCATTTTATATATGGTGGTATAGTTAAAAATTAGATAATGAACAAGAGCCGCTAATGAAATTGTACATGCAAGCATCAAAACACCACAACATATAAATATTTATAAACAGAAATATATATACATAACACTCAGTAATGTTACTTGATGTTTTTTCTTAACGTGGACTTAATGGATTATAGGTTTTTATCTTAACTTATAAGGATTTTCATACATGAATTCATCTTCGTAAACCTATAACTCAAAAAATTGAGGTATATAGTTTAAATGTAGTCTCTCTTAGCTTGATCATGTTTAAAGTGTTATAGATGTGTCACATAACCCAAAACTCAAATATAAAATCTTTAGTCAAATTCCTGTCACCTTTACCACTTGAGTTAAGCTCGAGTGATTCGAATTATATTTATCGTTTGAAATAGAATTTATACTTCATTTATGTAGATACACATGGGCATGCATATACAATTGCACAAAATTTTATTAATTTTTGAATCAGTTGAAAACAAAATTGGAAGAAAATGGAAAACATAATTTCCTGCCTTAATTAGGATGAGGAATTTCAGACAAGTACTCTTCAGAAACACAACCTACGGTATTAAAATTTCTCCCTTTAAAGGAACACTATTAAATTGGTTTAAAAGGGATGTATAAGCTTTACATTAGCCCGAGCAATGAAAACTTTTCCAAAAAAAAAAAACACTCAAGCAATGAAAAATAAGATTAAAACAATAGAAAAAGGGGAAACAATGGTGACAGTTTTGTCTTCTGAAACAGAAAAAGAAAACGGTATAGGATAGAGAAAGAAATCTTCCTCAAATACCCTTTCTCCAGGCCTTCCTCCAATTCCCTGTCGACTTCAAGTTCCCATCATGTGCCCAGAGTCTGCCGTATCAGCTGTGTTTCTTGGAATGAAGGTGCATAATTTATAAGAGGGAGGAAGGCTTCAAAATTTTCTCACTTGATTGGCTACATTAGAAAAATAAAATCATCTTTGTTTTCATGCATTAATTATAATTATAATGATATATGTTCCTTAACTAATTAAGAAAAAAGGAATAATCAAGGCTGTATATATAACAAAAAGTCAACAAGAACTAATTAACTAATTACGATAGGCACATTGCAATGATTAAAACTCCATATTCCATGATTTAGTTTATTGCTTGTCCCCTTCATGATTATCATCTTATATGTTTAATGAACATGTGAAAACTCTCAAAACTCTTTTGGAAAGTTCAAAAACTTCACGTCCGGGGTTATATACAGAAAAAGAATCCTTTCATTTAATTATAAATAAAAACCAACTAACATAATTGATCAAATAGATACATTGCAATTATATAAATAATGTCACAATTAATTGTAGCGTTTTTAACTCTACTGTTAGTATATAAGATAACAATATGCTTAAGTGAAATGAAATTGCTTAGGTATAATTTGATTGTCACTTTCTTTTTTTTTTTGTTTTTGTGCTTTGTTTTTGCTTTTGGAAACAGAAAAATAACATCTTTAAATAATATAAAAAAGTAATATTTCAAAGAAAGAATGCATGACTTATCTCTTATATTGGATAATGTTGATAAAATTGATGTTGCATTTTTATTTTAACCAATTATGTAGATAATTGATTAAAATAAAAAAAATCTAAATAAACCTTCAAGCACCATGAAAAGGAGTCTGCACATAACCAAAAACATGATCTGCAGCAGAAAGGTCACCATATGAACCCAAAATACAAAATGTACAACTTCCCAAAGTTATGTCTGAAAATTATGTTTTAGGCACAAAAAGACTCTCCTGATTACATGTCGCATTCTATAGGGCTGCTGGCATGCTGGATGAAGATTCGAAGTTAATCTTAAAAATTAATCAAGCTGCCCCTATACCAAGTAGAAAACAAACTTTTATAAGGATTGCCAAACAACTTGGAAACGTTCAAAAAAGACTAGAAAGTTAATCAAGTCAAGTACTCAACCATAACAAACTATTGGTTCACACACTAAAAACAAAGAGCATCTTTCTAATGTAATTTTTTATTGTTTATGTGCATGGCAACTAAAGAATCATGTGAGAGCAATGATAGGGACCGTCGCTCAAAACCCACTTCATGTCCACTTATAAAATTGAAACTCGCCAACAAGTTTCCTAACCATTTAAGGTTTCACACTTCTTTATTCATAATAATAATAATAATAATAATAATAATAACAATAACAATAATAATAATAATATATATATAAAAAAAAACAAAATCAAAAGACCATAACAGAGTAAGGAACAAGAATATTATGGGTTTTGAACGTGGCTCCGTGTTTATGCTACCATATTATTATTATTAAAGAAAATGAAGAGATGGAAGTCCGAAGAGTGACAACCCTCCACCATGGCAAGAAGAAGAGTAGAAGATATTAAAAAAAAAAAGCGCTATTATGAAACTAAAAACCAGAAAAATCTATATAACCTAAAATTTTTATATATAGAAAAGAAAATCAAAATGAGAGCCGCGCGGCTCTATGTAATGACCAATAAATAATAAAACTGACAAGAAAAAAAGTGGCAAAACTCAGTACAATACTTAATTGAATAAACTTATCTTTAACAACCAAATGGCTGGAGCTCAATCGTAAAAATAAATAAATAAATAAGGGGAACTGGACATTCACTAGTCATTAAAAGAAGGACAAATTAGAAAATTAGAAAAAATTATGAAAAATGGACATCTTCATAATTTGATTTTAAAAATAGCCATCAAAATAAAATTAACTGTTTTTAGCCATATTTAACCATGACTTGAGAAAAATACCCTTGAAATCATTTCAAATAAATTAAACTATCCATTACAATTTCTCCCCATTTCCGTCTTTGCTTTTGATTTCTGTCTCTCACCATCCACTCTCTCTAATTTTATCGATTTTTCTCTTCAAATTCAGTCTACTATGCTCCTGATTTTTCTCTCTCGTGCTTTCAGAACGTCGAGCAATGGTTTTGACGTGCTTGAGGTGGATGGGTATTTGAGGAATTTGATTTTTAGGTGTTTCAGATGAAACTAAAATACTAGAAATTATCACAGATGTTTGAAAAAGTTTTTAATTGAATCAATTCTTGCCCTAGAGACCAATAAACTCAAAAATTTGAAATTTATAAATGTAGGGTTTCGAAAGGAATTTTTTTCGATTTTTAGATGAAATAGGTGTTTTAAATAAGAAAAATTGTGTTTTGATTTATGAAAACATGTTAAAAACATTTTAATCTGGTGCCAAATCATTAAAAAAAAAACAAAAAGAAATGAGAAGAGCTGAAAGGATTTGAAGTTTTGGTTCGTAAGTAACAACAACATTTCAAGCATTAATGTGTAACGAAATTTTTTTAAACATAGCTTGTACCACTAATATTTTTTTAACATGACGTGTAACAACAACAATTTTTTCAACATGGCGTATAATATGTTTTTGTACATGACATGTAACAATAATAATTTTTTTTTTCAATATAGCACGTAACAACCTTTTTTAACCATGAAGTATAACATATTTTTGTGCATGATGTGTAACAGCAATATTTTTTTTAATCATGGTGTGTAACAATAACTCTTTTTTTAATTGGGGCAAAGGGAATTCGAACCTTGCTCTCTAAGTAGGAGATCATGCACCAATCAATGAGCTAAATACTTGGATGCTGTAACAATAACTTTTTTCAATATAACGTGTAACATCATATGCATGGCGTGTAACATCATATGCACTTGATATAAAGGGGTTTAATACATGACGTGTAACATCATGTGCATGGCGTGTACTATTATGTGCACTTAATATAAAGAGATTTTATTAAAGATAATTTTATTCAACTTGACTAAAAACAGTTAAAATTATAAATAAAACTATTTTTAAAAACATCTTATCTTTGAGGGTTATTTTTTAAAAAACCCCCAAAAAATTATCCATGATCCAGTGATGCAAACTTCTTATTTGCATAACAAAATAACACACCCTGCGCCCTCTATAAGCACACCATCTGGCAGATGTGAGGGAAACTAAGTCAAACAAGCAACAAAAGTGCGTAAACCAGAACAATATCTGAATTTTGAATTATTTGTAAACCCTTGGCTGTTATACTTAATATATTTATAAGGACCCAATGACTCACAATGAGTTCCAGCCTTATTCTATATATTTGTTGCTCATTGAGGTTATTTGATTGGCTCTCACTAATTCTGCTACAAGCATCATTAGCAATATAGGAAAGAGAAAATGGGATTGGAACGGAAAGGTTGGTGTCGATTTTTGTGAACAATATGCCGGAGAGGGTGGATGGAAGTTGGTTACAACGAATCTTTGAAGGATATGGAGATGTTAAGGGAGTATTCATGGCACAGAGGAGAAGTAGAACAAGAAGGAGATTTGAATTTATTAGGTTCTATCGGTTAGTAGAGGCAAGAGAGGCTGTGATGGCACTTAACGGAATATGGCTACTGAACAAGAGAATCAGGGGTTAATTTGGCAAGAGAGAGAGAGAGAGACGATGGATAGAGAGAATAAAGGACAAAGAAATGATGGTGATGAACACTGCGATGGGAGAGAGGAGAAACAATCCAGAAGCACAAAATACAAGGGGAGGCGGACGTATGTCGTGTGCTCAGATGGTGAATGGAAATAGAGTGAGTGTTGCTCAAACGGTATTCTTAGGACAGTTTAACCCCAAATAATGCAAGAGTTGAAGAGGAGTGCTAAAAGTTGAAAATCTCCATACCCTTTAGAGTATGAAAAGGAGTGGTAAATGTTAAAACAAAACTGTAAATAACTAAAAGCAAGTATTAAAAAAAATGGAGCTTTCACCATGAACAATTTGAATCTGAAACTAATTTGAATTTTAAGGAGACTTAAAGGGAGATTTTTGTGAAACTGTTAGAATAGCCTTCAAGATGAGGAGAAACAAAAAAAAAAAATCAAAGAACCAGAGCTCAATAAATCATTCAAAGAAAATTTCCATAATTACTGGATTTAATTTGAAAATCAATTTTTAAGGTTTTAAATTAAATCTTTGAAATAAAATGGGAAAAGATGCATGATTTATGATATAAGACAGAATCGTATCTCCTTTGTTTAACTCAAAAACATAATGAATCTCCATATACGCCAATTGCCAAATAATTGCATAGTTGAAATAGTAAATTTCTTGGATATATAACAAATGTTGCCATCTGTTTCACTTTTTACCATATTTCTTCGGACCATATTTGGTGAAGCTAATGTTGAAGATTAATCATGTGGCCAAACCACTTGGAAACGTTAAAAAAATAATAGAAAGTTAATGAAGTCAAGTGGTCAACCATAAAAACATTGGTTCACACACTAAAAACAAAGAGCATCTTGCTAATGTAAATATTTTTTTTAATTTTTTATGTGCATGGCAACTGCAGAATCGTGGAAAGATGACCCGTGTGAAGAGCAATGATAGGACGGTCGCGGAAAACCCACGTCATGTCCACTTATAAAATTGCAACATGTCAACTGATTATAACAACTATTTAAATAGGAAAATTATGTATTAATTAATGAGACAAATATTTGGGTGCTATTAACTATTTAATGTTGCATACTTCCTTATTCATAAACTCAAAAAAAATTTTAAAAATATATAAAAAGGAATATAATTAAAGGACCATAACAGAATAAGGAAAAAGAATATTACCGATTTTGAGCATGGCTCTTCGTTTACACTACCATATCATTATTTTATGGGCTTTGAACGTGGTTTTGTGTTTCTCTTTTCTTAGTTGCTACTTAGTTTTGAGTTAATGATAAATGACAGCCAGAACATGGTGAAAAGAGAAAGGAAAATTTTACTACAAGTGTTTTATGACGTAATTCAATTAGTTAAAGAGAGACAAAAGTATAAAGAAAATGAAGAGATGGAATTCCGAGTTGCAAGAACCATCCACCATGGCAAGAAGAATAGAAGATTGTTAAAAAAAACGTTATTAAGAAACCAGAAACCAGAAAAATCTATGTAACGTATAATCTTCATAAATAGAAAAGAAAATCATAAATAATAAACCCAATGTAATGACCAATAAATAATAATTTCAACAAAAATTAGGTGACAAAACTTAATACAATACTTAATTAAACAAATTCATCCTAAATAACCAAATAATTGAAGGTCAACCGCAAAAATAAATAAAATAAAATAAACTGGACATTTGCTCATTATTAAATGGGGTCAACTTAGAAAATTATCCATTATTTGCTGATGCAAACCAGAACAATGTCTAAATTTTGAATTATTTCTAAACTCTTGGCTGTTATGCTTGTTTGATTTATAAGGACTCAATGACTCACAGTGAGGTCCAGCCTTACTGTGTATATTTATTGGTCATTGAGGTTATTTGATTGGCTCTCTCTAATTCTGCTATAAGCATCATTAGCAATATAGAAAAGAAAACATGAGGAAAGAAAGTGAAAGCTAGCGTCAATTTCTGTGAACAATATACCGGAAAGGGTGGATGGAAGTTTGTTACTGCGAATCTTTGAGAGATATTGAGATGTTAAGTATTCATCGCAAAGAGGAGAAGTAGAATAAGAAGGAAATTTGACTTTATTAGGTTCTACCGGTTAGTGGAGACGAGAGGGGCAATGATGGCACTTAACAGAATATGGCTACTCAACAACAAAATCGGGGTTAATTGGGCAAGATATGGAGAGAGAGACACATTGTCATGAGCTAACCTTGTACTAGACTATGATAGGGTAGAGTTGTCTATGAGATTGAGTCTTTTATACCTGTAAGGGAAATGTCTCTCTTTCAAACAATGTAATGTCTCGTGGTAACACTTTCACAAATACTTGTTAAGTCTTTAAGGGGAAAGACCTTTTAGGAAAGGAATATCCTCATTTCAAGCATTGTAATGGCCACTGGTAGAATATTTGTAAAATCTCGTAAACTCTTTATAAGGGGTAAGCAGTCGGCGGATTATTAGGCTGCCTCATAGGTAAAGGTATGTTTGTAGCGATCCATCTAGGGCTGCTCCTATGGCTCAATGATGGCGTGCCTTGGTCCCTTTGTAATTAATTTCATATTAATGAAACATTTTTCCTTATAATGACTAAATGGTTACATATATGGCATTCGGTATGCCTTTTAATTTTGATGCGGGTTCTTTTAGTTTGATTTGTTATTATTATTATTATTATTGTTGGAACATATATAATAGAGTATTGGCTGACTTGCATAGAAGCGTACACTCAAGTGCTGCACGAATTATCGCACACTTAGACGAATGAGTGTAGTCTGTGACAGTTGGTGTTAGAGCACGAGTGAGATGTGCTGATCTAAAGTGTGAAAATGATGACTACGCAGGGTGCACCAGAGGACCATTGAGGATTAATGAGCTAAAGGCCACAGTGGCTGCAGTAAAAGCTCAGATGGTTTTGCGCCAACAAATAGATGAAATTGAGACAATCTAGTGGGTACTGTCTAAGATGATTAATACCTTGAGTGATGAGACCAGGGATGCATTGAGCACTCTCCAAGGTGAGATTGGAGAACTGAAAGCTCTGGTAATCCTTTTATTTATTGCTGCAGGTAACGCTAATGGGAGTTTCGAAAATCGACGAAAAATGACCAAAGTGCTGGAACCCAAGCGATACAAAGGGGCCCGAGATGCTAAGGAGTTAGAGAACTTTTTTGATATGGAACAATATTTTTGAGTTGTGCGCACAGAGTCGGAAGAGGACAAAGTCACAATGACTTCAATGTATCTTGCTGGGGATACAAAGTTGTGGTGGCACTCTAAATTTATTGATAGTGAGTGTCATATCAACACATGGGCCGATTTAAAGCAAGAATTAAAGAACTAGCTCTTCCATGAGAATGTTGAGTATATGGCATGACGGAAGCTGAGAGAGTTGTCTCAAATGGGATTAGTGCTAGAATTCATAAGGAACTTCTCTACTTTAATGCTAGATAGACTATTTTATTTCCTTGAAGGTCTTAAACCATAAGTAAGGATGGAGTTGCAGTGACAAAGGGTACAGGATGTGACTACGGCAATGGCAGCTGCTGAACGCCTTACTGATTATAGTGAAAACTCCAACATTAGAAAAAACCCTCCATCCAGGACTGGTAGCTCTAACTTAAACGGTGGGGCAAAATTCCCGAAAATAAGCAGACCCTCAAGTGGGGGAGATGATAGAAGACCACCTGTTAGGGATTCACCCTAGCCGAGAACTAACAAGCCATGGAATTCCAAGCCACGACCATCGATATCTTGCTTTTTATGCAAAGAACCTCATCGAGTAGCTGATTGTCCTTATCGAGCAGCTTTTAGTGTGATATGTACTGCCAATGTTGAGACACCCCCACTTCACACCATAGTCAAAGAAGCCGAGGAAGAGCCAACACGAATGGGTTTTATTCGTTTCCTCAGCACCTTGTAAACACAGTTAGAAAATATGGAGAAAGAGCCCCAACGAGGTCTAATGTATGTAAAGGTGTTGTTGAGTGAGAAAAAATGCCAAAGTCATGCTCGACATTGGGGCCTCTAACACTTTCATCACACTAAGAGAGACAAAGAGGTGCAATCTAAAAGTTGAGAAGGATTTTGGATAGATGAAGGTAGTTAACTCACTAGCCTCAACTATAATGGGAAACGTTAAAGACATAAAGATTAAGATTGGCTTTTGGAAAGAGAAGATAAACTTAACTGTAGCCATTATAGATGATTTTTATTTTGTCTTAGGCTTGGATTTTATGATGAAAGCAAAAGCCATTCCTTTCCCTGTTGCAAGTTGTTTGATGTATTTTGGAGAACGACCATGTGTGGTATCGGCTACCATCCAACCTATGAGCGAGAAAAGATGATTTTAGCTATGCAGTTTAAAAGGGGATCAAGAAAGGGGAGTCCTCTTATGTGGCCATGCCCATTTACAAAGGTGAAGATAACAGAAACCCAATACCCGATGAGGTGAAAATGGTTTTGGAAGAATTTCAAGATATGTTGCCAAAACAACTACCAAGAGTTCTATCGCCTCGATGAGCTATCGATCATGAGATAGAATTACTTCCAAGAGTCAAGTTGCTTGCAAAAAGGCCACACATGATGGTTCCCCTAGAGTTGGTAGAGCTAAGGAAATAATTAGACGAGCTGATTCAAGCTGGATTTATCCAGCCATCAAAAACACCTTTTAGCACCTAATACTTTTTCAGAAGAAGCAAGATAGGACTTTACGATTATGTGTGGATTACTGAGCTTTGAATAAAGTCATAGTTAAGAATAAATATCCTATCCCTCTTAGAGTAGATCTTTTTGACCAGCTCAGTGGTGTAAAGTACTTCTGCAAACTAGATTTGAGATTGGGTTACCTCAAGTGAGTGTGGCCAAGGACGATGAGCTGAAAACCACCTATGTAACGTGGTATGGTGCATTTGAAATTCTTGTTATGCCTTTTGGACTAACCAATGCTCCTGCTACCTTTTGCATACTAATGAACCAGGTGTTTCATGATTATCTAGACAAGTTCGTGGGGATCTACTTAGATGATATTGTGGTGTACAACTCAACCTTAAAAGAACATCAAGGACACTTGCAGTAGGTCTACCAAGGCCATGGCCTCAACCAATTAGTTAGCAAAAATCATAATTGCACTAAGACTGCTACAGTGCTTCAATTCATCAAGATTTTTGATCATCTTCTCGGATGAAAGAGGAAAAGTGGTAAACATGAAAGTTGTAGATGATTTGCTTAGCTTTCCAATGGTCAAGAATCATCTCATTTGGAGCTTTGTATACAAAGTTATGGTTGAAATACCAAAACATGTGTAGTGAAAGTCTACACCTTGAAATTGCTTTCCTTTTTTCATTAAAAGTCTTCCTTTATTAAACATCTCCAAAAGCACAAATAAATCAATAAAAACCTATCTTAATCATATTAACACCAAATTAAATATAAAACTAACTAAGATTAGATTGACTCTCCTAAATTAATTAATTTAAAATAATTTAAATAAAACCTACTAATTTATATGTATTACTACAAGAACTAAGTTAAATTACTATCAAAATTAAGCCCAAATAACTCTATATAATAGAGTTATCACCCCCATGAGCTTAAATGTTTGCATGATCTAAAGACTTTATATGCATCCCACTTGAGCTTATAGGTTACCAATTGAATGCTCATTTCTTAAATCTTGACAATTGGTATTCATTGATGCTTCGATGCTTACCTTAAACATATTCATGAGTTAAATGTTAACTTTTCATCATTCCATAACATCTGGTATCACTCATGAATTATGAAAATTATTGAGAAATAACATATATTTTGAACTTCGAATGCTTGCTTTTTTTAATTGATATGTTTAAATATTCTTGGAAGAATGAATTCATGCTTGCATTTCGTGGATTAAATTGGAATCATGATTAGTGAAGATAGCCAAATTTGTTATTGGAATCATGCTTGTGTTTATTTGATCATGATATTCGTTTATATGATTGCAATATGTGCTAAATGTTTTGGCAATGATTCATTAATAATGATATCTCTCTTGATGTGAATACCCTCCTTGAATTGATAGTTTTAGGCATTATTTGGAGAATATTTTTTGAAATGCTTACTTCAAAATTATCTAGAAGAATGCTCGCTAAAAGTGCGTAATGTTAATATTCTCTTGATATTTAATGATATGCTTTTATTGATTAAAGTCTCCTTGAGTTGCGATTCTTATATAAATTGGAGAATTCTTATGAAATGATTAATATTGCTTGATTGATAATGCTTGGTGATGCTTAGCGATTATGCTTGATAAAGATTAGAGAAGCTTATTGATGCTTCATAATGATTAGGAATGATACTTTATAACTAGTGATACCTTGGATATGCTTAGGAACTACTTTGCAAATATCTTGAAAAATATGAGTATCTGATACATATGTTGAAAATCCTTTCAAATGCTCAAACTCTTTTAATTCCATGAATACTTGAGAATTAGGGATACATATTGCATATCTATTTGGATTCTCATTTATTCTAGGCTCATGATTTTTTTCATAACATTTGATCTATTAAGAATTTCTAACAATTTCTGTTAAGCTTATGAATTCTTGAGAGGGAGTTATTCATTGCCATGACTCATTGGTATCATAAGTATTGAGGTCTTGACCAACAATGTCAACCCTTACTCTATTATATACTTGTCATGTCATTAATGTACTTGATAGCATATCTATATACTGGGATGCCTCGGAGAATCGTTAAAAGTCGATATCGTACTTAGTGGTACAATTAAGTCGATTAAAATCTTGAACTAGTTTGAATAGAGATTTTAGGATGTTTTTGAAAGTTATTGAACCTTAGAATGTTTTAATATGGTGATTCAGAGTTCGAGAATTAATTTGGAGTCAAATTAGGAATTTTCCTAACGTAGGGGCAAAATTGGAATGTTGGATGAGATTTTTGACCAAGTTTGACTATTTTGAGCATAATTTGAATTTGAGAAGTGAAAAATTTCAATTCCTACATTTTTCGAACATGAGGGCAAAACGGTCATTTCACATGTCCATGAGGACGTAATTGAAATTTTTAGAATTTTACACCACCATAACACTTGTCAAGCCCATGAATTTCACCTATTATTATTTTATACTTTGGATAATTAAGAGATTACATGTGGTGGTGAGAAAATACGTAATTGTTAAGTTTTAACCATGGACCAATCACATGGTGACACATGTCAAGTTGTAATATTTTTATAATTTCCTTTATAAACTCAACATAAACTGTCACGACCCGGAACCTCTCTCGGGCCCATGACAACCGCCGCGACGTCCCGATTGACACTCATTATCCGGAATGCCAATCGGAACCCCGCAAGGCTAACGAAATTAGTTTCTTGCCTTTCTTGTGAGCAATCGTTGTTAAATATCGAGTTTTAAGAAAATATAAACTATTTTAGATTGAAAACAATCAAAATAAAATTTTTGCCACATAGTGGTATTTTGGTCATTTTTACCAAAAATTTTGAAACCTGATAAAAATACAACGTATGGTAGAAAAATATCCACTGCCGATTAAAAATAAATTTTTGTAATCTAAATCATTCATTTAGAGTGAAAAGTTGACTAATTAAACTAAATAAAAATATTTGATAATATATTTCATTTTCTTCTAAAACAATTTTTATAGAACTATACATAAATAATTTTTGTAGCGTGAGAATAAAATAAATTCACGCATACAATAATTTACAAAGTTATAATGTAGGATAATAATTACAACGACAAGTGGCCCATGAATACACCAAGTACTGGTGATAGTAACCTACTGTCTGTGAGGTAGAGAGGTCAACTGGAATCCTCGACAAAATAGGATATCTACAAGCTACCACAAACCTAAAATGTTTGGAAAGGAGGTGGGTGAGATTTTGCAATCCCAATGAGTAAACAGACATTATCATAAATATCTAAAGGCGAGTAATCTCGAGGCAAGTTTAAACAACTATTTACAAACCATTTCATAAGGTTTTCAATTTATTCCTTAAACCATAAAATATTTGTAATTTACCAAAATAGTTGTTAAGGCTTATGACTTTTATTAAAACAAGGCTCAAGCCAAAACTAATCCTCGGGGATACCTTGGCCGAGGCATCTAACTGAGTCCGCCAAGGTAGTTATGATATTTACATATGAAACACATTTTTATTTTTAAAACAAGTTGTTCCTTGGCGTTGGCTGAGTTACACATTCACGTGGGGGTTCGACGTGAAGTGAGCTCTAATACTACCCCGGGAGTTACCCTCCTCGCCTCTACAATCGGGGTAACTATATAACCGGGTTTACCATACCCCTCTAATAGGCAGTCCACGGAAACCCGTCACTACAGTGACTAACCCACCAATTTTAATAAAATTTTGACAGTATAACGTGACTTTTATTTATTTATCCAGCTTGCATAGTAAAAACAGCTTACATAAATTTCCCAATGAACTTACAAAATATAGCCACATATACTATTATCTCATAAGCCATTCATAGGAAAATATATAATTTTCAAGACAGTTAACAGCCTCCAATTACTCAATTTCATAATTAACACAATATATTTTTATTTGTCACATTTATTTCTAAAACATCAAAAATCTCGTTTTAATCTCATTTTCGTTTCAAAAAATACATAAAGAGCATTTTTAAAATAAACTCTAGATAATTCACAATAATAATAGGTTTACTCACCGTTTGTACAAACTAAAAGCTTTTTAGGTGCCCCGATAACTACTCGTCGGGTACGATTTCCTTGCCTTTACCGGAAGGCTCTCCTCCTAGACACATTGCAAAAATTTACTCAATTCATCACATTAATGCTAAATTACTATATATTTGACTTAAATCCTATACTAATGCGTGGTATAAAATGCAATAGCCAAAAATGGCTTAAACGCGGTATTAACCTATTTTTGGCACTTTACCCGATAAATTGCTAACGCGCTCCATTTTAGCTCTAAATTGTCCCATTCTCTCTCCAACCTTTCTAACCATTAATTATCAGCCAATATTTCTCTAAAATCACCAAAATCAGCTCACTCTCTTCCTTGGAAAATTCGGCCAAAAATGGGACATTAACTCGGTAAATTTTCTACTTTGTTTTTCTATCACATTTAACCATTTTTCATCATTTTCTCTTCATTTCTCTTAGAATGAAAATCAGATCATCATCATTGTACCTCATTACAGATTCGGCCAAGGGTGGGTATTGTGAAATTTTAATGCTTTCCTGCCCAATTTAATTTCTAAACACATTTAACTAACTAAAACTACCAATTTAACTAAAAATCAAAACCTAAAAATTCCAAAATCTCTCCCCTAGAATTTCGTCCAGCCTTGATGTCACTTTTAGATCTCTCTCCTCAAGCATGCTAAATGGAAACAAAGGCATAGAAAAGGTAGAAATCAAGCTAAAGTTGAAAAATCTTACCGTTAGACGCGTAAACAGGCGAAAAACGCGAATTCCCCTTTGAATTTTCTTGTTTCTCTTTGGTTTTTCTTTTTTTCCTTCCTGTCCTCTCTATTTTCTCTCTTGTTCTCCCTTATGGCCGGCCATCACTTAAAATGGGGTTTAAATGGGCTGACTTTTTATTAAAATAATATTAAATAATTAAAAAGTGCCATGTGTCACTTTCTCATTGGCCCATTTTTTAAATTTCATCCATTTGTTTCCAAATTTTCACCATACACTTGTCCCACATATGCATAGCTTAGATAAAATTCTCAGACTTATCCAAAGTCTTGGTGGAGTAATTTTTGAAATTTACACTTTTGCCCCCGTAAAAGTAAAAAATTACATTTTTGCCCAAAAAACTGAAAAATTGCCCATAGACATATTTTTCATCCCTTATACTCATACGATTCTCCAATTTGTCAAATTTGATCTAAATTCTCTCAAAATCTCAAATTTTGTCAATAGGTGGTAAAATTACGATTTTGCCCCTACACTCCATAAATTACCAGAATTAAATTTTTTCACTTCCTATCATTAAATTATACTCTAGATAGTTAATCTTGGTAAAAAATTTCACTCTATGATCAAATTATTATCTTAGGTGGCAAAATGATGATTTTTGCCCTTAAACATCAAAATTTTCAATTTTACCCTCAATGAACCCTCGAACTCTGAACAATCATTTTCAGTCATTCCTGGACTATAAAATATTAAATTTCATCCTACAATTCCTATTTGAACTAGTTCGAGGTTAAATCAACTCAAGTGTACCGTTAGGTACGATACCGGGTTTCGTCTATTCTTAGGTGCTTTCCTAGCATAATAACATGCTACTCAGTGCATGTGTGTCATGACATGTGTTTATAGGGTCGGGTTTTACATAAACTCTCCCATTTCACTCTTCATGGCTGGCCAAAGCAAAGAACAAAGAGAAAAGAATATAAACAAACCCTAGAGAGGAAAATTCAAGAGAAATTTTTTGAATTTCAAGGAACAAAGCAATCAAAGATAAGATTTTTCAATTTTAGCTTAAAATCTACCTTTCCCATGCTTTCTTTTTCATTTTTTATGGATGAAACACAAGTTTCTATGAGGGAATACTTGTTGGCCGAACATAGGGAGAGAGGTTTTGATTATGGATTTTGCTAGATTTCATGATATCTTAGTGTTTTTAGTTGTTTGATGATGTTTGGCATGAAAACCAAGCAAGAAAATCACATGCCTTTCAACAATCCTCTTTGGCCAAATTTTATAGATGACATTTTGATGATGGATTTTGTTGTATTTCATGCTATTTAGCTCGTAATTGATGATTTATGGTATCGAATATCGAAAATGGATATCGAAAAGTATAGTTCCTTTAGTAAACGACTTGAACAATAATGAGAAAATCATAGTAAATGGACTTGGATTTGATTCCTAATGATGTAGATGGATTTATTGGACTATGTTAACACTGATTAGCATGTTAGTTCAGAATCGAAATGAATTTCGATTACAATGAATTAAGTCACAATCAAGCTCATTGAGGTATTTTGGTATATTTGAAATATTGGAAGTGTAATGAATATATTTGAAGTTGAATCGGATGTTTTGGTTAATTCAACAGTGCATAGTTCGAGTTAGGTCGATTACAAATTCAGTCCGATCATAATTGAACCCACGTAGAACACCATCTTTAAGTTATTATTCGAACAATTCTCATTAAATTTCATGCATTCATATAGAGCCTGAAATAGTTTTATAACAGTTTGGCACAAATATATTGAATTACGTGCCGTGTATTATGTATAGGTGGTGAGCCCTTTGATAAGGGTAAAGATATTGTACCTGAGGACCAAGAATAAGAGTATTCCAAACTCCCGTTATTGTGAGTAACAAACGATCATCTTAACTATCTAAAGTTGTTTCTACTCGTTTTTATGTTTTAAAGAATAATGAACTTAAACCGTAGATTTTTATGTTTTATAAGTTAAGTGTTGGTTAAATGAATGAGATTTATAAATTATTTTGCAATTCAATGACAATTTTGGAAATTGAGTAGGTGGAGACTATATACTTGTGTTATCTATATATATTTATGGTTTGAATTGATGGCTTATGACAAAGTGATGGCATGAATGGCTGGATTTGTGGTTTGTGGATTATATGAACTATTTTGTTTTTCCTTGACAGGCTGGGTAATATCATATTAGCCATGTCATGCTGTCGAAATATTTTTATTGATTTGGTGGGTTATTTGATTAACTTACTGCAGTGGGTGGGTTTCCGTGGACCAGCCTATTAGAGGGGTACGGTAAACCCCGTTATATTTTATCTTAGTATGAGAGGCGCAGAGGGTATCTCCTAAGGTAAGTTTAGAGTTCACTTGAAGCCGAACCACCACGTGAGGATGAAACTCAACTAACGCCAAGGAATGGCTATATTTTAAAAGTGAAAACAAGTTTTATGGGTATATGTCATTTTAACATCCTTGGCAGACTCGGTTGGATGCCCGGGCCAAGGTGTCACTGAGTACAAGTTTTGGAACAATCCAAGTTTTTAAGAAAATCATAAGCCTTGTTGATTATTTCAATGAAATGTAATTGTTTTATATGAATTGAAATGAGTTTTAAATGTTATGAATCATATTATGATGGGATGATTTAACTGTCTCCATTTTCTCGGCTTTAGATGTTGTAGATAAACTTTGCTTACTCATTGGGTTTATAAAAACTCACCTCTTCTTTTTACCCATTTCAGGCTTAGGATAGTCTGTAGACAGCCGATTCTATTGAGGATTGCTTTTGAATTTACAACCTTAAAAATCGAAGGTCTGCAGTCTTGTATATTTTCGATTATATTGGGGCCCACATGTCATTGTAGAATATTTTTGTATACCTGGTTTAGTGTGCTATTATATATATGAATTTAGTTTACTTTTACGCTACAAAAATTGTTTATGCAAGATTCTATAAATATTATTTTATAAGAAAATGAAATATTTTATTTAATATTTTTATTTAGTTTGATTAGCCATAATTTCATTTAAAACGGATGATTTAGATTAGTAAAATTATTTTTAGATAAGAAATGTATATTTTTCGATCATATGCTGTATTTTCATCTGGTTTCAAAATTTTCAGGTAAAAATTACCAAAATACCCTTGTGTGGTAAAAATTACTTTTTGTTTGTTTTTGATTTAAAAATAGTTTATATTTCCTTAAAACATGATATTTAGTAACTGTTGCTCACATGGGAGACATAAAATTGATGCAAGAGCCTTGCGAGGTTTCGGTTGACATTCCAAGTAATGAATGTCTATCGAGGCGGTTGTCACAGGCTTGAAGGGAGTACGGAGTCATGACAATTCGATTGGTATAAGAGCTTTTTATTTTAAAGTTATTTTAAAAAATTACAGTGTCAATGTGGGCCCAAGTTAGATTAAATTGAGTTGAGTGCATACAATTGCATATAGAACCTAAAGTTGTCTAAATTTATTCTATCTCTTCTTATAGATCATTATGCCTCCTCGACGTGGACGCCCACCTCTCTTTAGATCAGTCGGGAGGGAAAGAGGCAATTCTCAACATCGTCAGCTAGATCCTGTAGAGGGGGAATCGGTTGCATCTACTTTTCGGGCAACACCTACTGTTGAACAGACTGAGACTCCTCCACATCCTCCACCACCTACCGATATTCCTGGTATTCTTGCCATGCCTCCTAAGGCAGTTCAGGCATTGGTAGCTTTTCTCACTGCTATTACTTGCCAGGCTCAAGCTGGTCAAGCTCTTCTTACTATTCCTCTAGCCTCTCCTTCAATGCCATCACCACCCCCACCTCTTGTTCCACCACAGGTACCTAATATTCCCATTTCTAAGAAACTTAAAGAGGCTAGGCAACTCGATTGCATTTTTTTTACGAGTGATCTGGACGTAACCGCAACTAAAAACTAGATTATTTAAGTATCGGAGACGCTTACTGATATGAAACTAGAAGATGATATGAAACTGATGGTGGCCACTAGACTACTTGAGAAGAGGGCCCATATTTGGTGAAACTCAGTGAAATCTCATTCTACTACTCATTTGACTTGGTCGGATTTTCTTTGAGAGTTCGACGGCCAGTATTATACTTATTTTCATCAAAAAGAAAAAAAGAGGGAATTCTTGAGTTTGAAACAGGGGAGTTTGACAATAGAGGAGTATGAGGCTCGTTTGAACTAGCTAATGTCTTATGTGCCTGATCTGGTGAAGACTGAGCAGGATCGGGCTAACTACTTTGAGGAAGGGCTTCGGAATGAAATCAAAGATCATATGACAACAATGGGTAAAGAGCCGTATAAAGAGGTTGTACAGATGGCTCTACGGGCTGAGAAGCTTGCGATTGAGAATAGGAGGATTTAGGCCGAGTTTGCTAAAAGAAAGAATCCAAATACATTTTTCAGCCATTTCTCGAAAAAGGGCAAAGATTCATCTGCTTAAGGGAGCACTACCACTGCTTCAGTAGCATCTACTTGACCCCCATCTCAACAGTCGAAACAAAAGTCTTCTAGTTTCAGTAGATCAGCGACGAGTGCTCCTAGAAAGAGTTTTGGGAGTTTTGACAAATGCTAAAATTATGGGAGATTTCATACCAGGCCGTGTAAGGAGCCCGTACTGTGTTTTCAGTGTTGTCAGCAAGGTCACATGAGGAGTATTTGTTCGCAGTTAGGACAAGCTACTATAGTTGTTTCATCTCCTCAGGTTCGCACTGATATTAAGAGAAGAGATTCTTCTAGGTCATAGCCGAGATAGGGTGTAGCGATCTGGTTCGGTGTGGGGAGTAATACCCCGACGCATCCACCCTCTAGACCATAGACTCATACCCCGATGAGAGTTTTTATTGTGATAGAGAAAGAGGCACGAGTTCGACCCAATGCAGTGATAGGTACTATGTTTGCATTTGACAGAGATGCTTATGTCTTAATCGATTCTAGTTCGGATAGATCTTATGTGAGCACGACATTTACATCCTTTTTTGATAGAAACCTATCACCTTTAGAGGAGGAAATAATAGTTCATACCCTTTTAGGAGAACAGTTGATTAGAAACACCTGTTATAGAGATTGTGGGATAAGAGTTGGTGAGGAAGAATTCAAAGCTGACTTAATTCCTTTAAAGATTCGGGATTTTGATTTGATATTAGGTATGGACTGGTTGACTACACATCGGGCAAAAATGGATTGTTTCATAAAGGAAGTTGTACTTCAAATTTATGAGGAAGTAGAGGTTGTATTTGCAAGGGAACGTCGAGTATTACCATCTTGTGTAATCTCGGCTATCAAAGCTTTGAAACTAGTGCGGAAAGGGTATCCTGCTTATTTGGCACATGTGATTGACACATCAAAAAGGGAACCTAAGTTAGAGGATGTCCCAATAGTAAATGAGTTCTCTTATGTGTTTCCAAATGAGTTACCGAGACTACCTCCTGATTGAGAGTTTGAGTTCACTATTGATTTATTTTCGGGTAACGCACCTATTTTCATTTCTCCGTATCGGATGGCTCGACAGAGTTAAAGGAGTTGAAAGTCCAGCTGTAAGAATTAGTAGATAAGGGTTTTATTCACCTTAGTACTTCTCCTTGGGGTATGCCGGTCTTGTTTGTAAAGAAGAAGGATGGCATTCTTTGGTTATGTGTTGACTACCATCAATTGAACCGAGTGACCATCAAGAATAAATACCCTTTACCATGAATTGATGATCTTTTTGATCAACTACAGGGTGCTACGGTGTTTTCTCATATTGATCTAAGGTCTAGGTATCATCAGTTGAAGATCAAGGAGCAGGATGTACCCAAGACTGCCTTCAGGACTCGTTATGGGCATTATGAGTTTTGGTTATGCTTATTGGTCTGACAAATGCGCTCACAGCTTTTATGGACCTCATGAACAGGGTGTTCCACCCGTACTTGGATAAGTTTGTGATAGTATTCATAAATGACATTCTGGTGTATTCAAAGGATGATAATGAACATGCTACACATTTATACATTGTGCTGCAAACCTTGCGCGAGAGACAACTTTATACCAAGTTTTCTAAATGTGAGTTCTGGTTGAAGGAAGTGGTTTTCTTGGGACATGTTGTGTCTATAGCTGGAATTTATGTCGATCCTAAAAAGATTGAGGCAATTTTACAGTGGGAGCAATCGAAAAAAGTGATCAAGATTCGAAGTTTTCTCAGTTTAGTCGGTTATTATAGGAGGTTCGTTCAGGGGTTCTCATTGATAGCTGCTCCTCTGACTCGTCTAACTCGTACAAGAATCAAGTTTGAGTGGGATGATGTTTGCGAGAGTCAGTTTCAAGAGCTAAAGAACCGGTTGACCTCCGCTCTCGTTTTGACACTTCTTGTTAGTGGGAAAAATTTTGTGGTATACAGTGATGCCTCTAAATTAGGATTAGGGTGCGTGGTAATGCAAGATGAGAAAGTAGTAGCTTATGCTTCTCGACAACTAAAAAAGCATGAGATGAATTACCCCACCCATGATTTAAAGTTGGCAGTAGTAGTCTTTGCATTTAAAATCTAGAGGCATTACTTATACGGTGAGCGTTATCGGAATTTTACTAACCACAAAAGTTTGAAATACTTGCTCACCTAGAAAGAACTCAACTTGAGATAGAGACGATGGTCAAAGTTGATTAAGGATTACGACTTAGTAATTGATTATCATCCGGGGAAGGCAAATGTTGTAGCAGATGCCTTGAGTCATAAATCCTTATCTTCATTAGCATCACTTCGGAATTCTTATTTTCCGATACTACTTGAGATGAAATCTCTAGGGATCCAGTTGAGTAATGGTGAGGATGGAACCCTACTTGCTAGCTTTGTTGTGAGACCCTCATTGTTGAACCAAATCAAGGAGTTGCAGAAGTCTGATGATGAGTTAAAATGGGAAGTTCAAAAGTTACGAGATGGAGAAACTAATGAGTTCAGACTTGGTGATGATGGTATCTTAATGCTTGGGAACCGAGTTTGTGTCCCTAAATATGATCAGCTGAGATGGGCTATTTTGGAGGAAGCTCATTCTTCCGCCTATGTTTTACATCTCGGAAGCACCAAAATGTACAAGACTATCAAGGAAAGTTACTAGTGGCTGAATATGAAATGAGGTATAGTAGAGTTTGTAGCGAAATGTCTCACATGCCAACAAATTAAGGTAGAACATCAGAAACCATCGGGTACTCTTCAGCCTCTACCTATCCCTGAATGGAAGTGGGAGCACGTGACTATGGACTTTGTACTGGTATTACCGCGGACACAAAGTGGGAAGGATGCTATTTGGGTGATTGTGGATAGATTGACTAAGTCCGTCCATTTCTTAGCTATCCATAGCACGTATTCCATTGAGAAACTGGCTAAACTTTATATAAATGAGATAGTGAGATTGCATGGAATCCTAGTTTCTATAGTGTTAGATCGAGACCTCCGATTCACTTCTCAATTTTTGCCGAAATTCCAAGATGCTCCCAAAACTAATTTGGGGTTTAACACTACCAATCATTCACAGACAGATGGTCAATCTAAAAGGACCATTCAGACTTTGGAAGATATGCTACGAGCTTGTGTCATTGATTTTATGGGGAGTTGGGATAGACACTTGCCTTTGTTGGAGTTCGCATATAATAACAGTTTTCAATCTAGTATTGGGATGGCATCATACGAGGCTCTATATGGGAGAAAGTGTCGAACTCCACTCTACTGGGATGAAGTGGGTGAGAGGAAATTGTTTAATATAGAACTGATTGATCTGACTAATGACAAGATCAAGGTTATCCGAGAGTGATTAAAGACAGGTAGAAAAGTTACTTGGATAGACCGAGAAAAGATTTGGAATTTGAAGTTGGTGATAAAGTTTTTCTTAAGGTCTCTCCTTGGAAAGGTAATGATTTGAATACTTTGAGTTATTAAGTCTTATTTGATTATATTATTGTGGTAAATTGTGGTATCTTGTTGGATAATGAAAGGTGTGATCCGGTTCGTAAAGCGAAGAAAGCTCAATCCGAGATACATTAGACCCTTTCGTATTATTGAAAAGATTGGGCCAGTGGCATATAGACTAGAATTACCCTTGGAGTTGGATCAAATTCACAATGTCTTCCACGTCTTGATGCTGAAGAAGTATGTACCTAATCCCTCCCATATCCTCTTGACACCTCCGATTGAGTTGTAAGAAGATTTGAAGTTTGAGGTGCAACCTATACGTATTTTAGACTGAAAGGATTGAATGCTGAGGAATAAGAACATTCCAATGGTTAAGGTGTTGTGGAAAAATGCTCGGATGGAGGAAATGACATGGGAAGTTGAGCACCAGATAAGAAACTAATACCCGCATCTTTTCTCCGAGTCTGATAAGTGAAATTTTGAGGTCAAAATTTTATTTTAAGGGGGGTAGTGCTGTCAAGCCCTACTCTATTATATACTTGTCATGTCATTCATGTATTTGATAGCATATCTACATACTGAGATGCCTCGAAAAATCGTTAAAAGTCGATATCGTACCTAGTTGTACAATTAAGTTTATTAAAACCTCGAACTAGTTTGAATAGAGATTTTAGGATGTATTTGAGAGTGATTGAACCTTAAAATGTTTTAATATGGTGATTTGGAGTTTGAGGATTAATTTGGAGTCAAATTAGGAATTTTCCTAACGTAGGGCAAAATGGTCATTTTGCCACCCAAGGGCAAAATTGAAATGTTGGATGAGATTTTTGATCAAGTTTGACTATTTGGAGCATAATTTGAATTTGAGCAGTGAAAAATTTCAATTTCGACATTTTTCGAACATAAAGGCAAAATGGTCATTTCACATGTCTGTGAGGATGTAATTGGAATTTTTGAAATTTTACACCACCATAACACTTGTCAAGCCCATGAATTTCACCTATTATTATTTTATACTTTGGATAATTAAGAGATTACATGTGTTGGTGAGAAAATACTTAATTGTTAAGTTTTAACCATGGACCAATCACATGGTGACACATGTCAAGTTGTGATATTTTTAGAATTTCCTTTATAAACTCAACATAAACTCTCCCATTTCACTCTTCATGGCCGGCCAAAGCAAAGAACAAAGAGAAAAGAAAAGAAACAAACCTTAAAGAGGAAAATTCAAGAGAAATTTGTTGAATTTCAAGGAACAAAGCAATCAAAGATAAGATTTTTCAATTTTAGCTTAAAATCTACCTTTCCCATGCTTTCTTTTTCATTTTTTAAGGATGAAACACAAGTTTCCATAAAGGAATCCTTGCTGGCCGAACATAGGGAGAGAGGTTTTGATGATGGATTTTGCTAGATTTCATGATATCTTAGTGTTTTTAGTTGTTTGATGATGTTTGGCATGAAAAACAAGCAAGAAAATCACATGCCCTTCAACAACCCTCTTTGGCCGAATTTTATAGATGACATGTTGATAATGGATTTTGTTGTATTTCATGTTATTTAGCTCGTAATTGATGATTTATGGTATCGGATATCGAAAACGGCTATCGAAAAGTATAGTTCTTTTAGTAAACGACTTGAACAATAATGAGAAAATCATAGTAAATGGACTTGGCTTTGATTCCTAATGATGTAGATGGATTTATTGGACTGTGTTAACATTGATTAGCACGTTAGTTCCAAATCAGAATGAATTTCGGTTATGATGAATTAAGTCACAATCAAGCTCATTGAGGTACTTTGGTGTATTTGGAATATTGGAAGTGTAATGAATATATTTGAAGTTGAATTGGATGTTTTGGTTAATTCCACAATGTATTGTTCGAGTTAGGTCAAATACAAATTCAGTCCGATCATAATTGAACCTACGTAGAACACCGTCTTTAAGTGATTATTCGAACAATTCTCATTCAATTTCATGCATTCATATAGAGCCTGAAATAGTGTTATAACAGTTTGGCACAAATATATTTACATGTCGTGTATTATCTATAGGTGGTGAGCCTTTTGATAAGGGTAAATATATTGCACTCGAGGACCAAAAATAGGAGTACTCCAAACTCCCGTTATTATGAGTAACAAACGATCATCTTAACTATCTTTTTTTTTCTTTTTTTTAACTATCTAAAGTTGTTTCTACTCCTTTTTATGTTTTAAAGAATAATGAACTTAAACCGTATATTTTTATGTTTTATAAGTTAAGTGTTGGTTAAATGAATGAGATTTATAAATTGTTTTGCAATTCAATGACGATTTTGGCAATTAAGTAGGTGGAGACTATATACTTGTGTTATCTATATATATATATATACATATGTATATATATATATATATATACATACATATATATATATATATATACATATGTATATATATATATATATGGTTTGAATTGATGGCTTATGACAATGTGATGGCATTAATGGCTGGATTTGTGGTTTGTGGATTATATGAACTGTTTTGTTCTACCTTGACAAACTGGGTAATATCATATTAGCCATGTCATGCTATCGAAATTTTTTATTGATTTGGTGGGTTATTTGATTAGCTTCATCCGGTGGGTAGGTTTTCGTGGACCAGCCTATTAGAGAGGCATGGTAAACCCCGTTATATTTTACCTTAGTATGAGAGGCACGAAGGGTATCTCTTAAGGTAAGTTTAGAGTTCACTTCACGCCAAACCACCACGTGAGGATGAAACTCAGCCAACGCCAAGGAATGGCTATATTTTAAAAGTAAAAACATGTTTTATGGGTATATGTCGTTTTAACATCCTTGGCGACTTGGTTGGATGCCCGGGCCAAGGTGTCACCGAGTACAAGTTTTGGCACAACCCAAGTTTTTAAGAGAATCATAAGCGTTGTTGATTATTTCGATGAAATGTAATTGTTTTATATGAATTGAAATGAGTTTTAAATGTTATGAATCATATTATGATGGGATGATTTAACTGTCTCAATTTACTCGGCTTTAGATGTTGTAGATGAACTTTGCTTACTCACTGGGTTTATGAAAACTCTCCCCTTCTTTTAACCCATTTCAGGCTCAGGACTGTCTGTAGATAGCCGATTTTGTCAAGGATTGCTTTTGGATTTGCATCCTTAGAAATCGAAGGTCTATAGTTTTGTATATTTTTGGTTATATTGGGGCCCACATATTATTGTAGAATATTTTTGTATACCTGGTTTAGTGTGCTATTATATATATGAATTTAGTTTACTTTTACACTACAAAAATTGTTTATGCAGGATTCTATAAATATAGTTTTATAAGAAAATGAAATATTTTATTTAATATTTTTATTTAGTTTGATTAGCCATAATTTCATTTTAAATGGATTATTTAGATTATTAAAATTATTTTTTGATAAGAAATGTATATTTTTCGATCGTATGCTGTATTTTCACTAGGTTTCAAAATTTTCAAGTAAAAATGACCAAAATACCCTTATGTGGCAGAAATTACTTTTTGTTTATTTTTTTATTTAAAAATAGTTTATATTCCCTTAAAACATAATATTTAGTAACTGTTGCGCACAGCGGAGATGTAAAATTGATACAAGAGCCTTATGAGGTTTCGGTTGACATTCTTGGTAATGAATGCCTATCGAGATATCGCGGCAGTTGTCACGGGTTCGAAGGGAGTACTGGGTTGTGACAAACAAGGTTTGGTGGGAATTCAACATTTTGTGCTTATCACTATTGTTAACATCTTTCTAAACACAAAAATTGATATTGAGTTTTATATTGCTTCTCGCTTAAACTTGATTGTTGAAATGCATGATTGGTATCAAGCTTTAGGCATTCTTTATTGGCATCTAGCTTTAGATTTGCATCAAGCTTTAGAATTGTTTCCTCTCATTTGAGCTTTAAACTGATCGTATCATTTTTGAATGAGTTTGAGCGTTTCAAAATTGATTTGCATGATATGCTTTCTTTCCTTTAAATAGGGGGAGCCTTTGTTAGAGTCTTACCAATGGATACAATAAGCTTTAAAATGATTCTATCTCTTGAAATTGATTTTATGCTTAGTTGCTTTTAGAAAGAGGGAGATTTCACTTATATCTATCAATTGGTCTATTGAGCTTTAACACTTGGTATCAGAGCAAACTAAGTGAGTGGCTATACCTCTTGGATTGAACTTTCACGCATGCACTTCATGAATATCTACAAGCTTGAATGACTTAATTCTATGAGTATTTAACTTGCCTAAATGAGTTCTATTTATGATCCCTCTAATATTCAAATTTGAGATGTTGAAATTGCAAAATAGCTTCACAAGTGATAGAAGTCATCTCAAAGTTATTCAAAGATCATCAATCAACACAACACCAATGTTGTCTTAAGTCAAGAAGTTCATAAATCCTCAAATGAAAAGGTCTTAAGTGGTGATAAATCATGCAAGTATGGCTAAGTGTGTTCCATATTACGGTGTTTCGAGCATAACTCTCACTATAGAAGTTCAATTGAGATGACTCTTAAACCATTGGAAAACTAAGAGACATGGATACAACTATTATATTATCCATTTCGTCCAATTCAGATCAAATTAAAGTAAAAATTGCGTCGAAAGAGGCTAGAATGCTACAATTTCTGCCCTGGATAGTATGAAAACTTTAAAATAACTTGAAAAGATACAGCCATAGTCAACCCCATAAAGTCTGTAGCCGACACTAAAGAAGTAAGTACGTGAAATCCAAACTTTTATGAAACCATAGTCAACCCTGAGCGAGTGCTAGTCTACTACACCAAGCCATATCTCAAAAATATAAACTTTTTGGAAAAAGATCAACTAGAAAACTTTTATACTCTACTACAAGTAACCATTAGACAAAAAATTTAAAAGAAAAACAACTAATTTCTTGCTCTAATCACCTCCAATGGCTCCAAGACCCAACCCAAGGACCGTGACCAACACACGAATCTAGCAAGTGAAACTCGTGAGACCTAAATGATCCTCAAAAGTCAGACATTCGGATTAGCAAATAGGGCACAAAAAATTCATTTGTAATTGCCCACAAGACTAAAGTTTAATATCATATTTACATTTGAGCTTGAAGTCCATAAACGGATTCATTTTCGAACCTTTATGAGAACCGAATATTTTTACATTCATTGCACATTGTCACGTAAGTCTATGCACTTATGCTTGGCTAGAAACAGAAAAGCTAACATGTTCTACAAACTTAATAGCTATTTTGTGGCCAACATGAAAGGTCTCAAGCTCGTACATAGTGAACAGAACACTTTACATCATACCGACATCACAGTTGCCTACAAATCAAATGCAAACTTAGATTAGGACCAACGGAGTGGATGCGATAGGTTTAAAGTGCCTACCGAATGCCAAATTCAGCCTACAGAACAAACGTGAGCTATTCGCTTCCATGCGAAAATCCCCAAGAGCTATGTATATCTCTGCACAAGTAAAGGGGTGAGTCTCTTACTAACTCAGTGAGTAGGTGCTGAAGGAAATAAGCCATAAACGGAAGAGTTTTTATTATAAGAACTGAAATTTGACATATGCAATTACATGTAAATGTACAATGTAAGCTAAATACGTACAAATATCATGTAAAATAAACTAAGAATACAGCACATATAAAGTTAGATGAAAAATGATATGAGAAAGGGCATTATAAATGCCAACAATTGCTGATTATAAGCTAATTATCGGACATAACGCTCCAACATTCCTCCCAAGCTCCACATACAAAGGCTCTCACTTTGGACTCTATCAAACTAATGATTCCAGCTCAATCATCTTGTAGATTCATATCCACAATTATTCATTTTAATTCACGGATTACATGCTAAGCATAACAGATTCTTAGTTTATTCTAAAGCCAGATCAAAATTGCAGAAATAAAACATAGGTAATCCAGCTCACATGTTGAATCTCCCTTTGGAGCCTTACCACAATTAGCAATTTTTTTTGACTCATTTAACTTTGCAGGATCAGACTTCATAACAAGCCTTTTCACTCTTAGGCCACATACTAAGTATGACAGGTTTTGAGTCTATGCATAACTGCTTTATATTCTGAGCCTAGGAGGCTTCATCAAGCACATTAAACTAGCATTTAAGTAATGGAAATTAATTCAGAAGTTAATCAACATAAACTCAGAATGTAACAGAGACGTGCACCTACTTATTTCCCTTTAACAAATCAGATTTAAGTCTAGCTTATCAAAGCATGGGATACATGTCAATATAATAGATTTCTAAGCTTATATTAAAACTATTTCATGTGCCAATTCTCTTAGGCTCTATTAGACATGTCAAAACAGAAGCAAATAAAATAAGCTAATAACAGAAGCATACTCACAGAGAAATAGAGATTCATGAACAGAACAGAGGATAACAGAATGCTTATCTAAAGCTGATCAAATGTCCAAAAATAACATGCAAGGCTCAAACCTTTCCCCAAAGCACCAACATACAGAAAGATTTCATTGAAACATTACCCTAAATTAGTATTTCTAGCTCATTAACCTTTCTATAATCAGTTTCATACCTAGCCATTCAAATCATGGGCGTAAAAGCTAAATGTAACAGATTTTAAGCTCAACTTGGAGCTGATATTATATGCTAGGCCCATAAGGTACAGGTTCATTCAAGCATCTCAAATCAGAATATAATTGACAGAAAAAAGCCTCAGAGGTTTACATGCAGATAACCGAGGTTTATGACAACAAACAGAAACTCATTGACAAGAAATAGATATTACAAATATACCAAACGTGGCTGAATTCTGAGATCATCCTCGGGCTAGCTCATTTGTTAAGCCTCATAGGCTAGGTCAGATTTATGCAATGCATCAGATATGAAATTTAAACAAGCTGGCCCCAACAAGTTCATCGACAAAAAATCTGAGTATGGTAGAGCTTACCTTGAAGCTATCTCACATTTTAGCCACTCGGGCTTTACCAAATATAACAGGCCTCGGAAAACCAGGAAAATAATCAGACTAGCCTGGTGCTAAAGCTACAGCGAAATGGATATGATGCTATATAGATGCATTCGGCATTATCGCCATCACATGGAATATTCATCACATTGGTGCGCCTGACGTTTTAGCCTTTGGACGGAGTAATTAATCTCATTGGATCGTAACAGACTCTTCCGGAATCATATTCATTGGATGGAAATATAATCAGCTCTATGTGAGCTATTATGCCAAAAATGCAGGGCATACACATGTATATACATGTCCAGAATTTAACTTCATTTAAATATACGCATGGCAGAAATAACCAACGTGCTCAAGTTCAAAACTGTACTCTCTTACGTTTTATCAAATTATGCTCCCCACCATGTGGCTCATAAACAAACAGACTCATCTAATTGAATAGATATGTAGACGTATATATTTCCTCAGATATTCAATAGCAGTTGAATACAAAGATGGCAAGTTCAGTAGGGTATACAACTGCAAAATATATCAAATCTCAACAAGTTTTAGGATTCTATTCCCACACGGATATCAACCATATAATTGCCACTAAGTGGCGGACACATCAGAACAAAACAACAGAATGTTATTTTGAAGTTCAAATCATTTAAAAATAGCTTGTTTCCCACGTTTAGAAATTCTTATGTGTGTGTGTGTTATTATTATTATTATCAAAAAAAACTTTAGCCCACTTCTTTTTGGGCTTTTATTCTCCATTAATCCATTTGCCACACCTATCTTATTATTATTATTATTATCATAAATTCTCTCTAAAAAAAAATTTTTACTTAACCAATTGAGGTTAAACTTCTATACGGTAAGCTCAAAATTAATTCCTCTACATTTTTACTAAACATATTACTTGGTAATGCACATGTATGGAGAACTGGGATGTTACAGGGTGGATGTAGGTTCTTGAAAAGCCGAATCACTATAAATCTTTGAGTCTTGATTTACTTTAATGCTTTATGATTTATTGTTCAAATTCTATTTTTAAAAAATCACTTACCTTGATTTCAACACAAATTGAAAATCCATTTTGAAAAAGGTTTGATATTTATCTAATACCTTCATTTTATTATTGCATTGTTTTGCTATACTTGATTTGAAGAAAACCCATTTCATAAAGTGCTTGATTTAATTCATATTCCTAACATCTTATTTTTTTTTATCATTTAGTGAGTCCTTATTTCTCATCAATACACTTTTACTCTTGGAAATATTTTTCTTGTTTTGCACTTATTTGATTTGTACTTGAAAAACATTTAGAGCATTTCAAAAATAATCATTTGTTTGCATTTCATTTTGTAGTTTTGTAAAAGATTTACATATGCATCAAAACTCTCCTTGAAACTCTTTTTGCATCTGCTGAAAACAACTTTACTGATCAAGCATCCACTATAAGACTAGTAGAGTCGACTACAAGGTTTTCAAATTGCTTTAAAACAAGTTCTTCACGAGCATAGTTGACTACAAAATTTTTGTAGTTGATTATAATAGTGTTTTCCATTTTCTCAAGTTCAATACATTTTTTTAATCCAATTCACCCATCTCTTGGATATTTTCATTGAGCTAACTTTTCTAATAGCCGATGTAAAGGTTATTACTTAATCCCATTAAAAAGCAAGAATCATTTTAGTGGATTGAAATGCCTTTGTGAGCCAAGGGAGTGGATGTAAACATTTGAGAAAACCAAACCACTATAAAAATCTTTGTGTCTTGATTTGCTTTTGTGCTTTATGATTTATTGTTGATATTTGCTTTGAAGAAAAATCACTTGTTTTGCCTTCGTCACAAGAAAAAAATTTATTTTTCAAAAAAGGGTTATTTTTCATTGAGCTTGCAAAGAAAAATTTTAAAATGACAATTCACTCCCTCTTGGTATTTATTACATTGAGCTTACTACACTAACAACTTCCCCTGCATTCTGCTTAGCTAGGATCGACCTTTCCTTGAAAGGGGGTCGATCCCTTGAAACACAGAACACCTTTTTAATGTTTTGTCAACTCGGGAATCGTCCCTATGGTCCTTAGGGGTCAATCCTCACACTTCTAAATTTCAAATTTTGGCATTAAAGCCTTCCAATTTCGCCTCATTGACTTTGCAATCAATTCCTCTTTTTCAATCTATCAAATCTAAGGTTCCAAAACCTCCATAATTCCATATTTGGTAACATGTTCTTGCAAAGAATTCTAATCCAATCAATTTCTCAATTCAGATGCTCAACCTTACATTATGCCCATGTACCTCAACCATAATAACAAGTGCATTGCAAAACAAGTATATGAGCAAAATGATTCATGTATGATCATGCATCAATGCAATTATCCAACAGTGCTATAGCACCTAACCAAATCCAAACATGCTATGGTACCTATAATATACAAATGTGCTAAGGCACCTAACATTTCCAAATATGCTAAGGCATCTAAGAATAAGGCACATGTTCGTTCGTGTTATGGTCCATGGCCATAATTTGGAGGTGCTACTACACCTAACCAAATCTAAAGATGTTAAGGCATCTAACAATTTCCAAAGATTCTAAGGCATCTAATAATTCTTAAGATGTTACTACGCCAAGATATTTCAAAAGATACTATGGCATCTAAATATTTCAAAAGATGTTGAGGCATCTAAATTTTTCAGAAAATGCTAAGGCATCTAAATATTCCAATCATCAATTCACAATCCTTGTGAAAAACCAAACCGTTTCATTTTATTTTCCAAGTCATTTTGAAATGAAAATTTTCAATTATTTGAAAGGCTTGTTCCCCATGAAAACATACATACATAAAATCCATATTTACATACGTACATACATTTAAAATATTTACTTTCAAAACTTTTGTCATCCAAACAACCATTCAGAATTTCATACTATTCCAAGTTTCTAAAACATGCTTAATTGTACCCAAAATAATTTAAAAGCATGCATCTACTCACAATACTCTCAGAGCACTTCCAACCAATTAGACCTCACTTAACACGACAAGTTGGAACCTTCAATTACACCTATTTTAACAAGCAATGATTAATACCACCATAAATACTTCCTAAAATTCATAATAAATACATACCCAGATTCCAGCCTAATTAATCTTCACTTAATTCCAATAATTTTCATCAATCATTCTTCCAAACCTCATACCCATTACATAAACAACATACTTTAACTTTTTTTTCTTTCTTGGTGAGCTTTCTAATGGAGCAATCTAGCCAAGCCTTGAAAACTTGAAAAAGTTTCTAGTTTTCAGAGAAAGAACCTAAAAAATGGAAAAACCAAGTTGTTGGAGTGAAAATCCTTACCTTTAGCACTTCGACTCCAAGGTTTGATAATAGAACTTTGTGGGTCTTGAGAGGAGGGAAGTTTGAGAGAAAATGGGTGGAAGAACAAAGAGAGATAAATAAATGAATGAGCCTCGGGGTTTAGAGGGGGTTTTAGCTTTTATGTTTCTATTTGGGCAGTTTAAGATTGACCCTTTAGAGGGTCAAGGTCAATCCTGGTCTAAAATAAAACATGTTTTCTATCTTGGGGGCTTAGGGATCGACCCCTTGAAGGGTGCAGGGTTGATCCTAGTACATCCAAAATGCATTTTGACCCTTCTTTGCTTTTTGGGATCGACCCCTCTAGTTTAGACTTGTAAAAATTGGCCTTTTCCATGCCTAATTCCAATTCCAATCCAATTCCCTTCCACAACCTCCATGACTTTTATTTCTAATTCCTTAAGGTTAAAATTCATTGAATTCAAGTCAACAAAAGCATTTCCTAAGCTCACCAAGTCAATTGTTCAATTTGTCCAAGGAATGAAAGTTAGGGGTTTTGCAAAAACTGGGTTTATGCTTGATCTATCGATACATGTTCTTAATGTATCGATAGATTTAGTGTTAGTAGGAGCCTTGCAAGCCAATCTCTGGTCATTTGGGAATTACATTTGAGTTTATAATAATTAAGGTAGTTCTCTATCCATAAGTTTGTGATTTAATTACTTTATGAACTTATGTAGATAAATCTCATATAACTATATATGTCTTGCAAAGGAATTGTATTGAGATACAATTATGAGATTCTTACGCAACAAAGCATTGTTCCTGAAAGTTCCTGATCATTGTATTATTGAGACAAAGTATCAATAATGCTCAAAGATCAGCACATGACATGTTCCTTCTTGTGAAGTAAGTAATCGCTCTCATAGGTTGAAGTAGAGAGATACTTGGAACTAGTATGTGGGTACTTGCCACGAGAGAGAAAGTTCCCTAAACATGACCCGCCATGAGAAGTGCATTTGGCACCTCACTCAAGTGTTTATACACTTCTCATGTGTCAGTTGTGTAACTACTACTAGACTTGACACGTCAGGTTGTTTGTTATGTGGAGTATTATGCTTTAATTTCATTCCTATTGGTGTCTAACCAAGGATGCTAAAACAGGATGTTTTTGTGTATAGTATAAAGCATATGAATGCAAATGAGTGGTCAAGATAGGAATCATCACCCCAAGTGATTCAAGGGGAAATATCTCATTAGTTCTTGGTTGACATTAGTTTAATCAAATCCTTAGGTAAGGTGATTAGGAGATTATGAAATGAGTTTCATAATTCTCCATAAAGCTATTAATCTAATTGCAGGAACAAATGTGGAGGTCAATAAGAGTAAGTACTTCACCAAGCTCTTATCATCTCTGAGATATATGATGAGAGACTGAACTACATTAACAAACTGTACACTGAGAGGTTGTTAAAGAATCCTTTAACTCTCCTAACAATCGAGTGGCCATGATGCATTGCTAGATACCAATCTTAGTCTATGGAATTGAATTAGTTAATTTAAAATTGAATATTATTTATTTAAATTAATTAATTCATAAAATTATAATTCAATTCCATTGCCAACATGTTATGAACCTAATGAATTACACACAAAGGTTTCAATTTGGATTAAATTGAGAGTGTGATGATTTAAGTTAGACTTAAATAGCAAATTATAGATTTTAACTATTAAGGACCTAATTGAAAGAGTTTAATTGGGCATTAGTTAAATATTATAATTGTTATAATATTAAAGGACTTATTCGTAAATTTTAATAAGTATAATAAAAAATCTTATATATAAATATAAGATTATAGCCAATTTTTTAAAACGTAACAAAAGTATTACTTTTGACTAATCAAACTAATAGCTTTTCTTTTGAGTGCCACCACAATTGAGGGAGTTTTTCAAAAACTTCTTCATTGATTCTTGACTGGAAATCAAAGAAGAAAAAAGGACAAATCATTGTCCACTTGCTAGCACAAACCTATGGCATAAAGCTCCCTTTTTGAGAAAAATCTGTTGCAATTGTTTGTGCAACATTGGAGGTTAAGCACTTGAGTGGCTCGCGTTCTTTCACACACGAAAGTGTTTACATTTTTCAGCACCAAAAGGAGTCTATTTGATTACTATATCATTTGGAAAGGTAAAAACCTTTTTTTGATTTTCTATGTTGTTTGACTTTGCACTAAACTACTAAAGTGATCCAAAGATAGGAGGCATGGTTTTATTTTGTTATTACGTTGCATTGATGCTTTAATCATGCCTTTACTAGTTGTGGCATTAGAGCTACCCTTTGGCTTGTTTTAATGTGAATTGATGTATTGTTATTGTTTAATTCCAATTTTGATTGGATGTGACGCATTCGAAATAGATCAAGTAAGTTTTAAATTTTGATTATGTTTAATGAAGTTTATCATAGATTCAATTTTTTTATTTTAATACTGATTTGTTTTACTAACTAATCTTGTTTAAGTGTTTCAATTTTATAGAACAATATGTGCATGAGATGCATAAAAGAGTTTGGCAAGAAAAGGATTTGAATTCATGGGAAACAAGATGAGGTTTGGTGATAGAATTCAATTCTGTCCAAATTTGCATATGGTTTAAGTTTTAGTTTTTAATAGTGGTCTAAAAGCCTCTAAAAATTCTGAAAAAAAAATTGAAAGTAATCTACATTGAAAGTGTTTCAATATGATTGCTTACCAACTGCAAACGGTGAAGGAAAATGGATGAAATCATGGCTAAAACCATTGTTGCCAACAGAAGTTTCAGGTCATGGTTTTAGCTGAAAAAGTCATCTTTAAAGAGTCCTAAAATTGTGTAATTGTTTGATAAATTTTGAAGTATGAATACGTTCAAAAAATGCATGGAAAAATTACTAAAATTAACCCTAAAAATGTTTTAATTTGTAATAATATATTAATTATAATCCTAATAAGATTAAGAATGGATAAGATTACTAATATTGATTAGTAAAGATTTTCCATATATGGAAAACTGTTTCCAAACATAGAATTAAAAATGAACTCGAAATTAGTTGCACACTAATTTTTGATGCCTTATATGATAAACAATTAGAATAAGACAGTTTTAATTTTATGTTCATGTGGATGATTATGGGCTAGGCCTAAGATGATCGTGGATGAATGGTTAAATTTTATCATGGTATTTATTTATTAAATAGGGTTTGTGCACCTTACCTTTCTCTTGATTTTCAGGGATTGTAAAATTCTCTTCTTACCTAATTCCCCTCGGATGTACCACGAGGTTTCTTTACTAAAATGTAATTAGTTACATATAAGTTTGGAATTAGGATTTGTTTAGGAGTTATTTTACAATTCGAAGATGACGACCTAAAGGCGCAATGAAGATACAAAGAGGAAGATTACAATATATTGTATGTTATCCCTTAGGTTTGACCAAGCTAATTTCTTTCTATAGCTTAAGGAAATTAGTTTAGATAAAGTCCATAACCATCCAAAGTAGAATCCGTGAGATATATTTATTTTATACAATTAATAAATACTATGCATGTAAAGATAAGACTTTAATAAAACTAAATAGTGAAATCCCTCGATAATCACATGCCAAGCATGATTAAGTTACCTTCCACCTGTAGCAAGATAACCTCGCTGCTCTTTTAATTAGAGACTTGTTGGGCACATTTAAAGTCACACTTTTATATGAGTATGTTTGAGCTATTGGTGGATCTTACTCAGCTAGTTTCATAAAATTCAAATGCTTGGAAACTTGATTATTACAGAAACTAAAGGCAACGGGTAGGTGAAACATATATGATATGTTTAGGCAATGTGTTGTCACCTAGCTAATCTAGGAGTTGTATAGAGATACAATTTGTAAGGTCAGTTACCTACCTAATCCACTTATCATGGTTTGTTGAGCATACTCAAGGTCATGATTAGAATGGATAGGGACCCTTGTCATGAGCCAGCCCGAGGGTTAGTGACCCACACACAAGCCCAACAGGCAACCCACTAAACTCGAGCAAGCCTCAAAGTTCAAAATCATATAACACATAGCCAAGGGATTTCATAGCCCAATATTCATAACTAAATTTTACATTCAAACAGAATACATTATCCATGGCAAATAATTCATAGAAATATTCATAAGGTCATATATTGGTCATTCAAGGCGGGTTCGTACATAGAAACCCTTACACAAGTTCATATCGCACAATGTGCTTACATACCCAACAAACTAAGAGTAGAGCAAAAGCTCATGATTGACACAACGAAGTGACACAATGTATAGGGAAAATGCCAAACACCAAAATTGATCTGCCTCTAGATGACCTTTACCATGCTGCTCTATGGTCTATTTATTTGTACATGGTACACAAATGGGTAAGTACTCTAATTCTCAGTGAGTGGTGCAAATAGCAAAATCATATATATATATATATATATATATATATATATATATATATGTATAACACATAAAAATATTGCACTTTTGCTGCATACACATAATTTAACCGACATTTCCAAATATAGGGGCATTTCATCATCCTTATAGTCTCCAATATAGAGGCATATTGTCATCCCTACTGTCTCCAAATATCATTACACAAATCATTTGGCTCATCATCGAAGCCATTCAAAGTTACTCATATCAATCTCAACGACACACTCTAGTTGTCAAAGTGTCACATTATTTTCAAGTCAAATATATTTAAGGCTCTCCAAGGCTATCTCATATCATACATAAGTCAAATCAAATCATCGAGTGGTCCTCCCTTGGACATAGTCAAATCATGCTCGATGGCCAACTGGTGAAGAAAGAAATTATGCATAAGGCAAATCTGCTAGTGGAGAAACAAATCACACTCATGCCAAAGCAACTGGTAGAGAACAAATCACTCACAGCGTTGAAGAAACCGATGAAGAAATCAAGTTATCGACCAGAGTAATCTCCTAACAATCAACATCGCCTAAAATATTCTCAAATGAGTGAAATTAAAGCATTGCAGGTGAGACTAATACCACCATCCTTGTTTACCACCATCCTTGTAGGCACACAAAGGTCATAAGAGAACAAAACTCCACTCAACCAAAAGTTAGATCAACATTGGGAATTGCTCCCTCAGACGAAACATAGATCCATAATGAGGCCATCATGCCTTTATCATTCCTTGAGTCCACAACATATCACAAATCACATTTATTGAGCTGTAATCATCTACAAGCTCATTCGAGGTTCTAAGTGCCTTTATTTCTCCAAGGCATCATTTGATCAAATTCTTTTAACAAATCTATTCCAAAGGGTTCATCATAACTTTTAGATGTTTCATCTAGGCGTACACAACACAAGCCATCCATATGGCTTGTACTAAAGCACACGATCTCAACATATACCATTCAATTAAATATATATACATACTTGCACATAATTCATTTGTTCTCTAGCCTAGGCATGAACATCTAAGCTTACATACAAAATCTAGTACTAGTGAAGGGCATCTTCCATGTGTCATACATCACATGCATTTAAATTAACCCATTTACAATGGCAAATTAGATGTGCTCCATAGCCAAGCTTCAATCCTTAGCCTTTAATCATTTTTCAGCTCACAAATGCATCCAAATTGCTCAATCTCCCCTTATACACATCAAAACATTAAATTATTAATTAAATCTTAGCTTCCAAAAAATATCAACTTTTCTAAAAATAACTAAATCCCTTGCAATCCAATATATAAGCTCAAATTGCTCAATAATGAGCTAAACCCATACCTTAGAAGCCAGATGGCATGAATCTTAGTTCAAAATTCTAGCCAAATCGAGGGAGATTTATCTAAGTTGGAGAAATTGGATTTCTTAAAATCTAATCGATTAAATTGAAAAATAGTTAGTAAAAATATTTAATCTTACCTCAACAACATTTCCCTAAGCTCGGACTAGCTCTAAATCACTCTAAAATTCCATTTGGGGTTACGATTTTAAGAGGTTAGAGAAAGGAAACGAAATCATCAAAACCAAGTCTTTTTCTCTCTTTCTCTTTCTTGGAAATGAAAATCCTTACCTTTGGCATTTACAATCCAAGATTTGTTTTTGGAGTTTAAAGGTTTTAAAAGGTGTGAAATTTGAGAGAAAATGGGTGGAGGAATAAAGAGGTAGAAGAAAAATGAAAAAAATTTCAATTTTAGGGTTTTTAAGCTCTTTTTAAGCTGATTGGGCAATCTAGGATTTACTATGGAGGGTCTGTAGTTGATCTTGGACCAGAAGGTTTCGTTTTTCACCCATTTCCCTTTCACAAGATGGACTATGGAGGGTCTATAGTCGATCATGTACCAATATGTCTATTTTTACTTGATTTTGCTTCAGATGATCAACTATGGAGAGTCTACAGTTGATCCTGGACCAGAATGTTTGCATTTCTTCCATTTTTCCTTTCTAGAATTGACTATAGAGGACCTATAGTTGATCTTGGACTAGAGTTCATGACTTCCCTTGCTTTTTGCTTCACATGATTGACTTTCTATGCATTTGGATCGACTACACAAGTCTAGATTTATAGATTCCTTTTGAAGCCTAAACCCATTGTACATCTATTCCATAGCCTCAAATCATTCATATATGACTCAAATCTTTACTTAAATACTCAAACATAAGATCAAAACTCCAATCTAGGTATAAAACCTTTGGAGTCCTCAAATATATTGATAAAATTTTTGCCTAAAAATCATAATGATCTCTATAATTAACACATCCACATATCATCCACGAAGTCCCTAAATATACAACAAATTTCAGAATCATTCTCTTTACACATAATAGTTCATATACATACTCCATAAGCATACACATTGGGGTTCAAATTTACTCGTCAATAACTTAACCCCTATCACATATAAGCCATGTCACAATCAAGGGTGTTACAATCCTAGCCTACGAAGAGAATCCTTGTAGAGATCTCTCGAGCTTATATGAAGGGTTATCATCTTAAAGAAAATAATGTGAGCAATCAATTTAAGATTAACTATCTCATCATAATTGATTACAATACTTGATTACTTGTAAATGTTCTTTAAATGTCTAAGTTGTTAGAATGCGAATACACTTTACTTTGTGTAACATACTTGACGCCATCATGAATTTAAACTAAAATGTTTAGATTGGTATATCAAGTTGAGAAAAATTCTCAAATATCTATTAACAATAGATGTCATTAAGGAAGATATTCTTGCCTTCTTAACTAGGTCAAAGAATGAGAAACTTGTAGAAGTTTCACCTTTGACCATGTATATCATTGAAGTAAATTTGTCTACCATTGATCAGTCATCATGGGTATTAGATACTAGATGTGAGTCACATTTTATGTAACGACATGAAGGTGCTAGAAACGAGTAGAAGATTAACGAAGGGAGAAATGGTTCTAAGAGTAAGAAATGGAGCAAAGGTTGTTGCATTAACTGCAGGGACAGTTACCATGCCATTACCTTCTGAGTTGATCTTGGAATTAAGGAACTACTATTATGTTCCTTCCACATCTCAAATATCATATTTGTGTCATACTTGGCAATATATGATGATTTTGAATTTAACATTAAGAGCAATTGTTGTTCTTTCTCGAAGAGAAAGGGCAATTGTAGGGACAGTTACCATACCTTTACCTTCTAATGATCTCTATATTCTTGATCTTAAAAAACCTACTCAATATAGAGGTCAGGAAAGCAAAGAGATGATCCAAAACTATCCTACATCTAGCATTGTAAGCTTGGACACATCAATGAGACTCACTTAACCAAGTTACACAAACGTTGTTTTATCGATCCATTTAATTATGAATCTTATGGAATGTATGAGTGTTGTCTCCTTGGTAAGATGACCAAGTCACCTTTCACCAAGAAAGAGTTAGGGTGTTACTAGGACTTCTACATTTGGATATGTGTTGTCCTATGAATACTACTACTAGAGGAAGATACTCATACTTCATCACCTTCACAGATAACTAGTTTCACTTTTGTTATGTATATTTGATGAAATATAAATTTAAATCCTTTAACAAGTTGAAAGAATACAAAGCGGAGGTGAGAAACAAATTAGGAAGAGTATTCCCACTCTTAGATCTGATTGAGGAGGAGAATATCTTGGCCAAAAGTTTCAAGATTATCTAAAAGAGAATGGGATTCTCACACAATGGACTCATTTAGGGACTCCACTGCATAATGGGGAGTCTGAGAGAAAGAATCGAATATCGTTAAACATGGTTCGATCCATGATGAGTTTAGTTGATAAGACAGCATATGAGATATGGAGTGGGAAAAGGCCCAACTTGTCTTATGCCAAGATTTGGGGACGTATTGCTTATGTGAAGCGTACAATGTTTGATAAGCTAGGAGAAATATCAAATCAATGTAAATTTGAGGGGTATCCTAAAGAAACACACCAATATCACTTCTATAATCTCACTGAGCAAAAGGTGTTTGTTTAAAGGCATGCTACTTTCCTTGAGAAAGAGTTCTTAATTGAAAGAGCTAGTGGGAGTATAGTTATACTCGAAGAAGTTCGAGACCCATATATTGACATTCCATTGAAACTTGAGCCTAAGATTGTGACATCTGATATACAATCACAATCTCGAGAGGCACAATTACTTAAAAGGTCTAGTAGGATACGTCAAGCTCCATAGAGATATGGATTTCTCTTGGAAAGGGATGCATTGCCCATAAATGATGAGCCTATAACCTATGAAAAGGTGATGTTGGACATCAATTTTGAGAAATGGCTAGAAGCCATGAATTCTGAAATGGATGCCATGGATACCAACCAAGTACAAACTTTGGTGTATCCACTTGAGGGAATAAAACCCATTACGTGCAAATGGGTCTTTAAGAAAAATACCAATGTACATGGCAAGGTGCAAACCTTTAAAGCTAGAATGGTCGCAAAAGGTTACAAACAAAGACAGAGAATTAAATTTGAAGAAACCTTTTCACTAGTTGCTATGATTAAATCTAATAGGATTTTTCTTGTAATTGTTGCATACCATGATTATGAAATATGACAAATGGATGTAAAAACTACATTCCTTAATGGAAACTTGCAAAAAGAAGTGTACATGACACAACTTGAGGGTTTCACATCCAATGCTATCAAGCCCTACTCTACTATATACTTGTCATGTCATTCATGTGCTTGATAGAATGTTTGCATAAGTGAATGTATCGAAAAATCGTTAAAAGTTGGTATTGTACCTACTGGTACAATTAAGTTGGTTAAAGCCTCGAACTAGGCCAAATAAAGATTTTATGATGTATTTGAGAGTTATTGAATCTTAGAATGTCTTAATATGATGATTCAGAATTCGAGGATTGATTTGGAGTTAATTCGAGAATTTTCATAACGTAGGGGCAAAATGGTCATTTTGCCACCTAAGGGCAAAATTGGAATGTTGGATGATATTTTGACTAAATTTGATTAATTAGAGCATTATTTGAATTTGAGAAGTGAAAAATTTCAATTTCAATATTTTTTCAAACATAGGGGCAAAACGGTCATTTTAAGTGTCCATGAGGACAAAATTGGAAATTTTGGAATTTTACACGACCATGACACTTGTCAAACCCATGAATTTCACCCATTATTTTTTTAAGTGAGAGATTATATGTGGTGGGAATGAAATGCTTAATTATTAAGTTTTTAAACATGGACCAATTAAAAGGTGACAAGTGTCAAGCTTTAATATTATTTTAATTGCCTATATAAAGTCACTTAAAACCCTCACATTCACACACTTATGGCCGGCCAAGCAACGGAAGAAAGAGAAAAAAAGAAGAACAAACCCTAGGAAGGAAAAATCCAAAAGAAATTGTTAGAATTTCAAGGAATCAAGCAAGTAAAGGTAAGTTTTTTTTTTATTTTAGCTTGTGATCTACCTTTCCCATGCATTCTTTTTCATTCTCCATGGCTGAAATTCAAATTTTCAAGAGGGAACCATTGTTGGCCAAACCTAGAAAGAGAAGTTTTGGTTATGAATTTTGCTAGATTTCATAATATCCTAATGTTTTTAGTAATTTTGTGATGTTTGGAAGGAAAAACAAGCAAGAAAATCACATGTTCTTCAACCACCCTCATTTGGCCGAATTTTCTATAGGGCATGTTGATGATTGATTTGGTCGTAATTCATGTTATTTAGCTAGGAATTGATGAATTATGATGTTGGATATCGAAATCAGTTATTAAAAAGTATAGTTCCTTTAGAAAATGGCTTGATGGAAACTGAGAAAATCATAGTAAATGGACTTGGATTTGATTCCTAATGATATATATGGATTTACGAGACTGTGTAGACATTTATTAGTATGTTAGTTCAGAATCAAAATGAATTTCAAAAAATGGTGAAGTTAGTCAAAAATCAAGTTTATTGTAATGCTTTGGTGTATTAGATTATTGGAAGTGTAATGAATATATTGGGAGTTGAATCGGATGTTTTGGTTAAATCAATGGTGTATAGTTCAAATTAAGTCGAATACAAATTCCTTCCGATCACAATTGAACCTACGTAGAACACTGTTTTTAAGTGACTATCCGAACATTTCTCATTCAACTTCATGCATTCATATAGAGTCTAAAATAGTTTTATAACAATTTGACACTAATGTATTGAATTACGTATCGTGTATTATGGATAGGTGTTGAACCCCCCGATAAGGGCAAAGATATCGTGTGGGAGGATCGAGAATAGGAGTACTCCGACCACTCCAAATTCCCATTATAGTGAGTAATCGGATGTTCATTTTAATTATCTAAAGTGGTTTATACTTGTTTTAAGATTTTAAAGAATAAGGTACTTAATTTGCAAATTATTATGTTCTACATTTTAAATGTTGGTTAAATGAATGAGATTTATAAATTATTCTGAAACTAAATGTTGATTTTGTAAATAGAGTAAGTGGAGGCTATACATTGGTATTATATATATATACATGATTTGAATTGATGGCTTATGAAATTGTGGTAGCCTGAATGGCTAAAATTGTGGTTTTGTGAATTATATAAATTGTTTTGTCTTACATTGACAGGTTGGATAGTACTATATTAGCCATGTTATGCTGTCAAAATTTTATTGATTTGGTGGGTTATGTATTTAGCTTACTGCAGTGGGCAGGTTTCCATGGACTAGCCTATTAAAAGAGCACGGTAAACCCCGTTATATTTACTTTAGTATGAGAGGCGTGGAGGGTATCTCCTAAGGTAAAGTTTAGAGTTCACTTCACGCCGAACCACCACGTGAAAGTGAAACTCAGCCAACGCCAAGGAACGGCTATGTTTTTAAACGTGAAAACATGTTTCATGTGTATATGTCTTTTTAACTGCCTTGGCAGACTCAGTTGGATGCCCGACGCAAGGCATCATCGAGTACTAATTTTTGGCACGAGCCAAGTTTTTAAGAAAGTCATAAGCCTTGTTGATTTTCTTGATGAAATGTGATTGTTTTCACATGGATTGAAATAGGTTTTGATGCTATGAATTATATATATAATGATGGGATGATTTAACTATCTCCATTTACTCGACTTTAGATGCTAAAGACGAACTCTGTTTACTCACTGAGTTCATAAAAACTCACCTCTTCTTTTTTTAACCATTTTAGGCTCAAGATAGTCTGTAGATAGCTGATTTCGTCGAGGATCTACTTTTGAATTTACATCCTTAGAAATCGAAGGTCTACCTTCTTGTACATATTTGTTTATTTTGGGGGCCCACATGTCATTGTAGAATATTTTGTATACCTAGCTACATGTGCCACTATATGTATGAATTTATTTTACTTTTATGCTATAAAAATTATTTACACAGAGTTCTATAAATATTGTTTTATAAGAAAATAGAATATTTTATTTAATATTTTTATTTAATTTGAATAGCTATAATTTCACTTTAAATTGATGAATTAGACAACGAAACTTATTTTTAGAAATGAAATGGATGTTTATTACTTGTATATCATATTTTTATCAAGGTTCGAAATTTTTGGGTAAAATGACCAAAATACCCCTGTGCAGTAGAAATTACTTTTTGATTGTTTTTGATTTGAAATTAGTTTATATTTCTTTAAAACATGGTATTTAATAACTGTTGCTCATAGGGGAGAAGTAAAACTGATGCGAAAGCCTGCGAGGTTTCTGTTGGCATTCCAAGTAATGAATGTCAATTGAGACAACGTGGCAGTTGTCATGGACTCGATGGAAATTTCGAGTCGTGACAAATGCTTATGCCAATAAGGTGTGCAAGCTTCAAATGTCCATTTATGGACTTAAGCAAGCTTTTCAGAGTTGGAACGTTTGTTTTGATGAAGTTGTAAAAGGGTTTGACTTCTTCAAGAATAATGATGAACCGTGTGTTCATAAGAAGGCAAGTGAGAACGCCATAATTTTCTTAGTGCTCTATGTTGATGACATAATGCTCATAGGAAATGATATACCGTTGCTGCAATCTACAAAAACTTAGCTATCCAAACAATTCTCTATAAAAGATTTGAGAGAAGCAACCTACATTCTGGGAATAATGATATAAATCCAAAAGGTTGCTAGGTTTTTTTCAATCCACATACATAAATAAGGTGCTAAAAAGGTTTAGCATGATGGAGTCCAAGAAGGGACATTTGCCTATGTCACAAGGTGTTTATCTCTCTAAAGACATGTGTCCAAAGAATTAAGAGGGAAGAGATCACATGGATAAGATGCCATATGCTTCAGCAATAAGATCTACCATGAATGCAATGCTTTGTACTAGACTAGATGTATCTTATGCTTTGAGTGTCTCGAGTAGATACCAAGCTAATCTTAGTGAAGGCCACTAGATAGCTATGAAAAACAACTTGAAGTACTTATGAAGAATTAAGGATGTATTTTTGGTCTATAGAGGAGATGAACTCCAAGTTAGGGGTTATGTGGATGTAAGCTTTCAAACTCATAGAGATGATAACAAGTCACAAAGAGGATATGTGTTCACACTCAATAGGGGTGCAATGAGTTGGAAGAGTTCCAAACAAGAGAAGATTGTGGATTCTACAATTGAGGCTGAATATATCTCTACGTCCAAGGCAACAAAAAAGGCAGTTTAGATTACAAAGTTCATTAATGAACTAGATATGGTTCCTAACATTGTTGATCCAATTACATTGTATTGTGATAACAATGGAGCCACTACACAAGCAAAGGAACCAAGGTCTCATTAAAAATCCAAACATGTATTAAGGCATTACCATGTGACCAGGGAGATCATTGGAAGAACAAACATTTGCATAAAGTGTATGCCCACTGAGAATAATATTATTGATCCTCTCACTAAAGCATTGTCCCAGCAGAAGCATAATCATCATGTTGAGAACATTGACATTAAATACATAAACGATTGGCTTTAGTGCTAGTCGGAGATTGTTAGTATGAGCCTTGCAAACTGATCTCTGGACGTATGAGAATTACATTTGAGTTATTCATGTATAAAATTTTATAAATTTAGAATAATTATGACGTTGTTCTTTATCCATAAGTTTGTGATTTAATTACTTTTTGAACTTATGTAGATAATGCCCATGGAACTATATATGCCTCGCAAAAGAATTATATTGGGATATAATTATGAGATCCTCATGCATCAAAGTATTGTTCCTAAAAGTTTTTTATCATTGTATTATTGAAACAGGGCATCAATAATGCTTAAAGATTAGCACATGCTATGTTACTTACTCTTGAAGTAAGCAACTGCTCTCATAGGTTGAAGTATAGAGATACTTGGAACTAGCATGTGGGTGTTTGCCATGAGAGAGCAAGTTCACTAAACATGACTCGCCATGAGAAATGCATTTGGTACCTCACTCAAGTATCTATGGAATGCTTCTTATGTGTCAATTGTGTAACTACTCCCTAGACTTGAGACCTAGGTTGTCTTGTATGTGGAGTACTATGCTTTGATTTCATCCTTACAAGTGCCTAACTAAGGATTCTAGAACAGGATGTTTTTGAGTATAGTATGAAGCATATAAAGGTAAATGAGTGATCAAGATAGGAATCATCACCCCAAGTGATTCAAGGGAAATATCTCATAAGTTCTTGGTTGACATTAGCTTAATCAAATCCTTGGCTAAAGTGATTAAGAGATTATGAAATGAGTTTCATAAGTCTTCATAAAGCTAATGATCTAATTGCAAAAACAAATATGGAGGTGAATAAGAATAGGCACTACACTAAGCTCTTATTATCTTTGGTATATATGATGAGGGAATGAATTACACTAATAAACTGTACACTCAAAGGTTGTCAAAGAATCCTTTGATTTTCCTGACAATTGGGTGGTTATGATGCATTACTAGATGCCAATCTAGTTTATGGAATTGAATTAGATAATTTAAAATTGAATATTATTCATTTAAATTAATTAATTAATAAAATTATAACTCAATTCCATTGCCAATATGTTAGAAACTTAATAGGTCACACACTAAGGTTGCAATTTGGATTAAATTGAGAGTGTGATGATTTAAGTTAAACTTAAATCAAATTCTAGGTTTTAACTACTAAGAACCTAATTAAAAAAGTATAATAGGGCATTAGTTAAATATTATAATTATTACAATATTAAAGGACTTATTGCAGATTTTAATAAGTCGAATAAAAAAATCTTGATATAAATATCACATTATAGCCATTTTTTAAAAATGTAACAAAAGTATTAGTTTTGAGTAATAAAACAAATAGCTTTTCCCTTGAGTGTCGCCACTTTTGAGAGAGTTTTTTAGAAACTTCTCCATTGATTTGGTTGGCAATCAAAAAAGAAAAGAAGAGAAATCATTGTGCATTTGCTAGCACAAGCTCGTGGCATAAAGCTGTCTCCTCAAGAAGGATCCGTTGCAATCGTGTGTGCAACATTGGAAGCCAGGCATTTAAATGGCTGGGATTCTTTCATAGAAGAAGGTGTTCACATTTTACAGCACCAAAAGGAATCCATTTGATTATGATATCATTTGGAAAGGTAAAAATTGTTTTTCTGATTTTTTATGGTGTTTGACTTTACATTAAACTACCAATATGATCCAAAGGTAGGAGGCATGCTTTTTGTTTTGCTTCATGTTTTGTTATTCCGTTGCATTGATGCTCTAATGATACCATTCCTAGCATTTAGAATTGTGTGAAATGTATTGCTAGATTCCCCAAATCAATTTATTCATTCTCTCTCAAAAAGTGTTTTAAGTTGGTTTTCAAACTATTTAACTCTTCTTTCATCCTAAATGATTTATGCAAGTATGATTTCAATTGAATTCTTATACAAAAGGTACTAAAATACATGTTTTAATGGTTTGGAAGGAAATTTGATGAGATTTATGAGAGGCATGATTACATAATTTAATGTCTATGAAAAACTCTCCCATTTTAGCTTGTGCCCTTCTTTGTATTCACTCATGGAGTCTTTATGACTCATACATTAGTTTCTCCTATTTGTGTTGTAGATAAGTGATAGCTCTTCAGCAACCCAAGTCACAGAGGTGTGATCTATTCTTCTTTCTTGGTAGATGTCTAGTAGCCTACTTAAAGCCTAGAGGGTTGGTCATGTTCCGCTGACAAGTTGATATTTATATTATCTATAAATACTTGTTTATGTTTGAATGTTAAACCATGAACGACATTGTTCTTGTAAAGATATTACGTAAATGTCATAGATGAAGGCCGAAAAGCTTATATGAGCACCTAGGGTGCATTACAAATTTACATGAAATGATTATGTTATAGATATTGTTAATGAAATGTGAATACACCGTTTATGTTTAGAAGTTCCATAATCATGTATAGACGTTTAGGAATAGATGAATTTATGTTCATTGTGATAAATGTTTTCATGTATGTTGATGGTGGTAAATGAAGCATATGTGATTGATTGATGATTGAGTGATGTAAAAAGACTTACTAAGGTCTAGTGGGCTATACTCACATAGATCCTAGTGCTGGTCACAATCTACAGAAAATGAGATGTGACAGTGTGACAACTAAAGTTCTATTGATTTGAGCAAGAACACCATGTATCAAACTCCTACAAAAGCACATTGAGGTAAGGTATCATTGGTTACTTATGGTGATTGAGGAACAAATGATGATGTTGAAAATGATTCATTCAGATAAGAATACTGCTAATATGTTCACGGAAGTAATTATTAAGGAAAAGCTTGAGTTATGCACCAAGCAGGCGGCAGTGGACCCCAAGTGAGGAGATGAGAAATTAATCTCCTCCTAATGGGCTAAAGGGGGAGATTGTTATATTTATAAGAGTACAATGACCCACAAGGGTCCAACCCCATTCTACATATGTATTGGCCATTAAGGTCACTTAATTGACAAGGGTTTTGAGAAGAGAAAAGTTCAAGGAACAACTTGAGAGAAAAAGGGAAGGGTTATGGCAGAAAAAAAAGAATAGCAAGAATTTGTGCTCCAAAAAGACAACTAGAGAGAAATAGCATAGGTAATTATTGGGTGCTCTCTAGGATGGTTCTTGAAGTGTCTTTATCACAAGGAATTACTATACTTTATGAAATCCAATGAGATTTGGTGGTATTTCTCCAAAAACGTAACATTTTTGAATTGTTCAAAAAACTATGAATCATGAGTTCTGGGACAAAGGCGTGAGGTATTAAATCTTGTAATTTGCTTACTTTTCAAAGCAGCCTTTATTTGAATTTTGCCTCATGACTTTTCCTCTACACCCGGAGAGATTTCTCCGTATATTTAGGTTTTTTTTTTTTTTTTTGGTTGTTAGCTGTCATATCTGTTGATTTATATTTATCTGTTTGGCTTGGATAAATTATATCGTGGTGATTTCTTGAGTTTGCTGTTAGATCTCTTTATTGTGAACTTGAGTTGATATTTATTGCTTGAGGCCCGACAATACTGGCAAGACGACGCTAACTCTCTTTGCAGAATTCTTTCACTTTCATTAGTCATGTAAAATGTATATATATACACCTGAAAATCAATGTAAATCAACGTCTATTATTAATTATGGGTGTATCAGAACAAGTTCTGCTTTTCTTTTACCCTTATCCCACGATAGATTTGTTATATCTATACGTAAAGCCTATTGTGCATGATAAATTCGCTATCCCACCTCGATATTTAACTTCTAGCAGTATCTTGAGAACAAAGCCCTGTTTAGGATATGCCATTACGAATCAATCAAAGTTTTCATTTGCGGAAAAAGAATTAGTCGTCTTCCTCCTCAATTGTCTTTTGAAGTTAGCTATGAGTATTTTTATATTCGCATGACTCCATTGTTACACATGGATTTGACTCCAATGTTACACATGGATTTGACTCCAATGAGATTTAGAAGGAAAAGTTGACATTATTTTGAAATACTAGCAGAATAAAACAAAAATTAAAATTCAACATTTCCAATTATCCAAATTAAGCTACGTCATGCCGATTCCCCAAAAATCTTCCAAATCTCGCGGCACCTAGTAGCTTCCAACACGATAAGAACTTAAATCCAATCAAACCTCTTTAGTCTTCACTCGAATCAATCCAAAATCTACCATCGTGTCCACCAAGCTCAAGAACTTCTAGATCAAGTCATAGCTTCTCACGGTTTAGAGGTGGCAACGAAACGTAGAACAGACGGATCTAGATCAATAATTTGTTCCGCATTGATGTAAGAATTGAGACAACACAAAAGCTAAACTAATAACCCTATTATTAAATTATGATAAAGGAAAAACGTATTTAAATTACTTTTCTCTCCTATTAAATATAAACTTTTTGTAAAAAAAAAAAAAGTTATGTAACAACATTAATGGTCGATTAAATTTATGTAACAACAATTGTACCATAGGCATAATTGGTAAAATAATCTTCAAGTTATGATTGTTTATACAACTAAGTTCTTATATTTTTATTGTACCCAAATAAGTTCTTATTCTTTGATTTTTATCCAGACAAACCTTTAACATTAATTGAAAATTAACCCACTACCAATTGACATTTTCTATCTACTTTACGTATGAAGTGACTTGTGTGGTCTAACCACGTAGCCATTATTGACGTGACAAAACCAAGAATCCGAAATGCAAAATCCAACGAACCATAACTATTGCCTTTGCATTGGTCATTGGTTTTTGATTGCCATTGTCTACTAGCACCAGAATCACCAAATTTTATTTTTGATTCCTCCCCTCCTACTCTTTCCTTTAATCAAAATAAATTTTTAAAAATTCCCTCTTTTTCTTCAAATGAAAAAAAAAAAACTCTCAAGATCTAAAAATGTTAGATATAAGTTTTAGATTTGAGATTTGGTGAAAATCAATTGGTGGAAGTACAAAGAGAAAAAAGTTGAGCATGAAAAAATTATCGATGGTAGCAAAATTCAGTTGCCAACAACTAGAACTTGGTCTTGTTTTTTTGAGAAAAAAGAGAAAAAGGAGGAAAAAGAGAGGGGTGTTATGAAATATAATTTGAAACAACAACTATAAGAAAAAAGTATTAGTAAAGTAAAAGAGACCTTATTCAGGTATGTATTTACAAATGCTGTGAGGGGCCGACTTATAGGCCAATGACTCCTTAAATCCTAATCTTAGTCCAATTAAATCTATATCTAAATCTAGATATACATAATCAAATCTAAGAGTTCAAATCAGATTACACTTCTTGCATCTTGTTTTTTGGGTTGTTTGACTTGGTTTAAATTCTTGGGTCATAACATAATAGACATTCACACATATATTCATAACACTACCTCTCAATGCCCATTGTATTAAGAATATGCCTCGTTAAAATCTTAGTAAGAACAAACTTTTTGAAAAAATATGCGAGTGAAGGAAAAAGAGTACATAATTCTTTTTAAGAATATGCTTTTGAAATACTGTTTCATTAAAAACTTTATCAAGAAAAACCTAGTTGGAAAACCTTGATGAAGGAAAAAAGAACAGTGTGCATTTTACTTCCCTTGATGACTGCATTATTTAAGATCTTTAAATTATGCATTTCAATCTTTTGCATCAACTTTTCAAATTTTGCAGTAAGAAAGGCTTTGGTAAATAAATTTGCTAGATTGTCTTTTGAGCAAATTTGTTGTACACAAATATCACATTTTTCTTAGAAATCATGAGTGAAGAAGAGCTTTGGCAAAATATGTCTTGTCCTATTACCTTTAATGTATCATTCCTTTAATTGTGTTATGCAGTCGATATTATCCTCATATGACGTTGTTGTAATTTCCTTCTTTTTTGACAAGCCACTTGTTTCTTGAATACATTAAGTTATAGATCTTAACTAGACACATTTACGACTTACCTCATGAATTTCTCCATATGTGAATAAGTAACTTGTCTAGAATCAAGCTTTGTGTGGATTAGATAAATGTCCTGCATCTGGATAACCAATTAAATTTGATTTTGATACATTTGAGTAATATAAGCCCATATCTATTATTCCTCAAAGATATCAAAGTATATGTTTAATTCCATTCGAATGTCTACAAGTTGGAGAAAAACTTTATCTTGCTAATAAATTTATAGCAAATGATATATCAGCTCATGTATTGCTAGCAAGATACATTAGTACTTCAATTGCACTAAGATGTGATGCTTCAAAACTGATAGGTTCTTCATCCTCCTCACAAGGTCGAAAAATGTCTTTTTTCACATCTTGTGACCTTACAACCATCAGTAAACTCAATGGATTTGTTTTGTCCCTATAGAATCGTTTTAGCATTTTGCTATATAATTTGATTGATGGACAAAAATTCCATTTGTCAAGTGTTCAATTTAAAGACTCTAATAAAATTTTGTTTTTCCTAGGTCTTTCATCTCAAATTCTTTCTTTAAGTAACCCATGGCTTTCTAATAATTCTTCAAGAGTTCCAATAATATTCAAGTCATCAATATAAACAACAATTATGACAAATTCAAACCCAAATCTTTTTATAAAACACAAGGGCATATAGGATTATTTTTATAGCATTTTCTAACAAATATTCACTAAGGCGATTATACCATAAGCATCCAAATTGCTTTAATCCATATACATATTTATTTATTTCATGGAATAAATTTCTGAGCATTGTGTACATGTTTCAGGCAACCTAAACCCTTTAGGGATTTTCTTATAAATATTGATATTAAGTGAGCCATATAAATAGGTTGTAGCTACATTCATTAGACACACTTCAATCTTATCATGAGTTGCCAGACTAAAGATATATAGAAATGTAATTACATCTACCAAAAGAGAATATGTCTCTTTGTAATCAACACTAAGTCTTTAGATAAAACATGTGCAACAAGTCATGCTTTATATCTCATAATCTCATTTTTTTCATTTTGTTTTTGCACAAATACCCATTTATATCCGATTAATTTTACATCACTTGGTGTATGGACTATGAGCCCAAAAACTTCATGTTTTGCAAGTGATTTCAATTCCACCTTGATTGCGTCTTTCTACATTAGTCAATCATTCCATGTCTACATTCTTCAACAGATGTAGGTTCAAGATCCTCATTTTTTTCCATAATATTGAGCATTACATTATATTCAAAAATATCATTGATGTGTATTTCATTTTGGTTCAATCTTTCCCCTATTATGACATAATTTATTGAGATCTCTTCATTTTCAACAATTTCAAGTACCTAAATTTCTTTTGGAATTATATCAATTATGTCAAGGGTTTTTTCTAGAGTTTTTGTTTCTTTTTACTGATAATCTTGTATATTTGCTCTTTTTCTTTTTTGAGGATTTTATCCTTGGAACCGATTGGTTTCCCACGCTTCTAGGGTGCCTAATCCTACAAAGACATCAATTATAATAAGAGCTTTTGCAACTAATATAGGAGATTTAGTTATTCTCTTTAGGGCTGTAAATATGACTAGTAATTGATTTTCAATATTTTGCAAATGAAGTATCTTTTGAATTTCAAGTTCATATTGATTTGTATGAGAATCAAAGCTAGATAATGATAATGCACTCCAAGAATTTTCTTTTTCCAGCTGCTTATTTTCTCCCCTTAATGTTTGAAAAACTGTTTCATCAAAATGACAATCAACAAACTTTGTCGTGAATAAATCTCCTGCTAATGGTTCTAGATAATTAATTCTAGATAGAGATTCATGTCCAACCTATATTCCTAACCTCATTTGAGGATCCATCTCTATATGATGTAGTGGAGCAATTGGGAGATATATAGCACATCCAAAAATTCTTAAATGGAAAATATTTGGTTTCTGACTATTAACCAATTGTATAAAGGAAAATGTATGATAACTAGTTGGCTTAATGTGTACAAATGTTCCTACATACAAAATGGCATGCCCCCAAGCAGAAATGGGGAGCTTAGTTTTTATAAGCAATGGCTTTACAATCGGTTGGAAGTGTTTAATAAATTATTATGCTAGATTGTTTTGTGTATGACCATGAGCAACAAGCTGTTCAATAGTTATTCCAACTTTTATGTAATATTTATTAAAAGCTTGAAATGTAAATTCACTAGCATTGTCAAGATGAATTGGCTTGATTACATAATCTAAAAAATATACTTGCAAACAAATGATTTGGGCAAGTAATCTTGCAAATGTCAAATTGCAAGTTGATAATAAGCACACATGTGACCATTTAGTCGATGCATCGATTAAAAATCATAAAATATCTAAATGGTCCATATGATGGATATATGGATCCATATATATCACCTTAAATATGTTTCAAAAATACAGGTGTTTAGTTCCAACTTTAACTGGTGATGGCCTCATAATTAATTTGCTTCGAAAGCAAGCAGCACATGAGAATTTATTAGATTGAAAAATCTTCTAATTTTTCAATGGGTAACCACATGTATTTTCAAAAAATTTTTGCATCATTATTGATCTGTGATGGCCCAAGCTATCATGCCAAACATTAGAATCATTAATAAACTTCTAGTTCGTTATAGCATGAGTTTCAATCATGTAAAACCCGACCCTATAAACACATGTCATGACATACATGCATTGAGTAGCATGTTATTACGCTAGGAAAGTCCTAAGAATAGACGAAACTCGATATTGTACCTAACAGTACACTTGAGTTGATTTAACCTCGAACTAGTTCAAATAGGAATCGTAGGATAAAATTTAATATTTTAAGTCCAAGAATGACTAAAAATGATTTTTCGGAGTTCGAGGGTTCATTTGGGGTAAAATTGGAAATTTTGATGTTTAGGGGCAAAATCATAATTTTGCCACCCGCAGATAAAATTTGAGATTTTGAGAGAATTTAGATCAAATTTGACAAATTGGGGAATGGTATGAGTATAAGGGATGAAAAATGTCTATGGACAATTTTTCAATTTTTTGGGCAAAAATGTAATTTTTCACTTTTACGAGGGCAAAAGTGTAAATTTCAAAAATTACTCCACGAAGACTTTGGATAAGTCTGAGAATTTTATCTAAGCTATGGATATGTGGGACAAGTGTATGGTGAAAATTTGGAAACAAATGGATGAAATTTTAAAAAACAACCCAATGGGAAAGTGACAGATGATAGTTTTTAATGATTTAATATTATTTTAATGAAAAGTCAGCCTATTTAAACCCCATATTAAGTGCTGGCCGGCCATAAGGAGAGAACAAGAGAGAAAATAGAGAGGAAAGGAAGAAAAGAGAAAAACCAAAGGAAAAATAGAAAATTCAAAGGGAAAATCGCGTTTTTCGTCCGTTTACCCGTCTAACAGTAAGATTTTTCGATTTTAGCTTGATTTCTACCTTTCCTATGCCTTTATTTCCATTAAGCATGCTTGAGGAGAGAGATCAAAAAGTGAAACCAAGGGCTGGCCAAAATTCTAGCGGAGAGATTTTGGAATTTTTAGGTTTTGATTTTTAGTTAAATTGGTAGTTTTAGTTAGTTAAATGTGTATAGAAATTAAAATGGGCAAGAAAGCATGAAATTTTCACAATACCCACCCTTGGCTGAATATGCATTGATGTACAATGATGATGAACTGATTTTTATTCTAAGAGAAATGAAGAGAAAATGATGAAAAATGGTTAAATGTGATAGAAAAACAAAGTAGAAAATTAACCGAGTAAATGTCCCATTTTTGACCGAATTTTCCAAGGAGGAAAGTGAGCTGATTTTGGTGATTTTAGAAGGTTATTGGCTGATATTTAATGGTTAGAAATGTTGTGGAGAAAATGAGACAATTTAGAGGTAAAATGGAGCGCGTTAGCAATTTAACGGGTAAAGTGCCAAAAATAGGTTAATACCGCGTTTAAGCTATTTTAGGCTGTTGCATTTCATACCATGCATTAGTATAGGATTTAAGTCAATTATATAGAGATTTAACATCAATGTGGTGAATTGGGTAAATTTCGCAATGTGTTTAGGAGGAGAGCCTTCCGATAAAGGCAAGGAAGTCGTACCCGACGAACAGTGATCGGAGCACCTAAAAATTAGTTAATTTGTACAAACGGTGAGTAAACCTATTATTATTGTAAATTATCTAGAGTTTATTTTTAAATGCTCTTCATGGATTTTATGAAACGAAAATGAGATTAAAATGGGATTTTTGATGTTTTAGAAATAAATGTGACAAATAAAAATATATTGTGTTGATTATGAAATTGAGTAATTGGAGGCTGCCAATTATTTTGAAATATATATTTTCCTATGAATGGCTTATGATATATGAGTATATGTGGTTATATGTTATAATTGCATTGGGAATTTATGTAAGCTATTTTTTTTATTATGCAGGCTGGGTAAATAAATAAAAACCACGTTATACTGTCAAAATTTTATTAAAATTGGTGGGTTTAGTCACTGCAGTGATGAGTTTCCGTGGATTGCCTATTAAAGGGGCACGGTAAACCCGGTTATATAATTACTCTAGTTGTAAAGGCAAGGAGGGTAACTCCTGGAGTAGTGTTAGAGCTCACTTCACGTCGAACCCCCACGTGAATGTGTAACTCGACTAACGTCAAGGAACTGATTGTTTTCAAAACTAACATGTGTTTAACATGTAAATATCTTAACAACCTTGGCGGACTCGGTTAGATGCCTCGACCAAGGTATCCTCGAGGACTAGTTTTGGCTTGAGCCCTGTTTTTAATAAAAGTTATAAGCCTTAACAACTGTTTTGGTAAATTACAAATATTTTATGGTTTAAGAAATAAATTGAAAACCTTATGAAATGGTTTGTAATTTGTTGTTTAAACTTAACTCCATGTTACTCGCCTTTAGATATTTATGATAATGTCTGTTTACTCATTGGGATTGCAAAATCTCACCCACCTCCTTTCCAAATATTCCAGGCCTGTGGTAGCTTGTAGATACTCGATTTTGTTGAGGATTCCAGTTGACCCCTCTATCACACAGACAGTAGGTTACTATCACCAACACTTGGTATATTTATAGGCCACTTGTCATTGTAATTATTATTGTACATTATAACTTTGTAAATTATTGTATGTATGAATTTATTTTACTTCTAAGTTACAAAAGATTTCTTATTCGTGTTTCTATAAATATTGTTTTATATCAAAATGATATATTTTTGTCTTTTGATTTACTTGAGCCGAAAACGACTGAAAATTGTTTAAAACTAATATGTATGCCTTGCGGGCTTCCGATTGGTATCCCGAGTAATGAGATCAATCGAGACGTCGCGACGGTTGTCGTGGGCCCGAGGGAGGTTCCAGGTCGTGACAAATCATTATAATATTTGTGTAGTACAATCTACAAAACAAAGTGGGTAATTTTTCCAACACACACTTCTTACCTCGAGATAATAGATGTAATATAGAGTTAGCAACTGTCTCTTTCATTAGTTGTTTTAATATTGTATACATTCAAAAAAATAACTTTAAAACTTAATAAATTTTTTTAAAACTTAGAAGAAATACATCCTCTATTATAAACTTTGTTCTTGCAAGCAGTAATATATTGGCTTTCTGAAGCTTTCAATTAATCTTGTACTACTAGATATTGTATTGACATTGGTTTATTCCATTGTCAAATGGGAAAAATATTTCTTGTCTTTAAATATAATGTGCATTGTAGCAATATTTGCTAGACATATATTTGTATCATTGATCTTGGATCCAACCAAATGAATATCCATATTTTAAAATAGGATATATGGTAAGAAACTTGCAAGTTAACATAAAAGAACATTAAATAGAGAATTTAATATTAAAACACAAAATAAGAACATATCATTTAAATATAATGAGAACATATAAAAGTATCTTCATAATAGAGTTACACTACAATAAACCAACAAACTATTAAGAAATTTCAATCTTGAATATTTTCCATTACCAATTAAATGATCAATTCCTCCTTCAAGGTAGAGAACAAAATCAACAACATACTAAAGTGTTATATTAACTTGGCCATGCTTCTATATATTTTTTTCTTTTACCTTTCAATGATGCTTGATAAAGTTCAATAAGATGTTTCGATGTACAACAAGTATATAACCAATGACCTTTCATGCCACATTGATGACAATGCATTTTCTATATTGCTTTTATTTTGTCTACTTTTGTCTTTTTCTTACATCTTTTCACTATTCATCTACTCCTAGTAGTTAAAAGCATTCATCCACTCCTAGTGGGTTAAAAGTATTCATTCACTTTTGGGAATAATGATTAGTGTAACCACCACAATTGCAATAACTATGGCAACCTTTTCCACATCCATAACCATAATTATTAAATGCTATCACATTCACTTCAAGGAATGGATGAGGTTCATGACTTTTCATTAGTAGCTAGTTACTTTTGCTCAATCACAAAAAAGTCATATCCAAAATAAAATGCATTTTCAAATTACCCAAAGTATAGTATTTTTCACTTGTTACATAGTCAATTTCATATGTTCAATTCAAAAATGTCTTATGCAAAATCTAATAGGTTTAAAAATAGATTTACATAAATTGAGCATAATCATATTTGAAATTCGAAACAAAGAAATTATTTTTTGAGCAAAGCATATTCCAATGTCAAAACAAAGAGATCATATATAATTATATTTATTTACATGCTTAATTTGATTTATTAAATCAAGAGATAAAATATGATACATACTACATGATAGAAAGTCACATTCCAATTTAATAAATCAAGGGAGATAATATAATACATACTGTATAATAACAAATTCACTTTCCCATCAAGGGACAACATATAATAATACATAATAGTAAATTCACATTAAGGCTAATTTTCAGGGAATGAAAACACGGAAGAGATATCAAGTCACTTACTTGATTTGGTAAAACTAAAAATCAAAGACCAACCATTGAAATCCTTTTTAAATATTGAAAGAACTAAAACTTTGACTTTGAGATGATGATGAAAACTAAATGATACAAAAGCTTGAGAGATTAGAAGATTGTGCAGATAACGTGTTATGAATGAGAGAAAAGTATTAATAAAGTAAGAGCAACCTTATTCAGTGTGTATTTACAAATGAAGTGAGTGGCCTATTTATAAGCTAATAACCATTTGAATCCTAATTTTAATCCAATTCAACCTATATGTAAATCGAAATATACATAATTAAATATAAGAGTTCAAATTAGATTACACTTATTGTATTTTGTTTGTTGGGCTATTTGACTTGGTTTGAACTTCTTGGATCATAGCATAATGGACATTCACATATATATTCATAACAAGGGTGCTTTTTTTGGGAAACTAAGCTAATGCAAAGGTAGATAGAGCGGTGAAGAATTAAGAAAGGAACAAGATTGTGTTTAGGTTTGGTTAGTGATGAATAATGATAAGTGATGGATGACGGCGGTGGCAGCGAAAATTTTAGTTGAATTTTAGATAGATCTTAGAGAGGGGAAAGGAGAAGGATGATGAGGATAGATAGAGGAAAAAGAAGAAGAAAATGGGAAGGCCTATATAGCATCCTAAAACTACATCATTTTGAGGAAGAGAAAGAGGAAAAATTTTAAAAAAGAGAAAAGAAAAATGAAGGAGAAAATGTCACATGAGTTGCCATTTGACAATGTCATTAAGCCACATCGTATGCCACATAGACAAAATATACCAATTAGCGTTGGTTCTAATATCAATTAACTTTTTGTTAAATTTAAAGGCTTGTTTGGATGCAAATTAGAGATTAAGTACTTGTTTGGATATAATAATTAGGGGCTTATTTGAAGAAATGTGTAAAACCCCTAACTTTCATCTATTGGGCAAATTAAAAAACCAACTTGGTGAGCTTGGAAAATGGTTTTGTTGACTTAAAAACCTTGATTTCATCCTTAAGAATTCATAAACAAAGGTTATGGAGGTTGTGGAAAAGAATTAGGATGGAATTAGGCTTAAAAAGGAACAATTTTTGCATGTCTAGACCTGAAGGGTCCACCCTAGTGCATAAAGGGTCGACTTTGTCACGACCCAATTTTTAGGCCATGACCAGTGCAAGGGCCCAATGGACGTAGTCCACTAAGCCCAAGCAAGCCTATCTATTTATCCTACTCATCATTCCATCAAATATTGATAAGTCACATTTCATAACTTTGAATCGAAATAGTGATAGACATTGCCAACTCATACCGGCATTACTCATTTAAAATATATATGTATTGTCTACAACATGTATTCTAATAATTTACATTAAGTTTGTCTATACATATCAAAAGGAGACTGGATGTCCAGCGGGGAAACTCAACGAATATACAGCTACTGAATGCCGAGGCACCTACCAAGGGTCGAATGTATAAAGACACCTCGATCTAGCTACCAGCTATCTCGTGATCTGAAAACATGAAGTTAAAAGGCAATAGTATGGAAGAATTTAAAATCATGACGCACTTGTTTTAAAACAATGCAATTTAATCCCATTCGTATTAAAAACCCCTGACCAAACCCTTAAATGATTAATCATTTGAAATCAAGCATCCATACATATCAAACAATGCAGGAAAAATGAAAGCTTCAATGATACACAAGCGAGTCAAATGTGACAACGAATCTTTGCTACAGCAGACGCTGTAGCAAGAATGCCTTTTCACTACAGCGACGTTGGGATTAAGTTATTAGCTGAACGAGAGTTCCTCAACTGGTCGAGGGTTTCTCACCAAAGCTACTCATTTTAAACTTAATTCACTTGTTCCTAAATGCTGGAAGTCCAAGCTTAACTATGGTACCAAAGAAGTGGAAAATGGGGCAGCAATCGAACCAAAAAGGAAACAAAACAGAAAGTTTTTTGCTGCAGCAAAAATTTGGTCACAAAACAGAAAGTTTCTCGCTGCAATGAGGATGCTACAGTACTGTCTCGCTGCATCGAGAATGGATTTTCGCTGTAGTGAGTTTTCGGCCAATAAAACCTTTTAAAACCCGAGAGTTTTTCGCTACAGCGAGAATGAATTTTGTCCCAGCGAGAATGAATTTCGTAGCAGCGAGAACAGAGCAACAAGAGAAAAGTTTCTCCTCACTCAACAAAAAAAGGCCATTATGCTAAACCAGCAAAATCAACATAAAACACAAAAATTTCCAAAGTGCAATGTATCAAATTTCACATATATGACAATCATATATCACATTCATGAGCTTTCATTTCATAAGTATAGATATGCAAAATTACATAGATAAACATCAATATCATCATAATCACACCCGGCTCATGTACATCCCCCCACATCGTGCACATAGTCGACGCCATAGTGTGCATCCCCCCACATCGTGCACAATCAGTGCCATTGTGTACATCCCCCCACATCGTACACACACATGGTTACAGTCATCATACACAATATCAATCATCATACACCACACACACACACACACACATATATATATCATCTAATGCAATAGTGCATGAATCCATAGCAATCACATATCACCACATAAACCATTTAGCAAAAGCTTGTTCCCAAGGCATTTGTTTTTATGAAAAACTTAATAATTCATTCAATGTGTGGAAAATACATTATATTCCCCAAAACAAGTTTTGAAGGCAATTCACTCACTGGTATATTGTTGAGCCTTTAGCTAACTCTAGTTCCCCTAATAATCCAATTGGAAGGATGCGACTTCGTTAGAACCTATAATCACATTAGCATCAGCAATTGGTCAAGTCACACACTATAAACCCTAAAAGCTATCTCTTAGCTAGCTTTCAACTGTCACTTTAAATGGCTATCTATGTTGACTATCTTAATCACTATACAATGAATGAACATCCTCAACAATAAAACAACTCATAATCTCAATTACTAGCCATTATCCACAGCTAAAAACCAAGCTTAGTTCATCACTTACCCTAAGGTTTCTTTGTAGTTGAATTCTCTTACAATAACTTCCAAATAAATGGGGTAATTCTCTCTTTCTCTCTCTAAAATGCCCAGCTAGTGGGAGAAAGTATGGAAATAAGATTTATCAAGGGTTTTAAGGAGAGAGAGTGGAAGAGCACAATTGTTTATGGAAAAGGTGCACCAAAAGCATGAATTTCGAAGCTATTTAGGGAAGATTGTGGAGCTTTTTGTCAAGCTTTCATGGAGGTTTGAGAAGCAACATGAAATGGAAGAAGAAGAAGAAGAAAAGCTGCTGAAGAATGTAGAAGCTGCTGGAAGGAAGGGATATTTATAGCCCATGCTTATCCACTTCACTTAAATTACCAAAATGCCCCTCCACAAATTAACTTACTCTTCTCCAACCCTTTATGCAATCTTTTTACTCCTTTGACACTAGGACAAGGTCCATAACGGTCTAGACATGCTCGGGTTTATGAAACTTGAAAAGTTTTGACCCAAGGTGAAAAATGACTATTTTGCCCCTATTGTGAAATTATTGTCATTTCTAGTTTTCTTCATGTTTTTGTCATTACACATTATTTAGGTGGTCTTATACCTATTTAGAACTTAAAATATCATAAAACTTTCTTCTGGTAGCTTATTGAAAAAATGACGAAACTACCCCTAGCTCGTGTTATTATGTCTATGACTAGTTACGAGCCTATAGAGATTGAGGTCTCACAGACTTTGTGAAGGAAAAACAAAGGAAATACATGCACTCTAGTCTAGGTCAACTCATCACATTATGTAGTTGACCCTAGAGTGCTCAAATAGCTTCAAAATATGCCTAAAACCTTAAAAACCCGAGCCTTATTCATTTATTTCATTTCTCTTTATTCTTTCAGCAATTTTCTCTTGAATTTCACACCTTTAAAGAGCTATAAAATACCATTATCAAACCTTGGATTCTAAGTGCTAAAGGTAAGGGTTTTCACTCCTAAAACTTGGTTTTTTTTTATTTTTATCTTCTCTCTCCAAAAATCAGAAACTTGTTTTAAGTTTTCAAGATTTGGCTAGATCCCTGCACTAAAAGTTCACCAAGGAGCAAAAATAGGTAAAGTAAGTTGTTTACTTAATGGGTATGAGGTTTGGATGAAAGATTAATGGAAATTATTGGAAGTAAATGAATATTAAATAGAGTTAAAAATGGGTATTCAAATTATTACGAAATTATTATAGGTTTTTGACAATATTGATGATTTAACATCATTTTAGGTGTTGTTGGAGGAGTTTGAATTTTTGAAGAAGTTGAGCTTTTGACAAAAGGTGCTAAAAGGATAAACACGCTTTAATAAGGTGGGTAGATATGACATTTTTAATTATTTTGATATAATTAAGCATAACTATTCTACACCTTCTTATCAAATTGTATTTCGATAGAGTTTGTGATGTGAACGATGGTTTCAAGTTTGTTTGATGAAAGCTAAGTATATTACATAAATATGTTATTACGTATTTAGTTTTGATCATGGGGAACAAGCCTTTCAATTATTTGATACCTCAAAATTGATATTTATCTATGATTCGTTGAATGATTAATGATTTGAAAGTATGGAATGAAAAATGATTAGTTTTGTATAAACCTTAGCATTGGGTCAATTTGTCTTTGAGAGCATTGTGTGATTGATGACTTTGTGTTGTTGATTTCTCACACAAGTGCACGTATCGTTAACAAGTAATATAGTAATGAAATAGAGTATCGTTCCCACATAGAATAGTTTAATTCCTATCGTTAACTACTAAAATTATAACACCCTAATTTTATCCAAGCAATTAAAATCAAAAAGAAAAATTAAAACTAATAAACCAAAACTAAAATTAAATAGTAAATAAAACTAGCTTAACTACCATACCTAAGATTATAATATCCCTTAATACTTCATCTAATTATTGTTTCTTTCTCTCTTAACTTAATTTAATGGATTAAATTGCTAACCTATAGTCCTAAATTATTTATAAGTCTCTGTCGAATTTCTCATAAAAATGCATCTCCCAATTAATTTACTATATGTCTATGCAAATTATATTAAAGAAAGATTCATTAAGTTTTTGCTTTAATTTTGCCTATGTATGGCTAATAAGTGTATGTCTACCCTATATGCAAATCAAACCAATTAATCGACTAAGTGTATTCAATCATACGCTATTCTATTGAAGGTCTACCTAAATCTCCTTCGTCAAAGTTTAACCTAGATTTTCAATTCAATCTAATTGGTGGTCATGCAATTAGAAGCACTAAGAACAGAATAATATAAACAACTTAAATCTATCAAACATAAGTAAAAGAGAGAGAAATAATTCGAACTACTTATTGAGTTCAATCACAATCTTAGATTAGAAACTTAGTTCCCTATCAAGTCACACATCATCATTGAATAAAGTTTAAACAATAAAAACAACCTAAGAAAATAAAAGAATAATCAAAAAGATGAAACTCAAGAATTATAATCTTGATCTTCCAAGTCTTTTGAATCCTTCAAAATCTTCTCAGCTTCAATGATTTTGTGGCTTGACTCTCAGCTTTTAATCTGGTGTTTTTTTTCTTCTCTTCTTTTTAAGTACTCCGAAAGGTTATTTTTATAGGCTTTGAAGTTAGGCCAAGTTGGGTAAAGAAAGAAGTCAATTTTAGCTAGGATTTCCACATCAGACTATGTAAGTTTCAGCCTTGCCCAATTAATTAATAGAAATCGTAATTGCTTTAGGACTGCTACAGTATGTCAACTTTGATATGATTTTTAACCATCTTAGATGCCTAATTTGGCAAAGTGATAAACATGAAAGTTGTATATCTTTCTCTTAAATTTCCAATGGTCAAAGAATCACTTCATTTGGAGCTCTATAAAGAAAGTTAAAGCCAAAATACCAAAACATGTGCAGTAAAAGTCTGCACCTTAAAATTGCTCTCCTTTTTCCATTAAATTTCTTCCTTTACAAAACACCTACAAAACATAAAAAAATTAATAACAACCTATCTTAACCACATTAACACCAAATTAAGCATAAATTTAACTATGATTTGATTGACTCACCTAAATTAACTAATTTAAAATAATTAAATAAAATCTACTAATTTTTATGCATTACTACAAGAACTAAGCTAAATTGCTATCAAAATTAATCTCAAATAACTTTATATTAGAGAGTTATCACTTTGATTTAGTTTTTGTTTTGATCTTTGATTTTGTTCATGATTGGATTCCTCTTTTGTTTGAAAATGAACTTTGGATACTTTCATTTAGTTTTGTTTCGACCTTCTTGATTTTAGATGGTGAATGGATTCACCTTTTCATTTAGAAACGAACATTTGAATATTTGGGAATATATGTAACAAATTGTTTTAGTGGAACCTACTTAAATTGTGGACCTATAGTGAGTGATAGTAGCCATTTGCCATTGTGCACAATGCTTAGTTTTGTTTTTCTTGTACTTGATACGATCCCACCTCTTTTGATCTATGGTCAGTGACTATGATCTAGACCACTTTAGTGCTACAGAACACTTTGTTTAATTGCCTATGCTATCTATTGCTCCACGATTTATATGAAATAATGTTTAACATAATTAATTTGGACTTTGATATTGGTTCAACTTTGATGTTTGAACTTGATACATTTGATTTGGACTTTGGATATTTGTTTGGCTTTTATATTTGAACTTGGTACATTTAATATGGACTTTGGTTAATTGTTTGGCTTTGAACTTGATACATTTAATTTGGACTTTGAATGTTTGTTTGACTTTGATATTTGAACTTGATACATTCAATTTGGACTTTGGATATTTGTTTGGCTTTGATATTTGAACTTGACACATTTTATTTGGACTTTGAATAGTTGTTTGGCTTTCATGTTTGAATTTGATATATTTGATTTGGACTTTGGATGTTTTTTTGGTTTGATGTATGAACTTTGATTATTCCATTCTGATTAGATTAGGCTTCTCTAAAAAATTTAAGAAAAAGGCTTTAAAGGATTTTTTAAAAGTAATGAAGTTGTTTCAAATTAAACTTTTGTGTACTTTGATTTTCACTTCAAACATTTTAAAACGTGACTAAATACTCATTTTTATTTGACATATGTGAAGAGATTTTTAAACAATAAAGTAATAAACTTCGTTCCAAAGAATATTTATGGGTTTTCAAACTATATTTTGTTTAAAATGTTTTCAACAAACTTGTATTTGTTTGGAAACAAGCTTTTGAGATTCCTTGGATATTTGATCTTTGCTTGGGACATGATGTGCAAATCTTTAAAATATTTGATACACTTGCAAAAGCATACTTCAAAAATTTTGAGAAATTTAATATGCTTACAACAAGCAAAGTTTGGAAATCTTTGAAATATTTGATATGTTTGAAAGAATGACTTTGGATTCATTTGAGATTGCTATAACTGCATTACTTTGAAAGTGTATTTTACAAACACTCTTGTGCTTAACTTGTTCCCCTCCTTGTATCTCTTCAAGGGGTTAGTTATTTACAAGTAACACATGTAAAATGATTTTGTTATTGCAGATTAGTAGTTTGCTTGGTTTGTTATCCTTTGAGAAGAGCTACTTCCATAGTTAGTTTCGGTAGGTGACCAGTAAGGCATCTAGTAGGCGTTAGCCCCTTTTTCTTTGAGTCGTACTCCATTGATTTGTCTATTGTGTTTGTCCATCAAGGACTATGACTCTAATTTCACTTTATTTTAAATGTTAAACTATGATATTGCCATGGAATGGCTTACATTTCAATTTGCCCAAGGTGGCTTACAGTATGAGCTTTGTATTTGCTTTGCTTTTGCATATTGAGCACGGATTTGTGCAAATCAATGTTTTGATATTTGGTATAATTATGATCATAAATGTTTAGTATAAGAGATTATAGAGATAAGTCTCATGACATGCATTGATTTATTGGTTCGTTTGTTTTGAGGCTTGCATGGGTTAAGACGGTCACTCCTATTGATACCCTTACACCACTTATGGCCTTGAATTTAGGTCGCGATAAAATGCCAATAGTCCTTGGGCTTTTTACTATTTAAGCTTATATAATAATACTTAATGATAGCGAAAGTTGAATCATGTTAAAAAAATTATAATGTAATTCTATAAAAGTATTACTTGCATTTATAGCCAAACAAACCTATTTTGAAAAAGATACCCAATAGGAAGTCAACCTAATTTTGACATTAAGGTATTGGATTCAAATCTTAAGATGATAGTGTTGAATTACATTGTGATTGAATGTATAAGTTACGTTTCATGTATTTTGATTGAACTAGTAAGAGATATGGCAAGTATAGATGTTAGAAGGAATATAAAGACTTGAATGTGTTGGAAAATGTCTAATATCTGGGTTTATTTGAATTAAGCATTGATACTTGAAGAGAAAGTATCAATACCTAGCAAACAGAATGTCTCAATATACATTATATGTGAAAAGTACTGATACCTAAGGTATAGAATCTCTGATTTGCTCTTTTCAAATGGTTTCTCACTCTATTTTAAGCTTCTTTTTCAATCCAAACTTGTATGTGACTTGGATTTCAATTGAAATCATGTGAATGAAGATTTTTACAACATAATTTCAAACATTTAAAAGGAAACATGATGACTATTCATGAAACTCATGTTTATTGTAAGTTATGTGTCACAACCCAAATTTCGAGTCATGGCTGGTGCATGGGCCTAATGGACTAAGCCCATTAAGCCCAAGCAAGCCTATTTATATGACCTGTTCATCATTCCATCAAAAGTTGTTAAAATCACATTTCATAATTTCAATTCAAAATAATGCTAACCATTACCAACTCATAGTGGCATTACCAATTAAAATATACATATATTGTCCAAAACATATATCTTAATAATTTACATCGAGTTTGTCTATACACAACAAAAGGGATACTCGACTTCCAGCAAAGAGACCCAAGTTAAAGTACAGCTATTGAATGGCAAGATACCTACCAAGGACACGAATCTACGAGGACACCTCGACCTAATTAACGACTACCTCCTAATCTAAAAACATGAAGTTGAAAACAATGAGTATAAACCCAATGAGTGAACAAAGGAAGGGAACAAGCAAACGATAACAAAAGTTTAAGAAATCATGATGCACTTATTTTCAAAAACAATGCAATTAAGTTTAACTCTTATTAAAACCCCTCATTAAACCCTTAATTGGTTAATCACTTGATGATGAAGGATCCATACATGATAAAGAATTTGAAAAGTGAAAACTTTAGTAGCATTCAAACAAGTCAAGTGAAATGACGAGTCCTCACTGCAGCGGAAAGGCTTTCTTACTAAAGCCCCTCATTTCAAACTATATTAATTATCAGCTAGCCAAGGGTTTCTCACTAAAACCCCTCATTTCAAACTTAATTAATTAATTCCTTGATGTTGGAAGTCCCTGATCAACTATGGTGCTAAAGAAGTGGAAAATAGGGCAGCAACCAAACAAGGTAGCAAGCACAACAGAAAGTTTCTCACTGCAACGAAATTTCCTGTAGACATCTCACTGCAACGAGAATGTATTCTCGCTATAGCGAGTTACAGGGCTATAGCCAGCCTCCCAACTCGAGAGTTTCTCTCTGCAACGAGAATCATTCTCGTTGCAGCGAGAAACATGACACCAAGAAAAAGTTTTTATTATATCAAGAAAAGGCCATTCTGCTACAATGACAAAATCAACTTGAAAATACTTAGGAATTTCCAAAGTTCAACATGCAAGATTTCACATACATTACAACTATATATCATATTCATGAACTTTCTATTGCATAAATATATATATATATATATATACATGCATAACCACCAATACCACCACCGCCTCACCTAGCTCATGTGCAACCCCCACATAGCGCACACAGCTGAAGTCATCATGCGCATCCCCTACATCGTGCACAACTAATACTGCTGTGTGCATCCCCACATCATGCATAAGCAATATCACCATCCACACTTCCGCATCTGTCATCACCGGCATGTGCTCCCCCACATCGCGCACATGCTCGATTATACTTACAAATAATATTACTATAAATACATATCATATATATACTTAGATATATATATATATATATATATATATATATATTAACATAACACAGGGCACATGGATTCATCATTGTCGCGTTCCACAATGGAAAACGTTTCATTAAAAGCTTATTCCTATGCATATTTTAGAGAAAAACAGATAAACTATTTCAATGGATTTCATCAATACATATGCCTTAATCCCAAAACATTTTAATGCAAGTTCACTCAACGGTATTTGTTAAATCTTTACCCAACTCTAACTTCCTCTAACGGTCCAAATGGGGGGGTGTGGCTTCATTGGAACCTATCATCACATTAGCATCATAATTAACTCAATTCACATAACTATAAATTCTAAAAGCTACTTCCAAACTAGCTTCCAATTGCCATTAAGTGGCTATCTATTTTCACTATCCTAATCACTCTAAAATGAATAAACAACCTCAACTACAAACAATCACAAATCTAATCAGTAGCCATTCTCAACACTTAAAAATCAACTCTAATTAACTACTCACCTTAGTAACTTTGTAATTGATTTCTTTCCAAAAATTTCAAGCTATTATCAAAGCTCCTTCTTTCTTTCTCTAAAACACCTAGTTGTGAGAAGAAATATGGAAGTAAGACTTTTCAAGGGTTTTAAAGTGAGAAAGTGAAAGAGCACAAAAGATTCTATGATAGGGTGCACAAAAGCGTGAAAATTTGAGCTTGCTTGAGAGAAGTTATGGAGGTTTCAAAACAAGCTTCCATGGAGGATGAAAGAAACGTGAGATGGGAGGAAGAAGAAGAAGAAGCTACTAGAGAAATGAAGAAGTTGTTGAAAAAAATGATATTTATAGCTAAAGCTTATCGAAACTTTACTTAAATTACGAAAATACCCTTAACAAGTTGGCTTGTCCTCCTCTAATCCTTGGTGCAATCTTTTTACTCTTTTGACACTTGGACAAAGTCCATAATAGTCTAGAAATACTCAGGTTCATGAAAACTTAAATTTCGACTCGAGATGGAAAATGACCATTTTACCCCTACCTATTATTTTTATTTTTTTTGCCATTTTACCCTTATTTTCATCATTCATTTATGCCTTAGGCCTACTTAGGCCTTAATATTGTTTGAAAGCCTACTTTTAGGGCCTCATCATGAGAAATGATGAAATTACCCCTAATTGGTGTTATCACGTTTACACCTAGTTATGGGCCTATAAGGGTTGAGGTCTTACATTATGGATTATTGTAAAAGCTCTTCTCCTTTAGTTTGTTCCCTTTTTGCATTTAGGTAAGGGTCATTGTGTCACGACCCAAATTTTGAGCCATGACCGGCTCATGGGCCCAATTGATGTAGTCCACTAAGCTCAAGCAAGCCTACTTATATTACTTGGTTATCATTTCATCCCACAAGTTACTAAAGTCATAATTCAAAATCTCAATTCAAAATGATGAAAACCATTGCCAACTCGTACTTGCATTACTCATTAAAATAGACACATATTGTCTACAGTATGTATTCTAATAATTAACATTAGATTTGTTTATACATGTCAAAAGGAGACTCGATGCCCAGTAGAGAAACTCAACAAATGTACAACTACTGAATGCCGAGACACCTACCAAGAGTCTAGTTTAAAAAAGGACCTTGACCAAGTTAGCAACACCTCTTGATCTGAAAACATGAAGTTGAAAACGGTGAGTATAAACCCAATGAGTGAAGAAGGAAGGGAACAAGCAACAGTAAGGAAAGATTTTAAAAATCATGATGCACTTATTTTAAAACAATGCAATTTAACTTAGTGCTTACCATAACCTTTCAAGAAAAACCCAATCGATTAAATCACTTAATGTAAAGGGTCCATGCTCAACTATGGTACCAAAGAAGTGGAAAATAGCACAGTAATCGATCAAGATACTAAGTGAAACAGAAAGTTTTTTGCTGCAGCGAGATTCAAGCCACAAAATACAAACTTTCTCGCTGTAGTGAGAACCATATCTGGTGACACCCTCAAAACTCGAGAGTTTCTCGCTGCAGCCAAAATGAATCTCGCGACAGCGATAAACAGGGCACCAGCAAAAATTCCCCATTTCTTCAAGAAAATGCCATCTTGTTGAAATGACAAAAACAACATAAAACACATATAATTTCCAAAAATTCAACATGTGAAGTCTCACATGCATTTCAATCATATTCCATATTCATAAGCTTTTATTTCATAAACATAGATATACATGAATACATAGATAACCACCAATATCACCATCATCACACCTAGCTCATGTGCATCCCCCCATATCGTGCACATAGCCGGAGTCATCGTGTGCATCCCTCCACATCGTGCATAGTCAGTGCCATCGTGTACATCCCCCCACATCGTGCACACGGGCACTATCATCATCCACCTCCCTCACCATGCCATCACCGGTATGTGCATCCCCCCACATCGTGAACACACATGGTTATAATCATCACACAATATCAACCATCATGCACAACATATATATCTATATATATACCAACATAATGTAGTAGTGCACGAATCCAGAACAACCACATGTCACAAAATAAAGTCAATTATCAAAGGCTTGTTCCCAAAGCACTCGTTTCTAAGAAAAGTTGTATAAAATCATCCAAATGCTTTGTAAAAAACCGTCACATTCCCAAAATAATTTTGAAATGCAGTTCACTCACTGGTATTATTTGAGCCTTTAGCCGATCCTAACTTCTCTAATTGTCCAAATGGGACGATAGGGCTTTTTTGGAACCTATCATCACATTAGCATCACCAATTTGTCAATTCACATACTTATAAATTCTAAAGCTTTCTCTTAGCTAGCTTCCAATTGCCATTTAAATGGCTATCTATTTTCACTACCCTAATCACTATAAAATGAGTGGATAACCTCAACTACAAACATTCATAATTCCCTAAAATATCTACTAGCACATGCTATCCATAATTTTCGTAATTAAAATAACTCATACTTATAGTTATGTATTTATGAAAATTTTAAAATTGATACCCCTTACTCACCTTGGTAGCTTGAAACTTTAAAGTTCTTTCCAATAAATTTTCCAACCTAATATGGGAGCTTTCTTTCTCTTTCTCTCTTTAAATACCTAGATAGTGAGAGAAAGTATGAAAGTGGGATTTTTCAAGGGTTTTAAAGTGAGAGTGAAAGAGCACAAGGATTTCATGAAAAGGTGCACCGAGGCATGAAAATTGGAGCTAGAGAGAGAAAGTTACGGAAGCTTAAAGAGGACTCCCATGGAGGATGAAGAAACATGAGAGGGAAGAAGGAAGAAGAAGAAGAATAGCTGCTGGAGAATGAGGAAGCTGCTGGAAGAAAGATATTTATAGCTCATACTTATCCAACTCCCCTTGAAATTACGAAAATGCCCTTTACAAGTTAACTTGTTCTTCTCCAATCCTTTGTGCAATTTTTTTTCTTTTGACACTAGGACAAAGTCCACAATGATCTAAACTACTCGGGTTTACGAAAACTTAAAATTTTGACTCGGGGTGCAAAATGACCATTTTGCCCCTATTGTGAAAATTATCAAAACTTCTAGTTTTCTTTGTGTTTTCATCATTACACATTATTTATTCGATCTTATACCTATTTAGACCATAAAATATCATAAAACCTTCTTCTGGGAGCTTTTTAGAAGATATGACAAAACTACCCCTGGCCGTATTATTGCGTCTATGCATAGTTATGAGCCTATAGGGGTTGAGGTCTTACACATTATGACTCACCCGTTAGTTTCCCTTGTTTTTGTTTTTCCAAATCAATAACTTACTTCGCTTGCCACCTTGTCGAGGAGTAGCTCAACTTGTACTTGGTTGGTGTGATAGTGCCTTTCTTCAAGCTTTCTCATGTTGTTATTCACAATGTGTTGAGCCAAGTTTTTATGGTTATTTAACGTTTATGATAATGACACATTTTTGTAAATAAATTGATAACATTTATTTTGTGTTACTATGGTACAAAATGTTATGCAAAAAACTATAAGGGGGTGCATAAGTGATACCCAGTACCTTCGTATTATGAAAGCTTGACCTTCATAGACTCATAATTAGAAGCAGATGTGATAACACGAACCAAGGGTAATTTCATCATTTCTCATGGTGAGCTTTTGGAAGTAGTTTTCTAATGTTATTAAGGTTTAAGTAAGCCTAAGGAATGAATGAATGATGGAAAAATAAATGAAGAAGATAGAAACACTGATAATTTTTCTAGTAAGGGTAAAATGGTCATTTTGCATCTCGGGTCTGAATTCTTACGTTTTTGTGAACCCGAATATTTTTAGACTATTATGGACTCTGTCTTAATGTCAAAAGAGTAAAAAGGTTGCACAAAGGATAGGAGGAAGACAAAGTCACCTTATTGAAGGCATTTTGGTAAATTGCATGAAACTTGGATAAACTTAAGTATAAATATGTCATTACTCCAATAGCTTCCTCATTTTTCTAGTAACTTCTTCTTCTTCTTTCTCCCATCTCACGTTTCTTTCATACTCCATGAAAGCTTCTCTCAAAGCTTACATCACCTTCTTAAACTAACCTTAAATTTCATGCTTTTACACACCTTGTTATAGGGTTTTTCAAGCTCTTTCACTCTCTCACCTTAACCTTAAAACCTTTAAAAAAAGTCTTACTTCAATACTTTCTCTCACTAGCTAGGTGTTCTAGAGAGAGAAAAAGAGAGAGAGCTTCTATAATAGCTTGAAATTCTTGGAAAGGAATTTACTTACAAAGCTACCAAGGTGAGTAATAAAGTAGAGTTAATTTTTAAGTGTTGAGAATGTCTAGTAATTAGATTTGTTAGTGTTTTATTGTTAAGGTTGTTTATTCAATTTTAGTTTGACTAGAGTAGTGAAAATAATAGTCATTTAATAGTAGTTGGAAGCTAGTTAGGGATGACTAGTAGAACTTGATTTAGGAAAAAGCTTTTGGAATGGTATTAATGCCAAGTTGGGTTGATGGCGATGTTGTTGCGTGTGATAGGTTCCAACGAAACCCCACACCTCCTTTCAGAACATAAGTCAAAGTTAGAGCCCACCAAAACATCAACAAAGACTGGTGAGTGAACTTGCATTAAAATGATTTGGGGTCAATGTGTAAATGTTTGAGTGAATTGCTTGAAAGGTTTTAATGGTCTTTTTCTTTAAAATGTATACGGGAACAAGCTTTTAATGAAATGTTTTGCATTATGAAATATGACTACGATGAGTCCACGAACTCCTTTATTTCATTGGTATACATACATATGTGTTGTGCCTTGATAGATAATATCGTCTAATAAGTATGACCGTGTGTGTTTGGTGTGGGAAAGCACATGCAAGTAATGATGTGGGTGGGAGTGCGTGTGATGATATTGAAATGTGTGAGTAAGAAGTGCACATGATGATGATATTGCCTTGTGCGTGTATGGAGTGCATATGAGCTGAGTGTGGCGGGATGGTATTATGAGACCTCAACCTCTATAAACTCGTAATTAGAAGTAGACGAGATAACACGAACTAAGGGTAATTTCATCATTTACTCTAATAAGCCCTCAGAAGAAAGTTTTCTAATATTTAAGGTCTAAGTGGGCATAAGGACCGAATGAATGATGTATAATGATGAAAACACGAAGAAAACTAGAAGTGACAATAATTTCCATAACAAAGGTACAATTGTCATTTTGCACCTCGAATAAAAATTTTTAAGTTTTCATAAACCTGAGTTTTTCGAGACTATTATGGACCTTGTCTCAGTGTCCAAAGAGTAAAAAGATTGCACAAAGGATTGGAGAAGAACAGGTTAACTTGCTAAAGGCATTTTCATAATTTAAGTGGAGTTGAATAAGCTTGAGCTATAAATATAATTCTTTCCAGCAGCTTCTTCAATTTCTAATAGCTTCTTATTCTTCTTCCTTCCATCACACGTTTGTTTCCCCCTCCATGGAAGCTTGTTATGAAACCTCTATAACCTCTCTCAAAATAGCTCCAATTTTCATTCTTTTGCACACTTTTGCATAAAACCTTTGTGCTCTCTCACTCTCTAACTTTAAAACCCTTGAAAAATCTTACTTCCATACTTTCTCTCACTAGCTAGGTGTTTAGAGAGAGAGAAAAGGAGCTTCTATAATAGCTTGGAAGAATTTTGAAAAGGAATTTCATTATAATCCATCAAGGTGAGTGATGAATTAGGAATGGTTTTAAGTTGTTGATAATGGCTTATAATTGAAGTTATGAGTTGTGCTATTGCTGAAGTTGTTTATCTAATTCTAGTGTTACTAAAGAATAGAAACTAAAGAGCCAATCAAATGGTAATTGGAAAGTAGATAGGAAGAGCAATTAAAGCTTGATTTGGGAAATAGCTTTTGGAGCAATATTAATGTGAATTGGATTGGTTGTGATGTTTTTGGTGTGTGATAGGTTCCAACGAGGCCCCTTAGCCCCAATTGGACTATTAGGGAAGTTAGAGTCGACTAAAGGTTTAACAAATAGCGGTGAGTGAACTTGTATAAAATAATGTTTTGGGATATACATATGTATGTTTGATTGAATCCCCTAAAGCGTTTTATTGATTCTTTCTTCAAAACTTGCACCGGAACAAGCCCTTATGAAATGTTTTTATGTTATGAAATGGATAGTGTGATGAATTAATATGTTTCTGTATAATGTTGATATAAATACTATGTCATAAATGGTACCATTGTGTGACAAATGCAACCGTGCATATGCAGGGTGAGTGTGCACCTACCGATGATGGCGATGGTGAGAGAGATGAATGGTGATATTGCCCGTGTGCACGATTTGGGGGGATGTATATTATGGCATTAATGGTGCATGATATGGGGGGATGCACGCGATGACTCTGGTTATGTGCACAATGTGGGGGGATGTACTTGAGCTGGGTGAGATGGGATGGTATACAAATTGATATATGTTTAGGTATATGTATATGAAATAGAAAAACCATGATTGTAAAATGTGATTGTATGGCATGATGAATCTTGAAAATCTCCCATTTACTTGCAAATTGATTTTATTGCAGCATTGAATGGATGTTTGGTACAATGGAGGTCCCTCATTATTTAAGTGCCCTGCTTCTCGCTGCAATGAGAAACTTTGTGTTTTTGCTGCCTGTAGCTCACTGCAATGAGAAACATTCTGTTTGCAGCTTGAATCTAGCCGTAGCGAGAAACTTTCTGTCTTGCATGCTACTTTGTTGGTTTTTGTCATATTTTTCCACTTCTTTAACATCATGGTTGAGCATGGACTTCCAACATCAAGGATTTAATTAATTAAGTTTGAAATGAGGAGGTTTGGTGAGAAACCCTCGGCCACTTGAGGACCCGTTGTTTTACTTGACTTGACTTGCTTGAATACTATTAAAGTTTTCAATCTTCGAATCCTTTGTTGTTCATGGACCCTTTTCATCAAGTAATTAACTCATTAAGTGTTTAATGAGGGGATTTGATAAGAACTAAACTAAATTACATAGTTTTAAATAATAAATGCACCATGTCATCTTTAAACTTTCCTTATTGTTTTCTTGTTCCGTTCTTATGTTCACTCACTATGTTTATACTCACCGTTTTCAACTTCATGTTTTTAGATCAAAAGGTAGTCGGTAATTAGGTCGAGGTATCCTTGTAGATTCGTATCCTTGGCAGGTATCTTGGCATTCCATAGCCGCACCTTCACCTTGGTCACTCCGCTAGAAGCCTAGAGTCATTTTTGTTTGTAAATACGTATATGTGATGTAAAGTACTAATATGTATGCCTTAGACCATATATGTATATTTTGATTGGTAGAGCCACCATGAATGGCAATAGTTAATGTTATTTAGGGCTAATATAAATGCAGTTTTTTATTGTTATAATTTACTATTAAAGTACTTAAGGGTTGAGATTATGAGATGTAAGTGTAAGAGTAGTTGACGGGATGATGAGCAGGATTATATAAATAGGCTGCTTGGCCTTAGTCGGTTATGTCCATTGGGCCCATGCGTCGGTCATGGCCCAAAAGTTGGGTCATGACAAGTATGCATGATGATGTATGTATATACAAATATATATATGTTATAGAAAGTTTATGAAAATAATTGTGATTGTGTTGTATGTTGGCATTGTTAATTGCTCCCAAATTGCTTTTCATTTCAGCAAGAAAATGGCTTTTGATGTAACAAGACCCTTTTTAACTAAGTTGCTCTGTTTCTAACTACAACAAGAAACTCTCAGGTTGGAGGGGGTTGCACTAGCCTAATTCTTGCTGTAGCGAGAAACTCTCGGGTAGTTCCAAAATCCTGGTGCAATGCTTTCACTTTGACAACAAATTTGACCACTTTCTGATTAGAACTGGGAAAGTGATGAACATCAAATTGTAGCCTAGTCTCTTAGCTTTCTAATGGTCAAAAAATCATGTTAATTGGACTTCTGTAGTGGGAGTTATACTTGAAAAACCGAAGCATATGAAAACCTAGAATGCCTTTTCGCTGCAGCGCGAAAATCCTCTGTTTGTTGTCTTGCTTGGTCATTGCTGAAATTTTCATTCTATTCAACTTTATGGTTCATCATGAATCTTGTAACATTAAGGGATTAAACATTCAAAGTTTGGAATGAGGGGTTTTAACCAAAAATTAGACTAAATTGCATGGTTTGGTCGTAAATGCATCATGTTTTCTAAAACATTCCTTAACATTGCTTATTCCCTTCTTATGTTCACTCACTGAGTTTAACTCACTCTTTTAAATTGCATGTTTTCATATTTGTAGATAGTTGGGACCGAGATTGAGGTGTCCACTTACATTCACTCTTGGTAGGTGTCATGGAATTCGATAGTCGTACCCTCACCAAAGTCACTCCACTAGTCGTCAAAAGTCTTTTATATGAGTACATGTACATTAAATGTAAATTTTGTATCTATGTTGTATTATGGAAATACGTCTAGTTGCAAATTACAAATGGTGGTCTAGAAATGGTGATGAAAAATTGATGGGATAGTGAATGGGATTACGTAAAGAGGCTTGCCTGGGCTTAGTGGGCTACGTCCACTGGGTACATGTGCCGGTCAAGGCCCAGAATTTGGGTCGTGACAGCATATGTTAATAAAGCCTATGATGATGAGGCTATAGATGACATGCACCAATGTACGCCTAGTAAAATTTTAAAATTTTAATTTACTTAATTTCAATGAAATGAAACTCGAATATAAATGGCTAGTCAAAAAAGATTATGTTGAAGAAAAATCTTGTTAAGTGTTTGATAAGAAAAATAATAAAGTCTGAGAAACAAATTCTATCACAACTAATCTTGCTGTAGGCAATTTGGCATGGATTAACAAGTCCATACTCCTTGCACATAACATTGGCATAGAACTAAAACAAACATGTCAATAGTTTTGGGCCAAACCTTTGCGTTTATTTAATGTTTTGCCAAAATGTCAAAATAGAAAAGAGAAAGTATCAATTAATATGGACTTAACTTTAAACTACCAGCATTAATCCCCTAGCAATAATTGTGTGCTCAAAGATATTTATAAAGGCATCACAGCCACCTTGAATCATTTACCAATTAAGTCTGCCAACAAGATAAACAAAAAAAAAATGTCAACTGATATAATAATGTAAGTTTAATTGATAATATATATGTGTACACATGCTTGAACAAAATAATATTGTCAAGCCTGACTCTACAATATGTTTATTATTCCATTCCTACATAAGAATGCATGTTTGCTTACTTGGGTATCTCGAAAATCGTTAAAGGACGACAATGTACTAAATGGTACAATTAAGTTGAATTAAGCCTCGAACTAGTTGAAATAGAGATTTTAAGATGAAATTGAGAATTTTAAAACCCTAGAATGACTTAAAATGGTGATTCAGAGTTCGAGGGCCGATTTAGAGTCAAATTGGAATTTTCAAGACCTAGGGGCAAAATGGTCATTTTTCGACTCAAGGTTAAGATGTGAGTGTTGAATGAAATTTTTGACTAAGATTGATCATTTAGAGTATAATTTGAGTTTGAGAAGTGAAGAACTTTAATTTCAGCATTTTTTCGAGGATAAGGGCAAAATAATCATTTTGCCACCCCAAGGGCAAAATTGTAATTTTACACCACCCAACACTTGTCCAACACTAGAATTTTACCTATTATTATTATGGATAATTGAGGAAATTTAAATGGTGGAGAGAGATTGCTTAATGGGTAAGTATGACACATGGACCAATGGAATGGTGACATGTGTCAAATTTTCATCCATTTAAATTTGGCCTTAAAATCAGCACAAAACCAGCCCATTTTTCTTCATTATGGTCGGCCTCACCAAGGAGAAACAAGAACAAAGGAACAAAAGAAGGAACAAAAACCCTAGAGTGAATATTCAAGAGAAAATTTGTGGATTTCAAGTAATCAAGCAATCAAAGGTAAAATTTCTTGATTTTGACTTGTGATCTACCTTTCCTATGCATTATTTTACATTTTCCATGGTTGAATCACATGATTTCATGATGGGTTTCTTGCTTGCCGAACACTTAGAGAGAGATTTTGATGGTTGTTTTGGTTAGATTTTAAGATATTTTAGTGTTTTTAGTTAATTGGTAATGCGTAGCATGAAAATCAAGCAAGAAAAATTCATGCTCTTCCATAACTCTCATTGGCCGAATTCTCCATGTGGAATATTGATGATGATTTTGATTGAATTTCAAGTGATTTGATTGGGAATGAATGATTTATGGTGTGAGAATCAAGCATGAGAAATTATATTGTTAGTGCACTCACTATGGCTGAATTTTTCAAGAGAAAATGTGAGGATGATTTGGCCACATTTCAGGTTATTTAAATTGTCTCTAATGATTTCGAGTTTTGGGAGAAAATTGGAGTTCATTGGAGTTGAATTGGACGTATTGGCCAATTAATCAGGTGATAGATCGAATTAGGCCAATATCGTTTTATTTAGGTACACAATTAAATTTGTGTAGAATACCGTATTTAGACGATAATCTGAACAATTTGCATTCCATTTCATGCATCCATATAGTTTTATAACGGTTTAGCACCAATGTGGTAAATTGCTTGATTTTACATTATGTTTAGGTGGTGAATCCTCCGAAAAAGGACAAAGAAATTGCACTCGAGAATCAATAGTCAAAGTACTCTAAAATCCGAACTCTTGACGTAGTGAGTAATCTTATCATCATCTTGATTATCTGAGGTGAATTTTAATTCATTTTTGTGATTTATGGAAAATGAGTTTAAATGGTAAATCTTTATGTTTTAAAAGCAAAATGTGATTAAATAAAATAATTTTATAAAATTGTCTTGAAATTGAATGATGGTTTTGAAAATGGAGTAATTGGAGACTAATCGCTATGTTGTAAATTATGTTTTGAATTGAATGGCTTGTGATAATGTGGGCATGAATGACTGGATTGGTATTTGTGCTAAAAATATATGATCTGTTGGTTTGCTTTAAATTGTTGTGTTGTAAAATAATTGCCATGTCATGCTATTGAATTTTATTGAACTGGTGGGTTATAAATTGGTCACTACAGTGGACGGGTTCAGTGGACCAGCCTATTAGAGGGGCACGGTAACCCTATTATATTCTTACCTCAGTATGAGAGGCGCAGATGGATAACTCTTGAGGTTAACACTTTAGAGTTCACTTCACGTTAAACCACCATGTGAGGGTGAACTCAGCCAACGCCAAGTAACGGCTATGTTTCCAAAATAAAAACATGATTTATGCACACATAACTTTTTAACAGCCTTGACGGACTCGGTTGGGATAGCCCTCGGCCAAGGTATCCCTAATAGCTGAGTATTCACATGATTTTAGCACGGGCCAAGCTTTTACAGGAAATCATGAGCCTCATTGTGTATTTGGGTAAAATGAATTTATTTTATCTTATTAAAATGAGTTTAAAATGCTGTGAATCGTTTTTATGCAAATCTATTTTATCTGTCTCCATTTACTCAGCTTTAGATATTTTGGATGATGTTTGTTTACTCACTGGGATTATATAATCTCACCACCCTCCTTTCCACCCATTTCAGGCTCAATATAGTGTGTAGATAGCTGATATCGTCAAAGGCTAGAGTTGGCTTTACTCATCAAAAATTGTAGGTTCACAGCCTTCGTTCTCTTTTGTCATTTGAGGGCCTACGTGTCACTGTAAATTAAATTTTATACTTTGGTTATTTGAATTACAATATGTATGAATTGATTTAGCTTTTATGCTACAAAAATTATTTACCGATAACTCTCTAAATATTGTTTTATAAGAAAATATAATGTTTTATTGAATATTTTTATTATATTCAAATAGTTATGGTTTCACTTTAAATAAATGTTTTAGACATTTAAATTTATTTCTCAATATGAAATATCTGTTTTTCACTCAAATACTACATTTTTAGCTAGTTTCGAGATTTTCGAGAAAAAATGATGAAAATGCCCCTGTGAGTCAAAAATTATTTTTTTATTGTTTTGGTTTGGAAATAGTTTATAATCTCTTAAAAATATGACATTAGCGACTGTTTCTCGCAAGGGAGGTAAGAAAATTGATATTAAAGCCTTGCGAGGTTTCGATTGGCATTCCGGGTAATGAATGTCTATCAAAACATCACAACGGTTGTCACGGGCTCGAGGAGAGTACCGGGTCATCACAAATATAGCCTAAATTGGCAACTTATATGTAAGTATGGATTTGCCCTTTTGTCATAAACAACAAAGTAATGGATGAAATTGAAAATTATATATGATATTTGATACAATTAATATCGGTTATTTATATATTAAGAATGAAATGAAACTTTGTTATTATTGAATGGAAGTTATCATTATTATTTTTCCCTTAACCACTTTTGCACTTTTTTTGCTATTTCCTTTCCATTTTTTCCCTCCTCCTTGACGTTGGAGAATCTAGGATTGCATATTATTTAACTTAGTTTTTGCTAATTTTAGTAGATTTAGGAGTATATTATTAGATTATTATTATTTAGAAAGTACAAGCATTATAGAATTCTTCTTTTATTTGTATTAGAACTTTAAGCTAGTCATGTTCTATTTAGGAATAGAAAACCTATTTTATTTAAATCTTTTGTTAATTATTCTAATTGTATTAGGCAACTAGAAATAGAGTTTTATTTGGATGTGGGCCTATAATACTATAAATAGGACCTTTAGGCTTAGTTTGGAGACATTCAATTTAAGAGTTAATAAATAATACTTTCTTAAGCATGAGTGCTTATTTCTCTAAGCTTTTTTTAAAGAGTAAGAGATTTTAGTATCTTTAGCCTAGCCAACCAAAGTGGGATTTTGGCTATTTTTCACCTTAATAGGGTTTCCAACCTTGCCAAGTTTGTGATTCACCCTAGTGGCATTTCCAACCTTGTCATGATTGGTTTCTTTCACAACATCTAAGTGTCTTTACAATGCCCCGACTTCAATTTGGCATCAAAATAGGAGGATCTTTGTTCACTACATAATTCAAGTTCATTATCGAGTTTCGATACTCCTTGTTCGGGTAATTTTATTTATTGTTTTATAGTTATATCATTATCTTTTTTTACATCACCATATGTCATTACCATACAATAAAACGCCACCAAGACGTCAAAATCATCAAAGAGTTAATCACGAGATTGAGATTGTAGAATTATGTCAGCAAATTCAAGAATTACAAGAGCAACTCACAAGACATGATGCTCAAATCAACAATAGCAGCTTTAGTGATGAAGAGAAGGACACTAACTTTTTTCATCAAAATTCATCCTTTGATGAAGTAGTACCTATTCGTTGCCTGGGAATTGCTATTACCAGAGATTTAGGAATCAAAGTCGACATTCCTAAGTTTGAAGGAAGACTTCATCTTAATGGCTTCTTTGATTGGCTCTACATAGTGGAAAGAGTTTTGAGCTCAAAGATATTCTTTATGAAAAACGTGTGAAGCTTGTGGTAATTAAATTAAAGAAGCACGTTTCTATTTGCTGGGAAAACCTCAAAAGGCAACAAGAAAGAGAAAGCCGTAACAAGATCAAAACATGGGAGAAGATGCGTCGAGAACTTAAGCATTAGGTCCTTCCTGAGCATTATCGATAAGAAATTTTTATGAAATTTCATAACTTGAGGCAAAAAACAATGTTGGTGGAAGACTATACAATGGAGTTCGAACAACTTCACATTAAGTGCAATGTCTATGAGCCTGAAGAACAAATTGTAGCTCGTTATCTTGGGGGTCTCAATGTTGAAATTGTAGATGTTGTTTAACTACAACCATATTAGAATTTAAATGTTGTCATTAGATTAGCATTAAAGGTTGAGAAACAACGATCACAAAAAAGCTCAATGAGCTCATTTAGACAACAAGAATCTACCTTAAACTATGGAAGTCAAAGTTCAGCAACTATTCTACCTCTAAAGGTAAACTCTTCCAAAACTGCAAGTAGTAATGATAAAGAGACTACTTCTCCTTATGCTTCTAATGTCAACAAAAAATGCTTCAAATGCTAAGGATTTGGGCATATTACTTTTGATTGTCCAAATCGAAAAATTATTTCCTTAGTAGAAAAAGAAGTTATAGAAGAACCTATCATGGAAGAAGTAGAGAATGAGTTAGAAATATTAAACAACGAAGAGATAGAAGAAGTTTCTGTTGACCATGGAAAAGCTCTTGTTGTTCTTCGTAACCTTAACATTGCTATAATGATTGAAGATGAAAGTTGGCTTTGTCACAATATATTTTATATAAGGTGCACATCCCAAGCGAAGGTTTGCAATGTCATTATTGATAATGGAAGCTGTGAGAATGCTGTAGCCAAATACATGGTGGAAAAGTTGAAACTTCCAACTGAAGTACATCGTCATCCTTACAAGCTACAATGGCTGAGAAAAGGAAACGAAGTTAAGGTAACGAAGCATTGTTATGTTCAATTCTCTATTAGAAATAAGCACCAAGATGAAATCTGGTGTGATGTTATCCCAATGAACGCATGCCACTTATTGTTGGGATGCCCATGGCAACATGATCGTCAAGCTCACCATGATGGATACAAAAATACTTATTCCTTCATCAAGGATGGAGTAAAAATTATGTTAACTCCATTAAAGCTAAAAGACTGTCCAAAGAAACAAGAGGAAGATAAAGCATTCATTACTTTGTCTGACCTAAACAAAACTTATTATGAGTCAAACCACTTATGTCTTTAATTAGTCTCTAAGGAAAATGGAGTATCTTCACCCTTATCTAAGGATGGTTAAACATAATTGGTCAACAAAAGTTTGGGAAACTTCTTGAGAAGCTTTGTGGATAACCATGCCATTAACAAAACTATAGTTAAGTATGATTTTCCTATTCCTCGATTGGATGACATGCTTGGTCAACTAGTTGGTTTCAAGATATTTTCAAAGATCGAGTTAAAGAAAGGTTATCACCAAATTCGAATACGACTTGGAGATGAACAGACAACAACCTTCAAAACAATAGATGAATTATGAATGGTTAGTGTGGACCATGATAGTATGTGGATCCAAACATTTACATGGAATATGTCAAGGCCTACTCATCGTCACTGAGTTTTCTAACTCGAGGAGAATGATGCAGAAGCGTCTAGGATTGTATATTATTTAATTTAGTTTTTACTAATTTTAGTTGATTTAGGAGTATATTATTAGATTATTATTATTTACGAATTATAGGTATAATAGAATTCTTCTTTTACTTGTATTAGGACTTTAAGCTGGTCATGTTCTATTAGGAATAGAACACCTATTTTATTTAAATCTTTTGTTAATTATTCTAATTGTATTAGGCAACTAGAAGTAGAGTTGTATTAGGATGTGGGCCTATAATACTATAAATAGGACCCTTTGGCTTAGTTATGAGACATTCAAGTTGAGAGTTAATAAATAATATTTTCTTAAGTAGGAGTGCTTATTTCTCTAGTCTCTTTTTAAAGAGTAAGAGGTTTTAGTATCTTTGGCCTAGCCAACCAAAGTGGGACTTTTGCTATTTTTCATCTTCGTGGGGTTTTCAACCTTGCCAAGATTGGTGATTCACCTTAGTGGGGTTTTCAACCTAGCCACAATTGGTGTCTTTCACAACCTTCAAGTGTCTTTATAACTCCTTAGTGTCGCCCCCCTTATTTTGTTTTTTACATTTTATTGTACAAGTAAAACTACAATTTAATGAAGCATTACTTAACATATATAATGTAACTATTACATTTAGAAATAAATCAGTGAACAAATTAAATAATGTTCGACAAAAGTTATGTATGTGGAGACTTGAACTTCATGTTTCATTTTTTCAAGCTATAATGTTGCACTATTTTAAAAATTAGTTACTATATTTGCCATTATAATGATGAAAATATTATGCTATAAGTACTATTCTTTTTTTTTGGTTTTCTTATATTAGTTCACTAATAAAGCATGATGGTCAATTTATCTCAAAATTCTTCCACGATTATCATTTGATAATCCACAATTAATATTGATATGATAGTAGTATTGCTCTTCTTCACTGCCACAATTAATATTGATGAATTGAGCAAGTGTTCTTATTGATAATCCATGGGTGTAAATCTATAATTGAAAGTCAATGGCGATATTTGTTCTTCTTAAGATTGTATAAGATTAATGTTAAAAGAAAGTAATAAAAAATTTATTCCATTTCAAACCTCTATTTCTATTATCCTTAATTAAAGATGAAATTTCAAAATATCTTAATTATAAACAAGATGTCAAAATAGTAATTACAATTTTCCCATTACACTTGTTGCAAACTGTCTAAAAAATTGAACTGTCCTCCAAGAAAATATTCAAACATGTCCAAAAATATATATTCAAAGATATGACATAAATGAAAAGCAACTGATCATAAAAGTCAATGAAAAAAGTTCGATGCACTTGAGCATTTGGTTTATTGGTTGGTGCATTATCCCGTTGCCTAAAAAGCAAAGTTCGAATCCCCCCTCCCGTAATTATAAAAAAAAGGAAACAGGTTCGATTTTAATTGTATGTAGAAATCATTGTTCATCCATTACTAATTAACATTTACAAAGGAATACTTTAATGGCTTATGGGTTGGTCTTCCCTCGTTAGTTGCATTGATTACACCCTCGAACCTATATATATATTGAGCTTTGGCAACTCATTCAGAGATTTTTTGCAAGTTTACACATTCTCTCTGCAATCTTGTCTTTGTTCATTCCTTAAGTTTTCTTATTTCTAATTACCTATATCTTGTTCCACCATAGACTCATACTTCAAAGTTTGCTTAGTTTTCCTCTTTATCATCCCTCCCAATACATCCTATTTCATGAGTTTCCAAAGCTAACATTGCTTATCATGGAAGAACTCTTAATAATATATCTCTTAAGATTTCCTATTTTTGTAGGTAATATAGTCGTGGGGCAAACTTTCGTGTTTATTTAACGTTCTGACAAAATGTCAAAAGAAAAGAGAGAAAGTATCCATTGATATGAACCTAAGTTTAATCTCTCTTCTAATAATTGTGTGCCAAACGAGATTTAGTGAGGCATCACCACCACCTTCAATTATTTTTCAATTATGACTGTCAACAAGAAAAAGAAGAACAAAAAGATAATTGTACGATAACGTAACTTGAAATAATGTTCGAAAAGGTTTTTGAATTATTTAAAAATATTTACTATCGAAATACACTTCATTTTTTAATAAAGATTTATGAGTTTGTTTGCTTGGATAAAGGACGGGCACTAGTCACTCGATTGTGTAATATTAAGAAGAGATTAGATTTTCTTTTGTCCTTCTTTGTTCTATTTATATTATTATTTATATTTATTTATGTTTTCATTTTTATTCTACTTGCTCATATGTTCAAAGTTTTTTATAGAATTTTTTCTTTAAATTTTTATTAATCATAGTCATTTTCTTCTTTTTTCTTTTTGTTATATGGGTTCTGTTGGTCCCAATAATATGTGCTAGAGGGAGGGTGAATAACACAAATTTGACTCTTTTAAAAATTGTCTCTAAGTGTAGACAAATGCAAGATAAATGAAAGACAGAAAACAAAACAGCAGATTTAAAGTGGTTTGGTCCAAGACCTACATCCACTACCTTGGTTATCCAACCAAGGATTTTCCAAACAATCCACTAAAAACCGGTGAAATTTACAAGCTTTCACAAAGCTTTACAATGGCTTTTAATAGGCTCAGCAAAAACCTGTTACAATAGTTTTTCACGGGCTAAACTAAAACCCAACACTTAACTTTTCAAGGCTAAGCTAGAACCTTCACACATTCAAGCAAACCTAGCTTGAAACAACCACTTAGAGTGACTCCCTCACTCTAAGAATGTAAGAAGAAAAGTAGAAGAAAGTACCTATGATCACAAGGTTGATCTAAATGGTACAAGGTTGAGTGCAGAATACAAATATAAAAGATTGATATTTAAATGCAAAAAGGTGCAAAAGAGATTTTCTGGTTTTTTAGCTCTATATGACTCAAATTTCTTCAAAACTTCCAAGAACTGATTTTTAATCGTTGGAATACCCTTTTATACTTGGAGAAACACCTCTGATGGCAGTTTGGCAGTTTATGGCCATAGGAAACAGTTGAGAATGGGTTATAGCCATTAATCTGTCTTCTAGTGCTCTGGTTCAAATTGCAGATAGAAAGCTCTTAGTCGACTAACTTTCTTCTTGGTTGACTAAGTTGGTTCTGTCTTCTGGTTGCAAAATCTGGCAAAGAGCATTTAGTTGACTAACTTTCTTCTTTGTCGACTAAGTTGGTTCTGTCTTGAAGTCCAGATTTTGACAATATCTTCTTAGTCGACTAACTCTTATCTTGGTCGACTAAGTTGGTTCTGTTTCTCAATATTCTTCAACCTGTCATTTCTCTAATTCAAATTTTAGTCAACCACCATTCTTCATTATTTAACTAAAGACCTTCCTTATTGTTGATCAATTGCTTTTCTTCACTTTCATGTTTTTTGATATACACTTGAAAAGTTGATTTATTATTTCCATATAACTTTTTGTCTTGCACACTTAGGTAGAAATGTTAGACACAAATGAAATGGGAATGTTTTATTATCATCAAAAACTAATGGAGCCAATAATCTCCCCTTTTTGGATGATGACAAAACATTCCTTGATTAATAGCACAATGTTCTTTAATTTTATCTAGTTTCTATAGAGAATGAGGATTGCTCCCCTTTAGTGTGTGCATATTTTGCTTATTCATGCCAGCAGATTTTATTCATGTTGTTTAGAGATTGACACTATACATTCAGAGTATATATATATATATGTGAACAAATAAAAGATGATTTATAGCAAATGAAAGTTAATAGATTTTTATAAAAAATTTACAGAGTTTGTCAATAGCTTATTGTTATAAGACTTTGTCTATATCATTCATTATTCAACTGATATACTATACCCAGCATCCATATCCATTCACAAACACAATAAAAATTAGTAATCAGCATACAATCCTAACATCAGTGCAGTATTAGATTTTTACCAGCGGTCAAAGTACAATAAACAGCTAAATATTAGCAAATATTCAATTATCAACAGCAAAATACCATAAATATATTAGCACCCATTTTCACAAAACAATATAATCAACAAGATTAAAGTTAAGTGTTCAAATGCCACCATTTCTAGTTCATTTCTGCTTCCTTTATTTCCTAACATCCTGGTTCCTCCACCCTAACCTTTTTTTTTTATTAATTTCTTGATTCCTTCTCCCTCTAAGGTTCTGCCATACTTCTCCCTTTTTTTGTCATCATCAAGTCCTAAGCATCTTTTGCGGAGGATGAGGGAGATGACTCATCATCAGTGTAGTATTTGACATCTAAGGGTTAAGGAGAGGATTTTGGAGGTAATTCTTGGCTAATGGGATCAAGCAAGGGTGTGCTAGACACTTTAAGTGGTTCATATGGAGAAGAAACTGGTGTTGGTTTTAACTTTTTTGCTAATATGGAAGACTTTCTTCTTTTGAGAAATGTTGTCTTAGTGGCCATAGTTTTCTTTCCCTTGGCAAGTTGTTTTGTCTTTGTTTAAGGTGTTTCAGTGACTTTTTCTTTCCTTTTGCTAGATTTTGCTTTCATTCTAGGGGATGGAGCAGATGCTGGTTGCTGAGCATTTTCCTTAACTGCTTATTTCTCAGCTTGTTCCTCTTGAACCATTTGATGGAACAATCCCATGATTGAAACCTCTTCAGAATGTGAAGGAGATGGTTGAGGCTAGGATTTAGTGGGGGTGTTTTCTTGATCAGATTCAAGCACCTCGGTACCTTGATCAGGTTCATCCTTATCCTATAGCTTAGGAAAGGGTGATTTTCTTGGCTGTTCTTCTTCTGGCTCATGACCTTCAGCTTGAACATCATAAGTTGCACCATGAGAAGCAGACCCTTTTACTTGCAAAGCTGAACCTCTAGCACCTTGCTATGTTGGTGCAACACTTAATGTTTCAGAGGAATCTGCAATAGCAGATTCTAATGGAATTTTTTCTTTTTTTTTCAGTTCATTTTTTAGTTCAGCAATTTTCCCTTCAATTTTCTACAATCCAGCTCCTTGATCAGTAAGCTTACCATCCATCCTCATTAATAGATTGAAAATCATTTCATTAGAAAATTGTGAGGATGTTGCCTCTGTTGGTGCTGGTATTGCAGAGACCTTGGGTGTTTTAGTAAATTTGTCTCCATCCAACTTGTAACCCCATTTTAGGTAGACTACCTAAATAGATAGCCAAGTCTCTACTCTTCACCATATCAAGTTCATATCATTTTGCCCAGACTCTCTTGTTCTGCACTAACGATGTGATAACATTTCCATAAGGTAGATTAATTTTCTCAAGCTTGCATGCTCCTCTCTTCTTTTCAATCATTAATTTGCCTAGATTCAGAGCAACACCATTAAAAGTATGTTCCATCAGCCAAAGATCTTAAAGGCTGATGTAGCTCAGACTCCCACTTCTGCTATGGATATTAGCTGCAACAAAGTAGTGCAGAATTCTTACCTGGGGACTGGTTATCAAACCAGCATTGCTCTTTGATGAGTATTTCTCTTTTCTCCCAGTAATAATTTCCCACAAAGAGGAAAGGTCATATTTTTTTGAGAATTCAAACTCTCCCTCCTCACATTCAACTTTTAGCAAATTACCAAGATCATCAGCAGTAACCACAAATTCTTTACCATTCAAAAACACATTTAATCCATTTTCAATGTAGTCATCAGAATCATCTAGGTCTTTTTCTCCTAATTCTAGACTAGCGTAAAATTCTTTCACCAAGTTGGCATTGTGGATCTATTCTTAAAAGTGCTATACTCCTTCAGTTTTAATTCATCAAAATAATTTAATAGGCTACTCTGAATTTCTGGATTTTCACTAAAACTCTCCCAATCAATGTATTTTTCACAAGTAATAAGAGCATTCTCAATTTTCTTAAATCTTTCTTCATGCATTTTATTTATGAATTTAGAAGAAGAGGTAGTACTTTTCTTGAGCATATTATCCTTATTCTTTTTCGTCTCTAATTTTCGCTTCTTTTCTTTTTGTTTTCTAGATTTCTTAGTCATTGAAGCAAACCCAATTTTCTATTTCTTTATATGCATTTCTACTTTTGACCTTTCTACCAGTGGCCCTTTTCCTTTCTTTTTTTCAATAATTTCTTTACTCTGAGAGGTCTTTGCCATTTCAGTTCTAAAGATTTCTTCTTTCAGTTTTGTGTGAGTCAATTTCAAAGGCAAGAATATGGGGAGAATGGTTTCAGTTTCAGATGATTGAGTTTCAAAGGAGAGAGAAATTATCAGCAATTTTGATTTGCTCTTAGAAAACTGTTCGCCTCTCCTTTAAATATAACCTCATTTTATTTGTTTTAAAATTCAAAAATTCCTTCTAAATTAATTTTTGCTTGAGCGGTATTTCTTATTTATTTTTGTTTCCCAGTAGCCAGTTTCTTCCTATTTTTTTATTCCTCCTGCCCTTATTTTAACTGAGACTTATTATTTAATGCTACCAAAAGACTCTTAGTTTACTAAGATTCACCTTAGTCGATTAAATGCATTCTGTTTTGTGTGCATGAACCAAAAATTTTCTCACAACTCCTATAGACTAATCATTCCTAAATTCCTTCTAATTTCACAGAATCTATCTTCATTTAGGGGTTTGGTAAAAATATCTACTAACTCATGCAAAGTATTCACAAATGCTACCTTAATATCACCTTTCACTATATGGTCTCTAACAAAATGGTGCCTATTCTCAATGTGCTTGATCCTAAAATGCTACACAAGATTTTTTGATATGTTGATTGCACTTGTGTTGTCAAAGAAGATTGGTACATTATGAACTTTAATTCCAAAATCTCTTAATTGTTGTTTGATCCACAAAATCTGACCCAACAACTACCTAGAGAAATATACTCTGCTTCAATTGTTGAAAGTGCAACAGAGTTTTGTTTCTTACTTGACCAAGATACTAGCATACTTCCTAGAAATTGGCATGTTCCACTAGTACTTTTTCTATTAGTTTTGCTTGCTGCAAAGTCTGCATCCGAATAGCCTACAAGATCAAATGACGATTCTATAGAATACCATAATCCTAAAGTTTGTGTTTCTAAGAGATATCTAAAAATTCTCTTAACAGTTGTTAAGTGTGATTTTTTAGGCTGTGACTGAAATTTAGCACACAAACACACACTAAACTGAATATCTGGTTTGCTTGTTATTAAGTAGAGTAGTGAACTGATCATACCTTTATAAAGCTTTCGATCTGCATTCTTTCCTTTTTCATCTAGATCAAGTCTGGTGGATGGACTCATTGGTGTGGAGATCGGTTTCAGCTTCAGCATATCAAACTTTTTGAGCATATCTTGAGTGTATCTTTCTTGGTTGATGAAGATTCCTTCCTCACTTTGCTTAATTTGAAAACCAAGAAAGTACTTCAACTCTCCCATCATGCTCATCTCAAATTCATCCTACATTTCTTTAGCAAAGTTCTTGCATAAAGACTCATTAGTTCCACCAAATACAATGTCATCCACATATATTTGTACAATAATTAAATCATTTAAGTATCTTTTTATGAACAATGTAGTGTCAATGCTGCCTCTAACATAACCTTTTTCAACTATAAATTTTGAAAGCCTCTCATACAAAGCTCTAGGAGCTTGTTTCAATCTATACAAGGCTTTATAAAGTTTGAAAACATGGTCTGGTTTTTCAAAATCTTCAAAACCTGGTGGTTGTTCAACATACACTTCCTCTTGAATGAATCCATTTAGAAATGCACTCTTTACATCCATTTGGTACAACTTAAAATTCATGAAACATGCAAAAGCTAGCAACAACCTTATGGCTTCAATCTTAGCAACGAGTGCAAAGGTTTCATCATAGTCTATACCTTCCTCTTGGTTGCATCCTTGGGCTATTAACCTAGCTTTATTTTTAACTACATTTCCTTGCTCATCTACCTTATTTCTAAACACCCATTTTGTGCCAACAATGGGGTGATTTGAAGGTCTAGATACTAGTGACCATACATTATTTCTTTTGAATTGGTCAAGTTCCTCTTGCATGGCCATTATCCAACTTTTCTCATTTTCAGCTTCTTTAAAGTTTTTAGGTTCAATTTCTGATATGAAGGTTGAAAACTCACAAGTCTCTCTTGTTGCTCTCTTAGTTCTAACTCCTTGAGAGATGTCACCTATGATTTGATCTTGTGGATGGTCTCTTACAAATCTACAACTCCTTAGAAGGTCATTATGATCATTTTCTATTTTTTGCAAATTTTCTAGAGGTGGAATTTCATTTTCTTTTCTAGGTGAGCTTTCTTCATTATTCTTATTGTTCTCTAAGCTCATTTCTTCCATTTGTTTTTCTAGGATTTCTACATCGTCATCATCAACATGAATTTCTTTTTGCAAAGCATTTGACTCATCAAAAACTACATGGATAGATCTTTCAACGATTAAAGTTCTTTTGTTAAAAATCCTATAAGCCTTTGAGTTTAATGCATATCTTAAAAATATTGTGTCAAGCCTGACTTTATAAAATATTAGTCATGTCATTCATGTGATTGACAGAATGCTTGCATACTTGGAAAGCCTCGAAAAATCGTTAAAAGTCGATAGTGTACCTAGTGGTGCAACTAAGTTGAATTAAGCCTCAAACTAGACCAAAGAGAGATTTTAAGATGAAATTGAGAATTTTAAAACCCCAGAATGGCTTAAAATGGTGATTCGGAGTTCGAGGACCGATTTAGAGTCAAATTGGAATTCTTATGACCTAGGGGTAAAATGGTCATTTTGCCACCCGAGGTTAAGATGTGAGAGTTTGATGAAATTTTTGACTAAGATTGATCATTTGGAGTATAATTTGAGTTTGAGAGGTGAAAAATTTTAATTTTGACATTTTTCCAAGCATAAGGGTAAAATAGTCATTTTGCCACCTAAGGGCAAAATTGTAATTTTACACACCCAACCCTTGTTTTGCACATGGATTTTACCCAATATTACTATAAATAATTGAAAAATTTTAAATGGTGGAGAGAGATTGCTTAATGGGTAAGTATGACACATGGACCAATGGAATGGTGACGTGTCAAATTTTCATCCATTTATATATGGCCTTATAAATCAGTACAAAATCAGCCCATTTCTCTTCATTATGGTCGGCCTCACCAAGAACAAAGGAAGAAGAGAAAGAACAAAGAACCCTAGAGTGAAAATTCAAAAGGAAATTGGTAGATTTCAAGTAATCAAGCAATCAAAGGTAAAATTTCTTAATTTTGACTGGTGATCTACCTTTCTCATACATTCTTTTGCATTTTCCATGGTTGAATCACATGATTTCATGATGGGTCTCTTGCTGGCCGAACACTTAAAGGGAGCTTTTGATGCTTGATTTGGTTAGATTTCAATGTATTTTAGTCTTTTTATTCAGTTAATGATGTGTAGCATGAAAATCAAGCAAGAAAAATTCATGTTCTCCCATCACCCATCATTGGCTGAATTCTCCATGTGGAATATTGATGATGATTTTGATTTTATTTCAAGTGAATTGGTTAGGAAATGATGAATTATGTTGAGAAAATCAAGTAGGAAAAATCATAGTGTTGATGCACCCACCATGGCCGAATTTTTCAAGAGAAAATGTGAGGATGATTTCGCCATATTTCAAGTTATTTAATTTGTGTTTGATGATTTGGAGAATTGGAAGAAAAATGGAGTTAATTGGAGTTGAATTGGACATATTGGCCAAATAATCGAGTGATAGATCAAGTTAGGCCAACACCGCATGTAGATGATAATCCGAACAATTCGCGTTTCATATCATGCATTCATATAGAGTTTAGATTAGTTTTATAATGGTTTAGCACCAATGTGGTAAATTGCTTGATTTTGCATTATGTCTAGGTGGTGAATCCTCCGAAAAAGGGCAAAGAAATTGCACTCGAGGATCAATAGTCAAAGTACTTCAAAATCCGAACTCTTAACATAATGAGTAACCTTACTATCATCTTAATTATCTAAAGTGGTTTTTATTTGTTTTTGTGATTTTATGGAAAATGAGTTAAATGGTAAATCTTTGTGTTTTGTAATTAAAATGTGGTTTAATGAAATGATTTTATAACATTGTCTTGAAATTGAATGATGATTTGAAAATAGGGTAATTGGAGACTGTTTTCATGTGTTGTAAATTCATGGTTTGAATCGAATGGCTTATGACAATAATTGCATGAATGGCTGAATTGGTATTTGTGTTGAAATATATGAATTGTCTATTTAACCTTAAGAGGCTATAAAATAAAATAATTGCCATGTTATGCTATTGTAAATTTTATTGTATGGTTGGTTTAGCTTGCTGCAATGGGCAGGTTCTGTGGACCAGCCTATTAGAGGGGCACGGAATCCGATTATATTCGTACCTCGGTCGGAGAGGCGCGTAGGGTATCTCCTGAGGTATGGTTAGAGTTCACGTCACAACGAACCACCTCGTGATGATGAACTCCGCTAACGTCAAGGAACGGCTGTGTTTTCAAAACAAAATAAAAATATGTTTTACGTGTATATGAGATTTCTTTCTTTAACAGCCTTGGAGGGCTCGAGTGGATGCCCCTGATCAATGTGTCACCGAGCATTATTTGATGGCATGAGCCAAATGTTTATAAAAGTCATAAGCTGTAAAGCCTGACCTTATAAAATACTTGTCATGACATACATGTGATGGATAGCATGTTTACATACTAGGAGAGCCCCGAAAAATCGACAAAAGTCGATATTGTACCTAAAGGTACAACAAAGTTGATCTGTGAGACCTTGTCAAGCTCGATTAAAAGACGGTATTGTACCGAGTGGTACAACTAAGTTAAATAGAGCCTTAAACTAGTTCAAATAGAAATTCTAAGAGGAATTTGAAAATTTTAAAACTCACAAAATGACTTAGAATAGTGATTCGGAGTTCAAGGTCCAGTTTGGAGTCCATCAGGAAAATTATCTAGTTAGCGACAAACTGGTCATTTTACCATTTGATGATTTAATGGAGATTTCTAGCCAAGATTTGATCACATTTGACCAAGAATAATTGTATGAAATATAATTATGATTATTGGAGTATAAATTATTTTTAGCAGTGAAAAATTTTGATTCTCGGTATTTTTGGAGCACAAGGGCAAAATTATAATTTTGCCACTAGAAAACTAAACGGGAATTTTTATAAAACATTTTTTTGCCCCAGTTGGTTAATATTGATCAATATTAGTGTTATTTTAGGTTGAAAAGTAGAAATAATGAGATTCCAGTACATTTTGGAGTATAAGGGTAAAATCGTAATTTTTTCATCCCGAGGGCAAATCGGTAAATTTTTCATCCTAGCACTTCTCAAGACCAAGGGATTTTAATTGTGGTAGGATTGGATAAATACCAGAATATTTGTGGTGGAAAATTAAGAAGAAAAGTCAAAAAGTTAAAAATTGGGCCAATAAGCATGTGACACATGGCATGCTTGATTATTTTATTATTTTCTATAGAAATCAGCCCATTAAATCCCCAATTCCCTCACCATATTCGGCCTAGGCATCCAGCAACAAGAAAAAAGGAAGAACAAAAGGAAAAACAAGAAAACCTAGGTGAAAATTCAAAGAAAAAGTGAAGAAATCAAGGAAACAAGCTAGGTAAGTTAAAATTTCTTTAATTCTCCTTGATACCTAGCTTACCCATGCTTTTGTTCTTGATTTTCATGGTTGAATATTGAGTTATCATGATGAATTCAATTTTGAAAAATGGGTATGGAAGAGGAATTGTTGTTGGAATAATTTGATTTTAGACTATGTTAGTGTTTAGGGATAGTTAAGCATGGTTATGAACAAAAACACAAAAGAAATATTCAATTTCTCTAGGGTTCCTTGTTGGCCGAACCATGAGGGCTGAATATCAATGGGAGATTGTTTTTATTTCAAGGAAAATGGCATGGAAAATGATGAATTAAGGTGAAACGATTATGTAGAAAAAAATTCGATGCTAGTGCACCAAATGACCAAATTTTTCTATAAGGATTTGTGAGGGTTCTAATGCTGAATTTGACTTTATTTAAATGTATGTGGTAAATTAAGGTATTAGAGGAGAAATGAATTAATTTGGAGGTGATTTGGACACAATCACCGATTAATCGGGTGATTGGTCGAATTTAATCGATACCGTGATTAAGCGATAATCGGACATATTTTTGCATTTACATATCAAGCATTAGTAATTTAAATTAATTTATATCAATTTAGGGACAATATAGTAAATTCCTCGACTTTGTTATTTGTCAAGGTGGTGAGACGTCCGAAAAAGGCAAAGGAATTGCGCCTAAGGACTATTAGTCAGAGTTCACCCGGAATTCGGATTTTCGACACCTGTGAGTGGACTTGCATTCCAAACTTGTTTTGGGGAATATGCAAGATTCTATCTAACTTGTCTTAGAAAATGTACCTTGGGAACAAGCTTTTAGTAAAATGATTTTATATTGTGAAAATGTGATATACAATGGTTTATGTGTTATCACAATATGATAACATGCATGATATGCATTGGATGCTTCTTTACATGTTGATTTGAACCCGGCTATGTGCGAGTAAGAGTGCACATAAGCAGTTGCTGACCCTACTATGTGCGAGTAGGAGTGCACATAAGCCGTTGCTGACCCGATTATATGCGAGTAGGAGTGCACATAAGCTGTTGTTGACCCGGCTATGTGCGAGTAGGAGTGCACATAAGGCATTGTTGACCCGATTATGTGCGAGTAGGAGTGCACATAAGCCGTTGCTGACCCGGCTATGTGTGAGTGGGAGTGCACATAAACCGTTGTTGCCTCCGTAGCTTATAGGGCTGGATGCTTCGTGATCTTCCACCCTATGAGTGCTTTGATAGGTACGATCTGTGGCGAAGTATGACTCTCCGCCCAAGAGCTTGGAAGTTGAAGGAAGGGACTGCTCCGTTGCTTCGTGATCCGGAGTGAAGTGCACCTCTTGCCGAGTGAAGGGGGGGATGCTTCGTGATCTCCCACCCCCTAGTGACAATAGCATAAGCCGTTGCATATGAGATGATGATGATGGGATGGTGTGCATGTTGATGATGGGTATATGGTTGTAAATGCAAATATGTAAGCATTTGTTTTGTTAAAATTTGGAAGTTTACATGTGTTACATGTTGCTATTGTTATTTTAGCAGGATGACTTGTTTTAAGGGAAAAAGGAGACTTTTTCCTTGATGTTCTGGTTCTCGCTATAGCAAGAATGAAGTTCGCTGCAGCGAGAAACTTTCTGTCCATTTTGCTAACTTGTGGGTTTTTGCCATATTTCCCATTTCTTTGGTACCATAGTTGAGCATGGATTTTTGTAAAGTGATTTACTCATGTGGGGTTTACATGAGGGGTTTAAAGGAGCTAAAACAATTGCATGGTTTTGAGAAAACGAATGCATCATGATTTCGATAAACATTCCTTATGGTATGCTTGTTCCCTTCTTGTTCACTCACTGAGTATTGTACTCACGTTTTATAAAAATTCATGTTTTCAGATCAGGTGACTGTTGGACCCTAGATCGAGGAGTCCCCGTAGTGCATCTCCTGGGTATGTGTCTGGCATTCGATAGTAATCCCTTTTATTGTAAATATCTCCGCTGGAAGTCATGGGTCCTTTTGTATTGTGAATACAATATAACAATGTGAATATGTGTATGCAATGTAAATTGCTAAATACATGACTGGTATAGTGCATGTATATTATTATCGATAATGCCATTATGTTTTGGCTATGTTCACACCCGAAAAAAAAAAGTGTGTGTGTATACATGATATGATAAATTTGTTAAGCAAAGGTAAATGTATAGGCTTGCTTAAGCTTAGTGAGCTATGCTCATTGAGCTCATGCTTCGGTCATGGCCGGGGAAATTGGGTCGTGACATGATCTAAGCCTCGAACTAGTCTAAATAGAGATCTTAAGATGAAATTGATAATTTTAAAACTCCAGAATGACTTAAAATGATGATTTGGAGTTCGAGGGCTGAATTAGAGTCAATTTGGAATTTTCATGTTCTAGGGGTAAAATGGTAATTTTGTCACCCGAGGACAAAATGGGAATTTTTAGAAAAGATTTTGATCACATTTTCCTCATTGGAGTATGATTTGAGTTTGAGAGGTGAAAAATTTAAATTCTGAAATTTTTGGAATCCCAGGGGCAAATGGTAATTTTACGAGTTTACGGGGGCAAAGTTGGAATTTTGGAATCTTACACCACCTAACACTTGTCATGCCCATGGATTTCAGCCATTAACATTTTACATTGTGGATAATTTAAACATTTTATGTGGTGGAGAGAGATTACTTAATGGATAAGTATTACACATGGACCAATGGAAACATGCCATGTGTCAAGCTTGGATTATTCTAGAATTTCCTTGTAAAATCTATTTAAAACTCTATTAGTCTCACCCATATGGCTGGCCAAAGCATGAAGTGAAGAGGAAAGGAAAGAACACAAACCCTAGGTGGGGAAAATTGAAGAGAAAGTGTGAAAATCCAAGGAATTAAGCAAGGTAAAGTGAAAATTCTTTATTTTTACTTGAGATTTACAATACCCATGCTTTATTTTCTTATTTCTATGGTTGAGAAGCATAATTTCATAGTGAATAAGTGGTAGGCCGAATGGGTTTGGTTAGAGAAATGATGTTGGAATTGTTTGATTTTGAGCTATGTTGGTGTTTAGAGTTAGTTAAGTATGTTTAGAAACAAAACAACAAGAAAAAAATCCATTTTCCCCATGAACCTTCAATGGTTGAACTCTATGTGAAGTGTAGAAGTAATGAATTGATTTTGTGATCAAGAAAATTGGTTGAAAAATTGATGAAATGATGATTTATGGTGAGAAAATGGAATGGGAAAATTTTTAGTGATAGTGCACCACAATGGCAAAAATTTTCAAGAAGAATTTTGAGGGTTGTTAGGCTGAATTTTAGATTATTGGAATGCTATTTAGTGAATTGAAATATTAGAAATGAAATGGAGCAATTTGGAACCAAATCAGACACAATTTTCATTTAATCGGGTAATAGGCCGAATTAGGTCAACACCGTATTTAAGCGATAGTCGGATAAGTTGCATATCATATCATACATATACACCAAGCCTGAATTGATTTTATAATGGTCAAGCATTAATGTGGTGAATTATGTATTGTACATTGTGGATAAGTGGTGAGCAAATTACACTGGTAAAAGTACAGAGATTGTACTTGAAGACTGGGATTAGGAGTACATTGACTCCTAGAACTGTGAGTAAACTTATTATCGTCATAATTATTTAGAGTGATTTTATTCAATTGTGTGATTTTATAGAAAATGGGTTTAAATGGTAAATTACTATGTTTTAGGAGAAATTGTGATTTTATAAAATGATTTTATAAATTTTCTGGAAAAATTGAATCTGGTTTTGAAATTAGAGTAGTTGGAGACTGCTTGCTTGTGTTATAAATTGTGTTTTTAATTATATGGCTTATAGCAATATGTGAGCATGAATGGCAAAGTCGGTATTTGTATCAAAATTATATATACTATGTATTCAGCCTTGAGAGGCTAGATTGCGATAAATTGCCATGTCATGCAGATAAAGATTTTATAAATCAGGTGGTGGATAAAATAATCCATAATCCCTGCATATGAGGTTTTGTGGACCAGCCTAAAAGAGGGGGCATAGAATCAGGTATACCTTACCTCGATCGAAGAGCTGTGTGGAGGGTGTCTTTGGAGGTAAAGATTTGAGTGCACTTCACGTGGACCACCGCATGAGAGTGAGACTCGGCCAACGCCAAGGCATGGCTAGAATTTTGGATGTAAAGACATTTAACAGCCTTAGTGGTCTCGGTCAAATGCCTAGGCCAAGGCATCCCCAAGAATGATTTTGGCAGGAGCCAAGTTTTGTGAGATATATAAGCCATGTTGATTAATTGAGTAAACTGAATATTCATGTTATAAAACATATATTGGAAAAGAATATTTTAAATTCGTCTCCATTTATTTGCATTTAAATAGTTTAGATGGTGTCTGTTTACTCATTGGGATTTTATAATCTCACCACCCTTATTTCCTTACATTTCAGGCTCGAGGAATTTCATAGTTAGTTGACTTTGACAAGGACCTTCATTTGGACTTGAATCGGTAAAAGCTGTAGGTTTTCAGCTTCCAATGCATTTTGGTTAGATGTGTGCCCACGTGTCGCTATAAAAGTAATTTTATGCTTTGGTTATTTGCTTTATAGTATATATGAATATAAATAACTTTTTTCTATAAGAATTATTTACCAATAGCTTTATAAAAATTATTTTACAAGAAAATAGTTTATTTTATTGAATATTTTTATTATATTCAAATGGTCAAATTTTCACTTCAAATGAACGTTTTAGATACTTAATTTGTTTTTAAATCACTAAATATATATTTTCTGCTTACCTACTACATTTTTAGCAAGTTTTGAGATTTTTGATGAAAAATAACGAAAATGCCTCTGTGAGCCAGAAAACAATATGTTATGTTCCGGTTTGGAAATGACTCGAAATTCTTCGAATTACGATATTTGATAACTATTGCTCAACGGGGAAGTGCGAAAGCTGATACGAGAGCCTTGTGAGGTTTCGATCAGCATTCAGGGAGAAGAATGTTTGTCGAGGCTTCGCAACGGTTGTCACAGGCCTGATGGGGAGTTCCGGGTCGTGACATAAGCCTTATTGAGAAATTAAACGAAATACAATCAGTTGCATGGGTTAGAATGAATTTTCAAGTTGAAAAATACGTATTGTGATGGGATATTTTGATTGTCTCCTATTACTCAGCTTTAGCTGATTTAGATGATGTTTGTTTACTCATTGAGATTTTATAATCTCATCACCCTCCTTTCCACCCATTTTAGGCTCAAGATAGTCGGTAGATAGCTCATTTCGTTAAGGGCTACAGTTGGACTTGCATCCCGAAAAACTGTAGGTTTACCGCTTTTGATACTTTTGGTCGTTCGTGGGCCCATGTGTCACTGTAAATTAAATGTTATACTTTGGTTATCTGTATCACAGTATGTATGAATTTATTTAGCTTTTACGCTACAAAAATTATTTTTCGATAACTCTATAAATATTGTTTTATAAGAAAATAGAATATTTTATTAAATATTTTTATTATATTCAAATAGTTATAGTTTCACTTTAAATGAATGTTTAGACATCTAGACTTATTTTTTATTATGAAATATGTGTTTTCCACTCGCATACATCTTTAGCTGGTTTCGAGATTTTTGAGAAAAAATGATGAAAATGCCCCTATAAGACAAAAATTAGTTTTCCATTATTTTGATTTAGAAATAGTATATAATCTCTCAAAACATGATATCTAACAACTGTCGCTCACAGGGGAGGTGAGAAAACTGATATTAAAGCCTTGCGAGGTTTCGGTCAACATTCCGAGCGATGAATGTCTATCGGGACATTGCGACGGTTGTCACGGGCTCGAGGAGAGTACCAGGTCGTGACATATTGCTTCGTCACTCTTTCCATCAAACTTTCCTAAGGGTTGTTTTCCATCATTCAATACAAAACATTTACAACCAAAACTCTTAAGGTGAGAAATATTTGGTTTCCTACCCTTGTAAAGTTTGTATGGAGTCTTTGAAATCATGGCTCTAATTGATACTCTACTAAGTATATAAGTTGTTGTGTTCACTGCCTTAGCCCAAAAATATTTTGGTAGGTTATTCTCACACAGTATAGTTCTAGCCATTTCTTTTAAGGTTCGGTTTTTCCTCTCTACAACTCCATTTTGCTGGGGTGTTCTGGGTGTAGAAAAATTATGATCCAATCCATTTTCATTGTAAGACTTCTTAAATTCATCACTTTTAAATTCTCCTCCATGATCACTCCTTATGCTAACTATGGCTAGTCCTTTTTCATTCTCTACTTTCCTACAATGACTTATAAAAGCTGATAGAGCATCATTCTTATGAGCAAGAAAATAAACCCAAGTGTACCTAGAATAATCATCAACTATAACAAAGCCATAAGATTTTCCTCCTAAACTAATTGTGCTTTTTGAACCAAATAAATCAATGTGTAACAATTCAAGAGGTTTAGATGTTGACACAACTTTCTTAGCTTTAAAGGATGTTCTAACTTTTCTTCCTAGTTGGCAAGCATCACATATTTTATCATTTTCAAATTTTAAATCTGGCAGCCCAACAACTAAGTTCTTTTTAATCAATTTTGACATAGTATGCAAGCTTACATGTCCTAATCTCCTATGCCATAACTAGCTATCATTTTTAGCATTTGCAACAAGACATATTTCACTATTAATTTCAAGATCCTCAAGAAAAACAACAAACATATTTTTCAATCTCTTTCCTATGAATAAGACTTTGTTTGTATCTATGTCTATTACTGCACACTTATTTGAATCAAAACATACTTTAAATTCTTTGTCATATAATTGACTAATGCTCAATAAATTATGCTTCAAACCCTTAACTAACAACACATGACTAATTTGAGTTTGGGAGTTCTTACCAACCGTTCCTATACCATGAATTCTACCTTTTGAATCATCACCAAAGGACACGGTACCTCCTTTCCTTTTGTCTAACTAAACAAATAACAATTCATCTCCAGTCATGTGCTGTCAATAGTCACTGTCCATGTACCAAGGCTGCTTCTTCTTGAGTTGAGCTCTTGAACATGTCTCCTTTAAGTGCAGTTCAACCTATAAAATAGATTTTCAGTTTTTTTTATAGGTACCCATACTTTGATGGGTCCTTGAATGTTAGTGGCAATATAAGATCCTTTTGGAACCTAAATTTTTCTAACTTTCTATAGGTTACTTTTCTTGAAGCAATCATATGATAAGTGTCCATGTTTTCCACAACTATAACATCTAAGGGAGAAATCATTAGCATTCTTTCTGAAATTTATGCTCTTTCTTGATGATTATTTTCTTAAATTTTTAAAAGTAGTATTTTCAGCAACTACAGCTTGTAAAGCATCTGTTCTATTTTTCAACTCCAATTGTAGATTTTCAAAATCTGTTTTTGAACGTTCTAATTCAATTTGCAGATAATTTCTTTGCTCAAAAACAGAGTTGAACTCTAGTATCATCTTTTCCAAATCATTTTCAAGAGATGTAGCCTTTTTCTTTAAAGTCTTGTATTTTAAAAAGAGATTCTCAAATTCATCATAAAGGCTGTCATACTCATTTTGTAAATCATCAATGGAAATATCATAGGGGGATGAAGATACCTCAATTTCATCATCTTGTGCCATCAGACAGAGGTTTGCTCTTTCCTTAGATTTTTTATCTTCAGCTTCAGAGCTTGATGTGTCACTGTCCAACCATGCAGCTGCTACCATTACTTTCTTGGATTTCTTGTTTTTCTTTGGAGTCTCATCTTTCAACAACGGACATTCGGACTTGAAGTGGCCAAGTTTATTTCATTCATAGCAGATCAGCTCCTTCTTTTTATTGGAGTCATTTTTGTTTTTGATTTTCCATGAAACACCTTGATCTTTTCTAAACCCTCTTCTAGCTAGTCTCCGATTTCTTCTGCCCATAAGCTTTATGAATTTTCTTACAACCAGAGCTAACTCTTCATCATCATCACATGACAGCTCTTCTAACTCTTCTTCAAGAATGCTAGCTTTAAGTGCAATTCTCTTTCTCTTTTCCTTTGCTTCCCTCATATCTTTTTCTTCTTCCTCTTTAAGCTCTAGCTCATAAGTAAGGAGAGAACCACAAATCTCATCTAAGGTAATAACATTTAGGTCCTTGGCCTCTCGGGTTGCAGTCACTTTAGGCTTCTAATTTTTTTGTAGGCTTCTAAGAAGTCTTTTAACTATTTCATGCTTGGGTATTAGTTTGCCTAGCTGACTCAATTTATTTGTGATATTTGTAAATCTATCTAACATGCTGATGATATCTTCACTAGGCTCTATTTTAAACATTTCATAGTTATGTATCAAGAGGGCTATTTTGGACTCCTTGACTTGAAAAGCCCCTTCATGGATTATTCTAAGTTTATCCCACACTTGTTTAGCTGTTGTACAACTAGAGACTTTGTTGAATTTAGTGGGGGTCAAAGCACAATGCAATGTGTTGATGGCCTTAAAATTTGTTTGGACTTTCTTAGTTTCAACCTTAGTCCATTTAGACCTTGGCTTTGGCATCAACTGAATTGTTACTACATTCAAAGTTAAGGGAATAAAGGGTCCATCAGTTATGACGTCCCACATTTCACAATTTATAGCTCTAATGTAAATTGACATTCTAGTGATCCAATAAGGATAATTAGAGGCATCAAACAGAGGTGGTCTGTTTGTTGATTATCCCTCAGCAACTACTGATTTTAGTTGAGTCATTTGGATCCTCCTAAAGAGTGTTAAACTTTAATAACAGGGAACTAGCTTTGATACCACTTGTTGGTCTCAATAATATGTGCTAGAGAGGGGGTGAATAGCACAAATTTGGCTCTTTCAAAAATTGTCTCTAAGTGTAGACAAATGCAAGATAAATGAAATAAAGAAAACAAAACAAAAACATAGTAAACGAAATAGAAGAATTTAGAGTGGTTCGGTCTAAGACCTGCATCCACTACCTTGATTATCCAACCAAGGATTCTCTAAACAATCCACTAAAAACTGATGAAATTTACAAGCTTTCACCAAGCTTTACAATGGCTTTTAACAGGCTCAGCCAAACCTTTTACACTAGTTTTTCACGGGCTAAACTAAAACCCAACACCTAACTTTTCAAGGCTATGTTAGAACCTTAACACATTCAAGCAAAGCTAGCTTGAAACAACAACTTAGAGTGACCCCCTCACTCTAAGAATGCAAGAAGAGAAGTAAAAGAAAGTACCTATGATCACAAGGTTGATCTAAATGGAACAATGTTGAGTGCAGAATACAAATACAAAAGATTGGCGTTTAAGTGCAGAAAGGTGCAAAGGAGATTTTCTTGTTTTTCAGCTCTATATGACTCAAATCTTTTCAAAACTTCCAAGAATTGATTTCTAACCGTTGGAAGACCCTTTTATACTAGGAGAAACACCTCTGATGGTAGTTTGGCAGTTTATGGTTATCGAAAACAGTTGAGAGTAGGTGCTAGCTGTTAATCTGTCTTTTAGTGCTTTGGTTCAAATTGGAGATAATGAGCTCTTAGTCCACTAACTTTCTTCTTGGTGGACTAAGTTGGTTTTGTCTTCTGGTCACAGAATCTAGCAAAGAGCATTTAGTCGATTAACTTTCTTCTTGGTTGAATAAGTTGGTTCTGTCTTGAAGTCTAGATTTTGGCAATAGCTTGTTTGTCGACTAACTCTTATCTTGGTTGACTAAATTGGTTCTGTTTCTCAATATTCTTCAACCCGCCATTTCTCCAATTCAAATTTTAATCAACCAACATTCTTCATTATTTATCTAAAGACCTTCCTTATTGTTGATCAATCGTTTTTCTTCATTTTCATGATTTTTGATATATACTTGAAAGGCTGATTTATTATTTCCATATGACTTTTTGTCTTGCACACTTAGGTAGAAATGTTAGACACAAATGAAATGGGAATGTTTTATTATCATCAAAAACCAATGGAGCCAACAAGTTTTATCTTCTACTTGCTATGTTTTTTCATTTTTCTGTTATGCGGATTTTATTTTTTATGATTTTAATTTTTAAAGATTAAAAAATTATTATGTACTTCTTAAATATAAATTTTAGGATTACACAGTAAGCTGTTGCTTAAAATTTCATTAATATATCAATTTTTTTATTAATTTTCATTAATAGATTAATTTGCCTTGTTTTGATTCTTTTGGTTTCTACAACAACTATAAAAGAGTTTTTTTAAACAATGAAAATTGTGAAAATAAGACTCTAAAACGAAATAGACAATAAGATTCTTGTAGATAATTTAATAGTTTATATTGAGAAAGACATTGCTAACCTTTTCAATACAAAATCAAAAATTGATGAATTTGAGTCTGGGAAATATCGTCGAGCACAACTTTCTTAAAATGTTATTGTAAGTCTTTCTTTTCTTATTCCTTTTGATTTACATATTAAAGAAAATCATTTATTTATTATGAATATTTTAATTGTTGATTAAGTTTAACATATTAGTTTTCAAAATTTTTAATCTTTATTCCTTTTCATCTTTAACCCCCAACAAAAATAGGTTAACTCTGTCCTACTGTAAATCTTTCACAAGTTTTCACGTTCTCTCTGTAATCTTCTCTTTCTTCATTCCTTCTTCCTATTTCTTATTTTTTAGATCTTGTTTTATCACTTACCATACACTTATACTTCGAGGTCTGTTCTAACTTTCCTCTATATTACTCTTAATACATCTTATTTCACTTGTTTGTGTTGGTTTATGCCCTTGAGCCAATTGAATTAGTCAAGGAATATATATTGTCATTTAATGCATACTTAATCGCATAACTATATATGATATAGGTTTTCCTTCATGTTAGTGCAATAATAAGGAGTTAAGTACTAATTGAATGAAGCCCATGGAACATAAAGGCCTCGTAAGAGAATTGTAAGATTGTTACAATTATGAGATCACTATGCATTAAAGCCATGTTCCTAAAATTGGTCTTGGTCATTGTATTGTCAAGACAGGATATTAAAAATGTTCAAAGACTAGTACATGTTAAGCCTCCTCACTTAGGAAGTAACCAATCGATCTCATAGATTGAAGTATATGGGATACTCAAGGATAATATGCAAATGCTTGTTAAAGAACAAGTTCACTAAACATGACCCACTATGAGAACTCTATTTAGTATTTCACTCAAGTGTTTATGGAATATGTTCTCATGTGATAGTCGTGCACCTAGTCCTCACACTTGAGACACTAGGTCATCTTCTATGGGGAATTACATTCTTTGATTTAACCTTGACAGGTTTGGAGGTGACCAGATGCCTAAACAGGGTGTTTTTGGGTATGCTACGAAGCATGCGAAGGTGAATGAGTGGTCAATAGAGGATTCATCACCCTAAGTGATATGAGGGGATGTATGTCACTTGTTCTCAATTCTTGATTAACTTGTATAAAGTCTCTAGCCAAAGCATGATGAATTTGAGAAAAGTTAGTTTCGTAAATTCATAAGGTTAGTCATGAATTATGAGAACTAATATTAAACGTTATAAGTAGACACTGAGCCATGCTTTATGACATATCCGAGATATTTGATGAAAGAACTGTATTGCACTGAAAGGCTTATTACTGAAGGGCTTTGTCAAAAAATTGACTCTTTAACATTTGGATGATCATGATGTATTGCTAGATGCCACCTGATTTATAAATATAAATAAATTATCAAATTAATATTTGATCAGGATTTATATTTATTGACAACATGTTAGAAGCATAATGGGTCACACACATTGAGATTAAATAAGGATAATTAATTAAGTTGGACTTAATTGATAAAGACCAAAATAAGGTGAGAAATTAATTAAGTTCATAGAGACTAAATTAAATTAAAATAGAACTTTTGTATTTAGGGTTACAACTTAGTTTGGCTATAAAAATATATTATATTAGTAAACTAAAACTCTTAGCCTTCAGCTACTTCTCAGCTATTTTATAAAATAAGAAAAGGAAATAGTTTTCTTTGTCTGATAAAAATAAAGTTCAGCAAGAGCTTTTGGACTTTTGTTTTAAAAACAAAACTTGCTAGCACAAGTTAAAAAAAAATTCCTACCTTCGAGAAGGTTTTATTTGGTCACTGTGTGGATTACTATTAAAAGCCAAATACTTGGGTGGTCGAAGATTTGACAAATTCTAAAGGTGAAGAAGCAAAGATTTTGGATTTAATTGGCTCTTAATTATGATATCTAGAGTGAGGTATGTAACTCTTAAACTTATGAAAGTTTATAATTAATTTGAATATTACATGAAAAACACAAACATTGATCCTGTAAGATTTCACTGTTTTTATGATTAAATACTAATTTATTTTTTTACTGCATTATATTTGTGATTTATTAATTATTGTCTAATTTAAGCATGAGATCTAACCTCAGCAGTTTGCAATGCTTTCATTGCCTCTTCTAGAAGACCTCTTTAATTAGATCTCTTCCAAAAGAACTCACAAGGGAGACTCAGTTGGAAGAACTCCTAATACTACCATTTTCGAAAAAACACCCAAGGAAGACACTTTCGGAAGAACTCTCAACACTGGCTTTTCCACAAAAAAACCTAACGTTACCTCTTCTAGAAGAATCTCTTTAAATTTTTGATCGAACTCCTAACACTACCTCTTCTGAAAGAACTCTTGATGTTGCCTACTCCTCTTCTCCAAATCCCTTTACAAATTTCATATAAAATTTTGGTAAACCTCATAAAATCCATATACAATCCATACTTTTTGATTGGATAAATGTAAGAAATGTAGTAAAATACAAGTAGCTGATATGCTCCCTTCTATAACAAACAGCTAAATAAAAAAGATCTAATGTGGCGTGACATATATGTGTGTGTATATATATATGTATATATATATATATATATATACAGGGGTGGCCCAATAAGGTTAAAGGCCTAAAGCGACTATTATATATTTTTTAAATGACTAATATAAATCATCAATCAAAATTTTTAATTGAAATAAATTAACTATTACATAAAATAAAGATAATATAATAATATGATATAAACTCTAAATTAAAATAAAAAATCTGTAAATATTATAACAATAGTACTTAATTGTTGAACACTTATTACAAACCGTAAATAAAGCTCACGGTTTTATAAAGATAAAAACATAACAGATCTCTTATTTATTCTTTAAAAGAAAATTGAAGTTAAAAAGAAGAAAGAGCAAATGAGAAAAGAAGAATGCTAAAATAGATATTATACATTGAAAAAAAATAATTGATTTTATATAAAAGAAAAAAATAGTAGTTGAAATTTATTAAATATGTTAATTGAAAATAGGAGAAATAAGGTAAAAAAAAAAGCTGTTGGAGATGATTAAATACATATGACTGTTAGTTGATTGGAAATAAGAGAAATAATTGAGAATTAATAACATTCTAGAAATTAAGAAATGATAAAAAATTAAAATTTATTAACCACATAATTAAAAAAGTGAGAAAATAGATAATTTTATTAATTATTAATTTTTTTATATATTTTTTAATTTTTATATATTTTTAATATTATTAATTATATTATAAAATTATAGAACTTTTCCAAATTTGAGGCCTCTCTAAATTGGGGGCCTAAAGCCCTTGCTTGGGTGGCTTTACCCAAGGGCCGGCCCCGTATATATATATACTTGTTTAGAGGAAAATGATTAAAAGTAACTCAATTTGAAAATAAAAATTTAATTTACTTAATTTCAAAAAGAAAAGAAACTCGGATATGCATGGAAAGAGGAGCAAGACAACATTAGTTTTGGTGAGACACAATTATCATTAGTAAGTCAAAATGATTAGGTATAAAGACAAAAGTAATAAAAATCTAGCTTAGTGTTTGAAAGGTAAAGATAATAAAGTCTGAGAAACAAACTTCGCCACAATTGACGTTGCCGTACCCAACTTGGCATGCATGCACATAGCTTGGTCTTGAACGGAAACCAAAATGTGAATAGTCTTAGAGCAAACTTTTTCCTTTATCACGTGTTTATTTAATCTTCTGCCAAAATGTGAAAAGAAAAGAGAGAGAGTGAACGAGGAATGCACCTAGCTGGGTAGTTTTTCCATGAGTCACAAAATACTTTAAGATCTATACATGTCTGTGCTCAAGGAATACTGTGATTTTGTGTTTTGTGAAATCCTTCTTTTGCTGATTCCCTGCTAATTTTTGTAAGGCAGCCAATCTGATTCTGTACAGGGATCTATTTCTCCCTTCTTTCGGTATAGTAATGCAACCATTACTTTGCTTCTCAAAAAAAATAAAAATTGTTTAAGATTGTTAAAAGAAAGTAGTAAAAAAACTAGTCAAATAAATCAAATACAAAGAAATGACCACTAAAAGCAAACCTATTATATAAATCAAACAAATGAACCCACCCAAAAGTAGCAATTCCTAGGTTTAGGACTCCCCTTTGCTCTCATGGAAAACTATCTCCCCTACTTTCTATTCCTTTTCACCTTTATCTACTTCATATTCATGGCCTTGAGGACATGGATGAAACCCACAGCCAATGGCCCTGTATCAAGGCTACCACCAGGTCCACCAAAACTACCTCTCATAGGAAACTTGCATCTCTTTAAAGACACTGAAGCTCATCTCTGCCTTGCCCAGCTCGCTCAGAAGTATGGCCCCGTCATGCATCTGCAACTTGGGGAAGTACCAACTGTTGTCGTTTCTTCACCGGAAGGTGCTAAAGAAGTGATGAAAACCCACGACTCCATTTTTTCCGAGAGGCCTTATCTCTATGCTGCAGAGTTGATAACTTACAACTTTAAAGACATCGTGTTTTCGCGTGGTCAATACTTGAGACAGACACGTAAGATTTGTGCGTTGGAGCTGTTAAGCACGAAAAGAGTTCAATCATTCAGACCAATCAGGGAAGAAGAGATATCTAATTTAATTAGAACCATCTCATCAAAAGCAGGACAGGCAATTAACCTGAAATACTTGCTGTATTCTTCAGCGCTCAGCATAGTCTCAAGGTCAGCCTTCGGTGGCAAATGCAAATTCCAAGAAGAATTCCTGAAACTTATCCCAGACATTTCAGATTCGCTCAGTGGTCTCAGTGTTGTTGATTTATATCCGTCAATCAAATTGCTCCATCTAATCAATGCAATGAGGCCTAAAAACAAGAGACTGCATAAGAAAGTAGATGAGATTCTTGAGAACATCATTCATGAACATAGAGTTAAAAAATCAACAGCAAGAGTAGTTGAAGATGAAGGAGCTGGTGATCTTGTACAAGTCCTCCTGGATATTCAGGATCATGGAGGCCTTGAAGTTCCCTTATCAACCTCAAGTGTCAAAGCAATTATACTGGTTAGTTTTATTATTGTTTTATATACCATGCTTATCCTCAAGCACAATATACCACCACGAATTATGTCTACGTATTTAAGAGCTAGTAAGCAACTAATCATATGCAGCCAAAGAATTCACTGACAAATTGCTTAGCTTGAATATTAAACTACGGATTTATGCTTACCCTATCTTTTCGTTTTCAAATTTATCATCCTTTGATGCTGTTCGATTTTGAGAGAGCCTATACTATTAAATTTCGTTTTTTTAAAAAAGAAACATTTTGAATGTGAAGTTATTGTTATAATTTTATTGGATGAATTAAATGCAACCCATAAGAATAAAACAAAATCACAATATAACAAATACAAAATAAAATTTAAAAAAACACAAAAGATGCTAAGCAAGAAACTCGAAATCAAATAGGGGTGAATGGGAAATTTACTAAATTTTAAATTTAAAAGATGCTAGAGAATATCATTTAATGTTAACCGTTAGTTTTTTACAAAGAGATAGTTACCCAAATTATTGCTACTAGGGTTAAGCTCATAGCTTTCAGCTAAAGAACTAGTGAGAGATTGCAAATTTTCCCCTACTTTTGTCATTAGTCGCAAACTAAATGAATATAGTATTATGTTTTGATTAAATTTAATTAACAGTATTTATTTATAAGTTTTTCCTATAATTGATTCTATCTTTATCTAATAAATTAAGATTGATAAATCAAAGAATAAAAATTGATTTGGAAATTAAATCAGAACTTTTTCTTGAAAGTAATTCAAGTAAATACTAAAATAGATATAAATATAAAAATTATATACAGTTATTTTAACATATTTACAAAAATTTCACATCTCAAAAACTATCTAAAGAATGAATATTGATAAGTAAAATAAAATATAATGATTCAATTAGACTACAACTCTATCTTAGAATAATGTAAGTAAATCCTAAATCTATGATGAAATTTATTAGAAATAAAATAGCAAAGTAAGAAGGGTAAATTTTTTTGGGTAAAAGTTCACATTTCTCAAGTTTGTTTTTTTTTTTTTGAGTTAGTATTTAACTCAATAATGTATGTATCACATCTCTTTGTCCAAATAAATAAAAAAATATTTAAACTTAAAAATTCCATTGCAGAATATTTTCGGTGCGGGAGGTGACACATCATCTACAGTTGTAGAATGGGCAATGTCGGAAATGTCAAGAAACCCTAGAATAATGAAAAAGGCACAAGCGGAGGTAAGAGGCGTGTTTGCTGGAAAAAGAGATGTGGATGAAGCAGGCCTTCATGATTTGAAATATCTCAATCAAGTTATCAAAGAGACATTAAGATTTCACCCTCCTGCTCCTTTGCTACTTCCAAGAGAATGCCGAGAGAGTTGCGAGGTTAATGGATGGGTCATACAGGCCAAAACCAGGATCATAGTTAATGCATGGGCAATAGGAAGAGATGAAAATTATTGGATGGAAGCTGAGAAGTTTCATCCAGAGAGATTTGATGATAGCTCTTTTAACTATAAGGGAACAGATTTTCATTATATTCCGTTCGGTGCTGGAAGGCGGATATGTCCTGGGATCTCTTTTGCTATTGCCAATGTCGAGCTTACACTTGCTAAATTGCTATACCATTTTGACTGGCAGCTTCCCAATGGAATGAAGCCTGAAGATCTAGATATGACTGGAGTTTTTGCTGCTACATGGCGAAAAAGAGATGATTTGTGTTTAGTTCCCGTTCCTTATGAGTTTGCTTCTTCGGGATAATATATATTTAGCGATTTCAGACAATAAATGTTAATTTCAGACAATAAAGGATGATTGATGTATCTGGTCAGACTCTTGTGGTACATAAATAGTCTGACAAAATATTAGTTATGATCTCCATTTCACATTTATTAATTTTCTCTTATCGTGTGCATAGCACATGAATGTTTTGTACCACAAGTAATATAATATTATAAATAAAAATGGATATTTGAAATAGTTCAATCAATAATTATAAACAACATAACGAGAAAGGGAAAAGCCATCCGAAATAAAAGAAAATGAGAGGTTAGATAAAGTTATATCTCTTAATTATAAGGCCAAGCAACTATTATAAAAAGACTTTAAAAATGAAAAGAAAAATTATGATTTTTAATTAAGGATATGATTTCCATAATAGATAATTACATTAAAAACAATAGTTTGTTAGTTGCATAAAATTAATATATGACACATCAAATTCAATGGTAACTGAGACTTGTATCTATTAAATGCAGTTTGATTTGGTTGGTCAATAATTGAAATGTACATATTGCAACCAAAGAGTTCAAAGCTGTCTAGGTCCAATAGGTAGGCCAAATAGCCCAATCAAACCAATAGACTAAACAACCCAATAGACCAATCAAAAGTCCTAGCTTGCGTCATAAGGGTAGAAATGTCCATACAACCCTGAAAGTATCTAAATTGATTTGAATTCTTGGATTTGTTAATGTATATCTAGGTCTAGATGTGGATTTACTAGATTAAATTACAATATGGATTTAATTTGAATATTATGTCTTCATCTTAAATCTCTTATTTTATCCTTATCTTGTAACCTAATCTTATTTAACAAAAAGGGGCCATCAGCCTATAAATACCCTTTTAGTCTCATTTATAACACATATTAGAAAAATAACAAAGCATTCCATTTCTTTTAATAGCTTTCTCTTTTCTTCCTCTCTTTAGCTTTGGCTTTTGTTAGTTATAAGGTTTACTTAAACTTTATTTTCAAAGTTTAAGGCAGCACAAGGTTGGGCTTAAGTTCTAGCACATGATAGTTGGTATCAAAGCTAAGGTTTAGGGAATAGAGATGGTGTCAACAGAAGAATAGTCTGCACCTGTCCAAGAGGTAAGGGAGACTAGAGGTGCTGCCAAGTGAGGTAAATCTAGGGTCATGATGTCCATTCTTAAAGGTTGAGTAGCTAGAATAAAGGTGGTCATGGGAGAGATAAGGGACAAACTTGAGGAGTTCAAGGCCAACACGAAAGAGTTAGGGTCTAGAGACAATGAGTTTCATGGAGAGTTATAGTAACCCTCAATGAATTAGTCGAGATGTTGAACCACTAGAGGAGTTGGTTGAGTTGTTGTGGTACGAGGTATGGGGGCTTAAGGGGAAGCTCACCACACTAAAGGAAACCACAAGAGGTGGTGTGCCAACTACTCAATTGGGGACTTATTGAAGGTGTCAAAGCCCAAGGAATTCTAAGGTAAAAAAGAAGCCAAGGAGGTGGAGAATTTCTTTTGGAGCTTGGAACATTATTTCAAGGCCATGGGCATCATAGAGGATGTTTTATGGATTAATTCTACAACCATGTATTTGAAGGACATCACCTTGCAATAGTGGAGACGTTAGTGTGATGAGAAACTTGGGGGAGTGACCATTAACACTTAGGTGGAGTTTCGAAAAGAGTTTCGATAGCAATTATAGCTTGAGTACATAGATGATGAGGCTTGTGGCAAACTTAAAAGGCTTACCCAATAAGGTTAGGTAAGAGAATATGTAAAGCAATGCTCTGAATTATGTTACAAGTTAACAATCTTGGTGAAAGGGAAGCACGCTTTACTTTCATGGATGGGCTCAGGCCATGGGCCAAGTTGGAACTCCAAAGACGAGGTGTGCAAAACATCACAGAGGCCATAAGCATGGCAAAATCGATGGTTGAGTTGCACAAGTTCGACAACAAGCCTTCCACTTCCAAATCCACGAAAAAAGGTAAGAATGGGGGTGACCCAAATCGACACTATAAGGAAGGTAATGGCAAGGAAAAGAAGTTATCAAGAGAAGGAGGAGACCAATGTGACAGTCCACATGGGTGAGGGATTGTCCAAAAAGTGCTAAATCAGTGGCCATGGTTCAAGGGGAGGATGAGCAAGACATAAAGTCCATAAAGCTTGGATTCATGTTGTTTAACATAATCGAGGCCAAACAATTCAATCAAAAAATAGATCTCATGGTTGTTGACATAATGGCTATTGGACAAATTATCAAAGCTTTCATTGACATGAGAGCTTTAGACTTATTTATGGTAGAGGATGCTGCCAAGAAACTAGGCTTGAAGCCTAATTGAGTGATTGATTTCATCAAAATGGTGAATTCAAAGGAAATTTCAACCATGGCTCAACAATAATCGATGTACAATTGGTTGCATGGTGAGCTAAACAACCTATTAGGGTAATCCATATGGATGATTATGATTGTGCCATTGGCATTGGATATCTTGATAGGATTAATGCTTTGTTTGTGTGTCATGACTAAAACACTAGGGCCATGACCAACGCATGAATCTAGTAAGCAGAACCAATGAGATTCGAGCAAGCCTCATAAATGGGTAAGTAAATAAACATTAACATTAATTCATAAGGCACAAATGGCACATTTAATAACACAAGTTCAAATATGTCCATAACAAACTACCATAGTCATTCAATTCAACAAAAGTACAACCTTGCATTATTAACAAGAGCCATACATTAGCTATCATTTTGGGTCTAGGCAAGTACATAATAGTTCATAGTTACTATAAACAAAAGGGCAATACAATGACATCAACATAAGCAACCCACACATATGTCATGACCAGTGGAGTGGACTCTTAGATCAAAGTTCCTACTAATTGCCAAAAATGTCTAACTCGATTGTTGTTAACCAATCTTTTACGACATGGAAATTCTTAAAGCTATTTATATGTACATGGGCACAAGACATTAGGGTGAGTTCTCATTAACTTAGTGACTAGGAAATAACCAATATGAGTATACAATCATATCAAGATATGCAAATTTTAAAAACATATACAAAATAGTTCAGTAAACCCATTGGAGCACACATTTGCTCATTTCATAACTTATTAATTTGCTTCCAAGCATCATGAACCAATAATAAGATGGCAACAAGAGAAGGGTCCTCGCGAGATAATGATACATGCCCAGTGCTGAAGTCGTTGATAGTAAACGAGGTCACCAGGATCGTGACACCTTCTAACTAGACCATATCATCATCTATAACATGCTCATCAAATGAAAATCATGCAGACCTTAACTTGTCTAATAGCTCATTACATGGCCAATAATATAGCATATTCCATAGATGAAAGCAACATACTAATGTTGTCACAACTAGTGGTAATCATTCATGCATAATAACATTTACATTATCGAACCAAGGCACTAAGCAATAGGCTTGTGCATCAAATAGGCAATCCATCAATCATAGTCATAGTCAAGCTCAATCACCATAAAGTGTCTCATCCAATATACATAAGTTCAATTTATCAACTATGATTCAATTACATCCCATGGCAGCACCTGTTATGCATTACATGCATCTACCCAATGAACTATAAACCCCACACACCTAAATTTGCCAATACAGCTCACCAATCAATTAAGGTTTCCAGAGCTTGTTAGATTCCAGCTTAATACAATCTTTGAAGCTTAGTTTTTCCCCTATGAAGAATATAAGAGCTAAACTCTTAGTTTCAAAGCATTTGATAATTTACCTAAACTCTAAGTCTAACTACCAACTCATAAATCATACTTTCTTTAAGTTCTAAGGCTTTAGGTAGTTAGAACCTTACCTTATAGTTGATTTCAACTCTTCATAACTCCAAAAACCCAATAACTCAAAAAGAAAATCAATTGAGCTGGAACCATACATAATTCTCATTTAATAATTGCTTAATTTATAAACTAAAAGGCTAAAAAGCTTAATCTTACCTCTTTGATCATTTTCTATGCTCCTTAATGCTTAGAATGAGCTCCAATATTTCTTGGAGAACTTAAGGCTTCAAGTGGCAATTGAAGAAAGTTTTTTCCATTTTTCTTTCAAATGGATGGAATGCCTTTTATTTTTGTCATTTTACATGCATCTATCGATAGATTTGTTGTATTTCTCAGCATTTTGTCCTTCATCAATCAATAAATAAGCTTGTTTATTAATAGCTGGTGCACTAGACACCTTTAAATCATTCTCGTATTTCTATCTATTGATAGATTTGACAAATCTATCGATTGATTATGCCCTAATTTCTTCAAATTGTTTACGAGTGGCTATCTATCGATAGTTACGTGAATCTATTGATAGATGGTCTTTAGTTCTATTGACAGATGATCTTCAATTTATTTCAAATTGCCTCTTAACTTGAATCTATCGATAGATGTAAAACATTAACTGATAGATTATAACCATAACCTAAAATTTCAACACTTTCAGGCTTTTAACTCTATCTTCAAGCTTTTTGACTCTTATTGACTTAGATAGAGTATCAAAACTTAGTATTTAAACCTTAATTCAACAACATATACGTCAAACATATCATTCAAAGTCCACAAAGATTCATAATCATGCTTTTTTACATTATATGCACATTTGCAATATTTCGTGTACACTTCAATACATGTTATTTCATTAAACATCTTAGCATAACCATAAACAACATTCATCAAAGTTAAGGGTGTTACATTGTGCCTTTTGCAAATTGCATTTGTGTGTTCGACACAAAGGGGCAATGTGTAATACTAGTGAGAATAGGATGTAACTTAGATGGTTTTTGGGTTCAAGATTGTCACAACCTAGAACTCCCATCGAGCCCATGACAACAGCCACGTTGTCCCGACCAACACTCGTTACCCAGATTGTCAACCAGAATCCCGCAAGGCTTTAATATAAGTTTCTTTTCCCCAGTGAGCAACCGTTACCAAATATCATGTTCTAAAAGAATTTAAGCTATTTTCAACTGAAATCAATAAAAAAATGATTTCTGTTTCACAGGGACATTTTGGTCATTTTTCCTCAAAAGTTTCGAAACCAGTTAAAAATGTAGTATGCAAGTAGAAAACACATAATTCATAATCAAAAATAAATTTAAACATCCAAAACTTTCATTTAAAATGAAATTATAACTATTTGAATATAATAAAGATATAGAATAAAATATTCAATTTTTTTCATAAAACAATATTTTTAGAACACTGCGTAAATAATTTTGTACAGGAAAAAGCAAAATAAATTCATATATATTGTAATATAGATAACCAATGTATAAAATTAAATTTACAGTGACACATGGGCCCACGAACGACTAAAAGTGTCAAAAGAATTGAACCTACATATTTTGAGGATGCTAATCCAATTGTAGTCCTCGATGAAATGAGCTATTTACCGACTATCCTGATGCCTAAAATGGTTGGAAAGGAGGGTGGTGAGATTATAAAATCCCAATGAGTAAACAAATATCATTTAAAATATCTAAAGGCGAGTAAAAGGAGACTATTAAAACATTTCATCAAACTGTAATTTATCATTTTTCAACTTATTTCAACCAAATAAAATCAATTTATTTAAATCAAGTAATCAGTATGGCTTATGAATTTCTTAAAAAGCTTGGCCCATGCAAAAAATTATTATCATACTCAGTTATCTGGGATACCTTGGCCGAGGGCTATCTCAACTGAGTCTGCCAAGGCTATTAAAAAATCATGTATGCATAAAACATGTTTTCATTTTGAAAATATAATTGTTCCTTGGCGTTGGCTGAGCTCAACTTCATGTGGTGGTTTGGCTTGAAGTGAATTGTAAAATCATACCTCGAGAGTTACCCTACTCACCTCTCCAATCGAGGTAAAATATGACGAGGTTTACCATGCCCCTTTAATAGGCTAGTCCACGGAAACCCGCCTATTGCAGTAAGCTAAACCCACCATACAATAAAATTTTGATAGCATGACAGGGCTAATATATTACTACCCAGCCTGCAAGGGTAAAATAAAACACAGCCCAGCCAGTCATGCCAACACAATAACATAAGCCATCAATTCAATCTTAAATTTACAACATATCAGTGGTCTCCAATTACTCTATTTTCAAAATCATCATTCAGTCTCCAAAACAATTTATAAAATCTTTTTATTTAAACTCATTTTTGTTTATAAAACCTAAAATTTGCCATTTAACTCATTTTCATAAAATTTCACCAAAACCAAATTAAAACATACTTTAGATAATTAAAATGATGATAAGGTTACTCATAGTACTAGGAGTTCGATATACTCTTATTCCCGATCTTCAAGCACAATCTTTTTACCCTTGTTAGAGGGCTCACCACCTATACATCATACGTGACACGAATTTCAATAAATTGTATCAATTTATTATAAACTATTTCAGGCTCTCTAAATTTAAATGAATGCATGCAATGGGATGCAAAATGTCTAATTAATCACTTAAATGTGATATTCGACCAAAGTCACACTATACTCAGCCTAATCGGGTAAAATCTCTAATTGAACTCCAAATCAATTCTTCTCACTTTCCACACTCTAATTATACCTAAATTACCTCAGTGACCATGAATGAGATTCAATTTATCAGTCCCGAGTCAATAATCACACATGTCTATACGCTAAGCAAAAATTCATATTTTCACATCAAAATTTCCCATTTAATTTCTAGCCTCACCAAACATCAAATATCACCAAAATATCATAAAATATCATCAATTTCAGCCACAATATCCTCCCTAGAAAATTCGGCCAATGATGGGTAATGGGAGAAAATGAATTTTTCTTGTTGGTTTGTTTCTAGACATGATAAACTAACTAAAAACACTAATATAACTTAGAATCAAATCAATCCAACTTCATTCTCTCTCCATACCCATTCCAACCAACCATGAATTCACCATGCAAATATGAAAAATAACCATGGAAAATGAAAAAGAAAGCATGGGTAGTGTAAATCACAAGTCAAAATCAATAAATTTTACCTTTATTAGCTTAATCCCTTTAAATCCCACACTTTTTCTTTAATTTTCCCACCTAGGGTTCTTGTTTTTTTTCCTTTCCTCCTTTGCTCTTCTTTGGCCGGCCATATGAATAAGAAATGGGCTGATTTTGTGTTGATTTTAAAGCTAAATATTTAATGGTTATAAATATGTCATGTGTCACCATTTCATTGGTCCATTTTTATTTCTTAACTATTAAGCTTTCTCTCTCCACTATATAAATTCCTTCAATTATCTATGATAAAATTGGGTAAAATCCATGTGCTAGACAAGTGTTCTGGTGGTAGAAAATTACAATTTTGCCCTTGGGGCTACAAAATTACCATTTTACCCCTATATTTCGAAAAATACCAAGATCACCATTTTTCACTTCTCAAGCTCAAATCATACTCCAATAAGTCAAATATGGTCAAAATCTTTAAAAAAATTCCCATTTTGTCATCAAGTGGTAAAATTACCATTTTACCCTTGGATAGTGAAATTTTCTATTTGACTCCAAATTGATTCTCGAACTCCAAATCACCATATTAAACCATTTTGGGACTTTAAAATTCTTAATTTCATATTAAATTTTCTATTTGATCTAGTTCAAGGCTTAAATTAACTTTGTTGTACCTATAGGTACAATACCGATTTTTGTAAATTTTTCGGGACTCTCTTAGCATGCAAACATGCTATCCATAACATGTATGTCATGACAAATATTTTACAAAGTCAGGCTTGACATCTTCTCCACTTGGATCAACCATATGATCCTTCTTCATGACTGATTTCGACATCCAGCTAAATATTAATATTTTAATATTATTTCATTAATAAAATATCATTTGATTCTAAAAATTTTCTCTTATCTCTTTGGTTCCCAAAGTTCCTTATTATGCCTCAATTCGCATCCGACAAACTTTATTTATCACCATATCAAAGTATGGGACATTTCAATCTCCCCCACTTAAATAGAATTTGTCCTCGAATTCACGTCGATGTTGCGTTATCAATCTCCTTCTCTAGGGACATTCAATTTATTTACCTCGTTCACCTTCAGTTTAATTAAATGCTTTATTTATGGCAATTATCATCCTTTGAAGCCAGATCAGCAGTACCTTTCACAATCATGATTTCTTATATCGAGTCACCAAGCATACCTTTATCACCCTTATTAAATTTAAACCATAACTTCATCTCAATTATACTGATTTTGATCACATATCATACTTACTTATGTATACCTAATCATCATTTTATTAATTTGCTCCATGCCAAATTTCTCAACCTTGATTCATTCATCTTATTCTGGTCTATACCTTTCTTTTAATAGAGTTCCATTAAGAACTTAAACAATCCAAGGTTTACCTTCAAAGTCACTCATAACTTTAATCGTTTATTGCATGCCCGATAACACTTTAGCTCACTGACCTCCTCTGGACATTATTTCAAAATCTCCCAATTACTGAGAACAATTATTCACCTTAGTTAGTCAAATTATCAATTTCATATATACATGTGTACATGCATTTTCAAATGTCAACATCTCTCGTTATGTATAGGGATCCATGTGTTCACATGCCTTGGACTACATTCCCTTTTATTCATTTGCATCCCAATCCTAGTTTTAATATAATAATTCTTATAGTGCATGTCAACCTTCTTATTATACTTGCATATAACTTCATATCATTTATATCATTTCCAACCATATGCTTGAGTTTATCATGCTATGTCCTCACATCACAATGTCATTAATCACATCTCACTTACTAAATGCCACTTAAAAAATTAGATTGTTTCTAATCATGCATGCCTTATGCATTTTCAACTTCCAATTTCCATACTACCTTAGGAAATTTTCATTATCAAGCTTCATTATCCAAATTATCTTCATTCATCTTTTGTTCTGTTCTTCCATACTAATGTGATATCATTCGCCCTAGACCAATCTACAGTTTGTACTTAAAACTGTAAGACTTGAAATAAGGTTCTTCTAAGTACTTTTCAATGTCAATACGAATTTCACTTCTAATTTAGGGCCTCCTCTTTACAGCCACATAACTTCATGCTAGCTTCCATAAAATCCGTAGCAAAACTCTTATTGAGTATTTCCTCATCGAAGCTATTTGTCTGCATTCAAAGTCAACACATCAATCATTCTCAAGCAGTGGGTTTCCCTTCTAGACATATATCATGAGTTCCATAACCATTTATATCCTCTTGTGCTCATCACAAATAATAGGTAAAGTCAATATTTTCAAATTCATCTCATCCTATAACACTTGTCAACAATCAATAAATCCCACTTTAGAATACTCTTTCCATATTGTATAGTAATTTCACCATATAGTATCACAGCACTATGTTCCTCCATTCTACTATCATGCATACTCCACAGAATTGAATTAGAAGACTTACGTAATTTAACTAATGCTAATTCCATTAAATCATATCTTAAATACTCCAAACTTGTAAATTACAACTCCAAGTGTATGTCCATATATTGATAATCTTTTATATATTTCATAATCATGAAAACTACAACTTACAAACTAGCTTTCTATCATATGCACATTATTAGAACATTAATTTCAACATGTTTAATTCTCCTTTGGTGATATGTTAAGATCATTCCTGGATACATTTCCATATTAACATTGATATGCCTTTACCATAGCATTTAGCGCAAATTTGATGAAGGAATTGTCTCCAAATAACTCTTAAATACATAATTATCAAATTGTACACCACTAAATGTTAAGATCTTGACTTTATTCATCAATAACCAATCACAACTATTAAGTGAATAATTTACTTAGTTATTTCACCTTGCCTTTGCGATCATAAGATCAAAGTTGTTTAAAACTTGGGATGCAGAAGTTCTCTCTCTTAAAGTATATCCAAACATCAACATTTTCTAAATTCTTTACTCTGGGGAGATCACCTTCAAGACTGATCATTCGTATCATAGGCCACACTTTGAATCGAATAAACTTTTAAATTGATCTTTCAAGTAATTTGTAATCAGTCTCAATTATAGAACTTTATATGGCACTTAGACTAGATTCGACATTTCCAAGTCATTTAACCTCAAGCTGCCAATTCTACATCTAATCCTTTAATCCTTTGGCTCCCTCTGCTATGCATAGTAAAGTTCAAACTCATCCTTAGAGCAGATTTGTTTACTAACTTCTTACTTCATGACCACACATCAATTATAGTAATCATTGATACTCAATCTTGAGTTAATTCACGTGCTTATATCCATGAACTATAATAGGTCCAATTAATTCTTGAAATCTCACAATCGCTTAATTAAAATCAACATCAGTTCCCTCTAAGCTACTGTACCTATTCAACACATATTCACATATAAAATATTTCAAAATCCCAACACCACTTTTATATGGGCATAACAAGCTCAATTAACATAGTGTTCTTATCTTCACGCACATAAGTATGGGTTTACTCTTACCTCACTACTTAATTTATACACTCCAAGTGAATTACAACCATCACTATTCATTCTAATCAAAGTGCGCCCCTTATTATCATTATCACACGTGCTCTTTTATATTAACCCCATTATAATCCATAGTCCCCAAATCTTTTTCCAATTGACAACCATGAGTTCAATTATAACTCCACCAAATGAATAAATTATCATGGCCTATTAGTCCAACTCCAAATTTCTCCATCCTTAATCGAAGCGATATATCATTTCATTAATCTTTCATTAGGAGCATTTATTTTAAGATCCCTCCAACACTGGCTCGTGTCATGGGTGGCATCTTAAACCCGGACGACGATTTTACTTATGACCTTTGCATGACATTAACAAAGAAGTGGATTACTGGGAACAAGAGTTCATATAACTCCCTGTCTATGACTTATGCTCCTATAAGATCTATAAGAAGAAATAGAACGAGTCTAAATAGCTTCAAATTCTATGTGCAGATGCACGTATTCTATTCTATCAAACCTAACTTGAAATACCCCATACTTTGATATGGTGATAAATAGAGCGTATTGAATGCTAATTGAGGCCAATTATAATGTTTAAACGTGATAGAAGATGAAAGGAGTAGTTTCGGATAATATGATTCGAGCGCAAGAAAATAACAAGAAAATAATAATAATTTTATCAGAGGAGAATTTGTGAGATAAAAGGTGATTCGAAAGTCAAGTGAGGCATAATAAGGTATTTTGGGTACCAAGGAGAGAAGATAAAATTTTTAAAATAAAATAATATTTTATTATTTAAATAATATTAAAATATTAATATTTAATCGGATGTCGAAATCAGTCGTGAAAAAGGATCATATGGTTGATCCAAGTGAGGGAGAAGAAATACAAGTTATTTTTTTGTAGAAATGAGCGACAAAAGTGAAATATGCGTGTTTTGTTAAGTCGAACCAACGCGAATAAATAAATATTTAAATATTGTGGTAATATCGCGTTGAGGTGCAATTTGTATATTTCGGTGGTACACGCATCGAGAAAGGAAGTTAGATGAAAATTGGAATTTTTAGATGTATTAAAAGGATCAAAATTGAAAAATAAAGATTAAAGGATATGTAGTGAAATTAAGAAGAAAAATAAAATGAACATAGAGTAAAATAATAATAGTATAAAAAATATATATATACATGTTAGAGGACCAACATGGGCAGCCGCCCATGTGGTCAATAAAAGGGTCAAAGACTCTTGGTGAATTGGAAGGGGGGGGTCCGGCCATGTGAAGCAACAAGTGAAGGAAGAAAAGAAAAATTTTGATGTGGCCGGTTAGAATGTTGTGGAACATTCAAGAGAGAAATAAAATATATAAATGTGTAATTGACCAAACTAGGTGAAGAAGACCAAGAAGAAAAGAGAGGTCGATTGAGGGAGAGTAAATGAGAAATAAAAGAGCAAAGGAAGAAGAAAGAACCGAGAGAAAGAAAAACAAAAAGAAAACCGTGCATGAGAAAGGAAAACAAAAGGAAAAGAGAGTTGAGTTGAGGGGCTGTTTTTGCTACCATTCAAGAAGGAAAAGAGAGCCATTTAAGGGCTGATTTTGGAGGCTGAAAAGAGCCATTTTTTTGCTGGTTTTGGAGGCTAGAAAGTACCATTTTTTTGCTGGTTTTGGAGGCCAAAAAGTGCAGAATTTTACAGCAAAAAATTGAAAGTTTTGAGGTGCTGTTTTGATGGTTAATTATGGTTGTTTTGGCTGCAAATTTTTGGAGCGAAAGGTACAGCGTAGCTGCTGAAATTTTAAGAAAAAAACAGAGCAGCATAGCTACTGATTTTGAAGCAAAAATAAGCAGCTTTAGTTGTTGAAAAAATTAAAAGTTGAAAGGCAAGAAAGGGTGACCGGTGGTGAGAGGGAAAGAGAGGAAGAGAGTGGGACGGTTTATGCATGTGAAAAGAAGAAAAAGGAAGACAACAAGGCTGTTGGACGGTGGGAGAGAAAGAAAGAAAGAAAAGAAAAGAAAAGACAGGAAAATAAACTAACAAGGAAAATGGGCATGGCCCAACAAGCAATAAAAATGGACATGGTCCAATTAAAAAGAAATGGGAGAAGTCCATGAATAAGAGTCTAAAAACAACAAAGGAAGAAAAATCCAAAAGAAAAGAAAGGTGGAGATTTGGGCCAACCTAGTTTAATTGGGTAAAATTTCTTTACTCTTCACCATGATTTATTTTGAAATTGGACCATATGGAGGCTAGTTTATTTTATTTAATTATGCATTAGTTAGTTGGTGATATGAAGTAAAAGTAAGTTGCTTAGAAGGTTGAAATAGGCACTTAATACCGTAAATAAGTTACCGGTATTAATAATCTAAAGAATTACGTGAACAAAGGATGCAATTAATTATAGTAAAAATATATTAAGATATGAATTAGGTGAGTGGATTTATGATAGAATGAGAGAGAAAAAAATAGAATTAATTCACTAAATGTATTGAATTTAAATGGTTGCTAGGAAAGCGTGTTGAACAAAGTAGGTGACGAGCAATTAAGTACAATTATACTTGTATATGAATCAATAGCGACGTAGAAATCCCACTATTATGAGGTGAGTAACCTTACCATCATTTTAATTATCTAAAGTATGTTTTTAATCAGTTTCGGTGAAATTTTATGAAAATGAGTTTAAATGGTAAATCTTGAGTTTTACAAACAAAATGTGTCTACATGAAAAGATTTTATAAATTGTTTTAAAATTGAATGCAGATTTTGAAAAATAGAGTAATTAGAGACCACTTGTTATGAATTAAATTTATGATTTGAATCTAATGGCTTATGACAGTATTTGCATGAATGGCTGAATTGGTATTTGTGTTGAAATATATGAAATGTGTATTTAGCCTTGAAAGGCTGTGAATTATAATAATTGCCATGTCATGCTAGAATGAATTTTATTGATTGGTGGATTATATATTAATTAATCACTGTAGTAGGAGATTTCAGTGGACCAGCCTTTTAGAGGGGCACAGTAAACCCCATTATATTTTTACCTCGAATGGAGAGGCGCATAGGGTATCTCTTGGGGTAAAGCTTAGGGTTCACTTCACGCCAAGCCACCACGTGAAGGGGAACTCAGCCAACGCCAAGGAACGGCTATGTTTTCTCAAACTAAAAATATGTTTTACGTATATATAAAAATTTTAACAGCCTTGGCAGGCTCGAGTGTACGCCTCTGATCAACATGTCACCGAGTACTATTTGATGGCATGAGCCAAATGTTTATGGAAATCATAAGCCTTAATGAGAAATTAAATGAAATGCAACCGTTTGCATGGGTTGGGATGAATTTTCAAATTGGGAAATACATAATATGATGGGATATTTTAATTGTCTCCTTTTACTCGATTTTAGCTGATTTAAATGGTGTTTGTTTACTCACTGGGATTTTATAATCTCACCACCCTCCTTTCCACCCATTTCAAGATCAGAGTAGACTGTAGATAGTTGATTCCTTCGAGGGCTTCCATTGGACTTGCATCCTCTAAATTGTAGGTTCACCGTTTTCCTCACTTCTAGTCATTCATGGGCCCAGTTGATACTGTAAATTTAAATTAATTTAAATACTCTAGTTTATTGCGTTACAGTATGAATGAATTTATTTTGTTTTTACGTTACAAAAAATATTTACGCATAACTCCAAAATTACTGTTTATAAGAAAGTAAAATAGTTTATTGAATATTTTGTTTTACCTTCTTATTATATTCAAATAATTATAATTTCATTTTAAATAAAGGTTTTAGATGGCTAAACATATTTTTAATTGTGAATTATGCGATTGGTACTTCTTTACTACATTTTTAACTGGTTTCGAAATTTTCAATGGAAATTGACCAAAATGCCCTTGTGAGACAAAAATTTTTATTTTATCAGTTTTAAGTTGGAAATAGCTCAAAACCCTTTAGAACATAAAATTTGGCAATGGTTACTCACCGGGGGAAATGAGAAACTGATATTAAGCCTTGCGGGGTTCTAGTTGGCATTTTGAGATATGAGTGCCCATCGGGGCACCGAGACGGTTGTCACGGGCTCGAGGGCAGTTCTGGATCGTGACATAACTTAACTTAACTCGAGCCACACTAACACTGTAGTTTTTAAATAACTTTAAAACTAAAAAGTCTAATCTTTAAAACCAAAAGCTCTGATACCAATATAATTGTCACAACCCAGAACTCCCATCGAGCTTGTGATAATCGTCGCTTTGTCTCGATCGACATTCATTACCCAATTTGTCAATTGGAATCCTGCAAGGCTTTAATAGTAGTTTTTCTTTTCCCCGGTGAGTAACCGTTACCAAATATCATGTTCTAAAAGAATTTAAGTTATTTCCAACTAAAATCAATAAAAAAAATGATTTCTGTCTCACAGGGGCATTTTGGTTATTTTTCCTCAAAAGTTTTGAAACAAGTTAAAAATGTAGTATGCAAGTATAAAACACATAATTCATAATCAAAAATAAATTTAAACATTTTAAACTTTCATTTAAAATGAAATTATAACTATTTGAATATAATAAAGATATAGAATAAAATATATATTTTTTTTCATAAAATAATATTTTTAGAACACTACGTAAATAATTTTTTACAGCGAAAAAGCAAAATAAATTCATATATATTGTAATATAGATAACCAAAGTATAAAATTAAATTTGCAGTGACTCGTGGGCCCACGAACGACTAAAAGTGTCAAAAGAATTGAACCTACATATTTTGAGGATGCCAATCCAATTGTAGTCCTCGATGAAATGAGCTATTTACTGACTATCCTGATGCCTGAAATGGGTGAAAATGAGGGTGGTGAGATTATAAAATCCCAGTGAGTAAACAAATAACATTTAAAATATCTAAAGGCGAGTAAAATGAGACTATTAAAACATTTCATCAAACTATAATTTATCATTTTTCAACTTATTTCAACCAAATGAAATCAATTTATTTAAATCAAGTAATCAATATGGCTTATGAATTTCTTAAAAAGCTTGGCTCATGCCAAAAATTATTATCATACTCAATTATCAGTGATACCTTGGTCGAGGGCTATCTCAACTGAGACCGCCAAGGCTATTAGAAAGTCATGTACGCATAAAACATGTTTTCATTTTCAAAATATAGTCGTTCCTTGGCGTTGGCTGAGCTCACCTTCACGTGGTGGTTTGGCGTGAAGTGAACTCTAAAATCATACCTCGAGAGTTACCCTACTGGTCTCTCCAACCGAGGTAAAATATAATGGGGTTTACCGTGCCCCTCTAATAGACTAGTCCACGAAAACCCACCTACTACAGTAAGCTAAACTCACCATACAATAAAATTTTGACAGCATGACAGGACTAATATATTATTACCTAGCCAACAAGGGTTAAATAAAACAATTCATACAATTCATAAAACACAGCCTAGCCAGTCATGCCAACACAATAACATAAGCCATCAATTCAATCTTAAATTTACAACATATCAGTGGTCTCCGATTACTCTATTTTCAAAATCATCATTCAGTTTCCAAAACAATTTATAAAATCTTTTTATTTAAACTCATTTTTGTTTATAAAACCTAAAATTTGCCATTTAACTCATTTTCATAAAATTTCACCAAAACCGAATTAAAACATACTTAGATATTAAAATGATAATAAAGTTACTCACAGTACTAGGAGTTCGATATCCTTCTATTCTCGGTCTTCGGGCACAATCTCTTTACCCTTGTTAAAGGGCTCACCACCTATACATCATACGTGACACGAATTTTAATAAATTGTGTCAATTTATCATAAACTATTTCAGGCTCTCTAAATTTAAATGAATGAATGCGATGGGATGAAAAATGTTTGATTAATCACTTAAATGTGATATTCGACCTAAGTCACACTATACTCGGCCTAATCGGGTAAAATCTCCAATTTAACTCTAAATCAATTTTTCTCACTTTCTACACTCAAATTATACCTAAATTACCTCAGTGACTGTGAATGACATTCAATTTATTAGTCCCGGGTCAATAATCACACATGTCTATACGTTAAGCAAAAATTCAGATTTTCACACCAAAATTTTCCATATAATTTCTAGCCTCACCAAACATCAAATATCACCAAAATATCATAAAATATCATCAATTTCAGCCACAATATCCTCCCTAGAAAATTCGGCCAATGATGGGTAATGGGAGAAAATGAATTTTTCTTGTTGGTTTGTTTCTAGACATGATAAACTAACTAAAAACCCTAACATAACTTAGAATCAAATCAATCCAACTTCATTCTCTCTCCATACCCATTCCAACCAGCCATGAATTCACTATGAAAACATGAAATCTAACCATGGAAAATGAAAAAGAAAGCATGGGTAGTGTAAATCACAAGTCAAAATCAATAAATTTTACCTTTATTAGCTTAATCCCTTGAAATCTCACACTTTTTCTTCAATTTTCCCACTTAGGGTTCTTGTTTTTTTTTCCCTTTCCTCCTTTGTTCTTCTTTGGCCGGCCATATGAATAAGAAATGGGCTGATTTTGTGTTAATTTTAAAGCTAAATATTTAATGGTTATAAATATGTCATGTGTCACCATTTCATTGGTCCATTTTTATTTCTTAACTATTAAGCTTTCTCTCTCCACCATATAAATTCCTTCAATTATCCATGATAAAATTGGGTAAAATCCATGTGCTGGACAAGTGTTCTGGTGGTGAAAAATTACAATTTTGCCCTTGAGGCTACAAAATTACCATTTTACCCCTATATTTCAAACAATAGGGGGATCACCATTTTTCACTTCTCAACCTCAAATCATACTCCAATAAGTCAAATATGGTCAAAATCTTTAAAAACAAATTCCCATTTTGTCATCAAGTGGTAAAATTATCATTTTACCCCTAGATAGTGAAATTTTCGGTTTGACTCCAAATTGATCTTCGAACTTCAAATCACCATATTAAACCATTATGGGACTTTAAAATTCTTAATTTCATCTTAAATTCTCTATTTGATCTAGTTCGAGGCTTAAATCAACTTTATTGTACCTCTAGGTACAATACCGACTTTTGTAAATTTTTCGGGACTCTCCTATCATGCAAACATGCTATCCATCACATCTATATCATGACAAATATTTTACAGAGTTAGGCTTGACATCTTCTCCCCCACTTGGATCAACCATATGATCCTTCTTCATGACTTATTTCGACATTCTGCTAAATATTAATATTTTAATATTATTTCATTAATAAAATATTATTTGATTCTAAAAATTTTATCTTGTCTCTTTGGTTCCCAAAGTTCCTTATTATGCCTCAATTCGCATCTGACCAACTTTATTTATCACCATATCAAAGTATGAGACATTTCAAAGATGGTCTTTTTTAAACTAAGGTCAAGGTTATATGTGTCGTAAGATGGGGGATTGCTCAAAGGGATCCTCAAGGAGTGCCATGATTCAATTACGATGGACACTTTAGGATGCACTACACTTTGGCATTGGTAGAGGAGAGTTATTATTGGCTGCACATGAGAAAGGATATAGAAAGCTATGTACACACTTGTCTTACATGCCACCAAGATAAGATAAAGTAGAAAAAGGTGGTAGGATTACTCAAGCCACGACCCATAACTAGTCACCCATGAGAGAGCGTGAGTATAGATATAACGATCCTTTTCCAGATCTTTACCGGTGTCCAAGACTTGCGAAAGAACTCGCCAAATCCCAAACAAGCCTTAGGTGAGATTCTTGTTAACATAATCGAACATTTTAACGCATATATTAAACGAGTCAGATTTCCTTATAACGTTCCTCTTTGTGATGACTATTAATTGCCATCTTATATAAATATGATTGTTTACTTAAACCAAATAAGAAACTTTAATTAAAATTAATAATTAGATATCAATATCCAAAATCTAGCAAATTTCAAAACACATTCAAAAATCACACTTAGAATCCATTACATGACATCAAGGTTGTTCGGTGATACAATTCTGATAAACTAATTTTAATACAACCGACCATTCTACACAAACATGACCTTTATGCAGCGGAGCAACTTGGAGTGGAAATCTAAGAGATGCCATTAGTTACGTCGCAACGAGTCAAAATGGGCCTAGGCAGTACACATAATCTGATCACTTATTTGTAAAAAAAGAAAGATAAAACGGTGAGTCTCATAGATTCAGTGATCATTGACTCCGTGAGTAGTGTGTAGATAGGAAACAAGCCAGGGATAGAAAATTTGAATTTTAAAAATATATGACTATGTAAACCATTTAAAATCAAATGTAACCTTTGTGCCTTACATAAATACCAAAGAATTGTGATGTAAAGTAACCATTTCAAGTAATATTTAAACTAGTACATTTAAAAGATTTCTATCATTGAAATCATAAATGTCCTTTACTCAATATTGAACTAATATAAACGTGCACGCTCTCGTAAAATCAAACAATGTTAATGCTTGTACACAAGCATATAAACGAACTCATACTCGAGGTATTAAACACAAAACCATCATATAAATAAGGGAGCTGTGGAAAAATCGGTATTTCTCACCATGCAAAAGAATACATATTTGAAAACCTAAAGAGATATCACTCTCAAGTAGGTAATCAACCCGTGGAACCACTTCCATGTAATAACATCCGAGAAGCCCTCCTCCACTGGATTCCCACAACTATGGCATTCTCGACGATGTTGGTCGACATTGAAGAAATCATGTGGTTGCAACCACGTATATCAACTCGTGGCCTAGCCATGTATATCAACCCGTGGTCTAGCCACGTCTAACGGCTCTTCAGTGATCGAAAGGTTTTCTAGATAAAGCTCACTTGTGCACAAGGGTCACACTATCCTGATGTGACATTCAACCTACTCTTGAATCTTTCAGTTTGACAAAACCATTTATAACCAAATTGGGTTTTCAAAAGCTTATTTTAAATCCAGTTTGAAACAAATCACGGCAATGTTATAAATCTATTTGTAGGAATTCATGATGTAAAACCTTTGCATGAAGTTTAAATATTAAATCAAAGCATGGTGAACATAAAGATTTTCATGAATGCACATCCCAAAAACAAGTAAGGCACATTTGAACATAACCCAAAGTAATGAGCTTGTTTCCTGATTTCTAAAACCCTTTACATAAATAGCTTATATATATGCAAAACATTTCTAAAACCATGGCATTCACAAGTGCCTAGCATTCAACCAGCATATGCTATCCACAATAGTGAGTACAATCCAGTTGCAAATCAATTTAGAAATCACTTACCAGAGCTAACAACTGAAGCTATCCATAACTGCATTTAAAGAAAAATAGCAACGCTTATTATACGTATATCATTTTATAATTTACGAAACTTTTGAAATATACACCCCTAACTCACCTCACAACGGCAGGATGCTACTTTGTCACTAATTTGGGTGCATCTCTAGCTAATTTTTGCTTGCCGGTCATCCATCACCTCTTCTAGTGCACCACCACAACAGTCTTTCCTCACTCATACACTTCCTAGCAGTAAATTAAACTTAATATATTTAGTAAACATCATCACAATTTGACTCATATATGCTGCTCTATTTACCATATTCTTAGTTCTCTTTATTTTCAAGAATTCCTCACTATAGCCTGCCTCTCCCAATATCTCTACTTCGTGTATATATTCAATTTTGCACATATATGGGCAGTGCCTTAACCATTGGATCTTTAACAAAAATTCACATTATTCATCCTTGTTATTCACAATAATCTAACATGCAATCCATAAACATTCAACTAACCAAATTCATTAAAACATAGCATACCCACATTGCATGCTTACTTTTCGATTTTACCTTGGATTCCACATGCAACTCAATAACTCCTCACATCCTCAGTCACCATTGTTGCCGCAAGCACAAATAATCAATTCACATTTCATTTTTCCTTTCCACTTATGATCTCAAGGTTAAAAACACTTATTCATCATTTGTCTTGCTTTAAACCACCATACTTCTAAGATTAACCCACATGCATGCACTAGGTTCTTTGAATCCTTAAAGATCGTTGATACCATAATCATAATCTAACATCAAAATCGGTTCACAAGGCATGCATTCAAGCAAAATGATAGCTTTTACCTTCCTTACCCTTGAATCACTAAGTCGAACCACTGCTTTTTCTTTAAGCTTCAACAATGGTGGATGGAAGAAAACCTCTCGATTTTCTTTAACTTTTCCAAGATTGAACCTTCTCCTAGCTTTTTTCCTCTCTTGTCTCATCTTTCTCTTTGCTTTCCTCTTGGGTGGTGCTCTCAAGGTCGATCCGTTCTCTCTTTTTCCTTTCAAAGGCACGAGTTTCCCAAGCCTTTCCTCACTTTTTTTCTTCTTTTATTTTGTATCTTTCATTGGACCAATTTGTCACCCACTCATCTTTCATGCACTAATTTTCTCCTTTTTTCATTGGTCCAATATCCACCTCTATTCACTCATTCTATCTGCCACCTTGACTACCTCATCCTTTCCCTCTTCATTCTTTATTTCACCCACCACCTTGTCATCCAGTCACATTTCATGCACAACCTTTACTTTATATTTTATTTGATCATTCTTTAAACTATTCAAGACACATGCACCCCACTTTTTTCTTTCTTCATTTGGCCACCCAATAAACCAATCTTATTACATGCAATAAGATTTATTCTTATTCTTCTTTTTCCTTTACATGGTGGGATCCCACATGTTCCCCACTAACCTTCTCCTTTTTGTATGCAATAATTTGCATGAATAGTAACTTCACATGTACATTTCATTATTGCACATACCCTTATTTGCTCAATTAATTTTCCATGTCTCCATTCTTTCAAACTCACAAATACTTTTACTAATACCTATATCACTAAAATTTCACATATTAAAATAATAGTCTAGAATGAATAAAATAATATTTTATTCATCAAATCAACAAAATTGTATTATAACTCCCACACTTGGGTTCAACGCATAAATTATGTGAGTTTGTCCATCACTCACGATAGAAATATTTAAATATTATTTTAATAATATTTTATCAATAAAATATTATTTAATTCTAAAATTTTCCGTTTGGCTTTCGGGGTTCCAAAACATTTTAATTTGTCCTAGTTTAGCTCCATCACTCCTTTTCACACCATAACTATAACCTTAATAAAATATTATTTTATTACACGTGCAGTATTTTATTCCAAACTATTCCTTTCCTCTTTCTTCACTCCTAAACTCCTTAATTGACCTTAATTGGTCTTAATCTTGTCCTTAAAGTCATATTAGCTACCATTTCAGGAGGTTTTACAATGGACTTCATCATGGAAGTGGCAAAGGTAGATGGATTGGAGAGCATCATGGTCGTGGTAGACTATTCCTCCAAATATGTCAGTTTCATCTTTAGTTGTTGTGAGTGTCCACCCAAGGAGGCCACGAGACTATTCATGAGGTATGTAGTTAAATACTGGGGTGTTCCATTAACCATTTTAAGTGACAAGGATAGACAATTCATTGGTAGATTGTTGTCGAATTTACCACGTAAGTGCACATATTGTTAACAAGTATTACAATAGAAAGTAAAGTTCGTTGCCATGGAGAATGGCTCAAATCTTTTTGCTAAGTACTAAAATTAAAACAAATTAATCTTATGCAAACAGCCGAATTTAAAACTACTAAAAATTAAATAAACTAAAATTAAAACTAAACTAGAAGCAAAAGTAACAATTTAGCTAAATTAATCAATAATAGTCTATAACCATAATATTCCTTCAATGTTTCATCTGAATCTCTTCTATTCCCTCTTTATTTACTAGATAGGCTTGAAATGTTAACCTAGAGTTCTATATATTTATAAGTCTCTTCCAACGTTCTTTTCAAAACAACTCTTTTAACCAATTTACTATATTCCTATGTAAATTAAAATTAAGAAAGACTCATTAAGCTTATACTCTAATTATGTCAAGCCCAGCCCTAAATTATCTACCATGTTACACATGAGACTAATAGAGTGATTGTACATTTGAACAGCCCTAGAAGAATATTTAAAAGTCGGTATTGTGCTTAGAAGTACAAGTCGATTTATACCTTGAACTAATTAAAATAGGGATTTTAAGGTGAAATTAAGAGTTTCACAATCCAGGGATGACTCAAAATGGTAATTTGGAGTTCGAGGATCAATTTGGAGTCAAACTGAAATTTTCACTATCTAGGGGCAAAATGGTCATTTGCCACCTGGGGACAAAATTGGAAGTTTAGAAAAGATTTTTTTGGCCCCATTTGACTTATTGGAGTATGATTTGAGGTTTAGAAGTAAACAATTTTAATTTTCGGTATAATTTAGAGTATAGGGGCGAAATGGTAATTTTGCCACCTCGGGGGCAAATCGGTAAATTTTCACCCCCGACACTTGTCCAGACCAAGGGATTTTATTCATCATGGAAATGGATAAACCTGAGAAATGTGTGGTGGAGAATTAAAGAATTAAAAATCAAATATTTAAAATTTGAACTAATAAGGAAATACCATGTGTCATGCTTTTATTATTTTACTGTTTCTTTATAAAAAGGCATAAAAATCAGCCCATTTCTCCCATAGTGATCAGCCAAACTAGAAGAGAAGAGAAACCAAGGAAGAACAAACCCTAGGTGGGAAAAAATCAAAGAGAAAGTGTTGGAATTCAAGGATTTGATCAAGCAAAGGTAAAATTTCTTTGATTTTGCTAGTGATTTACCTTACCCATGCATTTTCCCTTAATTTCCATGGTTGAAAAACATGCTTTCATGGTGAATTCATGGCTGGTTGGAATGGGTATGGAGAGAGAATGATGTTAGATTGATTTGATTCTAAGTTATGTTAGTGTTTTTAGTTAGTTAAGCATGTTTAGAAACAAAAGAACAAGAAAAGAATCCATTTTCCCCATGAACCTTCAATGATCGAACCCTATGTGAAGTGTAGAAGTAATGAATTGATTTTGTGATCAAGTGAATTGGTTGACAAATTGATGAAATGATGATTTATGGTGAGAAAATGGAATAGGCAAATTTTTAGTGATAGTGCACCACGATGGCTGAAATTTTCAAGAAGAATTGTCAGGGTTGTTAGGCTGAATTTTAGATTATTGGAATCGTATTTGGTGAATTGAAATATTAGAAATGAAATGGAGCAATTTGGAGCCCAATTAGACGCAATTGTCATTTAATCGGGTAATAGGTCGAATTAGGTCAGCATCGCATTTAAGCGGTAGTCAGATAAGTTGCATATCATATCATGCATGTACACCGAGCCTGAATTGATTTATAATGGTCAAGCATTGATGTGGTGAATTATGTATTCTACATTGTGGGTAGGTGGTGAGTAAATTACACTGGTAAAAGTACAGAGATTGTGCTTGGAGATTGGGATTAGGAGTACATCGACTCCCCGAACTGTGAGTGAACTTATTATCGTCTTAATTATCTAGAGTAGCTTTATACAATTGTGTGATTTTATAGAAAAATGGGTTTAAATGGTAAATTGCTATGTTTTAGGAGAAATTGTGATTTTATAAAATGATTTTATAAATTTTTTGGAAAATTGAATACTTATTTTGAAAATAGAGTAATTGGAGACTGCCTGCTTGTGTTGTAAATTTATGGTTTTAAATTGAATGGCTTGTGACAATATATGAGCATGAATGGCTAAACTGATTTTTGGTGTTAGAATTATTTGTACTGTGTATTCAGCCTTGAGAGGCTAGAATGCGATAAATTGCCATGTCATGCAGAAAAAGATTTTATAAATTAGATGGTAGATAAAATAATCCATAGTCACTGCAGTGGTGAGGGTTTTCGTGGACTGCCTATGAGAGGGGCACGGTAACCCAATTATATATTTACCTCCGAGGGGAGATGTTGGATGAATTATCTCCTAAGGTAAAGATTTGAGTGCACTTCATGTGGACCACCGCGTGAGAGTGAGACTCAGCCAACGCCAAGGTATGGCTAAAATTTCGGATGTAAAGACATTTAACTGCCTTGACAGACTCGGTTGGGATAACCCTCGATCAAGGTATCCCTGATAACTGAGTATGAGAATGATTTTTGGCATGAGCCAAGCTTTTCAGGAAATCATAAGCCTAGTTGTTTATTTGGTTGAAATGAGTTGAAAGGTAATGAAATTACAATATGATGACTTATTTTAATTCGTCTCCATTTACTCACCTTTAGATAGTTTAGATGGTGTCTGTTTACTCACTGGTATTTTATAATCTCACCACCCTCATTTCCTCACATTTCAAGCTTGGGGAATTCCATAGTTAGCTGACTTTGACAAGGACCTTCATTTGGACTTGAATAGGCAAAAGCTGTAGGTTTTTCAGCTTCCGATGCATTTTGGTTAGATGTGGGCCCACGTGTCACTGTAAAAGTAATTTTATGCTTTGGTTATTTGCTTTATAGTATATATAAATATAATTAACTTTTACGCTATAAGAATTATTTACCGATAGCTTTATAAAAATTATTTTACAAGAAAATAGTTTATTTTATTGAATATTTTTATTATATTCAAATGGTCAAATTTTCACTTCAAATGAACGTTTCAGATACTTAAATTGTTTTTAAATCACTAAATATATATTTTCTGCTTATCCACTACATTTTCAACAAGTTTTGAGATTTTTGACGAAAATGCCCTTGTGAGCCAGAAAACAGTATGTTATGTTCTGATTTGGAAATGACTTGTAATCCTTTGAATTACGATATTTGATAACTATTGCTCACCGGGGAAGTGCGAAAGCTAATACGAGAGCCTTGTGAGGTTTCGATCGGCATTCGAGGTGAAGAATGTCTGTTGAGGCTTCGCGGCGGTTGTCACGGGCCCGATGGGGAGTTCCGAGTCGTGACAAATTATGACTACATATGACATGTAAGTGTATTCCTACCCTACACGTGAATCAAATCAATCATCTCATGCAATTGATATTGAACAAATGTTATTTAATCTATGGCTTACTATAAACTCCTTCTTCTAGCTTCATTTAGGTTTTCAAATCAATCTAATCAGTGATCAAGCAATCAGACGCACTAAGAACATGATTGAAATAAACAACTCAAACACTATCAATCATAAGTAAGAAAGAATATTAAAAGTTCTTACCACTCATATGGTTCAATTGTGATTTTAGATTAAAAACTTAGTTCAACATAATATCTAAAAACATCATAAAAAAAAAATTTAACCATCAAAACTAAACAATGAAGTATAAAGACAACAAGAAAAGAAAGAACTCCAATATTTATCAAGCCTTTGATTTGTAATCTTTCATGCTTTCTTTACTTTCTTGCTAGCTTCAATGCCTCTTTTTCTTAAGAAAAACCTTACTTAATTCCAACATAAACATGCTTCTAAAAGGGAAATTAAATAAAGCTCAAATTTTTGTCCAATTAGAAGTCCAAATGCACATAAATTACTACTTCACATTGAGGGTTGTGGCAATGGTGATAGTGTGCTGTAACCATGGGCCTTTTTTTCTTTTATGCAATTGCTTGTCAATGGCCGTGGTGTGAAATCCCACCTTGAGTAAGAGGATAAGTTAGAAAATCCTTAGTTGAGCATATAGATTACATATTTTGACTATGAAACTTAGTTTTACCTTTCAAAAGAAATCACTGACACTTTTTGTTGTCTGTCACTTTTGAAGTAGAAAATTTGTTAAGTTTGGAAAGGGTCAAAATATGTGATTTTTATAAAACAATCTTTTGGGAATAAAAAATGACAGTAATAATTTCCTTGATTTTTATATGACCAAAAATGATTTTTCCATAACTTTTGGAATACGTTTGCTATGGTATATGGGAGTCGTAAATGTAAATTCAGTCATACTTTTTTGACTTGTTCTTAAAACCAAAATTTAGATTTTGATTGTTTTGGATTTTGATTTTTTTATATTTATATTGAATCCAAATGGGGAGTTGTTTGCTTATTTATATTAAATATCTTCAGTAAATGGAGGGTAAAAAGTAAAGAAGACATTTACAATGTAAATAAGTTAGGCAAGTTTTATAGGCAATCTGTCTCAAAAATTGCATTTTACCTCAAATGTATCAATACATGTTCATGATATATCGACACATTTGGTCTAGAAAGTGTTTTTGTTGAACATGTAATGTACCGATGAATGCTCATAATGTATACATTTGCTCCAAAACCATATGTATCAATACATAGGCCAATGTATTGATACATTTCATCAATTTTAGAAAAATAAAAGCGGTAAAAACATATCGTCACACCTTAGCTTATAAATTGTAATACCTTATACTTTGATATGGTGACAAATAAAGCTTATCGGATGCGAATTAAGGCCAATTATAATGTTTAAAAGTGATAAAAGATGAAAGGAATAGTTTAGGATATAATATTCCGCATGTGAGGAAATAATAATAAAATAATAATATTTTTATCGAAAGAGAATTTGTGAGATAAAAGGTGATTCAGAAATAATAAGGTATTTTAGGTACCAAGGAGACAAGAGGAAATTTTTAGAATAAAATAATATTTTTTTAATAAAATAATATTAAAATATTAATATTTTATTCAGTGTCGAAATTTTTCCATGAAAAAGGATCATATGGTTGATCCAAGTGGGGAAGAAGAAATAAAAATAAAGTTTTGGAGATGAACGACGAAAGTGAAATACGTGTGTTTTGCTAAGTCGAGCCAACGCGGATAAGTAAATATTTAAATATTATGGTAATACCGCGTTGAACTGCAATTTTGATATTTTGGTGGTACACGTACAGAGGAAGGAAGATATATGAAAACTGAAATTTTTAGACATATCGAAAGGATTGAATTTAAAAATATAAAGGGTGAAGGATTATGTAGTGGAATTAAACAGAAGAAATAAAATAATACAAGTATAAAAAAAAAAAAGAGGAAGGAAGACCAACATGGGTAGCCGCCCATGTGGTCAATAAAAAGGGTCAACAAGCATTTTTACATGATGGAAAGAAAGATAGGGGGGCCGACCATGTGGAACAAGGAGAAGAAGGAAAGAAAGATGGGGGAGGCCGGCCAAATTGGAAAACAAATGGAAAAAAATATATATATATATATATAAGTAAATAAATAAAGTAAAGAAGAAGAAAGAGAGAAGTCAGTTAGTGGAAGAGAAAACAAAGAAACAAGAAGAAGGCGTCGGGCATAAGAGAGCAAAAAGAAAAGAAGAGAAAGCCGAGCGGTGAGAAAGAAAAGGAGAGGAGAAGGAGCTGAGTTGAGGGGGCAGTTTTGCTGCCATTTAGGGAGGAAAGGAGAGCTATTTTTCTGTTAATTAAAGGGTGAGAGGAGCAACTTTAGCTTCTGATTTTGAAGGTTGAAAGGTGCGATTTTGGCTGCTGATCTTTGAAGCTTTGGCTGTCGAGTTTTGAAGGAGGAAGGAGCAACTTGGCTGTTGATTTTTGGAGGGAGAATAGAGCAACTTAGCTGTTGATTTTTGAGGAAAAATAGAGCAGTTTGGCTGCTGATTTTGATGTTGATATGAGCAGCTTTGGCTGCTAAAAATTTTGGTTGGAAGAAGTAAGAATTTGTTGCCGACAGTGCGAGGGAGAGAGAGGAGGAAATTGTGGACAGCTTGTGCATGTAAGAAAGGAAAAAGAAAGACAAGCAAGGTACTGTTGACCGACGGGAAAGAGAAGAAAAAAAAAGATAGAAAGAAAAGAAAAGAAAAGAATATATATATATAATAATGATGTTAGAATAAAATAATATATATAGATATATTAATTAAGTGGGTTTCAATATTTTGGAGAAATAAAGAAATGGTGCACTGTGGTGAAAGGTTGAAGGAAATAATGAACAATCGTTAAGAAGGAGTAGCTTGATAAGTCTTTGAATTAATAGCGACGTAACATCCCGCTATTGTGAGGTGAGTAAGGGGTGCCAATTTTAAATTTTCCATAAATATATACCTATACGTATGATTTATTTTAAACGTGAAAATTGTGGATAGCATGTGCTGATAGCAATTTTAGGAAATTATGATTGCAAATTATGTTTAGAAATTGTTTTGACTATATATATGTATAAATTATATGTAAAGTGTTTTAAAAATTAGGAAGCAAGCCTTCCACACTGTTTTACATCAAAATGTGCCTTATATATATGTGCAGTGTGCATTCATGGTTATATTGCTTATTCACCATGCAAATTATTGTTCTGAAATTCTTGTATAAATATATTTTGAGAAAATGATAGATTTTATCATACCCTGTGACGAATGCTTTGGAAAAAAATTTTGAGATGAGCTTTTAAGGACATAACACAATTGCAAAATGGTTTTACAAACCGAGAGCGTCGAGAGTAGGCCGGATGTCACATCGATTAAGTGTGACCCTCGTGCACGAGTGAGCTCTAGCTAGAGAACCATTGGGTCACCGATGGGCGCTTAGGCGTGGTTGGGGCCACGACCTGTGATATATGTATGTGTGGCTAGGCCACCAAATGATTATGTGGTTGCGACCACTTGATTCTCCGATGTCGGCCAACATCTTGAAACTACCATGGCACATGGGAATCCGGTGGAAGCAATGTTCTCCGATGTTATTACATGGTAGCAGGACCACAGGTTTATTTTCATTCCTAACTCGAGAGTGGCATCTCTGGGTTTACAAACTCATATTACTTTGCATGGTGAAAATGAAACTTAAAGGTTTTTTTGCAGCTCCTCTTATTTTTACGGTGAAATGAATTTTAACTCCTCGAATGTCAAGCCCAGCCCTAAATTATCTACCATGTTACACATGAGACTAATTGTAAAGCCCGACCTTATAAAATACTATTCATGACATAGATGTGATGATAGCAGGATTGCATGCTAGGAGAGTCCCGAAAAATTTACAAAAGTCGGTATTGTACCTAGAGGTATAACAAAGTTTATTTAATCCTCGAACTAGATCAAATAGGAATTTTAAGGCGAGATTAAGAGTTTCACAATTCATGGATGACTTAAAATGGTAATTTGGAGTTTGAGGATCAATTTGGAGTCAAATCGGAATTTTCACTAACTAGGGGCAAAATGGTCATTTGCCACCTGGGGACAAAATGGGAATTTTAGAAAAGATTTTTTTAGCCCCATTTGACTTATTGGAGTATAATTTGACTTATTGGAGTATGATTTGAGGTTTAGAAGTGAAAAATTTTAATTTCGGTATAATTTGGAGTAAAAGGGTAAAATGATAATTTTACCACCCTAGGGGCAAAATTGTAATTTTCCACCACCAGGATATTTTTTCTAGCACATGGTCTTCCTTTATTCTATTTTTGACCTTTGACTAATCATGTGGTGGAGATAAAATGTTTAAATTTTTAAAATTTTAAAAACGGACCAATGACATGATGCCACGTGTCATGCCTTTATTAATTTATTATTTTCCTTTTTAAAAGGCACAAAAATCAGCTCTTCTTCCACCCCATGGCCAGCCAAACCAGCAAGAAGAGAGAGAAAATGAAAACAAAACTCTAGAGAGAGAAAATCAAAGAAAAAGTGTGAATTTTCAAGGAAATTAAGTGAAAAAGGTGAGATTTTTTCTATTAAGCTTGAGTTTTCTTATTCCCAAGCATTTCTCTTTATTTTCCATGATTAAATTACATGTTTTCATGATGAATTCAATTCTGAAAAAATGGGTTAGGAGAGAGAAAGTTGTTGGATTTATTTGATTTTTATTTATGTTAGTGTTTTTAGTTAGTTTAGCATATTTAGAATCAAAACAACAAGAAAAGAATTTATTTTCTCCCCTAACCATTAATGGCTGAATTTACCATGTAGTGAGTGAGGATGAGTTTAATTTTATTATAGGAGAATTTGTTAAGGAATAATGAATTATGAGTCTAGAAAAATAATGGAAATTTTTGGAGCAAAAATACGAATTTTTACCCACTAGGGGTATTTTCGTAATTTACTATCGAGACTGATAATTTACACCACACTAAGGGACATTAAGTTAATTTGGGTGCAATTGAGGTGTAGAAACTGAAAAGAATTAAATTGGAGTTTAAACGGACGCGTTAGGAATTTAATCGGGTGATAAGACGAATTAGGCCAATACTGAGTTTAGATAGTTACTAGTGCATTTTTGCATTCCATATCATGCATTAGTAGTCGAAATTAGTTTAATTTTGATTTAGTACCAACTTGGTGAAATTCTCGATTTTTTTTTATTGTGTCAAGGTGGTGAGTCCTCCGATAAAGGCAAGGAAATTTCATCCGAGGACCAGTAGACAGAGTGCTTCGAAAGTCTGCATTCTGGACATTGTGAGTAAACTTACTATCATTTTAATTATCTAGGGTGGTTTTTAGATGATTTCATGAATTCTATGAAAAAAGAAATTTAAAAAGGTAAATTTTCATGTTTTATGAATAAATGTGTTTCAATGAAATTAAATTATAAATTGTTTTGGAATTAATAGTGATTTTAAAAAATAGAGTACACGGGACTGTTAATAGTGGTAATTTGATTGTTTAAATTAACTGGCTTATGATAAATCGAGCATGATTGGCTAGTTGGCAATTGTATTGAAATGTGAATTGTTTGGTTACCTTGAAAAACTGTGAATTACAAAATTGCCATATCATGTTATTGAGTTTTATTATATGGTGGATTATATATTAATTAATCACTGCAGTAGGGGGTTTCTGTGGACCAATCTTTTAGAGGGGCACAGTAAACCCCATTATATTCTTACCTCGAACGGAGAGGTGCGTAGGGTATCTCCTGGGGTAAAGTTTAGGGTTCACTTGATGCTAAAGCACCACGTGAGGGGGAACTCAGCCAACACCAAGGAACGGCTATGTTTTCAAAATAAAAACATGATTTATGTGAAATGTGAATTTTAATAGCCTTGGCGGTCTCGGTAGGATGCCTCGGCCAAGGTGTCCCCGAGAATGGATTTATGGCACAAGCCTAGATTCTTATGATATTCATAAGCCTTTTTACGTATTTTGAACGATATGTGTTCTAACTATATAACCCAGTTTATGATGATTTACTTTATTGTCTTCATGTACTCAACTCTAGATGTTTATGATGATGTTTGTTTACTCATTGGGATTTTATAATCTCACCACCCTCCTTTCCACCCATTTCAGGTTCAGTATAGATTGTAGATAGCTGATCTCATCGAGGACTACAGTGGGATCTGCATTTTCCAAACAGTAGGTTCACAGTCTTCTTTACTTTTGTTTATTCGGGGGCACTCTTGTTATTGTAAATTAAATTAAGTATTTTGGCTTACTGTATTTAAGTATGTATAAATTGATTTAGCTTTTTCGCTATAAAAATTATTCACGTATAACTCTATAAATATTGTTTTATAAGAAAATAGAATATTTTACTTAATATTTCTTTTATTTTCTTATTATATTCAAATAACCATAATTTCATTTTAAATGAAGATTTTAGACTTTTAAACTCATTTTGAATATGAATTATGTGTTTTGTACTTGTATATTACGTTTTAGCCAGTTTCGAAATTTTTGAGAAAAAGGACTAAAATACCCCTGTGAGACGAAAAATTAATATTTTATTTGTTTAAAGTTGGAAACAGCTTAAAATCTTTTAGAACACGACATTTGAGAATGGTTGCTCACAAGGGAATAGAGAAACGGATAGTAAAGCCTTGCGGGGTTTCGGCTTGACATTCCGAGCAATGAGTGTCTACAGGGACACCGCGGAGGTTGTCACGGGCTCGAGGGGAGTATCGGGTCCTGACACTAATAGAGTGGTTCTATATTTGAACAGCATTGGAAGAATATTTAAAAGTTGGTATTGCGCTTAAAAGTACAAGTAAGTCGATTTATACCTTGAACTAATTAAAATAGGGATTTTAAGGTGAAATTAAGAGTTTCACAGTCCAGGAATGATTTAAAATGGTGATTTAGAGTTCGAGGATCAATTTGGAGTCAAACCGAAATTTTCACTATTTAAGGGTAAAATGGTCATTTGCCACCTGGGGACAAAATGGAAATTTTTAGAAAAGATTTTTTGGCCTCATTTGATTTATTGGAGTATGATTTGAGTATTGGAGTATGATTTGAGGTTTAAAAGTGAAAAATTTTAATTTCGGTATAATTTGGAGTATAGGGGCGAAATGGTAATTTTGCCATCCCGAGGCAAATCTGTAAATTTTCACCCCCGACACTTCTCAAGACCAAGGGATTTTATTCATCATGGAAATGGATAAACATGAGAAATGTGTGGTCGATAATTAAAGAATTAAAAGTCAAATATTTAAAATTTGAACCTATAAGGAAATGCCATGTGTCAAGCTTTTATTATTTTATTATTTCTTTATAGAAAGGCAAAAAATCAGCCCATTTCTCCCATAGTGATCAGCCAAACCAGAAGAGAAGAGTAAACAAGGAAGAACAAACCCTAAGTGGGAAAAATCAAAGAGAAAGTGTTGGAATTCAAGGATTTGATCAAGCAAAGGTAAAATTTCTTTGATTTTGCTAGTGATTTACCTTACCCCTGCATTTTCCCTTAATTTTCATGGTTAAGTTACATGTTTTCATGATGAATTCATGGCTGGTAAAAATGGGTAAGGAGAGAGAAAGATGTTGGATTGAATTGATTTTAAGATATGTTAGTGTTTTTAGTTAGTTTAGCATATTTAGAAGTAAAACAACAAGAAAAGAATCCATTTTCCCCATGAATCTTCATTGGTCGAATCTTCCTTGATGTGTGTGGGTGAGGGATTGTTATTATTTCAAGAGAAATGGCTTAGAAAATGATGAATAATGGTGAGAAAATTAAGTAGGAAAAATCACGATGTTAGTGCACTATAATGGCCGAATTTTTCCGTGAAGAAATGGGAGGGTTTTGATGCTGAAATTGGTATTATTTGAATAATGTTTGGTGAATGGAGGTACTAGAAATGAAATGGAGCAATTTGGAGCCAAATTAGACATAATTGTCATTTAATCGGGTAATAGGCCGAATTAGGTCAACACCGCATTTAAGCGGTAGTCGGATAAGTTGCATATCATATCATGCATATACACCAAGCCTGAATTGATTTTATAATGGTCAAGCATTAATGTGGTGAATTATGTATTGTACATTGTGGATAGGTGGTGAGTAAATTACACTGGTAAAAGTACAGAGATTGTGTTGAAGACTGGGATTAGGAGTACATCGACTCCTAGAACTGTGAATAAACTTATTATTGTCTTAATTATCTAGAGTAGTTTTACACGATTGTGTGATTTTATAGAAAATGGGTTTAAATGGTAAATTGCTATGTTTTAGGGAAAATTGTGATTTTATAAATTTTTTGAAAAATTGAATATTGGTTTTGATTAGAGTAATTGGAGACTGCCTGTTTGTGTTATAAATTGTGTTTCAAATTATATGGCTTATAGCAATATGTGAGCATGAATGGCAAGGTTGGTATTTGTATAAAAAATTATATATACTATGTATTCAGCCTTGAGAGGCTAGATTGCGATAAATTGCCATGTCATGCAGATATGGATTTTATAAATCAGGTGGTAGATAAAATAATCCATAGTCACTGTAGTGGTGGGGGTTCTCGTGGAATGCCTATGAGAGGGGCACAGTAACTCAGTTATATATTTACCTCTGGGGGGAGATGTTGGACGAAGTATCTCCTGAGGTAAAGATTTGAGTGCACTTCACATGGACCACCGCATGAGAGTGAGACTTAGCCAATGCCAAGGAACGGCTGTGTGTCATATGCGAAAATATGTTTATGGGTATGAGACATTTAACAGCCTTGGCGGTCTCAGTGGGATACATTGACGAAGGTACCCGTGAGAACGATTTTGGCAGGAGCCAAGTTTTGTGAGATATATAAGCCATGTTGATTAATTGAGTAAACTAAATATTCATGTTATGAAACATTTATTGGAAAAGAATATTTTAATTCGTCTCCATTTACTCGCCTTTAGATGGTTTGATGGTGTCTGTTTACTCACTGGAATTATATAATCTCACCCCTCTTCCTATCCATTTTTTCAGGCTCAGGATAGTTTGTTGATAGTTGATTAAGACGAGAATTAATCTCGGAGTTGCATCCTAGAAAGTAAGGGTTCGTAACCTTACACCTTCTTGGTTAGTTGGGGGCCCATGTGTCACTGTAAAAGTAATTTTATACTTCAGTTATCTGATTTAAAGTATGTATGAATATATTTAGCTTTTACATCATGTTTTCGGTGGGTTTCGATATTTTCGAAGAAAAATGACGAAAATGCCCTTGTAAGCCAAAAAATAATATTTTATTATTTTGATTTGAAAACGACTTATGATTTCTTGAAATACGAGATTTGATAACTGTCGCTCACCGGAGAGATGAGAAAGCTGATGCTAAGCCTTGTGGGGTTTCGATCGGCATTTGGGGTAATGAATGCCTATCGGGACTTCGCGGCGATTGTCACGGGCTCGATGAGAGTTTCGGGCCATGACATCGAGTGCGAGGTGATTTGTGATTTATGTATGAGTTTGATTAACCTTTGATTTCATGGGAGCTTGCCGAATACATTGATTTGATTTGAGTAAAATGTCAATTGATTTTTGTGAGACCTCAACCTCTATAGGCTTGTAACTAAGTATAGATGTAATAATACGAGCTAGGGGTAGTTTCATCATTTTCTCTAATAAACTTCCAGAAGAAAGTTTTATGATATTTTAAGGCTTAAATGGGTATAAGACTGCATAAATGATGTCTGCTGATGAAAACACAAAGAAAACTAGAAGTTTCGATAATTTTCATAATAGAGGCAAAATGGTCATTTTTCACCTCGGGTTAAAATTTTAAGTTTTTGTGAACCCGAACATGTGTAGACCATTATGGATCTTGTCCCAGTGTTAAAAGAGCAAAATGATTGCATAAAAGATTGAAGGAGAATAAGTTAATTGGTGGAAGGGCATTTTTGTAATTTTAAGGGAAAGGATAAGATTGCCTATAAATATCTTGAATTTCTAGCAGCTTCTAGAGATTTTTCAGCTGCTGGTCTTCTTCTTCTTCTCCTCTCTCACGTTTCTTTAAAACTCCATGGAAGCTTGATTTGAAGCTTGAATGATTTTCTCTCTCTAGCTCTAGTTTTCACACCTTTGAACGCTTTTGACTAGAACCTTTGAATTCCTTCATCCTCTCACTTCAAAACCCTTGATAAAGCTTATTTCTAGACTTTCTCTCACTAGTTGGGCGTTCTAGAGAAAGAAAGAGAGAATTACTCCATTTATTTGGAAGCAATTGGAAGAGAATTTGACTATAAAGGAGCCCTAGGGTAAGTAATGAACTAAGCTCAACTTTTAGCTACAGAAAATGGCTAGTAATTGGGATTTATGAGCTATTTTATTGTTGACTATATTCATTACTTTTTTGTGATTAAGATAGTGAACATAGATAGCCGTTTAATGTGGCAATTGAAAACTAGCCAAAAGATAGCTTTTAGAGTTCATAGTGTGTAAATTGATCTATTGTTTATGTTAATGTGATCCTAGGTTTTAAGGAAGCCCCATCATCTCATTTGGACAATTAGGGGAATTGGAGTCATCTAAAGGCTTTTCAATCAATTGGTGAGTGGACTGCCTTCAAAACTTATTTTGGGAATATAATGTATTTGATAAACGTTTGAATGATTTTATCCGATTTTTCATGAAAATGAATGCCTTGGGAACAAGCTCTTGAGAAATGATTTATGTTATGATATGTGGTTATTATGGATTTCTATGTGGCTGCATTATGTTGATATACATATATGCTTGAATATAATGTTGTGTAATTGTATTGACTCGATTATGTTCGAGTAGGGAGTGCGCATAAGCAGAGGATGACCCGGTTATGTGTGAGTAGGGAGTGCGCATAACCCCGATGACCCAGCCATGTACGAGTAGGGAGTGCGCATGAGCTGGTGATGATGATGATGGGATGGTGTGATGATGATGATGGGTATATGCGTATATATATATACATATGTAAATATGTGTGTTATAGGAAATTGATGGATAATGGTTTATGGTTGTAATGCATGTGAAACTTGACATGTTAAACCTTGAGAAATTGTTATGTGTTTCATATTGGTTTTGAACATTTCAAGTAGGGTGGTTTTCTTTGGGAGAAAGGGAAATTTTCATTTGATGCCTTGTATTTTACTGTAACGAGAATCATTTTCGCTGCAGCGAAAAACTCTTGGGTTTTGAAAAGATAGGATGGCCGAAAACTCGCTGCAGCGAGAATGACACTATAGCTTCTCGCTGCAGCGAGAAACTTTTTGTTTCTGGGTTGCAATCTCACTACAGCGAGATTGAATTTTGCTGTAGCGAAAAACATTCTGTTTTCGGGTTATAATTTCGCTGCAGCGAGATTCAATCTCGCTGCAACGAAAGACTTTCTGTTTTGGTCTCTTATCTTGTTCAATTGCTATCCTATCTTTCACTTCTTTGCTACCATATCAGAGCATGGACTTCCAACATTAAGGATTAAATGAGTTAAGTTTAAAATGAGGAGGTTTAGTGAGAAATCCTCGGGCAATTGAGTAACCCTCGTTCGGTTAATAACTAAATCCCAACGTCGCTGCAGCGAAAAGGCATTCTCGTATTATTGAAGCTTTCCTTTTTTTTTAAGTTATTTTATATGTATGGATTCATTATTACAATTGATTAATTATTTAAGGGCTAGATGAGGGGTTTTTAATAAGAATAGAAGCAAATTGCATTGTTTTGAAAAAGAATGCATCATGATTTCATTAAAGATTCCTTATGGTATGCTTGTTCCCTTCCTTGTTCACTCACTAGGTTTATACTCACCATTTTCAAATTCATGTTTTCAGATCACAAGGCAGCCGGTAACTAGGACGAGGTGTCCTTGTAGACCTGTGGCCATCTTTTGATAGGTGTCTCGGCATTCAGTAGCTGTACATTCATCCGAGTCCCTCCGCTGGAAGTCGAGTGTTATTTTGTTTGTATAGACAAACTTAATGTAAATTATTAGAATACATATTGTAGACATTGTATGTAAATTTTTAAGGAGTAATGCCAGTACGAGTTGGCAATGTATATCACTATTTTGATTCAAAAGTATGAAATATGACTTAACGATATTTGATGGAATGATGAGTAGGATAGATCGATAGGCTTGCTTGGGCCTAATAGACTACGTTTATTGGGCCCTTGCGCCGGTCATGGCTCGAAAAATTAGGTTGTGACAATTTTGATGACGGAATTTTCTTTAGGTAAACTTGTTTTAATTCAATATTTCAAATGATTGACTTAAATAAGGTTATTGATTTGTTTTGTAGCGAAAAATTGTTATCTACCTTGGTTGATTTACCAATTGAAGTAGTACAAGACGTAAGAAATCCTCGGTATTTCACATAAGGCACAAACTCCCGTTTGAAATAAATTATTTTTATAATCCTGCATTTTAATATTCAACTGATCTGCTATTTGCTTGGTTCCCATCTATGCCCTACTCACGGAGTCGATGATCATTGAGTCTGTGAGATTCACACCCTTTTTCTTCCCCTTTTTGCATACAGAGATCGGTCTAGCGTGTAATCATCGGAGCATATGGTCCATCTCAGATAGGTAAAGGCATCTCATAGCATTTTATCCCGAGTCGCTCCGCTGTTAGAGGTTGAGTTGTAGTACTTGGTTTTACTATGTAAACAAATATTTGTTTTGATATAAACAAAAATTTGGGATTTTTTGAACTTAATGTATTTAATTGTGATATCATGACTTAAAGTCAAATTTTAATGGCTATGCTTGTTGTTGAATTTACGTTATGAATATATATGGCTCAAACATTAATATGGTTTAGTAAAAGTGTACAATGAGTTATTGAGAAATTTCATTAAGGCTTATTCAAGACTTGACGGGATCTTTCGGAGGTCTCGGATGCCGGTAGCGAACGAGGAAGGGTCGTTACATAAATATACCCCATTTTTTGAGGGTTGGCAACCTTCAGCCACATTCCAAGGTAAAACCCCAACTCTTAAGCTCTTCCAACTCATTTTTAACCCAAAACTCCAATTTTAAAATTCTAAAGCATAGTTTTGGGTTTTATGGAAAAAGATGACATTTTTAGCTTTTAAATCTTTTGCTTTTGGATTTCTAGAACTTAAATAGCTGTTTTATTGCCCAGATTTTTAGTTGGTGATTGAAGTTTAAAGGTTTTATGATTTTCGTAAACATCTAAGCTCACCTAATGTAAGGATGGAAGATCTATGGGTTTCCAAGCATGGGTTTTAGCTAGAAAAGTAGTTTAGCTTAAAGTGAGTAGCTTTGAAAGTACCTAGAATGATTATTACAAAATTTTTATTTTGGAAAATGATTGTGATGATTTTTGTATGATAGGAACACTTGAAAACTCCATGGGTTATGTCGAAATAGAGTTCTGATTGAAGTTAGGAAATTGAATCTCTAATTAGGTGAGTGGATACACCTTTTTCAAGTATTTTAGTATGTAGAGTTAGCATGATTTTTATGGAAATGGTTGTTTGAGCTTGTTGACAAATTATTTCCATATGGTTTATCAAAGGATTTGAGCTAGAAGGTTTTATAAAGGTTTCAAGGAAATGTTTTAATGACTTGATTTGATAATGATTGTGATATATGTAACACAATAATTTTTAAGTTGTTTACAAATCTATTATGTATGTAAATATGATATTATGTATTAGTTTTCAACGATGGAGGACAAGGCCTTTTATGTTTAGAGTCTCGTCGATTAATTTAGCCTTCAAACTATGTGGGTACTAAATATTTCTATGGTTAATGTATGAATGCTATTATGCATATGTTAGATACGATGTAGCATGATAAGAATGTTGGATGTACGAGTTCCATTTTTGAGATTGTAATATGTATGCAATGAGATGTATGTGTTAAGTATATCATGTAAACTATTGGCTAAGCATATAATACCCCGTACTTTGATATGGTGACTCATAAAGGTTATTGGAGGCCAATTGAGGCATAATAAGGTATTTTAGGTACCAAAGAGACAAAAGGAAATTTTTGGAATAAAATAATATTAAAATATTAATATTTTATTCAATGTCGAAATTTTTCATGAAGAATGAGTGTATAGTCAATCTAAGTGGGGGAGAAGAAAAATGATGTTAATGGGGCCACGTGTCTTAATTAAGTAAATATAGCGCGGGTAAATAAATATTTTAAATATTATTGGGATACCGCGTTGAAATACAATTTCAATATTTTGGTGATATACGTATAGAGGAAGGAAGATAGATGAAAATCAAAATTTTTAGACGTATCGAAAGGATCGAATTTTAAAATATAAAGGTTGAAGGATTATGTAGTGGAATTAAATGGAAGAAATAAAATAAACAAATAGTAAAATAATAATACAAGTATATAAAAAAAAAAGAAAGACCAACATGGGCAGTCGCTCATGTGTTCAATAAAAAAGGTCAACAAACATTTTTTCATATATGATGGAAGGGGGGGCCGGCCATGTGGAACAAGGAGAATAAGGAAAAGAAGATGGGGGCCGGCCAAATTGGAAAACAAATGAAAAAAAAATGAAATAAAGAAGAAGAAAGAGAGAAGTCGGTTAGTGGAAGAGAAGAAAAAGAAATAACAAGAAGGTGTCGGGCATAAGAGAGCAAAAGGAAAGCAAAAAGAGCGAAAGGAAAGAAAAGAAAAGAAAAGCTGAGCGATGAAAAAGAAAAGGAAAAGAGAAGGAGTTGAGTTGAGGAGGTAGTTTTGTTGCCATCTAGGGAGGAAAGGAGCAGCTGTGGCTAATTTTTTTTTTTTAGGCTTTAGCTGTCGGTTTTGAGGGTGAGAGGAGCAGCTTTAGCTACTGATTTTTGAAGGTTGAAAGATGCAGCTTTGACTGCTGATCTTTAAAGCTTTGGCTACCAAGTTTTGAGGGAGGAAGGAGCAGCTTGGCTGCTGATTTTGAGGTTGATATGAACAGCTTTGGCTGCTGAAAATTTTTGGTGGAAAGAAGCAAGAACTTCTTGTCGGCAGTGAGAGGGAGAGAAAGGAGGAAATTATGGCCGGCTTGTGCATGTAAGAAAGGAAAAAGAAAGACAAGCAAGGTGCTACTGACCGGTGGGAGAGAGGAGAAAGAGAAAGAGAGAAAGGAACGAGAAAGCAAGAAAAGAAAAGAAAAGAAAAAAAAATAAAAATATGGGCATAGCCCAATAAGAAAAGAATGGGCATGGCCTAATAGGAAGAAATGGGAAGAGCTCATGAAAAGGGCCCAATAGCCACAAAGAAAGAAAAGTCCAAGAGAGAATAAAGGTGGAAAATTGGACTTGAACTAACCTAGTCCAAATAGGTAAAAAAAAATTTTTTTCTTTACTTTTATTTGGCCTATTATGAAGTTGAATTATTTTAAGCTAGCCCACTTGTTTAGTTAAATTTTAGTTATTAGTGGTATGAATTAAATTTAAATTACTTTAATACAATATTTAAAAATTGCATTAGGATGTGTCGTAGGACTAGAGTAAAGAAGAAAATATGAAATTTATGAATAGTGCTTAGATGAAGTTAAGAAATTTTAAATGATTTGTTGTGAATAATTATTGTTGTCGGAGGAATTTATTAGCATAATTTAGTTGAAAGTGTTAAGTTGAATGGTATAATATTTGGAAGAAATAAGGAGAAATAATATGGATTGAAATTGAAAAATAATTGGATAGATTCGAAATGACTATGGTTATCATAAATATAGTTAATACTGTGGAAAAATAAGATGGATTTGGGCGGAAGTTAATTAAAAGGTTGAAGTAAGTACGAAACATTTTACATAAGTTGTCGATATTATAATTGAATATGGTTTCGTGATAGGGTGAGAAACAAAGGTGGGATTGATGCACTAAACATATTGAGTTTGGATTATTGCTAGGACGTGTTAAAGTAAAGTTAGAGTACTGTGGTGGCATGCCAGAATAAATAACGAGCGACCGGCTAGTGAAAATAGTTAGAGACACTTCCAAACAAATAGTGACTTGATATCTCATTGTTACAAGGTGAGTGAACTTGCATTTCAAATTGCTTTAGGATTGTGAATGTGTTTTACACAAAACCTTTGAATGATTTTATCCAATATTTTCTTAAAACGGGTGCCTTGGGAATAAGCCCTTGATCAATTGTTTCTATGTTGTGACCTGTGGCTGTTATGGATTCTTGCACTACTGCATTATGTTGATATATATATGTTGTGCATTGGTGGTGGATATTGTGTAATAATGATAACCGTGCGTGTGCATGATGTGGGGGGATGCACATGCCGGTGATGACGGTGGTGAGGGAGTTGGATGATGAGAGTGCCCGTGTGCACGATGTGGGGGAATGCATATGATGGCACTAACTGTGCACGATGTGGGGGGATGCACACGATGACTCCGGCTATATGCACGATGTGGGGGGATGCACATGAGTCGGATGAGACGATGATGGTATTGGTGTTTATCTATATATATGTGTGTGTATCTATGTTATGAAATAAAAATTCATGAATATGGTATATGATGGAAATGCATGTGAAATTTGAAATGTTAAAACTTGAGAAACGGCTTCCACTTGATTTTCACAGCAACAAAGACATATTTCCATTGTGACAGGAAATTGAGTTAAATTGCCTTCCTATGTTCCCTTCCTATGTTCACTCACTGAGTTTATACTCACATTTTCAACTTCATGTTTTCAGATTCAATAGTGGTTGATAGTAGATTAAGGTGTTCGCGTACCCCATCTTTTGGGTAGGTATCTTGACACTCAGTAGTCACATGTCCCATTCAGAGTCACTCTGCTAACTGTCAAAGTCCTTATATATGTTTAATGTGAATTGCAAAGATATGTTGACAAACTATCTATGTATGATTTCAATTATGATGCTAATGTGAGCAATCACTTGGGTTTTATGAGTTGTGTTGGAGAAGTCGACATTTGAACACTATTAAGCTTACTCTTAAAGAAATATGCTAGATAGATGCGTTAATATACAAGGGCATATTGAGAGGCTTGCTTGGGCCTAGTGGGCTATGCCTATTGGGTCCTTGTGTCGATCATGGCCCTCAAAATTGGGCTGTGACAAAGCATGTAAATGATTTATAAGGTTATGAAATGTATGCCATGAGATGTATGTGTTGAGATAGTCATACACACCATGGGCTAAGCATGTAAGTGATTTATGAGGTTATGAAATGTATGCCACGAGATGTATGTATTGAGATAGTCATAAACACTATGGGCTAAGTATGATGATGATTTATGGAAATGTAATATGTTCATATGCAAGCTAAGGATGACTAAGCTTATGGGATTTTATGATGATCTGGGATGAGGATGAAGTGCCACTCAAGCAGCTTTGGTGGTTGTTCATGCGAAGCTGTAATACCTTGTACTTCTATATGGTGGCTAATAAAGCTTATCGGGTGCCAATTGAAGTTAATTAGAATGTTTAAAAGTGATGAAGAATGCAAGGAATAGTTTGGAATAAAATATCTTGCACGCGAGGAAATAACAACTGAATAATAATATTTTTATTGAGGATGAATTAACGAGATAAAAAGTGAGTCAGAACTGAATTGGAGCATAATAAGACATTTTGGGTTCCAAGGAGACAAGTGAAAAAATTTGGAATAAAATAATATTAAAATATTAATATTTTATTTACTGTTAGAATCTTTCGATGAAAAAAGAGTATATGGTCAATCTAAGTGGGGGAGAAAAGGAAAGAGGAAATTTTAGAGAAAAATGACATTAATGGGGCTCGCGTGTCTTTATTAAATAAAGCTAGCATGGGTAAATAAATATTTAAATATTACGGTGATGCCATGTTGAAGCATGAACTTGATATTTTATTTATACAAGTGTTAAGGAAGAAAAAATGGAAAGAAATTGGAATTAAAAGATTGTGAGAGGATATAATTAAAAAAGGTAAAAACCTTGGAGGGTAAAATGATAATTTTGCCATTAGTTTGGTCAAAGCTTCCAAATGAAGCTTTGGCTCTTCATCCTTATCCCATGGCCGGTTCTTACCCATCTAAAAGATATTTTTCTTCTTCTTCTTCATGCTCTCACGCCATTTTCATGCTCCCCTGCCATTTTCACTTTACCACCATGCATTTAAGAAGAAAAATAGAGAAAATTGGCTAAGGGAAGAAAGGAGAGAAAAGTGGAAGGCTTGGGTAGTGAGTGATTCAAGAGTAATTGAAAAAAAATCAAGTGGGTCTCAAGATTCAAGAGACATACGGTAAGGATTTTTGTGTTTTAAGCTCATGGTTGGTTAAATCTTTTAAGAAATAATGGGTGAATCATTTTGGTAGCTTGATAATTAATGTTTTGAAGGAACAGTGGAGTGCATGTACGGGTCAAGCAACCATAAAGGTAAAAACGAATGATGTTTTAAGTATAGTTGAGAAATCTTAAGAAATAGTTATTGTTGTGTAGTTGAAATTTTAAGTGGCATATTGTGAGGAATTATGGTTGTTGAAAGAATCTATTTGCATAAGCTAGTTGAAAATTGTTAAGTTTGTATGGCATGTTGTTTGAAAGAAATGAAAAAGGAAGAATATGGATGGAGGATTAAGAAGCAAAGCATTGAAAGTTAGGTAGAAATGATGTACACTAAAAATATTGAGTTTAGATTGTTGTTAAGAAGTGCAAAAGTAAAGATAGTGTACTGTGGTGGCATACCAAAGGAAATAATGAGCGACCGACTAGTAGAAATAGCTAGATACACCTCTGAACTAATAGTGATGTAATATCTCGCTATCGTAAGGTGAGTGAACTTTCATTTAAAATGTTTTGGGAAATGCAGATGTGTTGGAATGAATCATTTGAAACTTTCATTTGTTTTTCTTTAAAATATACCTAGGGAACAAGCCCTTCATGAAATGTTCTTATGTTGCGAAATGTGCAATGTGATTAGCTCATGTGTTCCTACATTATGTTGATGTATATGTTATGCATTGTATGGTGCCATTGTGTGATAATTATAACATTGCGTGTGTGGTGTAGAAGTGCACATGATGTTGCCAATAATGTGCGGTGTGGGAGTGCACAAGCCGATGATATATGCCATGTGCGGTGTGGGAGAGCACATGATGTTGATGATAATATTGTAATGTACAATGTGGGAGTGCACATGATGACCTAGCTATGTGCGGTGTAGGAGTGCACATGAGCTGGGGGAGAGCTGGGGTGATGTTAGTAGTTGTATATGTGTTTATATATGTTATATATAAAGGTTAAGGAAATAAAATGTGAATGTATAGAATATTGAATGTTGAAATTTGACAAATGCTTTCCTATTGATTTTCATTGCAGCAAAAAAAATGGATTTTCATTGTGACAAGAATTCTTTTAACTTAATAGCCCTTGTTTTTACTGCAGCAAAATTCTTTCTCGCTACAATGAGAAACATAGGGTGGTTGGGAAAAATGCTAGCCTGGGTTTTCGCTGCAACAAAATTCTTTCTCACGACAGTGAGAAACTCTCGGTTGGTGGTTCAAAAATTTACCTTGAATTTCGCTGCAGCGAGAATGCATTTTCATAGCAGCAAGATTTCCTTTGCCATGCTTGCCTTGCGTGGATTCTATTGTAGTTTCACCCTTTTCAACTTCATGGTTGACAATGGATCCTTCAACACTAAGGGATTAAATAATTAAAGTTTGAAATCAGGGGTTTTAGCAAGAAATTAAACTAAATTGCATTGTTTTTAACATAAGTGCATCATGATTTCTACACTTTCGTTACTGATTGCTTGTTCCTTTCCTATGTTCACTCACTGGGTTTATACTCACTATTTTTTCTAACTTCATGTTTTTAGATTCGGAGGTAGTTGGGACCTAGATTGAAGGGTCCAATTATATTCGCCATTTGGTAGGTACCATGGCATCTTGTAGTGGCACTCAAGCCCAGAGTCACTCCGCTGATAGTCAAGGTCTCTTGCATGTGTATATAGTTACTTAAATGTAAATTATGAGATTGTTGTGCATTCTGTATGTTGATTGATTACCCATGTTGGTTAGGGTTGACGAATGATAACCCTATTTAGGGAATGTTATATATATATATATATATACACACTTGGTTTTCATGGTCTAATTTCGAAAGATCATTCATTAGGAATTATGAGCATTAGATCTTAAAGAGAGAGAGGCTTGCTTAGGCTTGGTGGGCTATGCCTATTGAGCCCTTGTGTCGGTCATGGCCTAGGAATTAAGCCGTGACAGAAGTGAACCAGATGGTAATTAGGACTTTATCCATTACCCACCTAAGTGGGGTGGGACCACTTGATAGATAGTGGATAAGGCTAATGTGCCATTCACGAGAGCATGCTAGGAACCCAAAATAGTGGGGCTTTAATCACTCTTCACTGGAATTGGACAGACCCACTCATAGTTAAAATGTTATGATGATTGAGATTGATGAGTTGGAGAAATGATTGAATGAGTATTGCTTCATGATTTGTGCTTAAATCCCTAGTTTATAATTATATGAGTGTTTGATGATGTTATTCACATTGTAATGTGGTGATATTGTCTTGGTTCGATAAAACCTTAGCCTAAGGAATGATCCCTCAATGCTATAAAGACTTATGAATGAGTTAGATTTAAGAAATACCTAGAAAGTTGGATTCTATAGTGAAAGTATCGAAACATATGAAGTTTGTATCAATACATTTTCAACAGAATGCTACAAGAGGCATTTTATGTGAAATGTATCGATACATTACCAAAGGTATCGAGAGATTCCTTGCATCTATTGTTATATTCTAGAATGTATTGATAGAATTGTTGTAGAATTGACTTCTAAAGTGAGTTGAAAAAGGTTTTCATGATTAATGCAAAGTTGTTTTGCATGCAATGTTATTCAAAGGATAATTAAATGTTATGTTTCATGAACATCATGGTAATGTGAAAGGTTTATAAATCATATGCCTTTATACTTGTGTGGTTACAAAAAAACTCTTATCCCCAAGCTTGTCCCTTTCCTTATATCTACTCATGGAGTCTTTGTGACTCACGTTATTTTCCCTCACTTTTTTTGTTACAGATCAGTGATAGCATTCTCTTGCTAGTAGCTAGTGTCAAAGAGACATGATCCGTTGATTCCTCATTAGTAGCTGCCTAGCAACCTCTTGATGCCTAACAAGTTGGGTCATGTTTTGCTGACAACACAATCTATGTTATGTTTATGTTTACAAAGTATGAACATGTTTTATGGATTATGAGTATGTTACAATAATGTAGCCAACTGTTTAGGCATATTACATTATGAATGTTATGTTAAATGTATAAAGTGACTGAAGGGCCCACACTGACCCCCAAGGGTGTTGAGACATGTAAATATTATAGTGCATTAGAAACGTGGCACTCTGATGATATATGAAATGTTGCATTTACAATAATAAGTTGAGAAGTTCCATATATGTGTAATACTGCGTATGATGGTATGCATGAGTTGATATTGTATGCCTATGGATGTTTATGTATGTTTTCACATTGATGAATGTTTAATGATAAAGGTTAAAGAGGCCTGCTTAGGCCTAATGGGCTATACCTATCTAGGTTCATGTGTTAGTCATGTTCCATCATAAAATGGGATGTGACAAAGTTGGTATTAGAGCTCTAATTTCATAGAGTCTTTAGCATTCTTTAGTTGTTAGCGAAATGCTGGAGTTGTATGTAGGAATCTTATTTTTGTTTTAGGTATCTGGACAAATTGAGACTAGCAGACCCATATATAATTCCTTGTTTGTTCACCCACTATATGCTTAAGAGATATGTCTAGTATTGATGTGAGTCTATAGAGTTGAGTCTTACAGTATACATTGCTCTTGTCTAGGTGAGATATGTCGCTTAGAAAACTAGCTACTGCTAGAGGTGCGATAGAGCATGAGGCTCCCTCAGAAACTGCTGATATACCACGTACGCCTATTGCTAGGGGTCATGGTAGATGTGACAGGGCTGCTAGTTCGAGGAAGATTGATACCCCCACCAGTGCACAAACAGAAGGGCATGGTCCCGAGGTAGTAGTTAATGGACAAGTTCTCGAGGTTATGGGGCCCCTAGCAAGGGTGGTGACATTAGAGGATCTAGCCGCAAGATTATAGGGAGTCAGTCAAACTATGGAGCTTTTGGTTTAGGAGATATTGGAGTAGAGGTGACGAGGTGATGATTGCCTTTCTATTTCTGTAACACCCCTAGTTTTCGATGGAAATTAAGTAAACTAAGAATGATTTATGAATATGTGAATCCTTGAGGACTTTAGCTGATATGATATGTATGCCAAGTCTTTGAGAGTGTAAATATTGACACTTAGGTAAAATTTTGATGAAATATGTGATAAATCCCATAGTTTGAGGTTTTGATCGAAGTTTGGTGTATGATTGTAAATTTACTTTGGATGGGATTTAAGCTAAATGAATGATTTGAGATGTAATATTAATAGGGAGTAATTTTGGGGTGTTAGACTTGCATTTTTGGAAGTTTTGGAAGCTTAAAGGTGACTATAGGGGACAATGTGTCGATACATACACGTATATTGATACATTCTTAGCAAGAAAAGCAATATGAGGTGTTCTTGAGGAATTTTATTGATACAATGAAGGATGTATCGATAGATTTGGAATTTGATGAACATGTATCGATACATTGCCCCAATGCATCGATACATTTAAAGCAAAAAACACCCAAAACCATTTTGCTCGAAATGTATATGTACATTGCCTCAATGTATTGATACGTTCATTCAAAATTAGTGCAGATGTATAGATACATTGCCAAATGTATCAATACATCACAGAGAAATGGCAAAAATAAAAAGAGGTCCAGGCCATTTCGCCCTAACCCTTTCTCTCAACTCTTTCTCTCCTTTGCTCTTTCTAGAAAACTCAAAACCCTAACCACCCAAATTGAATTTTTGACCCATTTGAGACTAGTTAGAGCTTAGGAAACAATTCTGGAGGAAAGATTTAATGGATTTACAAATTTTCTCTAAATTTGGCAATTTTTCCTTTTGGCTTGGATTGAAGAATTTGGAGTAAAGACTCGTGTAATCCAACTTCTAATGTATGGGTATAGCTTGTTAATAAAGAATCTGAGTGTCACGACCCGGAACTCCCCTCAAGCCCGTGACAACCGTTGCAATGTCCTGATCGACACTCATTACCCGGAATGTCAACTGAAACCCCGCAAGGCTTTTAAATTAGCTTCTCATTTCCCCTGTGAGTAACCGTTACCAATATCACATTCTAAAAGATTTTAAACTATTTCCAACTTAAAAGAAATAAAAAATAATTTTTGTCTCCCAAGGGTATTTTAGTCATTTTTCCCTGAAAGTTTTAAAACTAGCTAATAATGTAGTATACGGTGCAAAACACATATTTCATAATCAAAAATAAATTTGGATGTCGAAAACATTCATTTAAAATGAAATTATGACTATTAGAATAAAATAAAAATATTGAATAAAACACTCAATTTTCTCATAAAACAATATTTTAAAACACTGCGTAAATAATTTTTCCTTACAGCGTAAAAGCAAAATAAATTCCTACATATAGTAGTACAGATAACTAGAGTATGAAATTTAATTTACAGTGACATGTGGACCCCCAAATGACAAAAAATGAACGAAGGTTGCAAAACTACAGTTTTTGAGAAAGTAAAGCCAATTGTAGTCTTTGACGATATCAACTATCTACAGCCTATACTGAGCCTGAAATGGGTGGAAATGAGGGTGGTGAGATTATAAAATCCCAGAGAGTAAACAAATACCATCTAAAATATCTAAAGATAAGTAAATAGAGATAATTAAAATAGTTTAACATACTGTAATTCATCACTTTTCAACTTGTTTTAACCAAATAAAATTAATTCATATAAATCGAGTAATCAACATGGCTTACGAATTTCTTAAAAGCTTTGGCTCGTGCTAAAAACCATTTTTATACCCAGTTATCAGGGATGCCTTGATCGAAGGCTATCCCAACCGAGTCCGCCAAGGCTATTAAAAAGTTATGTACACATAAATCATGTTTTTATTTTAAAAACATAGCCATTCCTTGGCGTTAGTAGAGTTCATCATCACGAGGTGGTTTAGCGTGAAGTGAACTCTAAAGTTATACCTCAAGAGTTACCCTACTTGTCACTCCAACCAAGGTAAAATATGACCAGGTTCCATGCCCCTCTAATAGGCTAGTCCACAGAACCAGCCCACTGCAGCAAGCTAAACCCACCATACAATAAAAATTCAACAACATGACATGGCAGTTTTATCATTATCCAACCTATCAAGGCAAACAACGGTTTATACATTTCAACACCAACACCAATTCAGCCATTCATGCCAATATTGTCATAAGTCAATCAATTAGAATCATGAATTTACAACACGCAAAAATAGTTTCTAATTACTCTATTTTCAAACCATCATTCAATTTTAAAATAATTTTATAAAATCATTTTATTAAATCATATTTTGTTTATAAAACTGAAAAATTAATCATTTAATTCATTTTCCATGAAATTCACCAAATCGAATAAAACATACTTTAGATAATTAAGATGATGATAAGGTTACTTACAATGTCTAGAGTGCGGATTTTTTAAGTACTCTAACTACTAGTTCTCGGATGCAATTTCCTTGCCTTTATCGGAGGACTCACCACTTTAACATAGTACAAAATTGAGAAACTTACTACATTGGTACTAAATCAAAATTAAACTAATTTAGACCACTAATGCATGATATGGAATGCAAAATGCACAGGTAACCATCTAAACCCGATATTAGCCTAATTCATCTTATCACCCGATTAATTGGCCAACGTGTCCAATTTAGCTCCAAATTGCTCCATTTCTTTTCCAGTACCTTAATTCACCAAAGACAATTCAATAACCTAAAATTTGACAAAACCATCTTCACTTTTCTTCTTATAATTTTTGGTCAATAATGGTGCATTAACATTGTGATTTTTCCTACTACTTTTCCATACCATAATTCATCATTTTCTAACCAATTCTCTTAAAATAAAAGTCAAATTCATCCTCACTCGATACATGGTAGGTTCGGCCATTGATGGGTGATGGAGAAAATGAATTCTTTTCTTGTTGTTTTCCTTCTAGACATGGTAAACTAACTATAAATACTAACATAACTTGAAATCAAATCAATACAACATCATTCTTTCTCCATACCCATTTGGCTAGCCATGAATTCACCAAGAAAACATAAAATTTAACCATGGAAAATAAGGAGAAATGCTTAAGGAAAATAGATTTCAAGTTTAAATTGAGAAATCCTACCTTTTTCACTTGTTTTCCTTGATTTTTCACACTTTTTCTCTTGAAATTCTTCACCTAGGGTTCTTGTTCTTTCTTTTCTTCCTTTGTTCTTCTTTGGTCGGCCATATGAATGAGAAATAGGCTGATTTTTTACTACTTTAAGGTAAATAATGAATGGATGAGATTTTGATAGATGTCACCATTCCATTGGTCCATGTGTCATACTTAGCCATTAAGCAATCTCTCTCCACCACTTAAATTTCCTCAATTATCCATAATAATATTGAGTAAAATCCATGTGCTGGACAAGTGTTGGATGGTGTAAAATTAAAATTTTGCCCCTAAGGTGGCAAAATGACTATTTTACCCCTATGCTAAAAAAAATGCCAGAATTAAAATTCTTCACTTCTCAAACTCAAATTATGTTCTAAATAGTCAATCTTGATCAAAAACTTCTTCCAAGATTCCAATTTTTAACCTCAGGTGGCAAAATTACCATTTTCCCCTTGGATAGTGAAATTTCCGATTTGACTCCAATTGATCCTCGAACTCCAAATCACCATTTTAAATCATTTCGGTACTGTAAAATTTCCAATTTCACCCTAAAATCTCTATTTGATCTAGTTTGAGGCTTAAACAACATTGTTGTACCTCTAGGTACAATACCGACTTTTGTAAATTTTTCGAGACTCTCCTAGCATGCAAACATGTTATCCATAACATGTATGTCATGACAAGTATTTTATAAGGTCAAGCTTTACAGCACTACCCTCTTTAAAATAAAATTTTGACCTTAAAATTTCATTTACTAAACTTAGAGAAGAGGTGGGGGTATTATTTCCTCATCTAATGCTCGACTTCTTATGTCCTCCCTTTTATAGGGAATTTCAATTTGTTCACCTCATTGACCTCCAATTCAACTCGAGTACTTCGCTTATGTCTATTATTATTCTTTAAAATGAGATCAATATTAACCTTCACAATTATGATCTCTTATATCGAGACACCAAGCATGCTTCTATTACTATCATTAATCTTGAACCATAACTCCATTTCAATCATACCAATTTTGATCGGTTTTAATACTTATTTAGGTATACCAATCATTATCTTATTACTTCATTCCATATCAAATTTCTCGACTTTCATTCATTCATTCCACCCTCATACAATACTGTGTAGTTTACAGTATCATTAACATGCCATATTCATTCTTATACATTTCCTCAACGTTAGCGAAGATTAATGGCTTCAATTATTTCCACATACTTCATGTTCACCTTGCATTTAGGAAATTTCAATCTTCTTAATCCTATTAATCCATTTTATATGGCTTAATCGCACTATAGATTACATTTCCTTAACTATTTTCCAAAATTCCTTAGGTCGACATAAATCAACTTCTGATAAGATTCTTCATCATTACATTATCTATACAACTCATAAAATATATTGAGTTCAAATCTCGAACCACTAAAACCATTCTTCATTTTAGTTGGGTACATCACTAACTCCACACACATGTATACATGCACATTCAAATGTCCATTCCTCATTATGTATACGGGTCTCTGTTTTCAAATGCCTTCAGACTAATTTCTCTTTGTTCATTCCCATCCGTAACTAAGATTCAATAGAATAATCTTCATAATTCATATAAATTCTCATCATGCCTGTGCATAGTTCCACATCATTTACATACTTATACTTTCTTCTTATGATTTCCAATTATATGCTTAAGTTTCCTTATACTATATATCATTGCATCATAATGTCATCTCCATTGAATTATAATCTATTATGTGTGTATGCTTTATAATCCCATTGATACTTCAAAGATTTATCTTGACTTGATTATTGCATCTTATGCAATACCACAATTCCTAAGAGTCATCCTTTTTCCTCGATTATTCTTCATGCCTCTATATTACCTTGTATCCTTCTTGCATTCCGATATTGATTTGTCACTTAAGACTCAGACTTATTTGAATCATGTATGCCTCAAGCATCTTCGAATTCCAATTTCCATAATATATTAGGAAAGTTTCATTATCTGACTTCATTATCAAGGTCAACTTCTATCATCCTTTGTTCCACTATTTCGTACGAATATAACATCATTCATCCTTAACCAATTTACAAATTGTACTTGAAATTGCAAGACTTGAAACTAGATTCTCCTCAAGTACTTTTCAATATTAATACTAATATCACTCTCAGCTTACAACTTTCTTTTTATAACCACATAACTTAGTGCCTGCTTTCACGAGATCCATTGCAGAACTTCTCTTGAGTATTTCCTTAGGGATATCTATCTTAAATTTATGTCTCACAACATGTGATCACTTAACCCGTAACTTAGCCATTTATGTGGCATCCTTTTTGGGGCCTACTCTGAGGTATTGTTATGTCTGGGTCCCCATCATTTGACTTATTAGCATACGTCGCGCCTAAGGGCAGCACGATAGGCCCTACAGGAACTTCTCGCCAAGTTTCGAACCCCAAACCTTTTTGCTTTCCCCCTAGAAGGGAATGCCTTTAACCATTTCAGCTTTAACTCATTCATATCGATACCTTCCTAAACCTTAAAACTCCAGTTAACAAAACTTAGAATCAAGTTCAATGACTTTGGGTCAACTCGTAAGTTCAACTTCACATCTGTCTCATTTTAGTCATGAGTCCTAGACATGAAATGTTCTTAACACCGCGGCATAGTGGCTGTTGGAGTTTACTTAATCAATGTTATTCATCTATATTTAAGGTTACTACACTAGTCATTCTTAACCATTTGGTTTCCCTCCAAGCTTACGTCACAATTTTCATAACCATTTATATCCTCTTGTGCTTATCACATATAATAGGTAAAGTTGATATTTTCAAATTCATCTCATCCTATAACACTTGTCAACAATTAATAAATCTAACTTTAGAATACTCTTTCCATACTGTATAGTAACTTCACCATATAGTATCACGACACTATGTTCCTCCATTCTACTATCATGCATACTCCACATAAATTAATTAAAAGATTTACGTACCTTAACTAATGCTAATTTCATTTAATCATATCTTAAATAGTCCAAACTTGTAAATTACAACGCCAAGTGTATGTCCATAGATTGATAATCTTTATATATTTCATGATCATGAAAACTACAACTTACAAACTAGCTTTCGATCATATGCACACTAGTAGAACATTAATTTCAACATGTTTAATTCTCCTTTGGTGGTATGTTAAGATCATTCCTGGATACATTTCCATATTAACATTGATATGCCTTTACCATAGAAGTTAGTGCAAATTTGATGAAGGAATTGTCTCCAAATAACTCTTAAATACAAAATTATCAAATTGTATACCACTAAATGTTAAGATCTTTACTTTATTCATCAACAACCAATCACATTTATTAAGTGAATAATTTACTTAATTATTACACCTTGCCTTTGCGATCATAAGATCAAAGTTGTTCTAAACTTAGGATGCAGAAGTTCTCTCTCTTAGAGTATATCCAAACATCAACACTTTCTAAATTCCTTACTCTGGGGAGATCACCTTCAAGACTGATAATTCGTATCATAGGCCACACTTTGAACTGAATAAACTTTTAAATTGATCTTTCAAGTAATTCGTATATCAGTCTCAATTATAGAACTTCATATGGCACTTAGACTAGATTTGACATTTCCAAGTCATTTAACCTCAAGCTGTCAATTCCACATCTAATCCTTTAATCCCTTGGCTTCCCCTTTTTCTATGCATAGCAAAGTTCAAGCTCATCGTTAGAGCAGATTTGTTTACTAATTTCTTACTTCATGACCACACATCAATTATAGTAATCATTGATACTCACTCTCGAGTTAATTCACGTGCTTATATCTATGAACTATAATAGGTCCAATTAATTCTTGAAATCTCACAATCGCTTAATTGAAATCAACATCAGTTCCCTCTAAGCTGTTGTACCAATTCAACATATATTCACATATAAAATATTTCAAAATCCCAACACCACTTTTATATGGGAATAACAAGCTCAATTAACATAGTATTCTTATCTTCATGCACATAAGTATGGGTTTACTATTACCTCAAAACTTACTTTATACACTCCAAGTGAATTACAACCATCATTATTCATTCTAATCAAAGTGCGCCCCTTATTACCTTTATCACACGTGCTCTTTTATATTAACCCCAATACAATCCATAGTCCCTAAATCTTTTTCCAATTGACAACCATGAGTTCAATTATAACTCCACCAAATGAATAAATTGTCACGGCCTATTAGTCCAACTCCAAATTTCTCCATCCTTAATCGGAGGGATATATCATTTCATTAATCTTTCATTAGGAGCATTCATTTTAAGATCTCTCTAACACTAGCTCGTGTCACGGGTGGCATCTTAAACCCAAACAACGACCCTACTTATGACCTTTGCACGACATTAACAAAGAAGTGGATTACTGGGAACAAGAGTTCATATAGCTCCTTGTCTATGACTTATGCTCCCATAAGATCTATAATAAGAAACAGAACGAGTCTAAACAACTCCAAATTCTATATGCAGATGCACGTATTCTATTCTATCAAACCTAAATTAACTCAGGGCCACACTGACACTGTAGTTTTTAAAATAACTTTAAAAAAACTTTAAACCCAAAATCTCTAATCTTTAAAACCAAAAGCTTTGATACCAACTGAATTGCCACGACTCGAAACTCCCCTCGAGCCCATGACAACCGCAGCGATGTCTCAATCGACACTCATTACCTGGAATGTCAATCAAAACCCCACAGGGCTTTAATATCAGCTTCTCATTTCCCCTGTGAGTAACCATTGCCAAATATCACGTTCTAAAATATTTTAAACTATTTCCAACTTAAAACAAATAAAAAATAATTTTCATCTCACAGCAGTATTTTAGTCATTTCTCCCTAAAAATTTCAAAACTAGCTAATAATGTAGTATACAGTGCAAACACATATTTCATAATTAAAAAAAATTTGGATGTCTAAAACATTCGTTTAAAATGAAATTATGACTATTAGAATAAAATAAAAATATTGAATAAAATACTCAATTTTCTCATAAAATAATATTTTTAAAACACTACGTAAATATATTTTACTTACAGCGTAAAAGCAAAATAAATTCCTACATATAGTAGTACAAATAACTAGAGTATGAAATTTAATTTACAGTGACATGTGGACCCCCAAATGACAAAAAATGAACGAAGACTGCAAACCTACAGTTTTTGAGGAAGTAAAGCCAACTGTAGCCTTCGACGATATCAGCTATCTACAGCCTGTACTGAGCCTGAAATAGGTGGAAATGAGGGTGGTGAGATTATAAAATCCCAGTTAGTAAATAAATACCATCTAAAATATCTAAAGCTGAGTAAATAGAGACAGATAAAATAGTTTAACAAACTGTAATTCATCACTTTTCAACTTGTTTCAACCAAATAAAATCAATTCATATAAATCGAGTAATCAACATGGCTTATGAATTTCTTAAAAGCTTTGGCTTGTGCTAAAAATCATTTTATACTCAGTTATCAGGGATGCCTTGATCGAGGGCTATCCCAACCGAGTTTGCAAAGGCTGTTAAAAAGGTATGTACAACCAAGTCTGCAAAGGCTAAAAAGTTATGTACGCATAAATCATGTTTTTATTATAAAAATATAGTCGTTCCTTGGCATTAGCGGAGTTCATCATCACGAGGTGGTTTGGCGTGAAGTGAACTCTAAAGTTATACCTCGGGAGTTACCCTACTCGCCTTTCGAACCGAGGTAAAATATGACCAGGTTTCGTGCTCCTCTAATAGGCTAGTCCACAGAACCAGCCCACTGTAGCAAGCTAAACCCACCATACAATAGAAATTCAACAGCATGACATGGCAATTTTATCATTATCCAGCCTATCAAGGCAAACAACAGTTTATACAGTTCAACACAAATACCAATTCAGCCATTCATGCCAATATTGTCATAAGCCAATCAATTAGAATCATGAATTTACGACACGCAAAAACAGTCTCCAATTACTCTATTTTCAAACCATCATTCAATTTTAAAACAATTTTATAAAATCATTTTATTAAATCATATTTTGTTTAGAAAACCAAAAAATTAATCATTTAATTCATTTTTCATGAAATTCACAGAATCGAATAAAACGTACTTTAGATAATTAAGATGATGATAAGGTTACTCACAATGTCTAGAGTGCGGATTTTTGAAATACTCTGACTACTAGTCATCGGATGCAATTTGCTTGCCTTTATAGGAGGACTCACCACCTTGACATAGTACGAAATTGAGAAACTTACTACATTAGTACTAATCAAAATTAAACTAATTTAGACCACTAATGCATGATATGAAATGCAAAATGCACGGTTAACCATCTAAACTCGATATTGGCCTAATTCGTCTTATTACCCGATTAATTGGCCAACGCGTCCAATTTAGCTCCAAATTGCTCCATTTCTTTTCCAATACCTTAATTCACAAAACACAATCAATAACCTAAAATTTGACAAAACCATCTTCACTTTTCTTTTTAGAATTTTCGGTCAATAATGGTGCATTAACACCGTGATTTTTCGTACTACTTTTCCACACCATAATTCATCATTTTCTAACCAATTCTCTTAAAATAAAAATCAAATTCATCCTCACTCAATACAAGGTAGGTTTGGCAAGTGATGGGTGATGGGGAAAATGAATTCTTTTGTTGTTGTTTTGCTTCTAGACATGGTAAACTAACTAAAAACACTAATATAACTTGAAGTCAGATCAATCCAACATCATTCTTTCTCCATACCCATTTGGCTAGCCATGAATTCACCATGAAAACATGAAATTTAACCATGGAAAATAAGGAGAAATGCTTAAGGAAAATAGATTTTAAGTTTAAATTGAGAAATCCTACATTTTTCACTTGTTTTCCTTGATTTTTCACACTTTTTCTCTTGAAATTCTCCACCTAAGGTTCTTGTTCTTTCTTTTCTTCCTTTGTTCTTCTTTGGCCGACCATATGAATGAGAAATAGGCTGATTTTGTGCTAATTTAGAAGGTAAATAATGAATGGATGAGATTTTGACAAATGTCACCGTTCCATTGGTCCATGTGTCATACTTAGCCATTAAGCAATCTCTCTCGACCACTTAAATTTCCTCAATTATCCATGATAATATTGGGTAAAATCCATGTGCTGGACAAGTGTTGGGTGGTGTAAAATTATAATTTTGCCCCTAAGGTGGCAAAATGACTATTTTATCTCAATATTCAAAAAAATGCTAGAATTAAAATTGTTCACTTCTTAAACTCAAATTATGTTCTAAATAGTCAATCTTGATCAAAAACTTCTTCCAACATTCCAATTTTAACCTCGGGTTGCAAAATTATCATTTTTCCCTTGGATAGTGAAATTTCTAGTTTGACTCCAAATTGATCCTCGAACTCCAAATCACCATTTTACATCATTCCGGGACTGTAAAATTTTCAATTTCACCCTAAAATCTCTATTTGATCTAGTTCGAGGTTTAAATCAACTTTGTTGTACCTCTAGGTATAATACCGACTTTTGTAAATATTTTGGGACTCTCCTAGCATGCAAACATGCTATCCATCACATGTATGTCATGATAAGTATTTTATAAGGTCAGGCTTTACACTGAGCTTAAATAGTTAGATTGCTAAGAATTGGTAAATTGTACGATAGCTAGCATTCTTCAAAAACCAAGCATAATTAATGTTTTGATGTTCTGATGTGTTTGAAGGGTGAAATGAAGTTAAATCAACTTGTTGGAAAGTTAGACGACAATTGAAGGCTAAGGATCAAAGCTCGGTTGGGAGTGCCTTCAATTTGTCACTGTGAGTGGGTTTAGTTTAATACGCATGTAATGCATGACGCATGGAAGATGCGCTGCACTAGTACTAGAATGAAATATGTATGGCTAGACGAATGAACCTAGGCTAGAGAACAATATATGTGAATTATGGGTGATTGTGTGTTACGATGTGAGCGACATGGGAGCCCTATGTTGTGTGTGTTCGAATACTATGATGAACCCCTAAAAGTAGATTGCCCTAGGTGAATGATGCCTTGGAGACTTAGAGACACTTAAAACCTTAATGAGCATACAAACGATAGAAGCTCGATAAATGTGAAATGAGGTTTAATAAGGAATAATGTGAATGATAAAGGCATGATGGCTTTATTTTTGGATTTGTGTCTCCATTTGAGGGATGAATTTTAAACGTTGATATAATTTGTGGATGAGTGGATTTCTACCCCGGTGGCTTTTGTGTGCCTACAAGGATAGTGGTAAGTAGGGACGATGGTAGTAATCTTGCCTATGATTCTCACCTGTAGTGCTCTGACACCACCAGTTTAATAGTACTCTAGGTGATGTTCACGTCAGAAGATTACTTTGATCAATGATTTATTCTCTGCCCATTGTTTATGCATGCACGTGATCTATTTCGCTGCCAATTGCTCCAATGATGTTCGTGATCTATTCTCTGCCCGTTGGTTCAGCATGTGCATGATTTGTTTCTCCGCTAGTGACTTTGCCTTAAGCGTGATCTAATTCTTCTTTAGTTGGCCACCAAGCATGATCTGATTATGTATAGGGGAGGACCATTCGCTGATTTAATCTACATATGATGTGAAATAGCCATGGAGAGGTTTAGATATATATGATGTGACACTCTAAGGATTAGAGTGTGTCATGGAGAATGATTTGAATAACTTTGATCGACTTCGAGGGTAAGCCTAATGATATGTGTGATGAACTTTGGAGGCATTGAGGATGTTGATATGCCTACACATTGGAGACTTTAAGGATAATGATATGCCTTATTCTTGGAGGTGTTTGATAGAACACCTCGATGCACAGATAGTGCATATATTTTTTATATGTGTTTATATTTATGTATGATTTTGAGTATTTGCACCACTCACTAAGTATTATAGTACTCACCCATTTATGTACCGTTTGCAGATAAATAGAGCACAGAGGCATAGGGCAAAGGTTGTCAATAGACTGACCAATTTTGGCATTTGATAGGTCTCCTATTTTGGTCACTCCGTTGAGTGTGTCACGAGCTTCCACATACAGTTGGCTTCGATATATGTAGAAACGATGTGCCATTTGAACTTGTGTAAGGGTCAATATGTATGAACCTAATTTGACTAGCCAATGTATGGCCTTATGAACAATAGTATGGACTGTGAGCCAAGGATAATGTAATATATTTGAATTTGTTATGAATATTTGATTATAAATCTCTTGGTATTTGTGTTATATGATTTTGAACTTTGAGGCTTGCTTGCATCCAAGTTTAGGTCTAGTGGCAATTTGAAAAAAAGTAAGAAGGTTACAAAACCATCAAGGAAACAAGCCACAATGTAGTGTCAAGGAGATAGAGCATTATGTTCTTCATGTGGTAAGAGGCAAAGAGAGCAATGTCCTTGAGGATTCACCTATTGTTACTTATGTGGGTTGACTTGTCTTTTTTTAGAGATTGTCCTAATGGTCGGAGGACTCAAGGCTTGACACAAGGACAAACACAAATAACTTGACCTACCCCATCTGTAGCTGCTCATACCAGTAGAGAGGTTAAAGAAGCTAATGGTCTAGGTGCTGGTAGTTCATCCTAGGGCAGTGGATTTGGAGCCTAAGCTGGTCGAGGACAGGCCACAGTTTATACTCTGACTTAGCAGGATGCATAAGCATCCAATGTAGTTGTTACAAGTATACTACCTATTTGTTCTATTGATATGATAACTCTATTATATAGAGTTATTTTGATACATTTCAGGGGCTTAAATAACTAGACTTTTGAGATTTTATGTTCGGATTTTAGCATTTTAGGTGTTTTTCTAGTTTAAGTTTGATTACATGTTGAGTATGTAATTTAAGTTATTTGAGTTTAATTTTATATTGTTTTGTTTTAAATTACTTTAAGACTAGTATTGCTAATTTCTCTTAGTACTTCTATAGGAAATTTGATGAAAAAGGCTCATATGATGAAAATTTGTGCAAGTATGATGATGGCTTCATTCTTATATATTATTATATTTTAATGATATCTCTCTATACAGAACTCGAAATGAGATGATTCTTAGACTATTAGAATTATAAAAAGAAGGGCAACAACTTTTATGTTTACTGCATCACCCAATTCTGATTGGTTTAGGGTCAAAATATTTGTGCAATTCAAAGCACTGCAATAGTATTCATGGACTGAACATGATGCGGTATTTGAGGCATATCTTTCAATACAAAAGTCCAATTGATGTGATTCTTGAGCCATTGGAAAGTTAAGAGAAGGGCTAAAACTTTTATCTATACCATTTTACCCAGTATAGAATAGATCAAGGTGAAAATTATGTTCAAAAAATTCCACAATTCTAGAGAATCATGGCCATGGAATTGAGCTAGAATGGAGCATCATACATTTTACTGAGAGCCCAGCATCGTGGCACTGAAAAAGTAATATCATGGTGCTCCCAAGGCAAAACTTCAATGCCACAGTGCCAAGAAATCAAGGCCATGGCACTAAACAATTTTCCAAAAATAAAAATTTGACGAGATTTTGGAAATTAGGTTACTTGGAGCCTATTTGAAGGACCTTTTTCTAGAGGTTTTAAGGGGGAGGCAACAAGCAATTATTTTGGAGAATTAAAGCTAAGAACAAAGCAACAAACAAGAGAATTTGAGAGAGAATTGAGATCACAAAGCTTTAATAATTAGTTTCTTTCTCTACTTCAGTGTTTTTCTTATTTTATTTGACTTAGATTCATGGCTAAACTTTTTTGGATATTGTTGTTATTAGATATTATGAGCTAAACTATTGTTTTAGGATTGTGGTGGATTTTAACATGTATTTTGAATATTAGTTTTTCTTTTATTTATCATGAACGGGTGTGGTTTTGATTATTTAAATATGTTCTTAATGCTTTCAATTGTCTAGCCAATAATTAACTAATTTGTGAATCTAATTGAGACTTGACAGAGAGATTTTAGATTGGACTAATGTTTGAATAGTGTATGTTCACGTCACTTAGGTGATTTGATTAGCGATTCAAGTAGACATATGCCAATTGCCATTAATAGCCACATTAGGACACTTGCTTAATGAGCTTAATTTAATTGATTCCTATAGACATATAGTGAACTAATTAAGTTAGGTATTTGTACAAGCAACTCGATGGAGACTTGACCGTAGCTTTAGATTCTAGGCTAGTAAAACAACCTAGGAAAGATAAATAACAAGAAAAGCTAGTATCAAATGAAATATTAAATGAACCCATAATCCTAGGTCTTTAATATACATTTTTTCTCAACTTATTTAGTTTGTTAGTTTATTTAGTGTTGACATTTAATTGTTCTAATTATTTTTTTCTTTAATTTTTGGATTAATTAAATAAGATTAATTTGTTTTATAATTTTAGTACTTAGTGAAACTTTAGGAACAAATCTCCGTGGGAATGATATTCTACTTCATCACTATATTACTTGTTCGATACACATACTTGTGTGTGCAAATTCGACAACATGTTATTGGTGCCGTTGCCGGGGATTTTGTTTTCTTTATTATTTGCTAATATTAAAATTCCACAAATTGGTCTTACTTAAAGTTTTGTTTCTTTGTTTTGAAGGTGTGTTCAATCATTGTATGAGAAGAGCAAAAAACTTTAAGATATTACCATGTCATTCAGAGATTGAGAGACCATTTTGCAAACTGCGATGAGAAAATCAACAAGGTTTTGCTCCAATACATAGGATGGCTGATTAACAGGGTGAACAGCAAATCCAAGAGTGTGTAGTAGCTGACAATCATTGCTAAAGGGATTATGCTATTCCTTTGGTACAAGGAATTCCATCGAGCATTCGACTGCTGATAGTTCAAGCAAACAATTTTGAGATCAAGCCAGCCATCATCACCATGATTCAAACTTAAGTCTAGTTTGGGGGTCTTCCAAGTGATGATCCAAATGGCCATATATCAAACTTCTTGGAGATTTGTGACAGTTTCAAGCACAATGGTGTAACAGATGATGCAATTCGGTTTAGGCTTTTTTCCTTCTCCTTGAGGGATAAAGCTAAGGGATGGCTAAATGTACTCACTATTGGCTCTATAACAACATGGGATGATCTTGCTCAAAAATTTCTTACCAAATTCTTCCCTCCGGTTAAGACAGCAAAAATGGAAAATGACATCACATTATTCTTGCAACAAGAGTCGGAATCATTTTATGAAGCTTGGGAAAGATATAAACAATTGCTTAAGTGTTGTCCCCATCATGGTCTCCCAAAGTGTCTTCCAGTTCAAACTTTTTAAAATGGCTTGAGTGGGAATGTTCAGACTACCATGGATGCTACTATAAGAGGAGCTTTAATGGCCAAATTGATAAATGAGGCACATGATTTATTAAAAGAGATGTCTGCAAACAATTACTAGTGGATAGCCTAGTGATCACTGCCAAGAATAGTAGTTAGAATTCTTGATGTTGATGATATGACAACGTTATCTGCTCAGGTAACAACTTTAACTAAGACTCTTGAATCTTTTTGTATTAATAGTTTGTAAAGTCCTTTTGTAGCTTGTGAGTTATCTGGAGATAATCATGCAAGTCATTAGTGTCTAAGCTCAATAGAGACAGTGCAATTTGTGAGAAATAGATAGCAGAATAACCCCTACTCCAACACTTACAACCCAAAGTGGAGGAATCATCCCAATTTCTCTTAGGTTAATAATCACGATTTGTCTTCAACTCCAAGGCCAAATGAACCTCTAGGATTTCACCAGCAAGCTTGTGCACCTATTTCAAAAAAGAAGCCAGTTGTGGAAGATCTACTAAGGTAGTACATGGCATAGAATGATAGCATTATACAAAGTAAAATTGCCCTTGTTTAAAGTCAAGCAGCATCAATTCCAAATCTTGAGACTCAAGTTGGTCAACTTGCTAAAACTTTGTAAGACAAGTAAAATCCTATGTTTGAGAAGGTCTTATTCGGTCACTGTTAGAGGCCAAACACTTAGGTGGTTGAAGATTTGACAAATCGTAAAGTAAAAAAGTAAAGATTTTGACTGCAAGATTTCATATTGACTTATTCTCTTTTTAGGTTTCTTGCTTCATTACAAACTTTTTTGGATTTAATTGGCTCTTGATTACAATATCTATAGCAAGGTATGTAATACTTAAACTTATGAATGTTCATACTTAATTTCAAAATTACATGAGAAACACAAACATTGATCCACTGGATTTGGTTGTTTCTTTGATTAAACGTAAACTTTATTTTTCTGTTATGTTATGTTTTGAATTTCATGATTCATTTCGTGTTTAAGCATTAGGTCAAATCTCAGCAAAAGGTCCTGAGTCGAATGTCAAGCAATAAGCACAAGAAATCTCACATCTGAAGATGCTTTAGTTGATCCCCATGGCTTGGTAGTTGATCTTCAAGGCTTGGTAGCCGATCCTCAAGGCCAAAACTTCAAAGTTACACGCTATCTAAAACTACATCACGTAAAATAAGTTTATACTTGACTATGGAAGCCCTAATTCAAGATTTTTAAACAACATAGTCGATCTTATGAGCCTTGCAATCAATTTGCAAGCTCAGTAATGGGCATATAGAATTCAAACTTGTGTCTAACGGCTCCAAATCTCCTTGCAAGTATAAGATGTCTTTTTTTGCTCATTTTGAAGCAAGAAAATATAAACAAACACTTGGAAAACCTAGATGGATAATTCAAAATCCTTATTCCTCTCTAGACATCATCGTAGTCTTCCCTAAAGCATTCAAAGCCATTCAAGCTCATTCATTTGCAAATCCTTAAACTGATATTTGTAATATTATTTTTTCTCTTTGTACACCAAAAGCTTAAACTTTTAGTACCTGGCCTTTGTGAGGCAAATCTTTGCTATTATTCCTTTGTACACACATTGGTAAAGGTTCTTGTCAAGCCTGACTCTACAATATGTTTATTATGCCATTCTTACATAAGAATACATGTTTGCTTACTTGGGTACCTTGAAAATCGTTAAAGGACGGTATTGTACCAAATGGTACAATTAAGTTGAATTAAGCCTTGAACTAGTATGAATAGAGATTTTAAGATAAAATTAAGAATTTTAAAACCCCAGAATGACTGAAAATGGTGATTTGGAGTTCAAGGACCGATTTGGAGTCAAATTGGAATTTTCATGACCCATGGGCAAAATGGTCATTTTACCACTCGAGGTTAATATTGGAATGTTGGAAAAAGTTTTTGATCAAGATTGACTATTTCGAACATAATTTGAGTTTGAGAAGTGAAGAATTTTAATTCTGAAATATTTTTTTAGCAAAAAGGTAAAATAGTAATTTTACGACCTAAGGGCAAAATTGTAATTTCACACCACCCAACACTTGTCCAGCACATGGATTTTACCCAATATTATCATGGAAAATTGAGGAAATTTAAGGGGTGGAGAAAGATTGCTTAATGGCTAAGTATGACACATGGACCAATGGAATGGTGACATGTGTCAAAATCTCATCCATTCATTATTTTCCTTGTAAATTAGCACAAAATCAGCCCATTTCTCTTCATTATAGCCGCCCATAGCAAGAACAAAGGGAGAAAAGAAGAACACAAACCCTAGGTGGAAAATTTTAAGGGAAAAGTGTGAAAATTCAAGTAATCAAGTAATCAAAGGTAAAATTTCTTGATTTCGACTTGTGATCTACCTTTCCCATGCATTATTTTGCATTTTCCATGGTTGAATCACAAGATATCATGAAGGATTCATGGCTAGCAGAATGGGTATGGAGAGAGAATGATGTTGGATTGATTTGATTTCAAGTTATGTTAATGTTTTTAGTTAGTTTACCATGTCTAGAAGCAAAACAACAAGAAAAGAATTCATTTTCCCCCATTAATGGCCGAACCTACCTTGTATTGAGTGAGGATGAATTTGATTTTTATTTTAAGAGAATTGGTTAGAAAATGATGAATGATGGTGTGGAAAAGTAGTAGGAAAAATCACGGTGTTAATGCACCATTATTGACCGAAAATTCCAAGAAGAAAAGGGAAGATGGTTTTGCCAAATTTTAGGTTATTTGACTTATGTTTGGTGAATTAAGGTATTGGAAAAGAAATGGCGAATTTGGAGCTAAATTGGACGCGTTGGCCAATTAATCGGGTGATAAGACGAATTAGGCCAATACCGATTTCATTAGGGACCCAAATGAATTTGTGTAGAATACCATGTCTAGACGGTAATCCAAACAATTTGCATCCCATTTCATACATTAGTATAACGCCTGAATTGGTTTTATAACAATTTAGCACAATGTAGTAAATGGCTTATTGTGCATTATGTTTAGGTGGTGAGCATTCTGGCAAAAGTAAAGCGATAGTACCCGAGGAATCAAGAATCGGAGTACTTGGAATTCGATTCCCGAAATAGTGAGTAACCTTACTATCGTCTTAATTATCTAGAGTGGTTTTTCTTCGATTTTGTGATTTTATGGAACATGAGTTTAAATGGTAAATTTTTAAGTTTTATAAACAAAATGTGTTTAAAAAAAATGATTTCATAAATGGTCTTAAAATTAAATAATGGCTTTGAAAATAGAGTAATTGGAGACCATTTGGTGTATTGTGAATTTATGGTTCTAATTGATTGGCTGATGACAATATTGGCATGAATGGCTGAATTGGTATTTGTGTTGAAATCTATATACTGTTGTTTGCCTTGATAGGCTGGATAATGATAAATTGCCATGTCATGCTGTTGAATTTTTATTGCATTGGTGGGATATTGATTAGCTTACTGCAGTGGGCGGATTTCCGTAGACCAGCCTATTAGAGTGGCATGGTAAACCCCGTTATATTCTTACCTCAGTATGAGAGGCGCGGGTGGATAACTCCTAAGGTTAACACTTTAGAGTTCACTTCATGCTAAACCACCACGTGAGGGTGAACTCAGCCAACGCCAAGGAACGACTATGTTTTTAAAATAAAAACATGATTTATGCGTACATGACTTTTTAACAGCCTTGGCGAACTCGGTTGGGATAGCCCTTGATGAAGGCATCCCTGATAACTGGGTATGAGAATGATTTTGGCACGAGCCAAAGCTTTTAAGAAATTCATAAGCCATGTTGACTACTCGATTTATATGAATTGATTTTATTTGGTTGAAATAGGTTGAAAATTGATGAATTACAGTATGTTAAACTATTTTATCTATCTCCATTTACTCAATTTTAGATATTTTAGATGGTATTTGTTTACTCACTGGGATTTTATAATCTCAGCACCCTCCTTTCCACCCATTTCAGGCTCAGTATAGGCTGTAGATAGCTGATATCGTCAAAGGCTACAGTTGGCTTTATTTCCTCAAAAACTGTAGGTTTACTGCTTTTAATACTTTTGGTCGTTCGTGAGCCCACTTGTTACTGTAAATTAAATTAAATACTCTGGCTTACTATATTACGATATATATGAATTTATTTTGCTTTTACGCTGTAAAAAATTATTTATGTAGTGTTCTAAAAGTATTATTTTATGAGAAAATTGAGTATTTTATTCATTATTTTTATTTTATTCTAATAATCATAATTTCATTTTAAATGAAGGTTTTAGATGTTTAAACTTATTTTTGATTATGAATTATGTGTTTTGTACTCGCATACTACATTTTTTGCAGATTTAGAGATTTTTTGCAGATTTTTCTATTGTTTTGATTTGGAAATAGTTTAAAATCTGTTAGAACATGATATTTGGCAACAGTTACTCACAGGAGAAATGAGAAGCTAATATTAAAGCCTTGCGGGGTTTCGGTTGACATTTCGAGTAATGAGTGTCGATCGAGACATCGCGGCGGTTGTCACGGGCTCGAGGGGAGTTCCAGGTCATGACAGTTCTAACCTAACCTTGAAGAGATAGTGTGAGGGTTGTCAGTTGATTTCGTTAAAAAGTCAGTGCAAGGGTTAACATTTGATCTCGTTAAAAAATAGCTATAAGGGTTATTGTTAAATCTCATGAAATCGTCATTGCAAGGGTTTTCACTTGATCTCATGAAAAGCCGATTGTGAAGGTTATCACTTGATCCTGTTAAAAAGCATGATTTTGTATTGGATTTGAAACTCCTTGGTGAGCCAAGGGAGAGGACATAAGTATTTGAGAAAGTTGAACCTTTATAAAAATACTTGTGTCTTGATTTATTTTTATGCTTTGTGATTTATTGTTAATATTTGATTTAAAGAGAAAATCACTTGTTTTGCTTTTGACACAAGAAGAAAATTTATTTTTCAAAAAAGGGTTAATTTTCATTAAGCTTGCAAAGGAAATTTCTACAATACCAATTCACCCATGTTTTGTTATTTATTCCATTGAGCTTACTTGAAATACCCCATAGTTTGATATGGTGATAAATAAAGTTGATCGAATGCAAATTGAGGTCAATTAAAATATTTAAAAGTGATAAAAGACGAAAGGAGTAGTTTAGGATATCGCAAGTGAGAAAATAATAATAAAATAATAATAATTTTATCGGAGGAGAATTTGTGAGATAAAAGGCGATTTGGAAGTCAAGTGAGGCATAATAAGGTATTTTGGGTACCAAGGAGACAAGATAAAATTTTTAGAATAAAATAATATTTTATTAATCAAATAATATTAAAATATTAATATTTAGCCGGATGTCGAAGTCAATCAAGAAGAAGGATCATATAGTTGATTCAAGTGGGGGAGAAGATGACAAGCCCGACTCTATAAAAATATTTATCATGACATACATGTGATGGATAGCATGTTTGCATGCTAGGAGAGTCCCGAAAAATTTACAAAAGTCGATATTGTACCTAGAGGTGCAACAAAGTTGATTTAAGCCTCGAACTAGATCAAATAGAGAATTTACGATGAAATTAAGAATTTTAAAGTCCCAGAATGGTTTAATATGGTGATTCGGAGTTCGAGGATCAATTTGGAGTCAAACCGAAATTTTCGCTATCTAGGGGCAAAATGGTCATTTGCCACCTGGGGACAAAATGGAAAATTTAGAAAAGATTTTTTTGGCCCCATTTGACTTATTGGAGTAAGATTTGAGGTTTAGAAATGAAAAATTTAATTTCGGTCTAATTGGGAGTAAAAGGGTAAAATGGTAATTTTGCCACGCTAGGGGCAAAATTGTAATTTTCCACCACCAGGACATTTTTCCAGCACATGGTCTTCCTTTATCCTCATTTTGACCATTGACTAATTGTGTGGTGGAGATAAAAAGGATTAAAATTTTTAAAATTTTAAAAACGGGCCAATGACATGATGCCATGTGTCATACCTTTATTATTTTATTATTTCTTCATAAAAAGGCATACAATCAGCCCATCTTCCACCCCATGGCCGGCCAAACCAGCAAGAAGAGAGAGAAAACAAAAACAAAACCCTAGAGAGAGAAAATCAAAGAAAAAGTGTGAATTTTCAAGGAAATTAAGTGAAAAAGGTGAGATTTTTCTATTAAGCTTGAGTTTTCTTATTCCCAAGCATTTCTCTTTATTTTCCATGATTAAATTACATGTTTTCATGATGAATTAAATTCTGAAAAAATGGGTTAGGAGAGAGAAAGTTGTTAGATTAATTTGATTTTAAGTTATGTTAGTGTTTTAAGTTAGTTTAGCATATTTAGGAACAAAACAACAAGAAAAGAATTTATTTTCCTCCATTACCATTATTGGCCGAATTTTCTAGGGGAATATTGGCTGATGATCTTGATGTTTATTTGAGGAATTATGATGAATAATGATGAATTATGAGCCTAGAAAAATAATGGAAATTTTCGGAGCAAAAATACGATTTTTGCCCACTAGGGGTATTTTCGTAATTTGCTATCGAGACTGATAAATTGAATCTCATTCACAGTCATGGAGGTAATTAAGTTATAATTGGAGTGTAGAAAGTGAGAAGAATTGATTTGGAGTTAAATTGGAGATAATAGGCTGAATTAGGTCAACATCGCATTTAAGCGGTTGTCGGATAAGTTGTATATCATATCATGCATATATACCGAGCCTGAATTGATTTTATAATGGTCAAGTATTGATGTGGTGAATTATGTATTGTACATTGTGGATAGGTGGTGAACAAAGTACACTGGTAAAAGTACAGAGATTGTGCTTGGAGACTGAGATTAGGAGTACATCGACTTCTAGAACAGTGAGTGAACTTATTATCGTCTTAATTATCTAGAGTAGTTTTATACAACTGTGTGATTTTATGAAAAATGAGTTTAAATGGTAAATTGCTATGTTTTAAGAGAAATTGTGATTTTATAAATTTTCTGAAAAATCGAATATTGGTTTTGAAAATAGAGTAATTGGAGACTGCTAGTTTGTGTTGCAAATTTATGGTTTTGAATTGAATGGCTTATGATAATAAATGAGCATGAATGGCTAAACTGATTTTGGTGTTAGAATTATTTATACTGTGTATTCAGCCTTGAGAGGCTTGGTTGCAATAAATTGCCATGTCATGCTAGAATGAATTTTATTGATTGGTGGATTATATATTAATTATTTACTGTAGAGGGGGTTCCGTGGACCAGCCTATTAGAGGGGCACGGTAAACTCCATTATATTATTACCTCGAACGGAGAGGCGCGTAGGGTATCTTTTGGGGTATAGCTTAGGGTTCACTTCACGCCAAACCACCACGTGAAGGGGAACTCAGCCAACGCCAAGGAACGGCTGTATTTTTCTCAAACTAAAATATATTTTAAGTGTATACAAGATTTTAACAGCCTTGGCGGACTCGGTTAGATGCCTTGCGCAAGGTATCACCGAGTATGAGTTTTGGCACGAGCCAAAGTTTTAAGAAATTCATAAGCCAAGTTGATTTCTCGATTTTTATGGATTGATTTTATTTGGTTGAAATGAGTTGAAAGGTAATGAAATTACAGTATGATGATTTATTTTAATTGTCTCCATTTACTCGACTTTAGATAGTTTAGATGGTATCTGTTTACTCACTGGGATTTTGTAATCTCACCACCCTCATTTCGTCACATTTCAGGCTCGGAAAATTTCATAGTTAGCTGACTTTGACAAGGATCTTCATTTGGACTCGAATCGGTAAAAGCTGTAGGTTTCCAGCTTTCGATGCATTTTGGATAGATGTGGGCCTACGTGTCACTGTAAAGAAATTTTATGCTTTGGTTATTTACTTTATAGTATATATGAATATAATTAACTTTTACGCTATAAGAATTATGTTCCAATAGCTTTATGAAAATTATTTTACAAGAAAATAGTTTATTTTAATGAATATTTTTATTATATTCCAATGGTCAAAATTTCACTTCAAATAAACATTTTAGATACTTAATTTTTTTTAAATCATTAAATATATATTTTCGACTTACCTACTACATTTTTAGCAAGTTTCGAGATTTTTGACAAAAATGACGAAAATGCCCCTATGAGCCAAAAAAAAGAACAATATGTTATGTTATGATTTGGAAATAATTTGTAATCCTTCGTATTTTGATTATTTGACAACTATTGCTCACCGGGGAAGTGCGAAAGCTGATACGAGAGCCTTGCGAGGTTTCGATCGACATTCGGGGTGAAGAATGTTTGTCGAGGCTTCGCGGCGGTTGGCACGGGCTCGATGGGGAGTTCCGGGTCGTGACATTACTACACTAACAATGAAGACTTAGAGAATTACAAAGTGTAGAAAATTGCCTAAAAAACTATCACAATGCAATCCCGAGCCATGGCTGGTTTATGAATCTAGCAGGCAATTCCATTTGATCTAAGCAAGCCGTAAAGACTAATAGTTAAATGCGACGATAATTGCACAATATACAAGAATTCATCCTAGCTCAATATGTATTTATATATGAAAAATATCCAATTTACACAAGTATGTTTCATGTCACATAAATTACAAATTTGTAATCAAACCCTAGAAGTTTCTAATTAATAAAAATCTAAGTGGAAGCATGTTGTTGATTTTGCATCAAGTGCACGTATCACAGACAAGTAATATAATGATAAAGTAGAGTATCACTCCCACAGAAAATTATTTTAATTCCTAATTACTAACTTCTAAAATTGACACACCCTAATTTTGTTAAAAAAAATTAAATTAAAAAAATTTAAATTTAACGAAGTTAAATACTAAAACTACTATAAAATTACTCAGCTAAATTACTTTATTAAACTTGACTGACTACCAAACTTAAGATTATGATATCCCTCAATACTTCATCTGAATATTGTCGCTCTCTTTTAACTTAGCTTAATAGATTAACTTACAAAGTTAGAGTCCTAATTTATTTACAAGTATCTATCTAGGCTCTTGTAAAAATACCTTTCCCAATTAACTGACTATATGTCTATGCAAATTAAATTGAAGAAAGATTCATTAAGTTCATGCATTAATTGTAGCTACGTATGGCTTATAACTTTATGTCTACCCTATATGCAAATCAAACCACTTAATCAACTAAGTGCATTCGATTATATGCTCTTCTATTTTAGGTCTACCTAAATTTCATTCGTCGAGGTTTAACATAGGCTTCTAGATTAATCTAATTGGTGATCAAGCAATTAGAAGCTTTAAGAATAGAATAGAATAGAATAAACTACGTATTGAGTTCAATCATAGTCTTTGATAAATGATTTAGTTCCCCAGACAGTCGCACATCATCATCTAATTAAGTTTAAGCATCAAAACCAAACCATGAAAATAAAAGATTAACAAAAAGATAAAAGAAACCCAAGAATTGTAATCTAGATCTCCAAATCTTCTCGAGTCCCTTGATTTCTTCTTAGCTTCAATGAGACTTTTTCTTAATGATTTTTGTGGCTTGAATCTCAACTCTAAATCTAGTGTTTTGTGTTCCTAAGAAGTCTTCCGAAAGGTTGGCCAAGATGGATGATGAAAGAACTCAATTCTACACAAGATTTTCTTATTAGACTACATAAGCCAAAGACTACCTCCACCAAGGTCGCGGCCTTGACCATTTAATTTGCAAAAATCATGATTTCTCCAAGACTACTGTAGTACATCAAATTCAATAAGGTTCTTGATTACCTTTCAAGTCAAACTAGGAAAAGTGATTAACATGAAGTTGTATCTTTTTCTCTTCTCTTTCTAATGGTCCAAGAATAAGCTCATTTAGAGTTCTGTAGTGAAAGTTATAATTGAAATACTGAGACATATGCAAAGAAGGTCTGCATCCCAAAATTTCTCTCTTTCATCCATTAAAAGTCCTTCAATAAACACCTACAAGGCACAAATAAATCAATAATAACTTATCTTAGGCAGATTAACACCAATTTAAGAACAAATTTAACCAAGATTAGAATGACTCACCGAATTAATTAACTTAAAATAACTAGATAAAACCTAATTAATTTTCATGCATTACTACAAGAACTAAGCTAAATTGTTATTTAAATTAAGTACAAATAATTTTATATCCAAAAGTTATCACACACCCAAACTTAAGATTTTATTAGTCTTTGAGCAAATCATAGAAAAGAAACTAACTTGTGAAAAATAATTCAAATGATGAAAGCAAAATAAAAAAAGCAACTACTAAAGATAAAGTGCACCAACTCAATGATTCCCCATAATTTCCTCAAAAGTATATCTATCAATCTTTAACTTAAGGACAAATATAAGTATTATTCAAACTCATGTTCCAATTCTAATGTAAGCACATTCTCGAATGGGTTTCCATGTGTGTGTGAAATCTATTACCAAGAATATCATGACTCTAGATGATTTTATGCCAACACAAAATTCAAATTAGTACTAGAATTCCAAGAGATTACTTGTCATCACTCTCTCCATTAATGTAGATGAAACAAAGCTAGGGATCAATAAAACTTGTAATGTATGGCTAGGTCAAGGTAGGATAAAGGATACTAATGTGGCTTAAATCACCCTAAACACATAATTTTTCTAGGACCTATATATAGAGCTCTATTTTCTTTCTCCACATGCACCTTTTCTTTCACATTTGAACCATTCTTTTGTTCAAAACTTTATTCTACTTTTGCTTCTTTTTTTTTCTTTTTTTTGTTACAATTTCACACCCTCAAACTTATTTTCTTTGTATTGTAAATAGTGGGGTGATTTTTGATATTTTGAACTTTTTTCACATCAACATCACCTTTCTACCATATTCATTTAGCTTAATATATATTTCCTAAAACAATATAGATGTTTAGGAGTGAGGTTTGCAAAATTGGAATTTTACGTTAAGGCTAGGCTCAATTATTATGCGATTAAATAAAGAAAAGGAAATTCAGGTGTAACACCGTCAAATTTCAATGCAAGTTAATTTAATCAAGAATGATTTATGAAATATATTGCGCCTTGAGGATTTTGATGATATGTCATGTATGCGAAGTGTTTGAGAATGTATATATTGACACTTAGACAATTTTTAAAAGGAATGGTAAACAAATCCTATAGTTTGACACTTTGATTTAAGTTTTATGGGATATTTGAGGATATATATGTATGGATTTGAATTATATAAGTAAATTGAGGGGTGATATGAACAAAGAACAAATTAAGAGTGTTTAAGTTTAGATTTTTGTCAGTTTAAAAGGCTGACAACTACCTATAAGGGAAAATGTATCGATACATTCTTGGCAAGATGAACAATATAAGGCATATGGAAGAAATTATATAGATACCTCCCCCAATGTATTGATACATTCATGGTAGGATGAACATCTATCAATATATTGTCCAAATGTATTGATGCATTCGAAACAGAGAGCACCCTGAGGGCACCCAAGGGAAAAAGTATCGATACATTCAGGGCAAAAGTCATTCTGTCTAAAATCTATCAGTACATTTGTTCAATGTATAGATAGATTTGAAGAAAACATATGCAAATGTATTGATACATCACCAAATGTATCAATACATTACTGAAGTGAGGCAAAAAATAAAAAGAATTCGAGCCATTTGCCCATTCAAACTAAAAATCCTTAAACTCCTCTCTCTACCAGCTCAACACCTTAAGGCCCCAAATGGATTTTTTGAGTGACTTAGAGTTAATCCAATCTTAGGAAAACGTCATTAAGGGAAGATTAAATGTTCTAACTGATTTTTTTGTTTCAATTTAATTAGTTAGATTCTAAGAAATCCAATTTCTCTAACTTAGGTAAATCTTCCCCGATTAGGCTGGAATTTGGAGCTAAGGTTGGTGCAATCCAACTTCTAAGGTATGGGTTTCTAACATTAAAGAAGGACTTATGCTTAAATGTTGGATTGGTACAAATTTAGTTATTTTTAAAAAGCTAGTATATTTCAAAAGCTAAGATTTAATTAATGAGTGGATATTTTCATGTGTTTAAAAGGGAAAGTTGAGGAAATCGATTCAATGGCAAGCTAGAAGACAATTTGAGGCTAAAGTTAAGATTGGCTGTGGAGAACCTTTAATTTGTCATTATGAGTGGGATTTAAATTAAATGCATGTAATGCATGACACTTGCTAAAGGCGTTACCATGTTACTTGTAGTACCCTGTATTTTGATACAGTGGCTAATAAAGTTTATGGATACCAATTGAGGTTGATTACTAAGTTAAAAGGATAATTTAGAAGTGAACCTATGAAATCTCAAACTCTATAAACACACAACTAGAAGTAGACACGATAATGCAAACTAAGGGTAATTTCGTAATTTTTTTTGGTGAGCTCCTATGAGTAGGGTTTTTGATGCTATTAAGGTCTAAATAGGCCTAAGGAATGAATAAATGATGTATAATGATTAAAACACAAAAAAAGCTAGATGTGGCAATAATTTTCGTAATAAGGGCAAAATGGTCATTTTGCACCCCGAGTCAAAATTTTTAAGTTTTCGTAAATCTGAGTATATTTAGACCATTGTGGACTTGGCCTCATTGTCAAAAAGAGTAAAAAGATTTCATAGAGGATTGGAGAAGAACAAGCTAACTTGTTGAGGGCATTTTCGTAATTTCAAGTGGAATAGATAAGCTTGAGCTATAAATATCTTTTTCTTCCAATAGCTTCTTCTCCTTCTTCTTCTTCCATCTCACGTTGCTTCCATTCTCCATGGAAGCTTGATATGAAACTTTCATAACTTTCTTTCTCTAGCTCTAATTTTCATACCTTTGTGCCCTTTTGACTAGAACCCTTGTGCTCTTTCACTCTTTCACTCTTTCACTTTAAAACCCTGAAAAAATCCTTGTTCAACACTTTCTCTCACTAGTTGGAGGTTTTAGAGAGAGAAAAAGAGATTTTTTACATTTGTTTGGAAGCTATTGGAAGAGAATTCAACTACAAAGAAACCCTAAGATGAGTGATGAACTAGGCTTGGTTTTAAGTTGTTGATAATGGCTAGTAATTAGGATTATGAGCTATTTTATTGTTGAGTTGTTTACTCATTTTTAGTGTGATTAGAGTAGTGGAAGCAATAGCCATTTGATATAGTTGGAAGCCAATTAGGAATGACTAGTAGAATTTGAATTAGAAGCTAGCTTTTGGAGTGATATTAATGTAAATTGGATTGGTTGTGATGTTGTGTGCGTATAGGTTCCAACAAGGCCTCACAAGTCCATTTGGAGTATTAGTTGAGGTTAGAGTCAAGCAAAAGAAACAACAAGACCGGTGAGTGAACTTGCATTTCAAAGTATTTTTGAGAATGTGAATGTGTTTGCACAAGACATTAAATGATTTTATCGAACTTTTCTTAAGAATGGGTGCCTTGGGAACAAGCCCTTGATAAATTATCTTTGTGTTGTGATCTGTGGCTATTATGGATTCATGTACTACTACATTATGTTGATATATATATACGTATTAATATATTACTGTGTAATGATATTGACTCGGCTATGTGCGAGTAGGGAGTACGCATAAGCCGGTGATGACCTGGTTATGTACGAGTATGGTGTGCGCATAAACCGGTGACGACCCAGCCATGTGCGAGTAGGGAGTGCACATGAGCTAATAATGATGGGATGGTGTGCATGATGATGATGGGTATATATATTGTCACGACCCGAAACTCCCCATCGAGCCCGTGACAACCGCTGTGAAGCCTCGACAAACATTCTTCACCCCGAATGTCGATCGAAACCTCGCAAGGCTCTCGTATCAGCTTTCGCACTTCCTCGGTGAGCAATAGTTATCAAATAATCAAAATACGAAGGATTACAAATTATTTCCAAATCATAACATAACATATTGTTCTTTTTTTTGGCTCACAGGGGCATTTTCGTCATTTTTGTCAAAAACCTCGAAACTTGCTAAAAATGTAGTAGGTAAGTCAAAAATATATATTTAATGATTTAAAAAAAATTAAGTATCTAAAATGTTTATTTGAAGTGAAAATTTGACCATTGGAATATAATAAAAATATTCATTAAAATAAACTATTTTCTTGTAAAATAATTTTCATAAAGCTATTGAAACATAATTCTTATAGCGTAAAAGTTAATTATATTCATATATACTATAAAGTAAATAACCACAGCATAAAATTTCTTTACAGTGACACGTAGGCCCACATCTATCCAAAATGCATCGAAAGCTGGAAACCTACAGCTTTTACCGATTCGAGTCCAAATGAAGATCCTTGTCAAAGTCAGCTAACTATGGAATTTCCCGAGCCTGAAATGTGACGAAATGAGGGTGGTGAGATTACAAAATCCTAGTGAGTAAACAGATACCATCTAAACTATCTAAAGTCGAGTAAATGGAGACAATTAAAATAAATCATCATACTGTAATTTCATTACCTTTCAACTCATTTCAACCAAATAAAATCAATCCATAAAAATCGAGTAATCAACTTGGCTTATGAATTTTTTAAAACTTTGGCTCGTGCGAAAACTCATACTCGGTGATACCTTGCGCAGGGCATCTAACCGAGTCCGCCAAGGCTGTTAAAATTTTGTATACACTTAAAAATATATTTTAGTTTGAGAAAAATACAGTCGTTCCTTGACGTTGGCTGAGTTCCCCTTCACGTGGTGGTTTGGCGTGAAGTGAACCCTAAGCTTTACCCCAGGAGATACCCTACGCGCCTCTCCATTCGAGGTAATAATATAATGGAGTTTACTGTGCCCCTCTAATAGGTTGGTCCACCGAACCCCCTCTGCAGTAAATAATTAATATATAATCCACCAATCAATAAAATTCATTCTAGCATGACATGACAATTTATCGCAATCTAGCCTCTCAAGGCTAAATACACAGTATAAATAATTCTAACACCAAATCAATTTAGCCATTCATGCTCATTTATTGTCATAAGCCATCCAATTCAAAACCATAAATTTGCAACACAAGCAGACAGTCTCCAATTACTCTATTTTCAAAACCAATATTCGATTTTTCAGAAAATTTATAAAATCATTTTACAAAATCACAATTTCTCTTAAAACATAGCAATTTACCATTTAAACCCATTTTCCATAAAATCACACAGTTGTATAAAACTACTCTAGATAATTAAGACGATAATAAGTTCACTCACTGTTATAGGAGTCGATGTACTCTTAATTCCAGTCTCCAAGCACAATTTCTGTACTTTTACCAGTGTACTTTGCTCACCACCTATCCACAATGTACAATACATAATTCACCACATAAATACTTGACCATTATAAAATCAATTCAGGCTCGGTATATATGCATGATATGAAATACAACTTATCCAACTACCGCTTAAATGCGGTGTTGACCTAATTCGGCCTATTATCTCCAATTTAACTCCAAATCAATTCTTCTCACTTTCTACACTCCAATTATAACTAAATTACCTCCATGACTGTGAATGAGATTCAATTTATCAGTCTCGATGGTAAATTACGAAAATACCCCTAGTGGGTAAAAATCGTATTTTTGCTCTGAAAATTTCCATTAGTTTTCTAGGCTCATAATTCATCATAATTCCTCAAATAAATATCAAGATCATCAGTCAATATTCCCCTAAAAAATTCGGCCAATAATGGTAATGGAGGAAAATAAATTCTTTTCTTGTTGTTTTGTTCCTAAATATGCTAAACTAACTAAAAACACTAACATAACTTAAAATCAAATTAATCTAACAACTTTCTCTCTCCTAACCCATTTTTTCAGAATTGAATTCATCATGAAAACATGTAATTTAATCATGGAAAATAAAGAGAAATGCTTGGGAATAAGAAAACTCAAGCTTAATAGAAAAATCTCACCTTTTTCACTTAATTTTCTTGAAAATTCACACTTTTTCTTTGATTTTCTCTCTCTAGGGTTTTGTTTTTATTTTCTCTCTCTTCTTGCTGGTTTGGCCGGCCATGGGGTGGAAGATGAGCTGATTTTTGTGCCTTTTAAAAAGTAAAATAATAAATTAATAAAGGCATGACACGTGGCATCATGTCATTGGCCCGTTTTTAAAATTTTAAAATTTTAATCCTTTTTATCTCCACCACACAATTAGTCAATGATCAAAATGAGGATAAAGGAAGATCATGTGCTGGAAAAATGTCCTGGTGGTGGAAAATTACAATTTTGCCCCTGGGGTGGCAAAATTACCATTTTACCCTTTTACTCCAAATTATACCAAAATTAAAATTTTTCACTTCTAAACCTCAAATCTTACTCCAATAAGTCAAATTATACTCCAATAAGTCAAATGGGGCCAAAAAAATCTTTTTTAAAATTCCCATTTTGTCCCTAGGTGACAAATGACCATTTTACCCCTAGACAGCAATAATTCCGGTTTGACTCCAAATTGATACTCGAACTCCGAATCACCATATTAAACCATTATGGGACTTTAAAATTGTTAATTTCATCGTAAATTCTCTATTTGATCTAGTTTGAGGCTTAAATCAACTTTATTGTACCTCTAGGTACAATACCGACTTTTGTAAATTTTTCGGGACTCTCCTAGCATGAAAACATGCTATCCATCACATGTATGTCATGACAAATATTTTTATAGAGTCGGGCTTGTCATCTTCTCCCCCACTTGGATCAACCATATGATCTTTCTTCTTGATTGACTTCGACATTCGGCTAAATATTAATATTTTAATATTATTTTATTCTAAAAATTTTATCTTGTCTCCTTGGTACCCAAAATACCTTATTATGCCTCACTTGACTTCCAAATCGCCTTTTATCTCACAAATTCTCCTCCAATAAAATTATTATTATTTTATTATTATTTTCTCACTTGCGAAATATTTTATCCTAAACTACTCTTTTCGTCTATTATCACTTTCAAACATTTTAATTGACCTCAATTTGCATTTGATCAACTTTATTTATCACCATATCAAAGTATGGGGTATTTCATATATACATATATATACATATGTAAATTTGTGTGTTATAGGAAGTTTATGAGTAATGGTATATGGTTGTAATGCATGTGAAATTTGGCATGATGAATCTTGAGAAATTTCCATTTTCTTGCAAATTGATCTTTATTACAACACCAAATTGATTTTTTTTGTGCAAAGAAGGTCTTTTTTAAACTTAGGTGCTCTGTTTCTCACTGCAACAAGAAAGCATTCTCGCTGCAGCGAAAATAAATCTCACTGCAGCGAGAAACTTTCGGGTTTTGATGTAGTACCTTCACTTTAATGAAGATTTTGAGCGCTTTTCTATCCGAACTGAGAAAAGTGGTAGACATAAAAGTTGTAGCCCTGCCTCTTATATTTCTAATGGTCTAAAAATCAGGGCAATTAGACTTCTGTATCGGGAGATATGGTAGAAAAATTGGAACACATGCAAACTGACCCTATTTCTCGCTGCAACGAGAAACTTTCTGTTTTGGCTGCTAAATCTGGCTGCAACGAGAAACTTGCTACCATGCTTGCTACCTGCTTGATTTTGACATATTTTTCACCCATTTAACCTCATGGGTTGATCTTGGGTTTTTGCAACACTATGAGGTTATTAATCAAAGTTTGAACTAAGGGGTTTTTAGTAAGAAACTAAATCAATTGCATTGTTTTGAAACAAGTGCATCATGATTTCCAAGTTCTTCCTATTGATTGCTTTTTCCCTTTTTATGTTCACTCACTGAGTTTATACTCATGTTTTTAAACTTCATGTTTTTAGATTCATAGGCAGTTGGGACTTAGATTGAGTCGCACACATATGCTTGCCTTCTTGGTATGTACTATTCCATCTAAGTAATGGTACCTTCAGTTAAAGTCACTCCGCTGACGGTTGAGAGTCTTTTATCTGTGTACATGTATATGGAATGTAAACTACTAGGAGTCATGTTATAAATGAAGTATGTATATGTTGGATTGATGATGATGCCTTATGAGACGACAATGAATGACAATACTTTGAGAGAAGACAAATATGAATATTTGATCGCTATAAATTATTACTAAAACATTCATCATTGAGAACTAAAATATGTTGTTTTAGAAATGATGGTTGGGATTAATGATCGGGATTGCATAAATAGGCTTGCTTGGGCTTAGTGGGCTATGCCCATTGGGCCCATGCGTCAGTCATAGCCTGGAATTTGGGCTATGACATTACTAGAGTAGAATTTATATATGGAATATATATATATATATATATATGGTTGCATAGATGTAAGTGCATAGGCGAGAGAACAAAAATATGGATTTTAACTGCTTGTGTGCTATGATGTGAGCCACATAGGTGACTTGTGTTGTGTAAGCCTAGATTAGGACGTCTAGGGGCTATGATAAACCCCTAGGAGCAGATAATAACTCTATTATGTAGAGTTATTTTGACACATTTTCGGGGCTAAAGTAGTTAGATCTTTGAGATTTTAGGTTAAGATCGTAGCATTTTAGGTGTTTCTCTAGTTTAAATTGGATTCCATGTTGAGTAGTTAATTTAAGTTATTTTAGTTAAGTTTTATGTTATTTTGTTTTAAATTACTTTAAGAGTAGTTATTGCTAATTTCTCTTATTGCTTTTGTAGGAAATTTGATGAAAAAGGCTTATTTGATGAAAATCAATACCAGTATGGTGATGGCTTTATTCGTATATGTTTTGGTATTTTGACCATATCTCTCTCTAACACACTCCAAATGAGGTGATTCTTAGACCAATAGAATTCTATGAAGAAGGGCCACAATTTTTATGTTTACCAATTTGCCCAGTTCTGATTGGATCATGGTGAAAATATTTGTCTAATTAGAAGCACTGTAGCAGTACACATAAACTGAACAAGATGCAGTATTTGGAGCATATGTTTCAATTCAAAAGTCCAATTGATATGATTATTAAGCCATTGGAAAGATAAGAGATAGGGATACAACTTTTATATTTACCATTTTTCCTAGTTCAGAGCAAACCATGGTGAAAATCACATTTGAATTTGATAGATTGCTGTAGCACTAGGAGAACAAGGCTACAGTGCTGGTGAAAGGAAGATCACCATATGATTTTCTAGAGAGCTCTAAGTTGCAATGCTGGAGAAGTAGCACTGTAGTGGTGGGCGATTTTCCAAAAATAAAAAAAGGGTTGATGAGATTTTGGAAATTAGGTTATTTTGAGCCTATTTAAGGGACTTTTTTCAGAGATTTTAAAGAGAAGAGGCAGCAAGCAACTATTTTGAAGATTTGGAGACAAGAACAAAGCAAAAAAACAAGAGAATTAAAGAGAGAATCAATATCACAAAGCTCCAATTATTAGTTTTCTCGCTTTACTTTTGTGCGTTTCTTATTTTCTTTGCCTTGGATTCATGGCTAAATTTCATTGGATATTGGTTTTATTAGATATTATGAGCTAAATTATTTTTCAAAGATTGCAATTAAACTCACATGTAATCTAAATTTATCTTCTCTTTCTTGCTTATCTTAATGGGATTTGAATTGTTTATTCCAATTTGTTCTTAATGCTTTTAATTGCTTGACCACCAATTAAATTGATTTAAGAACCTAAACAAACTTGGGAAAGGGAATTTAGTGTAGACTAAAGTTGGGATAGCATATGATCATATTAATTGATTTGTGTATATGATAGAGATATACCTATAGGCCTTATGTAGCCAAATTAGAGCTTAAACTTAATGAGTCTATTTTAATTTGAATTCATATAGGGATATAGTGTTTTAGTTAAAGTAGATATTTTTATAAGATAAGTTAGGAGACTGTTATAAATATTTAAGGATTCTAGGTTAGCAATTTGACTCATTGAAATAAGTTAAAGAAGAGAGTTTAGATAAAGATGAAGTGTGAGGGATATTGTAATCCTAGGCTTGTTTGATTTGATTTTTACTCAAGCTATATTACTTTGATTTTTCTTTTTAGTTTAAATTTGGGTTAATTAGTTTTTGTTAATCAATTAATTTTGATTGTTTGGATAAGATTAAATTGTTCTAGTTTTAGTACTTAGTAAAATTTTTGATCAATTTTCTATGGGATCGATACTCTACTTGCTTATAGACATGTCTATTCGATATGTATACTTGCGTAGTACAATTTTAACTGACAGCAGATTTCTTTAAGTGAATGATATTTTACGAGGTTTGATCTAATGATGCCTTGGATATATAAAGGCACTTAGAACCCTCAATGAGCTTATAGATGATTAAAGCTTGATAAATGTGATTGTGATATGTTGTGGACATAGGAAAGAGAAAGGCATGATGGCCTCATTGTGGATTTATGTTCCATCCAAGGGATGAATTTCAAACATGGATCTAACTTGTGGTTGAATAGAGTTCTATTCCCTTATGACCTTTATGTGCATGTAGGAATGGTGGTAAGTAGGGACAGTGGTATTAGTCCCACTTGTGATTCTTACCTGTAATGCTTTGGTGCCATCCGCCAAAGAATACTTTAAGTGATGCTGATCATCAGAAGATTACTCTAGTCAATGATTTGATTCTCTGCCAACTGCTTCGTTGTTGAGCATGATTTGATTTCTTCGTCAACTTCTCCAACGTTGTGTGTGATTTGATTTTCTGCCCATTGTTTCAGCACAAGTGTGATTTGATCTCCATCGATGACTTTCCCATGAGAGTGATTTGATTCTTTATTGGTTAGCCACCGAGCGTGATTTGACTATGTTCAGGGGAAAACCACTTGATGATTTGACTCGATTTGTGTATGATATGAGATAGCCTTAGAGAAACTTAGAAATATTTGACTTGAAATCGATATCACACTCAACTGACTAGACTGTGCAATGGAGAATGTTCTTAATGACTTTGAATGGCTTTGAGGATGAGCCTAATGAATTGTGTGATACTATTTGGAGACATTGAGGATGATGATATGGCTTCATATTAGAAACTTTAGGGATAATGATATGCCCTTATATTTGTAGATGTTTGTTAGAACATTTGAATGCACTGATAGTGCAATATTATTATATGTGTTTATATATTTATATATGATTTTGATTATCTACAACACTCACTAAGTGTTAGAATACTCACCTATTTGTGTACCATGTGCAGATAAATAAGCCACAGGCCTGCGTGGCAAAAGTCATCTAGTGATAGAGTTATTTTAACATCTAGTAAGTTTTCACCTACTGTGTTAGTCACTAGATTCCACTCTGCTATTCATTTGTTGTGTATATAGGCACGTTGTGCCATATGAACTTGTTTAAGGGTTGTTATGTACGAACCCACATTGGATGGTCAATGTATGGCCTTATGAACATTTTTATGGATTATGAGCCAATGATAATGTATTATATTTGAATTTTATTATGAATATTTGGTTATGAAACCCTTTGGCTATTTATGTTTCATTGTGAACTCTAAGGCTTGCTATGGTCTCATAGGATTCATTTGCTAGCCTCATGCATGGGTCATGGACCCTTGGGTTGAGTTGTGACATTAGGTTCAACAATGTGTACTAGGGATATAAATATATCGAGGTTGGGTTTTGAGGCTCAAACAATCCAAAAATGGCCTAAATCATGTCCCTAACTAAGAATTGCCCAAGATTTCACCTCGAGAGAGAATCAGGCAAATTCTAGAATTCATAATATAATTTAAAATTCACATCAATATGAACATTCTTCAGATGTAGACAATAACTCAAAGCAAAAGATATAGTGTGCAAAATTGTGGAAATCACATTCTAATAATGATACTAAACAAAAGAATTTAGCATGAATCCAAACAAAAATCTTATTCACCAAAAACTAAAAATTGAAGACAACTCGTTATCATCATCGAATAAGGAAATCATCAAAAAAATTGATACAACTATACTTGAGATTCCCAAAAATTTAAGCAAGCACAAAATTTTCAATGATGAACTAATCCTAATTACTTAAAAGTCTAAACAAATATGCAAATAAAATTCAATTTAAAACTTCCACTGAATATTCACCAACAGAAAAATATATTTACCCCCCCCTCGAACTTAGACTAAACATTGTCTTTAATGTTAGAAACAATAATGGAAATGTAAAGAATACTCCCTTAATAATTGAATGAATCTAGAGAAGCTTTAATCCTCCTCCTCTTCCTCTTCCTCATCGTCCTCCACCTCAATGTCCTCGTTGCCCTTTGCCTCATTGGAACCCTTAGGAGGATTAAGTGTTGGTGGAAGAATAGCCGAGTCCATCCCTATAAAAGAACCATAAGCTCAAAAAATTGGTCCATATGTTGATTACATTGGGTTTGATAAGCCATGTGTCACTCAAAATTGGTACCAAAGTTGCTCAACTAGGTGGTGAAGGTTCTCAATCCTCTACGTCATTAATAGTTGTTGTGATCTTGGTCAAGGGGGTTAAGGATGGTGTGTAGAAGAAGAACAACCCCTAGTAGAATGTTGAGGCTGTGTAAGAATGAGATTGATATCAATTGGGAGTTTAGTGTGTAACAACCCCTCACTAGCATCCCAATTTACACTAGCAGTCTTGCACATAATTGTAATAAGAGAAGGGAACCACAAGCCATTGTGCCTTGTTTTTGTAGTGTGCGTCATGGTTTTGTAATGACACGGCCAAAATCAATTGTGCTTCCCATCATGATGGAATGAATAAGGATGGCTTTATCCTTTGTAACATCATTGAGATGTGTTGTAGGAAGTAATTTAGAGGCCACCAAATATAACCATATCTTAGAATTTGGTTTCACCATATTCCTCTTGAAAGAAACTGGTGCATTATTGAAGATCAGCCATTGAGCACCCTCCTCATAGAATATATGGATGATGTCATGCCATTCCTCATGCTCAGCCAAGTATTAACCATGGCCATCATTTTCAAAATTAAAAGCTTCATAAAATTCACTAATGGCATGGCTCAAGAATTAAGCTAGCTTGCCTCGCACAAAAATAAAATCATTAGTAGCTTCAATAGTGTTAGCATAAAATTCTCTTAGCAAATGGATAATCGTGGCTTGTGGTGAAGCACAAAAGTTTTGCCAATATTGTTCATCAATCATTGTTTGAAGGTCAAGGTGTGATCAACCCTTGATCCAGTCCTTGTTCGGGTGTTGCAATTTGTTAACAAAGGAACTAGCATGTCTAGCCCCAACATCAGTTGACACAAATTGAGTATGGTGAAATGAACCATTGGAATTTGGTCTTGCTCATTTAGGTGCCATTCTCAAATTTCCTCTATTAATTTTAATTGAAATCTTGAGCAAACAAGTTGAAAAGAATATGTGATGAAGGTTTTGGTGATGCGGGTAATTGTTATGGAAGGATATTGATAAAGAGAGAATAGTGGGTTGAAGAGAATTGTCGAGAAATGGTAAAGTGAGGGTGAAAATAATGGAGAAAAAAGTCCAAAAAATTATGAGAAGAAGGGTGTTGTTGGCTGATTGGGGAAAGAAAGGGGTTTAAATCAATGAAGGGTGGGCATTTGTGGTTTGAAGGGAAAAGTGGGCTACCCAATTTCAGTAGCTCACAAGAGGAGGGAAGTTCTTCAGTTAAAAGGAATGGTAGGCTGCCTATTTTCAATAGCTTATAAGAAAAAGGGTTCACGACCTACCCCTAAGGGCATCACAACCTGTGTTACAAATCTTTGCGAGGTTACGACCCACGTGATGTTTTATTGTTAAGCCACGACCTACCCCTTATGAGAGCCAGGGCCTCAATAGATCTAAAGTTTTTTTTTTTAATATAGAGGTAGGGCTACGGTTTGGGACCTAGTGGGTCGTGGCCTGCATAATTAGATGTTTAGGAGGTCGTAGCTTACCCCTATTTTTATGATTTTTTTTTAAAATTATTTTTGAAGGGAGGCTTTAAATGTACTTCCAAAATAAAAAAGTAAATTATTAGTAATTTAAACAAAATAAATAAATAATATAAAAAAATAAATAGATGTAAATAACTTAGAGGAAATAAATTGAGTTAAAATGCTTTAGTTGCCTCTCGAGAAGCGCTTGATTTATAGTATTCAACTTCACTTTCTTTGATTCAAGTTGTATCGATAAATGTGATTAAGGACCTTTGATGATCGAAATTACCATCCAAATAGTGCTTTAATTGTTGTCCATTCACTTTGAAGCTTGATTTAGCATCAACCACCTCCACTGCTCCATGAGGATATACTTTTGTAACAATGAAAAGCCCAAACTAACAAGACTTCAGCTTTCCAAGAAATAATTTCAAATGAGAATTGTCTAGGAGAACATGTTAGCTAGGCTTAAAGCTTCTCCTTAGGATTTTCTAATCATGCTTGCCACAGCCTAACTTTCGGCCCATGACCAATGCATGGGCCCAATGGGCATAGCCCACTAAGCCTAAGCAAGCCTTTTTATATGATCCTGTTCATCATTTTATCCATCACTTTAAATGCCATATTTCATAATTCTTAACTATAATTATTTCAACAATATAACATGACAACCAACTACTTACATTTATATCATCCAAAATAATGTCACCTATTGCCAACTCATAGTGGCAACATTAATCAAAATAAACAAATATTGTTTATGACATGTATCTTAGTGATTTACATCAAGTGAACATATACACAGGCAACAAGACTCTTTACTTCCAGTGGAGTGACCTTGGGTGAAGGTATAGCTACTGAATGCCATGGTACTTACCAAAAAGACGGATATACGTGGACACCTTAACCTAGGTCCCAACTGCCTTCGAATCTGACAACATGAAGTTGAAAAGAGTGAGTATAAGCCCAGTGAGTGAACATAGGAAGGGAACGAGCATCAACACGGGAAGTTTTAGAAAACATGATGTACTTATGTTGAATATGATGCAATTTAGCTTAATTTCTTATTAAAACCCCTTAATTCAACCTTTGATTATGTAGTGCCTTGGTATTGAAAGATCCATGACCAACAATGAAGTTAATGAGTGAAAACTACGGTAGAGTCCAAGCAAGGCAAGCATGGTAGAGTGAATCTCGCTGTAGCAAAAAGGCATTCTTACTGCAACGAAATTCAAGGAAAATTTTGAACCAACCACCCAAGAGTTTCTCATTGCAACGAGAATGCATTTTCACTGCAGCAAAAATCTAGGCTAGTCAAGCCCCCAGCACCCGAGAGTTTCTTGCTGCAGCGAGAATGAATTTAGTTGCAGTGAGAAACAGAGCAATTAAGTTAGAAGAATTCTTGTCACAACGAAAATCCATTTTTGCTATAGTGAAAATCAATTGGAAAGCATTTGCCAAATTTTAACATTCAATATTCAATGAAATCACAATATATTTTCCATAACCTCTCTATATATAACATATATAAACATATATACAACTACTGGCATCACCCCAACTCTCCCTTAGCTCATGTGCACTCCCACACCACACATTACAATATCATCATTAGCATCATGTGCTCTCCCACACCGCACATGGCATAAATCATCGATGTGTGCACTCCCACACCACACACTATCGGCATCGTCATGTGCACTACCACACTGCACACGCACAGTTATAATTATCACACAATAGTACCATTCAATGCATAATATACGCATTAAGATAATGTAGGAACACATGAACTAATCATATTGCACATTTTACAATATAAGAACATTTCATCCAGGGCTTGTTCCCCAAGTACATTTTAAAGCAAAAACAAATAAAATTTTCAAATGATTCATTCAAACACATTCATTTCCCAAAACAATTTAGATACAAGTTCATGCACTTGTCTTTGTTGATTCTTTAATCGACTCATTCTTTCACTAATACTCCAAATGGAGATATAGGGTCTCGTTGGAACCTATCACACACAATAGGATCACACCAACTCAATTTACATGAATACTATTCCAAAAGTTGTTTCCTAAATCATGCTTTGCTAGTTATTCCTAACTAGCTTCCAATTACTATTTGATTTGCTATATTTTCACATTATTATAGTCATACTAGAAATAAATAAATGACCTTCCGCAATAAAATAATCTGCAATTCTAACCATTGGCCATTCATCAACAACTTAAAAATCAACTTTAACTTACTACTCACCTTGGTGGTTTCGTAATTGAATTCCTTTTCAAGAGTTCGTCAACTATTATGAAAAGCCTCTCTCTCTCTTTCTCTCTCTAAAATATCTAGCTAGTGAGAGAAATTATTGAGGAAAGACTTTTGAGGGTTCTTGAGGTGTAGAAGTCAAAGAGCACAAAGAATCCTATAGCAAAGTGTACCAAAGCATGAGAATTGAAGTTACTTTGAGAAAGTTATGGAGGTTTCAAGGGATGGCTTCCATGGAAGATGGAAAACGTTTAGTGAGGAAGAAGGATAGGAAGAAGAAGAAGAAGCTGCTAAAAGCGAGGAGAAAGTGCTGGAAAGATTTGATATTTATCTTATAGTTGACTAAAGTTCCACTTATTTGCCATTGCATAGTTGACTTTGCCTTTTTCTTCCTATTGGCTCAAACTTTTTACTCTTTTGACACTGAGAACAGGTCCACAATAGATTGGGGTACTCGAGTTCATGACAACATAAAAATTTAGACTCGAGACCCAAAATGACCATTTTGCCCTTATTGTGGAAATTATCATTATTTATATTTTCTTCATTTATTCATTATTATATACCTCATTCATTTATTCCTTAAGCCTACTTAGACCTTAATAACATTAGAAAACCCACTTTTAAGAGCTCACCAAGGAAAAGACAAAACTACCCCTAATCCACGTCATCATATCTACCTCCGTTATAGGTCTAAGAAAGGCGAGGTTTGACAATGCCATTGTTTTGTCTTCTCCTTGCAGATTCTTGCATTCTCATATGCTTCTTGATGAAATTGATCCTCAATATCCATCTCATTGAGTTGCGAAAGATGATTTTCTCTAACAACTTAAAGATCAAAATTCAGCTTTTTAACTACCCAATATGCCTTGTGTTCAGGCTCAACTGGAAAATGACAAGCATTTTCGAGCACCAAGCTCTAAGGAGACATCCCAATTGGAGTTTTATATGCAGTCCTTGTTAGCTTTAAAATTATTATAGTTTTGATTATGACAAAATTATCAAATTTGCTTGAACATTGTTTGACTAATCCTTGACAAATTCTCGAAATGATTTGACTCCCATACATTTGTTTTTACATAGACACAAGCTTGACTCCAAAAGTTATTGAACTATATCTATAAGCTTGTATGACTTAGGTGTATGAGTGTTTATGAATCTCATTCATTAAAGTTTGATTTAAAGATTAAAGGAAAATCTTGATGCACTCATTAAGGGGGAGTTTTGAATATCTTATTTAATGGCAAAAAGAAAGAGAAGGAAAACTAAGTTAAATTATGTGTGATAGGTTTTCATGTTTAATTTATGTGGGTGATGCTTAGTTATGGTTTTGTTGAATATTATGCGCTAGTTGCTTGGCTACTGTGGCTATTGTAGATATTATAAAAATTTTATTGAAAATCTTCAAAGAAAACTAGATGCATTGACTAAGGGGGAGCAACTCATTATGTGTAAAGATTTGAAGCATTCATATTAAACATAAACATTGCACTTTTAATATAGGAGTGTTTTGTCATCATCAAAAATAAGAGATAGAGAATGTTGACTGTATATGTTTTCAATGATAGCAAAATATTCCCATTCATTGGTGTCTAATTATATTATTTAAGTGTGCAGTAGAAAGTTTAAATTCATTAATATATTTGGTATTTGAAAGGAAGTCAAGATGCTTGTTCAATTACAAGATGGGTTAATTGGTTAAACAAATAAAGAAGAAAGAGCTACAAATGAGCAACGAAACAGAAGTCTCTTAGTTGGATATCCAAGGGTATTAGTTAGCTAAAACTTAAATTGGATGTTGGTGGGTTCAGGAGTGTTAAGAGATAGAAAAGACTTAGTCAACCAAGAAGTGGGTTAGTCGACTAAGAAGCGGCTTAGTCGACTAAAAAGCTACTGCCAAAAATCTGGACTTCAGGACAGAACCAACTTAGTTGACCAAGAAGTGAGTTAGTCGACTAATTACTCACTGCTAGAAACTAAAAGTAGAAAATAGAGACGACTTAGTCGACTAAGACGTAAGTTAGTTGACTAAGAGCATTCTATCTGAAAATTTGAATTGAGTAGAAAATGGCAAAATAACGGCCAGAAATGGCTAGTTTTTGTGTCCAATGGCTAGAATTGATTTTGCAAGTATTTAAAGCTTTTCCAATAGTCAAAAAGAAGATAGAGAAGTTTTCCAAAGTGATTTTGAGCTTAGAAGACCAAAAACCTTCTCTTTACACTTGTATTTCACTATAATCTTTGTAATAGAGTTCAACACTTCATTTTGCACCATCTAGATCAAGTAAGTGATCATAGGTACTTCTTTATTTCTTCTCTTCTTATACACTTAGAGTGAGGAAGTCACTCTAAGGGATTTATTCAAGTTTTGATTGCTTTATTGAATGTAAAGGTTCCAACTTAGCCTAGAAAAGTTGGTTGTTGGGTTTTGGTTGATCTCTGTAAAAACCATTATTGTAAAATGTGGTTGAGCCCTTGAAAAACCACTTTGGATTTTAGTTGATCCCTTGAAAAACCATTGCTAAAGGTTGTGGCTAAGCTTGTGAAAAGCCATTGTAAAAGCTTGGTGGAAGCTCATGAATTCGACTACTTTAGTGATTTGGTTTGGAAAATCCTTGGTTGAACAATCAAGGTAGTGGATGTAGGTCTTGGACCAAACCACTAGAAATACTTGTGTATTGTCTCCACTGCTTTATTTTTCCACTCATCTTTAATTTATTGTTCATCTTGTATTTGTCCCCATTTAAGAGGCAACTTTAGTGAGAGCCAAAAGGTGCTATTCACCCCCCCTTTAGCACATTTATTTGGGACAAACAATCTTATAAGCTAACAAAGCATCATCCAACTTTTTCGACCAATCTTTTCTAGAAAGACTAACAACCTTCTCCCAAATTCTTTTAATTTCTCTATTTACGACTTCATCTTGGCTACTTGTTTGAGGATGATAATCTGTGGCCATTTTTTGTGCATGATCCCATATTTGGCCAAGAATGCCTCAAAATTTTTATTGCAAAAGTAAGACCCTTCATCGTTAATTATGCCTTTAAGTGTACTAAAACGTGTGATGATGTTTTTTTGCAAGAAGTTTATCACTATCTTAGGGTCATTCCTTGGAAATGTAATAGCTTCAACCCATTTAGAAATATAATCAACAGCAACCAAGATGTATTCATTATTGATGGATGGAATAAATGGACCCATAAAACCAATTCCCCACACATAAAAAAATTCAACTTCAAGGATGTTGTTTAGAGGCATCTGTGTCACCTAGATATATTGCCCATTTTTTTACATCTATCACATCTTTCAATAAAATAATGAGCATCTTTGAAAAGAGAAGGCTTGAAAAATCCTGATTGTAGAACCTTGGTAAAAATTCCATTTCCTCCATAATGTCCTCTGTAATCAGATGAATGGCAATGATGAAGAATATTTTCAAATTCTTCTTCAAGAACACACTTTCTAATGATTTGATCTCCCCAATGCTTGTAAAGAAAAGGTTCATCCAACATGTAGTGTTTAACATCAAGCAATAATTTCTTCTTTTGTTGAGAACTAAATTCAGGAGAGAAAAGTTTACTCACAAGGTAGTTCACAAAATTAGCATAACATGGCAAACATTTTTTCTTTTCTACATGAAACAATTGCTTATCAGGAAAGTCTTATTGATCACTGTTGAATTCTAAACTTGTTGCCCATTCTTCAATCTAGATAAATGGTCTGCCACTTGATGTTTTGTACCTTTCCCATTTCAAATTTCCAAGTCAAATTCTTGAAGTAAAAGTACCCATCTTATCAAGCATGGTTTTGCATACTTCTTCCTAATCAAATATCTAATAGCTGCATGGTCAGTGTAAACAATGACTTTTCTACCAACAAGAAAAAAGTGAAATTTATCAAAAGTAAAAACAATAGCAAGCAATTACTTTTCAATTATGGTGCAATTTCCTTGAGCATCATTCAATGCTCTACTGGCATAATAAATAGGATGCAAAATCTTCTCTTTTCGTTGGCCCAAAACTGAACAACTGCATTATTAGTTGCATCACACATTAGTTCAAAAGGGGGATTCTAATCTAGAATAGTGATAATAGAAGCAGAATTAATCTATTTTTCAATTCATTAAAAGCACCACGACAAGCATTATCAAATTTTCAAAAAGTATCCTTTTCCAACAAATTACAAAATGGTTTAGAAATTTTAGAAAAATCTTTAACAATCTCCTATAAAATCAAGCATGCCCTATAAAACTACGACTCCTTTTAACATAGGTGGGAGGTGGAAGTTTTTCAATTGTTTTAACTTTTTCTTTGTCTACTTCTAAACCTTTACTAGAGACTTGCTTGCCTAAGACTATGCCTTCTTACACCATAACATGACATTTTCTCAATTTAAAACTAAATCAATTTTTCACATCTCTTAAGGACTTTAGCAAGATTAAATAGACAATCATCAAAATTATCCCCAAAAATTAAAAAATCATCCGTAAATACTTCCAAACACTTTTCAACTGTATCAGAAAAAATTGCCATCATACATCCCTGAGAAGTGGTTGGAGCATTGCAAAGTGCAAAAGGCATTCTATAAAAAGCAAAAGTTCCATACAAACATGTAAAGGTGGTTTTTTCTTGGTTTCCGAGAGCAATGGCAATTTGATTATAAATAGAATATGTCATGCCCAGCCCTAAATTATCTACCATGTTACACATGAGACTGATAGAGTGATTGTATATTTGGACAACCTCGGAAAAATATTTAAAAGTAGGTATTGTGCTTAGAAGTACAAGTAAGTCGATTTATACCTCGAACTAATTAAAATAGGGATTTTAAGGTGAAATTAAGAGTTTCACTGTCCAGGAATGATTTAAAATGGTGATTTGGAGTTCAAGGATCAATTTGGAGTCAAATCGAAATTTTCACTATTTAAGGGTAAAATGGTCATTTGCCACCTGGGGATAAAATGGGAATTTTTAAAAAGGATTTTTTGGCCTCATTTGACTTATTGGAGTATGATTTAAGGTTTAGAAGTGAAAATTTTTAATTTCGGTATAATTTAGAGTATAGGGGCGAAATGATAATTTTGCCACCTCGAGGGCAAATCGATAAATTTTCACCCCCGACACTTGTCAAGACCAAGGGATTTTATTCATCATGGAAATGGATAAACATGAGAAATGTGTGGTGGAGAATAAAAGAATTAAAAGTCAAATATTTAAAATTTGAACCAATAAGGAAATACCATGTGTCATGCTTTTATTATTTTATTATTTCTTTATAAAAAGGCAAAAAATCAACTCATTTCTCCCATAGTGATCAGCCAAACCTGAAGAGAAGAGAAACCAAGGAAGAACAAACCCTAGGTGGGAAAAATCAAAAAGAAAGTGTTGGAATTCAAGGATTTGATCAAGCAAAGGTAAAATTTCTTTGATTTTGCTAGTGATTTACCTTACCCATGCATTTTCCCTTAATTTTCATGGTTAAATTACATGTTTTCATGATGGATTCATGGCTGGTCAAAATGGGTAAGGAGAGAGAAAGATGTTGCATTGAATTGATTTTAAGATATGTTAGTGCTTTTAGTTAGTTTAGCATATTTATAAGTAAAACAACAAGAAAAGAATCCATTTTTCCCTTCATTGGTTGAATCTTCCTTGATGTGTGTGGGTGATGGATTTTTATTATTTCAAGAGAAATGGCTTAGAAAATGATGAATAATGGTGAGAAAATTAAGTAGGAAAAATCACGGTGTTAGTGCACTGTAATGGCCAAATTTTTCCATGAAGAAATGGGAGGGTTTTGATGCTGAAATTGGTGTTATTAGAATAATATTTGGTGAATTAAGGTACTAGAAATGAAATGGAGCAATTTGGAGCTAAATCGGACACAATTGTCATTTAATCGGGTAATAGGCCGAATTAGGTCAGTACCGCATTTAAGCTGTAGTCGGATAATTTGCATATCATATCATGCATATACACCGAGCCTGAATTGATTTTATAATGGTCAAGCATTAATGTGGTGAATTATGTATTGTACATTGTGGATAGGTAATGAGTAAATTACATTGGTAAAAGTACAGAGATTGTGCTTGAAGACTGGGATTAGAAGTACATCGACTCCTAGAACTATGAGTAAACTTATTATCGTCTTAATTATCTAGAGTAATTTTATATAGTTGTGTGATTTTATGAAAAATGGGTTTAAATGGTAAATTGCTATGTTTTAGGCAAAATTGTGATTTTATAAAATGATTTTATAAATTTTCTAGAAAATTGAATACTGGTTTTGAAATTAAAGTAATTGGAGACTGCTTGCTTGTGTTATAAATTGTGTTTTAAATTATATGGCTTATAGCAATATGTGAGCATGAATGGCAAAGTCTGTATTTGTATCAAAATTATATATACTATGTATTCAGCCTTGAGAGGCTAGATTGCGATAAATTGCCATGTCATGCAGATAAGGATTTTATAAATCAGGTGGTAGATAAAATAATCCATAGTCACTGCAGTGGTTGGGGTTTTCGTGGACTGCTTATGAGAGGGGCACGGTAACTCAATTATATATTTACCTCTAGGGGGAGATGTTGGATGAAGTATCTCCTGAGGTAAAGATTTGAGTGCACTTCACGTGGACCACCGCGTGAGAGTGAGACTCAACCAACGCCAAGGAATGACTGTGTGTTAGATGCGAAAAACATGTTTATAGTTATGCGACATTTAAGAGCCTTGGCGGTCTCATTGGGTGTGAGACCCTGTCAAACTCGATTAAAACACGTTATTGTATCGAGTGGTACAACTAAGTTAAATCGAGCCTTGAACTAGTTCAAATAGAAATTCTAAGAGGAAATTGAAAATTTTGAAACCCACAGAACGATTTAGAATAGTGATTCGGAGTTCAAAGTCCAATTTGAAGTCCATCAGGAAAATTGTTTGATTAGGGACAAAATGGTCATTTTACCATTTGATGATTTAATGGAGATTTCTAGCCAAGATTTGATCATATTTGACCAAGAATAATTATATGAAATATAATTATGATTATTGGAGTATAAATGATGTTTAGCAATGAAAAATTTTGATTCCCGGTATTTTTGGAGCACAAGGGCAAAATGGTAATTTTACCACTAGAGGACTAAACGGGAATTTTTATAAAACATTTTTTTTGCCCCATTTGATTAATATTGATCAATATTAGTGTTATTTTAGGTTGAAAAGTAAAAATAATGAGATTCCGGTACATTTCGGAGTATAGGGGCAAAATCGTAATTTTTCCATCTCGGGGCGAAATCGGTAAATTTCTCACCCCAGTACCTGTCAAGACCAAGGGAGTTTAATTGTGGTAGGATTGGATAAATAGCAGAATATTTGTGGTGGAAAATTAAGAAGAAAAAGTCAAAAAGTTAAAAATTTAGGCCAATAAGCATGTGACACATGGCATGCTTGATTATTTTATTATTTTCTATAGAAATCAGCCCATTAAATCCCCAATTCCCTCACCATATTCGGCCTAGACATCCAGCAACAAGAAAAAAGGAAGAACAAAAGGAAAAACAAGAAAACCTAGGTGGAAATTCAAAGAAAGAGTGAAGAAATCAAAGAAGCAAGCTAGGTAAGTTAAAATTTCTTTAATTCTCCTTGATACCTAGCTTACCCATGCTTTGTTCTTGATTTTCATGGTTGAATATTGATTTATCATGATGAATTCAATTCTGAAAAATGGGTATGGAAGAGGAATTGTTGTTGGAATAATTTGATTTTAGACTATGTTAGTGTTTAGGGATAGTTAAGCATGGTTATGAACAAAAAAGACAAAAGAAATATTCAATTTCTCTAGGGTTCCTTGCTGGCCGAACCATGAGGGCTGAATATCAATGGGGGATTGTTTTTAGTTCAAGGAAAATGGCATGGAAAATGATGAAGTAAGGTGAAACGGTTATGTAGAAAAAAAAATTCGATGCTAGTACACCAAATGACAAAAATTTTTTTTATAAGGAATTGTGAGGGTTCTAATGCTGAATTTGGCTTTATTTAAATGTATGTGGTAAATTAAGGTATTAGAGGAGAAATGAATTAATTTGGAGGTGATTTGGACACAATCGCCGATTAATCGGGTGATCGGTCGAATTTAATCGATACCGTGATTAAGCAGTAATCGGACATATTTTTGCATTTACATATCAAGCATTAGTAGTTTAAATTAATTTATATCAATTTAGGGACAATATAGTAAATTCCTCGACTTTGTTATTTGTCAAGGTGGTGAGACGTTCGGAAAAGGCAAAGGAATTACGCTTGAGGACTATTAGTCAGAGTTCACCCGGAATCCGGATTTTCGACACTTGTGAGTGGACTGCCTATTAAAATTGTTTTGGGAATATGACTGTTTTGAACAAAGTGTTTGAATGATTTTATAAATTTTTTTTTTAATGAAAATGAATGCCTTGGGAACAAGCTTTTGAGAAAAAGTTTATGTTATGAAATGTGGTTATTATGGATTTCTATGTGGTTGTATTATGTTGATATACATATACACTTGAATATAATGTTGTGTAATTATGTTGACTCGACTATGTGCGAGTAGGGAGTGCGCATAAGCCGAGGATGACCAGGTTATGTGCGAGTAGGGAGTGCGCATAACCCGGTGATGACCCAGCCATGTGCGAGTAGGTAGTGCGCATGAGCTGGTGATGATGATGATGAGCTGGTGATGATGATAATGGGTTGGTGAGATGATGATGATGGGTATATACATATATATATATATATATATATATATATATATGTAAATATGTGTGATATAGCAAATGGATGGACAATGATTTATGGATGTGATGTACATGAAAGTTGACACATTGTACTTTGAGAATTTTCATAAATTTTAGGTTGATTTTATTAGTTTAGCAGGATGGCTTTTTGTTGAGTGAGGAAAAATGTTTCTCTTGTTACTCTGTTTTCACTGCAACGAAATTCATGCTCGCTGTAGCGAAAAACTCTCAGGTTTGGAAGGGTTTTAAATAGGAATGAACTAAATTGCATTGTTTTGAAACAAGTGCATCATGATTTTAAATTTTTCCTAATTGTTGCTTGTTCCCTTCCTTGTTCACTCACTGGGTTTATACTCACCATTTTCAAATTCATGTTTTCAGATCACGAGGTAGCCGATAATTAGGACGAGGTGTCCTTGTAGATCTGTGTACATCTGTTGGTAGGTGTCTCGGCATTCGGTAGCTGTATATCCATCCAAGTCACTCCGCTGGAGGTCGAGTATTATTTTGTTATGTATAGATGAACTTAATGTAAATTTTAAAAGAGTAATGCCAGTACGAGTTGGCAATGTATATCACTATTTTGACTCAAAGTCATGAAATAGGACTTAGTGATAATAAATAGAATCATAAGTAAGATAAATAATAGGCTTGCCTGGGTTTAGTGGATTACGTCCATTGGACCCAATGCACCGGTCATGACCCAAAATTTGGGTCGTGACATTGGGATACCTTGACGAAGGTACCCGCGAGAATGATTTTGGCAGGAGCCAAGTTTTGTGAGATGTATAAGCCATGTTGATTAATTGAGTAAATTGAATATTCATGTTAAGAAACATATATTGGAAACGAATATTTTAATTCGTCTCCATTTACTCGCCTTTAGATGGTTTAGATGGTGTTTGTTTACTCATTGAGATTATATAATGTCACTCCTCTTCCTATCCATTTTTTTAGGCTCAGGACAATTTGTTGATAGTTGATTAAGACGAGAATTAATCTCGGAGTTGCATCCTAGAAAGTAAGGGTTCGTAGCCCTACACCTTATTGGTTAGTTGGGGGCCCACATGTCACTGTAAAAGTAATTTTATACATCAATTATCTGATTTAAAGTATGTATGAACATATTTAGCTTTTATGCCATGTTTTTGGCGGGTTTCGGTATTTTCGAAAAACAAATGAAATGACGAAAATGCCCTTGTGAGCTAGAAAATAATATTTTATTGTTTTTGATTTGGAAACGACTTATGATTTCTTGAAATGCGAGATTTAATAAATGTCACTCACCGGGGAGATGCGGAAGTTGATGCAAAGCCTTGCGAGGTTTTGATCAGCATTCGGGGTAATGAGTGTCTATCGGGACGACACGGCGGTTGTCACGGGCCCGATGAGAGTTTCGGGTCATGACAAAATAACCATCCAAAAAGCAATAAAAATCTTTATGTCCTAGTCTATCAAGCATTTGATCAATAAAATGGAGTGGAAAGTGATCTTTTCTACTGACTTTGTTCAATTTTCTATAGTCCATACATACCCTTCATCTAGTTACAATTCTAGTGGGAATGAGCTTATTATTTTCATTAAAAACTACAATCATACCTCTTTTCTTTAGGACACATTGCATTAAACTTACCCATGAACTATCAGAAAAAGGATAGATAAACCTGCATCAAGCCACTTGATAATTTCTTTCTTTACAACCTCTTTCATGATTGGATTCAACCTTCTTTGATGCTCAATAGTTGCCTTGTGATTCTCTTCTAAAAGAACTTTGTGCATGAAAATTGATAAACTAATTCCTTTAATGGATGCAATGGTCCACCCAATTGCTTTTTGGTAGGCTCTTAAAACATGAAGGAGCTTATTTTCTTGTCAATTAGATAAAGAAGAAGAAACAAATATTTGTAGTGTAAAGGAATTTCTTAAAAAAGGATACCTTAAATGGTTCTTCAATGGAAGATTGATTGGTGAACTTGTAATTGATAATTCTAAAAATATTCAAATCAGGATTTTTGGAGACATGATGGGGCATCAAGTTAGCGTATTCAAGATCCTTTTCATCAATAATGTCATAAGAAGAAATTAAAGATGCTTCAAGTGGATCAGCAAAATAATTCTCAACAAACACATTCTTAGTAATGCTATCCACCACATTAATTGAGAAACACTCATCATGTTCATTGGAAAATTTTAAAGCTCTAAAAATGTTAAATGTTACCTTTTGATCTTCAACCCTTAAGGTAAGCTCACCTTTTAAACATCAACTAGAGCTCAAGCAATTCTCAAGAATGGTCTCCCAAGAATGATCAGTATTTCATATTCTTCTCTCAGGTCAATAAAAATAAAATCTATTGAAAAAATAAACTTACCAACTTTTACCCAAACATCTTGCATAATACCATAAGGATAAGTGATCGATCGATCAGCAAGTTGTAATGTTACAGAAGTTGGCTTAATCTCTTCCAAACCCAATTTTTTATAAATGGATGGTGCCATCAAATTTACACTTGCACACAAATCACATAAAGCTTTAACAAACAAAAAGAACCAATAGTGCAAGAAATAGTAAAACTGCCGGATCTTTAAAATTGTGGGAAAGTGATTCTGAATAATGGCACTACACTCCTCAATAATTGCAATGGTTTCAAACTTACCCAATGTCCATTTTTTGGACAAGATGTGTTTCAAGAATTTAACATATCTTGGCATTTGTTCCAAAGCTACAATAAAAGGAATATTAATATGTGATTTTTTAAACACATCAATAAATCTCTGGAACTATTTGTCAAGTTTGTCTTTTCGAAATCTTTGAGGAAAATGTGGTGGAGGTGTGGGAGCAGTTTTCAATTATGATTTTTCTTCTTTAGAAGTTTTGGTAATTTTCAATTGTAATTTCTTTTTCAGCATCTGTTTCGATTTCTTTCTCATTAGATTGAATTGAAATTTCAAAATTGATTCCTTACCACTTACCTTTTTACTTATCTCTTTTCCATTACAGAGATTGATTGCCTTACAATGTTCTTTAGCTTCTTTTCTTGGGTTGGGCTTAATGGCACTAGGTAAGGTATGTTGAGGTCTATTATTAAGAGCATTGGCAAGTTGGCCCACTTGTGTCTCAAGATTTATGATTAATGTTGCTTGACTTTGAATGATTGCATCAATCTTTGCCATGAATGTGTCATTCTTTGTCATGAAGGCATCAGTCTTTGTCATGAATTGCATGAACATATCCTCCGTTAAAGGCTTTTTCTCTAGCATAAGAGCTCTAGTTGAAACTTGGGAGGAAAGTTTGGCTTAAATGCCAATGAAAACCTTTGGTTATTACTCCTTGAGAAATTAGGATGAATTCTCCAACCAGGATTATAAGTGTTGGAATAGGGGTTGTTGTTCTATTGCCTATTTCCAACAAATTGACAAAATTTAGAATAGATGGGAAAATTGTCATTAAAATGTCTTTCTCCACAAAATTCAACAATCATAAAAAAGGGCTCTGAATAGCATTTACACTCAATTTTTCAATTTTCTTTGTCAAAAAAGCCAATTGTGTAAACAAAGAATAAATCACATCTAATTCATGCACTCTAACAATTGTTCTTGCACACAATATTTCAAATAGCCACTCGTAGTTATTGGAAGCCATCTCTTCAAGCAAATAATAGGCCTCATCAATGAATTTACTCATAAGTGCACCTCCAACTACAGGATCAATGATAGTTCTGATAGGTCCCAACAAACTATTATAAAAAGTCTGAACTTTCATCGTTTAAAGTAATCCATGGTGAGGACACCTTTTTAACAAATCCTTGTACCTCTCCAAAGCCTCATATAGTGATTCAAAATCAAATTGTGTGAAAGAAGTGGTAACATACTGCATCTTTGCTGCCTTGGCAAGTGGAAAGAAATTTGCTAAAAATTTTAAAGCTAAATCATCCTAAGTACTAATGGAACTAATAAGAAGTGAATTTAAGTAGCTGTTTGGTTGATCTCCTAGTGAGAAAGAGAAAAGCCTTAATCCTATGGCATCATCAGTAACACCATTAGTCTTAAATGAGTCACAAATTTTCAAGAAATTCACAATATGAGCATTAGGATCATCATTAGGCCAACCCCTAAACTGAATAGAAGGCTTAATCATCTGAATGATTGTTGGCTTGGTTTCAAAGTTGTTGGCTTGAATAGTAAGTCTTCGAATACTTAAATGGAGATTTTGTACTAGTGGGACAACATATTCCCTCAAAGACTTGGTCTCTTCCCCTTATTGATTAGCCATTGTTTTACTTAGAGTAAAAGCTTGTTGTTTTCTCCTCTAAAGTTTTCAAAAAGTCTTCTCAATTTCTAGATCAAAAGGAAATATTTTCAAATTTTAGGCTTTTCACATACAATGACGAAAAGTACTTTATTAAACTTGATTGACTACTAGACCTAAGATTATTATATCCTTCATAATCTCATCTCTCTCACTTAACTTAGTTAACAGATGAATTTGCTAACCTAGAATCCTAATTTATTAACAAGTCTCTGTCAAGGTTCTCATAAAAAATACCTTTCCCAATTAACTTAGTATGTATCTATGTAAATTAAATTGAAGAAAGATTCATTAAGTTCATGTTCTAATCCTAGCTACATATGGCTTACAGGTGTATGTTTACCCTATATGCAAATCAAACCACCTAATCAACTAAATGCATTTGATTATACACTATTTTATTTTAGGTTGACGAAAATTTCCTTCATCAAGGTTTAACATAGATTTCTAGATCAATATAATTGGTTATCAAGCAATTAAAAGCATTAATAACAGAGTAGAATAAACAACTTAAACCATCAAACATAAGTAAAAGGGAGATAAATAAATTAAACTATATATTGAGTTCAATCATAATCTTAGATAAATAATTTAGTTCTCCATAAAGTCGCACATCATCATCAAATTAAGTTTAAACATCAAAACCAAACCAAGAAAATAATAGATTAACAAAAAGATAAAAGAAAATCCCAAAAATTGCAATCTTGATCTCCAAATCTTCTTAAATCCCTTGATTTCTTCTTAGTTTCAATGAGACCATTTCTTAATGATTTTTATGGCTTGAATCTTAACTTTAACCATTTTCTCAATGGTGTTTCAAGTTAATAGAAGTCCTCTGGAACGTTGTTTTTATAAGGCTTTGAAGTTTGGCCAAGTTGGCTGAAGAAAGAAGTCAATTCTAACTAGTATTTCATCATTAGACTATGTATGCTGTGGCCTACCTCCACGAAGGCCGCGGCCTCAACCATTTAATTTGCAAAAATCATGATCTCTCTAAGACTACTATTATGGTTCCACTTTGATAAGGTTTTTGACCATCTTCCAAGACAAAATAGGAAAAGTGGTAAACATGAAATTATATATATTTTGCTTAGCTTTTCAGTAGTTCAAGAATCAACTCATTTGGAGTTATATAACGAAAGTTATGGTCTAAATACCAAGACAAGTGCAGTGAACGTCTACATCTCAAAATTTCTCTCCTTCCTCCACTAAAGGTCTGTCTTCAATAAACACCTAAAAAGACACAAATAAATTAATAATAGCTTTTCTTAGGAACATTAACACCAATTTAAGCAAAAATTTAACTAAGATTAGATTGACTCACCAAATTAATTAACATAAAATAATTAGATAAAACCTAATTAATTTCTATGCATTACTGTACGAACTAAACTAAATTGTTATCAAAATTAAGTCCAAATAACTCTATATCCTAGAGTTATAAAAGCATAATTACTTTGATTCTACATCTATTAGCAGGAGTTGACCCAAACAAAAAAATGTATTTAATATTTGTACAAACAAAATTAATTGACATGACAAGCGAAGTAACACAACAAAAGTATTTAAAATCTAATGGATGCCTTGATGACTACTTACCTTATACAATGTAGAGATATTTCCTCAATAAACCAACTAAAAACTATTATCTTGAAAATAGAATAAAATTTAATAGGAGTGTGATATAAAATCTCACCAAGTAGTGTCACATCCCATTTTCTAGAGAGATCATGACCTATGCATGGACCTATGTAAGTATGACCCACTAGGCCCAAGCAAGCCTAATTCAATAATTAATGGACTAGTCATCCATCGCATTAACATAATAATTCACTATCAATTATGAATATGCATTTAATTCATCAAGGTCACCACATTTCGGAACTTCTCAATGTAAAGTATGGTTTTTATCACATTTCATATAAATATTCACATGTTAAAATCAACTACGGTTCGGCACACATCCCATGCCTATATTTCTATGGGTCACCCACTGTAATCTTATTATTTGCGTACACCCAAATTCGGGGCCCAACATATGTGAGGAAGCGTAAACAAATATGAGAATAACAACATTATTTGCATAAACAAGTTCATTCTAAACATGATAGTTCAAGGACTAGACTCGACACATTGTGGAATGTACAACACTGAAAAGCTAGAAAGAAAGCTCTACCGCACCTGCCACAAATGAGTTGCTCCACTACTCCATAAGTTGCCAAGTCAAGCAAGCCATTAATCTAAAACAAAATAAAAAAAAAAACTAGTAAGTCACAAAGACTCCTTGAGTGCATATGAGGAAGGGGACAAGCCAAGCGAAAGAGTTTCGCAATAAACCATAATTTACAAAACAACATGATAATCATAAAAGTCCTTTCAATAACCATAAACACATTTGATAACTCTAAATGCATAAAATATAATAACCATATAGCAGCTAAACTTAGAAAACATTTTGCAAGGAGATATTAGAAGGTAATCCTTGAACCTTCAAACTCAAATGAAACATTCAAATAAAAAATGTATCATTCATCCAACAAATAGTCCCATCATTTCTAGATAAACACAAAATCATCAACTGCTAATCATAGGCATAACAATATCCAATATACAATAACACATTAATACATGCTATTATAAATTTAGGGGAGAATGGGTATGTTCACCCAACTCGTCCCTAAGGTATTTTTACCCCTCACTAGGATTCACAAAAAGGGCAAAATGGTACAATGTCTTACTTAACACTATGGTATTCTTAACCCCACACCAAGATTAGAGACAACATACAAAAAGAGGACAAAGTAGCACGTTGACCTCGAACTAGATCAAATAGAGATTTCAGGGTGAAATTGAAAAATTTACAGTCCATGAATGATTTAAAATGGTGATTTGGAGTTCGAGGATCAATTTGGAGTTAAATCGAAAATTTCACTATCTAGGGGTAAAATGGTAATTTTGCCAATCGAGGACAAAATGGGAATATTTTTGAAAATTTTTGATCACATTTGACTTATTGGAGTATGATTTGAGGTTGAGAAGTGAAAAATTGTAATCCCAGTATTTTTCGAAGGATAGGGGTAAATTGGTAATTTTGCCACCCTAATGGTAAAATTGTAATTTTACACCACCAACACTTGTCATGCTCATAGAATTCATCCATTGAATTTTTATGTTATGGATAAGTGAGAAAATATATGTGATGGAGATAAAAAGTTTAAATTTTTAAAGTTTTAAAAATGGACCAATAATAAAATGACACTTGTCAAGCTTCGAATATTTTATTATTTCCTTTAAAAATCAACCTATAAACCTCTCACTTCTCTCCAAATATTTGGCCAAGCAAGGAAAAGAGGGAAACAAAGAAAGAGCAAACCCTAGGTGGAGAATTTCAAAAGAAAAAGTGTGGAAAATCAAGGAAAACAAGTGAAAAAGGTAGGATTTCTCAATATAAACTTGAAATCTATTTTCCTTAAGCATTTCTCCTTATTTTCCATGGTTAAATTTCATGTTTTCATGGTGAATTCATGGCTAGCCGAATGGGTATGGAGAGAGAATGATGTTGGATTGATTTGATTTCAAGTTATGTTAGTGTTTTTAGTTAGTTTACCATGTCTAGAAGCAAACCAACAAGAAAAGAATTCATTTTCCCCATCACCCATCAATGGCCGAACCTATCTTGTATTGAGTGAGGATGAATTTGATTTTTTATTTTAAGAGAATTGGTTAGAAAATGATGAATTATGGTATGGAAAAGTTGTCATGATTCGGAACCTCCCTCAGGCCCATGACAATCGCCTCGACGTCTCGATTGACACTCATTATCCGGAATGCCAACCGGAACCCCGTAAGGCTTACATATCAGTTTCTTTCCTTTTCTGTGAGCAATCATTGTTAAATATGGAGTTTTTTGAGAATATACACTATTTTAGATCAAAAACAATCAAAATAAAATTTTCGCCACACAGGGGTATTTTGGTCATTTTTTTCAAAAAAATTTCAAAATTGGGTAAAATGTAATATACATGTACAAAACACATAATTCATATTCAAAATGAGTTTAAAAGTCTAAAATCTTCATTTAAAATGAAATTACGGTTATTTGAATATAATAAGAAAATAAAAAAAATATTAAGGGAAATATTCTATTTTCTTATAAAACAATATTTATAGAGTTATACGCGAATAATTTTTATAGCGTAAAAGCTAAATAAATTTATAAATACTGAAATACAGTAAGCCAAAATATTTAATTTAATTTACAATAACAAGAGGGCCCTTGAATGAACAAAAGTAAAGAAGGCTGTGAACCTACGGTTTGAAAAATGCAGATCCAATGGTAGTCCTCGATGAGATCAGCTATCTACAGTCTATACTGAATCTGAAATGGGTGGAAAGGAGGGTGGTGAGATTATAAAATCCCAATAAGTAAACAGACATTATCATAAATATCTAAAGGCGAGTAAAATGGAGGCAAGTTTAAAAAACAAATTTCAACCCATTTCATAATGTTTTCAATTTATTTCTTAAACCATAAAATATTTGTAATTTACCAAAACAGTTGTTAAGGCTTATGTCTTTTATTAAAACAAGGCTCAAGCCAAAACTAATCCTCGGGGATACCTTGGTCGAGGCATCTAACCGAGTCCGCCAAGGGTGTTAAAATATTCACACGTGAAACACATTTTTATTTTTAAAACAAGTCGTCCCTTTGCGTTGGCCGAGTTACACATTCACGTGGGGGTTCGACGTGAAGTGAACTCTAATACTACCCCGGGAGTTACCCTCCCCGCCTCTACAACCGGAGTAACTATATAACTGAATTTACCATGCCCATCTAATAGGCAGTCCACGAAAACTCGTCACTGTTGTGACTAACCCACCAATTTTAATAAAATTTCGACAGTATAACATGGCTTTTATTTATTTATCCAACCTGCATAGTAAAAACAACTTACATAAATTTCCCAATGCACTCACAAAATATAGCCACATATACTCATTTCTCATAAGCCATTCCTAGGAAAATATATATTTTTCAAGTCAATTTGCAGCCTCCAATTACTCAATTTCATAATCAATACAATATATTTTTATTTGTCATATTTATTCCTAAAACATCAAAAATCTCGTTTTAATCTCGTTCTCATTTCATAAAATACATAAAGGGCATTTAAAAATAAACTCTAGATAATTTACAATAATAATAAGTTTACTCACTGTTTGTACAAACTAAAAGCTTTCTAAGCGCCCCAATCACTACTTGTCGGGTACGACTTCTTTGCCTTTTCCGGAAGGCTCTCCTCCTAGATACATTGCAAAAATTTACACAATTCATCACATTAATGCTAAATCACTATATATTTGACTTAAATCCTATACTAATGCATGCTATGAAATGCAATAGCCAAAAATGGCTTAAACGTGGTATTAACCTATTTTTGGCACTTTACCCGATAAATTCGTAACACGCTCCATTTTAACTCTAAATTGTCCCATTCTCTCTCCAACATTTCTAACCATTAATTATCAGCCAATATCCCTCTAAAATCACCAAAATCAGCTCACTCTCTTTCTTGGAAACTTCAGCCAAAAATGGGACATTAACTCGGTAAATTTTCTACTTTATTTTTCTATCACGTTTAATCGTTTTTCATCATTTTCTCTTCATTTCCCTTAGAATAAAATCAATTCATCATCATTGTACAGCATTGAGAATCCAGCCAAGAGTGGGTATTGTGAAAACTTCATGCTTTCTTGCCCAATTTAATTTCTATACACATTTAACTAACTAAAACTATCAATTTAACTAAAAATCAAAACCTAAAAATTTCAATTTCTCTCCCCTAGAATTTCATCCAGCCCTTGATATCACTTTTTGATCTCTCTCCTCAAGCATGCTAAATGGAAATAAAGGCATAGGAAAGGTAGAAGTCAAGCTAAAATCAAAAAATCTTACCGTTAGACGCGTAAACAAGTGAAAAACGCGAATTCCCCTTTGAATTTTCTTGTTTCTCTTTGGTTTTTCTTTTTTTATTCCTTTCCTCTCTATTTTCTCTCTTGTTCTCCCTTATGGCCGGCCAGCACTTAAAATGGGGTTTAAATGGGCTGACTTTTCATTAAAATAATATTATTTCATTAAAAAAATACCACGTGTCACTTTCCCATTGGCCCATTTTTAAAATTTCATCCATTTGTTTCCAAATTTTCACCATACACTTGTCCCACATATCCATAGCTTAGATAAAATTCTCAAACTTATCCAAAGTCTTGGTGGAGTAATTTTTGAAATTTACACTTTTGCCCCCGTAAAAGTGAAAAATTACATTTTTGCCCAAAAAACTGAAAAATTGCCCATAGACATATTTTTCTTCCCTTATACTCATACCATTCTTCAATTTGTCAAATTTGATCTAAATTCTCTCAAAATGTCAAAATTACGATTTTACCCCTACACTTTAGACATCACCAGAATTAAACTTTTTCACTTTTTATCATTAAATTATACTCCAAATAGTTAATCTTTGTCAAAAATTTCACTCCATTATCAAATTATTATCGTAAGTGGCAAAGTGATGATTTTACCCCTAAACATCAAAATTTTCAATTTTACCCCTAACGAACCCTCGAACTCCGAACAATCATTTTTAGTCATTCCTAGACTGTAAAATATTAAATTTCATTCTACGATTCCTATTTGAACTAGTTCGAGGTTAAATCAACTTAAGTGTACCGTTAGGTACAGCACCGGGTTTCGTCTTTTCTTAGGTGCTTTCCTAGCATCATAACATGCTACTCAGTGCATGTATGTCATGACATGTATTTATAGGGTCGGATTTTACAAAAGTAGTAGGAAAAATCATGGTGTTAATGCACCATTATTGATCAAAAATTCTAAGAAGAAAAGTGAAGATTGTTTTGCCAAATTTTAGGTTATTTGACGTGTGTTTGGTGAATTAAGGTATTGAAAAAGAAATGGAGCAATTTGGAGCTAAATTGGACGCGTTGGCCAATTAATTAGGCCAATACCAAGTTTAGATGGTTACCTGTGCATTTTGCATTCCATATCATGCATTAGTAGTCTAAATTAGTTTAATTTCAATTTAGTACCAATGTAGTAAGTTTCTCGAATTTGTACTATGTCAAGGTGGTGAGTCCTTCGATAAAGGCAAGGAAATTGCATCCAAGGACCAATAGTTAGAGTACTTCGAAAATCCGTACTCTAGACATTGTGAGTAACCTTATCATCATTTTAATTATCTAAAGTGGTCTTTTTATACGATATATATAAATTTATTTTGCTTTTACGCTGTAAAAATTATTTATGCAGTGTTTTAAAAATATTATTTTATTCTAATTGTCATAATTTCATTTTAAACGAATGTTTTACACATCCAAATTTATTTTTCATTATGAAATATGTGTTTTGCACCAACATTCTACATTTTTAACGGATTTTGAGATTTTTAAGGAAAAATGACCAAAATGCCCCTATGAGAAAAAAATTGTTTTTCTATTGTTTTGATTTGGAAAATGTTTATAATCTCTCAAAACACAATTTTAGTGACTAATACTCACAGGGGAAGCGAGAAAAACTAATATTAAGCCTTGCGAGGTTTGGATTTACATTCCAGGTAAAGAATGTCTATCGGGACGTCGCGACGGTTGTCACGAGCTTGAGGGGAGTACCAGGTCATGACAGTAACCTTGTGGTATTCTTAGCCCGACATTGGAACTCACAAAAAGGGGAAAAGTGATACAATGCGCAACTTAACACTATGATATTCTTACCCCTACATTAAGACTAGAGCCGACATACAAAAAGAGGAAAAGGTGGCACATTGGCCAAGCTTAACATTGCAGTATTGTTACACCCACACTAGGACTCATAAAAAGGAGAAAGGTGGTATAATGCCTAACTTAACCAGGTGGTATTCTTACCTCACCACCAGGACTAGAATTAATCACAACATAATCAACATCTCCATACAAGGTCATACCACGATCAAGAATCAATAACAATTCATGTCAAATGTGTAAATCATGGAATAGTGGAGACTTTCTCAATGCACATTCACCATACTCACATGCATGAGCATTTTTTTTCTTATCCATAAACACATTTTTATTTACGAAAAAGATGCTCATTAATAATCCATCAAATCATTCAACCATGCTTTCAAATTTACATAGTAAAATAGTTCAGAAAGTGGTGTACCAACTCACCTAAAAAAGTCAGCCTTTATGATTAAGCATAAATCTACTCCGATAATTCCTTTAGAGTTTTGATAGTTCCTAAACATTAAAAAATTATTATAATTAGTAATAAGTATAGGAATCAAGTTCCAAGCATTCTAAGCTCTTTTGAATCTATTTGGATTTTTCTAAAATTAATTTTCCAAGCTAAGTTCATTGTTCTACAAATACCCAAGTGTTGAAAATTCATATATCCACCATCTTTTGCCTTAAGTGAGCTTTGAAGCTTAGGGAAAATCATAAAACCTTGGATCTCAGCAATCATAAAATCTGGGCATCAAAACAACATCTTTAGTTTTGGAAATCCAAGATTGAATGTTTTCAAAGCTAAAAAATACCATTCTTCTCTTAAAACAAAAAACAAAGGTCAAAATCATCACAAATGGTGATTTAGGCCAAAAATGAGTTTAAAGAGCTTAAGAGTTCGGGCTTTACCTTGGTAATACTGCTAAAGGCTGCCAACCTTTGAAAAATGTGGTATATTTATAAGCTAGGCTGTGAAGAATGTGTTTAGCCATTTTATATTTCTGAAATCGATGAAATGTATCGGTACATTGGCTCCATGTATTGATTCAATGCTTTCCGAAAAAAATCTATCAATACATTTGACTATATATTGATAAATGTTCATAAAATCCACTTTTATCAGTAGATTTAACCATGTATCGATTCATGTTCTTCAAATCCCTTTTTAGAGCCTTATGAATTAAATATATCTATGCATGAGAGTCATGAATCGACAAATCTGCTTTAGTATGTAAAAATGCACCTTGTAATTGGTTCAATTGGACTCTTTCGTAGCCAAACTTTGCCACGTTTATACATCAAAACATGAACTTTGCAAGCTTAAAACTCAATTCAAATGCTGAAAACATGTCAATCATTTGCTCACCTAAGGATTCCTTAACATTATACGTCAAAGATGGGATTTCACAGTAGAGATGTAAAGGGGTATAAGCAAAATGGAGGAGTTTTGTATAGCACAATTTTATAAAAAATGCGAATTTGCAAACCAAATCCAAACTTTAACAAATGCATTTAAACAAGGGAATTAAACATCATTTAAATGCCACAATCGTGTTCAAAGTACCCTAGTGTCTTAGTCTAAGGGTGCATAAACAAACTCCTCAAAATAAGGCTAAAATCTTATAGGTAATGCAATTTTCATTTCTAGGAGCGACTTGCCCTTGATAAGGGTCAATCCCTTGAGTTACAAAATACTTCTATTAGAATTGAATATCTTATATTTTGATTTGACAAAATTGCACGATATCTTGGTAATAAGAATTTGAAATTGCCTAATATCATGTTTTTATCCTCCTAATACCATAAAAATGTTTGGAAAGCAAATTAATGATTAGAAGCCATCACAAAGCTTTTTCAAACATTGAGTCTTTAGCTGAGTAAATGTAAAGCAAACATACTTTAATTGATTCTTGATACTAGGAAAGAAGCATAAAACAAACGGTTGAAGCGAAGAGTAAAAAAGTTAAGTAATATTGAAGACACAAGGCAAGAATATACCCTAGAGAATCAAAAATCAACTCTATCATAGAATGGTTGAAGAATGACTAAAACATTATGAATTATAAGAAGGCATAGTCGACCCTATAAGCTCCATAGTCAACCTTGTGGCAAGATGGATGAAAAATCACCAAAAAATAAAGCCATAACTGACTTTATAGAAGCTATAGTCGACCCTGAGACATAATGTAAGCACAATTCCAGATTTAAAAAGCCATAGTCAACCTTGATGAAGCTATAGTCAATCCTTAGTCAAAACACTTGCAAGAATCAGTGATTTAAGAAGCCATAGTCGGCCTTTAAGCACCTATAATTGACAATACCAAGCCAAACTTCAAATATCAAAAGCTTTTTGGAAGTAGATTGAATAGAAGACCTCAAGAGTTAGGATAGAAGCCTTAATTCAAGATTTTGTGGAACCATAGTCAACCTTAAGATTGTGAGAATTAACCCTACAAGCACACCAATGGCTAAATCTAATTCAAACTTGTGTCTAATGAATTTAAACATCCTTGAGACAATAAAAGGTCACCCTTGATTCATTTTAAAGGTAGAAAAGACCAACGTTACATTTGAAAACCCTAGAGAGAGAGCTTCTACATCTTTATACCTCTCTAAACATCATTTTAGTCTTCCATAAAGCATTTAAAGCCATTTAAGCTCATTCAGTTCCTTGAGTTAATATTTGTGAGATTATTTCTTCTTTTTGTGCCCAAGCTTAAACCTTTAACACTCAACCTTTTTAAGGGAAATCTTTGCTATTACTCTTTTTTACACATATTTGTAAAAGGGGTATCATAGCCAACCTAGTGACTGTAAAGAAACACTTATCAGGAGGCAACCTAAGCTATATCATTTTAGATTTAGTTTTTATTTTAGTTAGTTTTGGTTTTTTATTTAAATAAGTTGTTATAACCTTTCCCTAGCTTTTTTGTTGAGTGTGCAAGTTTGGAAAGCATGAAGATGAGGAAAAATAAAATTAGAGCTTTCATTGCACTGCCACCATTGATACGAAAGTTATTTTTTTATTCTTTTTAGCCTTTCACATTGAGGACAATGTGCAATTTAAGTTTTGGGGGAGGGTTTTATTGTTATTAGTTATTGTGATATTTTTATGTTAGTTTATTTTAATTAATTTTTTTTTATTTATGCTTGCTTTAAAAACTTGAGCTAGATTTAATTGCACCAATTTCTTTCAATTTACCTATCTAATGATGATAATTTAATTATATTCTATTTTGAATCTTTGAAGCATGTGAATATTGTTCGATTGTTATGTAAATTTTTATGCTAAGTTTTATAGTTAAGATGAAATTTCTACAATTTGAGCACTCTATTTTTTGCCTAGATTCATTATGCATATTTAGAGAAGGTCTATGTAAATATAATTTTTGAATTATGTATTGAGTTCTAGAATTTGTTTGATTCTCTCCTAATTCAAAATCCTAGGCTATTCTTAGTTAAGAAGATGATTTAGGCCATCTTAGAACCAATTGAGCCTTTTTAGCTTTCCTTTACATAATTTATCCTTAGTTGCCCCATTTGTAGCCTAGACCCTTAAATAAATAATTTCAGTTTTTGCATCCCTCATTCTTAAGTGCATAAGTTAATTTAGAAAGAATTAGAAGCTAAATAATGAAAGAGGAAGTAAAGATGAAAAATAATGAAAAGTTAAAAAGTATGGTTATATTCATCTCACTGCCCATTACAATGAATAAGTTTAGGGGTGTGAAATTGTGAAAAAGAAAAAAAGAAGAAGAAGAAGATTGAAGTGTTGAACAAAAGAGGAGAAAAAAAAGGTCTATTAGGTGAAGGAAAATAAAACTCTAAATACATCCTAGATTGACTATGTGCTTAGGATGATTTGAGCTACACACTATTTTATCCCACCTTGACCCTAGTCATACATTACAAGCTAATTAAAGTCCTATTGATCCTTAACTTAGTCTTCGTCTACACTAGTGGAGAGGGAGATGAAAAGTAAATTTTTGGAATTCAATTACTTATTTGAATTTTACATGAACATAAACTTATCCGACTTGTAATACCCCGAACCCTCGTTGGACACAAATAAGACCTTATTGATCAAACGAATGATCGTTTGATGTGAATTGGCATGCTAAAGAGCGACAAAGGATGAAAGAATGTTCAAGAATAAAATGCTTTACGCGTGCAGAAATAATAATTAAATAATAATATTTTTTTTGGAGAGGAATTAGTAAGCTAAAGGATGATCTGGAAGTAAACCGAGATGTAATGATGTGTTTCGGGACCAAAGAAGGCAAGTGAAAATTTTTTAAATAAAATAATATTAAAATATTAATTTTTTATATGTTGTCGGAATTAGTCATGAAAAATGGAATATGACTAATTTAAGTGGGGGAGAAGAAGTAAAGAAGAATTTTGAAGGAAAAAAATGATAATTGTGTCAGCATGATTTTATTAAATCGAGCCAACGTGGGTAAGTAAATATTTAAATATTATGGTGACACCATGTTGAAATGCGATCTCGATATTTTGATTATACACGTGTAAGCAAAGGAAGAAAGATAGAAGAAAATTAGAATTTTTAAACATGTCGGAATGATCAAATTTTAAGATACGAAAATTGGAAGATTGAGTACCAAATAAAATGAAGTTGAGGAATTACATGTAAATTGCATTATTTAGAGAGAAAAAAATAAATAAATAATAAAATAATAAGGAAATAAAAAGGATGGGAATGATGTGGTTTGGATGGGAATGAAGAAAAGTCAAAGTCATTTGGAATAATAATAAATTTGGAACCAAGTGGAGTGGGTAGCTAGACAAGTGTGATGGAGTAAAGAAATGAAATGAAAATAAAAAGAAGAAAGTAAGAAGAAATGTAAGGTAGGGGGGCTGAACAAAAGAATAAAGGAAAGAAGAAAAAGAGATATAGCTGACCATTTGAGAAGAACAGAGATAGAAGAGAGAAGTCGGTTATGAAGTGGAAAGAAAGAACCAAAAGCTGAGAAAAAAAAAAAGAAAGGAAAAAGGAAAGAAAAACCGTGGGAGAGGAAGAGAAAAGGAAAGAAAATTCTGCTCTTTTCTTGGCACGATTTTGCTGCACTTTGAGGGAGGAAAAGAGAGCTTTTTGCTTCAATTTTTCAAGGAAGAAAAAGCTGAAAATTTTAAGGTAAGAAAGCTGATTTTTCTTTTAGGTTAATTGCTAGAATTTTTGAGGTTTTTATGGCTAATTTTAGTGCTAAAAATTCAAGGTTTTTGCTTCTAAAATTGTGTGAATTTGTTGCACGAAATTTTTGGAGGTTTTTGCTGCCATTGAAGGACAACTTTGGCTGCTGAAAATTTAAGCTGTTTGCTGCCAATTTGTGCAAATAAATTGGAGCTGTTTGCTGGTAGTTTGTGTAGGAAAATTGGATAGCTTTGTGCTGCCAAAATTGAGAAGTTTTGTTGTTGGAAATTTGAGTTGAAAATCTACTGATTTTAGAGAAGAAATTGGCAGCAAAAACGATGAGAAAATGAGGCTTTTGGTGACCGATTTTGAGAGGAAAGGAAGAGAGGAAGCCACGGTGGTGAAGAGAGGAAGCCATGGTGGTGAAGGGAGTGACGGGCTAGAAAGAAAAAAAAAAAGAAGAAACGTGGAAGAGAGAAAAAGAAAGAAAAAGAAAAGAAAAGAAATAGAAAATAAAAATGGGCATGACCCAATAGAAAATAAGTGGGCATGGCCCAATAGGAAATAAAAAATAAATAGGTTTAGCCCAAATAGGAAAAATGGAGAAGCCCATGGAGGGGGCCCAAAGGTCATAAAGAAATGATAAAGGCCCAATGGTAAGTTAATGTTATATTTTAAGGTTTATGGGTAGTTTAATATTGTGCATATTTTGGATGAAAAATATGCAAGTTGCTTAAGAAATTTTTAATTAAGTTGCTACTCATACAAATGTGTGATTAAGTATACTGAGTTTAAATTGTTGCTAGGAAAGTTTGTCATGGAGGTGTGCTGAACGAAGTATGTGACCGACAAATAGGAATAATTATATACGCGTACGAATCAATAGTGAAGTAATATCCCACTATTATGAGGTGAGTAGGGGGTGTCAATTTTAAAAATTCAATATATATATACATGTACGTATAGTTTACATGAAGTGCAAAATTTATGGAAAGCATGTGTTGATAGAATTTTAAGAAATTGTGGCTGTAAGTTATTTTTAGTAATCATTCGAAATATATATATATATTAGACATAAAGTGTTTTAAACCGGGAAACAAGCTCTTCGAAAAGATTTATATCAAAGGAAATTGTGCCTTATTGTTTGTGTGGTGTGCATTCATGAAATTTATTACATATTCACCATGCTATTTTGATACAAAATATCATGCAAATATTTACAATGAATATTTTATGAAAAAAGAGTTTTAACATGATGTGGGGATTGATATTTTGAGAAAGATTTAAAATATGCCCTTGAAGATCAAATTTGAATTCTTTTAAAAGGTGATTTCATTTTAACCAAGAAATTCAAGAGTAATTGGAAACTGCTACTTGTTGTGTTATAAATTGTATTTTGAATCGAATGGCTTATGATAATATGGGCATGATTGGCTGGATTGGTAAATGTGTTGAAAATGTATAAATTGTTGTTTGCCTCGATAGTCTAGGTTGTAAAATAATTACCATGTCATGATATTGCAAATTTTATTGTATGGTGGGTTTAGCTTGCTGTAATGGGCGGGTTCTGTGGACCATCCTATTAGAGGGGCACGGTAACCCCGTTATATTCTTACCTCAGTTAGAGAGGCGTGTAGGGTAACTCCTGAGGTACAACTTTAGAGTTCACTTCACGCTGAACCACCACGTGAGGGTGAACTCAGCCAACGTCTAAAAACGACTACGTTTTCAAAATAAAAATATGATTTATGCGTACATGACTTTTTAATAGCCTTGGCAGACTCGGTTGGGATAGCCCCAGGCCAAGGTATCGTTAACAACTGAGTATGAGAATGATTTTGGCATAAGCCAAGTTTTTAAGAAAGTCATAAGCCATGTTGTTTTTTTTTTACAAAAATGTAATGGTTTTATATGAGTTGAAATAAGTTTTAATATTATGAATTATATTTCTCTACATGGTGAAAAAGGAATTAAATGGTTTTTCGTAGCTTCCCTATTTGTTTATTTATGAAATGAATATGTAATTCCTCGCATATAGGGCGAGTTATGATTTGTGCATGATTTTAAATATTATTTGGTTTTGCGAGAGCTTGCTAAATTTTATTGATTTGAGTCGAGAATGATTATTAATATATTTTGATGTGGAAAATTTTATTACCTCGATCATTTATACTTTATAAGAAATTCTCGATTTCTTTATAAGGCACAAACCCTCGCTTGAAATGAATTGCTTTTATAATCTTGCATTTTTATATTCAACTGATCTGCCATTTGCTTATTTTCCCATCTACACCCTACTCGCTGAGTCGATGATTATCACTGAGTCTATGAGACTTACACCCCTTTATTTCCCTTTTGCAGATAGGGATCAGCCTAGCATGTAGTCGGTGACGCGTTCGGTCCACCATGAATAGGTAAAGGCATCTCCTAGCATTTTATTCTAAGTCGCTCCACTGTTAGAGGTCAAGTCGTAGCATTTTATTTATTAAGTTGTAAACGAATTCTAAATTTTTATATAATCATTAATTTGGAGATTATAGATTTTAATGCATATACTTACGAATAAAAGGATAAAGTTTGTATTAATTTTTATATTTATGGTTCAATTTAATATATGAAACTATCAATATTATATGGTGATTGAATGTAGTGGATTAACGAGCAAATTCTAGACAGGCTTGTTCGAGACTTGGCGAGTCTTTTTCGAAAGTCTTGGACGCCGGCAGTGACCGGGGAGAGGTCGTTGCACAGATTGTATAATATTCTAGGTAGAAAGATTTCACACACATATGAAAATCCATTTGACGATAAGCTTGCATTGGAATTACAACATGAACTTGAATAATATTTGTGTGTTGCTTAGAGTTGAGAATATGTATTAACTTTTGAAGATATTAAAGGTGATTAATGAGTTGGTGTAATTGACTTCATTTTAAAAGTTTTTCTTCATTTAGGTTATTGCATTTTATTCATGTTTTGCTCGAGTACTACCAAAATCTTAAGTTTGGGGGTGTGATAACTCTATTATATAGAGGTATTCTGACAAATTTTTTAGGGCTTAAGTAGCTAGATCTTAGAGATTTTAGGTTCAGATTTTAGCATTTTAAATGTTTTTCTAGTTCAAATTAGATTACATGTTGATTGTTAATTTAAGTTATTTTAGTTTAATTTTACTTTCATTTATTTAAGAATAGTTATTGTTGATTTCTCACATGGCTTTTGTAGGATATTGGATGAGAAAGGTTAATTTGAGTTAAAATCACACAAGTATGGTGAAGGCTTCAATCGTGCATATTGCTGTATTTCAAGGATAACTTGTGTTACAGAAGTCCAATTGATGTGATTATTGATCCATTGGAAGGCTAAGAGAACGGGGATACAATTTTCATGTTTACCATTTCACCGAGTTTGGATCAGATCAAGGTGAAATTCGCATTGAAAGACACTAGATAGCTATAGTTCTGCACAAGGTAGTATGTTGACTAGAGGCCGCGACCTTGAGTTACTCAAAGCTGCAACATTGAGGGAACTAAGGCTGAAATGCTAGGAAGAGCATGGGCATAGCGGTGGACAAATGGAGTGCATCATGCATTTTCCCGAGGCTAGAGAAAAAGTAGCTCCATGGCATCACAGACAACAGCACAACACCACAGTGCCAAGGAAGCATTGCTATGATGCTACACTGCTTTCCAAAAATAACTTTTTATACTAGAATATAGAAATTAGGTTTATTTAAACCTATTCAATGGACCTCTTTCAAAGCATTCAGAGGGGTGAACGTGTTGGTATATGCCCTTGAGCCAATTGGATTGATCAAGAAATATATATATTGTCATTTAATGCATACTTAATCACATAACTATATGTGATAGAGGTTTTCCTTCATGTTAGTGCAATAATAAGGAGTCATTAAGTATTAATTGGATGAAGCCCATGGAACATAAAGGCCTTGTAAGAAAATTGTAAAGTTGTTACACTTATGAGATCACTATGCATAAAAGCCATGTTCTTAAAATTGTTCCTAGTCATTGTATTGTCAAGACAGGGCATTTGCAATTCTCAAAGATTGGTACATGTTAAGCCTCTTGGGACGTAAGCAATTGATCCCATAGATTGAAGTATATGGAATACTTATGGATAACATGTAGGTGCTTGTTAAAGAACAAGTTCACTGAACATGACCCGCTATGAGAACTCTATTTGGTATGTCACTCAAATGTCTATGGAAAATATTCTCATGTGATAGTCGTGCAACTAGTCCTTGGATTTGAGACACCAGTTCATCTTGTATGGAGAATGACATACTTTGATTTCACTCTTACAGATCTGGAGGTGACCAGATGCCTAAATAGTGTGTTGTTGGGTATGCCATGAGGCATGCGAAGGTGAATGAGTGGTTAAGAGAGGATTCATCACCTCAAGTGATATGAGGGAATGTATCTCATTTGTTCTCAATTCTTGATTAACTTGTATAAAGTCTTTGGCCAAAGCATGATGAATTTGAGGAAAGTTAGTTTCCTAAATTCATAAGGATAGTCATGAATTATGAGAACTAATATAGAATGTCATAAGTAGACACTGAGCCATGCTTAATGACATATCTAGGATATTTGATGAAAGGACCATATTGCACTAAGAGGCTAATCACTGAAGGGCTTTGTCAAACTCTTTAATTGACTCTTTAACATTTTGATGGTCATGATGTATTGCTAGATGCCGCTCATGATCTATAAATATAAATTAATTATCAGATTGATATTTGATTATGATTTATATTTATTGGCAACATGTTAGAAGCCTAATGGGTCACACACATTAAGTGGCATGATTAGGATTAAATAAGGATAATTAATTAAGTTGGACTTAATTAAAGAGGCCAAAATAAAGTGAGAAATTAATTGAGTTCTTAGATATTTAATTAAATTGAAATACAACTGTTGTATTTAGGGTCACAAATTAGTTTGGCTATATAAATATGTTATGTTAGCAAACTAAAAAAAAAAAAACTCTAAGCCTCAAAAACCACTTCTCAGTTGTTTCATAAAATAAGAAAAGAATAAATAGTTTTCTTTGTCTGACAAAAATAAGATTTGGCAAGAATTTTTGGTCCTTTTGTTTTAAAAACTAAACTTGCTAGTACAAGAAAAATCCTACATTTGAGAAAGTCTTATTCAGTCACTATGTGGATTACTATTAGAGGCCAAACACTTAGGTGGCTGAAGATTTGAAAAATCCTAAAGATGAAGAAGTAAAGATTTTGATTTAATTGGCTATTGATTATGATATCTAGAGCAAGGTATGTAACTTTTAAACTTATGAGTGTTCATAATTAATTTGAAAGTTACATGAAATACACAAACATTGATCCTGTAAGATTTGACTGTTTCTCTGATTTAGTATTAGTTTATCATTTTGCTACGTTATAATTTTAATTTATTGATTATTTTCATGTTTAAGCATGAGGTCGAATCCCAGCAAAATGGCAGTAGCTTTTCTGGAGATTTTGAGCTAAGAATCAAGCAAGAGAACAAGAGTAATTGAGAGAGATTCAAGATCAACAAAGCTTCAACATTAGTTTATTTCTCTCTTTTGTGTTATACTTATTTTCTTGGTTTGAATTCATGGTTAAATTTCTTTGGATAATGATTTCTTTAAATATCATGAAATAATTTGCTTTTCTAGGATTATGGTGGAATTCAACATGTAGTTTGAATATTAGTTCATCTTTTATTTATCATGAATGGGTTTAGTTTTGCTTATTCAAATATGTTTTTAATGCTTTTAATTGTCTTATCAATAATTAATTGATTTGTGAATTTAATTGTGACTCGATAGAGAGATTTTAGATTAGACTAAGATTTAAGTCATATCACTTAGGTGATCTGATTCATGATCCAAGTAGACATATGCCAATTGCCATACATGGCAAAGTTAAGACTCTATCTTAATGAAATTAATTTAATTGATTTCTATAGACATATAGTAAACTCATTAAGTAAGGTATTTCTGTAAGCACCTCAATGGAGACTTGTACATAGTCTTAGATCCTAGGTTAGCAAAACCACCCAGGAAGATAAATAATAAGAGAAACTGGTATCAGATGAAGTGTGGAATGAACCCATTGTTAGGACGAGCCCTGCAGCCAATTAGGATTAGTTGAGGCTTGATTCCAATCATGCAATAGTATCATTCATGTTGAATGATTAGAGGTTTTCCTTAATCAATAAGACATTAATTATAATGACTTATAAGTCTAATTGGATGAAGTCCATGAGATTAATATGCTTGAAAGGAAACTGTAATGGGTTGCAATTATGAGATTCTTATGCATCAAAGCATAATCTCAAAATGTTCTTGATCAATGTATCATTGAGACTGAACATCAATAATGCTTAGAGACTAGTATATTCTATGTTCTTTACTTTGGAAGTAAGCAATCGATCTCATAGATTGAAGTATAGAGATACTTGGAACTAAAATATAGGTGCTTGCGTAGGAGAGCAAGTTCACTGAACATGACTCGCCATGAAAATGCATTTGGTAATACACTCTAGTGTCTATGCAACACTTCTCATGTGTCAGTTGTCAAAATACTCTCTAGACTTGAGACACTAGGTTGTCTTATGTGTGGAGTGCTATGCTTTGATTTCATCCCTATGGGTGCCTAACCAAGGATGCCAAAACAGGATGCTTTTGGGTATAGTATGAAGCATATGAAGGCAAATGAGTGGTTAAGATAGGAATCATCACCTCAAGTGTTTTAGAGGACATATCTTATTAGTTCTTGGTTAACATTAGATTATTGAAGTCCTTGACTAAGGCGACATGGAGATTATGAAAAAGGTTTCATAACTCTCTATAAAGCTAATGCTATAATTGTAGGAACAAATATGCAAGTCAATAACAGTAGACACTGTACCAAGCTCTTATCATCTCCAAGATATATGATGAAAGAATGAATTACACTGATAGACTGTACACTGAAAGGTTGTCAAAGAACCCTTTGACTCTCCCAACAATTGGGTGGCCATGATGTATTGCTAGATGCCAATCTTGGTGTATGGAATTGATTATAAATTAATTGATTGAAATTTATATTAATCAATTAAGTCATTAATCAATTCCATTGCCAACATGTTAGGAACCTTATAGGTCACACACAATGATTGCATTTGAATTAAATTAGGAGAGTGACAATTTAAGTTAGACTTAAATCACATGCTAGGTAATTAACTTCTATAAACTTAATTAAAAAGTTTAATCAAGTTTTTAGCATAATTATAATATTTTATAATTATAAGGCCTTGTTTGCAAAATTTAAAGGAAATTAATTTTGATTTTAATTTCCAAGGACTAAATTACAAGAGTTGAATTAAGTAATGGGCCCAATATTATAATGTGTTATAATATTGAGGGCTTAATTGTAAAATTAAAATTATTTTAACTTAACAATATAAGTCACCTTTTAACTATTTTCCAGATGAGATTTTTTCACAATTGAAGAAAATGTATTTTTTGTCAGAAAAAGAAAAACGTTTTCTTTCATTGCCACCACTCTCTTTGTGTGAAAGAGAAAATTGCTTATGAGGCAATTTTCAAGAAAGGTTCGACTAAGATTGTGAAAAAGAAGAAAAGAACAATTGTTGTCCTCTTTGCTAGCACAAAGTATAGTTAAAAACTTTCTCCTTTGTTGAAGGTTCAAGTGCAATCGTGTGTACTACTATTACAGGCCAAGCACTTGATTGGCTAGTGTTTTTTCTCCTTGTGGTGTTCGTGGGATTGCTTTGAAAAGTTCCATTGTGATTACGAAATTACTTGGCAAGGTAACTTTCTAAACAATAATTTTTTTGGTGCTTTTATGTGTTAAATATCACCAAGGTGATCAATGGGTTGAGGCATGTTTTTGTTGTTTAGTTATAAAGTTTTAATTTTCTTTCTGCTGCTTATTTTGAACATGCCATCCATAGCCAAACCCATCACCCATAATCCTAGGTCTTGAGTCTATTGTCTTTCTGAAATATATTTTCTTTTTGCTAGTTAATTTAGTGCATATTTTAATTTGGTTTCAATTGATTTTTCCAAATTTTGGTTACTTAAATAAGATTGATTTGTTATAATATTTTAGTATTTAGTAAAAATGTACGAACAAATCCCTATGGGAATGATACTTTACTTATTATTATATTACTTTTTTTTATAATTGAAGGAAGGGGGATTTGAACCCGCTCTGTTGGCAAGGGGATCATGCGTCAACCAATGAGCCAAGCGCTCAGATGCTATCATTGTATTACTTGTTTGTGATAACATGCACTTGTGTGAAAATTAAAGAACAAGTTTTTAGCACTGTTGTCGAGGATTTTGCTTTCTTTATTATTTGCTAATATTAAAATTCCACAAGTTCATCTTAATTTAAGCTTTTATTTCTTTATTATGTAGGTTCATTTTGTCATTTTATGAGTAAAGCAAAAAGTTCGCGATTGTTCCTTTTGATCCAAAAATCAAGGGAACATTCCACAGACTTCAACGAGAAAATCAACAAAGTTTTGCTCAAATAAATGCAATGGTTGATCACCAAGATGAACAACAAATCTAAGAGCAAGTAGTTGTTGAAAATCATTGCTTAAAGGATTATGTTGTTCCATTGGTGCAAGGGATTTCATCAAGCATTCGTAGGCCAGCTATTCAAGCCAATAATTTTGAGATCAAGCTGGCTATCATCACCACAATTCAGATTTCAGTCCAATTTGGGGGTCTACCAAATAACGATCCAAATGGCCATATATCAAACATTTTGGAGATATGTGATACTTTTAAACAAAATGCTGTCACAGATGATGCAATTCATTTAAGGCTTTTCCTTTTCTCATTGAGGGATACAGCTAAAGCATGGCTGAAGGCACTCTGTACTAGCTCATTAACAACATGGGATAATCTTGCTCAAAAGTTCCTTGCTAAGTTCTTTCTTCCGACAAAGACATCAAAAATAAGGAATGACATCACATCATTCACGTAGCATGATTCTGAACCATTGTATGAGTCTTGGGAAAAATGCAAAGAAGTACTTCGATGTTGTCCTGATCATGGTTGTGAGACCTTGACCTTTATTGACCTGTAACTAGTAGTATACGTGATAACACGAACTACGGGTAATTTCATCATTTCTCCTGATCAACCCCTAAATTTTGTTTTCTAATGTTATTAAGGTCCAAGTAGGCCTAAGCAATGAATGGATGAGGATAAGATAATGAAGAAGATAGATATACCGATAATTTTCATGATAGGGGTAAAATGGTCTTTTTACATATCGAGTTGAAATTTTTAAGTTTTCATGAACCCAAGTATTTATAGACCCGTATGGACCTTGTCTCAGTGTTAAAGAAGTAAAAAGATTGCATAAAAGCAATGGAAAAAACAAAATGACATAGTTAAGGGCATTTTGGTAATTTTGCTAGAAATAGATAAACTTAAGTTATAAAAATCTAAGTTTCTAGGATGTTCTTCAAATTTCCAACACTTCTTCTTCTTCTCCTTCCTCTCCCACATTCTCTCACCCCCCCATGGAAGCTTGCCTTGAATTTCCATATATTTCCTTGAGTTAACCACGATTTTTCATGTTTTTGTGCACCCTTTCTCAAAGTTCTTTGTGCTCTTCAACTTTTCACTATGAAAAACCGTAAAAAAACCTTCCTTATTACACTCTCTCACTAGTTGGACGTTCTAGAGAGAGAAAGTGAGATTTTCATGATAGTTTGAAAGCTTTTAGGAAAGAAATTCAATTACAAAACTACCGAGGTGAGTAGTGAAATTGAATTGATTTTTTTAAGTTCTTGAGAATGACTAGTGGCTAGATCGGTGAGTGTTTTGTAGTTGAGGTGGGTTATTCATTGTAGTGTGACTAGAATAGTGATAATATATAGTCACTTAATGGTAGATGGAAGCTAGTTAAAAACAACTAGCAAAACATGATTTAGTGGATAACTTTTAGAAATATAATTATGCAAATCGGGTTGGGTGTGATGTTGTTGTGATGATAGGTCTCAACGAGGCCCCACAATTCCATTTGGACCATTAGTGGAGGTTGGAGTCGAGTAAAGATTCAACAAATATTGGTGAGTGAATTTGCACAAAATGTTTTGGGACTAAGGCACATGTGGTTGATTGAGACATTTTAATTGTTTTTCTATAAAATGCATGGGAACAAGCCTTTAGTGAAATGTTTTTGGTGATGTGCAACACGATTGTGATGAATCTCAGTACCTTTATATGATGCTGATATGTATATAAAAATGTATGATATGTATTGCTAAGTAATTTTGTGTAACTGATGTAACCGTGCATGTGCAGATTAGGCAGTGCATATGCTGGTTGAATGACGATGTTGTGACAACTACAACCATGCATATGCGAAGTGGGCAGTGCATATGCCAGTCAAATGACGATGTTGTGGCACTTACAATTGTGCATGTGCGGAGTGGGCAGTGCACATGCCGGTAATGATGTGCGTGTGGGGAGTGCATGTTGGCTGAGGGAGGTGGTGGTATTCATGTTTATATATATATATATATATATATATATATATATATCCATGCGTAGTAGAAAGTTTATGAATATAGTACGTGATTGTAAAGTATGTGGAATCTTGCATGTTGAACAGTGAAAGTTTTTAAGTATATTCAAAATGATGTTTATTGCGGCAAGGAATTTGGCTACAGCGAAAATAAATTCTCGCTGCAGCCAGAAACTCTCGGGTGGTGGGGCAGTGCTGTAACTTTGACAGTGATTTTGACCACCTTCCTCTTGAAACTAGGCAAAATAGTAAACATTAAAGTCGTATCCCTACCTCTTAGCTTTCTAATGACCTAACAAGCATGTCAATTGGACTTCTGTAGTGGGAGGTATACTTAAAAAATCGAAACATATGCAAACCGAGAATGCCTTTTGCTGCAGCAAGAAACGTGTTATCATGTTGCTACCTTGCTCGGTTTTTTATATAATTTTTCTTCACTCTTTTATCTTCATGATTGAGCATGGGTCTTTGCAACACTAAGAGTTTATTTACCAATGTTCAAAATAAGGGGTTTATGGCAGAAATTAAACTAAATTGCATTGTTTTCAAAACAAGTGCATCATGATTTTTAAATTTTCCTTATCAATTGCTTGTTCTCTTCCTACGTTCACTCATTGAGTTCATACTCACAGTTTTCAACTTCATGTTTTCAGATCAGAAGGTAGTTGGAACCTAGGTCAAGGTGTCCTTGTGGACTAGTCTCTTTGGTACGTATCTCAGCATTCAATAGCTGTACCTTCGCCAAGGTCGCTCCGCTGGAAGTCGAGTGTCTTTATGCTATATATAGATAAACGAAATGTAAATTTTTAAGATACTTGTCTGAGACAATATATATATATACTTGGAATGGTAACACCAATATGAGTTAGCGATGGTTAGCACCATTTTGGGGTAATATATATATATATATACATGCGAATATTTGATCATGGTAGAATATCATTCAAGTACTTACAGTTGAGATCACGAAATGTGACTTTGGGAATGCTCAATAGATTGATGAATAGGTTATATAAATAGGCTTGCTTGGACTTAGTGGCTATGCTCATTGGGTCCATACGCCGGTCACGACCAGAAATTTGGGTCGTGACAATGTTGGTATCAGAGCCCTAGGACTTTTTTGTGTTGGTACAGCGGAGTGTCGGGTCTTTATGTGGGAACTTCAGTTGTGAAGTGTGAACCGCGACACATTTTACAACCAAGGTACCTCATAGATTCCCTATATTTGAAACCACCTTTTCCTTTATATATGATTATAGAAAATGTGTTTAATAATAGGTATTTGCTCTAGTCTAGGTAAGAATGTCGCTTAAGACACGAGCTACCTCAAGATGGATGGGGGAGCAAGATGCCCCTAATGAGATGATAGATAGGCCATGGGCATCCACCTTTAGGGGCTGAGGTAGACGTGGCAGGGCCACTAGGCTAGTGAGGGTGGATACGCTTATGAGTAGGCAAGAGGAAGGATAGTTTTCAGGTGATGCAGATAGACAACCAACCAGGGGTATTACCATTGAGGATTTGGTGGCAGGCCTACAAGGAGTCGACCGGGTTGTAGAGATGATGGTGACCCGTATGGATGATATACAAAGGATAGTGGAGGGGAGACCTACAGTACAAGAATCCCCTAGCTCTCAAGGACAGGCCAATTTCTAACATCATGAGGTTGAAAGGGGTCATTTAGAGATTTCTCTTCCCGATTTTCTCAAGCTTAAGCCTCTATAATTTTTAGGATCTGATGCGTCGGAGAAACCCCAAATTTTCTTAGATAAGATGGAGAAAATTTGTAAAGCCTTAAGATGTTCTATTGTCCAATTAGTCGAGCTAGTCGCCTTCTGATTGGAGGACATGGCGTAAGAGTGGTATAACTCTTTAGGTAAAGGTAGACCAACAGACGCAGCACCGTTGACTTAGATTGAGTTCAGTATAGCTTTCTTGGATCGATTTTTACCATTCAGTGTACGTAATGCCAGAGCTAGGGAGTTTGAAACTCTGGTACAGGCCCCAAGTATGACAGTGTCAGAATACGACATCAAATTTACGCAGATGGCTCGGTATGCACCCTATCTACTTTCCATTGAGGAGATGAAGATTCAGAGGTTTCTATATGGGCTAATAGAGCCATTGTTTAGGGCTGTGGCATCTCGAGATTTTAAAACCTACTCCATAATAGTGGATTGTGCTCGGCGCATTAAGATGAGGATCAATGAGAGTAGGGCTGTGAGGGATAGAGTAAAAAGGGCCAAGATAGAGGGTTATCAAGGCCGTAGAGATTTCAACAGTGGTGTTTCATCTTCTAACCGTCAGGGTCCACAACGGGACTCACGATTGCCCCAAAAGGGAAGTGACTCACCTGGTGTTAGTATTGGGGTGGGACAGAGGACTTTCAATGCTGGAAGGTAGAAAGATTCAAGATAGGGAAGTCAAGTTATCAAACATTGCACTAATTGTGGGGGACGACATGGCGGGCGATGCTTTCGTACTTTGAGAGTTTGTTATGGGTGTGGTCAATCTGGACATATTAGGTGGAATTGCCCCATGGCTCATCAATCGCAAGGTTTTGCTCACGGCTCCAGCCAGCCAGCTTCGTCCGCTCCTTCAGTAGCCACCTCATCTGATTGGGAGGCAAGCGGATCAAGAGGTAGAGGTGTTGCTACTTCCTCTCAGGGCAAGCCTTCTAGGTCTGGACGTTAGAGTTTTACTGGTAGGGGTCAACTAAGGGTGTTTGCTTTAACACGACAAGAGGCTCAAACATCCAATGCAATTGCATTAGGTATTCTTTCAATCTGTAATATGAATGCTCTGGTATTGTTTGATCCTGGTGCTACCCATTCTTTTATTTCTCTATGCTTTGCATCTCGTTTGGGTAAGGATTGTGTTAGAAGAGAAGAACAGTTAATGGTGTCTACTACTTTAATGGAGGTATTTGTTGTCGAATGGGAATATGAGTCCTGCATAGTTCTAGTCAAGGACAAGGACACTTTGGTGAATTTGGTGGTGTTAGACACCTTAGATTTTGACGTGATCTTTGGGATGGATTAGTTATCACCCTGTCATACAAGTGTGGACTGTTACCATATATTGGTTAGATTTCATTTCCCGAATGAGCCACCATTTAGTATTCAGGGGGATAGGAGTAATGCTCCAACTAATTTGATATCGACCATGTCTACTAGAAAGCTATTAAGATAGGGTTGTTTAGGTTACTTAGGTGTGGTAAGGGTTACTCAAGCGAAGGTTGGAGATATAAGCCAAGTGTCGGTGGTGAATAAGTTGAAGGATGTATTTCCTGAGGAACTACCAGGTTTACCTCTAGAGCGAGAGATTGAATTTTGCATAGATTTGACTCTTGACACTAGACCTATATCCATACCCCCATATAGAATGGCACCTACGGAGCTTAAAGAGCTTAAGTGTCAGTTAGAAGATTTATTGGATAAAGGTTTCATCCGACCTAGCATCTCACCATGGGGAGCACTGGTGCTATTTGTAAAGAGAAAGATGGGTCGCTTAGACTGTGCATTGACTACCGACAGCTTAATAAAGTGATGGTGAAGAATAAGTACCCCTTTCCAAGAATAAATGATTTATTTGATCAACTACAACGCGCACAATGTTTCTTTAAGATAAATCTGGGATCTGGGTACCATCAATTGATGATCCAGAATGAAGATATACCCAAGACTGCATTTCGAACAAGATATGGGCACTATGAGTTCTTGGTGATGACGTTTGGGCTTACGAACGCCCCTATGGCCTTTATGGATTTGATGAACCAAGTGTTCAAGCCCTATTTGGACAAGTTCATGGTGGTATTTATTGAGGACATCTGATCTACTCGAAAAGCCGAGAGGAGCACGAGTAGTATCTTAGGATAGTGCTCTAAACTTTGAGAGAACATCGATTGTATGCCAAGTTCTCTAAGTGTGAGTTCTGGTTTGAAAGCGTTGAATTCTTGGGACATGTGGTATCCAAAGATGGGATACAAATCGATCCAAAGAAAGTCAAGGCAGTGGAAAAGTGGCCAAGGCAAACATCAGTTACGGAGATCAGAAGCTTTTTGGGTTTGGCTGGCTATTATCGTCTTTATGTAAAGGACTTCTCCCAAATAGTCGCCCCTCTGACTAAGCTGACACGCAAGGACACGAATTTTGAGTGGTCAGATGCTTGTGAGAATAACTTTGAGAAGCTTAAGGCATGTCTCACCACAGCTCCAGTATTAAGCCTATCACAAGGCACAAGGGGTTACACGGTATTTTGTAATGCATCGCGGGTTGGTTTAGGGTGTGTATTAATGCAGCATGGGAAGGTGATTGCGTATGCATCAAGGCAACTTAAAAGGCATGAGCAGAATTACCCCACACACGATTTGGACATGGCAACAATCGTGTTTGCCTTAAAGATTTGGAGACATTATTTGTATGGTGAGACTTGTGAGATATATACGGACCACAAAAGATTGAAGTATATATTTTAGTAGAGGGATCTTAATTTGCGGCAATGTATGTTGATGGAGTTGCTAAAGGATTATGATTGTACTATTCTCTACCATCCCGGCAAGGTCAATGTAGTGGCAAATGCCTTGAGTCAAAAATTGATGGAAAGCCTGGCACATATCTATGCAGATAGAAGATCCTTGATTAGGGAGATGCATAGATTGGGAGACATGGGTGTGCATTTGGAAGTTTCAGAGACAAATGCATTGCTAGCCCATTTTAAAGTGAGGCCTATCTTAATGGACCCGATTAAAAAAGCATAAAGTAAAGATGAGTTCATAACTAAGGCCTTAGAGGATCCTCAAAGAAGGAAAGGAAAAATGTTTACTAAAGGCACAAATGGAGTATTGAGGTATGGAACTAGACTTTATGCGTCCGCTAGTGTGGATTAAGGAAAGAAATATTAGAGGAGGCACACATGGCAGCCTATGTGGTACATCCAGGGGCTATAAAGATGTATCAAGATTTGAATGAGGTATATTGGTGGGAAAGACTTAAGAAAGATGTAGCTAAGTTCGTCTCCAAGTGCGTGGTTTGTCAGCAGGTTAAGGTCGAGCATCAAAAGCCTGCAAGGCTACTACAACAGTTACTAGAGCCCGAGCAAAAGTGGAAGCATATTGCCATGGACTTTGTAATGGGTTTGCCTCGAACTAATGGGGGCTACGACTTAATTTGGTATGTAGTAGATCGGTTAACGAAATCAGCTCATTTTTTTCTGGTCAAGACTACTTACAGTGTTGCCCAATATGCTCGAGTTTATGTGGATGAGATAGTACGACTGCATGGTATCCCTATTTCTATAGTATCTGATAGAGGAGCGTAGTTCACTAGTAGGTTCTAGGGAAAGTTGCAGGAAACTTTGGGCGCTAAGTTTGATTTTAGCATGCTTTCCACCCACAAACTGATGGCTAATCTGAATGGACGATACAAACATTGAAAGATATGTTGAGGGCCTGTGTACTAGACCTTGGGGTCAGGTGGGATCGATATCTACCCTTAGTGGAGTTTACCTATAATAACAGTTTTCAAGCTAGCATCCGAATTGCACCATTTGAAGCATTATATGAACGGATGTGCAGGTCACCCATTGGATGGTTAGAGGTAGGAGAGAGGAAACTCTTGGGGCCTGAGTTGGTGCAGGACACCACCGAGAAAATACGCATGATCCATCAGAGGATGTTAAGAGCACAAAGTAGACAAAAGTCCTATGCTGATAACAGACGGAGGGACTTGGAGTTTCAAGTGGGAGATCACGTATTTTTTAAGGTCTCACCAACAAAAAGGGTAATGAGATTTGGCAAGAAAGGAAAATTAAGTCCTCGGTATATAAGACTCTTTGAGATCTTAGAAAGGGTTAGAGCAGTAGCATATCGTTTGGCATTACCGCCAGACCTCTCGAATATTCACCTCGTATTTCATGTGTCAATGTTTAGGAAGTATAATCCGGATCCATCGCATGTAATACAGTATGAAAATATCCAGCTGAAAGATGATTTGACCTATGACGAGCAACCGGTAGCCATCTTGAATTGGAAAGTCAAAAAGCTCCGTTCAAAAGATGTGGCCTCAGTAAAGGTGTTATGATGAAACCACACCAGCAAGGAGGTAACGTGGGAAACCGAGGAGGAGATACAGACAAAGTATCCTCACCTCTTTAATACTTAGAGGTACGCTATCTTATACCAGATCTAAATTTGAGGACTGAATTTCTTTTAGTGGGGGAGAATCTGAGACCTTGACCCTTATTGACCCGTAACTAGCAGTAGACGCGATAACACAAACTAAAGGTAATTTCATCATTTCTTCTGGTCAGCCCTTGAAATTTGTTTTCTAATGTTATTAAGGTCCAAGTAGGCCTAAGGAATGAATGGATGAGGATAAGATAATGAAGAAGATAGAAATACCAATAATTTTCATGGTAGGGGTAAAACGATCATTTTACATCTCGAGATGAAATTTTCAAGTTTTCATGAACCCGAGTATTTCTAGACCTTTATGGACCTTGTCTTAGTGCTAAAGAAGTAAAAAGATTGCATAAAAGTAATGGAAAAAACAAAATGACATAGTTAAGGGCATTTTGGTAATTTTGCTAGAAATGGATAAACTTAAGCCATCAAAATCTAAGTTTCTAGGATGTTCTTCAAATTTCTAGCACTTCTTTTTCTTCTCCTTCCTATCCCATGTTCTCTCACCCCCCCATGGAAGCTTGCCTCGAATTTGCAAATATTTCCTTGAGTTAACCCTGATTTTTCATGTTTTTGTGTACCATTTCTTAAAGTTCTTTGTGCTCTTCTACTTTTTCACTATAAAAAACCCTCAAAAACCTTTCCTTATTACACTCTCTCACTAGTTGGACGTTTTAGGGAGAGAAAGTGAGATTTTCATGATAGTTTGAAAGCTTTTGGAAAAGAAATTTAATTATAAAGCTACCAAGGTGAGTAGTGAAGTTGAGTTGATTTTTTTTAAGTTGTTGAGATTGGCTAGTGGCTAGATCAGTGAGTGTTTTGTAGTTTAGGTGGGTTATTCATTGTAGTGTGACTAGAGTAGTGAAAATATATAGTCACTTAATGGTAGATGGAAGCTAGTTAAAAGCAACTAGCAGAACATGATTTAGTGGATAGCTTTTAGAAATATAATTATGCAAATCGGGTTGGGTGTGATGTTGTTGTGATGATAGGTCCTAACGAGGCCCCACAATTCCATTTGGACAATTAGTGGAGGTTGGAATCGAGTAAAGATTCAACAAATACTGGTGAGTGAACTTGCACAAAATGTTTTGGAATTAAGATACATGTGGTTGATTAAGACATTTTAATTGTTTTTCTATAAAATGCATGGGAACAAGCCTTTAGTGAAATGTTTTTGGTGATGTGGAACATGATTGTGATGAATCTCTATACCTTTACATGATGCTGATATGTATATAAAAATATATGATATGTATTGCTAAGTAATTTTGTGTAATCGATGTAACCGTGCATGTGCGAAGTGGGCAGTGCATATGCCGGTTGAATGACGATGTTGTGACAACTACAACCGTGCATATGCGGAGTGGGCAGTGCATATGCCGATCGAATGATGATGTTGTGACACTTACAACTGTGCATGTACGGAGTAGGTAGTGCACATGCCGGTAATGATGTGCGTGTGGGGAGTGCATGTTGGCTGAAGGAGGTGGTGGTATTCATGTTTATATATATATATATATATACATACGTAGTAGAAAGTTTATGAATATAGTACATGATTGCAATGTATGTGGCATCTTGCATGTTGAACAGTGAAAGTTGTTAAGTATTTTCAAATTGATGTTGATTGCAGTAAGGAATTTGGTTGCAGCAAGGAATTTGGCTACAGCGAGAATGGATTCTTGCTGTAGCCAGAAACTCTCAGGTGGTGGTGCTGTGCTGTCACTTTGACAGAAATTTTGACCACTTTCTTGTCAGAACTAGGCAAAGTGGTAAACATTAAAGTCATATCGCTACCTCTTAGCTTTCTAATGATCTAACAATCATGTCAATTGGACATCTGTAGTGGGAGATATGCTTGAAAAACAAAAACATACGTAAACCAATAATGCCTTTCGCTATAGCGAGAAACGTGCTATCACGTTGCTACCTTGGTCGGTTTTTGATATAATTTTTCTTCACTCTTTTATCTTCATGATTGAGCATGGGTCTTTGCAACACTAAGAGTTTATTTACCAATATTCGAAACAAGGGGTTTAGAGAAGAAATTAAACTAAATTGCATTGTTTTCAAAACAAGTGCATCATGATTTTTAAATTTTTCTTATTAATTGCTTGTTTTCTTCGTATGTTCATTCACTGAGTTCATACTCACAGTTTTTAACTTCATGTTTTCAGATCAGGAGGCAGTTGGAACCTAGGTCAAGGTGTCCATGTGGGCTCGTCTCTTTGGTAGGTATCTTGGCATTCAATAGCTGTACCTTCGTCAAGGTCGCTCTACTGGAAGTCGAGTGCTATATATACGTAAACAAAATGTAAATTTTTAAGATACTTGTCTTAGACAATATATATATATACTTTGAATGGTAACGCCATTATGAGTTGGTGATGGTTAGCACCATTTTGGGGTAATATATATATATACATGCGAATATTTGATCATGGTAGAATATCATTCAAGTACTTACAGTTGGGATCATGAAATGTGACTTTAGGAATACTCAATAGATTGATGAACAGGTTATATAAATAAGCTTGCTTGGACTTAGTGGCCATGCTCATTGGGTCCATGTGCCGCTCATGGCCCGTAATTTGGGTCGTGACAATGGTCTTCCAAAGTGGCTTCAACTATAGACATTTTACAATCGTTTGAGTGGTCATGTTTGGACTACCATTGATGTTGTTGCATGAAGAGTTTTAATGGCTAAATCAATTGATGAGGCATATGATTTGTTGGACGAGATGGCTACAAATAACTACCAGTGGCCAACCGAGTGATAAATGCATAGGAGAATGGTTGGAATTCATGATGTAGATGCTTTTTCGGCATTATTTGAGCAGGCAGCAACTCTAACCAAGACACTAGAATCTTTTGATATTAACTCCATTCAAAGTCTTTTTGTAGCTTTTGAATATTATGCAGATGATCATGCAAGCCATTAGTGTCCAAGTTTGATAAAAATAATGAAATTTGTGGGGAACAGAGAGTAGAATAGCCCTTACTCTAACACTTACAATCCAGGGTGGGGAAACCATCCAAACTTCTCTTTGGCCAATAATTAAGGATCATCCTCAACTTTAAAATGCACCTTCGAGATTCCAAAAGCAAGCAAGAGTGCTTATATTAGAAAAGAAGCCAACTGTGGAGGATTTGTTAAGTCAATACATGACATAGACTAATAGCATCATCCAAAGTCAAACAGCATCACTATGAAACCTCAAGATTCAGGTTGGTCAACTTGCCAACTTATCTACCAACAGAGCTTAAGGGACCTTACCTAGTGATACTGAAGTGAATTTTAGGAGAGAAGGTAAGGAACAAGTTATATCAATCACCCTAAGGAGCGAAAAAGAGGTGAGAATAGTGTTACAAAAGCCAAACTTCAAGATAAGTGTTTTGAGAATGAATTAGTGATTGAGACAATTGATCACCAAAATCAAGAGAAGGAAGTAAAGGCAAGCTTACCACTATCACCATTTTGTCACGACCCAAATTCCGGGTCATGACCGGCGCATGGACCCAATGGACGTAGTCCACTAAGCCCAAGTAAGCCTATTAATCTGACATGTTCATTATTCCATCATAAACTACTAAGTCATATATCATAACTTAGAATCAAAATAATATTAATACATTGCCACTTCATACTGGCATACCAAACAAGTGTATATACACTATCTACACATTTATCTTAATAATTCACATTAGGTTCGTCTATACACAACAAAAGGAGACTCGATGTCTAGCGGAGAGACTCGGACGAATGTACAGCTACTGAATGCCTAGACACCTACCAAAAAATGGATACAAGCCCACGAGGATACCTCGTCCTAGTTACCGACTGTCTCTTAATCTAAAAACATGAAGTTGAAAGCGATGAGCATAAACTCAGTGAGTGAACAAGACGGAAACAAGCATACCATAAGGAATGTTTATCGAAATCATGATGCACTCATTTTCTCAAAACAATGCAATTTGTTCTAGATCTTAGTAGAACCCCTCATGTAAACCCCTCATGAGTAAATCACTTAATAGATTCATACTCAACTATGGTACCAAAGAATTAGAAAATATAGCAAAACTCACAAGTTAGCCAAAATGGATAGAAAGTTTCTCGCTGCAACGAACTTCATTCTCACTGCAACGAGAACCAGGTCTGGTGAAGGCCCTCAAACCCGAGAGTTTCTCGCTGTAGCGAGAGTCAGAACATCAAGGAAAAAGTCTCATTTTCCTTTAAAACAAGCCATCCTGCTAAAATAACAATAGCAACAAGTAACACATGTAAACTCCTCAAATTTCAACAAATGAAATGCTCACATATTTGCATTTATAACCATATACCATATATGTATATATATATATATATATCAATCATCATATACACACTCCCATCATCATCATTTCTATGCAACGGCTTATGTGCACTCCCACTCTCACATAGCCGGGTCCACATCAACATGCAAAGAAACATCCAATGCATATCATGCATTTTATCATATTGTGATAACACATAAACCATTGTATAGCACATTTTCACAATATAAAATCATTTTACTAAAAGCTTGTTCCCAAGGTACATTTTCTAAGACAAGTAGGATAGAATCTTTCATATTCCCCAAAACAAGTTTGAAATGCAAGTCCACTCACCGGTATTCGTTGAGCCTCTGGCCGACTCTTAATTCCCTTAATGATCTAATTGGGGTGATGGGGCTTCGTTAGCACCTACCATCAAATTAACATTTCCATAATGTCAATTTACATACTATAAACCTTAAAAGCTATGTTTTAGCTAGCTTTCAATTGCCATTTAAATGGCCATCCATTTTCACTTTCCTATCACTCCAAAGTGAATTAACAATCTCAACTACAAAATATTCACATATCAAATGTCTAGTCATTCTCAACACTTAAAACCCAATACTAGTTTACTACTCACCTTGATAGCTTTCTAACTTTGAACTTCTTTCCAAAAGCTCTCAAGCTATTAATAAAGCTTCCTCTTTCTCTCTTTAAAACACCTAACTAGTGAGAGAGTATGAAAACAAGATTTTCATCATTTTCAAGGGTTTTAAAATGAGAGAGTGGAAGAATACAAGGGTTCTAGTCAAAAGAGCACCAGGGTATAAAAATTAGAGCTAGAGAGAGAAAGTTATGAAAGCTTCACATCAAGCTTCCATGGAAGAATTGAAGAAACGTGAGAGGGAAGAGAACAAGAAGAAGAAGCTACTGGAAATCCCAAGAAGTTGCTAGAACGAGAGGATATTTATGGCCCAAGCTTATCCACTCCCTTGGAAATTAAAAAAATGCCCCTTCACAAATTAGCTTAATCCTTGAAATCCCACACTTTTTCTTCAATTTTCCCACCTAGGGTTTGTGTTCTTTCCTTTCTTCTTCACTTCATGCTTTGGCCAGCCATATGGGTGAGACTAAGAGAGCTTTAAATAGATTTTACAAGGAAATTCTAGCATACTCTAAGCTTGACACATGGCATGTTTCCATTAGTCCATGTGTAATACTTATCCATTAAGTAATCTCTCTCCACCACATAAAATGTTTCAATTATCCACAATGTAAAATGTAAATGGATGAAATCCATGGGCATGATAAGTGTCAGGTGGTGTAAAATTCTAAAAATTCCCATTTTATCCTCGAGTGACAAAATTACCATTTTACGTCCAGAACATGAAAATCATCAAAATTTTTATTTCCTTGTCATTTCACCCATATTTTCATCATTCATTTATGCTTTAGGCCTACTTAAACCATAATATTGTTTAAAACTTACTTTTATGGCCTTATTGAGAAAATGACGAAATTACCCCTGATTAGGGATATCGCGTATATTTCTATCTACGAGTCTATAAAGGTCAAGGTCTCACACATTTCCTCAATGCCTTTAGAAACAAAAACTTGATAGGCACTTCCAAAAGTTTTTTGAGGTATTCAAAAAGCTTCACATCAACATCCTTTTCTCGTAAGCTTTGGAGCAAATGCCATCATATGTGAAGTTTTTGAAGGACAATGTGATGAAGAAGAGGAAACTAGAAGATTTCAAGACAGTTACACTCACTAAGGAGTGTAATGCGTTAATCTAGAACAAGCTTCCACCAAAGCTTAAAGACCTAGGGAGGTTTTCTATCACTTTCTCCATTGATAATGCTAATTTTTTTAAAGCTTTGTGTGATTTAGGTGTTGATGTCTCAATTATTCTTGTGTTTATTGCTAGGAGATTGGGATTGAAGGAGATTCAACCTACTATATTCAAATTGTAGTTAATAGACAGGACAATAAGGAAATCCTTTAGGATTATAAAGGATGTCTTGATTAAGGTGGGGAAATTATACATTCTAGTGGACTTCCTTATACTCGAGATTAAAAAGGATCAAAAGGTTATGATTATACTAGGACGTCCATTCTTGGCCACTACAAGCGCACTCATCGATGTAAAAGAAGGTAAAATACCTTTCAGAGTTGGGGATGAGGTAGTTGACTTTACTATTTTCAATACAACTAAAAATCCTTCATGTTGGGATTCGACCTCATGCTAAAGCATGAAAATAATTAAGAAATTAAAAATATAACACAATAGAAAAATAGAATAAGCATTTAATTAAAGAAACTGTCAAATCTCTTAAGATCAATGATTGTGTTTTTCATGTAATTTTTAAATTAATTATAAACATTTACAAGTTTAAGTATTATATACTTTGCTTTAGATATCGAAATTAGGAGATAATTAAATCCAAAAGGCTTGTGATGAAGCAAGTAACGCAAAAAGAAAACAAATCAATCTGAAATCAAAATCTTTGCTTCTTCACCTTTAAGATTTGTCAAATTTTCAGACACCCAAGTGTTAGGCCTCTAACAGTAGTCCACATAATGACCGAATAAGACATTTTCAAAGGTAGAATTTTACTTATTCTATCAAGTTTTGTTTTTAAAATAAAAAGACAAAAAATTCTTATCGAATCTTATTTCTATTAGACAAAGAAAACTATTTTTTCTTTCCTTATTTTTATGAAATGCCTAAGAAGTAGCTAGAGGCTTAGAGTTTTAGCTAGCTAACATAACATATTTATATAGCCAAACTAAGTTGTAACTCTAGATACAATAGTTATATTTTAATTCAATTAAGTCCTTGTAAACTTAATTAATTTTCCACTTTATTTTGGTCTATTCTAATTAAGTCCAACTTAATTGATTATCCTTATTTAATCCCAATCATGTCACTTAATGTGTCTGATTGATTAAGCTTATAACATGTTGGCAATAAATATAAATCCTAATCAAATTTCAATTTGAAAATTGATTTATATTTATAGATCATGAGCAGCCTATAGCAATAGATCATGACCAACCAAATGTTGGAGAGTCAATTAAAGAATTTGACAAAGCCCTTCAGTGATAAGCCTCTCAGTGCAATACAGTCCTTTCATTAAATATCCCAAATATGTCATTAAGCATTGGTTTGTGTCTACCTATCACATTCTATATTAGTTCTCATAATTCAAGACTAACCTTATGAATTTAGGAAACTAACTTTCCTCAAATTCATCCTACTTTGACCAAAGACTTTATACAGGTTTATCAAGAATTGAGAACAAGTGATATACATCCCTTCATATCAATTGGGGTGATGAATCCTCTTTTGAAAACTCATTCACCTTTGCATGCTTCATGGCATACCCGAAAACACCTTGCTCAAGCATTTAGTATCCTCTAAACTCATAGGGGTTAAATCAAAGTATGTCATTCCCTACACAAGATGACTCAATATCTCAACTTTGAGGACTAGTTGCAGAATTATCACATGAGAACATATTCCATAGACACTTGAGTGAAATACCAAATAGAGTTTTCATAGTAGGTCATGTTTAGTGAACTTGTTCTTTAAGAAGCACCCACATGTTATCCTTAAGTTTCTCTTATACTTCAATCTATGAGATCGATTGCTTACTTTCCAAGTAAGGAGGCTTAACATGTACCAGTCTATAAGCATTATCAATGCTCAGTCTTGACAATACAATGACCACGAACGATTGTAGGAACATGGCTTTGATGCATAGTGATCTCATAATTGTAACAACTTTACAATTCTTTTACAAGACCTTTATGTTCCATGGGCTTCATCCAATTTTTTTTTAAGCACATGGGCTTCATCGAATTAGTACTTAACAACTCTTTATTATTGCACTAACATGAAGAAAAATCTTTATCACATATAGTTATGTGATTAAGTATGCATTAAATGACAATCTATATCCCTTGACCAATCCAATTGGCTTAAAGGCATATACCAACACTTCAACCATAGATAATTGCTATAAAGTATACCTAATTAATGAAGATAAAGGTACTCCTACTCCTACTCCGCCACCTATAAGTAAGCCAACATTAACTCGTGAGTCAAAGCCACTACCATCAAATGTGAAAACTAAGTAATGTTATGAGAAGCATAATTCACCACCTTCGAGTGATCTTGATTTTGAGGTTGGACAACAAATAGTACTTTCTAGTTCACACAACCATTTTTTACCAAGGCAACTTCAACCATGTTTGTGGATAACCTTTAAAGTGGTAAAAGTTTTACCTTCTAGCTATATTGAGATTTTTAGTATGCTCACAAAAGCATTCAAGGTAATGAAAGAAAGATTCGAGCATTATTACTGTGATGAAGAAGAGAAAAAAAGGGTATCATAATTAAGCTAGTGACTATAAAGACGCTTATTGGGAGGCAACCCAAACTATAATTTTTCAAATTAGTTGTTATTTTAGTTAGTTTTTATTTTTCTATTTAAATAAGTAGTTATAACATATCCCTAGCTTGTTTGTTGAGTATGCAGGTTTGGAAAGCATGAAGACAAGGAAAAAGAAACTTAGAGTTTTCAATGCACTACTACTATTGATAAGGGAGTTATTTTTCTTATTCTTTTTAGCCTTTCACATCGAGGACAATGTGCAATTTAAGTTTTGGGGGAAGGTTTTATTGTTATTAGTTGTGATATTTTTAGGTTATTTTATTTTCGTTAATTTTTTTAATTTTATGCTTGTTTTAAAAACTTGAACTAGATTTAATTGTGCCAATTTCTTTTAATTTACCTATCCAATGATGAGAATTTAGTTATATTCTATTTTGATTCTTTGATGCATGTGAATATTGTTCGAGTGTTATGTAAATTTTTATACTAAGTTTTATTGTTAGGATGAAATTTCTACAATTTGAGCACCATATCTTTTGCCTAGATTCATTATGCATATTTAGAGAAAGTCTATGTGAATGTGAATTTTTGAATTATGTATTGGGTTCTAGAATTTGTTTGAGTATCTCGCGATTCAAAATCCTAGGCTATACTTAGTTAAGAAGATGATTTGGCCATCTTTGGACCGATTGAGGTTTTTAGCTTTCCTTTACATAATTTATCTTTAGTTGCCCCATTTAAACCTAATGAAACCGTTTCTTTGTTTGAACACTTATTTTTTAGCTTATGCCCTTAAATAAATAATTCCAATTTTTCATTCCTCATTCCTAATTGCATAAGTAAATTTAGGAAGTATTAGGAGCCAAATAATGAAAAAGGTAATAAAGATGAAAAATGATGAAATGTTCAAAAGTATGTTTATATTCATTTCACTACCCAATACAATGAATAAGTTTAAGGGTGTGAAATTGAGAAAAAGAAAAATATTGAAGTGTTGAATAAAAAAAAGAAAAAAAAGGTTTATCAGGTGAAGGAAAATAAAACTCTTAATAGGTCCTAGATTGACAGAGTGCTTAAGTTGATTTGAGTTACACACTCTTCTATCAGACCTTGACCTTAGCCATACATTACAGGCTCATTCAAGTCCTATTGATCCTTAACTTAGTGTTAGTCTCCATTAGTGGAGAGAGAGATGAAAAGCAAACTTATGGAACTCAATTATTAATTTGACTTTTACACAAACATAAACTTATCCGAATTGTATAATGTTCTAGGTGGAAAGTTTGCACACACATACATGAAAATCCATTTGACAATAAGCTTGCACTGGGATTACAACATGAACTTGAATAATATTTGTGTGTTTCTTAGAGTTGAGAATATGGATTAACTTTTAAGGATATTAAAGGTGATTAATGAGTTGGTGCAATTCATTTCTAGTTAAAAGTTTTTCTTCATTTGCGTTATCTCATTTTATTTCATGTTTGCTCAAGGACTAGCAAAGTCTTAAGCTTGGGAGGCTAGAACTCTATTATATTGAGTTATTCTGAAACATTTTGGGGCTCAAGTATTTAGATTTGAGAGATTTTAAGTGTTTTTCTAATTTAAGTTATATTATATGTTGACAGTTACTTTAATTTATTTTGGTTTAATTTTACTTTATCTTGCTTTAATTTATCTAAGAATAGTTATTGTTGATTTCTCTCATGGCTTTTGTAGGATATTTGATAAGAAAGGCTTACTTGAGTTAAAATCACATACATATGGTGAAGGCTTTATTCATATGTACAACAGTATTTTAAGGATAACATGAGCTATAGTAGTTCAATTGATGTGATTCTTGATCAATTGGGAAAGCTAAGAGAAGGGGCTACAACTTTCATGTTTACCACTTTGCCCAATTCATATTAGATCAAGGTAAAAATCACATTGAAATACACTAGACAGTTGCAGCTCTCCACAAGGTGGTATGTCGATTGAAGGTTGTGGCCTTGAGTTACTCAAGGCTGTAGCACTAAGGGATTTAAGGCTGCAATGTTGGGTAAAGCATGACCATGACATTAAACAAATGGAGTGCATCCTACATTTGCCCAAGGTCCAAGCACCGCAAGCCACTAACAACATAATGGAGCCATGACATCAAGGAAGCATGACAGCGATGCTGCACTACTTTTCAAAAATAAATTTTTTTGAGAATATGGAAATTAGGTTTATTTAAAACTATTTAGAGGAGCATTTTCTGAGCATTTAGGAAGGAGAATTGTAGCAGCTTTTCTGAAGATTTTGAGCAAAGAATCAAGCAAGAGAATAAAAGCAATTGAGAGAGATTCGAGATCAACACAGCTTCAACATTGGCTTATTTCTCTCTTTTGTGTTATACTTATTTTCTTTGTTTGAATTCATGGCTAAATTTATTTGGCAAATGTTTCCTTTAAATAACACGGACTAATTTGTTTTTCTAAGATTATGGTGGATTTCAAAATGTAGTTTGAATATTAGTTTCTGTTTTTTTTTTATCATGAATGGATTTAGTTTAGCTTATTCAATTTTTTTCTTAATGCCTTCAATTGCTAATCAACAATTAATTGATTTGTGAATCTAATTGATACTCGATAGAGAGATTTTAGATTGGACTAGTGTATGTTTACGTTACTTAGGTGATCTAATTTGTCATTCAAGTATACATACACCAATTGCCATACATAGCCAAATTAGGACACTAGCTTAATGAACTTAATTTAATTGATTCCTATAGACATGCAGTGAACTTATTAAGTTAGATATTTATGCAAGCATCTCAATAAAGACTTGTACATAGTCTTGGATTATAGGTTACGAAAACCACCAAATAAGATAAATAATAAGAGAAGTTGCATCAGATTACGTGTTGAATGAACCTGTTGTCACGACTTGATTTTTGAGCCGTGACCAGCGCATGGACCCAATGGGCATAGCCCACCAAGCCCATGCAAGCCTACTTATATAATCTTACTCATCAATCCATTAACTATTCTTCAAGTCATTGTTCATACTTTTAATGTATAAGAACCTAATTAATATGTTATAGCAATCAAAACTACATTTCACATTAACCCAAATAATGTTAACCATTGCCACTTATGGTGGCTTACCAATCAAAATATACATATGCTCTAAGGCTTGCATTTTAGTTCTTTACATCACATGTACGTATTTACAAACAAAATGACTCTGGGTGTAATACCTCGTATTTTGATACGGTGGCTAATAAAGTTTACGGATGCCAATTAAGGTTGATTGTTGAGCTCAAAGGGTAATTCATAAGTCAACCTGTGAAATCTCGATCTCCATAAACACATAACTAGAAGTAGAAGCGATCATGCGGACCAAGGGTAATTTCGTAATTTCTCTTGGTGAGCTTTTACAAGCGAGTTTTTGATGCTATTAAGGTCTAAATAGGCCTAACGAATGAATGAATGATGTTTATGATGGTAAAATAAATAAAGAAGATAAAAATAATGATAAGTTCCATGGTAAGGGCAAAATGGTCATTTTGCATCTAAGGTCTAAATTTTTAAGTTTCATGAACCCCGAGTACCTTTAGACTATTATGGACTTTGTTTTGGTGTCAAAAGAGCAAAAAGGTTGCACAAAGGATGGGAGGAAGACAAAGCCACTATGTTAAGGGTATTTTGGTAATTTTGGTGGAAATTTAGATTAACTTGAGGCATAAATATCTAAGCTCCAGCAGCTTTCATCAGCTTCTCCTTCTTCTTCTTCCTCCCTTTTCATGTTCCTTTTATCCTCCGTGGAAGCTTGCTTTGCAACTTCCATAACTCTCTCTCTCTCTAACTCTAATTTTTATGCTTTTATGCACTTTTTCATAAAACCTTTGTGCTCTTTCACTCTTTCACTTTAAAACCTTTGAAAAATCTTACTTCTATACTTCCTCTCACTAGCTTGAAGTTTAGAGGGAAAAAGAGGGATTTTCCATGATGGCTTGAGTATTATTGAGAAGGAATTCACTAAAAATCGAACAAGGTGAGTAATGAATGAGGATTGATTTTAGGTTGTTGATAATGGCTAGTAATTGGATTTGTGAGTTGTTTTATTGTTGAGGTTTGTTTATTCATTTCTACTGCTACTAGAGTAGAAAGAATAGATAGCTAATCAAAAGGTAATTGGAAGTTAGTTAGGAATAACAAGTAGAGATTGATTTAAGAAATAGCTTTTAGAAATGTATTTATGCAAATTGGGTTGGTAGTGATGTTGTGTGTGTGTGATAGGTTCCAACGAGGCCTCACATGTCTGTTTGAAATAATAATCGAAGTTAGAATCAATTAAAGAATCAATAAGACCGTGAGTGAACTTGCATTTCAAAATGGTTTTGGGAATGTGAATGTATTTGCACAAGACCTTTGAATGATTTTATCCAAATTTTTTTCTTAAAACGGGTGCCTTAGGAACAAGCCCTTGATAAATTGTTTCTATTTTGTGACATGTGGCTGTTATGGATTCTTGTACTACTACATTATGTTGATATATATATATATATATGTTATGCATTGATGGTAGATATTGTGTGATAATGATAACCGTGCATGTGCACGATGTGGGGGGATGCACATGCCGGTGATGACGGTGGTGAGGGAGTTGGATGATGAGAGTGCCCGTGTGCATGATGTGGGGGGATGCACATGATGGCACTGACTGTGCACGATGTGGGGGGATGCACACGATGACTCCGGATATGTGCACGATGTGGGGGGATGCATATGAGTCGACTGAGACGATAGTGGTATTGGTGTTTATCTATGTATATATGTGTATATATGTTTATGAAATAAAAGCTCATGAATATGGTGTATGATTGTAATGCATGTGAAAAATTGGCATGATGAATCTTGAGAATTTCCCATTTTCTTGCAAATTGATTTTATTGCAGCACAAAATGGATTTTTAGTGCAAAGGAGGTCCTTTTTCATTTAGGTGCCCTACTTCTCGCTGCAATGAGAAAACATTCTCGCTGTAGCAAGAAACATTCTGCTTTGGCAGCCAGCAACTCGCTGCAGTGAGAAACTCTAAGGTTTAGAGGCAGTGCTTTCACTTTGATGAAAATTTTGACCACTTTCCAGTCCGAACTGGGAAAAGTGGTAAACATCAAAGTTATAGCCCTACATCTTATGTTTCTAATGATAAAAAAATTAGGTCAATTGGACTTCTGTTACGGGAGATATGTTAAAAAACTGAAACACATGCAAACAAACACTGTTTCTCACTTCAGTGAGAAACTTTTTGTTTTAGGTGCCTGAATTTCACGGCAACAAGAATGAACTTCACTGTAGTGAGAAACTTGCTGCCATGCTTCCTACCTTGCTTGACTTTGACATATTTTTCACCCATTTAACTTCATGGATTGATCTTATATTTTTGTAACAACATGAGGTTATTAATCAAAGTTTGAAATGAAGGGTTTTTAGTAAGAAACTATATCAATTGCATTATTTTTGAAACAAGTGCATCATGATTTCTAAATTCTTCCTATTGATTGCTTGTTCCCTTTTTATGTTCACTCACTGAGTTTTATACTCCCGTTTTTTAACTTTATGTTTTTAGATTTGGAGGCAGTTGGGATCTAGATTGAGTCGCACACATATGCTCGCCTTCTTGGTAGGTACTATGGCATCTCAGTAGTTGTATCTTCACCCAGAGTCACTCTGCTGATGGTCAAGAGTCTTATGCTTGTGTACATGTATAAGCAATGAAGACCAGTAAGATTCATGTTAAAAATCAAATATGTATATTTGATTACTAAAGCCATTGTAAGGTGGCAAATGAGTGATACTATGTTAGCATAATACAATTGTGAGTGTTGGGTTACTATATAAAGTTATTGAAGTATTTTTAGTTGAGAATTACAATATAGGTCTAAGAAATGATGGTTTGGAATGATGATCGGGACTGCATAAATAGGCTTGCTTAGGCTAAATGGGCTATGCCCATTGGGCCCATGCGTCGGTCATGGCCCAAAATTTGGGTTGTGACACTGGGCTTTCAGCGAAATGACCAAGGTGAAGGGACGACTATTGAATGCTAACATACCTACCAAAGAGATGAAACTACATGGACACCTTGACTTAGGTTCCAACTGATCCTAATCTGAAAACATGAAGTTGAAAATAGTGAGCACAAACTCAGTGAATGAACATAAGAAAGGAACAAGCAACGATAAGGAAAGTTGATAATCATGATGCACTTAATTGAAAAACAATGCAACTTAGTTCAAGTTCTTATTAAAATCCCTCCATTAAACCCCTAGTTATTAAATCATTTAATGATGAAGGAACAATATTCAACATGAAATTGGAAGGACAGGAAATTTTCAGCAATCATCCAAGTAAAGTAGTATAAACAGAATGTTTCTCGCTGTAATAAAATCAATTTACAAGTAAATGGAAAATTTTCAAGATTCATCATGCCATATAATCACATGTTATAATAATGATCTTTTAATTGCGTATATATATACTTAAACATATCAATTAGTATACCACTACATCTCATCCAGCTCATGTGTATCCCCCCACATTGTGCACATAGCCGGACACCCTATCTCACCCTGCTCATGCGCATCCCCCGGTATCGTGCACATAGCCGGACATCCCATCTCACCCAGCTCATGTGCATCCCCCCACATCGTGCACATAGCCAAACACCCCATCTCAACCAGCTCATGTGCATCCCTGCACATTATGCATAGTTAATGCCATCCTGTACATCCCCCCACATCGTGTACACAGGCAGTATCACCATCCATCTCCCTCACCACCATCATCACCAGTAAGTGCACACTCACCCCGCACATGCACGGTTGCATTTATCACACAATGGTATATATATATATATATATATATATATATATATATATATATCAACATTATGCAGAAACGTATGGATTCGTCACACTATCAATTTGATAATATAAAAACATTTCATAAAAGCTTGTTCCCATGCAAGTTTTGAATAAAAACCAATAAAACATATTAAGGGGATTTAATCAAACATGTATGTGTTTATCTTAAAACATTTTACGCAAGTTCACTCATCGGTATTTGTTAAACCTTTAATCGACTTGAACTTCCCTAATTGTTGAAATGGGGCTGAGGGACTTGTTGGATCCTATCACCCACAAAAGCATCACAGCCAATCCAATTTACATTTATATCACTCCAAAAGCTATTTTCCAAAATGAAGCTAGACTACCCCTTCCTATCTATCTTCCATTACCATTTAATTGGCTATTCAGTTCTTTACTTTAGTAACACTAGAAATAGATAAACAACTTCAACAATAAACAATTCATAACTCTAATGATTAGCCTTTATCAACAACTTAAAACCAGTCCCAATTCATCACCTTGGTGGATTGTAATGAAATTTCTTCCCAAGAGTCCTAAAGCTATCATGAAACCTCTCTTTCTCTCTCTACAAAGTTCAACTAGTGAGAGAAAGTATTGAAGAAAGACTTTTAAGGGTTTGTTTAAGGTGAGGGAGTAAAAGAGTATGAAAAACCTACAACAAGGTGTGTAGAGCACAAAAATTAAGGTTAGTTTGGGAGAGTGATGGAAGCTTGAGAAAAGCTTTCATGGAAGAGGAGAGAAACATGAGATGAGAGGAAAGAGAAGAAAAAGTTGCTAGAGAAATGATGAAGCTGCTGGAAGAATGAGATTTTTATTGTTAAAGCTTATCTAAATTTCATGCAATTACAATAATGCCCTTAACAAGGCCACTTGTCTTCCTCTTTTTCTTGTGCAATCTTTTACTCTTTTGACACTACAAATGGTCCAAATTCCTTTGAAAAAGGTCCTTTAAGTAGCCCCCAAAAGTCTTAGCTTATATAATCCCCTAAACTTGTTATTTGTGGAAATTACGACCGCGGCTCTCAACTTCCAGCGCCGCGATGCTCAAATATTTTGTTCGAAAATCTATTCTCCTAACGCAGTACTTCCACTTTAAGAAAGATTTTGACAACCTTCCCGTCAAAACTGGGCAAAGTGGTAAACATCAAAGTTGTAGCCTTGCCTCTTAGCTTCCTAATGGTCCAAAAATCATGTCTTTTGGACTTTTTGTAGTAGGAGATATGCTTGAAAAACCGAAACATATGCAAATAGTGCAACAAACCATTATACACCTTTCTTCACCAATTGAAATTATTTTTGAATCTTACTCCTATAACGATATAACATAATTATAAGTGATGTAAAACTAGTATCATTAGCTCAAATTAAACCTTTAAACATAAGTTCCACCTTGAGTTACTGTCACGACCCAAATTCCGGGTCATGATCGGCGCATGGGTCCAATGGACGTAATCCACTAAACCCAAGCAAGCCTATTATTTATCTTACTTATGATTCTATTTATTATCACTAAGTCCTATTTCATGACTTTGAGTCAAAATAGTGATATACATTGCCAACTCGTACTGGCATTACTCTTTTAAAATTTACATTAAGTTCATCTATACATAACAAAATAATACTCGACCTCCAGCGGAGTGACTCGGATGGATATACAGCTACCGAATGCCGAGACACCTACCACAAGATGTACACAGATCTACAAGGACACCTCGTCCTAATTATCGGCTACCTCGTGATCTGAAAACATGAATTTGAAAATGGTGAGTATAAACCCAGTGAGTGAACAAGGAAGGGAACAAGCAACAATTAGGAAAAATTTAAAATCATGATGCACTGGTTTCAAACAATGCAATTTAGTTCATTCCTATTTAAAACCCCTCCAAACCCCAGAGTTGTTCGCTACAGGGAGCATGAATTTCGATGCAGTGAAAACAAAAAAACAAGAGAAACATTTTTCCTCACTCAACAAAAGCCATCCTGCTAAACTAATAAAATCAACCTAACATTCATGAAAATTCTCAAAGTATAATGTGTCAAATTTTACGTACATTACAACCATAAATCATTGTCCATCAATTTGCTATATCACACACATTTACATATGTATATATATATATACGTATATACCCATCATCATCATCTCACCAACCCATCATCATCATCACCAGCTCATCATCATCATCATCACCAGCTCATGCGCACTCCCTACTCGCACATGGCTGGGTCATCACCGGATTATGCGCACTCCCTACTCGCACATAACCGGGTCATCCTCGACTTATGCACACTCCCTACTCGCACATAGCCGAGTCATCATAATTACACAACATTATATTCAAGCATATATGTATATCAACATAATGCAGCCACATAGAAATCCATAATAACCACATTTCATAACATAAACCTTTTCTCAAAAGCTTGTTCCCAAGGCATTCATTTTCATGAAAAATTTCATAAAATCATTCAAACACTTTGTTCAAAACAGTCATATTCCCAAAACAATTTTGATAGGCAGTCCACTCACTGGTGTCGAAAATTCGGATTCCGAGTGAACTCTGACTAATAGTCCTCAGGCGTAATTCCTTTACCTTTTCCGGACGTCTCACCACCTTGACAAATAACAAAGTCGAGGAATTTACTATATTGTCCCTAAATTGATATAAATTAATTTAAACTACTAATGCTTGATAAGTAAATGCAAAAATATGTTCGATTACCGCTTAATCACGGTATCGATTAAATTCGACCGATCACTCGATTAATCGGCGATTGTGTCCAAATAACCTCCAAATTAATTCATTTCTCCTCTAATACCTTAATTTACCACATACATTTAAATAAAGCCAAATTCAGCATTAGAACCCTCACAATTCCTTATAGAGAAATTTGGTCATTTGGTGCACTAGCATCAATTTTTTTCTACATAACCGTTTCACCTTAATTCATCATTTTCCATGCCATTTTCCTTGAAATAAAAACAATCCCCCATTGATATTCAGCCCTCATGGTTCGGCCAACAAGGAACCCTAGAGAAATTGAATATTTCTTTTGTGTTTTTGTTCATAACCATGCTTAACTATCCCTAAACACTAACATAGTCTAAAATCAAATTATTCCAACAACAATATCTCTTCCATACCCATTTTTCAGAATTGAATTCATCATGATAACTCAATATTCAACCATGGAAATCAAGAACAAAAGCATGGGTAAGCTAGGTATCAAGGAGAATTAAAGAAATTTTAACTTACCTAGCTTGTTTCCTTGATTTCTTCATTTTTTCTTTGAATTTCCACCTAGGTTTTCTTGTTTTTCCTTTTGTTCTTCCTTTTATCTTGTTGCTGGATGTCTAGGCCGAATATGGTGAGGGAATTGGGGATTTAATGGGCTGATTTCTATAGAAAATAATAAAATAATCAAGCATGCCATGTGTCACATGCTTATTGGCCTAATTTTTAACTTTTTGACTTTTTCTTCTTAATTTTCCACCACAAATATTCTGGTATTTATCCAATCCTACCACAATTAAAATCCCTTGGTCTTGACAACTGCTGGGCCAAAAATTTTACTGATTTGCGCCCGAGATAAAAAAATTACGATTTTGCCCTTATACTCCGAAATGTACCGGAATCTCATTATTTCTACTTTTCAACCTAAAATAACACTAATATTGATCAATATTAACCAAATGGGGCAAAAATTGTTTAAAAAAATTTTCGTTTAGTCCACTAGTGGCAAAATTACCATTTTGCCCTTCTGCTCCATAAATACCGGGAATCACAATTTTTCACTACTAAACATCATTTTATACTCCAATAATCATAATTATATTTCATATAATTATTCTTGGTCAAATGTGATCAAATCTTGGCTAAAAATCTCCATTTAATCATCAAATGGTAAAATGATCGTTTTGTCCCTAATTGGTCAATTTTCTGATGGACTCCAAACTGGACCTTGAACTCCAAATCACTATTCTAAGCCATTCTGTTGGTTTTAAAATTTTCAAATTCCTCTTAGAATTTCTATTTGAACTAGTTCAAGGCTCGATTTAACTTAGTTGTACCACTCGATACAATACCGTCTTTTAATCGAGCTTGACAAGGTCTCACAGTTACGTGTCTTTGAAGGTCGAGGTTTCATATTTTCCCCCATTAAAAGAAATTCGGTCCCCGAATTTAAATCAAACTATAAGGTAGCGTACCTCTAAGCATCAAAGAGGTGGGGATACTTTGTTCACATCTCTTCCTCAGCTTCCCATGTTACCTCCTTACTTGTTTGATTCCACTATAACACTTTTGTGAGACCTCGACCTCTATAGGCTCCTAACTAGGCATAAACACAATAACACGAGCGAGGGGTAGTGTCGTCATTTCCTCTAATAAGCTTCGAGAAGAAGTTTTTCTAATATTTTAAGGTCTAAGTGGGCATAAGGGTCGAATGAATGATGTATAATGATGAAAACATGAAGAAAAAATGAAAGTGATAATAATTTTCACAATAAGGGCAAAATGGTCATTTTACATCCCGAGTCCAAATTTTAAGTTTTGTGAACTCGAGCATCTCTAGACTATTATCGACCTTGTCTTGGTATTAAAAGGGTATATTGATTTCACCAAGGATTGAAGGAGAACAAGTTAACTTGCTAATGGCATTTTCGTTAATTCAAGTGGAATGGGCAAGCTTGAGCTATAAATATCAGCTTCTAGCAGCTTCTTCCCCTCCTTTCTTCATCTCATCTCACGTTTCTTCATCCTCCATAGAAGCTTGATATGAAGCCTCCATAACTTTCTCTCTCTAGTTCCAATTTTCATGCTTTTATCCACTCTTTCATAAAACCTTTGTGCTATTTCACTCTCACTTTAAAACCCTTGAAAAATCCTACTTCCATACTTTCTCTCACTAACTAGGTGTTTAGAGATAGAAAGAGAGAGAAAGCCCCTATAATAGCTTGGGAATTATTGGAAAGAATTTCAAAGTTACAAAGCTATCTAGGTGAGTAGTAAATTAAAGTTGATTCTAAGTGTTGAGGATGGCTAATGATTAAGCTTGTGAATGTTTTGTAGTAGGATGTTCATTCATTTTAGAGTGGTTAAGATAGTAAATATAGATAGCCACTTAAATGGCAAGTGGAAGCTAGCTAAGAGAAAGCTTTTAGACCTTATAAGTTTGTAAAATTGACATATTGGTAATGCTAATGTGATGATAGGTTCTAACGAAGTCCCACAGCCCCAATTGAACCAATAAGGAAGTTAGAGTCGGCTAAAGGCTCAACAAAATATCGGTGAGTGAATTACATTCCAAAATTTGTTTTGGGAATATGAATGTATTTGCACAAACAATTGAATGATTTATCCAACTTTTTCTTAAAACGAGTGCCTTGGGAACAAGCCTTTGATAATTGCCTTTATGTTGTGACATGTGGTTGTTATTGATTTATGCACTACTACATTATGTTGATATATATATATATGTTGTGCATAAATATTGAATATTGTGTGATAATTATTACCATGTGTGTGCACGATTTGGGGGGATGCACATGCCGGTGATGGCGGTGGTGAGGGAGATGGATGATGATAATGCCCGTGTGCACGATGTGAGGGGATGCACATGCCGGTGATGGTGGTGGTGAAGGAGATGGATGATAATAGTGCCCTTGTGCATGATGGGGGGGGATGTACACGATGGCATTGATTGTGCACGATGTTAGGGGATGCATATGATGACTCCGGCTATGTGCACGATGTGGGGGGATGCACATGAGCTGGGTGAGATGATGGTGGTATTGGTGTTTATCTAAGTATCTATATATGTATATATGTTTATGAAATGAAAGCTCATAAGCATGGTATATGATTGAAATGCATGTGAAATTTGACATGTTGAACTTTGGGAATTTTCATGTGTTTCATGTTGATTTTGTTAGTTCAGCAGGATGGCCTTTTATTCAGAGGATGGAAACCTTTTTCTTGGTGCTCTGTTTCTTGCTACAGCGAGAAACTCTCGGGTTTGGACGGGTATGGCTTGTCGGAATCTCGCTGTAGCGAGAAACTTTTTGTTTTATGGTAGAAATTTTGTTGTAGTGAGAATAGATTCTCGTTGCAGCAAAAAACTTTTTCTTTTGTTTCCTATCTTGTCCAATTACTACCCTATTTTTCACTTCTTTGGTACCATAGTTGAGCATGGACTTTCAACAATAACGAATTAATTAGTTAAGTTTGAAATGAAGAGGTTTGGTGAGAAACCCTCGGCCAGTTAAGAAACCCTCGTTTAGCTAATAACTTGAGCCAAACTTCGCTGCAAGGAAAATTCATTCTCGCTGCAGGGACCCGTTGTCTACTTAACTTCATTTGCATGAATGTTATTAAAGTTTCACTTTTCAATTCCTTTGCTGAGCATGGACCCTTACATCTATTGATTTAATCAATTAGGGGTTACATGAGGGGTTTTGATAAGCACTAAATTAAATTGCATTGTTTTGAAACAAGTGCATCATGATTTTTTTAAAATTCTTCCTTATTGTTGCTTGTTACCTTCCTTGTTCACTCATTGGGTTTATACTCACCATTTTCAACTTCATGTTTTCAGATCAGGAGGCAGTCGATAACCGAATCGAGGTGTTTTCGCAGATTCAACTCTTGGTAGGTGTTTCGGCATTCAGAAGCTATACATCACTCGAGTGTCTCCGTTGGAAATCGAGTCTTTTCTTTTGAGATGTAGATAAAAACCTTATGTAAATTATTAGAATACATGTTGTAGACAATAAATGTATATTTTAATGGGTAATGCCACTACGAGTTGGCAATGGTTATTATTATTATTTGAATTGAGATTATGAAATATGACTTTAGTAACTTTTAATGGATGATAAACAGGTCACATAAGTAGGCTTGCTTGGCCTTAGTGGGTTACGTCCATTGGGCCCATGCGCTGTCATGGCTCGAAATTTGGGTCGTGACAACTTCTACTGAGGCTACATCTTTTGAATGGAGCCTTTTGACTTGCCGATCAAGGATAGCTACTAGTTGCTCCTCATAGGTCAAATCATTTTTCAATTGGATGGTTTCATACCGTATTACATGAGATGGATCCGGGTTATACTTTCTAACCATTGACACATGAAATGTGGGGTGAATATTCGAAAGGTCTAGCGGTAATGCCAAACGATATGCCACTGCTCCAACCCTTTCTAAGATCTCAAAGGGTCCTAAATACCAGGGGCTTGATTTTCCCTTCTTGCCAAACCTCATGACCTCTTTTGTTGGCTAGGCCTTGAAAAATACATGATCCCCCACTTGAAACACCAAGTCTTTCCATTTGTTATCAACATATGATTTCTGTCTACTTTGTGCCGATAACATCCTCTGTCGAATCATGCATATTTTCTCGGTGACGTCCTGCACCAACTCAAGCCCCAAGAGTTTCTTTTCTCCTACCTCTAGCCATCTAATAGGTGACCTGCACCTCCATCCATATAATGCTTCAAATGGTGCCATTTGGATACTAGCTTGGAAATTGTTGTTATAGGGAAACTCCACTAAAGGTAGATATCGATCCCACCTGATCCCAAGGTCTATTACATAGGCCTTCAACATATCTTTCGATATCTGTATCGTCCGTTCAGACTGTCCATCAGTCTGAGGGTGGAAAGCCATGCTAAAATCCAACTTAGTGACAACGCTTCTTGTAACTTTTCCTAAAACCTATTGGTGAATTGTGCACGCCTATCAGATACTATAGAAACAGGAATGCCATGCAGCCGTATTATCTCGTCTACATAAAGTTGGGCTTACTGCGTGGCCTTGTATGTAGTTTTAACTAGAAGAAAATGAGCTGATTTCGTTAATTGGTCTACTATAACTCAGATCGCGTTGTTGCCCCACTAGCTCGAGGCAAATCCATTACAAAATCCATTGCAATATGCTCCCACTTCCATTCGGGCACTAGTAATGGTAGTAGTAGCCTTGCAGGCCTTTGATGCTCGACTTTAACCTATTGACAAACCAAGCACTTGGAGATGAACTCAGCTACATCTTTCTTAAGTCCTTCCCACCAATATGTCTCTTTCAAATCTTGATACATCTTTGTAGCGCTTGAATGTACCACAAAGGCTACCATGTCAGTTTCCTCCAATATTTTTCTCCTCAATCCATCACTATCGGGCACATAAAGTCTGGTTCCATGCCTCAATACTCCATCTGTGCCTTTCGTAAACATCTTTCCTTTTCTTCATGAAGGATCCTCTAAGGCCTTAGCTACGAACTCATCTTTACTTTGTGCTTCCTTAATCAAGTCTATTAAGATAGGCCTCACACTAAAAAGTGCTAGCAATGCATTTGCCTCCGAAACTTCCAAATGCAAACCCATGTCTCCCAAGCTATACATCTCCCTAATCAAGGATCTCTTATCTGTGGAGATATGTGCCAAGCTCCCCATCAATTTTTGACACAAGGTATCCGCTATTACAGTTGCCTTATCAGGATGATAAAAAATAGTACAATCATAATCCTTTAGCAACTCCATCCATCCACGTTGCCGCAAATTAAGATCCCTCTGTTGAAATATATACTTCAAGCTTTTGTGATACGTATATATCTCAAGAGTCTTACCATACAAGTAATGTCTCCAAATCTTTAAGGCAAACACAATTGCTGCCATCTCCAAATCGTGTGTGCGGTAATTCTGTTCATGCCCTTTAAGTTGCCTTGATGCATACGCAATCACTTTCCCATGCTACATTAATACACACCGTAAACTAACCTGCAATGCATCACAAAATACTGTATAACCCCTTGTGTTTTGCGGTAGGCTTAATACTGAAGCTGTGGTGAGACATGCCTTAAGCTTTTCAAAGCTATTCTCACAAGCATCTGTCCACTCAAATTTTGTATCTTTACGTGTCAGCTTAGTCAGAAGGGTGACTATTTTGGACAAGTCCTTCACAAAACAATGGTAATAGCCAGCCAAACCCAAAAAGCTTCTAATCTCCATAACCGATGTTGGCCTTGACCAATTTTCCACTGCCTCAACTTTTTTTGGGTCGACTTGTTCCCCATCCTTGGAAACCACATGTCCTAAGAATCTGGCACTTTGAAGCCAAAACTCACACTTGGAGAACTTGGTATATAATTGATGTTCTCTCAAAGTTTAGAGCACTATCTTAAGATGCTACTCATGCTCCTCTCAGCTCTTCAAGTAGATTAAGATGTCATCAATAACACCACCACGAACTTGTACAAATAGGGATTGAACACTCGATTCATCAAATCCATAAAGGTCGTAGAGGCATTAGTAAGCCCAAATGACATCACCAAGAACTCATAGTGCCCATATTTTATTTCAAATGTAGTCTTAGGTATGTCCTTATTTCGGATCCTCAACTAATGGTACCCAGATCGTAAATCTATCTTAGAGAAACATTGTGCACCTTGTAGCTGATCAAATAAATTATCTATTCTTGGAAGGTGGTACTTATTCTTCACCGTCACTTTATTAAGCTGTCGATAGTCAATGCATAATATAAGCGACCCATCTTTCTTCTTTACAAAAAACACAAGTGCTCCCCACCTTGAGATGCTAGGACGGATGAAGCCTTTATCTAACAAATCTTGTAATTGATCCTTAAGCTCATTAAGCTCCACCGGTGCCATTCTATAGGGGGTATGGATATAGGTCTAGTTTCAGGAATCAAATCTATGGAAATTCAATCTTTTGCTCAGGAGGCAAATTTGGTAATTCCTCGAGAAATACATCCATGAACTCATTCACTACTGATACTTGGCTTATATCTCCAACCTTTGCTTGAGTATCTCTCACAATAGCCAAGTAACCTGAACAACCCTATCTTAATAACCTTCTATAGCCATGACCGATATCAAATTTGTTGGAGCATTACTCCTATCCCCCTAAATACTAAACGATGGTTCACCGGAAAAATCAAAGCTAACCAATTTATGATAACAATCCATACTAGCATGACAAGGTGATAGCTAATCCATTCCAAAGATCACGTCAAAGTCTAACATATCTAACACCACTGGATTCACCAAAATGTGTTTGTTTTTGACTCAAACTACACAAGACTCATATTCCCATTCGGCCATAAATACCTCCTTTAAAGGAGTAGACACCACTAATTGCTCTTATCTCCTAACACGATCTTTACCTAAACGAGATGCAAAACATGGAGAAATAAAAGAATTGGTAGCACCAGGATCAAACAATACTCAAGCATCCATATTACAAATAGAAAGAGTACTTGAGACCATTACATTAGATGTTTGGGCCTCCTAGGGTGTTAAAGCATATACCCTCGTTTGGCCCCTACCAATAGAACTTTGACGTACAGACCTAGATGTCCTGCCCTGAGAGGAAGTAACAACACTTCTACCTCTTGATCCACTAGCCTTCCGATCAAATGAGGCAGCAACTAAAGGAGCAGACGAAGTTGGCTGGGTGGTGCCACAAGCAGAACCTTGTGATTGATGAGTTATTGGGCAATCCTTCCTAATATGTCTCGATTGACCACACCCATAACAAACTATCGTAGTACATAAGCATCATCCACTATGTCGTCTCCCACAAGTATCACAAGGGTGGATAACTTGACTACTCTGTCTAGAATTTTACTACCTTCCTACATTAAAAGTTTTCTACCCTGGTCCAACGTTGACACTGGTCACGTCACTCCCCTTTTGGGGCAATCGTGAGTCTCTTTGTGGACCCTGACGGCTAAAAGATGAAATACCACTACTGAAATCTCTACGACCTTGATAACCCTCTGTCTTGGCCTTTTGTACTCTATCCCTCACAGCTCTACTCTCACTAGTCCTCATCTCAATCCGCTGAGCGTAATCCACTGCTATGGAATAGGTATTGAAATCTCGAGATGCCACAGCCCTAAACAATGGCTCCACTAGCCCATCCACAAACCTTTGTATCTTTATCTCCTCTATAGCAACTAAATAGGGTGCATACCGAGACAACTGTGTGAATTTTATGTCATAATCCAACACTGTCATACTCGAGGTCTGCACCAATGCCTCAAACTCTTGGCTTTGGCATTACGTACACTAAATGGTAAAAATTGATCTAAGAAAGCTTTACTGAACTCACTCCAAGTTAATGGTGCTACATCCATTAGTCTGCCTTTACATAAGGAGCTATACCACTCTTGTGCCATGTCCTCTAATCGAAAGGCGGCTAGCATTACTGATCGGACATTGGAACATCCCTAGGCTTTACAAATTTTCTCCATCTTATCTAAGAAAATATGGAGTATCTCCAATGCATCAGACCCTGAAAATTATGGAGGCTTAAGCTTAAGAAAATCATAAAGAGAAATCTCTACATGATCCCTCTCGACCTCAAAATGTTGGAGTTCACCCTACCCTTGGGAACTAGGGGATTCTTGTACTGTACGTCTCCCTTCCACTATCCTCGGTATATCATCCATACGGATTGTCATCATTTCTACAACCCAATTAACTCTCTGTAGGCCGGCCGCCAAGTCCTCGATGGTAATGCCCCCAATTACTTGTTAATCCACATCACCCAAAAACTATCCCTCTTTTCATCTACCCACAGGTGCATTTGCCCTCACCGGCCTAGTGGCCCCGCCACGTCTACCTTGCCCCCTAAGAGTTGATGCCCGTGGCCTATTTGTCTTCTTATTAGGAGCATCTTGCTCCCCCATTCGTCTTGAGGTGGCTTGTGTCTTAGGCGGCATTCGTACCTAGACAAGAGCAAACACCTGTTATTAAACACAGTTTATAATTATACTTAAGGGAAAAAGGTGGTTTCTAAGATAGGGAATCTATGCAATCACTTGGTTGTAAAATGTGTCGCGGTTCACACTTCACAACTGAAGTTTCCACATAAAGACTCGACACTCCGCTGGACCAACAAAAAGGAAGTCCTATAACCTAAACAACCTAGGGCTCTGATACCAACTTTGTCGCAACCCGATTTTTGAGTCGTGACTGGCGCATGAACCCAATGGGCATAGCCCACCAAGCCTAAGCAAGCCTACTTTTATAATCCTACTCATTATTCCATCAACTATTCTTAAAGTCACCTTTCATACTTCCAATCTATAAGAACCTAATTAATATGTTATAGCAATCAAACTTGCATTTCACATTAACCCAAATAATGTTAACGATTGCCACTGATGGTGGCTTACCAATCAAAATATACATATGCTCTAAGGCTTGCATTTTAGTTCTGTACATCACATATATGTATTTACAAATAAAATGACTCTGGGCTTTCAGCGGAACGACCAAGGTGAAAGGACGGCTACTGAATGCCAACATACCTTCCAAAAAGACAAAACTACGTAGACACCTCAACCTAGGTTCCAACTGGCTCCTAATCTGAAAGCATGAAGTTAAAAATAGTGAGTACAAACTCAATGAGTGAACATAAAAATGGAACAAGCAACGATAAGTAATGTTGATAATCATGATGCACTTATTTGAAAACAATGTAACTTATTTGAAGTTCTTATTAAAATCCCTCCATTAAACCCTTGGTTATTAAATCATTTACTGATGAAGGAACCATATTCAGCATGAAATTGGAAGGAGAGGAAATTTCCACCAATCATCCGAGCAAAGTAGTATAAACAGAATGTTTCTCACTACAATAAAATTATTTTAGAAGTAAATGGGAAATTTTCAAGATTCATCATGCCATATAATCACATGTTATAATAATGATCTCTCTATTACGTATATATATACTTAAACATATATCAATTAGCATACCACCATATCTCATCCAGCTCATTTGCATCCCCCCACATAGTGCACATAGCCGAACACCCTATCTCATCTAGCTCATGTGCATCCCCCCACATCGTGCACATAGTTGGACACCTCATCTCACCCAGCTCATGTGCATCCTCCCACATTGTGCACATAGCTAGACACCCCATCTCAACCAGCTCATGTGCATCCCCCCACATCGTGCATAGCTAATGCCATCATGTACATTCCCCCACATTGTGCACACGAGCAGTATCACCATCCATCTCCCTCACCATCATCATCATCGATGAGTGCACACTCACCCCGCACATGCATGGTTGCATTTGTCACACAATGTTATATATATATATATATATCAACATTATGCAAAAACGTATGGATTCATCACACTATCAATTTGATAATATAAAAACATTTCATAAGGGCTTGTTCCCATGCGACTTTTGAATAAAAACCAATAAAACATTTTATGGGGATTCAATCAAACATGTATGTGTATATCCCAAAACATTTTATGCAAGTTCACTCACTGGTATTTGTTGAACCTTTAATCGACTCTAACTTCCCTAATGGTTCAAATGGGGCAGAGGGCCTCGTTGGAACCTATCACGCACAAAAGCATCACAGCCAATCCAATTTACATTTATATCACTCTAAAAGCTATTTTCCAAAATCAAGCTTCACTAGCCCTTCTTATCCATCTTCCATTACCATTTGATTGGCTATTCAGTTCTCTACTTTAGTAACACTAGAAATAGATAAACGACTTCATCAATACATAATTCATAACTCTAATTATTAGCCTTTATCAACAACTTAAAACCAGCCCCAATTCATCACTCACCTTGGTGGATTATAATGAAATTTCTTCTTAAGAGTCCTCAAGCTATCATGAAACCTCTCTTTCTCTCTTTGCAGAATTCAGCTGGTGAGAGAAAGTATTGAAGAAAGACTTTTAAGGGTTTTTTTAAGGTGAGGGAGTAAAAGAGTAAAAAAAAACCCTACAACAGTGTGTGTAAAGAACAAAAATTAAGGTTAGTTTGGGAGAGTGATAGAAGCTTGAGAGAAGCTTTCATGAAAGAGGAGAGAAACATGAGATGGGAGGAAGGTGAATAAGAAGTTACTAGAGAAATGAAGAATCTACTCGAAGAATGAGATTTTTATAGTTAAAGCTTATCTAAATCTTCATGCAATTACAATAATGCCCTTAACAAGGCCATTTGACTTCCTCCTTTTCTTGTGCAATCTTTTACTCTTTTGACATTGGAAAAGGTCCAAAATCCTTTAAAAGTGGTCCCTTAAGTAACACCCAAAAGTCCTAGCTTCAAAAATCCCCTAAACTTGTTATTTGTGGAAATTATGGTGAAGGTCACGGCTCTCAATTTCCAACACTGCGACGCTCAAATGTTCTATCCGAATCTGTTCTCCTAGCATAGTACTTCCATTTCAACAACGATTTTGACCACATTCCCATCAAAACTGGGCAAAGTGGTAAACATCAAAGTTTTATCCCTGCCTCTTAGCTTCCTAATGGTCCAAAAATCATGTCACTTGGACTTCTGTAGTGGGAGATATGCTTGAAATACTAAAACATATGCAAATAGAGCAATAACTCATTATACACCTTTCTTCCCCAATTGAAATTATTTTTGAATCCTACTCCTATAACGACATAAAATAATTATACATAATGTAAAACTAGTATCATTAGCTCAAATTAAACCTTTAAACATAAGTTCCATCTCTAGTTACGTGTCTATGAAGGTCAAGGTTTCACACCAGAAATCCTAAGTCTTGAGTCTATTGTATTTTTCAAATATCTTTTATTTCTGCTTATTAATTTAGTGCTTATTTTAATTTCATTTTGATTAATATTCAACAAATTTTGGTTAGTTAAATAAGATTGTTTTCTTATAATATTTGAGTACTTAATAAAAATTTAAGAACAAATCTCTATGGGAATGATACTCTACTTATCATTATATTACTAGTTTGTGATAACGTGCTTTCGTGTGAAAATTCAACAACACCAATTAAGATCTAATTAAGCTCAAAATTATGTCAGAAGAGACTAGACATTGTAGTTTCTACATTAGGTAGCAAGACAACTTCAAAAGATACAGCCATAGTCAACCCAATAAAGTTTGTAGTCGACCTTGAGTAAGTAATAGTCGACTACACCAAGCTACATCTAAAAAATACAAGCTTTCTATAAGGGGATCAATTAAAGAACTTCCATACTCACTACAAGCAACTGTTCGACACAAAATTTGGAGGAAAATAGCTAGTTTCTTACTCTAATAACTTTCAATGGCTCCAAGACTCTTTCAACTATAAAAAGAATCATTGGAAAGCATTTCAAGTTGAGGAAGAAGAAAGAAAAAGGCCAAACTATTGAGGATCAAAGTCTTGAAAGAAAATGAGAGAAACCAAGCCTTCTTGAGCTAAAATTCCTTTGTGCTTTCACTCCCATCCTTATATTCTATGTTTATACCTAATGTTAGGCATTCTTCCTCCATTGTACCAAACTAGCAAAACCCACCTTTTAGAGGCTTTATTGTTATCCTTGTAAAGGTTCTAGCTTAGTCGTAAAAAAGTATTTTTTAAAGGTTATCACTTCCTATCGAAAAGCCAAAATCCTTTTATGTATTGTGCATGGGTTTGTGGTAAGCCAATTAAAAATCATGGGTCTATGGTGAACCTATTAAAACCATCGGTTATCGCTTGATCCCATGAAAAAGCCATTGTAAGGGTTATTGTTACCAGCTAAAAATAAAAAATCCCTTTATGGATTGTGTAAGGGTTATCATTTTCTATTAAAAAGCAAGAATTTTTTTTGTGGATTGTAAATTCCTTGGTGAACCAAGGGAATGGATGAACGCACTTGAAAAGCCGTAGCACTATAAATCTTTGTGTTTTGATTTACTTTTAAGCTTTATGATTTATTGTTCAAATTTTATTTTAGAAAAAATCACTTGCCTTGATTGTAACACAAGTATAAAATCCAATCAGTAAAAAGTAAGATTTTTACCTAATGTTTTTGTTTTATCATTGTCTTGTTTTGCTATACTTCATTTCAAGAAAACCTATTCAATGAAGTGGTTAAGTTTATTCATATTCTGAACATCTTATTTTTTATCCTTTATTGAGTCCTTGTTTATCATCAATACACTTTACTCTTGGAAATATTTTCTTGAGTCCTTGTTTATCATCAATACACTTTACTCTTGGAAATATTTTCTTATTTTACACTGATTAGATTTGTACTTGAAAATCACTTAAAGCATTTCAAAAATAATCATTTGCTTGCATTTGATTCAGTAGTTTTGTAAAAGATTTACATATACATCATAACTCTCCCTGAAACTCCTTTTGCTTCTTTTGAGAACCACTCTACTAATCAAGGGTCTATTATAAGAATAGTAGAGTCAACTACACGGTTTTCAAATTGCTTTAAAACAAGTTCTTCATGAGCATAGTTGACTAAAAACTTTTTGTAGTCGACTACAGTAGTGTTTTCCAGTTTTTAAAGTTCAAAATATTCATTTAATTCAATTCACCACCCTTTTAGATATTTTCACTGAGCTAACTTTTCTAACAATTGATGTAATAGTTATAATCTAATCTCATCAAAAAGCAAGAATCTTTTTAGTGGATTGGAAATGCTTTGTTGAGCCAAGGGAATGGATGTAGGCATTTAAGAAAGCCAAATCACTATAAAATTCCTAGTGTCTTGATTTACTTTTGTGCTTTTTCATTTATTGTTGATATTTGCTTTAAAGAAAAATCACTTGCTTTATTTTCGACAAAAGAAGAAAATTTTCTTTTCAAAAGGGGTTATTTTTCATTAAGTTTGCAAAGAAAATTTTTAAAATACCAATTCAACCCCTCTTTTGATGTTTATTGCATTGAGCTTACTATATTAACAACTTCCCCAGCATTTTGCTCAACTAGGATTGACCTCTCTTTCAAAGGGGGTTAATACCTTGAAAAACAAAGCACCTTCTGAATGTTCTAATGGCTGAGGGGATCTTCCCTATGGTCCTTGGGGGTCGATCCCCACACTTATAGATTTAAAATTTTGGCCTTAAAGCCTTCCAATTTCACCTCATTGACTTTAAAATCAATTCCCCTCTTTCAATTTATCAAATCTAAGGTTTCAAAACCTCCATAATTCTATATTTTGTGACATGTTATTACCAAGAATTCTAATCCAATCAATTTCTCAATTCAAATGCTTAATCATATATTATGACCATGTAGCTCAACCATAATAACGGGTGCATTGAAAATCAGTATATGAGCAAGCAAAATATATAAGCAAAATGATTCATGTATGATCATGCATCAATGCAATTATCCAATAGTGCTACAGCACCTAACCAAATCCAAAGATACTATGGTCCCTACAATATCCAATAGTGCTACAGCACCTAACCAAATCCAAAGATACTATGGTCCCTACAATATCCAAGTGTGCTAAGGCACTTAACATTTCCAAATATGCTAAGGCACCTAACATTTCCAAATATGCTAAGGCATTTAAGAATAAGGCACGTGTTTATTTGTTGATAACTCTATTATATAGATTTATTTTTAACACATTCTGGGAACTTTAGTTGTTAGACTTTTGAGTTTTGGGTTCAGATTTTAGCATTTTAGATGTTTTTCAAATGTAAGTTAGATTAAATTTTGAATATTTAAATTAAGTTGTTTTAGCTTTATTTTACTTTATTTTGTTTTTAATTTACTTTAAGACAAGTTAATGTCGATTTCTCTCATGGTTTTTCATGTGGGATATGCAATGAGCAAGGTGAAATTAAGATATGATAGCACAAGTATGGTGAAGGAGTCACTCATACATGCTCCAGTAATTTAAAGATAACTTTAGTTGAAGAAGTCCAATTGATGTGAGTTTGAATTCATTGGAAAGCTAAGAGAATGGGCTACAACTTTTGTTTTTACCACTTTGCCTAGTTTAGCCCAGATTGAAGTGAAAATCATGTCTGAAAAAGATAGAGAAATGTAGACTACACATAAGGCAGCCTGGTGATAGAGGTCGCAGTGCTAAGTCACTCAAGCCCACAGTGTGAGACCTTGATCTTTATAGACTCGTGACTAGGTGTAGACGTGATAACACGGGCCAAGTGTAATTTCATCATTTCCTTAGTGAACCACTAGAAATAGACTTTCAAATAATGTTGAGGCCTAAGTAGGCCTAAGGCATGGATGAATGATGAAAATAAGGGTAAAATGATGAAGAAAATAAAAATAATGATGATTTCCAAGGTAGGGGCAAAATGGTCATTTTTCATATGGAGTCAAAATTTTTAAGTTTTCGTGAACCCGAGTATTTCTAGACTATTATGACCTTGTCCTAGTGTGAAAAGAGTAAAAAGATAGCACAAAAGACTGGAGGAGAACAAGCTAACTTTTCAAGGGCATTTTCGTAATTTAAGTGGAGTTGGATAAACTTGAGCTATAAATATCATCTTCCAGCAGCTTCTTCTCACATTTCCAGCAGCTTCTTCTTCTTCCCTCTCACCTTTCTTCATCCTCTATGGGAGTTCTCTTCAAACTTTAATAACTCTCTCAAGCTGGCTCCACTTTTCATGCTTTTGTGTACCCTTTCATAGAACCTTGTGCTCTTTCACTCTCTCACTTTGAAACCCTCGAAAGTCTTACTTCCATATTCTCTCTAACTAGCTAGGTGTTTTAGAGAGAGAAAAAGGGAACTTCTACAATAGCTTGGAAGAAGTTTGAGAAGGAATTTCATTATAATCCACCAAGGTGAGTGATGAATTAGGAGTGATTTTAAGTTGTTGATAATGGCTATTAATTGAATAAATGAGTTGTGTTATTGCTGAAGTTGGTTATCTATTTCTAATGTTACTAAAGAAGAGAAACTAAATAGCTAATCAAATGGTAATTAGAAGGTAGATAGGAAAAGCTTTTGAAGTTTGATTTAGGAATTAGCTTTTGCAGCAACATTAATGTAAATTGGATTGGCTATGATGTTTTTGGTGTGTGATAGGTTCTAAGAAGGCCTCTTAACCCCAACTGGACCATTAGGGAAGTTAGAGTCGACTAAAGGTTCAACAAATACCGGTGAGTGAACTTGCATTAAAACGGTTTTGGGATATGTATACAAGTATGTTTGATTGAATCCCTAAAGCGTTTTATTTATTTTATCCTCAAAACTCATACGGGAACAAGCCCTTATGAAATGTTTTTATGTTATGAAATGGATAGTGTGATGAATCTATATGTGTCTGTATAATGTTGCTATATATATATATATATATATATATATATATACTATGTCATAAATGGTACCATTGTGTGACAAATGAAACCGTGCATGTACGAGGGGAGTGTGCACCTGCCAGTGATGATGATGGTGAGGGAGATGGATAGTGATAGTGTCAAAGCCCAAATTCTCGGGCTATGACCGACGCATGGGCCTAATGGGCATGGCCCACTAAGCCCAAGCAAGCCTCCTTATGCAATTCCGATTATCATTCCCATTCATCATCTTTAAAATGAAGTGCTGTTAAATCTCAAAAGTAAATGTTCCAGTAATATTTTATAGCGACTGAATATTCATTTTTATATATATCAAAGTACTGTCATCATCAATCCATATACATACTTCATTTACAACATGACTCTTAGTAGTTTACATTACATATACATGTTCACAAGTAATAGACTCGAGACTGTTAGCGGAGTGACTCTGGGTGAAGATACAGCTACTGAGATGCCATAGTACCTACCAAGAAGACGAGCATATGTGTGCGACGCAATCTAGGTCCCAACTACCTCCAAATCTGAAAACATGAATTTTAAAAACATGAGTACGAAACTCAGTGAGTGAACATAAAAAGGGAACAAGCAATTAATAGGAAGAATTTGGAAATCATGATGCACTTGTTTCAAAAACAATGTGATTGATTTAATTTCTTACTAAAAACCTCTCATTTCAAACTTTTATTAATAACCTCATAGTGTTGCAACAACCCATGATCAATCCATGAAGTTAAATGGGTGAAAAATATGTTAACAATTGAATAGGGTAGCATGTAGGACAAAATTTTTCTTGCTGCAGTGAAGTTCATTCTCACTGCAGCGAGAAACAGTACTAGTTTGCATGTGTTTCAGATTTTCTAGCATATCTCCCACTACAAAAGTCTAATTAACTTGATTTTTAGACCATTAGAAAGATAAGAGGCAGAGATAGAACTTTGATGTTTATTAATTTTCCTAGTTCGGATGGGAACATGGTCAAAATCTTCATCACAGTGAAATACTACACCAGAACCTGAGAGTTTCTCGTTGCATAGAGATTTATTTTCGCTGCATTGACTTTTCTGATACCAAAACAGAATGTTTCTCGCTGCAACGAGAAGCAAGGCACCTAAGTAAAAAAAGGACCCCATTTGCATTAAAAACCCATTTGGTGTTGCAATGAACTCAATTTGAAAGAAAATTGGACATTCTCAAGATTCATCATGGCAATTTCAACATGAAATGCTAAAAAATTTCAAAAGTTCAACATGCCAAAATTTCACATGCATTACAACCATATACCATATATGTATATATATATATATATATATATATATATATATCAATCATCATGCACACCCTCCCATCATCATCAGCTTATGTGCAACGGCTTATGCGCACTCCTACTCTCACATAGCGGGGTCAATATCATTACACAACAATATAATCATATGTATATATATATATATATATCAACATAATGTAGCAGTATATGAATCCATAATAGCCATAAATCACCACACAAAGATAATTTATCAAGGGCTTGTTCCCCAAGCACCCATTCTTAGGAAAAGTTTGATAAAATCATTTAATGTCTTGTGCAAACACATTCACATTCCCAAAAATAGTTTCAAATGCAATTTCATTCACCGGTATTGCTGAACCTCTAATTGACTCTAACCTCCACTAATGGTTCAAATGGGCATGTGAGGCCTTGTTGGAACTTATACACACACAACATCACAACCAATCCAATTTACATTAATACCACTCCAAAAGCTAGTTTCTAATTCAAATTCTTCTAGTCATTCCTAATTGGCTTCCAACTATATCAAATGGCTATTCCTTGCACTACTCTAATCACACTAAAAATGAATAAACAACTCAACCATAAAACAGCTCATAATCCCAATTACTAGCCATTATCAACAACTTAAAACCAAGACTAGTTCATCACTCACCTTAGGGTTTCTTTGTAGTTGAATTCTCTTCTAATAGCTTCCAAACAATTATGAAAAATCTCTCTTTCTTTCTCTAAACCTCCAATTAGTGAGCGAAAATGCTGAACAAGGACTTTTTGAGGGTTTTAAAGTGAGAGAGTGAAAGAGTACAAGGGTTCTAGTCAAAAGGGCACAAAGGTATAAAAATTAAAGCTAGAGAGAGAAAGTTGTGAAAGTTTCATATCAGGCTTCCATGGAGGATGGAAACAACGTGAGATGGAAGAAGAAGAAGGAGAATAAGCTGCTGGAAGAAAAAGATATTTATAGCTCAAACTTATCCATTCCACTTGAAATTACGAAAATGCCTTTATCACATTAACTTGTTCTCCTTCAATCCTTGGTGCAATCTTTTTACTCTTTTGATACTAAAATAAGTCCATAATGGTCTAGACATGCTCGGGTTTACGAATCTTAAAATTTTTGACCCGAGGTGAAAAATGACAATTTTGCCCTTGTGGTGAAAATTATTGAAACTTCTAGTTTTCTTCGTGTTTTTATCATTACACGTTATTTATCCAGTTTTATGCCTATTTAGACCTTAAAATATCATAAAACCTTATTCAGGGAGCTTTTTAGAGGAAATGATGAAACGACCCCTAGCCCCGATTATTACGCCTATGCCTCGTTATGAGCCTATAAGGGTTGAGGTCTCACATTCTCCCCCACTAATAAAAATTTGGTCCCCAAATTTAAATTTAGCTATAAGGTAACGTACCTCTAACCATCAAAGAGGTGGGGATACTTTGTCCGTATCTCCTCCTTGGCCTCCCCTACTACCTCATCGCATTCAAATCGACGTAGGGTGAATAATCAAAGTTCTCATGTTCTGCCATATCACTCTCGTCGGGCATTCTTAACATAGAATCTTGGTTTATGCATTATATCAACTTTCAATCTTTATAGAAAAGTCAACGATGTCATAATATATAATTATGTGTACTACTCTTGTTGGATCAAAACAATATCATTCTTTATCTTATGAAGAGAATTCAAATATGCTATTAATTATGGTCACACCTCAATCAAATCATCCTTAAATCATCAATCATGCATGTTTACTTAACCATCCACAATTCCTCTACTTTGATCTTTTATCAAACCTTCCAACATTCAAGTATTTATTCCACCATTGACTATGGGTCTAAATGGTCAACCAACCTCTATTCCAATTCACATACCTCCATACAAATTTCATTCAAGCATTTCATAATACATAAGGATCAAACACTCTTTATTTATTCATATATGTTTAACATCACGAATGATTCAAATTCGGTAACCATTAGTAACCATTTTCCCAAAAACAAACTCCAATACTTTCATTTTTGAGTGCTCACTAGATAAATCTTAACTTATACCATAAGGCATTTCAATAAATCATGACATTCCGCATACCCTCTTATAATCTTAATCAATCTCTTTAATCAATAACTCAACCTCTCAAGATTAAAGTTGCTCAAAATTTTCCTTTTAAAGTTCCTTTCCTAGTCTCATTTTGATTACTAATTATTTCTACATTTTTGATGTCATAGCTAATTTGTTCGTCATCAATCACCCACAACATATCTAACTTGATATTTCTCAAATTTACTCCAAACTTCAGATTTCATGGCCTCATTAGTTTATCAATTTGAAGATCAAATTAAACATTTGTCTCTCCTTAAGTGCACTTTAAAATTTAAGAATCACCTATTAAGGCCTTTCAGATATTAACTTATTTTAGTCCCTTTTACCTTAGAAAATTAAGTCCATAATCATTCATTTTGAATCATGAGCTTTACATCAATCAAGACAGATTTTACACTATTAATTATACGAATTCAAATGCACACCTTTACGCATAAGCTATAAACTTTTCCCCACATCTATATATCTCAAAACTATATATATTGAAGTTATACCAAAACCGATACAGCATTTTCCATTGCCCCTTAGGATATTAAATTCATGTCATACTTCTCTATTTGTGTACTTCATAATAGAATAACAATTTCTAGCTCGCAGTTAAGCTAGGTCATATACCAAGCCTCTCAGGCTATATCAACACACCAAATTTTATCATGATATAATAGAATTTGATGAACTCATACCAAAAGTATAAACACTTACTTTTAAGCTAATAGGATTATAATCCACTTGTTCACTGCCAAAATCAGCGATAAATTATCTTAATCATTGTCTAGCACTATAACCATTGATAGAATATCATCATCGAATCAAATTTTAACTAACCCCACATGAGCTTTGATACCAATATGCAACATATATATCCATACAGATATATTTCCAAAAATTTTAACTGCGAATAGCCTTAGGCATATCAAGCTCAATAAGCCTTCTGTAAAACTAAAATAACCAACAATCAAGTTTAGAATCATTTCTTCTCTTGGTTGGTTAGATCATGCTCATCATTTGTGGTGAACACACAAAGCTGATTTCAATATTCCATTCTCATACAAGAGTCAACCACTAATTTGGCACCATCTCCAAACACTACGTGTTTTATAAGTCAATTTTCTTAGTCAAAATTCATATTGTAGTATTCCAACTTTAGGTTATGTTTCATTACCAAATCTTTACTCATATACGAGTACTTGAATTTTCAAATCATCATCCTTTTTTTTTTTCTAAGTAGATCTCTGCAATTCCCGTAACTCATTTCTATTCCCTTACCAAGGGTAGTATCATTTAATCAAACCATGTCACCCTCTTTTTCTCAACATTTGAAGTATAATTCAACCTTCCACTATCCTTATTAGGCACTTTATCTTGATAGTTACACAAAATAAATTAGAACATGTGGGGAAGCACATTTCACAATTTATGCTTTGCGTCTATAATTATGTCGAGACCAGAACCTCATCCGGTCCATAAAAGAGTAGGATAATCATTGCCTCAAACCAGTATTTCCAATTATACTTATGCTTGTATCATATCTTCATACTTATATGTCATGTCACTCACGAGCCTAGCTTGACTGTATAGCCATTTACTCTTTGAGCTTTAATGTTTTCTCATTGTGAAAAGTCTTTCGAATTTATCTCATCAGGGTATTCGCAAGGTAGATACATGTCCATATCTTACAGTTCAATGCCTGAAGCAGTGAACACGGTCTAATCATTAAAGTTCTACCCTTATCTATCAATCATAGCTCCCTTTATGAGCACATACTTTACAATGCTTGATTGTTCACAAGCCACTCATGGCCATCCAAATTTGACCTCTTATAGCAAGTCAAACTAGTATATTATTCTTATGTTTTCCAATACACTTCCAAAATGCTTAAACACATCCTTTAATAGAATTCTATTGAGGACTCGGACAATCAAAGGCTTATCTTCAAAGCCATGCATAACTTTAACAATTTAATATATATTCGATAACATTTAGCTCATTAACCCTATTGAACATTACTTTAAAATCTCCCAAGGTGTCTGTGTTATTAGTTTGGATCATACCATCTAACTTAGTATAATTGCATTAATTATCCTTAAGCTCTTTATGCTCAGCATATTAACATCCATATTTCCCCCTCATTCATGTTATTGACCTTGTTAAGGTATATGTGGCTTTTTAACCTTTCACAATACATTCCACATTTATGCTAGGGCATTCTCAATCTCATGCCAAGCCTATAGGCATGTAACCATAAATCAGGGTAAACTCCACTATGGGATATCTCCTTCCATATGATGCATGGGGATCACAAGATGTACAACTCCAAGTGTATGCCTACATATTGATAACCTCCATATATTTTATGATCATGGAAACTAGAATTTGCAAAACTAGCTTTTTATCACAAGTTTTGAATCGGAACATTAGTTTCCACATATCTCACTTTGGACAAACTTCACTACTAACATTCGTATACCTTTACCACAACATCCAATGCAAATTGATTAAGCAATGATCTCTAAATTTACTCTTAGGTACACATATATCAAATTGTACACCACTTAGTGTTAAGATCTTGACATTACTCATCAATTCTTAACCAATTACATCCATAAGATAGACAATTCACTAAATTTTTGTATCTTGCTTTTGTAGTCATAAGATCAAAATTTCTTCAGCTTAGGATGCAAAAGCTTCCTCTTAGAGCATATTTGAAAATCCACATGTTTTAAGTCCTTTACCCTTCGGGAAGTCACATTCGAGACTAATCATTTACATCATAGGTTGCATATTGAACCAACATATTTTTAAATTGACCTTTAAAGCAATTCATATGTCAATCTTCATATAGAACTCCATAGGGCACTTAGACTAAATTTATCATTTCCATGTCATTTAATTTCAAACTGCTAAATCTGCATCTAGTCCTTTAATCCTTTGGCTCCACACTAAGCATAGCAAAATTCAAGCTCATCCTTAGGGTAGATCATTTACTAGCCTTTTACTTCATGACCATACATCAATTATAATAATCCTTGATTTTCACCCTTGAACTAATTCATGCAATTATAACCATAAACCACAATAATTCAATCCAAGCCTCGAAATCTCGCAATCACTTAGTTGAAATCAAAACCAACTCCATTTAAGCTACTATACACATATTCAACACTTATACGCTTATAAAATATTTCAAAAGCATACACCATTTCTATAAGGGCATGTCAAGCTCAATTAACACAGTGCACTTACCTCCGTGCACATATACATTGGTTTACATTTTTCCTCGATACTCAGATTTATAAACCTCAAGTGAATCATAACAATCACTATTCATTCCAGTCAAAATACAGCTCTTATTACCATTATCGTACGTCCTCCCTATATTGACCTCAAATATAATCCATATTCTCCAAAATTTTAATTCTAATTTTTTTTAACCATGGGTTCAAATCATAATTCCACCAAATGAATAAACTATTACGGACTTAACAGTCCAGCTCCACCTTCCTCCATCCTTAGTCGGAGGAATATATCATTATATTGGCCTTTCATTAGGAGCATTTGCTTAAAAATCTTTCCAATAATGGTTTGTGTCTCGGGTGGCATCTCAAACTCGAACAACGACACCACTTATGACCTTTACATAATGTTAGCAGGAGGGTAGGTTGCTAGGAATAGGAGTTCATATAGCTTATTGTCTATGACTTGTGCTACAGACACAAACCATAGACAAAACTCTACATTAACTCCGACAACTCCGCTGACTAACACGAGAATCCCTAGGACTTGACTAAACCTAAAGCTTTGATACCAACATTGTCACAGCCCAAATTCTCGGGCCATGACCGGTGTATGGGCCCAATGGGCATAGCCCACTAAGCCCAAGCAAGCCTCCTTATGCAATTTCGATTATCATTTCCATTCATCATCTTTAAAATGAAGTGCTGTTAACTCTCAAAAGTAAATGTTCTAGTAATATTTTATAACAATTGAATATTCATATTTATATTATATCAAAGTACTATCATCATCAATCCAACATATACATACTTCATTTATAATATGGCTCTTAGTAGTTTACATTACATATACATGTTCACAAGTAATAGACTCGAGACTGTCAGCGGAGTGACTCTAGGTGAAGATACAGCTACTGAGATGCCATAGTACCTACCAAGAAGACGAGCATATGTGTGCAACCCAATCTAGGTCCCAACTGCCTCCAAATCTGAAAACATGAATTTTAAAAACGCGAGTACAAAACTCAGTGAGTGAACATAAGAAGGGAACAAGCAATCAATAGGAAGAATTTAGAAATCATGATGCACTTGTTTCAAAAACAATGCAATTGATATAATTTCTTACTAAAAACCCCTCATTTCAAACTTTGATTAATAACCTCATAGTGTTGCAACAGCCCATGATCAATCCATGAAGTTAAATGGGTGAAAAATATGTGAAAAATCAAATAGGGTAACATGTAGGATAGAATGTTTCTCGCTACAGCGAAGTTTATTCTTGCTGCAACGAGAAACAGTACTAGTTTGCATGTGTTTTATTTTTTCTAGTATATCTGCCACTACAGAAGTCCAATAACCCAATTTTTAAACCATTAGAAAGCTAAGAGGTAGGGCTACAACTTTGGTGTTTACCACTTTTCCTAGTTTGGACGAGAACATGGTCAAAATCTTCATCAAAGTGAAAGCATTGCACCAAAACCTAGGAGTTTCTCGCTGCAACAAGATTTATTTTCGTTGCAGCGGGTTTTCTGCTGCCAAAACAGAATGTTTCTCATTGCAGCGAGAAGCAGGGCACCTAAGTAAAAAAGGAAAAGTTCAACATGAAAATGAGACATTCTCAAGATTCATCAAGGCAATTTCAACATGAAATGCTCAAAAATTTCAAAAGTTCAACATGCCAAAATTTCACATGCATTACAACCATATACCATATATCTATATATATATATCAATCATCATGCACACCCTCCCATCATCATCAGCTCATATGCAACGGCTTATGCGCACTCCCACTAGCACATAGCCGGGTCAGCAACGGCTTATGCGCACTCCTACTCGCACATAGCTGGATCAATATCATTACATCACAATATATTCATACGTATATATATATATATATATCAACAGAATGTAGCAGTATATGAATCCATAATAGCAACATATCACCACACAAAGATAATTTATCAAGGGCTTATTCCAAGGCACCCATTCTTAAAAAAAGTTTGATAAAATCATTTAATGTCTTGTGCAAACACATTCACATTCCCAAAAATACTTTCAAATGCAAGTTCACTCACCGGTATTGCTGAACCTCCAATCGACTCTAACCTACACTAATGGTTCAAATAGGCATGTGAGGCCTTGTTGGAACTTATACACACACAACATCACAACCAATCCAATTTACATTAATATCACTCCAAAAGCTAGTTTCTAATTCAATTTCTTCTAGTCAATCCTAATTGGCTTCCAACTATATCAAATGGCTATTCCTTGCACTACTCTAATCACACTAAAAATGAATAAACAACTCAATAATAAAACAGCACATAATCCCAATTACTAGCCATTATCAACAACTTAAAACCAAATACTAGTTCATCACTCACCTTAGGGTTTCTTTGTAGTTGAATTCTCTTCCAATAGCTTCCAAACAATTGTGGAAAATCTTTTTTTCTCTCTCTAAACCTCTAACTAGTGAGAGAAAGTGTTGAACAAGGAGTTTTTGAGGGTTTTAAAGTGAAAGAGTGAAAGAGCACAAGGGTTCTAGTCAAAAAGGCACAAAGGTATGAAAATTAGAGTTCGAGAGAGAAAGTTGCGAAAGTTGTGAAAGTCTCATATCAAGCTTCCATGGAGGATGGAAGCAACGTTAAATGGAAGAAGAAGAAGGAGAAGAAGCTACTGGAGAATGAAGAAGCTGCTAGAAGAAAAAGATATTTATAGCTCAAACTTATCCATTCCACTTAAAATTACGAAAATGCCCTTAGCACATTAACTTGTTCTCATTCAATCCTTGGTGCAATCTTTTTACTCTTTTGATACTAAAACAAGTCCATAATGGTCTTGACATGCTCGGGTTTACAAATCTTAAAAATTTTGAGCCGAGGTGAAAAATGACCATTTTGCCCCTATGGCAAAAATTATTAAAACTTCTAGTTTTCTTCATGTTTTCATCATTACACATTATTTATCTAGTTTTATGCCTATTTAGACCTTAAAATATCATAAAACCTTCTTTTGGGAGCTTTTTAGAGGAAATGATGAAACTACCCCTAGCTTGGGTTATTACACCTATGCCTCGTTATGAGCCTATAGAGGTTGAGGTATCACAGATAGTGCCCACGTGCACGATGTGGGGGAATGCACACGATGACAGTAATTATGCACGATGTGCGAGGATACACACTATGACTCCGGCTATGTGCATGATGTGGGGGGATGCACATGAGCTGGGTGAGACGATGGTGGTATTGGTACTTATCTATGTATATATATGTTTATGAAATAAAAGTTCATGAATATGGTATATGGTTATAATGCATGTGAACATTTTGCATGTTGAACTTTGGGAATTTCTAAGTGTTCCATGTTGATTTTGTCATTTCAGCAGGATGGCCTTCTTCTTGAAAGAATGGAAACTTTTAATTGGTGCCCTATTTCTCGCTGCAGCGAAAATGATTCCCACTACAGCGAGAAACTCTCAAGTTTGAGGGGTTTACTTGACCTGGTTCTCGCTGTAGTGAGAAACTTTCTATTTTGGCTGCTTAAATCTCGCTGCAGCAAGAAACTTTCTGTCTAGTATACTATCTTGCTGGTTTTTTCTATATTTTTCCATTTCATTTACACCATAGTTGATCATGGACTCCCAACATTTAAGGGTTTATTTAATTAAGTTTGAAATGAGGAAGTTTAGAGAGAAACCCTTGGCCAGCTGAGAAACCCTCGTCCAGCTAATAACTTGAGCCTAAATTTTGCTACAGCGAGAATGCCTTTCCGCTACAGTGAGGACCCGCCATTTCATTTAACTTGCTTGTATATCATTGAAGCTTTCATTCTTCAAATTCTTTGTTATGTATGGAATCATTATTATCAAGTGATTAACCATTTAAGGGTTTAACTAGGGGTTTTAATAAGAATGAAACTAAATTGCATTGTTTTGAAAATAAATGCATCATGATTTCTTTAAATTTCCTTCTCGTTCACTTGTTCCCTTCTTATGTTCACTCATTGGGTTTATACTAAGCATTTTCAACTTCATGTTTTCAGATCAAGAGGCAGCCGGCAACTTGGTCAAGCTGTCTTCATAATTTCATATCCTTGGTAGGTACCTTGGCATTCTGTAGCCGCTCCTTCACCTTGGTCACTCCGTTGGAAGCCTAGAGTCATTTTGTTTGTAAATATGTACATGATGTAAAATACTAAGATGTATGCCCTAGACCATATATGTATATTTTAATTAGTAAAGCCACCATGAGTGGTAATGATCAATGTTATTTTGAGCTATGATAAATGCAGTCTTTTGATTCTTATAACTTACTATTTAAGTACCTAAGGCTCCAGACTATGAGATGTAAATGTAAGAATAGTTAACAGAATGATTAACACGAATATATATAAATAGGCTTGCTTGGGCTTAGTGCACTATGTCCATTGAGTCCATGTGCCATCATGGCCTGGAAATTGAGTCGTGACACGCAATGTTGAAGGGACCACCACCGTAGTGTTGGAAGCTTGTGGCTACAGTGCTGGGTTGGATGGGTGCATAATACTAAAGGCCAAGAGCACGACATCGAGGTGCTACCAAAACTTGTCACAATACTACGATGCCAAGAAGTCATGGCCGTAGTGCCACCCTGGTTTCCAAAATTAAAACTTTGACGAAAAATTAGAAAATAGGGCATCTTATACATATTTAAGAAACCTTTTGAAAGCATTTAGAGGGAAACGGTAACAATTTTTCTGGGGAATTAGAGCTACGAATCAATCAAGAATTCAAGAGCAATTGAGAGAGATTAACGATCAACCAAGCTTCAACATTAGTTTGTTTCTCTCTTTTTGTTCTATTCATATTTTCTTGTTTTGAATTCATGGCTAAAGTCTTTGGATAGTGTTTTAATAGATATTATGAACTAATTTGCTTGTCTAGGATTATGGTAGATTCAAACATGTACTTTGACTACTTGTTTTTCTATTATTTATCATGAATGGGTATCGTTTTACTTATTCAAGTATGTTCTTAATGCCTTTAATTGTCTGATAAACAATTAATTGATTTGTGAATCTAATTGAAAATTGACAAGGAGATATTAGGTTGGACTAAGATTTGAATAGTATATGTTCACATGAATTAGGTGATCTGATTCGCAATTCGGGCAAACATAAGCCAATTGCCATACATAGCCAAATTAGGAAACTTGCTTAAAAAGCTTAATTTAATTAATTCCTATAGACATATAGTGGACTAATTCAGTTAGGTACGTGTACAAGTATCTCGACCAAGACTTGTCCATAGCTTTGGATTTTAGGTTAGTAAAATCACCCAAGAAAGATAAATAATAAGAAAAATCGGTACTAGATGAAATGTTAAATGAACCCATGATTCTAAGTCTTTAATCTACTACTTTTCTCAACATATGTAGTTTTGTTGGTTAATTTATTGTTCATTTTTTTTTTTTGTCTTTGATTAGCTTTTCAATTGTCGGTTAGCTTAGATAAGCTTAATTTGTTATATAATTTTAGTACTTAGTGAAACTTTAGAAACAAATCCTTGTGGGAACGATAATCTAGACTTACTATCTATATTGCTTGTTCAATACGTACACTAGCATGTGCAAAATCAACAACATTTGTGCTATGGTCCATGGCCATAATCCAAAGGTGTTGTGACACCCTACCAAATCCAAAGATGTTAAAGCATCTAGCAATTTCCAAAGATCCTAAGGCATCTAATAATTCGAAAGATGCTACTGCATCTAGATATCTCAAAAGATACCAAGGCATCTATATATTTCAGAAGATGCGGAGGCATCTAAATATTACAAAAGATGCTAAGGCATCTAAATTTTTCAGAAGATGCTAAGACATATATATTTCAAAAGATGCTAAGGCATCTAAATTTTTCAGAAGATTATAACCTAAATTGATAATAAGTATATACTCATATTCTAGCTTAATTAATCTTCACTTAATTCCAATCATTTCCATCAATCTTTCATCCAAACCTCTTAGCCATTACCTAAAGAACATACTTTAACTTTTTTTTCTTTCTTGGTGAGCTTTCTAATGGAGCAATCTAGTCAAGCCTTGAAAATTTAGAAAAAGTTTCTAGTTTTTAGAGAGAGGAGTTAAAAAAGCAAAAAAACCAAGTTATTAGAGTGAAAATCCTTACCTGTAGCATTTAGAATCGAGGGTTTGATTGTAAAACTTTGTAGGTCATGAAAAGTGTGAAATTTGAGAGAAAATGGGTGAAAGAACAAAAAGAAGTGAAATAAATGAATGAGCCTTAGGTTAGGGAAGGTTTTAGGTTTTATTCTTTTGTCTGGGCACTCTAAGATCGACCCTTTAGAGGGTGATGGTTAATCCTAGTCTAAAATAGAACATGTTTTCTATCTTTGGGGCTTAGGGATTGACCCCTTGAAAGGTGGGGGTTGATCTTAGTACATCCATAATGCATTTTGACCCGACTTTGCTTTTTGGGATCGACGCCCTATGCATTGAGATCGACCCTTCTAGTTCAAACTGTTAAAAATTAGCCTTTTCCATGCCTAATTCCATTCCAATTCAATTCCAAAACCTTCATGACTTTTATTTATCATTCCTTTAGCTTAAAAATCATTAAATTCAAGTCAATAAAAGCATTTCTTAAGCTCACCAAGTTAATTGTTAAATTAATCCAAGAAAAGAAAGTTAGGGATTTTACAAAAATTGAGTTCACGATTCATTTATCAGTACATATTCTTAATGTATCGATAGATTTAGAACTGTGTGAAATGTATTAATAGATTCGCCAAATCTATCAATACATTCCCTCCAAAAATGTGTTTTAAGTTGGTTTTCAAGCTATTTAACTTTTTTTTCATCCTAAATGATTTATGCAAGTAATATTTCAATTGAATTCTTATGCAAAGGTACTAAACTACACATTTCAATGGTTTTGAAGGAAATTTGATGAGATTTATGAATCGCATGGTTACATAATTTAATGTCTATGAATATCATTCCCCTTTTGGCTTGTCCCTTTCCCTGTATTCACTCATGGAGTCTTTGTGACGCACACATTAGTTTCCATTATTTGTGTTGTAGATCAATGATAGCCCTTTAGCCACCCAAGTCACGAAGGCATGATCCATTCGTTTTTCTTGGTAGATATCTAGTAGCCCACTTAATGCCTAGAAGGTTGGTCGTGTTTTGCTAACAAGTCAGTTTTTATATTAATATCTATAGATACTTATTTATGTTTGATTATTAAACCATGAAGGACATTTTTCTTATAAAGACATTATGTAATTGTTATGGATGAAGGCTGAAGAGAATATATCAGCACTTAGGGGTGCATTATAGGTTTATGTGAAATGATTACATTATAGATATTGTTAATGAAAGTTTATGTTGAGAAGTTCCATAATCTTGTATAGACGTTTAGGTATGGATGAATCTATATTCATTATGATAAATGTTTTCAAGTATGTTGATGGTGGTAAATGAACCGTATGTGATTCATTGATGATTGAATGATGTAAAGTGGCTTACTAAGTTCTAATAGGCTATACTCACAAAAATCCTAGTGCTGGTCACGATCTTTCCAGAAAACAAGATGTGACATTATAATAGCTAGAGTTCTATTCATTTAAGAAAGAACACCATGTATCACAATCGTACAGAACACATTGAGGTAAGGTATCATTGGTTACATTTGGTGATTGAGGAACAAATGATGATGTTGAAAATATTCACACAGATAAGAACACTGTTGATATGTTAACCAAAGTAATTATTAAGGAAAAGCTTGAGTTATGCAGCAAGCAAGCTATACTGGACTCCAAGTGAGGAGTTAAGAAATTAATCTCTTGTCGATGGGCTAAAGGGGGAGATTGTTATATTTTTAAAGGTATAATGACCCACAAGCGTCCAACCCCATTCTACCTTTACGGTCTTTTAATTGACAAGGGTTTTGATAAGAGAAAAGCTCAAGCAACAACTTCAGAGAAAAAAAGAAGGGTTATGCTAGCAAAAAATAATAGTAAGAATTTATGCTCCACAAAAACTACAAAAGAAAAGTAACATAGTTAATTATTGGGTCTTCTTAAGGATGGTTCTTGAAGTGTCTTTATGATAAGGAATTACTATATTTTATGAAATCTAGTGAGATTTGGTGGTATTTTTCCAAAGATGTAACTTTTTTGTATTCTTTAAATAATTATGAATCATGAGTTTTGGGAAAGGGCTTGAGATATGAAATCTTGTAATTTGCTTATTTTTCAAAGTAAACTTTATATGAATTTTTCTCCATGACTTTTCCCTCTACACCCGAAGGGATTTCTATGTATATTTAGGGTACTTTAGTTTTAGTGTTACCTGTTATATCTGTTGATTTATATTTATCTGTTTGGCTTTGATAAATTATATCGTGGTGAATTCTTGAGTTTGCTGTTAGATCTCTATATTGTCAACTTGAGGTTGACAACACTGACAAGACAATGCTAACTCTCAATGAAAATTTTTTTCACTTTAATTAGTCATGTAACTTGTATATATATATATACACCTTAAATCAATGTAAATCAACGTCTATTATTAACTATGGGTGTATTAGAACAAGTTTTTCCTTTCTTTTTACCTTTATCCCATGACAAATTTATTATATCTATACGTAAAGCCTATTACTGCATGATAAATTCATTATCCCACCTCGATAGATTTGGAAGAGCTTGCACTGATAGTTGGTAGTTCTTCGCAAGCTATCCTATTACCTCTACAATCGGCTCCCATTTGTACTGTTGTTCAATGGATGGAGCGCATTGATCGTCGTCTAAACCGCCATGAGAGCTAGAATCAAGTAATCGAACAAATGATGAGAGCTTATGCATAACATATTGGGATGGATATGTCTACATTTCCTTTGTTGCTTACAGATTTAGACTCTAATGAAGATTTTGGTGGGGATGAAAATGACCAGTAAACTGCAGCTATGGCATTATAAAGTATTCTTTACTTTTCTTTCTAATTTTTATTCCAAATATGGCCTGAACACTCAGTTCATCATGTCCATAAAAGCAGTCGGGGCATTCATAAGCCTAATGACATCACCAAGAACTCATAATGCCCATACCTAGTATGAAAAGTAGTCTTAAGCACATCTCTTAGCCTAATTCTCAACTAATGATAGCCAGACCTCAAGACAATCTTAGAAAAACATTTGGCTCCCTAGAGCTAATCAAACAAATCATCAATGCATGGTGAAGGATATTTATTCTTCATTGTCCCCTTGTTCAACTATCGATAATCTATACACAGTCTCATTGATCCATCATTCTTCTTTACGAATACTATTGGTGCACCCCATGGTGACACACTAGGAGGAATGAACCCCTTGTCCAACAAGTCCTCTAATTGATCTTAAGCTTAACTTGTGCCATTCTATATGGTGGTATAGATATCAGACTTGTACCATGTACCTAGTAGATGCAAAACTCTATATCTCTATCTAGGGATAATCTTGGCAACTCTTCAAGAAACACATTAGTGAACTCCCTCACAATTAGCATGTTAGCTACCTTACCCACCACTGTTTAGGTGTCTTTAACAAATGCCAAAAATCCCTAACATCCACAGCCAATCAATGTCCTAGGCTTTAAAGCAGAAATCATACTACTCATCACAATACTACAATCCTCTTGGATACTAAACAGTTTCTCTCTCAGAAAAAGTGTACCACCTTATAGTGGCAATTAACCTAACCATAATTGGGTGACAAACTTTTGATACCCAATATTGCATCAAACTTTAACATGTCTTTCAAAATTAGATTTGCTGAAGTGTCCTTACTCCCTATCCAAACCATACAATCTTTACACACATGCCTTGACACAAACACCTTTTCCAAGAGTGTGGTAACTACCAAGTCTTGCTTTCTCTTGGAGTGTTCTATACCCAATCCAGATGCAAAGTTTGGGGATACAAATGAATGTGTAGCACTAGGGTCATACAATACACTTGGGATGAACTACCGACACCTTGACCCCTAGCTCCTCCAACCTTTTTACTAGTCTAAGCGACTACAAATGGGGCAAGTAGAGCTAGCTATGTCTGTCCCTGTGTTGAGCCTTGAGTCCTCTGACCATTAGGACAATCCTGAGTAAAATGACCAATCAACCCACATGAATAACAAGAAGTGAATCCTTGGAGACATTGCCTTCTGTGCTTCTTACCACATGAATACCATAATGCTCTATCTCTTTTAGACTATCTTATGACCAATCACCTCAGTGGTTTGGCAACCTTCTTACTCTTCTTAGAACTACCACTAGAACCACTCCTCTATAGAGGTGCTTTTGAACCTTTTTGTTGGCCCTATTGGCCCTCAATCCTAGCCCTCTTAGACTTATCTTGACCTCTTTTGGTCTCCATATCCTTTTTCTCTACCTCTAAGCATAGTTCACTTCCTTAAAGTAATCAATGAACTCCTAGGGCACTATGACCTTATATAGAGGTCATACCAATTCATTAACGAACCTCGTAACTCTAATCTCTTCAATAGCCATAAGTAGGGCACATATTGAGACAATTCAGTAAACATAATATATAGTCTTGCACTACCTTACCCAAAGTCTGTACCAACATCTCGAACTCATAGGCTCTAGCCTCCTTGACACTGATAGGTAGAAAACTCTCTAGAAAAGCTATACTAAACTCCTGCAACTATTAATTGCAGCACTCGGTGATCTACCTTTGTGTAGTAGATCATACCACTGTCGAGCTACTCTACCTAGTCTAAATGCAACTAGCTCCACCATCCAAGTGCTAGTGAAACTCAAAGCATTGCATATGACCTCAATGTTATCAAAGAAATCCTAGGCATCATGTGACGCATCTGATCTAGAAAATGTATGAGGTTGTAGCTTCATGAACTCCTATAGTAGAGCCTCGATCCCAACTCTAACCATACTAGCATATGGCTAGTCACCTTGACTTTGTGACCCAGGGGATGCCTGCACAATAGGATTATTATTACCCCATCGCCTTTGATCCAATATCTCTTAAGCAAGAAGCTCCATGGTCTAACTGACTCCTTGTAAGCTGGTAGCTAAATCCTCTAAAAACACTATCCTAGCTGTAGGCATTACTACCTTGGGACCTTATCCCTCAACTACTAGTTTGGGACCTTTTCCCTCTATTTGTGCATTAGAGGGTATCAGTCTTCCGTGAGCTAGAGGCTCCACCGCATTTACCACGACCTCTAGTAGTACGCATACGTGGTCTATCAATAGTTTTTACAAGAGCATCATGTCCTAGGTAGCATATCTCACCTAGACAAAAGCAACGTATATTGTAAGACTCAACACTATAAACTCATAACAATACTAGACATATCTCTTAAGCATATAGTGGGTAAACAAACAAGGAATTATATGTAGGTTTCTTGTTCTCGCTTTGTGCTTGGGCACACAAATCAAAAAGAAGATTCATACATATGACTTAAATCATTCTGCTAACAACCAAAGAAATCCTAAGACTCTATGAACCTCAAACTCTGATATCAACTTTGTCACATCTCATTTTATGATGGAAGATGGTCGACGCATGAAACCAGATAGGTATAGCCTACTAAGCCTAAGCAAGCCTCTTTATCATTCATCATTAAACATTCATCAATACAAAAGCATACATAAACATCCATAGGCATACAATATCAACACATGCATACCATCATATGAAACACTAGACATATATGGAACTTCTCAACTTATAAGTGTAAGTGCAACGTTTCATATATCATTAGAGTGCAACATTTCTAGTGCACCACAACATTTACATGTCTCAACACCGTCAGGTATCCACTTTTGCTCTTGAGCCAATTTACACATTTAACATAACATTCATAATTTAATATGTACGAACATTTTGCTACATTATTGTAACATACTCATAATCCATAAAACATGTCCATGGCCTGAAAACATAAACATAACATAGACTGACTCATTAGTAAAACAAGACCTGACTCGCTAAGCATTGAGAAGTTGCTAGACACTTACTAATGAGAAATGAACGGATCACATCTCTGTGACATTGGCTGCTAGCAAAAGAGCTATCATTGATTTGCAACAAAAATAGTGAGGGAAAATTAAGTGTGAGTCATAAAGACTCTGTGAGTAGATACAGGGAAAAGGACAACCCAGGGGATATGAGATTTTCATAACCATGCAATTATAAATGCATATGATTCACAAATTCTTTCACGTTACCATGATGTTCATGAAACATAGCATTTAATCATCCTATTAATAACATTGCATGGAAACATCTTTACATAAATCATTATAAACCATATAATCTTGAAAACCTCTCTAAAATCAATTAAAAAGCCAATTCTGCAACAATTGTATCGATACATTCTGTAATGTATCAATAAATGCAATGATTCTATCTATAACCTTGGTAATGTATTGATACATTTCACCAAAAATGCCTTTTGTAGCATTCTGTTGAAAATGTATCGATACATACTTCATATGTATCGATACTTTTGCCACAAAATCAATTTTTTTGGGCATTTTCTTAAATCTAACTCATTCATAAGTCTTTATAGCATTGAGGGATCATTCCCTAAGGTAAAGTTTTGTCTAACCAAGCCAATATCACCACATTACAATGTGAATAATAACATCATCAATACTCATGTAATCATAAACTAGGCATTTAAGCATAAATCATGAAGCAATACTCATTCAATCATTTCTCTGACTCATTAATCTCATTCTTCATAACATTATAACTACGAGTGGGTCCGTCCCATTTTGGTGAATAATGGTTTAACCCCCACTATTTTAAGTTCCTAATGTGATCACACGAATGGCATATCAGCCTTGTCCATGATCTATCGAGTGGTCCCACCCCACTCAAGTGGGTATTGGATAGGGTCCTAACTATCGTCTAGTTTACCTCGCATGAGTTGCACTTCGGCCTCACCCACGGACATCATAGGACCTTTTGAGCTTAAGATCGTTATCATCCTTACCTTGCATCATGAACATATAACATCTCCATAAATCATCATCATACTTAGCCCATAATGTATATGACTATCTCAACACTGTAACACCCCGTGCCCTAGTATAGAAGTCATTAAGACCTTATCGATAAGACGAAAGGTCAATTGATGTTAATTTCAGTGCCAAAGAATGGTGACTGGTGAAAGAAATATTTTGGAATAAGATATTTCGTACGTGAGAAAATACTATTAAAATAATAATAAAATAATAATATTATAACGTGGATGAAGTAACGAGTTAAAGGGCAACATGGAAGTTAACTATGACAAAGTGAGACACTTTAAGACCCGAAGAGATAAGTGAAGAATTTTAGAATAAAATAATATTTTATTAATAAATAATATTAAAATAATTCGATACTAGAACGGGCTGAATCTTGCTAGAGATAGGTTAAGTTTAAGTGAGGGAGACCAAAAATAGAATTTTTGGATGACATGAATAAAATAATATTTATTTATTTATATTATATTATATTATTTTGATAGAGAAATTATTGGTCACATGCAAAATTGGATGAAAAGAAAATAATTAGTCATGAAAAAATGAGGTTATGTGGAAGATTGGCATATGCATGTGACAATACTATTACATGCAAAAGATGGCATATAAAGGTGTAATCTTAGTGGGGAACATGTAAGACCCTTTACCATGTGACAAATAAAAAGGAAGGAGACAAATGCACAAGGTGAAATAAGCATGTGATTTTACAAGTTAAAGAAAGCATAGAGAATTTTTGCATGTAGGGCACTTGGTGTCAATGTTGGACTAAAAGAAAGGAAATATATATGCATGTAATGTTATTGGCTAAATGGGAGGCCAAATGAGAAATAATATGGGAGAATGCATGTAAGGCTATTAGACATAAGTAAGGTGGACGAAATGGAAATGCATTAAGAATGCATGAAGATAGATTAAAGAATGGATATGGATAATAGAGGAAGATATTTGACCAATGCGGAAGAAAGGAAATTGGTGCATGAAAACCTATTGGTTGGCAAAATGGCCAAATGAAAATAAAAGGTGAATGTTTGCATGTATTGTGATTGGTCCAAGAGGGTGGCCAAATAAATAATCAATAGATAGAAAAAAGAAAAGAGAAATGGATTAGGAACTTAGGCAAAACCGTGCCTTTGAAAGTGAAGAAGAGAAAGAACTTAGTTCTTGCAAACTCCACCCAAAAGAGAGAAAGAAAATAGGGAAAAGGAGAAATCAAAGGCGGGCTCAGTTTTGAAGAAGATCTAAAGAAATTGTGAGGTTTCCTTCCTCTATCTTGTAAAGTTTAGATATTTTACCACCCAAAGAGTCTTCAATATTCAAGAGAGAAACCGTGGAGTGTCGATGGAGGTGTAAAGCTTGGTTTCAAGATACAAGAGAAACAAGGTAAAGATTGCAGTTTTAGCTTGAAAATTCTTTGAAAATGGGTTAGTAACAATGAGAAATGTTTTGTGGCAGCAAAGATTAGCTTCAGCATAGATTAACTTGATTGGAAGGGATATAGTTACATGATTGTAACTAGGCCACTATGAATGGTGGATTTCAAGTATAAAGAAAAAGGGTAAGCATAATCTTGCATTTTTTTATCCTACGGTTGATAGGAAATATTGGGAATTTATTTGTGAGTTATTGTGGCAGCTTGATGATTAAAGCTTTTGAAGAATATTGAAGTTGCATGCAAGATCCAAGCCATCATAAAGGTAAGGCATGTAATGTGAAATGATTGTGTGATGCCTTAAGTATGGTTAGGAAACAATTATACTAGTTGAAAGCTTGAAAAAGACATTGTGGACATATGTTGTTTTGAAAGATTTAAAAAGGATAAGAATGTTGGTGCAACATGAATGGAAATTGATATTGTGATTAGTGGCAGCATGTTAAATGTGAATAATGGTGCATATAAGCTTAGAAATTACGTGGTGAAATCGAATTTATAATTGCTACCATATATGTGATTAATAGTACAGAAATAATAGTTTGAACATGACAAATGTTATTAGAAAGATTGACATGGGCATTTGAAGTCATAAACAAGTTGCTAGGTTTATGTAATTCAAACTAAGAATTTAGTGTAAACGATTATATCTTAAGAATAAGATATGAAAGTATAGAATTAAATGCGAATAGCAAGTGTAGAATATAATGGCAGCAAAGCTTATTAAATGTATTGGATTGTAATGATGTCAAGAAATTGACAAAGCAAAGATTATTGTTGCAAGCAAAAAGTAAGCATTTGAGGAAATATTAGTGGTTAAGTGACATCCTGCCATTGTAAGGTGAGCGAGGGGTGTTAATTTAAAAGATTCTATGCCATATAAAAGAATATGTATAGCATTATTCAATGCCTTTGTGGAAAGCATGAGTTGGTAGAAAATGATAAGTGATTTGAATACATGGTTCAAATGATTTACACACTACTTTTGTGGAAAGCATGAGCTGGTAGAAACAATAGGCAATTGTGGATGCAAATTGATTTGGAACTTTTTTGTGTATACTATATATATATATATATATATATATATATATATATACATATATGTAAAGTGTTTTATAAATTGGAAAACAAGCCCTTTTGCAATGTTTTGCATCAAAGCCATGCCTTGTATCTTTGGGTGACATGCATAGTAAATTGCACTTGATAAAAGGCTTAAATGCAAATTCTTGTGAGTCGGTTTTAGTTCAAACTTTATGCAAATGTTTACACCATGCATTTTAATGTGAAAAACAATTTTGGAAGGTTGTCGAACTTTGTTTTCAAATGATTTAAAGGAAAACTCTTCAAAACCTTAATTTTGTTTTGAAAATGATTTTGACAAACGGAGAGCATCGAAGTAAGCCGAATACCACATCGAGATAGTGTGACCCTTGTGCACAAGTGAGCTTTAGCTAGAGAACCTATTGGGTCGTCGATGGGCTGTTAGACATGGCTAAGCCACATTCTGTGATTATATGTGCCAAGGCCCCAAGTTGTTTTATGTGGATAGGCCACAAGTTGATATACGTGGTTATGACTACATGATTTCTCTAATGTTGACCAACATTGTCTAGACTGCCATGGTTGTGGGAATTCAGTGGAGGGGGGCCTCTCGGATGTTATTACATGGAAGAGGGTCCACATATTGATTATCTATCATCACCAACTTGAGAGTCTTGAGAGTTTTTAGACTTGTACTCTTTGACATGGTGCAGAGTTATTATTTTTCTGCAGCTCCTCTTTTTAATTGACAACTTTCAGTGCTTATATGTTGATCATGAATTGATGTATATGGATGTACTCGATTATTTTTACATGCCACACGACTTGGGACCTTGCGTGTTTTTATACGACCATTTGTGTTCATTAAGGAAATAAATGATTTCTACAATTGAAATCTATTTTACTATGCTTTGATTTTGGCATTGCTTGCGAAGGAAAGTATTGCACTATGATTTTTACAGTATTATTTTTACAAGGCACAAATACTGTATTTGTTATTTGGTTTTATAAGGTTATCATTTTATACTCTGGTTTTATCCTTCAAATTATCTGCCCTATGCTTGTTTCCCATCTATGCCCTACTCACAAAGCCAATGATCATTGAGTCTGGGAGACTCACCCCCTTGTCTTCCCTTTTGCAGATAAGTGATCAGCCTAACTTGTATACATCAACACTTATTGTCCACCGCGGATAGGTAAAGGTATCTCATAGCACTTTATTTCGAGTCACTCCGCTACTAGAGGTCAAGTTGTTCATAGTATATTTCGTTGTAAATGTACAATTGGAGATTATAAACTTTAATGTATTATACAATTAATGTGGAGTAGAAGTTTAGTCGAATTGTCCGACTTTTCATTTTAAGTATATAGCAAAGAGTTATACAGTTCAAAGTGATTACATAAATTGGTGGATTGAATATAATGTATTAATAAAAGTTTCAAATAAGGCGTGTTCAGGACTTGGCAGGTTCTCTCACAAAACTCGGATGCCGGTAACGATCAAGGAACGAGTAGTTACAAACACATGCATCTCATGGCATACATTTCATAGTCTCAAAGTCACTTACTGTGAGACCTTGTCAAGCTCGATTAAAAGACGGTATTGTATCGAGTGGTACAAATAAGTTAAATCGAGCCTTGAACTAGTTCAAATAGAAATTCTAAGAGGAAATTGAAAATTTTGAAACCCACAAAATGACTTAGAATAGTGATTCGGAGTTCAAGGTCCAGTTTGGAGTCCATCAGGAAATTTGACTGATTAAAGACAAAACGATCATTTTACCATTTGATGATAAAATGGAGATTTCTAGCCAAGATTTGATCACATTTGACCAAGAATAATTATATGAAATATAATTATGATTATTGGAGTATAAAATGATGTTTAGTAGTGAAAAATTGTGATTCTCGGTATTTTTGGAGCACAAGGGTAAAATGGTAATTTTACCACTCGAGGACTAAACGGAAATTTTTATAAAACAATTTTTGCCCCATTTGGTTAATATTGATCAATATTAGTGTTATTTGAGGTTGAAAAGTAGAAATAATGTGATTCCGGTACATCTCAAAGTATAGGGGCAAAATCATAATTTTTTTTTCCCTGGGGCAAATCTATAAATTTTTCACCCCAGCACTTGTTAAGACCAAGGGATTTTAATTGTGGTAGGATTGGATAAACACCAGAATATTTGTGGTGAAAAATTAAGAAGAAAAAGTCAAAAAGTTAAAAAATTTGGTCAATAAGAATGTGACAGGTGGCATGCTTGATTATTTTATTATTTTTTATAGAAATCAGCCCATTAAATCCCCAATTCTCTCACCATATTCAGCCTAGGCAACCATCAACAAGAACAAACGAAGAACAAAGGGAAAAACAAGAAAACCTAGGTGGAAATTCAAAAAAAAAAGTGAAGAAATCAAAGAAATCAAGGAAACAAGCTAGGTAAGTTAGAATTTCTTTAATTCTCCTTGATACCTAGCTTATCCATGCTTTTGTTCTTGATTTCCATGGTTGAATATTGAGTTATCATGATGATTTCAATTCTGAAAAATGGGTATGGAAGAGGAATTGTTGTTGGAATAATTTTATTTTAGACTATGTTAGTGTTTAGAGATAGCTAAGAATGGTTATGAACAAAAACAGAAAAGAAATATTCAATTTCTCTAGGGTTCCTTGTTGGTCGAACCATGAGGGCTGAATATCAACGGGGGATTGTTTTTATTTCGAGGTAAATGGCTTGGAAAATGATGAATTAAGGTGAAACGGTTATGTAGAAAAAATTTTGGTGCTAGTGCACCAAATGACCGAATTTTTCTATAAGGAACTATGAGGGTTCTAATGCTGAATTTGACTTTATTTAAATGGTATGTGGTAAATTAAGGTATTAGAGGAGAAATGGATTAATTTGGAGGTGATTTGTACACAATCATCAATTAATCGGTGATCGATCGAATTTAATCGATACCGCGATTAAGCGGTAATCGGACGTATTTTTGCATTTACATATCAAGCATTAGTAATTTAAATTAGTTTATATCAATTTAGGGACAATATAGTAAATTCCTTGACTCTGTTATTTGTCAAGGTAGTGAGACGTCCGAAAAAGGCAAAGGAATTACACTTGAGGACTATTAGTCCGAGTGCACCCGGAATCTTAATTTTTGATACCGGTGAGTGGACTTGCATTTCAAACTTGTTTTGGAGAATATGAAAGATTCTATCCAACTTGTCTTAGAAAATGTACCTTGGGAACAAGCTTTTGTTAAATGGTTTGATGTTGTGATATGTGATTGCTATGGATTCATGCATTTTTGCAATATGATGATATATATATATATATATATATATATATATATGTGTGTTGTGCATGATGAATGATATTGTGTATAATAACTGTAACAGTGTATGTGCACGATGTGGGGGGATGCACATGCCGATGATGATGGTGGCGTGAGAGATGGATGATGATCGTGCCCGTGAGTACGATGTGGGGGGATGTACAAGATTGCACTGATTGTGCACGATGTGGGGGGATGTACATGAGCCGGGTGTGATTATGATGATATTGATGTTTGTCTATCTAATTATGCATATCTAGACTTATGAAATGAAAGCTCATGAATGTGATATATGGTTGACATATATATGAAATTTGATACATTAAACTTTGGGAATTTTCATGAGTTTTATGTTGATTTTGTTGGTTTAGTAGGATGGCCCTTTTCTTGAGTGAAGGGAAACTTTTCTCTTGTTGCTCTATTTCGCTGCAGCGAAATTCATTCTTCCTACAACGAGAAACTCTCAAGTTTAAGGGCCTTCACTAGAACTGGTTCTCGCTACAGCGAGAAACTTTCTGTCCATTTTACTAACTTGTGGGTTTTTGCCATATTTCCCATTTCTTTGGTACCATAGTTGAGCATGGATTTTTGTAAAGTGATTTACTCATGTGAGGTTTACATGAAGGGTTTAAAGGAGCTAAAATAATTGCATGGTTTTGAGAAAATGAATGCATCATGATTTCGATAAAAATTCCTTATGGTATGCTTGTTCTCTTCTTGTTCACTCATTGAGCATTGTACTCACGTTTTATAAAAATTCATGTTTTTAGATCAGGTGACTGTTGGACCCTAGATCGAGGAGTCCCCGTAGTGCATATCCTGGGTATGTGTCTAGCATTCGATAGCAATCCCTTTTATTGTAAATGTCTCCGTTAGAAGTCATGGGTCCTTTTGTATTGTGAATACAATCTAACAATATAAATATGTGTATGCAATGTAAATTGCTAAATACATGACTGGTATAGTGCATGTATATTATTATCGATAATGCCATTATGTTTTGGCTATGTTCACACTCGGGAAAAGGTGTGTGTGTATGCATGATATGATAAATTTGTTAAGCAAAGGTAAATGGATAGGCTTGCTTGGGCTTAATGAGCTATGCTCATTGAGCTCATGCGCCGGTCATGGCCCGGGAAATTGGGTCGTGACACTTACATGCTTAGCCCATAGTTTATATGACTATCTCAGCGCATGCATCTTATTGCATACATTTCAAAATCTCATAAATCACTTACATGCTTAGCCCATAGTGTATATGACTATCTCAACATATACACCTCATGGCATACATTTCATAGCCTCATAAATTACCACATGCTTTCAAATGCCCCATACCTTGATATGGTGATAAATAAAGTTGGTCGGATGCGAATTGAGGCATAATAAGGAACTTTGGGAACCATAGAGACAAGATAAAATTTTTAGAATAAAATAATATTTTATTAATAAATTAATATTTAAATATTAATATTTAGCCGGATGTCGAAATCAAACATGAAGAAAGATCATATGGTTGATCCAAGTAGGGGAAAAGATGTCAAGCCTGACTTTATAAAATACTTGTCATGACATACATGTGATGGATAGCATGTTTGCATGCTAGGAGAGTCCCGAAAAAATTTACAAAAGTCGGTATTGTACCTAGAGGTACAACAAAGTTGATTTAAGCCTCGAACTAGATCAAATAGAGAATTTAAGATGAAATTAAGAATATTAAAGTCCCAGAATGGTTTAATATGGTGATTTGGAATTCGAGGATCAATTTGGAGTCAAACCGAAATTTTCACTATCTAGGGGCCAAATGGTCATTTGCCACTTGAGGACAAAATGGGAATTTTTAGAAAAACTTTTTGGCACCATTTGACTTATTGGAGCATGATTTGAGGATTAAGAAGTGAAAAAAATTTATTCTTGGTATTTTTTAGAGCATAGGGGCAAAATGGTAATTTTGTCACCCTAAGGGCAAAACAGTAATTTTCCACCACTAGGACATTTGTCCAGCACATGGTCTTCCCTTATTCTCATTTTGATCATTGACTAATTGTGTGGTGGAGATAAAAAGGATTAAAATTTTTAAAGTTTTAAAAACGGGCCAATGACATGATGCCACGTGTCATGTCTTTATTAATTTATTATTTTCCTTTTTAAAAAGCACAAAAATCAGCCCATCTTCCACCCCATGGCCGGCCAAACCAGCAAGAAGAGAGAGAAAATAAAAACAAAACCCTAGAGAGAGAAAATCAAAGAAAAGTGTGAATTTTCAAGGAAATTAAGTGAAAAATGTGAGATTTTTTCTATTAAGCTTGAGTTTTCTTATTCCCAAGCATTTCTCCTTATTTTTCATGATTAAATTGCATGTTTTCATGGTAATTTAATGGCTGGTCATATGGGTCTAGAGAGAGAAAATTGTTGGATTGATTTGAATTTGATATATGTTAGTGTTTAGTGTTAGTTGAGCATGTTAGTAAACAAAATATGTAGAAAAACATTCATTTTTCCCATTACCTAGCCTTAGCTGAATTTTCAAGTCAATGGTGAGGAAGAATGTGATGTTATTTTAGGTTATTTGATTATGAAATCATGGTTTTTGATATGGAAATTAATGAATTATGGAAAAAAAATCAAGTAGGAAAAATTGTGACAATGATGCACCATTTTGGCCGAATTTTTACAAGAAAGAATATGAATGTGGCTTTGCTAATTTTTAGGTTATTTGGCTGGACATTGGTGATTTGAAGCATTAGAAAAAGAAATGGGATCAATTGGAGCTAAATTGGATGCGTATTTCAATTTATCGAGTAAAAGATCGAAATAGGTCAATACGGTGTTTAGGCAAAATTTAGACCTTTTGCATTCCGTATCATGCATTAGTAGTCTAAATTAGTTTAATTTCAATTTAGTACCAATGTGGTGAATTTCTTGATTTTGTACTATGTCAAGGTGGTGAGTCCTCCGATAAAGGCAAGGGAATTGCATCCGAGGACCAGTAATCTGAGTATTTCGAAAATCCCCACTCTGGACATTGTGAGTAACCTTACGATCATTTTTATTATCTAAGGTATGTTTTTAATCGATTTTGGTGAAATTTTATGAAAATGACTTTAAATGATAAATTTTTGTATTTTACAACCAAAATGTGTTTACACGAAAAGATTTTAAAAATTTTCTTGAAATTGAATAACGATTTTGAAAATAGAGTAATTGGAGACCACCGGCATGTTGTAAATTTATGATTTGAAATTGATGGCTTATGATATATTGTTATTGTGTTGGCATGACTAGTTGGGTTGTGTTTTATGAAATGTATGAATTGTTTTATTTTACCCTTGCAGGCTGGGTGGTAAAGTATTAGTCTTGTCATGCTATTAAAATTTTATTATATGGTGGGTTTAGCTTGCTGCAGTAGGCGGGTTCCGTGGACCAGCCTATGAGAGGGGCACGGTAATCCCGTTTATATGTGCTTACCTCGATCGGAGAGACGCGTAGGGTATCTCCTGAGGTATGGATAGAGTTCACGTCATGCCGAACCACGTCGTGATGATGAACTCCTTTAACGCCAAGGAACGGCTATGTTTTTCTCAAACTAAAAATATGTTTACGTGTGTACGAAATTTTAACAGCCTTGGCGGGCTCAAATGTATGCCTCTGATCAAGGTGTCATCGAGTACTATTTGATGGCATGAGCCATATGTTTATGGAAGTCATAAGCCTTAATGAGAAATTAAATTAAATACAACCGTTTGCATGGGTTGGGATAAATTTTCAAATTGGGAAATACATAATATGATGGGATATTTTAATTGTCTCTTTTTACTCGGCTTTAGCTTATTTAAATGGTGTTTGTTTACTCACTGGGATATTATAATCTCACCACCCTCTTTTCCATCCACTTCAGGTTCAGAGTAGGCTGTAGATAGCTGGTTCCATCGGGGATTTCCATTAGATTAGTGTCCTCCACACTATAGGTTCACAATTTCTTTAATTCTAGTTATTGTGGGCCCACTTAATTATTGTAAATTTAATAGTTTATTGTGCTACAATATGATGAATTTATTTTGTTTTTACGTTACAAAAAGTATATTCGCATAACTCTAAAATTTCTGTTTATAAGAGAATAAAATATTTTATTGAATATTTCGTTTTATCTTTTTATTATATTCAAATAATTATAATTTCATTTTAAATAAAGGTTTTAGATGCCTAAACTTATTTTTAATTGTGAATTATGCGATTGGTACGTGTTTACTACATTTTTAACTGGTTTCGAAATTTTCAGTGGAAAATGACAAAAATGCCCTTGTGAGACTAAAAATTTTATTTTATCAGTTTTAAGTTGTAAATAGCTCAAAATCTTTTAGAACATAATATTTGGCAATAGTTACTCATCGAGGAAAACGAGAAACTAATATTAAACTTTGCGAGGTTTCAGTTGGCATTTCGGGAGATGAATGCCTATCGGGACACCGCGGCAGTTGTCACGGGCTCAAGGGGAGTTCCGGGTTGTGACATGCTTAGCCCATAGTGTGCATGATATGCTTAACACATACAATCCATGGTATGCATGTTATAATCTCAAAAATGGGACCCATGCATCCAACATTCTTATCATGGTACATCGTACCTAATGTGGTGCATAATAACATTCATACATTAACCATAGAGATATCCCGTACCGACATTAGCCTAAAGGCCGGAGTAATCAAAAGGACTACAAACATAAAAAGGCTTGTCCCCCTTTGTTGAAAACTAATACATAGTAGCATATTTACATACATAGTAGATTCGTAAACAATTTGTAAATCATTATGTCACACATATCGTAATCATTATCAAATCAAGTCGTTTGAACATTTTCTTGAAAACTTCATGGAACCTTGTAGTTCAAATCCTTTAATAAACCATTTATGGAAATAAGTTTTCAACATGCTTAAACCACCATTTCCATAAAAATCATGCTAACTTTCCATATTAAAATACTTGAAAAGGTGTATTCACTTTCCTAATTGGAGAGTTGATTTCTAGCTCCGATCATAACTCTGTTTCAACATTATCTGTGGAGTTTTTGAGTGATCTTATCGTACAACAATCATCATAATCATTTCCTACAATCAAAATCTCGTAATAATCATTCTAGGTACTTTTAAAACTACTCGCTTTTAGCTAAACTAATTTTCTAACTAAAACCCACACTTAGAAACCCATAAATCTTTCATCCTTACCTTAGGTGAGCATAGATGCTTAAGAAAATCACAAAGCCTTAAATATTTAATCACCAATAAAAGATCTAGGAAACAAATTCATATTTTCAGAAACTAGAAGTCAAGATTTAAAGTTTCCAAAGCTTAAAAAAGTCACATTTTTCATAACAACTTAATACCATATCATTTAATCATCAAAAATGAAAATTTGAGTTACAAATAAGTTGGAAGAGCTTAAGAGTTGGGGTTTTACCTTGCAAATGTGGTTGAGGGTTCCCAACCCACAAAAAATGTGGCATATTTATAAGTTAGGGTGTGAACACGTTTTCACCCCTTTTATTTTTCTAAAATCAATGAAATATATCGATACATCATGAACATGTATTAATACATTTGAGACAAAATGCTATTTATGAGTTAGTTTGCCTATAAAAAACTTGCCCAACTTATTTACATTAAGTACCATTTAAGTAAATGTGCTCTTTACTTTTTACTTTCCATTTTTGTTAAATACAATTTAAGTAAATGTCTTCTTTACTTTTTACTTTTTAAGTAAACAACCTCCATTTGTATTCAATAAAAATATCAAAAAAATCAAAGTCCAGAAGGATAAAAATCTAAATTTTGGTTTCAAGAACAAAATCAAAAAAGTTTGATTGAAATTAAATTTACGACTCCCATTTGTAAGAGCAAACATATTCAAAAAATTATGAAAAAATCATTTTTAGTCATCTAAAAATCAAAGGAATCATCAACGTCATTTTTTATTTCTAAAAGACAATTTTATAAAAAACACATATTTTATAAAAAGTGATAGACAACCAAAAGTGTCAATGAATTCTTTCGAAGGTTAAAACTAAGTTTGATGTTCAAAATATGCAATCTATATGCTCACCTAAGGATTTCTTAACTTATCCTTTTGCTCGATGTGAGATTTCACATATTTAATGCCAACAATTTGAATCTTTCACCCTTAAATATTTTGATTTTTCTAGGAAGTGTATTGAACTTAAAGTTTAATTGAGGGAGAAAGGTAAAAAAAAAATAAAGTGATGGGTGCTAAAAATTTACCCCTTGTTCATAATTGTCAAAATAAGTTTTGGAGTGTAAGAAAAAAAAAGAAAAGGAAAAGAAAAAGAAATAGAGAGTGTTGTACAAAGCAATTTATTTCAAGTTTGGGGTTCTTATGAAAACAATTTTTAAGCTCTTTATAGGTCCTACATGGATTAAGTGTTTAGGGGGAATTTGAGCCTAAATATATCCTTTATCATAGCTTGACTGTAGTCCTACATTATAAGCTTAATAAAGACCTCTTGATCCTTGAATAAGTGTTATTCTACATTAATGGAGAGAAAGATGATAAAACAAACTTATAATATTCTAGTACTAATCTATGCTTAGACTTTGGCATAAACTAATCCGAGTTGCATGATATTCTTTGTAAGAGATTATTCACACACATAGGAAGTCCATTAAAAAAAAAGTGTTCACTTGAATTGATGCATGAATTCAAGGATTAGCTATATTTTACCTTAAGTTGGAATTTAGGATAATTTTGAGGGAAAAATTAGGAAATCATGATTTGGTACTTTTATCTCTATTAAAAGTTTTTTTAATTTTTAATTTTTAGGGTTTTTTTTTTTCTTTTGCTTGAGGACTAGCAAAATTTTAAGTTTAGGGGTGTGATAATTCTATTTCATAGAATTATTTTGTCTAATTTTGTTATTAAATATTAGTTAAGTCCTTAATTTTTAATTATAATTTAATTATTTTTAGTTGTTTTTGTAATTAGTTTAATTTTATGAAGTTATTTTAGTTTTATGTTTATTTACTTTAATTTCACTATTATTTATTAGTTTTTATGCTTCTGTAAGATATAAGGGAATAAGGCTTACTTTTGGAAAGTAATGTGTATGAAAGACCTAGAATTCTACTTGCATATGCTTCAGTGTTTTGACCATAACTAGCATTTCAGATGTTCAAATGATGAGATTTTTATTCCATGGGAAGGCTAAGACATAGGGCTACAATTTTTATGTGGATCATGTTTCCCAGTTCTGCATTGAAGATAGAGAAAATGGAGTTAGAGATAACTACATGTAATGCTACAGGAATGACAATTTGAGGGGTGATATTTGATGTTTAGGCCTCATATAAGCCCAATAGTTAGAGTTTAAATTAGGGAATTTTAGGTTAAGATTTTAAGTATCGAAAAGATGTTTAAGGAGAAATTAAAGAGAAAACCTTAAGAGATTCAAGAAGTTGAAAGTGGAAGGAGAAACTCAACGAGCAGGGCTACAAATAATTGTTTTGTTTTCTTCTTTAGCTTTTGTTTTTCTTGCTACTCTCAATAGTTGAAAGTCATATGTTTTTAATTATCTTTGCAATTATGAGTAGATAATTTTATTTTTTCAAGGATTGCAATTAAACTCACATGTAATATGAACTTTTAATCACTTTTTTGCTTATTTTCAATGGAATTGAATTGTTTATTCCAATTTATTCTTAACGCTTTTAATTGTTTAGCTACCAATTAAATTGATCTAGGAACCTAAACAAACTTAGGAAAGGAAGTTTAGTGTAGAGTAAAATTAGAATAGCATATGATCATATTAATAGATTTATGTATAAGATAGGGATAAATCTATATGCCATGTGTAGTTAAAATTAGAGCCAAAACTTAATGAATCTGTTTTAATTTCAATTCACATAGGGATATAGTGTTTTGGTTAAAATAAATATTTTGATAAGACGAGTCGGGAGACCCTTATAAATAATTGAGGACTCTATGTTAGCAATTCATTCCATTGAAATAAATTATGGAAGAGAGATAAGATTTGGAAGAAGTGTAAAGGATATTGTAATCCTAGGATTAGTTCTATTGATTTTTATGAGATTTTATTTCTACTTTGATTTTTATTCATGTTAATTAGTTTTGTTAAATTTAAGTTTAATAATTATTTACTTTTTGGCCATTTAGATAAAATTAAATTATGTTAATTTTAATACCTGGTCAAAACTTTTTAGAATAATTCTATTTGTCATCGATACTGTATTTGTGATTATACTATCCTTCCAATACATATGCTTGCGTAGATAGAATTTTAATTGACATTATGTAAGAAAAAAAGAATAGCGAGGATTTGTGCTCCACAACAACATTTAGAGAGAAATAGCATAGTTAATTATTGGGTCTTCTTTTGGATGGTTCTTGAAGAATTACGATACTTTATTAAATCCAATGAGATTTAATGGTATTTCTCCAAAGACGCAACTTTGTTGTATTGTTCAAATAATTATGAATCATGAGTTTTAGGAAAAAGGCTTGAGGTATTAAATCTTGTAATTTGCTTATTTTTCAAAGTAGACTTTACTTGAATTTTGCCTCATGACTTTTCCCTCTACACTAGAAGGGATTTCTACATTTATTTGGGATTTTTATTTTTTGTTCTTCTATGTTATATATGTTGATTTATAGTTATCCATTTAGCTTGGACAAATTATGTAATGACCGCTCCTCGATCACTACCAGCGTCTGAGACTTACGGGAGAACCCACCAAATCTCGAACAAGCCCACACAGTTATCATTTATCAAACTATCACACATTCATTGGAAAATCTCATAACCATCACCATCTTATTAATAGCAAATGTTCTCTATACATAGTATGTCATCATCATATAAACATAAGTTTACAATGTACACCATTGTTTACGTTAGAAACAAAAGATATTATAAATGACCCGACCTCTAACAACGGAGTGACTCAAAATGGAATGCTATGAGATGCCTTTACCTATGTTGCAGCAAGTGTCGATGTGCTAAGTGATGCACTAAAACTGATTACTTATCTGCAAATGGAAATAAAGGGGTAAGTCTCACAAACTCCGTGATCATCAACTCCGTGAGTAAGGCGTAGATGGGAAACAAGCTAAACGGAAGATTTGAATATATAAAGCATAAGAACATGTAAACCATTTAAAAGCAAATAGAACATTGTGCCTTACATATAAAACCAAAGATTTCTATGCAAGAAATCATTTAACCATCATTGTGTCAAACCAGTGTGAGTAAGAGATTGCTATCATTGAAATCATTTAACAACTTGCTCAAAGCAATTCAACATAAACATGCACACTTCCATAAAAGCAAACAGTATCAAAGCTTTTACACAAGCTCATAAGTCAATTTCGTAAATCGCCTCATACGTGAGGAGTTAAATCCAACATCTTAGTATAAAAAGGGGAGATGTGGAAAATCTTATAGTTTTCACCATGTGGAAAATCTTGAGTAGGAAAGCGTAATATCAACATATGGACCCACTTCCAAGTATTAACAATTTAGGAGCATCACTTCCACTGAATTTCTACATGCCATGGCAATCTCAGCGATGTTGGCCTACATCAGAGAAATCAAGTGATCACAACCACGAATATCACTTGTGGCCTAGCCAAATATAAAAACCCTGGCCGTGCCACGTATATCACAGACCATGGCCCCAGCCATGTTTAACAGCCTGTCGGGGACCCAAAGGTTCTTTAGCTAGAGTGCACTTGTGCACAAGGGTCACACTTAACCGAAGTGACATCCAGTCTACTCTCGAATCTCCAAGTTTAGTAAAACCACTTAAAAGCTAAATCAGGTTTTCAAAGGATCATTCTAAATCATTATCAAATACTGATCACGGTAGCGTACTAAAACCCCTTTTTGTAAAACTTTACAACGCAAAACCTTTTGCATGAGTTTTGGGTCACAAATCAGCATGGCGAATACGAAATTCATTCATGAATGCACACCACACAAACTATAAAGCACATTTGGATAGGAAACGTATTAAAACGCTTGTTTCTCGATTTAAAAATCCTTTACGTATATAGCTTATATATATAATCAAAATAGTTTCAAACATTTAAGCATCCGAAAAATACCTAGGATTTCTAACAAGTCATGCTTTCCACAAATTTGCATTTAAAATAAATCATCACGCATATATATATATATATATATATATAATTATGAGAATTTTAAAATGGACACCCCCTACTCACCTCACAATAATGAAATGCTACGTCGCTATGTGCGTATATAACTAATTTTACTTGCCGGTTACTCCTCACCTCATCTTACATGCCACCATAGCACATTTCCTCTATTTACACGCTTTCTAGCAACCATTCAAACCCAATTCACTTATGTACTCATGCATGGTAGCAAATCAACTAATAAATTCTTAACTACGTTTCCATAGTTAATTCATGCTTACATAATCATACTTGGCAGCAATTATAAATCTACTTTCATTAAGCATTTTTCTAAGTTTGCATGCACCACAATTTACATTCATATGCTACCAACAATTGCACAATTATTCTTCACAATATTAAACTAACTGTAGGCCTCAAAATGTAGTAACAAACTTACCATTGTTCTGTCACCTTAAGTCCACTAAACACCCACAGGTTTGATGACCTGCATGTCACCAAATTTACTCCAAATCTAGCCAATCTTTGCTGCCACAAGACACTTCTCTTAGTCATCAACCCATTTTCAAAGATTACTCAAGTTAAAAACCAAATCCTTACCTTTCCTTGGTTGAATCACAAAATCGAGCTTAATACCTCCATTGACACTCCATGAGTTCCCTCTCTTGAATTTGAAAACTCTTTGATTGATGAAACAACACAAATTTATAAGGTGAGGGAGGAAACCTCACAGTTTCTATTATTTTTGTGCAAACCGTGCCTTGCCTTCCTTTCTTTCTTTCCTTTCCTTTCTCTTTTCTTCTTGGTTATGGGTAGACTCCTCAAGGCCAACCCTTGAAAATGGTTTCCATTTTGTTTTTTTTTTGCCCACACATGGGCAGATTGCCCAAAGCCACCCTTTTCCATCATTTTTCTTTTCTTTTCTCTTTATTCTCCTTGCATGGTGGATTGCCCAAGGTATAATGACTCTTTGGCATCTTTTCCTCTTATTTTATGTGATAAAATCACATGGCAAAAGGCTTGCAACCTTTCCACCCGACATTTGCATTTTCATTCTTTACTTTTCATCTTTTTTATTCCATGCACTACATTTACTTTATGTTTTATTTAATAACTCATCGTCCCATCCAAATCACATGCAACCCACTTTCTTCTTTCTTCATTTGACCACTATTGCACCAATCACATTTCATGCAAACAAATTTTAATCTTATTCTTTCTTTTACTTCTTATAGTGGAGGTCCGACATGTCCCCCACTAACTTTTCCTTTTTACACCATAGTTTGTGTGCAATAGTAATTTCCGCATGTACATCTCATATTCCTTATAATCTAGCATTCCTTGGTTAGAAAATTCCCCTATTTAACTTCAAACATTAAAATTACAAATGAGTCCTCAAACTTTTTCTTACTTACCATTGCGACCCCTCCAACTCTCATCCTTTACAATTGGGTCCTTTCAATAATTCTTAACTCCAATTTCCTTCTATTTTTCGTCCTTTACATGCGTACAAACAAAATATAAAATCCACACTTTCCACGGTATCACCATAATATTTAAATATATACTTACCCACACTAACTTTATTTGATAAAGACACCTGGGTCCCACTAATATTGTTTTTACTTTAAAACCCTTTCCTTCTTCTTCTCGCCTACTTTGATTAGTCATATAATCCTCCTTCATGACTAATTTCAACAATAGATAAAATAATAATATTTTAATATTATTTTATTTTAAAATATTATTTTCACCCGTTACCGCTCTTTCGCAATTAAATTTATGTTAATTGACCCTTTGTCTCATCGATAAGGTCTTATTGACTTTTATACAAGGGTACGGGGTGTTACAAATTATATCATAGTGATTTCTTAAGTTTGCTGTTAGATCTCTATATTGTGAACTTGAGTTGATATTTATTGCTTGAGGTCTAACAATACTGGCAAGATGATGCTAAATCTTTTTACAAAACTTTTTCACTTTAATTAAGTCATGTAAACTATATATATATATATATATCTTTTTGCTAAATCTTTAGGATATGCCATTACAAATCAATCAAAGTTTTCATTTTGTGAAAAAGAATTAGCCGTCTTCCTCCTCAATTGTCTTTCAAAGTGAACTATGAGTATTTTTATATTCGCTTGACTCTAATGTTATGTATAGGTTTGACTCCAATGAGATTTACATGTGAGGGTAAATTCCACAACACTAAAAAGTAAGATTTAAATATTGGTACACACATAAAAGATCCAATAGTCCATTAACTTAGTTTTTGTATTAAAATGGTGTCTAACATGTATGTGCGAGCCCCTTTGGTGTGCTCCCATGAGTTCAAGCTTTTGGCTTCTCTCCCTTGCAAGTTGTAAAAGTTAGGGGGACCATTGGAAAAATGATTTTCATTTCAAAAAAGTTGACATTATTCTAACATACTAGCAAAATAAAACAAATATTAATATTCAACATTTCCAATGATCTAAATTAAGTCACGTCATGATGATTCACAAAAAATCTTCCAAAACTCACAACACCAAGTAGCTTCCAACATGACCAAAACTCAACTCTAATCAAACCTCTTTAGTCTTCACTGAAATCAAACCAAAAACTACCACATATTAGTTAGCATTTTTCATCCACATAACATATGAAGTGACTTGCATGTTCTAACCATATAATCATTGACGTGGCTGAACCTAGAATCCAAAATGCAAAATCCAATGAACCATAACTAATGCATTGTCTATCACGACTCGGTACTCCTCTCGAGCCCGTGACAACCGTCGCGGTGTCCTGGTAGACACTTATTATCCGAAATGTCAACCCGAAACCCCGCAAGGCTTTACTATTAGTTTCTCCGTTCCCTTGTGAGCAACCATTGTCAAATATCATGTTCTAAAAGATTTTAAGCTGTTTCCAACTTTAAACAAATAAAATATTAATTTTTCGTCTCACATGGGTATTTTGGTCATTTTTCTCAAAAATTTCGAAACTGGCTAAAACGTAATATACAAGTACAAAACACATAATTCATATTCAAAATGAGTTTAAAAGTCTAAAATCTTCATTTAAAACGAAATTATGGTTATTTGAATATAATAAGACAATAAAAGAAATATTAAGTAAAATATTCTATTTTCTTATAAAACAATATTTATAGAGTTATACGTGAATAATTTTTATAGCGTAAAAGCTAAATAAATTTATACATACTTAAATACAGTAAGCCAAAATATTTAATTTAATTTACAATAACAAGAGTGCCCCCGAATAAACAAAAGTAAAGAGGACGTGAACCTACGATTTGGAAAATGCAGATCCCACTGTAGTCCTCGATGAGATCAGCTATCTACAGTCTATACTAAACCTGAAATGGGTGGAAAGAAGGGTGGTGAGATTATAAAATCTCAATGAGTAAACAAACATCATCATAAACATCTAGAGTTGAGTACATGGAGACAATAAAGTAAATCATCATAAACTGGGTTATACAATTAGAACACATCTCGTTCAAAATATGTAAAAAGGCTTATGAATCTCATAAGAATCTGGGCTTGTGCCATAAATCCATTCTCGAGGACACCTTGGCCGAGGCATCCTACCGAGACCGCCAAGGCTATTAAAATTCACATTTCACATAAATCATGTTTTTATTTTGAAAACATAGCCGTTCCTTGGCGTTGGCTGAGTTCCCCCTCACGTGGTGGTTTAGCGTGAAGGGAACCCTAAACTTTACCCCAGGAGATACCCTACGCGCCTCTCCGTTCGAGGCAAGAATATAATGGGGTTTACCATGCCCCTCTAAGAGGCTGGTCCACAGAAACCCCCTACTGCAGTGATTAATTAATATATAATCCACCATATAATAAAACTCAATAACATGATATGGCAATTTTGTAATTCGTAGTTTTTCAAGGTAACCAAACAATTCGCATTTCAATACAATTGCCAACTAGCCAATCATGCTCGATTTATCATAAGCCAGTTAATTTAAACAATCAAATTGCCACTATTAACAGTCTTCGTGTACTCTATTTTTCAAAATCACTATTAATTCCAAAATAATTTATAATTTAATTTCATTGAAACACATTTATTCATAAAACATGAAAATTTACCTTTTTAAATTTCTTTTTTCATAGAATTCATGAAATCATCTAAAAACAACCCTAGATAATTAAAATGACAGTAAGTTTACTCACAATGTCCAGAATGCAGACTTTCGAAGCACTCTGTCTACTGGTCCTCGGATGCAATTTCCTTACCTTTATCGGAGGACTCACCACCTTCACACAGTACAAAATCGAGAATTTCACCAAGTTGGTACTAAATCAAAATTAAACTAATTTTGACTGCCAATGCATGATATGGAATGCAAAAATGCACTGGTAACTATCTAAACTCAGTATTAGCCTAATTCGTCTTATCACCTGATTAAATTCCTAACACGTCCGTTTAAACTCCAATTTAATTCTTTTCAGTTTCTATACCTCAATTGCACCCAAATTAACTTAATGTCCCTCAGTGTGGTGCAAATTATCAGTCCCAACAGCAAATTACAAAAATACCCCTAGTGGGTAAAAATTCATATTTTTGCTCCAAAAAATTCCCATTATTTTTCTAGGCTCATAATTCATTATTCCTTAACCAATTCTCCTAGAATAAAATCAAACTCATCCTCACTCACTACATGGTAAATTCTGCCATTAATGGTTGGGGGAGAAAATAAATTCTTTTCTTGTTGTTTTGTTTCTAAATATGATAAACTAACTAAAAACACTAACATAAATAAAAATCAAATAATTCCAACAACTTTCTCTCTCCTAACCCATTTTTTCAGAATTGAATTCATCATGAAAACATGTAATTTAATCATGGAAAATAAAGAGAAATGCTTGGGAATAAGAAAACTCAAGATTAATAGAAAAAATCTCACCTTTTTCACTTAATTTCCTTGAAAATTCACACTTTTTCTTTGATTTTCTCTCTCTAGGGTTTTGTTTTTCTTTTCTCTCTCTTCTTGCTGGTTTGGCCGGCCATGGGGTGGATGAGGAGCTGATTTTTGGGCCTTTTAAAAAGACAAATAATAAATTAATAAAGGCATGACACGTGGCATCATGCCATTGGTCCGTTTTTAAAATTTTAAAAATTTAAACATTTTATCTCCACCACATGGTTAGTCAAAGGTCAAAAATCAGAATAAAGGAAGACCATGTGCTGGAAAAAATATCTTGGTGGTGGAAAATTACAATTTTGCCCTTGGGGTGGCAAAATTACCATTTTACCCTTTTACTCCAAATTATACCGAAATTAAAATTTTTCACTTCTAAACCTCAAATCATACTCCAATAAGTCAAATTATACTCCAATAAGTCAAATGGGGCCAAAAAAATCTTTTCTAAAATTCTCACTTTGTCCCCAGGTGGCAAATGACCATTTTGCCCCTAGTTAGTGAAAATTCCAATTTGACTCCAAATTGATCCTCAAACTCCAAATTACCATTTTAAGTCATCCATGAACTGTGAAACTCTAAATCTCACCTTAAAATTCCTATTTGATCTAGTTCGAGGATTAAATAAACTTTGTTGTACCTCTAGGTACAATACCGACTTTTGTAAATTTTTTTGGGACTCTCCTAGCATGCAATCATGCTATCATCACATGTATGTCATGAATAGTATTTTATAAGGTCGGGCTTTACATTGTCATTGGTCATTGGTTTTTGATAGCCATTATCTATTACCACTAGAATTTCTAAATTTTATTTTTATTCCTCCCTTTCTTCTCTTTCCTTTAATCGAAATAATTTTTTGAAAATCTCCTCTTGTTCTTTAAATGAAAAAAAAATCTAAATATCTAAGAATCTTAAATATAAGTTTTGATTTTGAGATTTGGCGAAAATCAATTACTGGAAGTACAAAGTGAAAAGAGATGAGCATTGAAAAAGGATTGATGGTAGCAAAATTCAATTACCAAGGACTATATCTAGATTTTGTTTTCTTAGAAGAAAAAAGAAAAATGAGGAAAAAAAGAGTGGTGTTATGAAATATAACTTGAAACAACAACTATAAAAGAAAAGTATTAGTAAAGTAAGAGAGATCTTATTCAAATGTGTATCTACAAATGCAGCGATGAGCCTATTTGTAGGCTGAAAACTCCTTGAATCCTAATCTTAATCCAATTCAGCCTATATCTAAATCTAGCTATACATAATCAAATCTAAGAGTTCAAATTAGATTATGCGTCTTGTATCTTTCCTAATCTTAATCCAATTCTTATATGTTAGTTGTGTAACTACTCCCTAGATTTGAGACACTAGTTTATCTTGTGTGTGGAGTACTATGGTTTGATTTCATCCTTATGGGTGCCTAACCAAGAACACCAAAACAAGATGCTTTTAGATATAGTATGAAGTATATGAAGGCAAATAGGTGGTCTAAATTGGAATCATCACACCAAGTGATTCAAGGGGAAATATTTCATTGGTTCTTGGTTGACATTAACTTAATCAAATCCTTGGCCTAAGTGATTAGGAGATTATGAAATGAGTTTCATAAGTCTCCATAAAGCTAATGATCTAACTACAGAAATGAATATGGAGGTCAATAAGAGTAGGCACTGCACTAAGCTCTTATCATCTTTGGGATATATGATGAGAGAATGAATCACACTGATAAACTATACACTAAAAGGTTGTCTAAGATTCCTTTGACTCTCTTAATAATTAAGTGGCTATAATGCATTGCTAGTTGTCAATCTTGGTCTATGGAATTGAATTAGTTAATTTAAAATTGAATATGATTCATTTAAATTAATTAATTAATTAAATTCTTATTTAATTTCATTGCCAACATGTTAGAAACCTAATGAGTCACACACAAAAATTACAATTTGGATTAAATTGAAATTGTGATGATTTAAGTTAGACTTAAATCAAATTTTTGCTTTAACTACTAAAGACCTAATTAAAAGAGTTTAATTAGGCATTAGTTATGTAAAACCCGATCCTATAAACACATGTCATGATATACATGTACTGAGTAGCATGTTATTATGCTAGGAAAGCACCTAAGAATAGACGAAATCCGGTATCGTACCTAACAGTACACTTGAGTTGATTTAACCTCGAACTAGTTCAAATAGAAATTGTAGGATGAAATTTAATATTTTATAGTCCAAGAATGATTAAAAATGATTGTTCAGAGTTCGAGGGTTCATTAGTGGTAAAATTAAAAATTTTGATGTTTAGGGGTAAAATCGTCATTTTGCCACCTAAGATTATAATTTGATAATGGAGTGAAATTTTTGACCAAGATTAACTATTTGGAGTATAATTTAATGATAGGAAGTGAAAAAGTTTAATTTTGGTGATTTCTGGAGTGTAGGGGCAAAATCGTAATTTTGCCACCTGCGGACAAAATTTGAGATTTTGAGAGAATTTAGATCAAATTTGACAAATTGGAGAATGGTATGAGTATAAGGGATGAAAAATATGTCTATGGGCAATTTTTCAGTTTTTTAGGCAAAAATGTGATTTTTCACTTTTACGGGGTAATAGTGTAAATTTCAAAAATTACTCCACCGAGACTTTGGATAAGTCTGAGAATTTTATCTAAGCTATGGATATGTGGGAAAAGTGTATGGTGAAAATTTGGAAACAAATGGATGAAATTTTAAAAATGGGCCAATGGGAAAGAGACACATGGCACTTTTTGATGATTTAATATTATTTTAATGAAAAGTCAGCCCATTTAAACCCCATTTTAAGTGCTGGCCGGCCATAGGGGAGAATAAGAGAGAAAATAGAGAGGAAAGGAAGAAAAAAAGAAAAACCAAAGAGAAACAAGAAAATTCAAAGGGAAATTAGCATTTTTCGCTTGTTTACGCGTCTAACGGTAAGATTTTTCTACTTTAGCTTGATTTCTACCTTTCTTATGCCTTTGTTTCCATTTAGCATGCTTGAGGAGAGAGATCTAAAAGTGACATCAAGGGCTGGATGAAATTCTAGGGGAGAGATTTTGGAATTTTTAGGTTTTAACTTTTAGTTAAATTGGTAGTTTTAGTTAGTTAAATGTGTTTAGAAATTAAATTGGGCAAGAAAGCATAAAATTTTCACAATACCCACCCTTAGCTGAATCTGCAATGAGGTACAATGATGATGATCTGATTTTTATTCTAAGAGAAATGAAGAGAAAATGATGAAAAATGGTTAAATGTGATAGAAAAACAAAGTAGAAAATTTACCGAGTTAATGTCCCATTTTTGGCCGAATTTTCCAAGGAAGAGAGTGAGCTGATGTTGGTGATTTTAGAGCAATATTGGCTGATAATTAATGGTTATAAAGGTTGGAGAGAGAATGGGACAATTTAGAGCTAAAATGGAGCGCGTTAGCAATTTATCGGGTAAAGTGCCAAAAATAGGTTAATACCGCGTTTAAGCCATTTTTGGCTATTGCATTTCATACCATGCATTAGTATAGGATTTAAGTCAAATATATAGTGATTTAGCATTAATGTGATGAATTGAGTAAATTTTTGCAATGTGTCTAGGAGGAGAGCCTTCCGGTAAAGGCAAGGAAATCGTACCCGATGAGTAGTTATCGAGGCACCTAAAAAGCTTTTAGTTTGTACAAACAGTGAGTAAACCTATTATTATTGTGAATTATCTAGAGTTTATTTTAAAAATGCTCTTTATATATTTTATGAAACGAAAATGAGATTAAAACGGGATTTTTGATGTTTTAGAAATAAATGTGACAAATAAAAATATATTGTGTTGATTATGAAATTGAGTAATTGGAGGCTGTTAACTGTCTTGAAAATTATATATTTTCCTATGAATGGCTTATGAGGTATAAGCATATGTGGCTATATTTTGTAAGTGCATTGGGAAATTTATGTAAGTTGTTTTTACTATGCAAGCTAGATAAATAAATAAAAGCCACGTTATACTGTCGAAATTTTATTAAAATTGGTGGGTTAGTCACTGCAGTGACAGGTTTTCGTGGACTGCCTATTAGAGGGGCATGGTAAACCCGGTTATATAGTTACTCTAGTTATAGAGGTGAGGAGGGTAACTCTCAGGGTAGTATTAGAGCTCACTTCACGTCGAACCCCCACGTGAATGTGTAACTCGGCCAAAGCCAAGGAATGGCTTGTTTTAAAAATAAAAATGTGTTTCACATGTACATGTTATAACAACCTTGGCGGACTCGGTTAGATTCCTCGGCCAAGGTATCCCCGAGGATTAGTTTTGGCTTGAGTCTTGTTTTCTTTTATAAAAGGCGCCTTAACAACTGTTTTGGTAAATTACAAATATTTTATGGATTAAGAAATAAATTGAAAACATTATGAAATAGTTTGTGATTTGTTGTTTAAACTTGCCTCCCTATTACTCGCCTTTAGATATTTATGATAATGTCTGTTTACTCATTAGCATTGCAAAATCTCACCCACCTCCTTTCCAAACATTTCAGGTCTGTGGTAGCTTGTTGATACCCCATTTTGTCAAGGATTCCAGTTGACATCTCTACCACACAGACAGTAGGGTTCTAGCACCAACACTGGGTGTATTTTGGGCCACTTGTCATTGTAACCATTATTGTACATTATAACTTTGTAAATTTTTGTATGTGTGAATTTATTTTACTTACACGTTACAAAAGATTTCTTACACGTGTTTCTATAAATATTGTTTTATATAAAAAAAATGCTATATTTTAATCAATATTTTGAATAATGATATTTATCTATAAACCCTTTTAAAATATTTTTGTCTTTTGATTTACTTGAGCAAGAAACTACTGGAAATTGTTTAAAATGGAATGTTTAAAAACAATTGCTCACAAAAAAGGCAAGAAACTGATATCTAAGCCTTGCGGGGTTTTGATTAGCATTTCGGGTAATAAGTGTCAATTGGGACGTCGTGGTGGTTGTCATGGGCCCGAGGGAGGTTTCGGGTCGTGACAAGTTAAATATTATAATTGTTAGAATATTAAGGACTTATTTTGTAACTTTTAATAAGTTTAATAATAAAATCAAATCTAGATATAAATATCACATTATAGCCAATCTTTTTTTAGGCAACAAAAGAAAAAAAAAATAATAGTTTTTCTCTTGAGCACCACTACTCTTGAGACGGTTTTTTTGAAAAACTTCTGCATTGATTATTTGCTAGAAATTAAAGAAGAGAGAGGATAAATCGTTGTACACTTGCTAGCACAAACTCGTGGCATAAAGCTCTTTCCTTGAGAAGGATCCATTATAATAGTGTGTGCAACATTGGAGGCCAAGCATTTGAGTGGCTAGGATTCTTTCACACAAAAAGGTGTTCTTATTTTTCAGCACTAAAAGGAATCCATTCAATTACGATATCATTTGGAAAGGTAAAAACCTTTTTCTGATTTGCATGAAACAACCAAGGTAATTCAAATGTAAGAGGCGTGTTTTTATTTTGTTTCAATTTTTGTTATTCCACTATGTTGATGCTCTAATCATGCCATTCCTAGAAGTGGTATCAAAGCCTCCCTCAGCTCATTTTAATGCAAAGGTATGTCTTCTTATTGTTTAGTTCCAATTCTAATTGGATGAGAGGCATTTGGAAGAGATCTAGTAAGTTTTAAATTTCGTTTGTATTTTAAAGTAGTTTATCACATATTTGATTTTTAATTTTTAATGCTTATTCGTTTAAGAAACTAATCTTGTATAAGTTTCTCAATTTTACAGAAAAATACGTACATGAGATGCACAAAAGAGTTTGGCAAGAAAGGATTTGAATTCGTGGGAAACAAGATGTGGTTTGGTGACAGAATTTGATTTTGTCCAAATTTGCATATAGTTCAACTTTTAGTTTTTAACAAGGATCTAAAAGTCTCTAAAAATTTTGAAAAAATTTGAAAGCAATCTACATTGAAAGTGTTTCAATACAATTGCTTACTAGCTATAAATGGTGAAGGAATGGCCATGAAACTATGGATTAAACCACTATTGCCAGTAGTAGTTTCATGTCACAGTTTTGGCTAAGAAAGTTATCTTCGAAGAGTCCTAAAATTGAGTAATTTTTGTACCTTTTCCAATAAATTTTGAAGTTTGAATATGTTCAAAAGATGCTTGGAAAATTTTTTGGAATGAAGACATTTGACCCCTTGATTTAGCCCACCATATTGCCACATGTCACGACCTGGTACTCCCCTCGAGCCCTTGACAACCGCTGCGGTGTCCTAGTAGACACTCAGTGTCTAGAATGTCAACCCGAAACCCCGCAAGGCTTTACTATCAGTTTCTCTGTTCCCTTGTGAGCAATCATTGTCAAATATTGTGTTCTAAAAGATTTTAAATTGTTTCCAACTTAAAACAAATAAAATATTAATTTCCGTCACACAGGGATATTTTGGTCATTTTTCTCAAAAGTTTTGAAACTGGCTAAAATGTAATATACAAGTACAAAGACATAATTCATAATCAAAATGAGTTTAAAAGTCTAAAATCTTCATTTAAAACGAAATTATGGTTATTTGAATATAATAAGAAAATAAAAGAAACATTAAGTAAAATATTCTATTTTCTTATAAAACAATATTTATAGAGTTATACATAAATAATTTTTGTAGCATAAAACCTAAATAAATTTATACATACTGTAATACAGTAAGCCAAAATATTTAATTCAATTTACAATAACAAGAGGGCCCCCGAATAACAAAAGTAAAGAGGACTGTGAACCTACGGTTTGGAAAATGCAGATCCCACGGTAGTCCTCGATGAGATCAGCTATCTACAATCTATACTAAACCTAAAATGGGTGGAAAGGATGGTGGTGAGATTATAAAATCCCAATGAGTAAACAAACATCATCATAAACATCTAGAGTTGAGTACATGGAGACAATAAAGTAAATCATCATAAACTAGGTTATAGCATTACTACACATTTTGTTCAAAATACATAAAGAAGCTTATGAATCTCATAAAAATCTAGGCTTGTGCCATAAATCCATTCTCGGGGACACCTTGGTCGAGGTATCCTACAGAGGCCACCAAGGCTATTAAAATTCGCATTTTACATAAATCATGTTTTTATTTTGAAAACATAGTCGTTCCTTGGCGTTGGCTGAATTCCCCTTCACGTGGTGGTTTAGCGTGAAGTGAACCCTAAACTTTACCCCAGGAGATACCCTACGCGCCTCTCTGTTCGAGGTAAGAATATAATGGGGTTTACCATGCCCTTTTAAAAGGCTGGTTCACAGAAACCCCCTTCTGCAATGATAAATTAATATATATAATCCACCATACAATAAAACTCAATAACATGATATGGTAATTTTGTAATTCACAATCTTTCAAGGCAACCAAACAATTTGCATTTCAATACAATTGCCAACTAGCCAATCATGCCCGATTTACCATAAGCCAATCAATTTAAACAATCAAATTGCCACAATTAACAGTCTCCGTGTACTCTATTTTCAAAATCACTATTAATTTCAAAACAATTTATAATTTAATTTCATTAAAACACATTTATTCATAAAACATGAAAATTTACCTTTTTAAATTCCTTTTTCCATAAAATTCATGAAATCATCTAAAAACCACCCTAGATAATTAAAATGACAGTAAGTTTACTCACAATGTCTAGAATGCAGACTTTCGAAGCACTTTGTCTACTGGTCCTCGGATGCAATTTCCTTGCCTTTATCGAAGGACTCACCACTTTGACACAGTACAAAATCGAGAATTTCACCAAATTGGTACTAAATCAAAATTAAACTAATTTAGACTACCAATGCATGATATGGAATGCAAAAATGCACTGGTAACTATCTAAACCCGGTATTGGCCTAATTCGTCTTATCACCCGATTAAATTCCTAACGCATCCGTTTAAACTCCAAATTAATTTTTCTCAGTTTCTATACCCCAATTGCACCCAAATTGATTCAATGTCTCTCAATATGGTGCAAATTATCAGTCCCGATAGCAAATTACAAAAATACCCCTAGTGGGTAAAAATTCGTATTTTTGCTCCGAAAATTCCCATTATTTTTCTAGGCTCATAATTCATCATTCCTTAACCAATTCTCCTAGAATAAAAATCAAAATCATCCTCATTCACTACATGGTAAATTCGGCCATTAATGGTTATGGGAGAAAATAAATTCTTTTCTTGTTGTTTTGTTTCTAAATATGCTAAACTAACTAAAAACACTAACATAAATTAAAATCAAATAAATCCAACAACTTTCTCTCTCCTAACCCATTTTGATCAGCCAACAATTCATCATAAAAACATGTAATTTAAGCATGGAAAATAAGGAGAAATGCTTAAGGAAAATAGATTTCAAGCTTAAGTTGAAAAATCCTACCTTTTTCACTTGTTTTCCTTGATTTTCCACACTTTTTCTCTTGAAATTCCTCACCTAGGGTTTGTTCTTCCTCTCTTTCTCTCTCTTCCTTGCTTGGCCGAATATTTGGAGAGTAATGGGCTGATTTATGCTGATTTTTAAGTTAAATATTAAATTATCCTAAGCTTGACACATGGTATTTTCTTATTGGTCCATTTTTAAATTTTTAAAAATTTAAACATTTTATCTCCACCACATGATTAGTCAAAGGTCAAAAATCAAAATAAAGAAAGACCATGTGCTGGAAAAAAAACATTCTGGTGGTGGAAAATTACAATTTTACCCCTGGGGTGGCAAAATTACCATTTTACCCTTATACCCCAAATTATACCGAAATTAAAATTTTTCACTTCTAAACCTCAAATCATACTCCAATAAGTGAAATGGGGCCAAAAAAATCTTTTCTAAAATTCCCATTTTATCCTCAGGTGGCAAATGACCATTTTACCCGTGGATAGTGAAAATTCCGATTTGACTCCAAATTGATCCTCAAACTCCGAATTACCATTTTGAGTCATCTTTGGACTGTGACGCTCTTAATCTCACCTTAAAATTCCTATTTGATTTAGTTCGAGGATTAAATCAACTTTTTTGTACCTCTAGGTACAATACCGACTTTTGGAAATTTTTCGGGACTCTCCTAGCATGCAATCATGCTATCATCACATGTATGTAATGACTAGTATTTTATAAGGTCGGGCGTTACACCACACATGCAACCCAAAACTGTACCTATGTAAAGAATATATATTATAAGGTTTTTAGGTGTTTGGCCAGCTAAATCAAGTCCAAAAATTATGAAATTTAAATATGGAAAGGTTCCATATGTTATTTGACCATGGTTAAAATTTGGGATTTAAATTCTCAAACTTGGGGCTGCATCGAGCCATAAAATTATGATTGGTACAATGCTGTCAAAATTTTGCAAAGTCATGGTTTTTGAGATTTTAGTGTCCATATTTGCAGCCTGGATCGGTGCAATTAAAAATACTAATTCACTGAACAATATATTATGGAAAAGTTCTAAAAAGATAAATTTGATATATTTAAATTAGGGAATTTGATTCTTTAAACTAAGGATATTAGAATTTAATTAATCACATTCATAAATTTTAGAATTTGATTCCTACGAATATGGAAGTGTAATAAATATGGACATGATAAATGTCATGAATTAATTTCCTTCTTTTAAGAAGGAAAATTCAAATAAGACACTTAAATATAATTAAAGATAATGTTGTCTTAAATATTTGATTTAAATTATCTAATGAGATTAGATAATTGAAGACACATAATCTTTAATTTAAAAGGATTAGTAAAAGTTACTTAAAATGTTTAAAGATTACAGATTAAAAATGTTTTAATTTATAGTAATATTTTCATTCTAATGCTAATAAGATTATGAATGGATAATATTACTAATACTAATTAGTGAAGACTTTCCATATATTAAACATTATTTTCGTACATAGAATTAAAAATGAACTCGAAATTAGTTGCACACTAATTTGGATGCCTCATATGATTAACAATTCGAATAAGACATAGTTTTAATTTTGTATTCATGTGGATGGATAAATATAAATGATTATGGATTGGGCCCAATATGATTGTGGATGTATGGTTAAAATTTATAATGGTACATATTTATTAAATAGGATCTGTGTATCTTGCATTTCTCTTGATTTTCAGGGTGTAAAATTCTTTTCTCACTTAACTCCCCTCGAATGTACTGTCATAGCCCAAATCTCGGGCCATGACCAACACATGGGCTCAGTTGGCATAGCCCACTAGGCCTGAGCAAGCCTCTGTATGAGATCTTATTCCTCATTCCATCCATCATCTTTAAAACCATGTGTTGTAAGTCTCAACGATGAATGTTTCAGTAATATTTTCTAGCAACTAAATATTCATATTTGTATTATCTCAAAGTACTGTCATTCATTGCTGTCTCATAAAAGCATCATCATCAATCCAACATATACATACTTCATTTATAACATGACTCTTAGTAATTTACATTACATATACGTGTACACAGGCAAAAGACTCTCAACCGTCGATGGAGTGACTTTAAGTGAAGGTACCGCTACAGAGATGCCATAGTACCTACCAAGAAGACGAGCATACGTGGACCCTCAATCCAGGTCCCAACTGCCTCCAAATATGAAAACTTGAAGTTTAAAAATGTGAGTATAAAACTCAGTGAGTGAACATAAGAAGGGAACAAGCAATCAATATAGGGAACTTAGAAATCACGATGCACTTGTTTCAAAAACAATGCAATTGATTTAATTTCTTAGTAAAAAACCGTCGTTTCAAACTTTGATTAATAACCTCATAGTTTTGCAAAAACCCATGATCAATCCATGAAGTTAAATGGATGAAAAATATCAAAATCAAGCAAGGTAGCAAACATGACAGCAAGTTTCTCGCTGCAGCAAGAAACATTCTTGTTTTGCATGTGTTCCTATTTTTCAAACATATCTCCCACTAAAGAAGTCCAATTGACATGTTTTTTAAACCATTAGAAGGCTAAGGGGTAGGGCTGCAACTTTGATGTTTACCACTTTACCTAGTTCTAAACAAAAAATGGTCAAATCTTTGTCAAAGTGGAAACACTGCACTAGAATTTTGGGACCACCCGAGAGTTTCTCGCTATAGCGAGACTCCATTTTCTATCAAGCCTGACCTTATAAAGTACTTGCCATGTCCTTCATGTGATTGACAATATGCTTGCATACTTGGAAAGCCCCAAAAATTCATCAAAAGTCGATATTGTACCAAATGGTACTATTAAGTTGAATTAAGACTCGAACTAGTCTAAATAGAGATCTTAAGATGAAATTGAGAATTTTAAAACCCCAGAATGACTTAAAATGATGATTTGGAGTTCGAGGGCTAAATTGGAGTCAATTTGGAATTTTCATGTTCTAGGGGCAAAATGGTAATTTTATCACCTGAGGATAAAATGGAAATTTTTAGAAAAGATTTTGATCACATTTGACTCATTGGAGTAGGATTTGAGTTTAAAAGGTGAAAAATTTAAATTCTAACATTTTTGGAGTCTTAGGGGTAAAACGGTAATTTTACGAGTTTATAAGGGCAAAGTTAAAATTTTGGAATTTTACACCACCTAACACTTGTCATGCCCATGGATTTCAACCATTAACATTTTACATTGTGGATAATTGAAATATTTTATGTGGTGGAGAGAGATTGCTTAGTGGATAAGTATTACACATGGACCAATGGAAACATGCCATGTGTCAACCTTGGATTATTCTAGAATTTCCTTGTAAAATCTATTTAAAACTCTTTTAGTCTCACCCATATGGCTGGCCAAAGCATGAAGTGAAGAGGAAAGGAAAGAACACAAACCCTAGGTGGGAAAATTGAAGAAAAAGTGTTGGATTTCAAGGGATTAAGCTAATAAAGGTAAAATTTTGTAATTTTATCTTGTGATTTACACTACCCATGCTTTCTTTTTCATTTTTCAAACTTAGAACTCAAGTTTGCATGATGAACCCATGCTGGCTGAATTTGATAGGAGAGGTTTTGAGCAATGATTTTGCTAGATTTCAAGCTTATTAAATGTTTTTGGTTGTTTGGTAATAGAAAGTATGAAAATCTAGCAAGGAATCACTTTATTCTTCACAAACCCACAAGAGGCTGAATTTTCTAGGGAGGATATTTGTCACGACCCGGTACTCCCCTCCAGCCCGTGACAACCGTCGCAGTGTCCCGATAGACACTCATTGCCCGGAATGTCAACCCAAAACCCTGTAAGGCTTTACTATCAGTTTCTCTATTCCCTTGTGAGCAACCATTGTCAAATATCATGTTTTAAAAGATTTTCAACTATTTCCAACTATAAACAAATAAAATATTAATTTTTCATCTCACAGGGGTATTTTGGTCATTTTTTTCAAAAATTTCGAAACAGGCTAAAACATAATATACAGGTACAAAACACATAATTCATATTCAAAATGAGTTTAAAAGTCTAAAATCTTCATTTAAAACAAAATTATGGTTATTTGAATATAATAAGAAAATAAAAGAAATATTAAGTAAAATATTTTATTTTCTTATAAAACAATATTTACAGAGTTATACGTGAATAATTTTTATAGCGTAAAAGCTAAATAAATTTATACATACTTAAATACAGTAAGCCAAAATATTTAATTTAATTTACAATAACAAGAGGGCCCTCGAATAAACAAAAGTAAAGATGACTGTGAACCTACGGTTTGGAAAAATAAAGATCCAACGGTAGTCCTCGATGAGATCAGCTATCTACAGTCTATACTGAACCTGAAATGGGTGGAAAGGAGGATGGTGAGATTATAAAATCCCAATGAGTAAACAGACATCATCATAAACATCTAGAGTTGAGTAGATGGAGACAATAAAGTAAATCATCATAAACTGGGTTATAGCATTAGAACACATTTTGTTCAAAACAGGTAAAGAGGCTTATGAATCTCATAAAAATCTAGGCTTGTGGCATAAATCCATTCTCGGGGACACCTTGGCTGAGGCATCCTACCGAGACCGCCAAGGCTATTAAACTTCACATTTCACATAAATCATGTTTTTGTTTTGAAAACATAGTCGTTCCTTGGCGTTGGCTAAGTTCCCCCTCACGTGGTGGTTTAGCGTGAAGTGAACCCTAAACTTTACCCTAGGAGATACCCTACATGCCTCTCCGTTCGAGGTAAGAATATAATGGGGTTTACCGTGCCCCTCTAAAAGGTTGGTCCACAGAAACCCCCTACTGCAGTGATTAATTAATATATAATCCACCATATAATAAAACTCAATAACATGATATGGCAATTTTGTAATTCGCAGTTTTTCAAGGAACCAAACAATTCGCATTTCAATACAATTACCAACTAGCCAATCATGCTCGATTTATCATAAGCCAGTCAATTTAAACAATCAAATTGCCACAATTAACAGTCTCCGTGTACTCTATTTTTCAAAATCATTATTAATTCCAAAACAATTTATAAATTAATTTCATTGAAACTCATTTATTCATAAAACATGAAAATTTACCTTTTTAAATTCCTTTTTCCATAGAATTCATGAAAGCATCTAAAAACCACCCTAGATAATTAAAATGACAGTAAGTTTACTCATAATGTCTAGAATGCAGACTTTCGAAGCACTCTATCTACTAGTCCTCAGATGCAATTTCCTTGCCTTTATCGGAGGACTCACCACCTTGACACAATAAAAAATCGAGAATTTCACCAAGTTGGTGCTAAATCAAAATTAAACTAATTTCGACTACCAATGCATGATATGGAATGCAAAAATGCACTGGTAACTATCTAAACTTAGTATTGGCCTAATTCGTCTTATCACCCGATTAAATTCCTAACGCGTCTGTTTAAACTCCAATTTAATTTTTTTCAGTTTCTATACCTCAATTGTATCCAAATTAACTTAATGTCCCTCAGTGTGGTGCAAATTATCAGTCTCGATAGTAAATTACCAAAATACCCCTAGTGGATAAAAATTCATATTTTTGCTCCGAAAATTCCCATTATTTTTCTAGGCTCATAATTCATCATTTCTTAACCAATTCTACTAGAATAAAAATCAAACTCATCCTCACTTAATACATGGTAAATTCGGCCATTAATGGTTGTGGGAGAAAATAAATTCTTTTCTTGTTGTTTTGTTTCAAAATATGCTAAACTCACTAAAAACACTAACATAAATTAAAATCAAATAAATCCAACAACTTTCTCTCTCCTAACCCATTTTGATCAGCCAACAATTTATCATAAAAACATGCAATTTCAGCATGGAAAATGAAGAGAAATGCTTAAGGAAAATAGATTTCAAGCTTAAGTTGAAAAATCCTACCTTTTTCACTTGTTTTCCTTGATTTTCCACACTTTTTCTCTTGAAATTCCTCACCTAGGTTTTGTTTTTCCTTTCTTTCCCTCTCTTCCTTGTTTGGCCGAAATTTTGGGGAATAATGGGCTAATTTGTGCTGATTTATAAGTTAAATAATAAAACATCCTAAGCTTGACACATGGCATTTTCTAATTGGTCCATTTTTAAAATTTTAAAAATTTAAACATTTTATCTCCACCACATGTTTAGTCAAGGGTCAAAGATGAAGATAAAGGAAGACCATGTGCTGGAAAAAATATCCTGGTGGTGGAAAATTACAATTTTGCCCCTGAGGTGGCAAAATTACCATTTTACCCCTATACTCCAAATTATACCGAAATTAAAATTTTTCACTTCTAAACCTCAAATCATACTCCAATAAGTCAAATTATACTCCAATAAGTCAAATGGGGCAAAAACATTCTTTTCTAAAATTTCCATTTTGTCCCCAAGTGGCAAATGACCATTTTGCCCCTAGTTAGTGAAAATTCTGATTTAACTCCAAATTGATCCTCAAACTCCAAATTACCATTTTAAGTCATCCATGAACTGTGAAACTCTTAATCTCATCTTAAAATTCCTATTTGATCTAGTTCGAGGATTAAATAAACTTTGTTGTACCTCTAGGTACAATACCGACTTTTGTAAATTTTTCAAGACTCTCCTAGGATGCAATCATGCTATCATCACATGTATGTCATGAATAGTATTTTATAAGGTCGGGCTTTACAATTTTGAGGCTGAAATTGATGATATTTCATGATATTTTGCTAGTATTTAATGATTTGTGAGGCTAGAAATTTAATGAGAAATTTTAGCATGAAAATCTGAATTTTTACCTAATGTATAGACAGGTGCAATATATGGTTCAGACTGATTAATTGAATCATATTCACAGTCATTGAGGTATTTTAAGTATAATTGGAGTGTAGAAAGTGAAAGAAATCGGTTTGGAGTTAAATTGGAGGTTTTAGCCAATTACACCGAAAATAGTGCGAATTAGGTCGAATACCGTATTTAAACGGCTATTCGGACATTTTGCATCACATTTCGTGCATTCATATAGATTTATAGAGCCTGAAATAGTTTATGATAAATTGACACAATTTATTGAAATTCGTATCATGTATGATGTATAGGCGGTGAGCCCTCTAACAAGGGCAAAGAGATTGTGCCCAAAGACCGGGAATAGGAATATATCAAACTCCTAGTACTGTGAGTAACCTTGCTATCGTCTTAATTATCTAGAGTGGTTTTTATCCGATTTTGTGATTTTATGGAAAATGAGTTTAAATGGTAAATTTTTAGGTTTTATAAACAAAATGTGTTTGAATAAAATGATTTCATAATGGTCTTGAAATTGAATGAAGGCTTTGAAAATAGAGTAATTGGAGACCATATGATGTATTGTAAATTCATGATTCTAATTGATTGGCTTATGACAATATTGGCATGAATGGCTGAATTGGTATTTGTGTTGAAATGTATAAATTGTTGTTTGCCTTGATAGGCTGGATAATGATAAAATTGCCATATCATGTTGTTGAATTTTTATTGTATGTTCAGTTTAGCTTGCTACAGTGGGCTGGTTTTGTGGACCAACCTATTAGAGGGGCACGGAACCTGGTCATATATATGTACCTCGATTGGAGAGGCGCGTAAGGTAACTCTTGAGGTCAAACTGAGTATGATAATGATTTTGGCACGAGCCAAAGTTTTAAGAAATTCATAAGCCATGTAAATTACTCGATTTATATGAATTGATTTTATTTCGTTGAAACAAGTTGAAAGGTGATGAATTTCAGTAAGTTAAATTATTTTATCTGTCTCCATTTATTCGACTTTAGATGGTTTAAATGGTATCTGTTTACTCACTGGGATTTTATAATCTCACCACCCTTCTTTTCAATCATTTCAAGCTCGAGGTAGCTTGTGGATAGCATATATCATCAAGGATTATGTCGGCTTTACTACTCCAAAAATTGCAGGTTTACTGCCTTTGTGCACTTTTGTTCTTTGTGGGCCTACGAGTCACTATAAAGTAAATTTCATATCTCAATTATCTGTATTATAGTACGTATGAATTTATTTAGCTTTTACATTACAAAAATTATTTACCGATGGCTCTATAAATATTGTTTTACAATAAATTATAATATTTTATTGAATATTTTTATTTTATTCAATAGTTGCAATATCTTTTTTAATAAATGTTTTAGACACCCAAATTTATTTTAGATCATGAAATATGTGTTTTCCACTCATCTACTACATTTTTAGTCGGATTCGAAAAATTTTGAGGAAAAATGACGAAAACGCCCCTGTGAGGCAAAAATTATTTTTCCACGGTTTTGAAAGGGAAAAAGCTTAAAATTCTTTAAAAACGAGGTTTGGCGATGATTACTCACAAGGGAGATGAAAAAAAATGGTACTTAAGCCTTGCGGGGTTCCAGTTGGCATTCCGAGTAATGAATGTTTACCAGGACCTTGCGGCTTTTGTCACAAGCTCGAGGGGAGTATCGAGTCGTGACATTTTTGCTGTAATGAGAAGCTCCAGAAAATTTCTCACTGCAGCGAGAGTCAGGCTAGTGCAACCCCCCTCCAAAACGAGAGTTTTTCGCTACAGGGAGAATGAATCTTGTTGCAGCGAGAAACAGAGCAACTTAGTTTAAAAGGATCTTGTTACATCAAAAGCCATTTTCTTGCCGAAATGAAAAGCAATTTGGGAGCAATTAACAATGCCAACATACAACACAATCACAATTATTTTCATAAACTTTCTATAACACATATATATATACATACATCATCATGCATACCATCCCACCACACTTAGCTCAATGCAATATCATCATCATGTGTGCACTCCCTACTCGCACACTTCAACATCATCACATAACATTATTCATCAATGCACAACACATATTCATATATATACATATCAACATAGTATAGGAGCACATGGATTCATCCTTTTACACATTTCACATTTTCACAACATCAAAACATTTTATCAAAGGCTTGTTCCCCGGCACACATTTTTAAAGAAAGGTTGGATAAACTCATTCAAATGTTTCATCCAAATACATTTACATTTCCCAAAGCAATTTTGAAATGCAACTTCGATCACCGGTGTTGTTGATTCTTTTGCATGACTCTAACCTCAACTAATGCTACAAATGGACATGTGAGGCCTTGTTGGAACCTATACACACACAACATCACAACCAACCTAAATTGGCATTAATATAATTCCAAAAGCTCTTTCCTAAATCAAGTTCTGCTAGTTTTTCCTAACTAGCTTCCAATTGCCATTAAGTGGCTAGTTATTTACAATACTCTAGTCACCCTAAGAGTGAATAAACAATCTCAATGATAAAACATTCACAAACCCCATTGTTAGCCATTATCAACAACTAAAGAAATTTAACCCTAACTTATACTCACCTTGATGGTCTTTGTAGTTGAATTCTCTTTCAAAATTCTTCAAGCTAATAAGAGAAATCACTCTCTTGCTCTCTACATGTCCAGCTAGTGAAAGGAAGATGGAAGTAAGACTTTTTTTTTAAGGGTTTTAAGGTGAGAGAGTGAAAGAGAACAAAAGGTTTCATGAAAAAGTGCTCAAAAGCATGAAAATTGAAGCTAGAGAGAGAGAGAGTTATGGAAGCTTTAAGGGAGGTTTCCAAGGAAGATGAAGAAACGTGAGATGTGGAAGGAAAAGAATAAGAAGCTGCTAAAAAATGAGGAATCTATTGGAGAAATGATGTCAAGCCGAGCTCTATTATATACTTGCCATGTCATTCATTTGCTTGATAGCATGTCTGCAAACTTGGATGCCCCAAAAAAATTTTAAAACGTCAGTATCATACCTAGTGGTATAATTAAGTCAATTAAGCCTCGAATTAGTCCAAATAGAAATTTTAAGATGTATTTGAGAGTTATTGAACCTTAGAATATTTTAAAATGGTGATTCGGAGTTAGAGAATTGATTTGGAGTTAATTCGAGAATTTTCATAACGTAGGGGCAAAATGGTCATTTTGCCACCCAAGGGTAAAATTGGAATGTTGGATGAGATTTCTGACCAAGTTTGACTATTTGTAGCATAATTTGAAATTGTGGAGTGAAAATTTTCAATTCTGACATTTTTCGAGTATAAGGGCAAAACGATCATTTCGTGTGTCCATGAGGATGTAATTGAAATTTTACACCACCATGACACTTGTCAAGCCCATGAATTTCACCTATTATCACTTTATACTTTGGATAAATATGGGATTACATGTGGTGGTGAGAAATTGCTTAATGGTTAAGATTTTAATCATGGACCAATCAAGTGGTGACATGTGTCAAGCTTTAATATTTTTATGATTTTCCTTTATAAACCGACTTAAGCTTCTCCCATTTCACTTTTATGGCCAGCCAAGCAAAGGAACAAAGAGAAAAAGAGAAGAACAAACCCTAGGAAGGAAAAAATTCAAGAGAAATTGTTGGATATCAAGGAATCAAGCAAGTAAAGGTAAGATTTTTTAATTTTATCTTGTGATCTACCTTTGCCACGCATTCTTTTTCATTCTCCATGGCTGAAATTCAAGTTTTCAAGAGGGAACCTTTGCTGGCCAAATCTAGAGAAAGAAGTTTTGGTGATGAATTTTGCTAGATTTCATAATATCCTAATGTTTTTAGTCATTTTGTGATGTTTGGAAGGAAAAACAAGCAAGAAAATCACATGTTCTTCAATCACCCTCATTTGGCCAAATTTTCTATAGGGCATGTTGATGATGGATTTGGTTGTAATTCATGTTATTTAGCTAGGAATTGATGAATTATGATGTTGGATATCGAAACCGATTATTGAAAAGTATAGTTCCGTTAGAAAATGGCTTGATGGAAAATGAGAAAATCATAGTAAATGGACTTGGATTTGATTCCTAATGATATATATGGATTTACGAGACTGTGTAGACATTGATTAGTATGTTAGTTCGGAATCAGAATGAATTTTGGAACATGGTGAAGTTAGTCAAAAATCAAGTTCATTGTAATGCTTTGGTGTATTTGGAATATTGGAAGTGTAATGACGATATTTATAGTTGAATTGGATGTTTTGGCTAATTAAACAAGGCATAGTGCGAGTTAGGTTGAATGCCAATTCAGTCCAATCATAATTGAACCCACATAGAACAATGTCTTTAAGTGATTATTCGAACAATTCTCATTCATTGTCATGCATTCATATATAAAGCCTGAAATAGTTTTATAACAGTTTGACACAAATATATTGAATTACGTGTCGTGTATTATTTATAGGTTGTGAGCCTTCTAGTAAGAGTAAGGATATCGTACCCGAGGACCAAGAATAGGAGTACTCCATACTCCTGTTACGGTGAGTAATCAGACTTTCATCTTAACTATCTAAAGTAGTTTATACTCATTTTTATGTTTTAAAGAAAAATGAATTTAAATTGCAAACTATTATGTTTTATAATTGAGGTGTTGATTAAACAAAAAGAGATTTATAACTTGTTTTGAAATTGAATACTGGTTTTGGAAATTGAGTAAGTGGAGACTGTATACTTGTGTTATATATAAGTTTTGACATATGGTTTGAATTGATGGCAAGCATGGCTGGATTTGTGTTTGTGTGGAATATATGAAATGTTTTGCTTTGCCTGGACAGGCTGGTAATATTATATTAGCCATGTCATGTTGTCGAAAATTTTATTGAATTGGTGGGTTATTTGATTAGCTTATTACAGTGGGCGGGTTTCTGTGGACCAGCCTATTAGAAGGGCACGATAAACCCCATTTTATTTTACCTTAGTACGAGAGGCGCGGAGGGTATCTCCTAAGGTAACGTTAGAGTTCACTTCACGCCGAACCACCACGTGAAGGTGAAACTCAACCAACGCCAAGGAAGGGTTATGCTTTTAAATGTAAAAAAATGAGTTTTATACTTATATGTTATTTAAACAGCCTTGGCGGACTCGGTTGGATGCCTCGGCGCAAGGTGTCACCGAGTGCAAGTTTTTGGCACGAGCCAAGTTTTTACGAGAATCATAAGCCTTGTTGATTTTTATAAAATGAAATTGATTTATATGAAATAAAATGAGATTTGATGTTATGAATCATATTATGATGAGATATTTTAAATTGTCTCCATTTACTCGACTTTAGATGTTTTAGATGAAATTTGCTTACTCACTGGGTTTATAAAAACTCACTCCTTTTTTTCACCCATTTCAAGTTCAGGGCAGTCTGTAGACCGCTGATTATGTCGAGGGCTTGCTTTTGGATTTGCACCCTTAGAAATCGCAAGTCTATAATCTTGTACATATATGTTTATTTTGGGGGCCCACATGTCAATGTACAATATTTTGTATACCTGGCTGCGTGTGCCACTGTATGTACGAATTTATTTTGCTTTTACACTACAAAAATTATTTACACAGCGTTCTATAAATATTGTTTTATAAGAAAATGAAATATTTTATTTAATATTTTTGTTTAGTTTGATTAGCCAAAATTTTATTTTAAATGGATGATTTAGATTACTCAAATTATTTTTAGATAAGAAATATATATTTTTCGATCGGATGCTGTATTTTTACCAGGTTTCAAAACTTTCAAGTAAAAATGACCAAAATACCCCTTTGTGGTAGAAATTATTTTTTTGCTTGTTTTGATTTAAAAATAGTTTATATTCCCTTAAAACATGATATTTAGTAACTATTGCTCATAGGGGAGATGTAAAACTGATGCGAGAGCCTTGCGAGCTTTCGGTTGACATTCCGGGTAATGAATATCTATCGAGACATTGCGACGGATGTCACGGGCTTGAAAGGAGTACCAGGTCATGACATTTCTATTGGCATCAGAGCTTTTGGTTTTAAAGTTATTTTAAAAACTACAGTGTCAATGTGGCCCCAAGTTAGATTAGATTGAGTTGAATGCATGCATCTGCATATAGAAACTGAAGTTGTCTAAACTCGTTCTAGTTCTTCTTATAAATTATTATGTCACCTTGAAGTGGACTCCCACCTCTCGCTAGATTAGTTAGGAGAGGAAGAGACACAAGTTCGACCCAGTGCAGTGACAGGTACCATGTTTGTATTTGACAGAGATGCTTATGTCTTAATGGATTCTGGTTCAGATAGATCGTATGTGAGCGAGACATTCGCATCCTTTTCTTATAGAAACCTGTCACTTTTAGAAGAGGAAATTGTAGTTTATACCCCTCTAGTAGAACAGTTGGTTAGAAACACCTGTTATAGAGACTGTGGAATAAGAGGTGAAAGACGGGAAGTTGAACTTACGAATTGAATTAAGGTTATTTGACTTGATGTTAAGCTTCGTTAATTACAGTTTTAAGGTTTTGGAAGTTATTGATATGAATGAATTGGAAAGTTCCTTTCTTGACTTATATATTGGCAATGTATAAGAGTTTTGAAACGAATAGACCAAAATGCAAGTGTTAAGAATAATTGTTAGTAATACTTTAAAATATTTATATACATGATAAGGAAATGTCGAACTTGGAATTGTCAAGGAGTTTAATGGTTAAAGCATAAGTTATGAGGCTGCTTGATGTGAGATTGAAATTAGATATTGGGGATGATGTCGAGGGATACCTCAGTAAAATCTATATTAAGTTTATAAATATCAGAGTTGATTGTGCAGACGCTAAATAGAACGAATGAATATATTAGTGTAAAGAAATAGTACAAGATGATTGAAGGTAATCCTGATAATGAAGTTGGTTAATGAAAAATTTCCTAACGTGGGAAACTAGTATTCAAAATGTAAGAAGTGCACACGACTTCAATGAATTTAAATCTTAAGTAACTAAATAACATGGAAACAAATAAGGACATATATAATGGAAGTATACAAGGTAAAAGAGAAACGAAGATGACTTTTAGGAATTGTGATATTGCATAAGCTGCAAGGATGATTTAAAGAAAACCTCTGAAGGATCAATAAAATCATAAAGTTAAAGTATATGTGGATATCGGATTGTGATTGGGTGAAAATGATATTTAATGATTGAAATGTGGTTAATGACATTATGATGCAAGGATGCGCGACATAATGGAGCTTATACATAGGGTTAGAAATGATAAAAAAAGAGTATAAGCATGTAAATTATGTGAAGTTATGCATAGGCACAATGAGAACCCGTATTGATTACATAAGAAACAATTTATGGTAGGAGGTAAATTAAATGCTACTCCAACATTCAAAAGGGTAATTTGGAGTTGATTATACCCTAATATTCATGGATTAAACTTGACCTATGGGAATAAAATAGAAAAGTAAAAAGGGAAAATGTAGTAGTTACCTGTACAAAGGAGTTAGGAGTTGGCTTTTATTATGTATGACTCGAACGGAATGTAAAGTAGCAGTTTAAATCACTAGATGTGTATAGAAATCTTTTGATTTGACAGAGGTAAGCTGGTAATATAATTATCGAGAAAGGTTATGGGATGCTAGGTAATTAACTTCTATAAGCTTAATTAAAAGAGTTTAATTAAGTTTTTGGCATAATTATAAATAGTTATAATTATAAGGCCTTGATTGCAAAATATAAAGGAAATTAATTTTGATTTTCATTTCCAAGGACTTAATTAGAAGAGCTTAATTAAGTAATGGGCCCAATATTATAATGTGTTATAATATTGAGGGCTTAATTACAAAATTGAAGTTATTTTAACCTAACTATATAAGTTACCTTTCAACCATTTTCCATATGAGTGTTTTTCACAATTGAAGAAAACCTAGTTTTTGTCAAAAAAAGAAAAACGTTTTCTTTCTTTGCCACCACTCCCTTTGTGTGAAAGAGAAAATTGCTTATGAAGCAATTTTCGAGAGAGGTTCGGCTAAGATTGTGAAAAATATGAAAAGGACAATTGTTGTCCTCTTTGCTAGCACAAAGTATAGTTAAAAACTCCATCCTTTGTTGAAGGTTCAAGTGTAATCGTGTATACTACCATTGGAGGCCAAGCACTTGATTAGCTAGGGTTTTGGCTCCTTGTGGTCTTCATGGGATTGCTTCGGAAAGTGCCATCGTGATTACGAAATTACATGGCAAGGTAACTTTCTAAACAATAATTTATTTTGTGCTTTTATGTGTTAAATATCACCAAAGTGATCCATGGGCAGAGGCATGTTTTGTTGTTCAGTTATAAAGTTTTTAATTTTCTTTCCGCTGTGTATTTTGAGCATGCCATCCATAGTGAAACCCATTAGTGGTATCAAAGCCTTCCTTGGTTCAATTTTAGCACATGTTTATGTCTATTATTGTTAATGCCTTGTTGAAAAGGAATATGAGGTGTTCGGGTATTGTTCTACACAAATTAGTAAGTTTTAAAATTTTACAATTTGTTCTAGTTGTTTTGATTTCGAGATAGATTTTAATTGTAAATTTTAAAATTTATTTGTCATAATATTAATCTCGTTTTAATGTCCAAATATTGCAGATTAACAAGTGCATGAGATGCACAAATTAATTTAACAAATAAAGATTCGATCTCATGACATTATGGTGTGATTTAAATGGTAGAATTCGATTCTGTCCAGCCATGGTATGGCTCCATTTTCTGCCATAAAAGTGAGGCTTAAGTACTTCATAAAATGCTGGAAAATTAAGAGGTCAATACACATTGGAAATGTTCCAAGATGGGTGATTATGTGTGGCTAATGGTGGAGGTAAAGTTACCAAAACGTGGATAAAACAGTTGCTGTTTGCAACAGAGACAGTCATAGTTTGGTTTGGCTTGGCAACCAATAAAGGCCTAAATTTGTGCAATTAGTTGCACCAATTGGCTGAGGATGTTTTTTTATGAAAAGGTTCCATAAATTATCCAAATTGCTGCCAAGAATGTTAAGGATTTAAATCCCTAGAATTAAGCTTTCATAAAACTGAGTTGGTGGAGTCAAAACCGTTGCTGCCTCTACAGCAGAAAGCCACGGTTTTGAATTTTTTTTACAGCTAAAAACGTTTCCTAAAATCCTGAAAAATTACTGTGGAATTTTTCAATAAGTTGTCTATCAAGGAAAATTTAATTGGGAATTAAATTCCTGATTTTATGCCACCAAATAGCTTCAAAAGAATGACAAAACCGAAACTGCCTCTGCAGATAAAGGTCATGGTTTTGAATTTTTTTTTGACACCCAAAAACATATCCTAAAATCCTGAAAAAAGATTATGGAATGGTTCCATGAGTTATCTATCAGGATAAATTTTATTAGGAGTTAAAATCCTAAGTTTTAGTCACAAAGAATTTCAAAAGGTCTCAAAAACCAATTCTGCCTCCTGTAGATAAAGGTCACGGTTTTTGAATTTTTTCAATAGTCAAATCACCTCCTAAAATCCTGAAAATTTATTATGGAATAGGTCCATCAATTATCTATCAGGAAAAATTTTATTGGAATTAAATTCCTAAAGATACAGAACCATAATGCCACGTAATTAGGACATGTCTGCTGCTGTCTGCAGCAGGACACTGTCTTGGTTAAGACATAGAATTTGTCTAAATTTTACACCAATAAATAATCAATTAAATTAGTTAATTGGCTGAGGATAAGTTATGGAATTGGTTCCATGTTTATGCTGATCTTTTTGAAACATTTAATTTAAGGAATATGATTCCTAAAATGAAGCATGTCAAAGATGATACATTAACATCCACAAATAAAGAAATGTGATTTCTAAAATTATGGAAGTTAAAATATCTTCATTAGCCAATTAAATATTTATGGAATATGTTCCATAAAGATTGATAATTTATTTCATAAATTATGGAATGTGATTCCTTAATTTAAGGGTGTCAAAATTTAAATAATTTAAGACTACATTAGTTTGGGAATTAGATTCCTAGGAGTAATGGGGTCTAAATATTTAAGGACAAATTTTGTTTTGAATTGACTTCTTACAAGAAGATAATTCTAATTTGACATTAAATTTAAAGATTAAACTGTCTAAGTTATTTCCTAATAAGATTAGGTAATAATAGACATTCAATCTTTAATTAAATGAGATTAATAATAGGTTGTGTAAAATGTTTAGGAGCACAAATTAAAAATGTTTTAATTTGTAATTTGTAATAGAAATTTAATTCTAATCCTAAGAAGATTAGGAATGGATAAATTACTAATTTTGTTTAGTAGTACTTACCATATATGAAAGAAGTTTCCATATATACAGAATTAAATGGTTACCCAAAAATTTGAAATTGGCAAAATTCAAATGTTGAAAATTGCTAATCTTAAATACCTCATATGATTAACGATTTGAATGAGACATGTCTTTAAATTTTATTCATATTGATGAATATATGTGGATGATTATGGACTTAGGCCCAATATGATTATGCTATGGTTGAATGTATATTTTTGGTATTTTTGAAATAGGGCTTGCATGTCCTACCTTATCTCATTATCTCAGTTTGTGAAATTCTTTCCTTATCTTACTCCCCTCGAATGTAACTCGAGGTTTTCACATTCAAATGTAATTAGAATTAGGGTAGATTAGGAATTGAATTTTAGAAAAATTGACATTGGAGATCCAAGGTGCCAAGAAAAACAAGGAGATTACAAGCAAATTTTAAAGGTTTGACCAAGCAAGTTTCCTTTGATGGCTCAAGGAAATTAGTATAGTTAAAGTCCATAATCATCCAAAGTAGTTTGCATGTGATAGATTTATTTTATGCGATTTCGTAAATGCTATGCATGCAAAGATGAGACCCTAATAAAGGTGAAAACAAAATCCTTCATTATATATTGAATCACATGCCACGCATGAGCAAGTTGCCTTCCACCATATAACAAGATAACATGGCTGCTTTTTTAATCGAAGGCTTGTTGAGCACACTCAAGGTCACACTTTTGCACGAGTATATTTAAGCTATTGGTGGGTTTTACTCAACTAGTTTCATAAAATTCGGATGCTTGGAAACTTGATTATTATGAAACTAGAGGCAAGGCTAGGCGAAACATATAAGATATGTTTAGGCAATGTTGTCACGACACAAATTTCGGGCTATGACCGGCGCAAGGACCCAATGGACGTAGTCCACTAAGCCCAAGCAAGCCTATTAATCTGACATATTCATCATTCCATCATAAACTGCTAAGTCATAAATCATAACTTAGAATCGAAATAATATTGAACATTGCCCCTCATACTGGTATACCAAACAAGTGTATTTACACTGTCTACAACATGTATCTTAAAAATTCACATTAGGTTCGTCTATACATAACAAAAGAAGACTCGATGTCTAGCGAAGAAACTTGACGAATGTACAGCTACTAAATGCCAAGACACCTACCAATAGTCGAGTCTACAAAGGTACCTCAACCTAGTTACCAACTGCCTCGTAATCTAAAAACATGAAGTTGAAAGCGGTGAGCATAAACTCAGTGAGTGAACAAGAAAGGGAACAAGCATACCATAAGGAATGTTTAACGAAATCATGATGCATTCATTTTCTCAAAACAATGCAATTGTTTTGGCTCTTTCAAAACCCTCATGTAAACCCCACATGAGTAAATCACTTTACAAAGATCCAGGCTCAACTATGGTACCAAAGAAATGGGAAATATGGCAAAAACCCACAAGTTAGCAAAATGGATAGAAAGTTTCTCGCTGCAACAAACTTCATTCTCGCTTCAGCAAGAACCGAGTCTAGTGAAGGCTCTCAAACCCGAGAGTTTCTCGCTGCAGCGAGTTTCAAAACATCAAGGAAAAAGTCCCCTTTTCCCTTAAAATAAGCCATTCTGCTAAAATAACAATAGCAACATGTAACACGTGTAAACTCCTAAATTTCAACAAATCAAATGCTCACATATTTGCATTTACAACCATATACCCATCATCATCATGCACACCATCCCATCATCATCATTCCCAGCTCATGCGCACTCCCTACTCGCACATGGCTAGGTCATCACCGGGTTATGCGCACTCCCCACTCGCACATAACTAGGTCATCACCGAGTTATTCGTACTCCTTACTCGCGCATAACCTGGTCATTATCGGCTTATGCGCACTCCCTACTCGCACATAGCCGGGTCAGCAACAGCTTATGTGCACTCTTACTCGGACATAGCTGGGTCCACATCAACATACAAATAAGCACCTAATGCATATCATGCATATTATTATATTTTGACAACACATAATCCATTGTATAACACATTTTCACAATATAACATTAATTCATCAAAGGCTTGTTCCCAAGGTACATTTTCAAAGACAAGTTGGACAAAATCATTCATTCTCCCCAAAACAAGTTTGAAATGCAAGTCCACTCACCGGTATTAGGAATAGAAATACTCCTATTTTTAGTCCGCGGGTACAGTCCTTTACCCGTATCCAATGGCTCACCACCTAGCCATAATCCATGACACATATTCCAATTAAATTATGTCTAACAGTCATAAGCTATTTCAAGCTCGATATATATATGATATGAAATGAAAAATGCACGGGTAGCCATCCAGACCCGATATTGGCCTAAGTCGATTTTTTATCAGATAAATTGGCCAATACGTCTAATTTCACTCCAACTTACTCCATTTCTTTTCCAATCCCTCAATTCACCAAGCACAAACTAATTAACACACAATTAGGCAAAATTTATCTTCATTTTTCTTCTTGGAACTTTCGACCAACAATGGTACACTAACTCCGTGATTTTCCCTACTTAATTTTCTCACCATTATTCATTAATTCCTATACCAAAAACTATTATTTCTTAATCAAATCACCTAGAATAACATCCCATTCTTCCTCATTATTCACTTAGAGAATTCGGCTATTGATGGGCACCAAACCTTTTGTGAGACCCTGTCAAACTCGATTAAAACACGATATTGTATCGAGTGGTACATCTAAGTTAAATTGAGCCTTGAACTAGTTCAAATAGAAATTCTAAGAGGAAATTGAAAATTTTGAAACCCACAGAATGACTTAGAATAGTGATTCGGAGTTCAAAGTCCAATTTGAAGTCCATCAGGAAAATTGTTTGATTAGGGACAAAATGGTCATTTTACCATTTGATGATTTAATGGAGATTTCTAGCCAAGATTTGATCACATTTGACCAAGAATAATTATATGAAATATAATTATGATTATTGGAGTATAAATGATGTTTAGCAATGAAAAATTTTAATTCCCGGTATTTTTGGAGCACAAGGGCAAAATGGTAATTTTACCACGAGAGGACTAAACGAGAATTTTTATAAAACATTTTTTTTGCCCCATTTGATTAATATTGATCAATATTAGTGTTATTTTAGGTTGAAAAGTAGAAATAATGAGATTCCGATACATTTCGGAGTATAGGGGTAAAATCGTAATTTTTCCATCTCGAGACGAAATCGGTAAATTTCTCGCCCCAGTACCTGTCAAGACCAAGAGATTTTAATTGTGGTAGGATTGGATAAATACCAGAATATTTGTGGTGGAAAATTAAGAAGAAAAAGTCAAAAAGTTAAAAATTTAGGCCATAAGCATGTGACACATGGCATGCTTGATTATTTTATTATTTTCTATAGAAATCAGCCCATTAAATCCCCAATTCCCTCACCATATTCAGCCTAGACATCCAGCAACAAGAAAAAAGGGAGAACAAAAGGAAAAACAAGAAAACCTAGGTGGAAATTCAAAGAAAAAGTGAAGAAATCAAGGAAACAAGCTAGCTAAGTTAAAATTTCTTTAATTCTCCTTCATACCTAGCTTACCCATGCTTTTGTTCTTGATTTCCATGGTTGAATATTGAGTTATCATGATGAATTCAATTCTGAAAAATGGGTATGGAAGAGGAATTGTTGTTGGAATAATTTGATTTTAGACTATGTTAGTGTTTAGGGATAGTTAAGCATAGTTATGAACAAAAACACAAAAGAAATATTCAATTTCTCTAGGGTTCCTTGTTGGCCGAACCATGAGGGCTGAATATCAATGGGGGATTGTTTTTATTTCAAGGAAAATGGCATGGAAAATGATGAAGTAAGGTGAAACGGTTATGTAGAAAAAAAATTCGATGCTAGTACACCAAATGACCAATTTTTTTCTATAAGGAATTATGAGGGTTCTAATGCTGAATTTGGCTTTATTTAAATGTATGTGGTAAATTAAGGTATTAGAGGAGAAATGAATTAATTTGGAGGTGATTTGGACACAATCGCCGATTAATCGGGTGATCGGTCGAATTTAATCGATACCGTGATTAAGCGGTAATCGGACATATTTTTGCATTTACATATCAAGCATTAGTAGTTTAAATTAATTTATATCAATTTAGGGACAGTATACTAAATTCCTCGACTTTGTTATTTGTCAAGGTGGTGAGACGTCCGGAAAAGGCAAAGGAATTACGCTTGAGGACTATTAGTCAAAGCTCACCCGAAATTCAGATTTTCGACACTTGTGAGTGGACTGCCTATCAAAATTGTTTTGGGAATATGACTGTTTTGAACAAAGTGTTTGAATGATTTTATGCAATTTTTCATGAAAATGAATGCCTTGGGAACAAGCTTTTGAAAAAAAAAGTTTATGTTATGAAATGTGGTTATTATGGATTTCTATGTGGCTGCATTATGTTGATATACATATATGCTTGAATATAATGTTGTGTAATTTTGTTGACTCGGCTATGTGCGAGTAGGGAGTGCGCATAAGCCGAGGATGACCTGGTTATGTGCGAGTAGGGAGTGCGCATAACCCGGTGATGACCCGGTTATGTGCGAGTAGGGAGTGTGCATAACTCGGTGATGACCCAGCCATGTGCGAGTAGGGAGTGCGCATGAGCTGGTGATGATGATGATGAGTCGGTGATGATGGTAATGGGTTGGTGAGATGATGATGATGGGTATATATATATATATATATACATATGGAAATATGTGTGATATAGCAAATTGATGGACAATGATTTATGGTTGTAAATGCAAATATGTAAGCATTTGTTTTGTTGAAATTTGGAAGTTTACATGTCTTACATGTTGCTATTGTTATTTTAGCAGGATGACTTGTTTTAAGGGAAAAAGGAGACTTTTTCCTTGATGTTCTGGTTCTCGCTGCAGCGAGAATGAAGTTCGCTACAACGAGAAACTTTCTGTCTATTTTGCTAACTTGTGGGTTTTTGCCATATTTCCCATTTCTTTGGTAACATAGTTGAGCATGGATTTTTGTAAAGTGATTTACTCATGTGGGGTTTACATGAGGGGTTTAAAGGAGTTAAAACAATTGCATGGTTTTAAGAAAACGAATACATCATGATTTCGATAAACATTCCTTATTGTATGCTTGTTCCCTCCTTGTTCACTCACTGAGTATTGTACTCACGTTTTATAAAATTCATGTTTTCAGATCAGGTGACTGTTGGACCCTAGATCGAGGAGTCCTCGTAGTTCATCTCCTGGGTATGTGTCTGGCATTCGATAGTAATCCATTTTATTGTAAATGTCTCCACTGGAAGTCATGGATCCTTTTGTATTATGAATACAATCTAACAATGTGAATATGTGTATGCAACGTAAATTGCTAAATACATGACTGGTATAGTGCATGTATATTATTATCTATAATGCCATTGTGTTTTGGCTATGTTGACACCCGAAAAAAGTGTGTGTGTATGCATGATATGATAAATTTGTTAAGCAAAGGTAAATGGATAGGCTTGCTTGGGCTTAGTGAGCTATGCTCATTGAGCTCATGCGTCGGTCATGGCCCGGGAAATTGGGTCGTGACAAACTTGGTATCAGAGCCTTAGGTTGTTTAGGTCCTAGGGTGTTATGGTCAGGTCCAGCGGAGAGTCGGGTTTTTATGTGCAGGTTTTAATTATGAACTGTGAGCCGCGACACATTTCATAATCGAGGAACCGCATAAATTCCCAATCTTAGAAAGCACCTTATCTCTTTAATTGTGGTTAATGATAGGTGTTTGCTCTTGTCTAGGTAAGAATGCCACCTAAGACACGGGCCACCTTAAGATAAGTGGGGAGCAAAATGCCCCTACTGAGATGACTAATAGGCCACGGGCACCCACCTGTAGGGGGTGAGGTAGACGTGGCAAGGTCGCTAGGTCGGTGAGAGCGAGTACTCCTATGAATAGGAGAGATGAGGGACAGCCCTTAGGTGAGACTCTTAGGCCACCGGCGAGAGGCATTACTATTGAGGACTTGGCAGCGGGTCTGCAGGGAGTCAATCAGGTTGTAAAAATGATGGCAGCCCGTATGGAGTATATACAAAAAATAGTAAAGGGGAGACATGTGGAGCAAGAGTCTCCTAGTTCCCAAGGCCAGACAAACCACCAACCTCCCGAGGGTTATCAGGGTCGCAGAGACCTTAGTAGTAGGATTTCATTTTCTAACTGTCAAGGCCCATATGGGGAATTAATGTTACCCCAACAAGGGAGTAACGTGATGAGTACCAATGTTGAGTCAGGGCAGGAAGCTTTTGTTGGAAGGAGGCAACAACAAGACTCAAGGCAAATTAGTCAAGCTATTCTTCCCTGTGATAATTGTGGAAGACGACACAGAGGACGATGCTATTTTTCCATGAAAACTTGTTTTGGTTGTGGCCAGCTTAGACATAGGGTGAGGAATTATCCGATGGCCCAACAATCGCAAGGTTCTGTTCGCAGTCCTAATCAGCCATCTTTGTTTGCTCCTTCGGCAACTGTTTCAATTGGCCAAGAGGTTAACGAGATAAGAGATAGAGGCGTTGGTGCTACCTCTCGGGGTAGGCCATCTGGGTCCTGACATTAGAGTTCTGTTGGTAGAGGCCAGGCAAGGGTGTTTGTTTTAACACAGTAGGAAGCCCAAACATCCAATGCCGTTGTCTCAAGTATTCTTTCAATTTGTGATATGAATGGTTGGGTACTATTTTATCCTGGTGCTACTAATTCTTTTATCTCTCCATGTTTTGCATCTCGATTGGGTAGAGATCGTGTTAGGAGAGAGGAACAATTAGTAGTGTTTACTCATTTAAAGGAGATATTTGTGGCCGAATGGGAATATGAGTCCTGTGTAGTACAAGTCAAGGACAAGGACACTTTGGTGAATTTGGTGGTGTTAGACACCTTAAACTTTGACGTGATCTTGGGAATGGATTAGTTATCACCCCGTCATGCTAGTGTGGACTGTTATCATAAATTGGTTAGATTTGATTTCCTCGGTGAATCATCATTTAGTATTCAGGGGGATAGGAGTAATGCTCTAACCAATTTGATATCGGTCATTTCTACCAGAAGGTTAATACGACAGGGTTGTATAGGTTACTTGGCTGTTATAAGGGATACTCAGGCGAAGGTTGGAAATGTAAGTCAAGTGTTGGTGGTGAAGGAGTTCGTGGATGTATTTCCTGAGGAGTTACCAGGTTTACCTCCCGAGCGAGAGATTGAATTTTGCATAGATTTGATTCCCGACACTAGACCTATATCCATACCCCCATATAGAATGGCACCTGCAGAGCTTAAAGAGCTTAAGGATCAGTTGGAGGATTTGTTGGATAAAGGTTTCATACTACCTAGTGTATCCCCATGGGGAGCACCAGTGTTATTTGTGAAGAAGAAAGATGGGTCACTTAGGTTGTGCATTGATTATCGACAGCTTAATAAAGTGACGGTGAAGAATAAATATCCTCTCCCAAGGATAGATGATTATTTGATCAACTACAAGGAGCACAATGTTTTTCTAAGATAGATCTGTGATCTGGGTACCATCAGTTGAGAATCCGGAACGAAGATATACCCAAGACCGCATTTCGAACAAGATATGGGCACTATGAGCTCTTAGTGATGTCATTTGGGCTCACGAATGCTCCGGCAACCTTTATGGATTTGATGAACCGAGTGTTCAAACCTTATTTGGATAAGTTTGTAGTGGTGTTTATTGATGACATTTTGATATATTCAAAGAGTCAAGAAGAGCATGAGCAGCATCTTAAGATAGTGCTCCAAATTTTGAGAGAACATCGATTGTATGCTAAGTTCTCCAAGTGTGAGTTTTGGCTCGAAAATGTTGCATTCTTGGGGCATGTGGTATCTAAGGAGGGGATACAAGTTGATACAAAGAAAATTGAAGCAGTGGAAAAATGGCCAAGGCCAACATCAGTTACGGAGATTAGAAGCTTTGTGGGTTTAGCTGGCTATTATCGTCGCTTTGTGAAAGACTTCTCCAAAATAGTTGCCCCTTTGACTAAGCTGACACGTAAAGATACAAAATTTGAGTGGTCTGATGCTTGTGAGAATAGTTTTGAGAAGCTTAAGGAATGTTTCACCACAGCTCCAGTGTTAAGCCTATTGCAAGGCACAGGGGGTTACACGGTGTTTTGTGATGCATCGGGGGTTGGTTTAGGATGTGTATTAATGCAACATGAGAAGGTGATGGCATATGCATCTAGGCAACTTAAAAGGCATGAGCAGAATTACCCCATACACGATTTGGAAATGGCAGCAATCGTGTTTTCCTTAAAGATTTGAAGTCATTACTTGTATGGTGAGACTTGCGAGATATACACGGACCACAAAAGTCTGAAGTATATATTTCAGCAGAGGGATCTTAGCTTACGGCAACGTAGATGGATGGAGTTGCTAAAGGATTATGATTGTACTATTCTTTATCATCCCGATAAGGCCAATGTAGTGGCGGATGCCTTGAGTCGAAAATCAATGGGAAGCTTGGCACATATTTCCACTAGTAGGAGATCTTTGGTTAGAGAGATCCATAGCTTGGGAGACATAGGTGTGCATTTGGAAGTTGCGGAGACAAATGCTTTGCTAGCACACTTTAGAGTGAGGCCTATTTTAATGGACAAGATTAAAGAAGCACAAAGTAAATATGAGTTTGTGATTAAGGCCTAAGAGGATCCTCAGGGTAGGAAAGGAAAAATGTTTACTAAAGGCACAGATGGAGTGTTGAGGTATGGAACCAGACTTTATGTGCCTGATGGTGACGGGTTGAGGAGAGAAATATTGGAGGAAGCTCACATGGCAGCTTATGTGGTACATCCAAGGGCTATAAAGATGTATCAAGATTTGAAAGAGGTGTATTGGTGGGAAGGACTTAAGAGAGATGTAGCTGAGTTTGTCTCCAAGTGCCTGGTTTGTCAGCAGGTTAAGGCCGAGCATCAAAAGCCTGCAGGGCTACTATAGCCATTACCAGTACTCGAGTGGAAGTGGGAACATATTGCTATAGACTTTGTAACGGGTTTGCCTCGAACCAGTGGGGGATATGATTCAATTTGGATAGTAGTAGACCGGTTAACAAAGTCAGCTCATTTTCTTCTGGTTAAGACTACTTACGGGGCAACCCAATACGTTCGAGTTTATGTGGATGAGATAGTACGACTGCATGGTATTCCCATTTCTATAGTATCTGACAGAGGAGCTCAGTTTACTAGTAGGTTTTGGGGAAAGTTACAAGAAGCATTGGGCACTAAGTTGGATTTCAGCACAGCTTTCCACCCTCAGACTGATGGACAGTCTGAACGGGCCATATAAACGTTGGAGGATATGTTGAGGGCTTGTGTGATAGACCTTGGTGTCAGGTGGGAACAATATCTACCCTTAGTGGAATTTGCCTACAACAACAGTTTCCAAACTAGCATCCAAATGGCACCATTTGAGGCCTTATATGGACGAAGATGTAGGTCACCCATTGGATGGCTAGAGGTGGGAGAAAGGAAACTTTTGGGGCCTGAATTGGTGCAGGATGCAACCGAGAAAATACACATGATCTGTCAGAGGATGTTAACAGCACAAAGTAGACAGAAATCATATGCTGATAACCGACGGAGAGACTTGGAGTTCCAAGTAGGAGATCATGTATTTTTGAAAGTTTCGCCAACTAAAGGGGTAATGAGGTTTGGCAAGAAAGGGAAGTTAAGTCCTCAGTATATAAGGCCATTCGAGATCTTAGAAAAGGTTGGAGCGGTGGCTTATCGTTTGGCATTACCGCCAGACCTTTCTAATATTCATCCCGTGTTTCATGTGTCCATGCTTAGGAAGTACAACCCAGATCCATCACATGTAATACGGTATGAAACTATTCAGTTGCAAGGTGATCTAACCTATGAGGAACAATCGATAGCTATCCTTGATAGGCAAGTTAAAAAGCTCCGTTCAAAGGATGTAGCCTCAATGAAAGTGTTGTGGCGGAATCACACTAGTAAGGAGGTAACGTGGGAAGCTGAGGATGACATGCGGACAAAGCATCCACACCTCTTCGATATGTAAAGGTAACCCACTCTACATTGAGTTTAAATTCGGGGACCAAATTTTTATTAGTGGGGGAGAATGTGAGACCCTGTCAAACTCGATTAAAACACGGTATTGTACCGAGTGGTACAACTAAGTTAAATCGAGCCTTGAACTAGTTCAAATAAAAATTCTAAGAGGAAATTGAAAATTTTGAAACCCACAAAATGACTTAGAATAGTGATTCGGAGTTCAAAGTCCAATTTGAAGTCCATCAGGAAAATTGTTTGATTAGGGACAAAATGGTTATTTTACCATTTGATGATTTAATGGAGATTTCTAGCCAAGATTTGATCACATTTGACCAAGAATAATTATATGAAATATAATTATGATTATTGGAGTATAAATGATGTTTAGCAATGAAAAATGTTGATTCCCAGTATTTTTGGAACACAAGGGCAAAATGGTAATTTTACCACTAGAGGACTAAACGAGAATTTTTATAAAACATTTTTTTGCCCCATTTGATTAATATTGATCAATATTAGTGTTATTTTAGGTTGAAAAGTAGAAATAATGAGATTCCGGTACATTTCAGAGTATAGGGGCAAAATCGTAATTTTTCCATCTCGGGGCCAAATCGGTAAATTTCTCGCCCCAGTACCTGTCAAGACCAAGGGATTTTAATTGTAGTAGGATTGGATAAATACCAGAATATTTGTGGTGGAAAATTAAGAAGAAAAAGTCAAAAAGTTAAAAATTTAGGCCAATAAGCATGTGACACATGGCATGCTTGATTATTTTATTATTTCCTATAGAAATCAGCCCATTAAATCCCCAATTCCCTCACCATATTCGGCCTAGACATCCAGCAACAAGAAAAAAGGGAGAACAAAAGGAAAAACAAGAAAACCTAGGTGGAAATTCAAAGAAAAAGTGAAGAAATCAAGGAAACAAGCTAGGTAAGTTAAAATTTCTTTAATTCTCCTTGATACCTAGCTTACCCATGCTTTTGTTCTTGATTTCCATGGTTGAATATTGAGTTATCATGATGAATTCAATTCTGAAAAATGGGTATGGAAGAGGAATTGTTGTTGGAATAATTTGATTTTAGACTATGTTAGTGTTTAGGGATAGTTAAGCATGGTTATGAACAAAAACACAAAAGAAATATTCAATTTCTCTAGGGTTCCTTGTTGGCTGAACCATGAGGGCTGAATATCAATGGGTGGTTGTTTTTATTTCAAGGAAAATGGCATGGAAAATGATGAAATAAGGTGAAACGGTTATGTAGAAAAAAAATTCGATGCTAGTACACCAAATGACCAATTTTTTTCTATAAGGAATTGTGAGGGTTCTAATGCTGAATTTGGCTTTATTTAAGTGTATGTGGTAAATTAAGGTATTAGAGGAGAAATGAATTAATTTGGAGGTGATTTGGACACAATCGTCGATTAATCGGGTGATCGGTCGAATTTAATCGATACCGTGATTAAGCGGTAATCGGACATATTTTTGCATTTACATATCAAGCATTAGTAGTTTAAATTAATTTATATCAATTTAGGGACAATATAGTAAATTCCTTGACTTTGTTACTTGTCAAGGTGGTGAGACGTTCGGAAAAGGCAAAGGAATTACGCTTGAGGACTATTAGTCAGAGTTCACCCGAAATCCAGATTTTCGACACTTGTGAGTGGACTGCCTATCAAAATTGTTTTGGGAATATGACTGTTTTGAACAAAGTGTTTGAATGATTTTATGCAATTTTTCATGAATTTGAATGCCTTGGGAACAAGCTTTTGAAAAAAAAAGTTTATGATATGAAATGTGGTTATTATGGATTTCTATGTGGCTGCATTATGTTGATATACATATATGCTTGAATATAATGTTGTGTAATTATGTTGACTCGGCTATGTGCGAGTAGGGAGTGCGCATAAGCCGAGGATGACCTGGTTATGTGTGAGTAGGGAGTGCGCATAACCCGGTGATGACCCGGTTATGTGCGAGTAGGGAGTGTGCATAACTCGGTGATGACCCAGCCATGTGCGAGTAGGGAGTGCGCATGAGCTGGTGATGATGATGATGAGTCGGTGATGATGGTAATGGGTTGGTGAGATGATGATGATGAGTATATATATATATATATATATATACATATGTAAATATGTGTGATATAGCAAATTGATGGACAATGATTTATGGTTGTAAATGCAAATATGTAAGCATTTGTTTTGTTGAAATTTGGAAGTTTACATGTCTTACATGTTGCTATTGTTATTTTAGCAGGATGACTTGTTTTAAGGGAAAAATGAGACTTTTTCCTTGATGTTCTGGTTCTCGCTGCAGCAAGAATGAAGTTCGCTACAACGAGAAACTTTCTGTCTATTTTGCTAACTTGTGGGTTTTTGCCATATTTCCCATTTCTTTGGTAACATAGTTGAGCATGGATTTTTGTAAAGTGATTTACTCATGTGGGGTTTACATGAGGGGTTTAAAGGAGCTAAAACAATTGCATGGTTTTAAGAAAACAAATACATCATGATTTCGATAAACATTCCTTACTGTATGCTTGTTCCCTCCTTGTTCACTCACTGAGTATTGTACTCACGTTTTATAAAATTCATGTTTTCAGATCAGGTGACTGTTGGACCCTAGATCGAGGAGTCCTCGTAGTTCATCTCCTGGGTATGTGTATGGCATTCGATAGTAATCCCTTTGATTGTAAATGTCTCCGCTGGAAGTCATGGATCCTTTTGTATTATGAATACAATCTAACAATGTGAATATGTGTATGCAATGTAAATTGCTAAATACATGACTGGTATAGTGCATGTATATTATTATCTATAATGCCATTGTGTTTTGGCTATGTTCACACCCGAAAAAAGTGTTTGTGTATGCATGATATGATAAATTTGTTAAGCAAAGGTAAATGGATAGGCTTGCTTGGGCTTAGTGAGCTATGCTCATTGAGCTCATGCGCCGGTCATGGCCCGGCAAATTGGGTCATGACACCTTTGGTGGTTTTCATCACTTGTTTTCATGCTACACATCATTAATCACCTAAAAACACTAACATACCTAAAAATCAAACCAATCCAAGATCATTCTCTCTCCATACCCATTTTGCCTACCACTTATTCACTATGAAGTCATGTTTCTCAACCATAGAAATAAGAAAATAAAGCATGGGTATTGTAAATCTCAAGTAAAAATAAAGAATTTTCACTTTACCTTGCTTAATTCCTTGGAATCCCACACTTTTTCTTCAATTTTCCCACCTAGGGTTTGTGTTCTTTCCTTTCCTCTTCACTTCATGCTTTGGCCAACCATATGGGTTAGACTAAGAGTGTTTTAAATAGATTTTACAAGGAAATTCTAGAATGATCCAAGCTTGACACATGGCATGTTTCCATTGGTCCATGTGTAATACTTGTCCATTAAGCAATCTCTCTCCACCACATAAAATGTTTCAATTATCCACAATGTAAAATGTTAATGGCTGAAATCCATGGGCATGACAAGTGTTAGGTGGTGTAAAATTCCAAAAATTCCCATTTTGTCCTCGGGTGACAAAATTACCATTTTGCCCCTAGAACATGAAAATCATCAAAATTTTTATTTCCTTGTCATTTCACCCATATTTTCATCATTCATTTATGCTTTAGGCCTACTTAAGCCATAATATTGTTTAACACTTATTTTTATGGGCTTATTGAGAAAATGACGAAATTACCCCTGATTAGAGGTATCGCGTATATTTTTATCTACGAGTCTATAAAGGTCAAGGTCTCACAAATGTGTTGTCACCTAGCTGATCTAGGAGTTGTATAAAGATACAATTGGTAAGCTCAGTTATCTACCTAATATACCTATCATGGTTTGTTGAGCACACTCAAGGCCATGACTAGATGGATGGGATCCTAGCCCACTGAGAGAATCTTAGTGGAGATCTCTCGAGGTGATATGGAAGATTATCATCTTGTAGAAAATAATGGGAGAACTATTTAAAATTTTAAAACTTTGTTTTAAATAGTTTATGCATGATATTTACTTATTACTTTATTTGATCTATTTAGACATAATTTATATGCATGGCTAATAATATGTCACTATGGTGCATCTTAGATGCAAATCAAACTCACTAGACCAAACCCTATTTAAAGGTACCAAGACTTGGGAAATGTTATCAAGTGAAAGGTTGTTCGTTCCACAATCTCTACCAAATACAATTCATAATTAGGAGTGTGCTTCCATGAGATGGAATTTATATTGCCTCAATTATGAATTAGGAAGACAACCATGATAATGGCACTAATTGGGAAATGTTCTCAAACATCTTTATGGTAAAGATGGACAAAGGAGGGACTAAAAAAAAATATTTACTTGACAAAGTTAAAGAAAAGGAAGCTTATAAAAGCCTTTTCTTTGCCAAAGTTTATGATTGAGCTAAAAGTTACTACTATTGTATTAATGACGCTGAGGCGTTGTAAAGACACCTAGGCGTTGTCAAAGACACCAATCGTGGCGAGGTTGAAAACCCCACTAAGGTGAAAAATAGCCAAAATCCCACTTTGGCTAGCTAGGCCAAAGATACTAAAACCTCTTACTCTTTAGAAAGAGCCTAGAGAAATAAGCACTCCTGCTTAAAAAAATATTATTTATTAACTCTCAACTCTGAATGTCTTACAACTAAGATTAAGGGTCCTATTTATAGTATTATAGGCCTACATCCTAATAAAACTCTACTTTATATTGTCTAATACAATCAGAATAATTAATAAGAGATTTAAATAAAATAGGTGTTCTATTCCTAAATAGAACATGACTATCCTAATCAAATACTAATTCTTAAAAGTATTAACATAAAAATAAGAAAAGAATCCTAATCTAAATAAAATAAAGAAAACAAATCCTAAATCAACTAAATTAGGAAAAAAATTAAATTTAATAAAATACAATTCTAGACGCTCCTGCGTCAATTAACATCATAAGTATTCAATAGTAGATGTTGAATACATTTAAGTAATGACATAAAGCACAAAACAATAGTAGTAAGTCAATGCTCAATATAAATGTCAAGAAAACTGATTGCATATGATCTTGATTATGGCATTTTTGTCTTGGTCATTGAAGTAAGAATTAGAGAATGAAGATACGTAGATCCTTTTGATTGGGAATCATAAAACAGCTAGTAATTCTTATATGACCAAATCAATTTTCAAGCAAAAGTGAATGACTTGGTATGTTCAAAACGGTTTATACATATAGATGTATACGAACCATTGAACATAAAATGTTATGGAAAATGTTCCTAATTCAGTAAGTTTACACAAGGCCAAACTGAGATTTTGTCTTGTATACTTAAAAAAATAAAATTTGAAACCTTGAAATGTTCAGAGAATTCAATATGAAGTACTCTTATTAAGATATGATCTTAGTGAAGATTACTCTTACTTATTAATTAATCATTCAAAAGATGAATGTAGATACATGTGAAATGGAACTTTCTTATGAATAGAACATAGAGATGTTTGTTCCAATAAGAAAACAAACTCATATGGTGATATGATTTGGTCTATATCTCTCCAAGTTATATGTAGCCAATTATATTATTCCAAACCAATATGATTCCAAGCATACATTGAGATGTATGTATGTAACATCACGAAAAATGCAAAAGAGTTTGATTATTACTCTCACAAAGGATCTTGGATTTAGTGGGAGTATGACGACACTAAACAAGGAGTTTTTTAGTTATTACATGGTTACATTGGAATCTAACTCTTAAGATTTTGCATAGAGATGCATAATCATATGTATGAGAACTCCATGGATTTAGTAAGATACATTGAAGATGTTTTATTCATATGAGATGAACTACTAAATATGTTTTTCATTGGAGTTATACACTTTGTTGAATTATATGGGATCTAAAGGGTTGGATTTAATAATATGTACAATTGTATTTATCGCATACATAAAAGGAGGTTAATGGGAGTGAATACAATTCTTTAGTGATACAATTACATGGGATGCAATGTGTATAAAAAGAAAGTGCTAAAATTTAAGAAGGGCGGATGGTACAATGAAAAGTGACAAATGCATATGATGCATACAACATAGTTTAGTTGGAATGGTTCTAAAGAAAGAAAGAGGACTATGTACATGTATATAATTTAAGTCATATACATCCTATTAAAAGGGCTCTAATAGGAAGATACTTAGATCACTAGTCCATGGAACTAATAAAAGGTTTTGAACATTCTTAATGTAATAATGGAGCCATACAAGCAGAACCTGGGTCTAAAAAAGATCTAGATATAGTAATATGACATGATGTGATGCATGGACATCACAAAGATAGACAAAAGTAATTAACCACATTGAAGGGCACAAGCGAGTCTACATGCAGACACGATTGCTAGATGGATTGAATCCACATACGATGAGGTAGCAATTGGCTTTGTGCTAGTGGGAGATGTTGGGATAAGCCCTGTAGCCAATTGGGATTGGTTGAGGCTTGATTCTAATCATGCAACAGTATCATTCATGTTGAATGATTGAAGGTTTTCCTTCATCAATAAGACATTAATTATAATGAGTTATAAGTCTAATTGGATGAAGTCCATGAGATTAATATGCCTTGCAAGGAAACTATAATGGGTTGCAGTTATGAGATTCCTATGCATCAAAGCATAATCTCAAAATGTTCCAAGTCAATGTATTAATGAGACTAGACATCAATGATGCTTAGAGACCGATATATTCTATGTTCCTTACTTTGGAAGTAAGCAATCGATCTCATAGATTGAAGTATAGAAATACTTGAACCTAGAATATAAGTGCTAGCTTGGGAGAGCAAGTTCACTGAACATGACTTGCCATGAGAAGTGCATTTAGTAATACACTCTAGTGTCTATGCAACACTTTTCATGTGTCAGTCATGTAAATACTCCCTAAACTTGAGACACTAGGTTGTCTTAAATGTGGAGTGCTATACTTTGATTTCATTCCTACGGGTGCCTAACCAAGGATGCCAAAACAGGATGCTTTTGGGTATAGTATGAAGCATGTGAAGGCAAATGAGTGGTCAAGATAGGAATCATCACCTCAAGTGTTTTAGAGGACATATCCTATCAGTTCTTGGTTAACATTAGCTTATTGAATTCCTTGGCCAAGGCGACATGGAGATCATGAAAAAGGTTTCATAACTCTCTATAAAGCTAATGCTATAATTGCAAGAACAAATATGGAGGTCAATAAGAGTAGACACTGTACCAAGCTCTTATTATCTTCGAGATATATGATGAGGGAATAAATTACATTGATAGACTGTACACTGAAAGGTTGTTAAAGAACCCTTTGACTCTCCCAACAATTAGGTGGCCATGATGCATTGTTAGATGTCGATCTTGGTCTATGGAATTGATTGCAAATTAATTGATTAAAATTTATATTAATCAATTAAATCATTAATCAATTCCATTGCCAACATGTTGGGAACCTAATGGGTCACACACAATGATTGCGTTTGAATTAAATTGGGAGAGTGATGATTTAAGTTAGACTTAAATCACATGCTAGGTAATTAACTTCTATAAACTTAATTAAAAGAGTTTAATTAAGTTTTTGGCATAATTATAAATAGTTATAATTATAAGGCCTTGATTGCAAAATATAAAGGAAATTAATTTTGATTTTAATTTCCAAGGGCTTAATTAAAAGAGTTTAATTAAGTAATGGGCCCAATATTATAATGTGTTATAATATTGAGGGCTTAATTGCAAAATTAAAGTTATTTTAACCTAACTATATAAGTCACATTTAAACTATTTTCCATATGAGAGTTTTTCACAATTAAAGAAAACCTAGTTTTTGTCAAAAAAAGAAAAACGTTTTCTTTCTTTGCCACCACTCCATTTGTGTGGAAGAGAAAGTTGCTTATGAATCAATTTTCGAGAGAGGTTCGGGTAAGATTGTGAAAAAGAAGAAAAGGACAATTGTTGTCCTCTTTGCTTGCACAAAGTATAGTTAAAAACTCCTTCCTTTGTTGAAGGTTCAAGTGCAATCGTGTGTACTACCATTGGAGGCCAAGCACTTGATTGGATAGGATTTTTGCTCCTTGTGGTGTTCATGGGATTGCTTCAGAAAGTGCCATCGTGATTATGAAATTACATGGCAAGGTAACTTTCTAAATAATAATTTATTTTGTGCTTTTATGTGTTAAATATCACCAAGGTGATCCATGGGTGGAGGCATGTTTTGTTGTTTAGTTATAAAGTTTTTAATTTTTTTTCCACTGCATATTTAGAGCATGCCATCCATAGCCAAACCCATCAATGGATTCATCTTTTTATACATTTCACATTTTCACAACATCAAAACATTTTATCAAGGGCTTGTTCCCCGGCAGACATTTTTAAAGAAAGGTTGGATAAAATCATTCAAAATTTTCATCCAAATACATTTACATTTCCCAAAGCAATTTTGAAATGCAAGTTCACACACCGGCCTTTTTTATTCTTTTGCTTGACTCTAACCTCAACTAATGCTCCAAATGGACATGTGAGGCCTTGTTGGAACCTATACACACACAACATCACAACTAATCCAAATTGGCATTAATATAATTCCAAAAGCTCTTTCCTAAATCAAGTTATGCTAGTTATTCTTAACTAGCTTCCAATTGCCATTCAATGGCTAGTTATTTACACTACTCTAGTCACCTTAAGAGTGAATAAACAACCTTAATGATAAAACACTCACAAATCTCATTGTTAGCCATTATCAACAACTAAAGAAATTTAACCCTAACTTATACTCACCTTGATGGTCTTTGTAGTTGAATTCTTTTTCAAAATTCTTCAAGCTAATAAGGGAAATCACTCTGTCTCTCTCTACATGTCCAGCTAGCAAGAGGAAGATGGAAGTAAGACTTTTTTTTAAGGGTTTTAAGGTAAGAGAGTGAAAGAGCATAAAAGGTTATATGAAAAAATGCTCAAAAGCATGAAAATTGAAGCTAGAGAGAGAAAGAGAGAGAGAGAGAGTTATGGAAGCTTTAAGGGAGGCTTCCATGGAATATGAAGAAATGTGAGATGAGGAAGGAGAAGAATAAGAAGCTACTGGAAAAATGAGGAAGTTGCTGGAGGAATGAGATAGTTATAGCCTAAGCTTATCCAAACTTCACTTAAATTACGAAAATACCCTTAACAAGTTGGCTTTGTCTTCCTTCAATCCTTTATACAATCTTTTTACTCTTTTGACACTGAGATAAAGTCCATAATAGTCTAAAAATACTCGAATTCAAGAAAACTTAAAAATTTTGACTTGTGATGAAAAATGACCATTTTACACCTACCTTGGAAATCATCATTATTTCTATTTCTTTCGTCATTTTATCCTTATTTTCATCATTCATTTATGTCTTAGGCCTACTTAGGCCTTAATAATATTAGAAAACCCACTTCTAGGAGCTCGTCAAGAAAACGACCAAACTACCCTTGCTCCACATCATAGAGTCTACCTCCACTACATGTCTGTGAAGGTTGAGGTCTCACATGTACCACGAGGTTTCTTTACTAAAATGTAATTAATTACATATAAGTGTAAAATTAGGATTACTTTAGGAGTTATTTTACAATTCGAAGATGAAGACCTAAAGGCACCATGAAGATACAAGGAGGAAGATTACAATATGATGTATGTTATCCCCTAGGTTTGACCTAGCTAATTTCCCTCGATGGCTTAAGGAAATTAGTATTGATAAAGTCCATAATCATCTAAATTAGAATGCTTGCGATAGATTTATTTTATGCATTTAATAAATGCTATGTGATGCAAATTAGTCTGCATGAGATAAATTTATTTTATGCATTTAATAAATACTATGCATGCAAAGATGATACCTTAACTAAATCAAAAGTTAAAAAAATCCCTTGGTCAATACTGAGTCACATGCCACGCATGATTAAATAGCATTCCACCATGTAACAAGATAATCCCAGCTACTCTTTTAATTGGAGACTTGTTGAGTACACTCAAGGTCACACTTTTACATGAGTATGTTTAAATTATGGATCTTACTTAACTAGTTTCATAAAATCTGGATACTTGCAAACTTGATTGTTATGAAAAGTAGAGGCAATGGCTAGGCAAAACATGTATGATATGTTTATGCAATGTGTTGTCACCTAGCTAATTTAGGAGTTGTATAAAGATATAAATGGTAAGCTTAGTTACCTACCTAACCACCTATCATGGTTTGTTGAGCACACTCAAGGTCATGATTAGAATGGATAGGGATCTTAGGCCACTAAGAGAATCCTTATAGAGTTTTCTTGAGGTGATATGGAGGGTTATCATCTTTAAGATAATAGTGGGAGCAACAATCTAAGATTTACTATCTTATCTTAATTGACTATAATACATGATTACTCATAAACATTCTTTAAATGTCTAGGTTGTTAAAATGCAAATACGCATCACTTTGCCCGACATACTTGATGCCATCATGAAATTTGATAAAAATGTTTGGACTAGTATTCAAGTTGAGAAACATTCACAAATATTTATGAAGAATAGATGTCATTAAGGAAGATATCCTTGCCTTATTGACTAGGTCAAAGAAGGAGCAACTTGTACAAGTTTCACCTTTGACCATGTATATGATTGAAGTAAATATGTCTGCCATTGATCCACCACTATGGGTATTAGATAATTGATGTGCGTCACATTTATGTAATGACTTGAAGGTGCTGGAAACGAGTAAAAGACTAACCAAAAGAGAAGTGGTTCTAAAATTAGGAAATGGAGCAAAGGTTGCTACATTGGTTGTAAAGATAGCTACCACATCTTTACCTTATAGGTTGATCTTGTAATTAAGAGACCACTGCTATGTTCCTTCCATATCTCGAATTGTCATATATACATCATACTTGGCACTATATAATGATTTTGAATTTAACATCAAGGACATTTATTGTTCTTTCTTGAAAGGAAAGATGTGTTATGGTGCAAGGGCACATTTGAACTATCTTTATATTCTTGATACAAAAAGACCCATACTCAATATAGAGGTCAAGAAAGTAAAGAAAGATAATCCAAAACTATCCTACATCTACCACTATAGCCTTGGGCACATCTATGAGACTCGTTTAATCAAGTTACATAAACAAGGTTATATCAATCCATTTAATTATGAATATTATGGAATGTATGAGTGGTGTCTCCTTGATAAGATGACAAAGTCGCCTTTCACTAAGAAGGGTGAACAAGTTATGGTGTTACTAAGACTTGTACATTCAGATATATGGGGTCCTATGAATACTAGTGCTAGAGGAGGATACTCTTAGTTGATCACCTTCACTGGATAATCATTTTTGCTATGGCTATGCATATTTGATGAAATATAAATCTAAATCTTTTGACAAGTTCAAAGAATACAAAGCAAAAGTTGAGAAATAAATTGAGAATAGTCTTCTCACGCTTAGATCTAATTGAAGAGGACAATATCTTAGCTAAAAGTTTCAAAATTATCTAGAAGAGAATGGGATTCTCACACAATGGACTCCTTCAAGGACTCCACAGCATAATGGGGTGTTTGAGAGAAGGAATCGAACATTGTTGGACATGGTTCGATCCATGATAAGTCATGCAGATCTTCCTTTATCTTTCTGGGGATATGCCTTAGAAACTGTTGCTTGCATATTGAACCATGTTCTTACCAAATCAGTTGATAAGACACCATATGAGATATGGGGTGAGAAAAGGCTCAACTTGTCTTATGCCAGGATTTAGGGTTGTAATGCTTATGTGAAGCGTACAATGTCTGATAAGCTAGGAGCAAGATTAGATAAATATGAATTGATGGGTTATCTTAAAGAAACACATGGATATAACTTATATAATCCTATTGAGAAAAATGTGTTTGTCTCAAGGCATGCTACTTTCCGTGAGATAGAGTTCTTAATTGAAAGGGCTATTAGGAGTAAAGTTGTACACGAAAAAGTTGAAGACCCATAAATTGACATTCCGTTGGAATTGGAGCTTGAGATTATGACATCTAGTGTATGACCACAATCTCAAGGGGTACAACCACTCAAAAACCTAGTAGGATACGTCAAGTTCTAGAAAGACATGGATTTTTCTTGGAAAGGGATCCATTGCCCATAAATGATGAGCCTATAAGCTATGACGAGGCAATTTTGGATATCGATTCTAATAAATGGCTAAAAGCCATCAAATCTGGAATGGATGCCATGGATACCAACCAAGTATGGACTTTGGTGGATCAACCTGAAGAGATAAAAGCCATTGAGTGCAAGTGGGTCTTTAAGAAAAAGACTGATGTAGATGGCAAGGTACAAACCCTTAAAGCTATACTGGTAGCAAAAGGTTACAAACAAAGACAAGGGATTAAATTTGAAGAAACCTTTTCACCAGTTGCTATGCATAAATCCATTAGGATTTTGCTTGCAATTGTTGCATGCCATGATTATGAAATAGGGCAAATGGATGTAAAAAGTGCATTCTTTAATGGACACTTGCGAAAAAACTGTACAGAACACAACCTAAGGGTTTTACATCCAATGCTAATGCCAATAAGGTGTGCAAGCTTTAAAAGTCCATTTATGGACTTAAGCAAGCTTCTTGGAGTTGGAACATCCATTTTGATGAAGTTGTAAAAGGGTTTGACTTCATCAAGAATGAAGAAGAACCATGTGTTTATAAGAAGGCTAGTGGGAGTGCCATAATTTTCCTAGTGCTCTATGTTGATGACATATTGCTCATAGGAAAAAATATACCATTGTTGCAATCCACTAAGATTTCGCAGTCCAAACAATTCTATATGAAAAATTTAAGAGAAGTAACCTACATTATGGGAATAAACATTTATAGCGATCGTTCTAAAAGGTTATTAGGTCCCTCCCAATCCACATATATAAACAAAGTGCTAAAAAGGTTTAGCATGATGGAGTCCAAGAAGGGACACTTGCTTATCTCACAAGGCATCAATCTCCCTCAAAACATGAGTCCAAAGAATCAAGAGGAAAGCAATGGCATGGATAAAATCTGATATACTTCAGCAATAGGATCTATCATGTATGCGATGCTTTGTACTAGACTAGATGTATCTTATGCTCTCAATGTCATGAGCAGATACCAAGCTAATCCTAGTGAGGGTTATTGGATAGTTGTGAAGAACATCTTAAAGTATTTACGAAGAAAAAGGGATGTATTTCTAGTTTATGGACGAGGCAAACACCAAGTTAGGGGCTATGCAGATACAAGCTTTCGAACTGACAAAGATCATGTCAAGTCACAAAGTGGATATGTGTTCACACTCAATGGAGGGGCAAAGGGTTGGAAAAGTTCCAAACAAGAAAATACAAGAGGTTCTACAATCAAGGTTGAATGCATTTATGCGTCTGAGACAATAAAAAAGGTAATTTTGATTCAAAAGGTCATTATTGAACTAGATGTGGTTCATAGCATTATTGATCTAGTACCTTTGTATTGTGATAACAATAGAGCCATTGCACAAGCAAAGGAACCACAGTCTCATCAAAAATCCATACATGTATTGCAGCGTTACCATGTGATTAGGGAGATCATTGAAAGCGGAAACATTTGTGTAAAGCGTATACCCATTAAGGATAATATTGGTAATCCTCTTACTAAAGCACTATCACAACAGAAGCATAATTATCATGTTGAGAACATTGGCATTAAATACATAAGTGATTGGCTTTATGTCATAGCCTAATTTCTAGGCCATGACCGACACAAGGGCCCAATGGGCTCAGCCCACTAATGTCACAACCCAAATTTCGAGCCATGACAGGCTCATGGGCCCAATGGGCATAGCCTACTAAGCCTAAGCAAGCCTTTTTATGCAAACCCGATCATCATTCCCAACCATCATTTCTAAATCCACATATTGAAATTCTAAACTAAAAATATTTCAGTAATACTTTATAGTGACCCGAAACTCACAATTTATTTTGTCAAAATAATGTCACCCATTTGCCAACTCAGTGTGGCATCAGTAATCAAATATACAAATTTATTTTTTTCTAACATGAATCTGAGTGGTCTACATTACTTATATCTATACACAAGCATATGACTCTTGACCATTAGCGGAGTGACCGTGGGTGAAGGTACAGCTACTAAGATGCCATAGTACCTACCAAGAGGACGAGCATACGTGGACACTCAATCTAGGTCCTAACTACCTTCGAATCTGTAAACATGAAGTTTAAAAATGTGAGTATAAAAACTCAGTGAGTGAACATAAGAAAGGAATAAGCAATCATTAGGAGGAACTTGGAAATCATGATGCACTTGTTTCAAAAACAATGCAATTGATTTAGTTTCTTACGAAAAACCCCTCATTTCAAACTTTGATTAATAACCTCATAGTGTTGCAAAACCTAAGATCAATCCATGAAGTCAAATGGGTGAAAAATATGTCAAAATCAAGCAAGGTAGCAAGCATGGCAGCAAGTTTCTTGCTGCAACCAAGTTCATTCTCGCTGTAGCGAGATTCAGGTGGCCAAAACAGAAAGTTTCTCGCTGTAGCGAGAAATAGTGTTAGTTTGCATGTGTTTCAATTTTTCTAGCATATCTCCCCCTACAGAAGTTCAATTGACCTGATTTTTGGACCATTAGAAATCTAAGAGGCAAGGATACAACTTTTATGTTTACTACTTGTCCCAGTTCGAACAGGAAGGTGGTGAAAATCTTCATCAATGTGAAAGTACTGCATTCGAACCTGAGAGTTTCTCACTGTAGCAAGAACCAGGCCAATGTAACTTTCCTTCAACCCGAGACTTTCTCGCTGCAACGAAAAATGAACCTCGCTACAGTGAGAAATAGAGCAACTTATCTAAAAAGGGTCTTGTGACATCAAAAGCAATTTTCTTGTTGAAATGAAAAGCAATTTGGGAGCAATTAACAATGCCAACACACAACACAATCACAATTATTTTTATAAACTTTCTATAACGCACATATCTATATACGTATATATATATATATATATATACATATATATATCCATCATCATGCACACCATCCCATCATCATCAGCTCATGTGCACTCCCTACTCACACATAGCTGGGTTAGCATCAGCTCATATGCACTCCCTACTCACACATAGCTGGGTCAGTATCGGCTTATGTGCACTCCTACTCGCACATAGCCGGGTCAGCATCGACTTATGCGTACTCCTACTCGCACAGAGTTGGGGCAATATCATTACACAACATTATTCATCAATGCACAACATATATTCATATATATATATATATACCAACATATTATAGGAGCACATGGATTCATCCTTTTGCACATTTCACATTTTAGCAGCATCAAAACATTTTATCAAGGGCTTGTTCCCCGGCACCCATTTTTAAAGAGAAGTTGGTTAAAATCATTCAAATGTTTTGTGCAAATACATTCACATTCCCAAAACAAATTTGAAATGCAAGTTCACTCACTGATCTTGTTGATTCTTTTGCTTGACTCTAACCTCAACTAATGCTCCAAATGGACATATGAGGCCTTGTTGGAACCTATACACACACAACATCACAACCAACCCAAATTGGCATTCATATAATTCTAAAGGATATTTCTTAACTCAAGTTCAGCTAGTTATTCCTAACTAGCTTTCAATCACCATTAGGTGGCTATTTATTTTACTACTCTAGTCACCTTAAAATGAATAACAATCTCCACAATAGATTAACTCACCACTCTAATCATCAACCACTATCAACAACTTGAAAATTTAACCTAATTCATTACTCACCTTAGTGGTTTTTTGTAGTTGAATTCCTTTTCAACAGCTTCCAAGCTACTATGGCAAGTCTCTCTTTCTCTCTCTAAAACTTTAAACTAGTGAAAGAAAGTGTTGAACAAGGACTTTTGAGGGTTTTAAGGTGGGAGAGTGAAAAAGCATAAAAAGTTCTATGAAAAAGTGCTCAAAAGCATGAAAATTTGAAGCTAGAGAAAGAAAGTTATGGAAGTTGCAAAACAAGCTTCCATGGAGGATAAAAGGAACGTGAAAGGGGTTGAAGAAGAAGAAGAAGGAGAAGCTACTGGAGCTCAGATATTTATGCCTCAAGTTAATCCAAATTTCCACTGAAATTAACAAAATGCCCTTAACATGGTGGCATTGTCTTCCTCCCATCCTTTGTGTAACCTTTTTGCTCTTTTGACACTGAAACAAAGTCCGTAATAGTCTGAAGGTACTCGGGTTCACGAAACTTAAAAATTTAGAATCGAGATGCAAAATGATCATTTTGCCCCTACCATGGAAATTATCATTATTTTTATCTTCTTCATTTATTTTACCATCATAAACATCATTCATTCATTCCTTAGGCCTATTTAGACCTTAATAGCATCAAAAACCCACTCATAAGAGCTCACCAAGAGAAATTATGAAATTACCCTTAGTTCGCATTATCGCGTCTACTTCTAGTTATGTGTCTATGGAGATCGAGATTTCACAGGTTCACTTCTGAATTACCCTTTTAACTCGGTAATTAACCTAAATTGGCATCCATAAACTTTATTAGCCACCGTATCAAAATACAAGGTACTACAACTAAGCCCAAGCAAGCTTATTAATATAATCTTATACATTGATCCACGTTTCTTTAACAATTCAAAATTCGTAGTGCTTAAATATAGTTCCTTTAAAAACAACTCACGAAACCCAATCATACATTCGTAATAGCATCGTCAACGATTATATACATATATAGATTAACAAATGAATCTTAACATTTCAAATCAAGTATTCATATACACATAATTGGACCTTGACCGTCAGCGGAGTGACTCTGGGCACAGTTGCTAACATCTAGTGTCATGGTAAACCTACCAAGTAATGGATAGAAAAGAGCATCTCATCCTAAGATCCAATCACCTTTAATTCAAGAAACCTAAAACATGAAGTTTAAAAACATAAGTATAAACTCAGTGAGTGAACGTAGGAAGGGAACAAGCAACGTTAAGGAAAGTTTAGAAATCATGATGCACTTAAGTTTGAAAACGATGCAACTTAGTTCAAGTTCTTATTAAAAATCCCTCCATTAAACCCCTGGTTATTAAATCACTTAATGATGAAGGAACCATATTTAGCATGAAATTGGAAAGAGAGGAAATTTTCAGCAACCATCCAAGCAAGGTAGCATAAACAGAATGTTTCTCGCTGTAATAAAATCAATTCACAAGTAAATGGGAAATTTTCAAGATTTATCATGCCATATAATCACATATTATAGTCATGATCTTTCTATTGCATATACATATACTTAAGCATATATCAATTAGTATACCACCACATCTCATCCAGCTCATGTGCATCCCCCCACATCATGCATATAGCCAGACACCCCATCTCACCCAGCTCATGTGCATCCCCCCACTTGGTGCACATAGCCGGACATCCCATCTCACCTAGCTCATGTGCATCCCCCCGCATCGTGCACATAACCGGAGTCATCGTGTGTCACGACCCGGAACCTCCCTCAAGCCCATGACAACCGTTGCGACGTCTCGATTGATACTCATTACCCAGAATACCAATCGAAACCCCGCAATGCTTACATATAAGTTTTAAACAACTTCCAATCGTTTCCGGCTCAAGTAAATCAAAAGACAAAAATATAGCATTTTTATATAAAACAATATTTATAGAAACACTTGTAAGTAATCTTTTGTAACTTAGAAGTAACATAAATTCATACATACAATAATTTACAAAGTTATAATGTACAATAATAATTACAATGACAAGTAGCCCATAAATACACCAAGTGTTGGTGATAGTAACCTACTGTCTATGTGATAGATAGAGGGGTCAACTCGAATCCTTGACAAAATTGGGTATCTACAAGCTACCACAGGCCTAAAATATTTGGAAATGAGGTGGGTGAGATTTTGCAATCCCAATGAGTAAACAAACATTATCATAAATATCTAAAGACGAGTAACATAGAGGCTAGTTTAAACAACAAATTACAAACCATTTCATAAGGTTTTCAATTTATTTCTTAAACCATAAAATATTTGTAATTTACCAAAACAGTTGTTAAGGCTTATAACTTTTATTAAAAACAGGGCTCAAGCCAAAACTAGTCCTCGGGGATACCTTGGCCGAGGCAACTAACCAAGTCTGCCAAGGTTGTTAAGAGATTTACATGTTAAACATGTTAGTTTTGAAAACAAGCCATTCCTTGGTGTTGGCCAAGTTACACATTCACGTGGGGGTTCGACGTGAAGTGAGCTCTAACACTACCCCGGGAGTTACCCTCCTCGCCTCTACAACCGGAGTAACTATATAACCGAGTTTACTGTGCCCCTCTAATAGGCAGTCCATGAAAACTCGCCACTACAGTGACTAAACCCACCAATTTTAATAAAATTTTGACAGTATAATGTGGCTTTTATTTATTTACCTAGCCTGCATAGTAAAAGACAGCTTACATAAAGTCCCAATATAATTATAAAATATAGCCACATATACTCATATATCATAAGCCATTCATAGGAAAATATATTTTTCAAGATAATTGGCAGCCTCCAATTACTCAATTTCATGATAAAAAGTTTCTTATTTCAAATAATCAACACAATATATTTATTTGTCACATTTATTTCTAAAACATCAAAAATCCCATTTTAATCTCTTTTTTTTTGTTTCATAAAATACATAAAGAGTATTTAAAAATAAACTCTATATAATTTACAATAATAATAGGTTTACTCACCGTTTGTACAAACTAAATGCTTTCTAGGTGCCCCGATCACTGTTCGTCGGGTACGACTTCCTTGCCTTTACCAGAAGGCTCTCTTCCTACACAAATTGTAAAAATTACACAATTCACCACATTGATGCTAAATCACTATATAATTGACTTAAATCCTATACTAATGCATGGTATGAAATGCAATAGCCTAAAACGGCTTAAACGCGGTATTAACCTATTTTTGGCACTTTACCCGATAAATTGCTAACGTGCTCTATTTTAGCTCTAAATTGTCCATTTTCTCTCCAACATTTCTAACCATTAAATATCAGCCAATAATCCTCTAAAATCACCAAAATCAGCTCACTTTTCTCCTTGGAAAATTCGGCCAAAAATGGGACATTAACTAGGTAAATTTTTCACTTTGTTTTTCTATCACATTTAACCATTTTTTATCATTTTCTCTTCATTTCTCTTAGAATAAAAATCAGTTCTTCATTATTGGACATCATTGAAGATTCGGCCAAAGGTGGGTATTGTCAAAATTTCATGCTTTCTTGCCCAATTTGATTTCTATACACATTTAACTAACTAAAACTATCAATTTAACTAAAAATCAAAACTTAAAATTATCAAAATCCTCCCCCTTGAATTTCATCTAGCCCTTGATATCACTTTTTGATCTTTCTCCTCAAGCATGCTAAATGGAAACAAAGGCATAGGAAAGGTAGAAATCAAGCTAAAGTCGAAAAATCTTTCCGTTAGACTCGTAAACGGTCGAAAAACGCGAATTCCCCTTTGAATTTTCTAGTTTTCCTTTGGTTTTTCTCTTTTCTTCCTTTCCTCTCTATTTTCTCTCTTCTTCTTTCCTTATGGCCGACCATCACCTGATGTGGGGTTTAAATGGGTTGACTTTCCTTTAAAAAAAATATTAAATTATTAAAAAGTGCCATGTGTCACTTTTCCATTGGCCCGTTTTTAAAATTTCATCCTTTAAACTTCAATTTTTCACCACTTAGAATGCCATAGTTATTCATACCAAAAATAAATAAATCCTATAATTTTGACAAGTTTTGGGTTTGAAAATTACTGTTTTTACCTTGGGGTGACAAAATTACCGTTTTGCCCCTATGTTTTGAAAATTTCTAGAATTGAAAATTTTCACTTCCTATCATTAAATTATACTCCAAATAGTTAATCTTGGTCAAAAATTTCACTCCATGATCAAATTATTATCTTAGGTGGCAGAATGACGATTTTACCCCTGAACATCAAAATTTTCAATTTTTCCCCAAATGAACCCTCGAACTCCGAACAATCATTTTTAGTCATTCCTGAACTGTAAAATATTAAATTTCATCCTACGATTCCTATTTGAACTAGTTCGAGGTTAAATCAACTCAAGTGTACCGTTAGGTACAATACCGGGTTTCGTCTATTCTTAGGAACTTTCCTAGCGTAATAACATGCTACTCAGTGCATGTATGTCATGACATGTGTTTATAGGGTCGAGTTTTATATCGTGTCTCACCCAGCTCGTGTGCATCCCCCCACATCGTGCGTAGATAATGCCATTGTGTATATCCCCCCACATCGTGCACAGGGCAGTATCACCATCCATCTCCCTCACCACCATCATCATCGGCAAGTGCACACTCACCCCACACATGCACGGTTGCATTTGTCACACAACGGTACCATTTATGACATAGTATATATATATATATATCAACATTATACAGAAACATATGAATTCATCACACTATCCATTTCATAACATTAAAACATTTCATAAAGGCTTGTTCCCGTGCAAGTTTTTGAAGAAAAACCAATAAAACGTTTTAGGGGATTCAATCAAACATAAATGTGTATATCCCAAAACATTTTAATGCAAGTTCACTCACCTGGCAAAACTAACACCGATAAGGTTCTAATCCAAGTAGTCCCAAAATACCATTAAAACCAATATTTATAGATAACCCATAACAACCTCAATTAAGTCATAAATTTAAATCTAATAATTCTAATAAATTTACATTAGGTAATCTACTCTCTAACCTAATATTTAACCTAAATTTCTAGTCTAATTCTCAAACCCATCACATCAACTATTTCTAAATGTAAAGATTCGTTACCTTGGTGAGCTCGGAGGCATGAAAATCAACAAAAAACCTAATCTTTCTAAGAAAAATAATTTGAAGAAATTAGGAAATAAATCTGAAAATATAACCATCAATTCAAAAATTCCAAAAGTTGGAAACATATACCTTTCAACCTTGAAAATGAAGATTTAAAGCCAAAAATCCAAGAATTGTTGAAAGTGAAGTAGAAATAGAAAATAAAGGAAAGAAAGAGAGATTTTTCTTTCTCTCTCCTTGGGTTTGGAAGTGCTGGAAATTGGGGTTAGAAGTTGTAACTTTGGTGCATAAGGAGTTGGGAGAAGAAAGAAGCAAGAAGAGAAAGGAAATGAAAAGAAAACAAGGAAAGAAAATGAAAGAAAATTAACTTTCCATTGGAGAATGAGAGAATCGTGCTGGAAGCTTCAAGAATGAAGAAGAAACATCTTGCTAAAGGAGATAAGGACGGTTTTGGGTTGATAAGGATGAGAGTCAAAGTTTCCTTTGGAAGCTTTGACCAAGCTTTGTGTAAAATTACCATTTTGCCTTCCAAGTTTCTTTCCTTTTTAATTTAGTCCTCCCAACATTCATTTAACTCTAATGTCCTTCTATTATCTTCTTCTACACATGTACAAACAAAGTATAAGGTTTGTACTCCAACTCGGTGTCCCCATAATATTTAAAATATTTATTTACCCGCGCTAGCTATCTTTACTTAATAAAGACACGTGGCCCCATCAATGTCATTTTTCTTTGAAATTTTCTCATTCCTCTTCTCCCTCACTTAGATTGACCATATACTCCTCCTTCATGAAAAATTTTGACACTGAATAAAATATTAATATTTTAATATTATTTTATTTCAAAAAATTCCTCGTCTCCTTGGTACCCAAAATACCTTATTACGCCTCAATTCACTTTTGAATCACTTTTTATCTTGGAAATTCTTCTTCGATAAAAATATTATTATTTTATTATTATTTCCTCATATGCAAAATATTTTATCCCAAACTATTCCTTTCAGCTTTTATCACTTCTAAACATTATAATTAACATCAAATGGTGTCCAATAAGCTTTATTAATCACCACATCAAAGTACGGGGCATTACACTTAAGTGCTAGTTCGTGATTGTTAGCATGAGTTCTACAAGCCAATCTCTAGTTGTATGGGAATTACATTTTGAGTTATTCATATGCGACATTTTATTAATTTATAATGATTACGAGGTAGTTCTTTGTTCATAAGTTTGTGACTTAATTACTTTATGTACTTATGTAGATAAAGCCCATGGAAGTACATATGCCTTGTAAAGGAATTATGTTGGGATACAATTATGAGATCCTTATGCATCAAAGCATTGTTTCTAAAAGTTCCTGATCATTGTATTATTGAGACGGTGCATCACTAATGCTCAAAGATTGGCACATGCTGTGTTCCTGACTTGTGAAGTAAGCATCCACTCTCATAAGTATAAAGATACTTGGAACTAGCATGTAGGTGCTTGCCATGGGATAACAAGTTCACTGAACATGACCCACCATGGGAAGTGCATTTGGTAGCTCACTCAAGTGTCTATGCAAAACTTCTCATGTGTTAGTTGTGTAACTACTCCTTAGACTTAAGGCACCAAATTGTCTAGTATGTGGAGTACTATGCTTTGATTGCATCCCTACGGGTGCCAAAGCAAGGATACCAAAATAGGATGCTTTTGGGTATAATATGAAGCATATAAAGGCAAACAAGTGATCAAGATAGGAATCATCACCCAAAGTGATTCAAGGGGAAACATATCATTAGTTCTTAGTTGACATTAGCTTAATCAGATCTTTTGCCAAGGTAATTAGGAGATTATGAAATGAGTTTCATAAGTCTCCATGAAGCTAATAATATAACTGTAGGAACAAATATAAAGGTCAACAAGAGTAGGCACTGCACCAAGCTCTTATCATCTTTGAGATATATGATGAAGGAATGAATTACGTTAATGAATTGTACACTGAAAGGTTGTCAAACAATCCTTTGACTCTCCTAACGATTGGGTGGCTATGATGCATTGCTAAATGCCAATCTTAGTCTAAGGAATTGAATTAGTTAATTTAAAATTGAATATGATTCATTTAAATTAATTGATTGATAAAATTATAATTCAATTCCATTGTCAATATGTTAAGCACCTAATGGGTCACACACAAAGGTTGCAATTTGAATTAAATAGACAATGTGATGATTGAAGTTAAATTTAAATCAAATTCTAGGTTTTAATTACTGATGATCAAATTAAAAGAGTTTAATTAGGCATTAGTTTAATATTATAATTGTTATAATATTCAAGACTTATTTATAAATTTTAATAAGTCTAATAATAAAATTAAACTTAGATATAAATATCACATTATAGCCACTATTTTCTAAGGCAACAAAAGAAAAAAAGAACTAATAGTTTTTCTCTTGAGTGCCGCCACTCTTGAGAGGGTTTTTTTAGAAAACTTCTCCTTTGATTCCATGCTAGAAATCAAAGAAGAAAAGAGGACAAATCGTTGTCCACTTGCTAACACAAGCTCATGACATAAAGTTCTCTTCTTTAGAAAGATCTGTTGCAATAGTGTGTGCAACATTGGAAGCCAAGCATTTGGGTGGCTAGGATTCTTTCACACAAAAAGGTCTTTAGGTTTTTCAACACCAACAAGGATCCATTTGCTTACAATATCATTTGCATTAAACATTTTTGTGATTTTCTATGGTGTTTAACTTTTTATGAAACAACTAAGGTGTTCGAAAGGTATGAGGCATGGTTTTTCTTTTGTTTCAATTTTTGTTATTCCACTACGTTGGTGCTCCAATCATGCCATTCCTAGCAATTGGACTTGGTCTAAACTTCTTGGGTTATAACATAATGGACATTTGCACATATATTCATAACACTCCCCTTTGAATGTCCATTGTATTAAGAATATGCCTTGTTAAAACCTTACTAGGAAAAAACTTCACGAAAAAAAGTCTGAGTGAAGAAAAATAAATCATAATTATTTTCAGGAATACTTTTTTGAAATATTGCCTCATTAAATACCTTATCAAGAAAAACCTAGTGGGAAAAACGTTACTAAAGGAAAAGAGAATAGTGCGTATTTTACTTCCCCTGATGACTGCATTATTTAAGATCATTAAAATGATGCATTCCAATCTTTTGTACCAACTTTTTCAATGTTGCAGTAGGAAAGGCTTTGGTCAATAAATTTGATAGATTGTTACTTGAGCGAATTTGTTGTACACCAATATCACCTTTTTCTTGGAGAACATGAGTGAAGAAGAGCTTTGGTGAAATATGTTTTGTCCTATCACCTTTAATGTATCATTCCTCTAACTCGACTATGCAGTCAACATTATCCTCATATAACATTGTTGTAATTTTCTTTTTAGTTGACAAACCCCACGTTTCTCGAATACGTTGAGTTATAGATCTTAACTAGACACATTTACGACTTGCCTTAAGAATTGCTCCATATGTGAATAAGTAACGTGTCTAGAATCAAGCTTTGTGTGGATTAGATAAATATTCTACCTCTACATAACCAATTAAATTTGATTTTGATTCATTTGAGTAATATAAGCCCATGTCTATTGCTCCTCAAAGATATCGAAGAATATGTTTAATTTTATTCTAATATCTTTGAGTTGGAGAAAAAACTACATCTAGCTAAATGATTTACAACAAATGATATATCAGGTCTTGTATTGCTAAAAAGATACATTAGTGCTCTAATTGCACTAGAATATGATACTTCAAGGCCAAGAAGTTCTTCATCATCTTCACAAGGTCGAAAAGGGTCTTTTTTCACATCAAGGGACCTTACAACCATTGGTGAAGTCAATGGATTTGTTTTGTCCCTATAGAATTGTCACGACCCAAATTTCGAGCCATGACCGGCACAAAGGTCCAATGGACGTAATCCACTAAACCCAAGCAAGCCTATTATTTATCTTACTTATAATTCCATCTAATATCACTAAGTCATATTTCATAACTTTGAATCAAAATAGTGATATACATTGCCAACTCATACTAGCATTACTCCTTAAAAATTTACATACAATGTCTACAACATGTATTCTAATAATTTACATTAAGTTCGTCTATACAAAACAAAATAACACTTGACTTCCAGCAGAGTGACTCGGATGAATATACAGCTACCGAATGCCGAGACACCTACCAAAAGATGGACACAGGTCTACAAGGACACCTCGTCCTAGTTACCGGCTGCCTCGTAATCTGAAAACATGAAATTGAAAATGGTGAGTATAAACCCAATAAGTGAACAAGGAAGGGAACAAGCAACAACAACAAGGGAGAATTGAAAATCATGATGCACTTGTTTCAAAACAATGCAATTTAGTTCCATTCATATTAAAAACCCCTTCTTTTAAACTCAACTCATTTAGTCCTAAATGTTGGAAGTCCATGCTCAGATATGGTAGCAAAGAAGTGAAACATAGGGCAGCAATTGGACAAGATAGAAGACAAAACAGAAAGTTTTTCACTGCAGCGAGAATGAATTTCGCTACAGCGAAAATAGAGCAACAAGAGAAAAGTTTTTCCTCACTCAATAAAAAGGCCATCTTGCTAAACCAACAAAATAAACATACAACACATGAAAATTCCTAAAGTGCAATGTATCGAATTTCTCATATATGTCAATCATATATCGCATTCATAAGTTTTCATTTCATAAGTCTAGATGTGCATAATTACATAGATATACATGAACATCATCATAATCACACCTGGCTCATGTACATCCCCTCACATCGTGCACATAGCTGGCACCATCGTGTGCATCCCCCCACATCGTGCACAATCAGTGCCATCATGTACATCCCCCCACATTGTGCACACGGGCACTATCATCATCTATCTTTCACGCCACCATCATCACCGGCATGTGCATTCTCCACATCGTGCACACACACGGTTACAGTCATTATATACAATATCATTCATCATGCACAACACACATATATATATATATATATCATCATAATACAATAGTGCATGAATCCATAGCAATCACATATTACAACATAAAACCATTTTTCAAAAGCTTGTTCCCAAGGCACTTGTTTTCATGAAAAACTTGATAATTCATTCAAATGGGTGGCAATTACATTATATTTCCCAAAACAAGTTTTGGGGGCAGTCCACTCACAAGTGTTGAAAATTTGGATTCTAGGTGCACTCGAACTAATAGTCCTCAAGCGTAATTCATTTGCCTTTTCCAGACGTCTCACTACCTTGACAAATAACAAAGTCAAGGAATTTACTATATTGTCCCTAAATTAATATAAACTAATTTAAATTACTAATGCTTGATATGAAAATGCAAAAATACGTCCGATTACCGCTTAATCGCGGTATCGATTAAATTCAACCAATCACCCGATTAATTGGCGATTGTGTCCAAATCACCTCTAAATTAATCTATTTCTCCTCTAATACCTTAATTCACCACTTACCATTAAATAGAGCCAAATTCAGCATTAGAACCCTCACAGTTCCTTATAAAAAAATTCAGTCATTTGGTGCACTAGCACCGAAATTTTTTCTACATAACCGTTTCACCTTAATTCATCATTTTCCAAGCCATTTTCCTTGAAATAAAAACAATCCCCCATTGATATTCAGCCCTCATGGTTCGACCAACAAGGAACCCTAGAGAAATTGAATATTTCTTTTGTGTTTTTGTTCATAACCATGCTTAACTATCCCTAAACACTAACATAGTCTAAAATCAAATTATTGCAACAACAATTCCTCTTCCATACCCATTTTTCAGAATTGAATTCATCATGATAACTCAATATTCAACCATGGAAATCAAGAACAAAAGAATGGATAAGCTAGGTATCAAGGAGAATTAAAGAAATTCTAACTTACCCAGCTTGTTTCCTTGATTTCTTCACTTTTTCTTTGAATTTTCACCTAGGTTTTCTTGTTTTTCCCTTTGTTCTTCCTTTGTTCTTGTTGCTGGTTGCCTAGGCCGAATATGGTGAGAGAATTGGGGATTTAATGGGCTGATTTCTATAGAAATAATAAAATAATCAAGCATGCCACGTGTCACATGCTTATTGGTCTAATTTTTTTAACTTTTTGACTTTTTCTTCTTAATTTTCCACCACAAATATTCTGGTATTTATCCAATCCTACCACAATTAAAATCCCTTGGTCTTGACAAGTGCTGGGGCAAAAAATTTATCGACTTGCCCCCGAAGCGAAAAAATTACGATTTTGCCCCTATACTCTGAAATGCACCGGAATCACATTATTTCTACTTTTCAACCTCAAATAACACTAATATTAATCAATATTAACCAAATGGGGCAAAAATCATTTTATAAAAATTTTCGTTTAGTCCTCTAGTGGCAAAATTACCATTTTGCCTCTATGCTCCAAAAATACCGAGAATCATAATTTTTCACTGCTAAACATCATTTTATACTCCAATAATCATAATTATATTTCATATAATTATTCTTGGTCAAATGTGATCAAATCTTGGCTAAAAATCTTCATTTTATCATCAAATGGTAAAATGATCGTTTTGTCCCTAATCGGTCAATTTTCCTGATGGACTCCAAACTGGACTTTGAACTCCGAATCACTATTCTAAGTAATTCTGTGGGTTTTAAAATTTTCAAATTCTTCTTAGAATTTCTATTTGAACTAGTTCAAGGCTCGATTTAACTTAGTTGTACCACTCGGTACAATACCATCTTTTAATTAAGCTTGACAGGGTCTCACAATAATCATTTTAGAATCTTGGTACATAATTTGAGTGACGAACAAAAATTTTATTTGTCAAGTGTTCAATCTGAAGACCAAAACAAAATTTTTTTTTTTCAAAGTATTTCATCTCAAATTCTTTTTTTAAGTAATCCAAGCTTTTAATAACTCTGCAGGAGTTCCAATAATATTCAAGTCATCAACATAGACAATAATTATGACAAATTCAAGCCCAAATTTTTTTATATGACACATGGGCATATAAGATAATTTTGAAAGCCTTCTTTTAACAAATATTCACTTCAGTAATTATACCATAAACGTATAAATTGCTTTAATCCATCTACATATTTGTTTAATTGCATGGAATAAATTTCTCGAGCATTGTGTACATTCTCCAAGCAACTTAAATCCTTCAAAGATTTTCTTGTAAATATTGATATCAAGTGAGCCATATAAATAGGTTGTAGCTACATTCATTAGGCACAATTCAATCTTCTCATATATTGCTAGACTAACTAAATATAGAAATGTAATTGCATCCACCACAAGAGAATATGTCTCTTCATAATCAATTCTAAGTCTTCAGGTAAAACATTGTGCTAAAAGTAGTGCTTAATATCTTATAATTTCATTTTTATCATTTCATTTTTGCACAAATACCCATTTATATCCCACTGATTTTACATCATTTGGTCTATAGATTATGGGCCCACAAACTTCATGTTTTGCAAGTGAATTCAATTCCACTTTGATTGCATTTTTCCACATGGCCAGTCATTTCTATGTCTACATTCTTCAACAGATGTACGTTCAAGATTCTCATTTTTTTTCAAAATATTGAGTGCTACATTATATGGAAAAATACCGTAGAAGTCTATTTCATTTTGGTTCAATCTTTTCCTGGTCATGACATAGTTTATTAAGATCTTTTCATTTTTAATGATTTTAGGTGCCTAAATTTCTTCTGAAATTTTATCAATTATGTCAAGGGTCTTTTCTAGAGTTTTTGTTTCCTCTTTTTGACCATCTTGTATAGTTGCTCATTTTCTTTTTTAAGGATTTTGTCTTTGGAACTGATTGGTTGCCTATGCTTCTGGCGTGCCTTGTCCGACAAGGACATTAATTCTAATAGGAGGCTTTTTAGCTGATATATAAGATTTAGTTATTCTTTTTAGGTTATAAATATGTCTGGCAATTGATTTGCCATATTTTGCAAATCAATTATCTTTTAAACTTCATGTTCACGTTGATTTGTGCAATAATCAAAACTAGATAATGACAATGCATTCAAAGAAATTTCTTTTTTCAACTACTTATTTAATCCCCCTGATGTTGGAAAAAATGTTTCATCAAAATGGCAATCGACAAACCTTGCCGTGAATAAATCTCCTATTAATGGTTCTAGATATTTAATTATAGATGGAGATTCATATACAACCTATATTCCTAACCTTCTCTGAAGACCGATCTTTATGCGTTGTGGTGGAGTAATTGGAACATATATTGCACATCAAAAAATTCTTAAATGGAAAATATTTGATTCCTGACCATAAACCAATTCTAGAAGGGAGAATTTATGATAACTCGTTGGCTTAATGCATTCAAATGCTGCTACATGCAAAATGGCAATACCCCCCAAGCAGAAATGAGGAGTTCAGTTTTAATAAGCAATGGCCTTGCAATCAGTTGGTAGTGTTTAATAAATGATTTTGCTAGACTGTTTTGTGTATGAACATGAGCAACAAGCTATTCAATAGTTGTTTCAACTTATGTGCAGCATTCATTAAAAGCTTGAGATGTAAATTTACTAGTATTGTTAAAGGTAATTGTCTTGATTGCATAATCTAAAAAATGTGCTCACAAACAAATGATTTTGGTGAGTAATCTTGCAAATGTCAAATTACAAGTTGACAATAAGCACACATGGGACCATTTATTCGATGCATCAAGTAAAATCATAAAATATTTAAATGGTCCATATGGTGGATGTATGGATCCACATATATCGCCTTAAATATGTTTCAACATTGCAGAGGATTTAGTCCCAACTTTAGCTGGTGATGGCATTATAATTAATTTGCCTTGAGAACAACTAGCACATGATGATTGAAAAATCTTTTGATTTTTCAATGGATAATCAGAAGTATATTCAATAATTTTCTACATCATTATTGATCCGTGATGGCCTAAACAATCATGCCAAACTTTAAAATCATTAGTAAACTTTTGGTTTATTATAGCATGAGTCTCAATCAGTCTAATATTTATGTAGTTAAATCTAGAGAAGAAAATGGGTTATTTTTCCAGCACACAGTTCTTACCTAAGATAATAGATTCAATATAGAGTTAGTAAGTGTCTCTTTCATTAGTTGTCTCTACATGATATCTATTCAAACAAATAACTTTAAAACTTAATCTATTTCTTTGAGAGTTAGTAGAAATGCATCCTCTATTATAAACTTTGCTCTTCCAGGTTGTAAAGTATTGACTCTTCAAGAGCCTTCATTTAATCTTGTACAATCATATATTATATTGACATTAGTTTCTTCCATTGTCAAGTGAGAAAAATATTTCTTGTCTTTAAATATAGTGTGCGTTATAGCAATGTCTACTTGACATATATTTGTATCATTGATCTTGAATCCAACCAGATGAATATCCATATTTTAAAATTAGATATATAGTACAAAACTTGCAAGTTAACATAAGAGAACATTAAATATAGAATTATTATTAAAACAAAAAATAAGAACATATCATTTAAATATAATGAGAACATATAAAAGTATTTTCATCATAGAGTTATATTAAAATATGCCAACAAACTATTAAGAAATTTCATTCTTGAATATTTCCATTACCAATAAGATGATCAATTCCCCCTTCAGAGTGGACAAGAAAATTAGCAACATGTTAATGGTTAAAATCATCCTGAACAAAATTTGCTTCAATATTTTTTCGTTTACCTTTCAATGATGCTTGATAAAGTTCAATAAGATGTATCGACATACAGTAGGCCTATAACCAATGGACTTTCATGTAATCGATGACAAGACATTTTCTATATTCCTTTTTCTTATATATTTTCACTATTCATCCACTCCTGGTGGTTCATCCACTCCTAGTGGTTAAAAGTTGTCACGACCCGATACTCCCCTCGAGCCCATGACAATCGCCGCGACGTCCCGATTGACACTCATTATCCGGAATGCCAACCGGAACCCCGCAAGACTTACATATCAGATTCTTTCCTTTCCTGTGAGCAATCATTGTTAAATATCGAGTTTTTAGAGAATATATACTATTTTAGATCAAAAACAATCAAAATAAAATTTTCGCCACACAGGGGTATTTTGGTCATTTTTTTCTCAAAAATTTCGAAACTGGCCAAAACGTAATATACAAGTACAAAACACATAATTCATATTCAAAATGAGTTTAAAAGTCTAAAATCTTCATTTAAAACGAAATTACGTTTATTTGAATATAATAAGAAAATAAAAGAAATATTAAGGAAAATATTCTATTTTCTTATAAAACAATATTTATAGAGTTATACGTGAATAATTTTTATAGCGTAAAAGCTAAATAAATTTATACATACTGAAATATAGTAAGCCAAAATATTTAATTTAATTTACAATAACAAGAGGGCCCCCGAATAAACAAAAGTAAAGAGGACTGTGAACCTACGATTTGGAAAATGCAGATCCAATGGTAGTCCTCGATGAGATCAGCTATCTACAGTCTATACTGAACCTGAAATGGGTGGAAAGGAGTTGGGTGAGATTTTGAAAACCCAATGAGTAAACAGACATTATCATAAATATCTAAAGGCGAGTAAAATGGAGGCAAGTTTAAACAATAAATTTCAACCCATTTCATAATGTTTTCAATTTATTTCTTAAACCATAAAATATTTGTAATTTACCAAAACAATTGTTAAGGCTTATGTCTTTTATTAAAACAAGGCTCAAGCCAAAACTAATCCTCGGGGATACCTTGGCCGAGGCATCTAACCGAGTCCGCCAAGGGTGTTAAAATATTCACACGTGAAACACATTTTTATTTTTAAAAACCAACCGTTCCTTGGCGTTGGCCGAGTTACACATTCACGTGGGGGTTCGACGTGAAGTGAGCTCTAATACTACCCCAGGAGTTACCCTCCTCGCCTCTACAACCGGAATAACTATATAACTGGGTTTACCGTGCCCCTTTAATAGGCAGTCCACGGAAACCCGTCACTGTAGTGACTAACCCACCAATTTTAATAAAATTTCGACAGTATAATGTGGCTTTTATTTATTTATCCAGCCTACATAGTAAAACAACTTACATAAATTTCCCAATGCATTCACAAAATATAGCCACATATACTCATTTCTCATAAGCCATTCCTAGGAAAATATATATTTCTCAAGTCAATTTGTAGCCTCCAATTACTCAATTTCATAATCAATACAATATATTTTTATTTGTCACATTTATTCCTAAAACATCAAAAATCCCGTTTTAATCTCGTTCTCATTTCATAAAATACATAAAGGGCATTTAAAATAAACTCTAGATAATTTACAATAATAATAAGTTTACTCACCGTTTGTACAAACTAAAAGCTTTCTAAGCGCCCCAATCACTACTCGTCGAGTACGACTTCTTTGCCTTTTCCGGAAGGCTCTCCTCCTAGACATATTACAAAAATTTACACAATTCATCACATTGATGCTAAATCACTATATAATTAACTTAAATCCTATACTAATGCATGGTATGAAATGCAATAGCCTAAAACGGCTTAAACGCGGTATTAACCTATTTTTGGCACTTTGCCCGATAAATTGCTAACGCGCTCCATTTTAGCTCTAAATCATCCCATTCTCTCTCCAACATTTCTAACCATTAAATATCAGCCAATAAGCTTCTAAAAACAACAAATTCAGCTCACTCCCTTCCTTGAAAAATTCGGCCAAAAATTGGACATTAACTCGGTTAATTTTCTACTTTGTTTTTCTATCACGTTTAATCGTTTTTCATCATTTTCTCTTCATTTTCCTTAGAATAAAATCAATTCATCATCATTGTACAGCATTGAGCATCCATCCAAGAGTGGGTATTGTGAAAATTTACTGATTTCTTGCCCAATTTAATTTCTAAACACATTTAACTAACTAAAACTATCAATTTAACTAAAAATCAGAACCTAAAAATTTCAATTTCTCTCCCCTAGAATTTCGTCCAGACCTTGATATCACTTTTTGATCTCTCTCCTCAAGCATGCTAAATGGAAATAAAGGCATAGGAAAGGTAGAAATCAAGCTAAAATCGAAAAATCTTACCGTTAGACGCGTAAACGGGCGAAAAACGCGAATTTCCCTTTGAATTTTCTTGTTTCTCTTTGGTTTTTCTTTTTTTCTTCCTTTCCTCTCTATTTCCTCTCTTGTTCTTCCTTATGGCCGGCCAGCACTCAAAATTTGGGTTTAAATGGCTGACTTTTCATTAAAATAATATTATTTCATTAAAAAATGCCATGTGTCACTTTCCCATTGGCCCATTTTTAAAATTTCATCCATTTGTTTCCAAATTTTCACCATACACTTGTCCCACATATCCATAGCTTAGATAAAATTCTCAGACTTATCCAAAGTCTCGGTGGAGTAATTTTTTGAAATTTACACTTTTACCCCCGTAAAAGTCAAAAATTACATTTTTGCCCCAAAAATTGAAAAATTGCCCATAGACATATTTTTCATCCCTTATACTCATACCATTCTCCAATTTGTCAAATTTGATCTAAATTCTCTCAAAATCTCAAATTTTGTCCGTGGGTGGCAAAATTACGATTTTGCCCCTACACTCCAAAAATCACCAGAATTAAACTTTTTCACTTCCTATCATTAAATTATACTCCAAATAGTTAATCTTGGTCAAAAATTTCACTCCATGATCAAATTATTATCTTAGGTGGCAAAATGACGATTTTGCCCTTGAACATCAAAATTTCCAATTTTACCCCAAATGAACCCTCGAACTCCGAACAATCATTTTTTTCATACTTGGACTATAAAATATTAAATTTCATCCTACAATTCCTATTTGAACTAGTTCGAGGTTAAATCAACTCAAGTGTACCATTAGGTACGATATCGGGTTTCGTCTTTTCTTATGTGCTTTCCTAGCATAATAACATGCTACTCAATGCATGTATGTCATGACATGTATTTATAGGGTTGGGTTTTACAAAAGTATTCATCCACTCCTGGTGGATTAAAATACTCATCCACTCCTGGTAGGTTAAAAGTATTCATTCACTTTTGGGAACAATGATTAGTGTAGCCACCACAATTGTAATAATTATGACAACCGTTTCCAAGTTCATAACCATTATTATTAAATAATGTCACATTCACTTCAAGGAATGGACAAGGTTCATGATTTTTTTATTAGTAGTTAGTTATTTTGCTCAACCACAAAAAAGACATGAAATCTAAAACAAAATATATTTTCAGATTACCCAAAGTAGAGTATTTTACACTTATTACTAAGTCAGATATCATACAAAGTCAATTTCATATGTTCAATTCAAAAATGGCTTATGCAAAATGTCATGGGTTTAAAAATAGATTTACATATACTGAGCATAATCAAATTTGAAATTCAAAACAAAGAAATTATGTATTGAGCAAATCATATTCCAATACCAGAACAAAGAGATCATACATAGTTCTATTTATTTGCATGCCCAATTTGATTTAATAAATCAAGAGAGAAAATATAATACATACTATATAATAGCTAATTCACTTGCCAATGAATGGACAAAATATAATATATATATACTACATGATAGTAAATTCACATGAAGGCTAATTTTCAAGGAATGAAAACACCAAAAAGATATCAAGTCACTTACTTGATTTGGTAAAAAGTAAAATCAAAGTCCAACCATTGAAATTCCTTTTGAAGCTTGAAAGAACAAAAACTTTGACTTTGAGATGATGATGAAAACTAAATGATACCAGAGCTTGAGAAATTAGAGGATCTTGCTGATAACGTGTTATGAATGAGAGAAAAGCATTAGTAAAGTAAGAGAGACATTATTCAAGTGTATATTTATAAATAATGTGAAGGGCCTATTTATAAGTTAATAACCCTTTGAATCCTAATCTTAATCTAATTCAATCTATATCTAAATCTCAATATACATAATCAAATCTAAGAGTTCAAATCAAATTACACTTCTTATATATTGCCTATAAGGCTATTTGACTTGATTTGAACTTCTTAGGTCATAACAAATTAGACATTCACACATATATTCATAACAAGGTTTGTTTTTTTTTTTTTTTTTTGGGAAAACTAAGCTAATGAAAAAGTAGATAGAGGCGTGAAGAATTAAAAAACAAATTTATTTTTTAGGTTTGGTTAGTGACGAATAATGATTGGCAATGGATGACGGTGATGGTAGTGAAAATAGTGGTTGAGTTCTAGATAAATTCTAGAGAAGGAGAGGGAGAAGGATGATGAGGATAAATAGAGGAAAAGGAAGAAGAAAATGTCATAGAGCTGCCATTTGACAATGTCATCAAGCTACACCATATGCCACATAGACAAAAAAGGCTAATTAGCATTGGGTCTTACATCAATTAATTTTCTGTTAAAGTTAAAGGCTTGTTTCGATACATATTAATGATTAAGTACTTGTTTAGATACAATAATTAAGAGCTTACATGAAGGAATGTGTAAAACCCCTAACTTTCATTTATTAGGCAAATTGAACAACCGACTTGGTGAGCTTAGGAAATGCTTTTGTTGACTTAAAAACATTGATTTCATCCTTAAGAATTCATAAACAAAGGTCATAGAGGTTATGGAAAAGAATTATAATGGAATTAGGCTTAAAAAGGGACAATTTTGCATGTTCGAACTTGAAAGGTCGACCCTATGAAGGAAAACCAGAAGAAATACATGCATTCAGGTCTAGGTCAACTCTAGACCTTATGTAGTTCACCCTAGAGTGCTCAAATTGCTTCAAATAGGCTTAAAACCCTAAAAACCCAAGCCTCATTCATTTATTTCATTCTCTTTATTCTTCCACCAATTTTCTCTCGAATTTCACACCTTTAAAGACTCACAAAATCCCATTATCAAACCTTGGATTCTACGTGCAAAGGATAAGGGTTTTTGCTCCCAAAACTTAGTTTTTTTATTTTTATCTTCTCTCTCTAAGAACCATAAACTTTTTCTAGGTTTCAAGATTCAGCTAGATCCCTCCACTTGAATTTCACCAAGGAGGAAAAATAGGTAAGGTAAGTTGTTTACTTAATGGATATGAGGTTTGGATGAAAGATTAATGGAAATTATTGGAAATAAGTGAAGATTAAATAGAGTTAAAAATGGGTATTGAATGTATTACAAAATTATTATGGGTTTTTGACAATATAGATTATTAAACATCATTTTAGGTGCTATTGAAGGAGTTTGACCTTTTTAAGAAGTCGAGCTTTCGACGAAAGTGCTAAGAGGATAGGCACACTTTAATGAAGTGGGTAGATATGGCATTTTTAATTATTTTTATATGATTAAGCCTGCATATTCTACAACCTCGCATTAAATTGTATTTCAATAAAGTTTGTGATGTGAATGATTGTTTCAAGTCTGTTTGATGAAAACAAAGTATATTATGTAAATATGTTATTAAATATATAGTTTTGAACATGGGGAACAAGCCTTTCAATTATTTGATACCTCAAAATTGATATTCATCTATGATTCGTTGAATGATTAATGATTCAGAAGTACGGAATGAAAAATGATTAGTTTTGCATAGACTTTAGCATTGGGTTAATTTCTCTTTGAGAGATTTGTATGATTGATCATTTTAATTTAATTTTTGTATCGATCTTTGATTTTGTTCATGATTCGATTCATCCTTTGTTTGGAAATGAGCTTTGGATACTTTGATTTAGCTTTGTTATCAACCTTTTTTATTTTAGATGGTGAATGGATTCACCCTTTCATTTAGAAACAAACATTTGAATATTTGGGAATATATATAACAAAATGTTTTAGTGGAGCCTACTTAAGTAATGGACCTATAGCAAGCAATAGTAGCCGTTAGCCATTATGCTCAATGCTTAGTTTTGTGTTGCTCAGTAGTTGATGTGGTTCTACCCTTTTTGATCTATGGTCATTGACTATGCTCTAGAGCAATTTGGTGCTACAACACACTTTATTTGATTGTCCATACTATCTAGTTCTCCATGATCTATTTGAAATGATGTTTAACATAATTGATTTAGACTTTGGATATTGGTTGGACTTTGATGTTTGAACTTGATACATTTGATTTGGACTTTGGATATTTGTTTGGCTTTGATGTTTGAACTTGATGCGTCTAATTTGGACTTCGAATATTTGTTTGGCTTTGATGTTTGAACTTGACACATTTGATTAGGACTTTGGACAATTAATTGACTTTGATATTTGAATTTGATATATATGATTTGGTCTTTGGAAATTTGTTTGGTTTGATGTATGACCTTTGATGTATGAACTTTGATTATTCCATTCTAATTAGATTAAACTCAAAAAGGCTTTAAAGGATTTTCTAAAAGTAATGACCTTGTTTTAAAATAAAATTTTGTGTACTTTGAATTTTAGCTCTAACATTTTAAAAAACGACTAAGATACTCATTTTTATTTTACATATTTGAAGAAATTTTTAAATAATAGAGTAACAAACTTCATTTCAAAGACTATGTATGGGTTTTCAGACTATATTTTGTTTAAAACGTTTTGAACAAATTTGTATTTGTTTGGAAACAAGCTTTGAGATTCCTTGGATATTTTATTTTTACTTGGGACATGATGTGCAAATCTTTTAAAATATTTGATATGCTTACAAAAGTGGACTTTGAGAATTTTGAGATATTTGATATGCTTGCAACAAGTAGACTTTGGAAATCTTTGAAATATTTGATACGTTTGAAAGGATGACTTTGGATTCATTTGAGATTGCTATAATTGCATTATTTTGAAAGTATATTTGATAAGCACTCTTCTGTTTAGCTTGTTCCCCCTCCCTATATCTCTTCATGGAGTTATTTATAACTCACATATGTAAGATGTATTTGTTGTTGAACATTAGTAGTTTGCTTGGTTTGCTGTCTTTTAGGAAAAGCTATTTCCATAATTAGTTTTGGTAGGTGACCAGTAAGGCATCTAGTAGGCGTCAACCCCTCTACTTTGAGTTATACTCTGTTGGTTTGTTATTGTGTTTGTCCTTCATGGACTTTGACTCTTATTTCACGTTGTTATAAATGCTACACTATGATATTACCATGGAATGGCATACATTTGAATTTGCCCAATGTGGTTTATAGTCTAAAATTTGTATTTGCTTTACTTTCACACCTTGAGCACAAATTTGTGCAAATTGATGTTTTGATATTTGGTATAACTATAATCATACATATTTAGTATAAGAGTTTATGGAGATAAGTCCCATGACATGGATTGATTTATTGGTTCATTTGTTTTGAGGCTTACATGGGTTAAGACGATCACTCCCATCAATACCTTGCATCGGTAATAGCCTCAGATTTGGATCGTGATAAAATGGCAATAGCCCATGGGCTTTTTTACTATTTAAGCTTATATAATAATACTTAATGATTGTGAAAGTTGAATCATGTTAAAAAATTATTATGTGATTCTATAAAAGTATTATTTACATTTATAGCCAAACACACCTATTCTAAGAAAGATACCCAATAGGAAGTCAACCTAATGTTGACATAGAGGTATTGGATTCAAATCATAATATGATAGTGTTGAATTACATTGTGAATGAATGTATAAGTTATGTTTCATGTATTTTGATTGAACTAGAAAGATATATGGCAAGTATAGATGTTAGAAGGAATATAAAGATGTGAATGCGTTGGAAAATGTTCAATATTTGGGTTTATATGAATGAAGTATTGATATTTGAAGAGCAAGTATTGATATCTTGCAAACAAAATGCCTCAATAAACACTTTGTGTTAAAAGTATTGATACCTAAGGTATAGAACCTCTAATTTTCTCTTTTCAAGGGGTTTCTCACTCGATTTTAAGCTTCCTTTTCAATCCAAACCTATATGTGACTTGGATTTTAATTTAAATCATGTGAATTAAGATTTGTACAACATTATTTCAAACATTTGGAAGGAAACATGATGATTATCCATAAACTCATGTTTATTGCAAGTTATGGATTCTTGCAAAAGCTCTTGCCTTTTAGCTTGTTCCCTTCCGGCATTTAGTGAAGGATCATTGTGACTCACTTATTAGTTTCCCTTGTTTTTTTTTTCTCAAATCCATAACTTGCTTTGCTTGTCGTCTTGTTGAGGAGTAGCTCAACTTGTACTTGGTTGGTGTGTTACTGCCTTCCTTCAAGCTTTCTCATATTGTTACATTTCACAATGACTCGGGTCGAGTCTTTATGGTTATTTCATCTTTATGATAATGATATAGCTTTGTAAATAAATTGATAATACTTAGGTTATGTTACTCTAGTATGAGATGTTATGTGGAGCACCGTAAGTAGATGCATATGTTAATGAAGCAAATGATGATGAGGCCATAGATGACATGAGCACCAACGTGTGCGTGCTAAAAATTTAAAATTTTAATTGACTTAATTTGAAGAAAATATGGATGGCTAGTACAAAAGATTACGTCTTAAAAAAAATCCAGTTAAGTGTTTGACAAGAAAAATAACAAAGTCTATGAAAAAAATTCTACTGCAACTAATGTTGCCATGCGCAATTTGGCATGGATCAACGAATCCATACTTTCAGCACATAACATTAGCATAGAACAAAAACCAACACGTCAATAGTTCTCGGCCAAACCTTTGCGTTTATTTAATTTTCTGCCAAAATGTCAAAAGAAAATAGAGAATGTATCAATTTCTATGGATCTAAGTTTAAACTACCACCATTAATCCTCTAGCAATAATTGTGTGCTCAAAGATATTTATAAACGCATCACAGCCACCTTGAATCATTTACCAATTAAGTCTGCCAACAAGAAAATTCAAAAACAAAATGTCAACTGGTACAATAATGTAAGTTTTATTTTTTTTACAAAAATGTAAGTTTAAATGATATATATATATATATATATATATATATATGTATGTATGTATTGTTCTTCCACGATCAATTTATCTCAAAATGCTTCAACGTTTTTAATTTGGTTATATAAGCAAATCTTGACATGATAGTAGTATTGTTCTTCTTCACTCCCACAATTAATATTGAAGAACCGAGCAAATGTTCCTATTCATAATCCATGGGTGAAAATCTATAATTGAAAATGACTGGTGATATTTGTTTTTCTTAATATTGTTTAAGATTGTTAAAAAATTGAACTGTTCTCCATGAAAATATTCAAAGATGTCCAAAAATATATATCTAAGGATACGACCTATGTGGAAAGCAAAAGATCATAAAAGTCAATGGAAAAGGTTCGATTTTAATTGCATGTAGAAATCGTTGTTCAACCATTACTGATTAACATTAAAAAAGAATACTTTAATTGCATTGATTAATGGCTTATAGGTTGGTATCCCCTCGATAGTTGCATTGATTACACCCTCCAACCTATATATATTGAGCTTTGGCAACTCATTTAGAGATTCTTTTGCAAGTTTAGACGTTCTCTCTGCAAAATATTTTTGAAATAATGTTTGAAAAAGTTTTTGAATTATTTAAAAATATTTAAATTAAGTTTTATTTTTTTATTATTTAATTAAATTTATTTATTGTAATTTTAAGTTAAATAAATTTTTATGATTAATGGTTGATTAATTGTCCTTGATTATAATATCAATTGTAATTTTATTTCTACGTTAATGGCATATATTGAAAATATTCATAGATGTCCAAAAAATATATTTAAAAATATGACATAAATCTAAAGCAAAGGATTATAAAAGTCAATAAAAAAGTTCGACTTAATCGTACGCAAGTCGAAATCATTGTTTATCCATTAACGACAAAGTTTCAATAGCCAAACAAATTAAATACAAAGAATTGACCATTAAAAGCAACACTAGTATATCAATCAAACAAATGAACCAAAAAGTACCAACTCTTAGGTTAAGGACTCCCCTTTGCTCTCATGGAAAACCATCTCCCTTACTTTCTATTCTTAAAAAAAAACAATAAAATTTCATTAAAAGAAAAATTTACAAAAATTACTCCATAAAACGATAATGATGTAAGACTCGGCAAGGAAAAAAGATGCTATAGCTATCATTCCTCTGGCTCATAGTACTATAATTTTTATAATTCCTTTTCCTTTTCCATGCAATACCATTGTACTCTTATGCACGTAAGACTTTTTTATTTTGTTTTGTTAAATTTAGAGAGGAAATTTAAACTCTACTCTTTAAATAGAAAAATTGCATACTAATTAATAGACCAAATGCTTGAATACAAGACTCTTACTCTCATCAAAGGAATTTTCATGTAACAAGTAACAATGAAGTGAAAAAAGAAAAGGTAAAAAAGATAAGTGTTACAATGCTGAAGACGTGACGTTGCATGGGCTTATGTCACGGAGGGGTTCTTCAGACTTCCTAGCTGTGCAGCCTTGGGCTCACCCTTAGCTTAGTCTTGGAACCCAAGTCAGCCTATGGATGCCTACTAGCTGATTCTTCAAGGCCACTAGGACCAAGAAGCACACACAATATGCAATATGCAATGCCAGCAAACCCACCTATGCACAAGGCTCCAGCCCCAGTGCGCACTCTGCACATGCACTCAGCACACACACATAACACAAGGCTTCTGGTCTGTATGCAAGCACACACACATGCAACACAAGTCTGCCAGTCAGTACACAAGCACACACACACGTAGCAATAGCCCTCAGTCCAATAAATATGCAAGTAGAAAAAGATTGAAGTATGAAGAAGAGAAAAGAGGACTAGAGAGAATTTGGTAATAAAAGTCTGTATTCTATTGATCATCAGCTGAACAAATAATTACAAGTGCTATTTATAGTCTAAATTCCCTCCAAAATTCCCCCCAAAAGTCAAATTAGCTTGACAAGATAATTTTTGACGAGAGAGTACAAAATCAGGCAATTCAGGCCATTACAGGGGCTATACTAGTGGGCTAATTGGGTTGTTGGATAGTCTGGCTTGTCTAGGTCACCCACAAGCAATCTGTCTGGGTGCTGGGCAATCTGTCTGGCTGCTGGGTATGCAGGCTTGTTTGGGCCACCGTAGGTTGTTTGCTTGGGGGTTGTGCGGGCTGGCTGACTTAGAGGCCAATGTTGTGCACCCTACTATGCAGCTTGCATCTGTCTCATGCACTTAAGTGGGGGTTCTCTCCAAGCAATGCATCCTCATATGCTAGTACTCCGAAACACCCTTGAGCCTCCTCTAATGCTCTAAACTATGGTCCGTGACACTCTCCCCCACCTAAGCTACTAGCGTCCTCACTGTCATGTGGAAGTCGTCAATGTGATCTTGGAACTGCCACAAGTTTTTCATAGACTCCCAACTAGCTTCACTCTCAGGCAGTCCCTTCCACTTCACCAAGTACTGATGTTGGGGCATGTGGTGCTGTCGCCTTAGTACCTTATCAGCAAACACCTTTTCCACCTCTCGATCATATGCTGCTCGGATACTTGATGGAGCCCTATGGCTTACCCCGTGGCTAAGGTCCCCCTCATCACCATGGTAGGGCTTCAGCATACTGACGTAAAATACTGGATGCACTTTCAGCTTGAGCGGTAGGTCCAACTTGTAAACCACCTTGCCTACCCTCTTAACCACCTGATATGGCCCTTCATACCTCCAAACAAGGCCCTTGTGCCAGCATTTGTTCTTCAAGACCAAATGCAACTTGACCATCATGATATCCCCCACACTAAAACGAGCCTCGCGTCTAGTCTTATCAGCCTACTTCTTTGCTCTCTTGGCAACCATGTGGAGACAAGGTCGGGCCATGTCACGTTGCTCCTCCCTACTCTTAGCAGTTTTGTAAGAAGCTGGTGCTGAACCAGTGTAGCCTATAGCAATGGTGTTGGGTGTGCACGACTGCTGCCCCCATCATAATCTCAAACTGGCTGTAGCTAGTGGACTCACTACGCTACAGGTTGTGCGAAAATTGGGCCATGTCGAGCTACCTCGACCAGTCAGTCTGTGTGCCGCACATGAAATGTCGCAAATAGAGCTCCAACAATACATTCACCCACTCAGTCTGCCCATTGGTCTGCAGGTGGTTATTGGTGGAGAAGTACAATTTAGACCCTAGCAGTCTAAACAACTTTGTCCAGAATTTCCCTATGATATGGCCATATCGCTCACTGATTATAGTTTGCGGCATTCCCTAATACTTCACTATGTGCTTCAAGAACAACCTGGCCGCTTCCTTTGTGGGACATTCCTTTGCAGCCGATATGAAGGTGGCGTACTTAGAAAACTTGTCTACCACCACCATTATACTACCAAACCCATCAACCTTAGGTAACCCCATGATGAAATCCATGCTTACACTATCCCACGATTTCTCCAGCACCGACAGTAGGTTGAGCAGTCCCCTAGGCATCTACTGCTTAACTTTGTCTTGTTGGCACACTAAGCAAGTTCGAACATAGCCTTTAATATCATCTTCAATCCTACGCCAGTAGTAGTTGGCACTCAATAATGCTAACGTCCGAAGTACCCTTGGGTGCCTTGCCCAATGGCTATCCTAGCACTCCCTTAGCAGTAGCTGTCGCAAGCCCCCATGCTGTAGCACATAAAGTCGATTGCCCTTGGTGTAAACCAGTCCGTCACTCACCCAAACAGCTTGGTCTTGCCTACTTTGGTGTGATCCAGTATGGACTGTGTAGTAGGGTCGCGTGTCATGCCTTCTCTGAGGTGCAGGAATAGCTCTGCCTTCACCTCATTGGTGGCAACTAGCGTGGCTTTCCAGCTCAATGCATCAGCCACTAGATTAGCCTTGCCCAGCTTATACTTCAGCACATAGTCAAATTCTGCTAAGAAGTCTTACCATCTAGTCTGCTTTAGGCTTAGCTTATTCTGGCTTTAGAAGTAAGACGTAGCCACATTATCAATCCAAACCATAAACTGAGCCCCCAGCAAATAATGTCTCCATGTGCACAAGTAATAGACCACAACCAACATCTTTTTCACCTGAACCATATACGGTCGCTCTGTATTGTTCAGCTTCTAGCTCTTATATGCAATTGGGTGCCCGGCTTGCATCAGTACCCCACAGATGGCAAAGTCATTAGTGTTTGTGCGCACCTCGTTTGGTAGTGTATGGTCTGACAGTGCTAGTGTTGGCTGTTCGCACACTGCTCATTTTAGCCGTTCGAAGGCCTGTTGGCTCACTACATCCCATGCTCGCACTCTGCCTTTCTTCAATATGTCTATGAGTGGTGCGACAATCCCTCAATGAACCTACGGTAATAGTTAGCCAACCCTAAGAAAGACCTCAACTCCTTTACCTTGGTGGGAGGCTCCCACTCTTAGATAGCACTAACCTTGGACGAGTCCATCCAGATTTTTCCACCCCCCAAAATGTGCCCTAAGAACGGCACCTCATGCAACCCAAAATAGCACTTTTTCTTCTTCACATACAATTCATGTTGCCTAAGAGCCTCAAAAACCAACCTCAAATGTTCCACACTGTCATGCAAAGTATGGCTATAGACAACAACGTCATCAAGGTAAACTACCACAAACTTATCAAGAAAAGGTTATAGTACCTTGTTCATCAATGTGCAGAATATTGTCAAGGTGTTTGTTAATCCAAACTGCATAACTATATACTCATAAGATCCATACCGAGTGACACACGCAGTCTTAGCTATATCCTCTACCACTACCCGAACTTGGTAATATTCGGACCACAAATCCAAACATTCCAATTTGAGTTGTCCTAGTAGAGACACGGTTGATAAGTTAAAAAGTTTGATATTGGATACATTAGTAATTGACTCAAGTTCAAGTGGGAGATTGTTGGTATATGCCCTTGAGTCAATTAGATTGGTCAAGGAACGTATATTGTCATTTAGTGCATATTTAATCGCAGAATTATATGTGATAGAGTTTTTCCTTCATGTTAGTGCAATAATAAAGAGTTATTAGGTACTAATTGGATGAAGCCCATGGAACATAAAAGCCTTGTAAGAGAATTGTAAAGTTGTTACAATTATGAAATCACTATGCATCAAAGCCATGTTCCTAAAATTGTTCATAGTCATTGTATTGTCAAGACAAGGCATTGACAATACTCAAAGACTGGTACATGTTAAGCCTCCTTACTTGGGAAGTAAGCAATCGATCTCATAGATTGAAGTATATAGGATACTTGAGGATAATATATAGGTGATTATTAAAGAACAAGTTCACTTAACATGACCAGCTATGAGAACACCATTTGGTATTTCACTCTAGTGTCTATGGAAAATGTTCTCATGTGATAGTTGTGCAACTAGTCCTTAGACTTGAGACACCAGGTTATCTTGTATAGGGAATAACATACTTTTCACCCCTGTGGGTTTGGAAGTGACCATATGGCTAAACAAGGTGTTTTTGGGTATGCCATGAAGCATGCAGAGGTGAATGAGTGGTCAAGAGAGGATTCATCACCCCAAGTGATATAAAGGGATGTATCTCAATTGTTCTCAATTTTTGATTAACTTGTATAAAGTCTTTGGCCAAAGCATGATGAATTTGAGGAAAGTTAGTTTCCTAAATTCATAAGGTTAGTCATGAATTATAAGAACTAATATGAAATGTTATAAGTAGACATTGAGCCATGCTTAATGATGTATCCGAAATATTTGATGAAATGACCGCATTGCACTGAAAGGCTTATCACTGAAGGGTTTAGTCAAATTCTTTAATTGACTCTCTAACATTTGGGTGGTCATGATGTATTGCTAGATGCTGCTCATGATCTATAAATATAAATTAATTATCAAATTGATATTTGGTTAGGATTTATATTTATTGCTAACATGCTAGAAGCCTAATAGATCATGCACATTAAGTGACATGATTGGGATTAAATAAGGATAATTAATTAAGTTGGACTTAATTGAAAAAGACCAAAATAAAGTGAAAAATTAGTTAAGTTCTTAGCGACTTAATTAAATACAACTTTTGTATTTAGAGTTATAACTTAGTTTGGCTATACAAATATATTATATTAACAAACTAAAACTCTAAGCCTCTAATCACTTCTCAACTGTTTCATAAAATAAGAAAAGGAAAATAGTTTTCTTTGTTTGAAAAAAGTAAGATTTGACAAGAACTTTTGATCTTTATATTTTAGAAACAAAACTTGCTAGCATAAGTAAAAATCCTGCCATTATGAAGGTCTTATTCGCTCACTGTGTGATTACTGTTAGAGGCCAAACACTTGGGTGGTTGAAGATTTGACAAATCCTAAAGGTGAAGAAGCAAATATTTGATTTAATTGTCTCTTAATTACAATATCTAGAGCAAGGTATGTAACTCTTAAACTAATGAGTATTCATAATTAATTTGAAAGCTACATGAAAAACACAAACATTGATCTTGTAGGATTCGGCTGGTTCTCTGATTAAATGCTAGTTTATTATTCCACTGCGTTATATTATTTTAATTTATTGATTATTTTAATGTTTGAGCATGAAGTCGAATCCCAGCACTACATACCATGGGTTCTAACACAATGCCGCGTTGTGTCTGACCACAAATCACACAAACATAATTTTCCTATCTCAGATAACTAATTAGCCTAGGCATCCTCATCTAGGCACACAATCATATTTGTTCTCTAGCTTACGCACATACCTCTAGGCGAACATACATACACACACACACACACATATATACATATCAATTCTCTAGCCTAGGAATTCTCATCTAGGCATGCATATAACATTTACGTACTATGGTAGTGCATACATTATGTAAGATGCATCACTTGCATTTAATTAAATCCCCCTCACCTTGACAATCGGAGGTGCTCGTATAGTTGAGCTCCAATCGTCAACTTTTAATTGTCTTATAGCTCACCAACGTGTTTGGTAGCTTTAACTCCCCCTTAAACACATCAAAGCATCACAAAAATATTTATTTCTTAGCTTTCAAAAATATCTTAACTTTTCAAAAATACCCAAATTCAATATACATGCTCATTCTTCCAACAAATGAGCTAAATCTTTACCTTAGAAGCTAGGTTGCCCAAATCTAGGCTCTAAATCTCCAATAAGCTTAAAGGGAGGGAGTTTGACTAAATCTGAAAATATTTAGATTTGAGGTTATTAATCGATTAAATCAAAAATTAATCTGTAAAAATGCGTAATCTTACCTTTGGATCATTTTCCAAGCTTGGACCTAGCTCAAATAAGCTCCAAATGCCATTTGGAGGCTTAGGATTTTGCATAAGATAAAGAAAAAAAGAGAGAAAATGGGTTTTCTCTTTAAAAGGGCGGAATGCCTGAAAATCCTTTTTATTTTTGCCTTCATACAAGAATGTATCAATACATTTGAGAATGTATCAATACATTTGAGAATGTATCAATACATTCTTAATGAATTCCCCCTAAATGTATCGATACATGAGGCCTTGTATCAATACATGTTATTCAATTTGCTCTCGACTGCATATATATCAATACAAGTGGACAATGTATTGATAAATGTTCATTTTTCTAGGAATGTATTGATCCATTTGCTAATTTATTGATACATCTTGCCCAGATTGCACCTTCTTAGCACTCCAACTTTTAAAAATATGAACTTTAACACCCCAAAATCATTTCTTGTTTAAGTCATACTTCAAAATGACTACTTGAACTCATGATCCTCATTCATATACTCAAACATACAATCAAATCTCAATCTGAACTTCAAAATTCAAGATTCATCACCCATTCCTCAAAATTTTGGCAAAGTCTCAAGGATTTGTGTTCTAAGTACGACAATTATTATTCTCACCTCAATTCCTCAAAAATGCTTAACATCCAAGCATGTACTCATCACGCAAATTCAAATCCTCATTATGCTCTATGTCACATAATATGCAAATCAAAGCTGATGCATAATTTATCAAATCATAGTATGTCACATATTTATCAAAGTTCTAAACAATGCATTATACCATTCATGTGCCAAACATATGCACAACATTAGTTTAGGCCTTCACATGCTCATATCATATTCATTGCTATATGGACATAGGCATACTCTTAAACTCTTAAACATGTACACAAAAAATTTAATTTAGTTCTTCAATTGGCCTGGTTCACATTACACAACTTATACCAAAAATTGAGGGTGTTACATCACCAGGATCTGTGGAATTAAGACTAGGTTTTCCATGTTTGACTGGGACGTATGAGACCATTTGTAACATATCAATGGCATTAGCATCCTCAGGAGTTGCTACACTCTTCCCAACCTCTCCCACAACTTCATGGCTGACATGCGAATCTACAACAGGCACAATGTTTCCTTCAACATCAACACCGTCATGGTCCACATAATCCTTAGTGTTGACTCCATATGTTTTTTATGATAACAAAACATTCCTCATTCATTAATATCTAACTTCACTGTTTAAGTGTGAAGGGTTTAATTTTATATCCCTAACAAACTTATTAATTAAAGGCAAGTCAAAGAGCTTGCTAAGTTTAATGAAGAGTTAATCAGTTAAGAGGGAAAGAGCAAGTAATGAAAAAAAAACACCTTAGTAATTGATTATCAAAGGAACTTAATCAGCTAAGGCATGGCTGTGTGATAAGCTAAAGCAAAACAAAAATATGTTAATCGGTTAAAAGGTCTGATTAATCGATTAAAGCATAAGGTCCTAGTATTTTCAAGTGTCAAAAACAAGTTTGAAAATATTGTTGACCATTAAAAGGAGCCAAAATGGAGAAGTTCAAAATTCAAAGATCTTCTAGTCGATTAAAGCTAATTTCAATCAATTATGGTTGAAAGAAGTAAAGCCTCATTCAATTAAAGGAAGTATTGATCAATTAGAGGAAGACTGCTATGTAGAGAAGTAAAAACAGATAGTTCGTAATTAGTTAGAGCCTGCAATAACCAATTAGAGGAAGTTTGCTAAAAAAGAGAAGTCTGCAAATAAAGTACCCTTAATCAATTAAAGCCTTCTACAATTAGATAGAGCAGATAACATAGCAGCAGGACAGTGCAAGGTAGAGAAGTTGTAATCAATTAAAGCTACTTGTAATCGATTAGACCAAGTCTATCTTTCTTTTTGAATTTAAACACTAGAGGACAAAATAACAACTAGAAATGCATTAAAGTTGTTGCTGATAGCTAAAAACTGTCTCCAACAGAAAGATCTAACTCCTAGGTATAAAAAGAAGCTACAATGGTCAAAGAAAAAAAACGTTAAAGATTTGAAGAGAAAGAGCTATTTTGAGAAAAAAAAAAACAAAATATTCTTCACCAAAATCACTTGTTCTTCATTCAAAATCTAGAAAAGTGTTTGAGCTTGATTATAATCTATCCAAACTTGTAAAGGTACTTAGTTGTACTTCTTTTTCTTCTTTCTCTTAGAAAATTAAAGTGTGAGAAACACTCTAAAACTTGTTGTAAGGGTTTAGAGCTTGAGTTAGAAGCTCACCTTGTAAAAGCTTCATGGAAGCTATTAATTCACTGGTTTAGTGGAGTTGGGTTGAAAGTCCTTGATTGGGAGATCAAGATAGTGGATGTAAGTCAAGGGGACGGAACCACTATAAATACTCTTGCATTGTCCACTTCTCTTTACCCTTCCTTATTTGGTGTCTTGTAATTTTAACAGTATCTAGTTCATCCCTTCATCTAGTTGATTAGTGCTCTTCAAGCTCTAAATGATTGAATAGAAAATTTTTAGTGCTATTCCCCCCCCCCCCTCTAGCACTCAAACGTGACCAACAAGTGGTATTAAAGCCATAACTTCAAATTTAAGGCTTAATATCCTTAGGGAAGATTCACATGGCTTTACAAAAGTCAGTTGTTACTGAGAGACAATCTATAAATAAGCCTCCTCTATTTGATGGATCAAACTATGCCCATTGAAGCACTAGGATGTCCATAGACGTTAGAGCCCTTGACTATGAAATATGGAATGCTATTATGGAAGGACCTATGTTCCCACTTTACCTAGTTTTGTCACTGGTGTAAAAATGCCTAAGCTTAGACTCGAGTGGACTGAGGATGAAGTAAAAAAGGTCCAAACAAATTTTAAAGCCATCAACACCTTTCCTTGTGCACTCACTCCTTTGGAATTCAACAAAATCTCTATTTGTACTACAACTAAAGAGATTTGGGAAAAACTTAGAGTCATTCATGAGGGGACTTCTCAAGTAAATGAGTCCAAAATTACCTTACTCACCCATAATTATGAAATGTTTAAAATGGAACCGAGTGAAGATGTCACTACCTTATTCGATAGGTTTCCCAATATTACAAACAAGCTCAATCAATTTGGAAAAACCATCCTTGAACATGAGTTAGTAAAAAGATAGCTTAGATGTCTTCTTACACTGGAAACCCAAAGTCACAACAGTTGATGAAATTTGTGGCTCACTCCTCACACATGAACTTGAAATGAATGAAAAAGAAGATGAGGAGAAAAAAGAAGCTAATGAGAAGAAGAAAAATTTGGCATTCAAGATTAGTCTACTTGAGGAAGAATTAGAAAAGCTATCAAGTGATAATGATGAAGAGTAAGCCATGATAGCAAGATGATGTTGAAAGCTAATGTGACAAAAAGGGAGAAAGTTTAGAAAAAAAAATTATAAGAAGGATCAAGGTCCTTCTTGGAAAAACAAGCACAAATATGATTTCAATAAGAAGGATGAGATGGTGTGTTTTGAATGTAAAAAACTAGGACATTTCATATCAGAATGCCCATTACTCAAAGAAGAAACCTCAAAGAAAATAAAGAAACCAAAAAAAGCAATGGTGGTAGCAACATAGTCTAATAGTGATTCATCAAGTTTAGAAGAAAAAAAAAGAAAAATTGGAAGAAAGAGCCAATTTTTGCTTAATGGCAAAGGAAGAAGAAATTGAGGTAACTTTTAATTCATGTGATATTTCTTATGATGGATTATAAGATGGATATGAATGTCTATATACTGAATTTGAAAAACTTTCTTTAAAATATAAGACTATGAAAAGAAGCGCTATTACATTGAATAAAGACTTAGAAAAAATCAAGCATGGGTACAACTCTGTTTTTGATCAAAAGAACATGCTTCAAATTGAACTAGAACAATTCAAAACTGATTATGAATTCTTGAAGCTTGAATTGGAAAGAAAAAGTTTAGAATTACAAAGAGTTCTTGATGAAAATGCTACACTTAAAGTTGATAGAGAAGAAAGACTAAAATTGTATGTTGTTCAAGTTATTTAAATGGTGACTTAAAAAATTTTGAAAACTTCTAGTCAAACCAAAATGTTAAGGAAAGTTCAATGCTATCACATAATTTTAGGAATTTCTTCTGAAGTAGGAAACTATTTCCTATGAATTTCCCAAATTAAAATACTATCCTTAATTTTAGGAATTTCTTTTAAAGTAGGAAACAATTTCCTAATTTTATGAATCACTCAAAATCAAAATTCTATCCTTAATTTTAGGAATTGCTTTTAAAGTAGGAAACAATTTCCTATTTTTTTATAAATCACCCAAAATTAAAATAGATGGTATGTAAGTGCTCTTAAAACTCCATAAATCATAAGCCAAACTCATGAAAAAGTTACTGAAAATTTCTAGCATGTGTGTTTAACAATTAAACACAAAATTGATGAAGAATTAAGCCACCAAAACCGATCATAGCTATCTAAAACTTTCTACAATGAATCGTTGTTGTTTTGAAACTCGAAAACATAATTTTTATGAACCTTTTTCATACTCAATCAAGTTTGGCTGAAAACATGCAGTAATTTAATTTGATAAAACTAATTTTGAACAATTAAAAACTACTCATAATGCTTACCCAATGTTAGTAAAAATAATTGGCACATTAGTCCCTAAAACACCTCAAAACTATTCGATTTTAACTTGGCTTTGCAAGCTTTTTAATCCATTCATTAATTCTTTAATTAAACATGATTTTAAACCTGTTAAAACATGTTTTAATGAATTAATTACATGCTGTCCAGATTTGAATTAAAACAAAAAACAAATTTTAAAGAAAGCCTTCAAAACTAATTTACACCAAATCAACACACAAATCAATCCTATTGATTATCACTAAGAATCAGGCATGCATATTACATGAAAACATCAAATAAAGGCTTTGATACCACTACTAGGATTCGACCTCATGGTCAAGCATGAAAATAATCAATAAGTTAAAATAATATAACGCAACGGAATAATAAACTAGCATTTAATCAGAGAAACAGTTGAATCCTACAAGATCAATGTCTATGTTTTTCATGTAGCTTTCAAATTAATTATGAATACTCATAAGTTTAAAAGTTACATACCTTGCTCTAGATATCATAATCGAGAGCCAATTAAATCAAAATCTTGGCTTCTTCACCTTTAGGATTGGTTAAATCTTCAGCTACCCAAGTGTTTGGCCTCTAACAGTAGTCCACACAATGACCAAATAAGGCCTTCTCAAAGGTAGGATTTTTACTTGTGCTAGCAAGTTTTGTTTCTAAAACAAAAAGACCAAAATTCTTGCTGAATCTTACTTTTGTTAGACAAAGAAAACTATTTTTCTTTTCTTATTTTATGAAACAATTGAGAAGTGGTTGGAGGCTTAGAGTTTTAGTTTTGTAATATAATATATTTATATAGCCAAACTAAGTTGTAACCCTAAATACAACAGTTGCATTTAATTAAGTCTTTGAGAACTTAATTAATTTCCCACTTTATTTTGGTATCTTTCAATGAAGTCCAACTTAATTAATTATCCTTATTTAATCCTAATCATGTCACTTAATGTGTGTCACCCATTAGGATTCTAGCATATTGGCAATAAATATAAATCCTAATCAAATATCAATTTGATAATTAATTTATATTTGTAGATCATGAGCGGCATCTAGGAATACATCATGACCACCCAAATGTTAGAAAATCAATTAAAGAATTTGACAAAGCCCTTCAGTGGTAAGCCTCTCAGTGCAATATGGTCCTTTCATCAAATATCGAATATGTCATTAAGCATGGCTCGATGTGTCACAACCCAAATTCCCAGGCCATGACTGGCGCATGGGCCCAATAGGCATAGCTCACTAAGCCTAAACAAGCCTCTTTATGCAATTTCGATTATCATTCTCATTCATCATCTTTAAAATGAAGTGTTGTAACTCTCAAAAGTAAATGTTTCGATAATATTTTATAACAATCGAATATTCATATTTATATTATATCAAAGTACTATCATCATCAATCCAACATATACATACTTCATTTAGAACATGACTCTTCCTAGTTTACATTACATATACATGTTCACAAGTAATAGACTCGAGACCGTCAGCTGAGTGACTCTGGGTGAAGATGTAGCAACTAAGATGGCATAGTACCTTCCAAGAAGACGAGCATATGTGTGCGACTCAATCTAAATCCCAACTACCTCTAAATCTGAAAACATGAACTTTAAAAACGTTAGTACGAAACTCAGTGAGTGAACATAAGAAGGGAACAAGCAATCGGTAGGAAGAACTTGGAAATCATGATGCACTTGTTTCAAAAACAATGCACTTGATTTAATTTCTTACTAAAAAACCCCTCATTTCAAACCTTGATTAATACGCTCATAGTGTTTCACAAACCCATGATCAATCCATGAAGTTAAATGAGTGAAAAGTAGGTCAAAATCAAGCAAGGTAGCAAGCATGGCAGCAAGTTTCTCGCTGCAGCAAAGTTCATTCTAGCTACAGTGAGATTCAAGGTCCAAAACAAAAAGTTTCTCACTGCAGCGAGAAACAGTGTCAATTTGCATATGTTTCAATGTTTCAAGCATATCTCCCACTACAGAAGTCCAATTGACACTGATTGTTAAACCATTAGAAAGCTAAGAGACAGGGATACAACTTTGATGTTTACCACTTTTCCCAGTTCGGACGGAAAAGTGGTCAAAATCTTCATCAAATTAAAGGTACTGCATTAGAATTCGAGAGTTGCTCGCCGCAGCGAGATTTATTTTCGCTACAGCGAGTTTTTTGCTCCCAAAACAGAATGTTTCTCTCTGCAATGAGAAGTAAGGCACCTAAGTGAAAAAAGAGCCTCCTTTGCACAAAAAATCCATTTGGTGCTGCAATAAAGATCAATTTACAAGAAAATGAGAATTTCTCAAGATTCATCATGCCAAATTTCACATGCATTACAACCATGTACCATTACTCATAAACTTCCTAAAACACACATATTTACATATGTATATATATATATATATATATATATATATACCCATCATCATCATGCACACCATTCCATCATCATCATGCACACCATCCCATCATCATCAGCTCTTGTGCACTCTTTACTAGCACACGGCTAGGTCATCAACTGTTTATGCGCACTCCCTACTCGCACATAACCAAGTCATCATCAACTCATGCGCACTCCTTACTCGCACATAGCCGAGTCAATATCATTACACAATAATATATTCATACGTATATATATATCAACATAATGTAGCAGTATATGAATCCATAATAGCCACATATCACAACACAAAGATAATTTATCAAGGGCTTGTTCCCAAGGCACCCATTCTTAAGAAAAGTTCGATAAAATCATTTAATGTCTTGTGCAAACACATTCACATTCCCAAAAATACTTTAAAATGCAAGTTCACTCACTGATCTTGTTGTTTCTTTTGCTTGACTCTAACCTCAACTAATACTCCAAATGGACATGTGAGGCCTTGTTGGAACCTATACACACACAACATCACAACCAATCCAATTTACATTAATATCACTCCAAAAGCTAGTTTCTAATTCAAATTCTACTAGTCATTCCTAGTTGGCTTCCAACTATATCAAATGTCTATTCCTTACACTACTCTAATCACACTAAAAATGAGTAAACAACTCAATAATAAAACAGCTCATAATCCCAATTACTAGCCATTATCAACAACTTAAAACCAAGCCTAGTTCATCACTCACCGTAGGGTTTCTTTGTAGTTGAATTCTCTTCCAATAGCTTCCAAACAAATGTGAAAAATCTCTCTTTCTCTCTCTAAAACCTCCATCTAGTGAGAGAAAGTGTTGAACAAGGAATTTTTGAGGGTTTTAAAGTGACAGAGTGAAAGAGCACAAAGGTTCTAGTCAAAAGGGTGCAAAGGTATGAAAATTAAAGCTAGAGAGAGAAAGTTATGAAAGTTTCATATCAAGCTTCCATGGAGGATGGAAGCAACGTGAGATGGAAGAAGAAGAAGGAGAAGAAGCTGCTGGAAGAAAAATATATTTATAGCTCAAGCTTATCCATTCCACTTGAAATTATGAAAATGCTTTTAGCAAGTTAGCTTGTTCTTCTCCAATCTTCTGTGAAATATTTTTACTCTTTTTACACTGAGGCCAAGTCCACAATGGTCTAAATATACTCAGGTTTACAAAAACTTAAAAATTTTGACTCGGGGTGCAAAATGATCATTTTGCCCCTGTTGTGAAAATTATTGCCACATCTAGTTTTCTTCATGTTTTCATCATTATACATCATTTATTTGGTCTTTATGCTTATTTAGACCTTAAATATCAGAAAACTTCCTTTTGGGAACTTATTAAAGGAAATGACGAAACTACCCCTAGCTTGGTTATTACGTCTATGCCTCGTTATGAGCCTATAGGGGTTAAGGTCTCACACGGTGTCTACTTATAACATTCCATATTAGTTCTCATAATTTATGACTAACCTTATGAATTTAGGAAACTAACTTTCCTCAAATTCATCATGCTTTGGCCAAAGACTTTATACAAGTTAATCAAGAATTGAGAACAATTGAGATACATTCCCTTATATTAGTTAGGGTGATGAATCTTCTCTTGACCACTCATTCACCTTTGCATGCTTCATGGCATACACAAAGACACCATGTTTAAACATCTGGTCACTTTCAAACCCGTAAGGGTGAAAAGTATGTCATTCCCTATACAAGATGACCTGGTGTCTCAAGTTTGAGGACTAGTTACATAACTATCACATGAGAACATTTTCCATAGACACTTGCGTGAAATACTAAATGGAGTTCTTATAGTAGGTCATGTTTAGTGAACTTGTTCTTTAAGAAAAACCTATATATTATCCTCAAGTATCCTATATACTTTAATCTATGAGATTAATTGCTTACTTTCCAAGTAAGGAGGCTTAACATATACCAGTCTTTGAGTATTGTCAATGCCCTGTCTTGACAATACAATGACTAGGAACAATTTTAGGAACATAGCTTTGATGCATAGTGATCTCATAATTGTAACAACTTTACAATTCTTTTGTAAGGCTTTTATGTTCCATGGGCTTCATCCAATTAGTACTTAATAGCTCTTTATTATTGCACTAACATGAAGAAAAACTTTTATCACATATAATTATGTGATTAAATATGCATTAAATGACAATATATATTCCCTAACTAATCTAATTGGCTCAAAGGAATACACCAACATGTAAGACCTTGAGCAAGAGGCCTACACATGGTGTAATATGAATTATCGATTAAGGACTATGCCAAATTATGATGAATGGGCTACCAAGTAGGTATATGGTCGATATGTATTTGGGTTAAAGGCACAATGATTGGGTGATATCAAATATGCGAGGTCGAGGGGCCATGGTTGCTTATGGAGTTGATCTATGCATGAATGCCCATGTAATTATGGTTGATTTGAAGATATGCATAAGGCTATTAAGCCATGATTGATAGGATTAAATATGATGAATACCCATGTGCGGTTAAGGGCAAGATGGCCTATAGATTTATTATGTTTCATTTGATGGTGCCTTAGAGATTTGAAGGCACTTAGAATTATATTGAGCTTAAAGATGGCTGAAGCTCGTTGAATTTGAAATATTATTTGATATGGACATATGGAATGTCACAGGCAATATGGCCTAATTTGTGGATATGTGTTCCGTTAAAATGATGAATTTTGGACGTTGATTTGACTTTAGGTTGAGTGGAGTCCCCTGCCCTATAACTTTGTGTGCCTATAGGGATAGTGGTAAGTAAGGACGATGGCATTTGTCACGACCCGGTACTCCCTTCGAGCTCGTAACAATTGTCGCGGTGTCTCAATTGACACTCATTACACGGAATGTCAATCGGAACCCCGCAAGGCTTTAATATCAGTTTTTCATTTCCCCTGTCAGTAATCGTTGCCAAATATCATGTTCTAAAAGATTTTAAGCTATTTCCAATTTAAATCAATAAAAAAAATTATTTCTGTCTCACATGGGCATTTTGGTCATTTTTCTTCAAAAATCTCAAAACCAGCTAAAAATGTAGTATGCAAGTGAAAAACACATATTTCATAATCAAAAATAAGTTTAGATATCTAAAACATTCATTTAAAGTGAAATTATAACTATTTGAATATAATAAAAATATTCATTAAAATATTCTATTTTTTTATTAAATAATATTTATAGGGTTACCGTTAAATAATTTTTACAACGTAAAAATTAAATAAATTCATACATACTGTAATACAGATAACCAAAGTATAAAATTTAATTTACAGTGACACGTGGGCGCACGAACGACCAAAAGTATCAAAAGCAATAAACCAACAATTTTTGAGGATGCAAGTCCAACTGTAGCCCTCAACAAAGTGAGCTATCTACCGACTATCCTGAGCCTGAAATGGGTGGAAATGAAGGTGGTGAGATTATATAATCCCAATGAGTAAACAAATACCATCTAAAATATCTAAATCTGAGTAAATGAAGACAGATAAAATAGATAAGCATAAAAATGATTCTCAGCATTTCGAACTCATTTTAATAAGATAGAATAGATTCATTTCATCAAAATAAATATTGAGGCATATGATTTCCTGAAAAGTTTGGCTCGTGCCAAAATCATTCTCATACTCAGTTATCAGGGATACCTTGGCTGAGGGCTATTCCAACCGAGTCTGCCAAGGCTGTTAAAAAGTTATGTATGCATAAATCATGTTTTTATTTTGAAAACATAGCCGTTTTTTGACTTTGGCTGAGTTCACCCTCACGTGGTGGTTTGGCATGAAGTGAACTCTAAAGTTTTAACCTCAGGAGTTATCCAACCGCGCCTCTCATATTGAGGTATGAATATAATAGGGTTACCGTACCCCTCTAATAGGCTGATCCACGAAACCCGTCCACTGCAGCGACCAATTATAACCCAACATACAATAAAATTTGTGATAACATGACATGGCAATTATTTTATTTTATAGCCCCTCAAGGTAAATCAACAGTTCATACATTTTCAGCACATTTGCTAATTCAACTATTCATGCCAATATTATCATAAGCCATTCAGTTCAAACCATGATTTATAACACAGCAATTAGTCTCCAATTACTCCATTTTCAAAACTATCTTTCAATTTCAAGACAATTTTACAAAATCATTTCATTTAATCACATTTTGCTTATAAAACATAAAGATTTACCATTTAAACTCATTTTCCATAAAATCACAAAAACGAGTTAAAATTCACTTCAGATAATCAAGATGATGATAAGGTTACTCACTATTTTGGGAGTCGAATTTCGAGTATTCCGATTCTTAATCCTCAGGTACTATCTCTTTACTTTTGCCAGAATGCTCACTACCTAGACATAATGCACAATAAGCCATTTACTACGTTTGTGCTAAATTGTTATAAAACCAATTCAGGCTCTATACTAATGCATGAAATGGGATGTAAATTGTTCAGATTATCGTCTAAACACAGTGTTCTACACAAATTCAATTGTGTACCTAAATAAAACGGTATTGGCCTAATTCGATCTATCACTCGATTAATTGGCCAATATGTCCAATTCAACTCCAAATAATTCCATTTTTCTCCCAATACTCCAAATCATCAAACACAAATTAAATAACTTGAAATATGGCAAAATCATCTTCACATTTCTTCTTGAGAATTTCGGCCATGGTGAGTGCAGCAACACTATAATTTTTCCTACTTGATTTTCTCACCATAATTCATCATTTCCTAACCAATTCACTTGAAATAAAATCAAATCCACCATCAACACTCTACAAGGAAGATTCGGCCAATGATGAACTCATGAGGAATATGTGAATTTCAAGCTTAATTCTTACACTTAACACCATAAACAACTAAAAACATCCATATATCTTAAAAATCTATTTAAATCATCATCAAATTCTTTCTCCTAGGGTTTGATCAGCACACCATCCTTCATGATATCTTGTGATTCAACCATGAAAAATGCAAAATAATGCATGGGAAAGGTAGATCACAAGTCAAAATCAAGAAATTTTACCTTTAATTACTTGATTACTTGAAATCCACCAATTTTCTCTTGAATTTTCACTCTAGGGTTCTTGTTCTTCTTTTCTTCCTTTGTTCTTGCTTTGGCTGGCCATATGAATGAGAAATGGGCTGGTTTTGTGCTGATTTATAAGGAAAATAATAAATGGATGAAAATTTGACACATGTCACCATTCCATTGGTCCATGTGTCATACTTACCTATTAAGCAATCTCTCTCCACCACTTAAATTTTCTCAATTATCTATGATAATATTGGGTAAAATCCATGTGCTGGACAAGTATTGGGTGGTGTAAATTACAATTTTGCCCTTAGGGTAGCAAAATGACTATTTTGCCCTTATGCTTAGAAAAATGTCAAAATTAAAATTTTTCACTTCACAAACTCAAATTATACTCCAAATGATCAATCTTAGTCAAAAATTTCATCCAACACTCACATCTTAACCTCAGGTAGCAAAATGACCATTTTGCCCCTAAGTCATGAAAATTCCAATTTGACTCCAAATTGGTCCTCGAACTCCGAATCACCATTTTAAGTCATTTTGGGGTTTTAAAATTCTCAATTTCATCTTAAAATCTCTATTTGCACTAGTTTGAGGCTTAATTTAACTTAATTGTACAATTTGGTACAATACCGTCCTTTAACGATTTTCAAGGTACCCAAGTAAGCAAACATGCATTCTTATGTAGGAATGGCACAGTAAACATATTGTAGAGTCAAGCTTGACAACATTAATCTCGCTTGTGATTTCGGCCTGCAGTGCTTTAAAGGCATCCATTGAGATTACTCTAAGTGATGGCAACTGTCGAGCTATTACTTTGGTCGATGATATGATTCCCTGTTAGCTGCTTTATTTTTAAGTGTGATTTGTTCTCCACCCGTTGCTTAGGCATGTGCATGATTTGATTCTCTACTAATTGGCCAGTAAGTGTGATTTGACTACGTCTAGCTAAGACCACTCATTTGATTTTGTTTGACTATGATAACATATATCGAGTATGGCATGATATGATTTGAAATATGAATAAGTGGTCACCACTGTGAATGATATTTGATGAAATGCTTCGGAATAAGCAATTATTTGTAAATATGTCACACGTGATGTGCCATTTGAATTGTATAAAGGTTGTATGATACAAACCTGCTATGACAGCCAATGTATGACCTTGTGAGAAATGTCTAAGTTATTGTATACAAATTATGTGTCAAAGGTAACACTTATGTATTTGAATTTGAATGTTATTATGAAATCCCTTGCTTATGTATCTTTGGAAATTCTGGGGCTTGCTCGGGTCTCGTAGGCTTCCCCTGTTGAACTCATGCGTCGGTCACGGACCCTCAAGTTTGGGTTGTTACAAGTTAGAAGACACCATTGCAGTAGTCTGAAGGTAGCTCGTCACCATCGTTGTCACCAACGTTGTCTTATGTTAAGTAGAGAAAAATGAGTGGGCGAGGTAAGGTCAAAAATTAACATTTCATGCATCTGCATTTTGATATAAATGAATTCGACCATAATTTCTTAGTGGTATATTACATGCACAAGCGTAATGTCAGGATATTAAGGGATCAAGGTTTATAGCTTTTCATGCATTTAGAGAAGCCTGACAACCAAATGAGGTCTGAACAAATCGATGCATGCGTCAGTGTCATTTTTAAGCGCCTTATAGGTTCAAAGATGTTTTTGTCGAGCAAGCATTATTACGTGGTTAACACGGCATTCTTCATAAGTTTAGGTTTAAGGGTTCTGAAATTATGATAATCTCTCTGTGTGTTGTAGTTACTGATGGCTAACAACTTTTAATTTTGTTTACAAGACATCATCCACATGTTAAGCATTCAATATGTGGAGAAGTTTGACCCCATGATTGCGTAAATTTTGCTTGGGTTGGTGTCTTATGTGTAGGGTGATTTACCAACCTAAGAAAAAAATGGACAGATGTTAATTACATTCTCACCTCATATAATGTGGATGAGCATTGAATTTTTGTAAAGATTGACTTGGTGAATTGGGGGATAAAGATGGTGGACTCTACACAAACTTTTGCTGCTATTGACTCTAGACTGCATCAAAATCAAATGCAATGCCTTAGTACATTGATGCCCATCATCTACCAGTAATCCAATTATTTCAATTATACGCGGCACAAGAAATGAGATTTAATGCCAATGCCACTAGAGATATCACCCCTAAAATCTGTAATACATCGACAAAGCGATCACTACAGCTATGAGATGTTTACTGTTGCATATATTGAAGACATTATGCTATCGAGACAATTCAAAGTCAAGTAGAAGATGATTGTGAAAAAGCAGAAGGAATTCGCTTTAGAAATATTTTCAAACAGTTGTGAGGGTGAAGTTGAAAGTTGGAAAAATCAATGTTGATTGAGCATTTCTGAATATATTTACTTGAATATGTGTAGAGTTCGTAACTTAATTGAATGTGTGTGATAGCTAGCATTCATGACAGCGTCGTTTGAAATGAGTATGCTAAATTATCAAATTAAGGTTAAGGAGTTATTTGATTGGTGTCATTAACGAAGGAAGCAGTTGACCATTAGGAATGGTGTTTGGCAGTTTAGCATGTTAAGCTTGGCATTTTGCCTTTTAAGTTATTAGAGTTGGCGCGTTGCGTTTTGCTTTAAGGCTTGGCGTATTGCATATTAGCATGTTAGGCATGGTGTGAGGCATATTCGCATTTTAGGAATGGCGCATCGCTTTTTCACATTTTATGCATGGTGTGTCACATATAATGAGGTTGCAATATGGCGTCTCGCATTGTCGCCTATTCGTCTGTTTTGCTCCAAATGAAATCATTAACCTAATCAATGATCTTATATGATTACCCTTTAACCACCTTCATCCAAAATCTTAGATCCACCACTAAGTTTGGGTATATAAAAAATAACAAATAACATACCTATTGACATACCTAATGGTAAGTGCAACAAGATCTAATTACTATAAAAGCAAAAGAAAATAAATATACTAGAATTTAGCACACTCATTACATGGGAAAAAAATCGACGTTCTAAAAGAAATAGAGAAGTAGAAGTTGCACAATAAAAAGGGGTAGTTTTTCTCTGTGCATGTGAAACAAAATACAAAATAAAAAAATCTATTTATAGGAAAAGCGTAAAGACATATATATATAACTTTAAACTATTTGATGTAGTTATTTTATTTTTAGATAATTAATCAATTAAGTTAGTATTACTTAATTGTATTATCAAATTCAATAATTGACATTATATTAATATATTAAATAAACTGATAACTAACATCAACTTATTATTTGAAAGTAATGAAACAAAAAATTTGTAAACCTTAGTTTTAGGAATCACATTTTCCCACAGTTTTCTAACCTTCGGTAGTTGCCTATTCTTGCCAACCCAAACCTCGCATGGAAAACCATTTCCCCTCCTTTTTATTCATTCTTACCTTTGAGGATGTGGATGAAATCCAAAATTATCCAATTGCCTTGCTTCAAAGCTATCACCGGGTCGACCAAAATTACCTTTCATTGGAAACTTGTAATCTAGTTTTTTACTGTTGCTCATCAACTTTATAAATTCATCTATGGTACACTACTTTAAAAAGTTCTTAAATTACTTTAAAAATTTTGAACAGACTTTTATTCTTATATTTCGTTCAATCAACCCCTTATACTTTTATTTTAGATTAAATAAGCTTTTGTAATTAATAGTTAATTAAATACCATTAGTCAAAACGTCGTCTATCATTTTATACTTACATGATATTGATGTGATGCTAACGTAGATAGTGAAAATGTCACGCGATCATGTCATCATGCTCTGTCACTATCAATTATGATATGTCAACATATCATGTCACTGCTATGTGACCTAAGATGACAAGTAACTTTTTAATAAAGATAGTTAATCAATCGTAAATTATAAGAATTTATTTGATCCAAATTAAAAGTAAAGAGTTTGATTGAACGTAATAAAAGAATAAAAACTTATTTAAATTTTTTAAATAGTTCAAAGACTTTGTTAAGTATTATACTTTCATATATTTATACATATACACATACGAAAATACACATATATATATTTAGACAGAAAATTATTAGTTTATAGATCACGATGGCATTTGAATGTATTTATGTGTATTTTTATTATTAATTAAGAAAATTTATTTAAAATTTTCAGTGATAAATAAATCAATCAATTAATATAAAATATAAAATTTGACGAAACTCATATGCAGTAAAATTTTTAAACTTACTTTAAAGATTCATACTTTGATATTGACCTTTAAACACCTTCCTTAAAAGGATCTTATCCTCTGGCAAAATGATGCATAAGTTTGAACTAACAATTTTGTCCTTTACGTAGAAAGTTCAAACATATAATCATGTCCCATAGGGGAAAAGAAAAGGAAACAAATAGTCATGTGCTAACAGAATAATTGAATCCTAACCAACAATCAATTGATTTCTTATGGATTTGTCGACACAAAATAGTGGAGAAAATTATGAAGGGCAGCAATCCTTGTTTTTTCTCTTATTTTCATCTTATTTTTTCTAATCTTTTTGCATATTTATTTCTTTGTAAACCTTATAATTGTTTGTTTTTGCAATTTTGGCATTTTTGAAATTTTGTTAGGACTCTTTTCAATATGTACTCCTTACAATTTGAGTGACACGTCAGACAGGACAAATGAGACCCATACTAAGTGTAACTCAAATTTGATATCACGATTACTTCAGGTCCCCATCATTATCTTCTTCTTTGGCATGTTCTTCCTAATGAGCTTGTTGAATCGTACATCTAGCATCTACAGCCAAACTTTCTTGGTCTCACATGCTTGACTTGAGCGTAATTCACATCTTCTTAATAGGATTCTTTTCATGATTCGTCATTCTCAAAGGATAAGAGTGTGGAGGTTGGGAGTCTGCCATGAATGAAGAAGAAGAAGAAGACCCGAGACCCACAGCATGTGATATGCTGATATTTATCCTTTTATATTTTATATCTTTTGTTTCGTTGTGGAATACAAACCGTTTTACTTTTACATTCTTCCATTCAACTTCTTGCTAATTCCAGTAAAATAAAACGCAAAAGGGTCATTTGATTGGGACATATAACATGCAAATTGCATGCTTCATGGAAAGCAATCATAAAATATCAATAAAAGCACTGTTCAGCTGCTGACAAAACATATGAAATGAGACCACTAAAATCAAGTTATATACTTTTGGCACTGCATTTTCCCCATAGTTTCACCCCAAATCTCACCCTTCCAACCCAAGTTTCCAAGTAAGAGAGGAGATTCATAATCAATAAAGGAAACTTCCCCTCCATTGAATTCTTTCCCACTGCTCGCATGGAAAACCAACTCCCCTTTTTCTTATTCCTTCTTACCTTTCTCTTCTTCACATTCAGGGCTTTGAGGACATGGATGAATACCAAATCTAGTGGCTCTCCATCAATGCTACCACCAGGTCCTCCAAAATTACCTCTGATAGGAAACTTGCACCTTCTTATTGGGACTCAACCTCATCGCTGCCTTGCCCGATTGGCTCAGAAGTATGGTCCAGTGATGCTTCTGCAACTTGGGGAAGTATCAACAGTTGTGATTTCTTCACCAGAAGCTGCTAAACAAGTGATGAAAACCCACGACTCTGTTTTCTCTGAGAGGCCTTTTCTCTATGCTGCACAGTTCATAACTTACAACTTTAGAGATATTGTATTTGCCCGTGGAGATTACAGGAGACAAATACGCAAAATTTGTGTGCTGGAGATGTTAAGTCAGAAACGAGTTCAGTCATTTAGACCAATCGGGGAAGAAGAGATATCTAATTTAGTAAGAACCATCTCATCGAAAGCAGGATCGCCCATCAACCTTAAGAACTTCTTGTACTCTTCAACAGTCAACATATTCTCCAGAGCAGCCTTCGGTGGGAAATGTAAGCACCAGGATGCATTCAAGAAACTTCTTCCGGACATTGTAGTGTTGTTTGGAGGTCTCAGTGTTGTTGATGTCTATCCTTCCGCAAAATTGCTCCATCTGATCAATGCCATGAGGCCTAAAAATAAAAAACTGCATAACAAGGTAGATGAGATTCTTGAAAGCATCATTCAGGAACATAGAGCTACAAAATTAACAACAATGACAGGAGAAAGTGAAGTAGACGACCTCGTCCAAGTCCTTCTGGATATTCAGGATCGTGGAGCCCTTGAAGTTCCCTTATCAACCAGCAGCATCAAAGCTATTATTCTGGTTAGTGAATTCAAAGTCTGTTCCTTTATAGTCAATTGCTTTTTTTTTTTTTCTCTTTTCTATATTTTGGCTAGGTGCGATCATAATGTTGACACACACAAAATCAGTCTTTTGTGCATGCTTAATTGAAACTTAATAATCCTACCTACTTCAGGATATGTTCCTTGCGGGGGTTGAAACCTCATCTACAGTTGTAGAATGGGCAATGTCAGAAATGTTAAGAAACCCTGAAGTATTGAAAAGGGCACAGGCAGAGGTGAGGCATGTGTTTGCTGGTAGAAGAGATGTTGATGAATCAGGCATTCATGAGTTGAAGTACCTCAGACTAGTTATCAAAGAGACACTAAGATTGCACCCTCCAGTTCCTTTGCTACTTCCAAGAGAATGCCAAGTGAACTGTGAGGTTAACGGATGTGTCATACCTGCCAAATCTAGGATCATAATTAATGCATGGGCAATAGGACAAAATCAAAATAACTGGACTGACGCTGAGAAGTTTTATCCTGAGAGATTTTGTGATAGTTCAATTAATTATAAGGGAGGAGACTTTGAATTTATTCCATTTGGTGCTGGAAGGAGGATGTGTCCTGGTATGTCGTATGGTATTGCAATTGTAGAGCTTATACTTGCAAATCTGCTCTACCATTTTGATTGGAAGCTTCCTAATGGAAAGAAGCCTGAAGATTTAGACATGACTGAACATTTCCGTGCTTCATTGCAAAGAAAAGATCTGTGCTTAGTTTCCATACCGCATCATCTGTGACTTCAGAATAATAATTGCGACATGCTTTAAGCGAAAAAAGGAACTTTGCTTGAAAAGAAGATTGGGGCAAGTTTTTGCAAATTAGAGTACGCACTAAAAATCTAGTTCATCTATGTATCAGAACCTGCATTTGTGCACTGTCTGTTGTGCCCCATTCCCTAGTGGTTTTAGCTTCCATCTTTATGTTGACTTGATTTGATCTGGCAGTGAAATTCATTTTGCTAAACCAAATTAAGCACACCATTATTCGAATATGCAAGACTACATGGAGTTTGTAGTCCTGCTCATGACAGATTAAAATATGAGACAAGCATGAACACAAAACTTTTGCATGTAAAACAAAGAAGAAGAAGATGACGATTATGATAACTAAAAGATTTTATGTTCTGACATTCCCATTTTCAACAACCAAAAGGGTTGACAGAATCTTCGTTGCATTTCTAGAGACAACAGTCTTTACACAGACAGATGATAATAATCCGACATCTAGGAAGCCTGTGAGTGATTACCATGACAGCTAGGAATTTGCAAATTAATGCTTCACACTCACACAGAATAGTTTCCAAATACCAGGCAAAAATGATGAAGTGAAATCATGCTCGTACACTACAGATATTACTTATCCAGAATTCTCCTGATCAAACTTACAAACAGATCAAAATGTCATCCTCAACTTGATTATTGCTCCACAATTGGGTTTAATAGTAGTTGAAGGTATTGAAGCAAAAAGTTTTTCATCAATTGTACAACTCCTCGAGATAGTAGTACATTAAACTAGTAAAGAAATGGAGAATCTCAAAATGCACAACCTGGTTAGGAGACTGTTGTTTAAGAGCCATAGAGAGGCAGGGAACAGTTAGTTCGGACCTGACCTTGGAATCCTGTCAATACATCGAGTACAGATATCTTTACCATATCCCTGGCAAAGTCTGTTCTAAAGGCTGATCCATTACCAAAGGCATAATCCCTTACATATCTAGCAGTCTTCTCATCAGCCATTAGTTGTTGATCAGAAAAGAGGAGTCCTCTACCCCTTACCAAGTTCTGATAAAAGTGATTGTCAAAACCAGCTCCGGAGGAAATTGAAGTTAGTCCTTGGAAGACAGTACTTTCCGAGATAGATGGATTTGTGGCAGTAGGAGACATACCATTGCTGCTGTCACGAATTTCTTGACAATTTATTCTCATTTCATTGAGAAAATCCAATGGAACGCTTGGGTCTGGCTGTCCAGTCCCTAAGAAATTGTAGAGGCGATTCTGAATAAACTCACAGCTAATTTTTCCAATATTATGTGCCCCTTCAGATAATCAGAAAGAACCATTATGACATCTTAAGTTTCACTTTTCAAGGACCATATAGAGGGAGATAAGGTAAGGGGACAAAAATTCCAGGTATATACCTAAAAGACTGACTGTTTCTCTTTCATCAAAACCTTTAAGGCCAAAGAGGAAAAGTGTCTCCGAGAGGTTACCATCAGGATTTGGAATCTCAGCAACTGCTTCATTGAAGTAAGACTGAATGCTATCCCTTCTACCCGTGAATACAGGATAAAATGGGCCACCAACCTGTGATTCAAACGGAAGATAGTGCATTAAGAAACCAGCATACTTTCAAATATATAATGATAAACTCTGAAAGCAACATTGTTTCATGATATAAGCATTGAAAATAAATATGAATGAGTATCCTCAAAGAGAACCACGCACGCAGTTATCTGGATTGGGTAACATGTTCAGCTACAATCTTAGCTTCTTTTTTTCTCTTTGGTTTTCAGAATACAAAAGGAAGGACAAAAAGAAAGACGTCCAAAGAACAATAGCATGTCTCCAAAGTCCAAACAATTCAGTTTTGAGATGTACCAAATAGAAAGCCCTATCAGTGAAAGCATCATACTCTTACTGCTAATATTGTAAAAGATATTAATCCTCCTCCCAATATCCAATTCCAATCTACATCTGTTTGTCTTCATGCTAATGACATATTAATTCAAGCGTAATGTGAAATCTAAAATCATTTTGAAGTTTCAGTACTCTTGAAGTTTTGGAAAAAGTATAATTATGGGCAATGACAAAAAGGGCATAATACTGAGAGAAAGAAGCATATATGTAAAAGCCTATATCTGTTAAAGAGCCCATTACAGTTATACTACAAAACCAACTTAAATTGCTGTACACTTTGATTTTTGAGCAACCAGTTAGAGGAGTAGCCCAGAGTATTTAACCAGAGTCTCCATTTACAAAATTGTGCAGAGAGAAGTACTCTTTTACCAGTCTATGCCTTACACACCAACACAAGTATATATCATACTCAAAACTAAAACGACCCCTCCAATTTTTGAACCTTGATATCCCTTGAATGGAAGAGGAATTTCAGAAAGAAAAAGAACATCTATGAAGAGAGAGATTAAACAGACCAGAAGAATGCCATCTCTGGTGGCAAGTGCAAGTATGTCAGCACATGATACTACTCCAGGACAAGCCTTTTCAACCTCCTCCTTAATCAAATCTATAATGTCAAAACCTTTCAATGTCCTATTTGGCACAGCTTGCCTCTCAGTGAAATTGCTTCGTTCACCTTTGCTGTCAGTTAAGATGACTGAAGCATCACAACCCTGATTCAGAAAATACCTCAACATTAAGAGCTATATCATGATCAAAAGTAGCGCAGCAAACCATTGGAGCAATAGAAAGAAAAATATACTCTGTCAAACAATTCAGATAAAGACTACGAAGTATAAAAACAGGTGTAACAGCAACATCTAATCAACAAAACTGCCCAAAAAGATGTAAGAACCTAAGAAACTTGAAATCTTTAGAATAGCCAGAACAGCTAAAGTTAACTACTGTAAAGGCAAAAGGCAAGAAATTAAGTTTCTTTTAATGTTAACCCTAAACCCGCACAGTCAACAGCATATTAATTAATTGCAATTGTGGGAAAACTCACAAAACTTCAAACCCAAATTGCTATTAACAGAGCAATGCTCACATCAAGAAAAGCTAATTTACCTTGACAAAGCAGTCATGAAAGAAGAGGCGCAATAGAGCAGCAGGAACATCGTTATGCCGAGAGACGATTTCAGCCATTTTCGACCTGACAATGGTTTCAGCTTGCGGACATGTGTTCCTATAGAAATCGTAGTCAAGGTAATTGCCTCTGCTGGTTATTGTTGTTGTTGTTGTTTCCTCATCATTTTCTTCCTCTTCTTGATCTTCTTCTATATTATCAAGGTAAATGTTATGGAATCCATCCCAAGAAGGAACCTTCACTTCATTTATTGAGCGTTTCAGGGAGATTACGACTGCGATTGTAAGCAGTACCGAGGCCACTCCGATCGATAAACCCCGCATTCTTTCTCTTTTCTTTTTTCTTGTCGGTTTCTGGAAACAGAGATAGGAGAAGGCGCGGGAAGAGATTCTTGTGACGACCACCAAATTGCCCTTTTCTTGTAACTACTTTCATTCTTCTTTTTGTTTTTTATTTTTTTTTCTTTAATACTTTTTTATGGTTTAAGTAGTACCTACATTATAAGTAATAGGCAAAAAAAAAAAAAAAGTTAATTCACAATTCTTTTGAAAAGATGCATCACAAAATTATAACTCAGTCAAACTCATTCAATATGTATATATTCATTTCGGTTACAAAATCAAGACCACTAATTGAAAAAGATAGGAAATCAACTAATTTGAAAAACCAAATTGGAAAATTGAAACCAAAATATCTTTTAAAATTCGTGTAATTTCATCTAAATCCAACTACAATAGTCATGAGACAATTCTTTTCAAGCAAAACACGTGGCATCAGAGAAGAACTTTGTACGTTATAATCAATATTATAAATAAAATATATATAAGAGATGGAAATAAAGTGCAAAAAAAATTAAAAATGAAGAATTGTTGGGTTATATGGCCCAATGAGTTAAGAATAAAATAATATTTCTTGGAGTTTACTTGGGTTGTATTTAATGTTAGCCTAATGTTTTCCTTTGATGTTGCGTTTTTTTACTTTCTTTATTTTTTTAATCCACTTATCAAATAACAAAGAAAAAGGCAAATTCTTAGGCACTCACGTGTTTGCCTAGTCAGACTCTTTGGTAGCGATAAATATCTGTGAAGCCTAAGTTCTTGCTAAACTTGGGAGAAAGACAATAGCCATGCACTGACCATCAGTGGTTGATTTTAAGAGATGAAAAATTCACAGGCAAATTTAGACGTATAACTCCAAAATTAAATTTTGGTAGATAAAACTTTTCATCATCAAATTTTGACCAGTGAGAATTTTATTGAAATGAAGTTGAGGCTTCTAATGTTCAATAGGAAAGGGAGGAGGCAAACCAAAATGAACCCTAACCTAACTTGCAAATACAATATGTAATCGTACTTGTACAGACATGGAAAGCCTTTTCTCAAATAGGAATGGGCTCAATGAGCACTTTGGTAATGTGGTCTTTCAAAATTTTCTCAGACATGGTAAATCCATCCTCATCCTTGTATGTAAGATCTATTACACATGCAATGTTACGAACACGATTAAGGATTTGCATTGGGACAGTCGTTGGCCTCATATGATCTTCATTAAGCTCATTCCAAGCAATGACAAGTCTTTTTCGAAATTCTTCAATAGCTTCTTCCTTTGAAACGCCATATTGCTTCATATAACATTTGATCCCACAAGCAACTAGTCCTCTCTTTTCCTCATCCTTCCATCATATCAAAGGGCATATAGTTAGCTAAAACTATAAAGCTTATTTGGTCGAATGAGAGAATATGGTAATTAGAATATTTTTCTATTTTCCCTTTGAAAATAAAATTATAAATATTACCTCATTGGTTGCGATGTCATCATAGAGACGGGCAATTATTTTTATTGCTGCAAGAGATTTACTGTCACCTTGTCTCAACCATTCAAAAACATTGGCATCTGCTTCTTCCATTCCGACCAAGACTTCAGCAATCACTAGAATGGCTGCACTTGAATGTAATGCAATGTCCAAATACTCATCGAATGTTGGCATATAACCTTCATGCGTCCACTGAGCTTCAACCAGGTAGGAAATAACAATTTTCTTCAACTAATTTACCACAAAAAGGTAAAGTCTCAGTGCCAACTCCAGTACATTGAGCCCTTAAGCATCAAAGAAATAACAAGGTGCATGTTTTTTTTGTCCCATGTTTTATTGGGCATAGAGTTTTTAGTCAAATGAGAAGTCTTCAATAAAAAATGTGAAATTTGAAACCATAGGGACAAAAATCATAAGTATGCATAGCTTTGGAAGTAACATATACACAACTTTACTCTAAGATATATGCTTCTCATCAATGTAAATAAAACTATCGATAATTGTGTAACTAGGTGGAGGATAAGAAAGAATGATCACCTCATCTTTGGTAAAAGACATGCTGTAACATCTCCCATCCATGCTCACCATTCTATCCACTTCATCATAAACATTAAGGAGTGCCCCATAAAGAAATTTCAAATAATCTGCAGGCAGCTGATCAAGGGCACTAATATCCCACCTAAACATGAAGAATTTACTTGATCAGACATCATCGAAAGAAAAAAAAAGAAAAAACCTTCCATATGTGAAACAAATGGAAAGAAAGACTTGTATAAAAAAGGAAAGGATAAAAAGGGTACCTTTGTATTGCATCTGTGAAACATTGGAGTTCTTCGAAGGTACCATATGCGTCATAGGTATCATCTATAAATCCTAAGATGATCAGCAGCTTAGTGAATATGTTTCGGGCAAGTGCATAACGTGGCTCGAAATAAAATCCAACTGTCCAAAAGAAGATCTCCACCGTTCTGTTTCTGGCGTAAGAAAGTTGTGATGCTATGTTCAAGTCTTTGGACCAACTGCAACACAAATAATAGAGTTTGCAATCAATTATCATCTAACATGTTTATCTCAAAAGAAGAATACCTTGCACCTATCATCCTTAAAGCTTAGAACTAATATTAACCTCGAAAGGATGCTTAATTCTTGCTGGTGTAGAAATTGGACTCGGTTAAAATCATATTTTGCGAGCTTGAGCAATGTTTCATTGGGCGATTCTTCTTTTTCATAGAAAGTTATATATTGCCTTGCTTCCACTCTCGGCATGCCTTTGTGATAAGGTCGGTTCAAAGCGTTTCCTATGTATTCTCTAAGATGGGGACTTGATTGGTCTGTCAAGGACTCTAAGTGCTTCGTTGTGAAAGCAAGGGCTTCATCTAAAATTTTCTCGCCATTTATTCTGAACTGGCTAGCTTCATACAAGCTTAGGATGCCCTTGACATCACTAGCTAACACTTCCTTGAACTCACCATCACCCTCCTTAAACTTGTTAAACACATCTGATATAAAATCCAATATTGGATTAGCTAGCATCCTTCATTGCATGCTAGTGATAAAAAATGTTCTTAATGAACTAATTCAATAAAATTTGCATATACATATATTCGTAAATGAGACTTACCACAGCGCATTCGATAACCATGTAGCCTGAAAACTTGAAATATCGCTGCAACTGTTTCCAAGTCATAGTCTTTATCATCCATATGTTTAGATAATGAAACAAAAAGGTAACTTAATTGCTCTTCAATCTCATTCTCAAAGTGGTACGATAATCCAAGGCGGCATAGAGAGTTGATCAAGAGGATTTTTTCTACTTGGTCACTCGGAGCCGATAACATGCCCTTCACCTTCTTTTTCAACACCTCTACTTGTCTACAGAGTGATTCAAATTACTGCAGAACGCACAAGGAAAGCAACTTAAGGTACAATAATTAGAGATCTTCGATACTTTCTCGTTATCATACTTTACTCCTCAATTTCAAATGAACTGTTGATTATTTGTACTTTCATACGTCTTTCAATCATGTTTTTATTTCTTTTTCAAACACCAAAAAGTTTCATGTTTGTTCTGTTTCATATTTATTAATTTTCCAACTATCGTACTTTTACCTTTCTTTTTTTTTTTTTTACGAAAAACATGTTATATTCTATTTTTGTTTGTTTATCTATAAACACTTACTTATATCGTATATAATAAATGTGAAAATTAACATACAAATGCATATAATTTACGTGAGAAACGTGAGTTACCAAGTTATCGAGCGAGAGAGACATGAAACAGTCGCCCCATATATCCGGGGGGAAGTCTGCCAAAGGACGAAAGACTTCTTGGTGAGTGTTTGCCGACAGCGGAGAGCCTTGCAGGGCTGCTGCAGCCATTGAGTTTGTGGAAGCCAAGCATTGTCTCCCCCGAAATTTGGACGGAAGAGTTGGCATATAAACGCCTCGGTGGAAGCAGGACTTAGTGAAAATACTGGCTTGGAGTGCCATATAAATGTTTTCGCCTGGGTAAACTTAATTAGCTGCTATAGATATATGGATTTTTCATAGCATTAGCATATTATATATATTGATAACCTTTTGGATTTTGAAACTGCTAAACTATTTATTTCTGTTTAATTATTAACAACTTGCATCCAACCATGATTGATCAGCATATTTTATTTCTCTTTAATAACAGATTTTATCCATCTATTATTCGTCCAATTATTTCTCTCCAAGCCACAATTTGCTCCATATCCATTATTTCTGAAATGAAGAGTTGAAAAATGTACAGTAAGTGTATCTTTAGTCAATGGGAATATGTGCTCATGTCGACAGTTGCTATGGATTCAATTAGTCAAACCAGGCGGCAAAAGCTGGTCCACGGCAAGCTTTTGAATCAGACAGCCACAGCCGCAAAATAATAGATGGAGAGAGTTGGGCATCAATAATTCTTTAGGGGTTTTGGTCTCACCAAGTTGTTTTGGTGGGAGTTATAGCCAAATTTTCTATGATTTAATTTCAAGCATTTTTTTAAAAATGTTTAAATATCATTGAATCATGGCAAGGATACAAATGTTCAATAGAGTCTCATAAACGAGACGTACATCACAACCACATCAATCCTGCATCAAAGCTCTCAAAAACTCCATACACAAAAACCACCATATCGGGAGCCAAATAGCAACCATCAAAAAAAAAATCACGCAGCCTGAAGCCAGCAAAAAACATACTCAAAGCAATCACAGTAGACAAAATTCAAAACCCACAACATCAAAACAAATTTTAATGTTATTACGTGCAAGTTTGGGAATCCGTCCATCTTGATGTGAAGGTTTTGGAGTTGTCACCAATCTTTTTTTTATAAGGTGTGATGGGCTACCTATTAAATTTGTTATATTCTCCTTCTTTTCTTTTAAGGATTCTTTTTCCCCCTCACCATGCTCCTATCTCCTAGTTTTATAACTAAAGGAGAGGGGATCACTTTGATGTTGCTCCCATTGGTAGCGAACAAGAGGCTTGACTACTGCCATTGGTAGCATTTGACTTGTCTTTTCCCTATCTTTTCTTAGTTTCATCATCTTTTAGTTTGCGTGTTTTTATTGTGTTTCCATTTTGGGGAAGGATTCAGAAAGTCCAAACCAGTGCTCGAGCAAAAGGGGAAAGCATGAGGCACAATGTCACGAACTACCCCCTATTCGCTTAAGTATACGATAGTCCATGTGGCGCTCGAGTGGACGCTTCCACTCAAGCCAGTCAATTGCTCGATTATATCTTAACAACATGAATAATAACCATGAGTTAAGGCATGAAAAGCAATATTAAAATCAAAGGGCATACCGAATACCATTTATACAACCACCAGTGTTATATAAAAGAAAATGTTTTATTAATATTGCAAATAAGTACAAAAGGACTAAGAAAAAGAACGCACCATCATCGGGCCATAGGGGCAGCCTTAGATGGCTAGCCACAGATGCACTTGAATTAGTGAGACAGCCCAACAACCCACCAACTACTTACCCCTATAAAGAATTTACAAGATTTTATAAGCATTTCACCAATAGCCATTACAATGCTTGAGATGGCAACATTCCTTTCCTAAAGGGTTTTCCCCCCTAAAAACTTAACAAGTATTTCTAGAGATGTCACCAAGAGCCATTACAATGTTTGAAAGTAACGGATATCTCCCTTAGAGGTACAAAAGACTCACTCTCTTAAGAAATTCTACCTTGTCATAGCCCTATACAAGGTTGGCTCATGACATCCTCCCCCACTCAATCTATCGACGTCCTCGTTCACTAGTTGGCTTAGAATACTCCAATTTTCTGCTTCGAGCTGCGGAGATCAATTTCCTTCTCCTAAGTGATTTCATCTGGCCCCAAACCTTCTTATCTCACCAGATACTCTTGTGTTGGTCGTTAGTTGATTATTGTCATCCTCCTTGCCAAGATCTCCTCTATTCTACGCTATGATAGTGGTTTGGTGCTGATAGTGGCTTTCATGGCTTGACTCCTACTTACATCTGTTGGATCTACGTGGAATGGTTTTAGGTTGCTGACGTGAAATACAAGGTGTACCTTCATCAACTTGGGTGAATCAATCATGTAGGAAGTCTTCCCCACCTTTACCATAATTGGTACTAGGCCTTCAGACTTTCGCATTAGTCTTCAATATCTCTTTCTTAAGAATCAAAGTTGTTCAGGTACCAACTTCACTAGCACCAGGTCTCATGTCTTAAAGTGTTGCTTCTTTTGACCTTTATCTGCCCAGTTTTCATGCGACTGGAGGCTTTCTCTAAATAGGCTTTGGCAATATTAGTGTTTTGTCTCCACTCCATTACAAAGTTAAAGGCTCGAGGACTGTTTCGACTATATGATTCCACTGAGGTATGGGGAAGTCTAGGTTGCTATCCAATGATGACTTCAAAAAGGGTTTTATTAGTCATTGAGCTTTGTACGAATTAAAACATAGTTAGGCCACATCTAGCAGGTTGGGCCAATTCTTCTAGTTCGCCTATACAAAGTGTCGTAGATATTCTTTTAACAACTCGTTTAAGCGTTCTGTTTGGTCATCTATTTACGGGTGATAATTAGAAGATATGTTGAGTTCTGACCCCAATAGCTTGAAAAACTCTGTATAGAAGAAACAAGTAAACCTCGGATCCCTGTCACTACTAATACTCATAAGAACACCCCACTATTTTATCACATGTTTAAAAACTATACAAGCCATTTCTTCTGTATAACCAAACTTCTACATGGGATGAACATCACGTACTTTGAGAAACAGTTCACCACTACCGAGATTGCTATCATATCTCTCACTTTAAAAAGTCCTACTATGAAGTTCAGAGAAATATTTTCTCATTGTTTGGTTGGCACTGGTAGAGGTTCGAGCATGCTCATTAATCTCTATTTGTTTACTTTGTCTTATTAGCAAATGAGGCATGTCTTGGCATAATCTATCACATTCTGCTACATATGAGGCCAATAGTAACCTTGTTTTAGTAATGTAACGATCCACTGCCAACCTGAGTGTCTTGCGTAAGAGGTGTTGTGACATTCCTGCATCAACTTCTATCTCAACTCTCTCACTCTTGGAATAAATAAACGTGGTCCTTTTATTGGTAGGAGTCTATGTTCCACCCAAAAGTATTTTGACTTTCCACTCTCAACCAACTTTATAATGGAAATTGCTTGGGGATCTCAATGCAAGTTTTCTTCAACAAGATTACGGATATTTGTGGTCACTTTGTTGCCTATCATTGGCTCGATTACCCTAAGAGCTATGAACTCGACCTTTCTACTTACGGCGTTTGCTGCACAGTTGGTTTTTCTGGCTTTGTGCTCAAAGGAGAAATCAAATTTAGTCAAGAGCTCTTGTCATCTTGCTTGCTTAGCTATAAGTTTTGGCTATGTGAGAAAATGGTTTACAGTTATGTTGTCTATCTTAACCATGAACTAAGATCTTAACAAGTAATGTTGCTACACCCGTAGAAAATGAATCACTGCTAAAAGTTCTTTCTCTAGTGCAATGTATTTTCTCTTGACTTCATTCAATTTTCGACTCTTAAATGCAACTAGGTATCCTTCTTGTAACAATACTTCTTCAAGAGCAAAGTCTGATGCATCTATTTGTACCTCAAAAGGCATTTTGATGTTTGAGAGGGCTAAAACAGGGTCTATCATCATGACTTGTTTTAGGCTTTCAAAAACTACTTGGCACTGTAGTGTCCAACTTCACTTTTGCCCCTTCTTCATCAATTTCATGAATGCCACCATCCTTTTTGAATAACTTTCCACAAATCCTGGTAATAATTAGCTAACCCCAAAAATGAACGAAGTTCAGTTGTATTCTTAGGGGTCACCCACTCCTTAATGGCCTTCACCTTTTGTATATCCATTTGGATATGACTCTATTCAATGATATGGCCTAGAAACTGAATTTTGGTTTGCGTAAAAGCACACTTCTCACTTTTCACATATAATTGATTGTCCCGAAGCCTTTGAAGCACCTTTCGCAAATGTTTTTTATGCTCTTTTAATGTTGACTTGTATACTACGATGTTGTCCAAGTAGATTACCACAAACTTGTCCAAGTAGTCATGAAAAACCTGATTCATCAATGTACAAAATGTGGCAGGAGTAGTAGTTAGTTCAAAAAGCATAACAAGAAATTCAAATGCACTGTACCATGTGACACAAGTGGTTTTTGGTTCATCCACATCAACAATTCTAACTTGATGATAGCCAGACCTAAGATCTAATTTAGATAAATAGTTTGTGTGACTCAGTTGGTTAGACAAACATGCTATTAAAGGCATAAGATATTTGTTTCATACTGTGACCTTGCTTAGAGCCCGGGAGTCTACTCACAACCATAAACTTTCGTCTTGCTTCTTCTGAAATAGTACCGGTGCCCTAAAAGGTGCTTTTGTAGGTTAAATAAATCCTGCTTGTATCAACTCATTAAGTTGCTTCTTTAGCTCTACTAGCTTTGGGGGAGCCATCCTATACTGTCCCTTTGTCGAAGGCTTAACTCCCGGAAATAGTTCTATCTCATGATCAATTGCTAGTCAAGGTGGTAGTATTTTAGGTAATTGTTCTAGCATCATATCCTTGAATTCTTCCAAAACTAACTTTAGTCTTACAAGTACTAGATCATGGCTTCTTCCATCTTTATAAATCGAAATCGCCACATAAAACAGTTTTCCTCTTTTAATCCCCTTCTTGAACTGAATGGAAGATATAACCTTCTTCTCACTCTTAGGTAGAATTGTAATTGGTACCACACATGGTTGTCTTCCCAAAAACATCAAGTAGTTAGCCACAGGAAATGGAATGGCCTATGCCTTTGTCATGAAATCCAAACCAAAGACAAAGTCAAAGTCATCTATAGTAGCTATAGTCAAATTTACACTCCCTTCTCAAGAGTTGAACTTGATCTTCACAATTTTTGAATTCCCCATAATAACGAAGGTTGGTGAGTTAATTGCTTTCATCTGTCCAAAGTCTTTCTGAATCTTTAGACCTTAATTCTTTACTTATCCGTAGGTGATGAAAGTGTTTGAGGCCTTTGTGTCAAGCATGGCTTTGGTTCTTTTCTCATTCAATGACACCTTTACATACATTAAACCTCATTGGGCCTCCTTCTCCATCTATTCCAATTGCGCTTGTAAGGCGCTGAGGAAACGAATGGAACCCATTCATGTTGACTCTTCCTCGACTTTTTCGACTATAGTTTGCACTAGTATTACCTGCAACAATAACCAAAAGATTTGCTTAAGTTTTCAATTCTCCAATCTCGCCTTGGAGAGTGCTCAACACATCCTTGGTCTCATCATTCAAGGTATTAATAATCTTGGACAGTTTTTGCTAGACTGTCTCAATTTTATTTATTCACTCACGTGGGACCATCTAAGCTTTTACTGCGGTCACCACGGTCTTTAGCTCATCAATCTTCTGATGGTCCTTTGGTGAACTCTATGTGGTCACCATGATTATTGTTTTGCTTAGCACATCTCACCCATGCTCTAATACCAACTGTCACATACTGCGCCGTATTTGCTTAAGTACATGATAATCCGTGCAGCACTTGGGTGGACATTTCTACTCAAGCTACCCAATTGTTCAATTATATTTGAACAACATGAATAATAGCCATGAGTTAAGTCATGGAAAGCAATATTAAAATCAAAAGGCATACCAAATGCCATATATGCAACCACTTGTGTTATATTAATATTGCAAATAAGTACAAAGGAACCAAGAAAAGGAACGCACCATCATCGAGCTATAGGGGCACCCCTAGATGGTTAGCCACAGACGTACCCAAACCAGTGAGATAGCCCAACAGCCCGCCAACTGCACACCCTCTAAAAAGAGTTTACAAGATTTTTTAAGTATTTCGCTAATAGCCATTACAATGCTTGAGATGGGGACAATCTTTTCCTAAAGGGTTTTCTCCCCTAAAAACTTAACAAGTATTTCTAAAGATGTCACCAAGAGCCATTGCAATGTTTGAAAGTGGGCAACATCTCCCTTAGAGGTACAAAAGACTCACTCTCCTAAGGAATTCTACCTTGTCATAGCTCTATACAAGGTTGACTCAATACACACAAGGTAGCGGTTGCCATGGTAGGTTTTTAGCAATGACCTCCATTTTTCAAATTTGTTGTTTTTTTTTTTTTTTTTTTTTATTGATTTTCTCTCTATTTTTTTGTTTTATTATTAAATCCATTTAATTAAAGGCCTTTGGACCTGGAAAGTCCAAGAAAGGTTCATGTAATAGTGGCCCAAAACACTTTGGATTTAAAAGCTCAAAAGACCCAACCTTTTAATTAAACTTCCATCCTAAAGGGGCTTAATCACTTAAACCCACACCTAATTTGAGCCAATACTAAATAAATACGGATACAAATAAAATAAAATAAAAATAATGACTTAAATTGACTTAGACAAAATGAGGTGTCTACACCATCACCACATTTGTCTTGTCGGAGTGATACAAAATGGTGCAATTATAGTCTTGAAGTAACTCTATCCATCGATGTTGTTTAAGGTTAAGGACGCTTTTGTTGAAAAATGTACTTCGAGCTCTTGTGATTGATATAAACCTCACATGTCTCTCTATATAAATAATAGCTCTATATTTTCAGTGTAAACACAATGGTTGCCATTTCCAAAATTCTTGTTTTGTATACAAGTTGTCAAATCAAAGGATCTCTAACAAATTTATTTCTACACTATTAATGAAAACAATGTTTTGGATTGTAGCTGGAAAACAATAAATAAAACAAAGTTTCTCAATGCATTGAAGTAGCTTAGGCATTGTAGCTTTCTCAATGGGACGACGTTGAGCCAAGTTGCCAATATTTAATTAAATTTCCTGTACCTACTCTTCTTACTTTCTTTGGTTTGGAAGGCTCCATGCAAAATGAGCAACGTTGCATCAGAAGAATCACAATACAGTGTAACAAGAATGTAAAACTACGTTAAAGCATAATCTGAATTTTACTAGCTGCTGCTGCTACATGTTAGCAAATTACCAAGTATTCTCATTTCTTTCTTCCATCTTTCTTCTATTTTACTTGTTAATTTTTGGGTGGTTCGTTTGTATTAACCTCCTAACCATCTTTACTGTTTATACATCAATAAATAGGTGGTTGATTAAGCTTTTAGTTCTTACCACTTCGAAAAATAGGCGTGTTAGTCTTCATAAAATATAATTATTCTTGGGAAATTTAGAATAATATTTTATACATTATCAGTTTAGTTTCTAAACAACACAAGATAGATTAGAATATTGTCACGTATCTTTTTATTCATCACATTAATTTATTATTAATTTTTTAAATGCACTTAATAAGATATTTGACAACCTTTTAACTCGACTGGTAGAGATTTTAAACTCCATCAGCAATTTATTAAATAGTTTTCCATAATTTAATCAATTTAAAACTTAGCTTATTGAGGTCTTCATTATTTAGAAAAGGACAATATATTATATAGATGTTTAAATAAGGTATTTTCTCATAATTGTAAAATGACTAATAATTATTGGAAGAAGCCACTAGTACTCCAAGGCCATCACCTCAAAGACCAAGGAGAAAGTCAAGTGATGAAAGATGGAAGGAGCATCAACTATAAAAAGGGTAAAAGGCTTTGGCTCCAATTTTTTATTTTGATTTTAACTATATAAATACATTTCTACTGCCTTGTTAATTAATTGACGATTATCCATACTTCATCCATGAACTCATGGCCTCCAGCCATTGAATATCACTAAACTAGAAAGCATAAACAATTCGAAATTGATTTTGTTTATATGGGTGAGATTAGGCTAGTAAATCTTAAACAAAGAGTGAAATGAAATCAATTGATTATTGATAAAACAAACTTGAAGAAATAAAAATGTTCTTCATCTGCAGAGCTTTTGTTTCATAAGGAAGTTGTCAATTGCATTTTCAATTTTCAAGCTGGTCGTTCGACAATTTATTCTCATGTGACTCACATTTTCATTAAGATATTGCTCAGAAGGTAAGGTACTTAATTTGTAAATATTTCATAATGGGGCATTTTAAAAAATAGTCCTCAAAGATAAGATGTTTTAAAAAAATAACCCTTTTATAATTTTAATTATTTTTAACTAAGTTTGACAAAATTATCCTTAATGAAACCTCTTTATATCAAGTGCACATAATGTTACATGCCATGTACAAAAACATATTATACGTCATGTATTAAACCTCTTTATATCAAGTGTACATGATGTTACATGCCGTGTTGAAAAAAAATATTATTGTTACACGCCATGTACAAAAATATGTTACATGTCATGGTTAAAAAAAGTTATTATACGCCATGTTCAAAAATATGTTACACGCTATGGTTAAAAAAGGGTTGTTACATGCCATATTGAAAAAAAAAATATTGTTGTTACACACCATGTACAAAACTATGTTACACACCATGTTGAACAAAATGATGTTGTTACACACCATGTTGAAAAAATATTATTGTTACACACCATGTTTAAAAAATTTTGTTACACTTTAATGCTTGAAATGTTGTTATTACCTACGAACCAAAACTTCAAATCTTTTCAACTCTCTTCATTTCTTTTTTTTTTTTTTACGATTTGGCACTGATTAAAATGTTTCTAACACGTTTTCATAAATCAAAACAAAATTTTCCTAATCTAAAACACCTATTTTAACTAAAAATTGAAAAAAATTCCCTTTGAAACCCTAGAATTATAAATTTTAAATTCTTGAGTTTATTAGTGTTTAGGCCCGAATTGATTCAATTAAAAACTATTTCAAACATCTGTGATCATTTCTATAATTTTAGTTTCATCCAAAACACCTAAAATCAAATTTTCTAAATAGCCACCCACCCCAAGCACATTAAAATCATCTCTTGGCATCCTGAAAGCATAGGAAAGAAAAATCAAGAGCACGATAGACAAATGTTGAAAAGAGAAATCGATAAATTAGAGAGAGCTGAATGGTGAGAGAGAGAAATCTAAAGCAGATACGATAATCGAGAGCAATTGTAGTGAATAGTTTAATTTATTTGAAATGGTTTCAAAGATATTTTTGTCAAGTCATGGTTAAATATGGCTAAAAACAGTTAATTTTATTTTGATGGTTATTTTTAAAGTCAAGTTTTGAAGACGATCAACTTTCATAATTTTCTCTTTCATTAATTGTATTTATCTCTCTGTAACACTTTTTACTTTTTGAAGTCACTTTTCTTTTCTTTTTTCTCATCAAAGTTGCTTTTCAATCTCAAATCATCAAAGAATGGCTGCTGAGTTTGCTATTGCTGCCAACATTGTAGGGAACCTGGAAACTAAATACGCATCACCTTATGTCAATTGCTTTATTCGTTTGGGCAAAATTGTTGAGCAGTTCAAGAATCGGCAAAACCAACTTGAATTGAGAAAAGATCGGGTGAAAAATGATGTTGATGAGGCTTTAAGGCAAACTGAGGTAATTGAGAAGGACGTTGAGGACTGACTAACAAGGGCAGAGAAAGAACTAGAAGAAGCTCAAAGTTTGGAAAATGAAATAGAATGTAAAAAGTGTTTCAATTAGTGTCCTTGTTGGGGTTAGCATTATTGATTAAGTAAGAAAGTAGCGAAGAAGACACTTTCTATCTCTCAAATTTTAAAGACTTGTAATTTTCAACGAGTAGGTTACCAAGCTACTATTCTAGGATTAGAGTTCATTCCATCTAAGGATTTCATGTCTTCTGAATCTTCGAATTCTTCTCAACATGATTGGACTATATGGGATGGGAAGAGTCGGTAAAAGCACTTTGGCAAAAGAAGTGGGAAACCAAGCCAAACAACTTTTCCATAAAGTTGTGATCATAACCGTGTCCCAAACTCCAAATTTCAACAATATTCAAGACAAAATTGCAAACTTATTAGATTTAGATTTTAAAAAGAACGCTATCAAAGGAAAAGCAGAGCAATTGTTGTTGAGAATAAAAGAGGTGAAGAGCATCTTATAATCCCTGATGATGTTTGGGAAGAACTTGACTTGAAGGTTATCAGAATTCCATTCGGTGATGATCACAATGGCTGCAAAATTTTTCTAACCACCTGCCTTAAACAAGTTTTCACTCAAATGAATTGTCAAAAGGATGTTCTGCTCAATATCTTATCTGAACATGAAGCATGGGCTTTATTCAAAGATAATGTTTGGGTTAAAAGATGTCACTTCCCTTTTGCATGATGTAGCTGAGGAGGTTGCCGAAGAATGCAAGGGTTTGCCTCTTACAATTGTGATTGTTGGAAGAGCTTTGAAAACTGAAACTCTAGATGGGTGGGAAGTAGTAAATCAATGACTAAAAGGCTCTAGACATAAAGAGAATCAAGATGTTTGTGGAGGTATCTACAACAGACTTCAGATTAGTTATGATTATTTAAAAGGAAACAATAGTCATTCATGTTGGTTATTGTGTTATTCTTTTCCCAGAAGATTATGAAGTTAGTATCGACCAATTAACTATGTATGGAATTGGAGAAGGAATGTTCGACGATGTTAACTTACTTGAAGATGCAAGGAGGGAAATGCATGTAACAATAAAAAAACCTCCAAAAGTTAGGTTTGTTGTTGGAAAGTAGTAATAAAAGACATGTGAAAATGCATGATATGATGTGGCTCATGATTTTATTCATTGGATGAAATCAGAAGGGGAAAACACATTCATGGTGAAAAGTGAGTTAGAGAAATGGCCTAGGAATGAAAGGTTTGAAAGCTACACAACAATGTCATTAATAAAGAGTAACATAAATATTCTTCTTCACAAAATAGAGTTTCCACATCTCAAAACTCTCTTGTTGAGTTATGGTTATCAATATCACAAAGGCAGTTTAACAAGAGTTTCAATTATGTTCTTTGAAGGAATGAAAACCCTTAAAGTTTTAGTTCTTACAAGAATCTTTTGTTGTCAGAAGGACTTCAATTCTTAACAAACCTTCGAACTCTATACTTAGTACGTTGTCGTTTGGAGAATGCTTGGGCATCCAGAAGTTTGAAAAAACTTGAAATTCTTGTTATCTTTTATTCTAACATCAAGAAGCTACCCTACGAATCATGGGAATTGACTACTTTAATGTAGCATTTGGTATAAGAGAAGTGGGAGCCCATTCCCTGTAATGTGTCAAATTAAATTACACTGCAATGTTCGTTTTTGTAACAGACCACTGCAATGTAAGATTGCAATGCAATCACATTGTAACCAAGTAATGTAATGTGATTACAATCCAAAACCAATACAATCCCATTACATTGCACTCTGCAATGTTGGTAAAGACATTTTTACCCTTCAACTTTATTACTTTATTAAAAACATTTTCTAATGTTATAATTAAAATAAAAAATATTAAAATAAAATATATAATATAAAAATTAGAAATTAAAATAAAATAAAATATAAGAAATTAAAAGTTATATAATATAGGTAAAAGAAATTAAAATAAATATATAATGTAAAAATTATATTAAAGAAATGAAAATAAAATATATAAGATTATAATAAGAAATGAAAATAAAATATATGACATTAAAAATATATTTAAGAGATGATATTATATAAAAATTAACAATAAAAAATACAAGTATATTAAATTTTCATTTTAATAATAGGGATAATTTTGAAAATTAACATTACATTTCCATCAAAGTACTTGTAAATCAAACGCTGTAATATTATCTTCCTACATTTTAATTATTATTTTGCTTGTATACCAAATATTGTAATGTTATTTTTTCCTATAATCATATTGCTTGCAATCACATTATGGTGGCGTTTGTTACTTTACAATGCTATTTGATTACAAGTAATGTGATTGTAAGTAATGTGATTGTATAAATGAATATGGATTAATCAAATAAAATGGTGCAATTGAATAATATTTGAGTGTTGCCTAGAGTTATGAATATGAATTAATTTGTACCATTTCAATTGCGTATCTTCATTTCATCAAGTTATTTAATTTTAGAAATTAATTTTATTTAAATGAATATAGATTAACTTTTGAGGATATTAAAGGAAAGGTAACTAAAATTTTAGTTACTTAAATAAGAGTAATTTGTACCATTTTATCCTCCTTATCTTCATGCTTTCCAAACCTACAAACTCAACAAACAAGGTAAGGAGAGGTAAGTTTTTTATTAGCAACTCGTTTGTCACATTCACTTTAGGGAATGAACTATATAATAGCAAATTCACTTTCCAATCAAAAGATAAAATATAATATATACAACATAATAGTAAAATTCATATTAAGGTTGATTTTAAAAGAATGAAAATACTAAAGAGATATCAAGTCACTTACCTGATTCTCTAAAATCAGAAATCAAAACCCAATCATTGAAATCCTTTTGGAGCTTGAAGATGATGAAAACATAATAATTCTAAAATTTGAGAGATCGGATAATCGTTCTGATAACGTGTTATGAAATAAATCTGAAAGACCAATTACAAGAGAAATATAAAAGAAAGTATTTAGAGGAAAGAGAAAGTATTTAGAGGGAGTAAGAAGATCTTATTCAAGTGTTTATTTACAAATGAAGTGAAGGGGCCTATTTATAGGCTAATAACCCCTTATCTATATTGAATTTACAAAAAGAAGATAATACTAAGGGATTAGATGGATTAAATCTTAATATTCATCCAATCTAATTTACATCCAACTCTAGATATACATGGTATAAATAAATATTCACAAAAATATTCATAACATTTTGATGATTTTTTCTAATCAAATCAAATTAAATCGGATCAGAATTTGAATAAGTCAAATGGATTTTTATCAATCCGTAGTACAAATCTCCAATTATGTTTGATGCATATCCATCAAAAAGATTTACACGTGGGTTCTTCTATTTGTTGGTATAATGCTTATATATAAGTAAATAATTTAAAAATTAATTATTTGAATAACAAAACCGAAAGACATGCTGTTTTGTCATTTAGAACTATTTGTGGGTTCTACTATTTCTGCTGTTAATTATTATCCTCTGTTATGTTATGGATAAATTCTTCATTGCATCTCTATATAAATACCTGTAACCGGTCGAGTTACAACGCAATATTAATCATTTTAGTATTACCATGGAAGCAGAAGGTATTGAACAACGATCAGCAGGTAACCTTCCCACTGTTTGGGATGTTGAACTCGTCAAGTCCTTCACCACACCCTACTCAGTAAGTTTACTTTCATTAGATGCCCAAGCTTCATCACCTTAGAATTACTCTGTGTTTAACCTGCACCACTTTATTTTGGTTAACTTTGCAGTTCGAGAACCATGTCACTCGTCTTGAGGAACTTAAGCAAGGTGCTGGGGATTTACTTGCTAGCTGAAAGAACCACGTGACCAACTGGATCTGATCAATACAATGCAACGCTTAGGAGGGGCTTACCACTTTGAGAAGGATATCAAGGATATTCTCGCTAAACTTGTTGATGCCAACATTGCCACTGATCTTTACACTGCCGCCTTGCAATTTAGACTTATACGTCAAAATGGTTTCTTCATTGGTACAGGTTATATGCGCAAAATGTTTTCACTATAGTTAACTTATTTTTTTATCATTTTGAATAGCGTTTCATTAAAGGACACTATATTTAATTTATGGTCATCTTTTTTTGTCAAGCCTAGTGTTAAACTTAAATATGATAGTTGTCCCTTTCCTATCAACTAAAGTTTTGAAATAATTGAACGCCCAACTTAATATAATATTAGAGCTTTGATTTCGAATGTTAGAAAATGTGTTTCTCTCCTTTTAATATTGTTTCGAGTGTTTGGTTACAAATTGAACTTTACAATACTTCTTTAATCCTTTTTTGGGCGTGGCTTATTTCTACACTTGAGTCCACCTGCAAGCCCATTAAATATTCATCTGAAATACATGTGAAGAAGTGTATTAGAATTTAAATATAATAATCAAGTTTTTTTTATTAGTTTAACTTTTTGGAATAATCAATCATTCAATTTAACACTTCAGATTGGCTAACAAGACTCAAAATGTTCGTGTTCTTTTTTAATTTTAATTTTCCTCCTTATTTAATTTTTTTTTGACAAATCTAGTTTATTTCGCTTTATTGAAACTATCACAATAAATAGATATTCATGAATACAATATCTTTTACCAATCTATACCCAACTATCTTGAAAGGAATAGTTTGCTTTACTATGCATTCGAATCCTTACCGACGCCTCATCTTCATTTAGCATTTTCAACAGCTGTGCCCTTGCAGGGACCCTGCAGCTGGATCATTTAAGGGATTCCACTTCTTGTTTATTTGGGTAACATACATACTCAAGATGTAAGGGGTGAAAATGTGCAGATCTGTTTAATAAGTTCATGGAGATAGATGGAAAATTCATGGACAGCTCACGAGAAGATGTTATTGGGCTATTGAGTTTACACAAAGCTTCTTACCTTGGGATGCCAGAAGAAGATGTTTTAGACGAGGCCCTGAATTTTAGTACAAAACATCTGTTAGTGCTAAAGAAGACTATAGCTCGGCAAATACAACAATCACTGGAATATCCACTGCACTGGAGGATGCCTTGGACAGAAGCACGAGATTTCATTGCTATCTACCAATATGATGATAAGATGAATTTGGTTTTGCTCGAGCTTGCCAAGTTGAACTACAATATCATGCAATCTGTTTATCTGAAGGAGTTGCAGGAACTAGTGGAGTAAGATTATCTATTAAAAAATAAATCTGAAAAAGAAAAAAAAAAGAACTTTTAAGCTAAGATTGTCATCAGATTTTTAAATTACGATTACTTGACATCAGTAATTAGTTAAATTACATTGTTAAGAAATCAGATTTTTAAATTATTATTACTAGATATCATTAGTTAAATTAGATTGAAAATAAATCAGATTTTAAAATGTCAGTTTTTTTATGGGTAAAAATAAAATGTGATAGTTAAGAAATTTAATTTTCACATCAACTTAAATCATTTAAATTGTTACTAAATATCAGTGCTGTTAAATGGATATACATGGTTTAATGGAAAATGCCCCTAAATCGCGAATAGGTAGTAAATTGTAATAAAGTCTACAAATTGAATTTAGTTGCTGTTTGTATGTAAAGATATTTACTGTTTTCCAATTGATTGGGCAGGGGGTGGAGGGACTTGAACTATAAGGAAAGGCGACCTTTCGCTCGGGATAGGCTACTTGAGTCTTATTTTTGGGCACTGGGGAGTTGCCCTCCGGGGCCCCAATTACCCCTATTGAGGAGGAACCTCGCGAAATTCGGATTCATGGGAACAGCCTTAGATGACATATTGGACGTATATGGCTCACTTGATGAGCTTGAGAAGTACACAGATGCAGTAAATAGGTGAGAAATTTAGATTTTCAACAACTTCTTTCCTTAGTCTGAGCAATGCTTTTGAAAATTTGTGTTCATTCTACGTACACGTTTCCAAACTCTTTTAATGACAAACTTTTCCCGAATTGCAGATGGGATCTTAATAAGGCAATGGAGGAACTTCCAAGAGTACATGAAAGTATCCTCAGCCATGTGCAACCATGTTAGTGAATTGGTTCAATTTGCCTTGAAAGATAATGGCATGGATATTTTACCCTATATTAAGGAATAGCTATGTTCACAAAAAAAAAAATGTAATAGGTATGGTACATAATCGAATGACCAAATAAAATATTATTTATTTGTCTTTCTTGAACTTTTATAGAAATTAAGGGAAAAAAACCTTTAGTTTTAGTCTATTTGTTAAAAAAATTTCAAAACAATTTTGTAAATTAATTGATGTTTTACAATTTTTAATGCTGAAAAGTAAAAAAAGAAATTATAAATAATAATTTATAAAATACAAAAAAGAATTTTAGATGTTTAAAAAAATGACATAATTTTAAAAAAAGATATATAAAGAAAAAATGGAAATTATGCATGGAGTACATACATAATGAGAACTTTATCTATTAATTGTAATTTATACTGACAAGTTGACATTCAATTTTTGTAGTGGTTGTGTTATATTAGAGGATATCTCAAGGAAGCACGATGGTTTCACAGCGGATACACTCCAACTGCAGAGGAATATCTTGAGAATGCTTGGGTCTCGATTGGTGTACCTGTATCCATTGTCTATGGCTTTTTTGGAGTGGTAGGACACTCTATAAATGATTATTTGTCAGAATTTGTGGAGCATTGGTCTGTCTCTGACTTAGTTAGGTTGCCTGGCTACATTGGTCAACTCATTAATGATTTAAACACTGCCGAGGTTTGTTCTTACCTGCATTGCTATTGCTTTATTGCTGTACCAATTTAACGTTTCAACAAATCTCTCTCACTTGTCTACCAAACTAGTGGCTACCTATTTTATTATATTTCAATAATTTGTTAAGTTAGATATTACTTATCTTTTGAAGGTTGAAATCAAAAGGGGAGAATCAATGAATTTCATCCATTTTTACATGACCCAAGAAGGTGTTTCGGAAGAAGAAGCACATAATCATGTGACAGGCTTGATCAGAAATTTGTGGTAAAATTTTAACGAAGTAATAGTTAAAGATTCTCTTCGAGCACCCGATATTGTCAAAGTTGCTGTCGAAATGACACGATGTATTCATCGGATCTACCAATATTGCGATTGGTTTGGCATTCAAATCAAAGAAAATCAAGATTGTGTCAAGCCAATCCTTGAGCCCATTTCGATGGAACAATGTGATCAAGCTTTACTGAAATAAGATTTTGAAATTTCAGCCCAAGAGTGGCTTAATAATTGGATTTTATGCTTTATGAGGTCTTTGAATAAAAGGTTGCTTATCTTTTTCTAATTGAGTCTTGCTTGTAGCTATTATGCTATGTTGTATCATTTATTGCACCTAATTCTAGTAAATTATATTTATACATTAAGGAAAATTTTTTAAAGCTAGCAGGGGTCCTATGTAGTACATATTGAATCAAAATACTAAATGCAATCTCGTTTTCCAAATGGATATTTGGTCTTGCTATTAGCAATTTTGGTGTAAATAGAAAAAAACTACTAACCGTAAACATTTTCCCATTATATATCTACTTACATCTATAATCTAGTTGTGTGTGTCATAATGTGCAGGTTCCGAAACTAAACCATTTAATGTTAAATGAAATCATTATCAATATTTTTTGTTTAGGTGTGATTGACCACTTATTTGAATTTACTTTATAAAATGTTACCTATTTTTTTTTGAAAGGTAATGACTTTGTATTCATGATGAGAACAACAAAAGAAAACACATAAGGGTGGCCTAGATAGCCTTCCCCTGTGATCTCAAAAACTTCAAATGAGCAAAACTAAATCTGCGTAGCAACCATATAGCTTTGTCAGCTACCCCTACTAACGATACCCTTTATGATACTATCACGATCCCTTTTTGGGGTTCCATGACCAGCACTAGAATTTAGATAGGTATAGCCCGCTAGTCCCAAGCAAACCTCTTACATTCATATAATGAAACTCCCCCATTTTATGAAATGATGTTGCTTAAACTTAAGTAAATGTTGGACAAGTTTGAATGAATTACGTGTTAATATAATTTGAATGTTGGTTGAGTTTTCCTAACTAGATTGACATGAACTTCCTACTCTGATGTTGTTGGATTAATGTGGTATCAATGGATGAAAGTATGATTGCATAAGGAAACCAAAGAAATGTAATTTTTGCAAATAAGGCATGAAAGGTTGTTCACATGGCAAGGAGGGGTCGATCCCTAGAGGTTTTAAGCTTGGCATAGCTACTGGAATTGTAATACCCCGTACTTTGATATGGTGATTAATAAGGCTTATTGAATGCCAGTTGAGGTTAATTATAATGTTTAAAATTGATGAAAGATGAAAGGAATAGTTTGGGATAAAATATTTCGCACGCGAAGAAATAATAATAAAATAATAATATTTTTATCAAGGAAGAATTTGCAAGATAAAAAAAGTGATTTGACATCATAATAAGGTATTTTGGGCACCAAGGAGACAAGAGGAGTGTGAGACCTTGACCTCTATAGACCCATAATTAAAAGTAGATGTGATAACATGGACTAGGGGTAATTTCGTCATTTCTCATGGTGAGCTCCTTGAAGTAGCTCTCAAATGTTATTAAGGTCTAAATAGACCTAAGGAATAAATGAATGATGATAAAATAAATGAAGAAGATAGAAATACTGATAATTTTCATGGTAAGGGTAAAACGGTCATTTTACATCTTGAGTCAAAACTTTTAAGTTTTCATGAACTCGAGTATTTCTAGACTATTATGGACTTTGTCTCAGTGTCAAAGAAGTAAAAAGATTGTCTAAAGGTAAGAGGAAGACAAAGTGACCTCGTTAAGGGCATTTTGATAATTTTGTGAGAAATTGGATAAACATTAGGCATAAATATCTAAGTTTCTAGCAACTTCTTCTTCTTCTTCTTCTTCCCTCCTCACATTTTCTCACATTCCATGGAAGCTTGCTTTGAAACCTCCATAAATTTTCTCAAGTTAACCCAAATTTTTATGCTTTTCTTCACCTTTTTACAAAGTCCTTTGTGCTCTTTTACTCTTTCACCTTAAAACCCTCCAAAGCCTTTCCTTAATACTTGCTCTCACTAGTTGGATGTTCTAGAGAGAGAAAGAAAGATTTTTCACAATAGTTTGAAAGCTTTTGAAAACGAATTCAATTACAAAGCTACCAAGGTGAGTAATGAAAATTGAGTTGATTTTTAAGTTGTTGAGAATGGCTAGTGGTTAGATTTGTGAGTGTTTTATAGTTGAGGTGGTTTATTCATTTTAGTGTGACTAGAATAGTGAAAATAGATATCCACTTAATGGTAGTTGGAAGCTAGCTAGGAATAACTAGTAGAACATGATTTAGGAGATAGCTTTTAGAATTATGGTTATGTGAATTGAGTTGATTTGTGATGCTATTATGTGTGATAGGTTCTAACGAGACCCCACATCTCCTTTCGGACCATTAGGGGGAGTTAGAGTCGATTTAAGAATCAACGAGGATCGGTGAATGTGTTGGTCCTGATAATATGTGCTAGAACGGGGGTGAATAGCACAATTTGGCTCTTGACAAGATTGGAAACTAATTTTCAGAACTTAAGAAAACAAAAAACAGAGTATAAAATGCACAGTAATTTAGAGTGGCTCATTCTAAGACCTACATCCACTACCTTGATTATCCAACCAAGGATGTTCCCACAAATCCACTATGGACCGGTGAAATTCACAAGCTTTCACCAAGCTTTACAATAGCTTTTACCAGGCTCAACCACAACCTTTTACACTAGTTTTTCATGGGCTCAATTAAAACCCAATGTGGTTTTCTAAGGCTCAACCACAACCTACAACAATCAAGCTATCCCAAGCTTGAACAACCCCTTAGAGTGACTCCCTCACTCTAACAATACAAGAGAAGTAATAAAGAAGTACCTACGATCACTTACTTGATCTAGATGGTACAAGATGAAGTACTGAACTCTGTTACAAAGATTGGCGTTTAAGTACAGTAAGGTGCAGTGAAGCTTTTCTGGTTTTTTCTACTTTCTATAGCTCAAATCTCATTCAAGGCTTCAAAAAATTTCTTTTTTATTGTTGGAAGACCCTTTTATACTTGGAAACGCAACTCTGATGGCAGTTTGGCAGTTTATATCTGTTGGAAATAGTTGAGGATGAGTTCTAGCTGTTAATCTGTCTTATAATGCTCTGGTTCAAATTACAGACAAAGAGCTCTTAGTCGACTAACTTGGTTGACTAATTTGGTTCTGTTTCTAGTTTGCAGATTCTGGCAAAGAGCACTTAGTCGACTGACTTGGTTGACTAAATTGGTTCTGTTTCTCAAACTCTTCAGCCCGTCATTTCTCCAATTTGAAATTTGGTCAACCAATGTTCTTCCTTGTTTCACCAATAAGCTTGCTCCTTGTTATTTAGTTACATCTTATTGATTTTATTCTTCTTTTTCTTTCAAAAATACTCTTTGAAGAGTCAATAAATTAATTTCATATATTACTTTCCTGCACACTCAAGTAAAGGCATTAGACACACATAAATGGGAATGTTTTATTATCATAAAAAACTAATGGAGTCAACAATCTCCCCCTTTTTGATGATGACAAAACATTCATTGATTAACAGCATAGTATCATTTTAATTCTTTTTAGTTTCTGTAAAAATTGAGGATTGCTCCCCCTAAGTATAAGCTCCCCCTTAGTGTGTGCATATTTTGCTTATTTTATTTCAGCCAATTTTATTCTCGTCATATAGAAAATGATATTGTACATTTAGAGTATACATATGTTCAGCAAAATAGAGTGATTTGCAGCAAGTAAGTATTAGCAGATCATCATTAAACTTTCAGCTTTAAATGTTGACAGATTTTCATCACTATTCCAGCAGCTGTTAATAGTTTATTCATTTCAGATTTTGTTCACTTCATTTATGTTTCAATTGATATACTATTCATACCATCTATATCTATTTTCAAACAAAAATTATCCACAATGGCATAACAAAAATAATTTATCAGCATGTAAATCAATATCAGCATAGCACCGGTAGATTTTGTTCATGACAGTCAAAATACCAAAATAACAAATTATTAGCAGACTTCAATTTTTAGCAATTAAGCAACATAGCTATATCAACATTCATTTTTCACATACAACCACATAAATAACAGAATTAAAACTGAGTGTTTAAGTGCCACCATGGCACAAATAACAGTTAATCAACAAGTATTTTGAAACTGCCCCTGGACTATTTTTGCTTCCTATCTTCTATTTTTCTAAGTTCATTCATCTTTGATTTTGTCTTTTTTCCTTTCCTAGGTTCCTTCCTGGTTCCTCAACCCTAACATTTTTTTTTTAAATTTATTCTCTGGTTCTTGGTTCTTGTGGTTCTTGGTTCGTGCACCCATTCTACTCTACTCTCCCTTTTTGTCAGCATCAAAGGGAGGGGCTTCTATTCATCTTATGTGTCAGAGGGTGAGGATTCAGTGCTGTAGAAAGGGTTAAGAGGAAAATGAGAGGGCTCTCGGAGAGGTGATGAATGTCTTGGGGAAGGTTTTGGTGAGGACTTGTCTGAGACAGGGATTGGAGAGAAGGTTGAAACTGGTCTGGATTTCTCTGCCAACCTGGAAGACTTTCTTCTCTTGAGAAAAGCTGTCTTAGTTGCCATGGTCTTCCTGCGTTTGGTTGGTAGTTTTGCCTCAATTGGTGGTGCTGTAGTGGCTTTGGCTTTCCCTGCTTTTGTCTTTACTCTGGTAGCTGATGTAGATTTCTTTCCTTTTCCTACACCTTTACCATCCTTTTGAGTTTCTGTCCTAGCAATGTCCTTTTCAGCTTGTCCCTCCTTAACCATTTGGTGGAAGACATCCATGATGGAAACTTCCTCTAAGTTTGGAGGAGAGGCCTGGTGTTTCTCTATCTCTGAATTATTTTTGCTTTGAGGTTCAGGGGAGGGTGTCTTGGTTGGTTGATCAACCCCTTGGGGAGAGTCTTCAGTCTGTAGAGCAGGACTGGCAGATTTATGGGTGGAACCTTCAGTCTAAATGCTAGAACTTTCAACACGAGGAGCAAATGTTTCTACTGACTTAACTAAACTTTCAGCACTTGTTGTGCAGGTGCAGTGCTGGATGTGGCAGAGCTATCTGTAGCCATAGTTTCAGATGGCATGTTTTCCTTCTCCTTCAGCTTGTTTTCCAACTTAGTGATTTTATCTTCCATTTTCTGTAGCTTCATTCCTTGGTCAGTCAGGTTACCATCAATCCTCATGAGCAAATTAAAAATCACTTCATTTGAAAATCTGAAGGGAGCTTTTTCAGGTTAAGCAGGTAGGCTGTGTTCTTTTCTTGGACCAGTCTTGGAAGTTTTAATGAACCTTTCTCCATCAAGTACATACCCCATTTTAACCAAGCTACCAAAATGAATAGCTTGGTCTCTGGTTTTTACCAAGTCCATATCATACCTCTTTGCCCATATTCCCTTCTTTTGCACAAGGGATGTAATCATTTTCCCATACGGCAGATTTACCTTATCAAGTCTGCAGGCACTTCTCTTTTTCTTAATCATAAATCTTCCCAAATTCATAGACACTCCATTGAAAGCATGCTCCATTAGCCAAAGGTCCTGAAAGCTGATGTAGCTAAGGCTTCCACTTCTGCCTTGTATATTTGCTGCTATGAAATAATGTAGAATTCTGATATGAGGGCTGGTTATCAAACCAGAATTACTTTTTGAAGAATAATTTTCTTTCCTTCTAGTGATGATCTCCCACAATGAGGACGGATCATATTTTTCAAGCAGTTCAAATTCACCTTCTTCATACTCTATTTTCAGCAGGTTCCCTAAATCCTCAGCAGTCATAATAAACTCTTTTCCATTCAGATAAACATTCAACCCATTTTCTACATAATCATCAGAATCTATTAATTCCTTTCCTTTCAAAGCAATTCCAGAGTAAAACTCTTTGATCAGACTTGGACTACAAGACCTATTCTTAAAGGTGTTGTAACCTTTCAGTTCTAGTTCATCAAAGTACTCAGATAAACTAGTTTGGATTTCGACATTTTCCTCAAAACTCTTCTAATCAATAAACTTTCCATAGGAGATTGGTGCATTCTCGATGTTTTTGAATCTATACTCATGTAACTTATTCCTAAATTTTGAAGAAGAAGAATTGGTACCTTTGTGGAGTGAAGGCTCTGTATCTTTCTTCTTGCCAGTTTTCTGCTTCTTTTCTCTTAGTTTCTCGAATATATCTTTCACTGAACCAGGCATGATTTTTAGTTTCTTCTTCAGACTTTCAGTTCCTGTTTCTTCCTCCATTGGCCTGTTCCCTTTCTTTTTCTCTGATATCTCTTTGCTTTGAGATGTTCTAGCCATATTGGTTGTAGAAATTTTTTAGGGTTTGAGTCGGTTTCAGAGGCAAAAAGGGAGATTTAGGTTTTTATTTTTAGAGCAACGAGTTTCAAGGGTGAGAGGAGGAAGGCAGTCAGCAGTTATTACCAAAAAAAAATCCTCACCTTCCTTTAAGTGCTGCCTTATTTTATTTCTTTATAATTTCAAACTTCCCTCTAAAATCTAGTTATTTACCTTTGACAGTTTTTCTTCATTCTTTTTGCACCCGGTAAACCTAAATTTTTACCAAATTTTACACTTCTTTCTCTAAAACTCACCGAGTCTTATTATTTAAGGCTATCAGACCACTCTTAGTTGACTAAAAGCATTCTATTTTCTATGTGAGAGCCTAAGGTTTTCTTATAATTCCTTCACACTAATTATCCCTAAATTTCTTTTAATCTCACAGAATTTATCTTCACTTAGAGGTTTGGTAAAAATATATGCTAATTGATGTAAAGTATTCATGAATTCTATCTTAATATCATTTTTCACCACATGGTCTCTAATAAAATGGTGTCTAATTTCAATGTGCTTTGTCCTAGAGTGCTACACAGGATTTTTTGATATATTGATTGCACTTGTGTTATCACAGTATATTGGTACATTATGCATAGTTATTCCATAGTCTTTTAATTGTTGCTTGATCCAAAGGATTTGTGCACAGCAACTACCTAATGATACATATTCAGCCTCTGCTGTAGACAGTGCCACTGAGTTTTGCTTTTTGCTGGACCAAGACACAAGCATCCTTCCTAAAAATTGGCATGTTCCACTAGTGCTTTTCCTATCAGTTCTGCTGCCGGCAAAGTCAGCATCTGAATATCCAACTAAGCTAAGAGTTGAGTCTCTAGAGTACCATATTCCTAGTTCTTGAGTGTCTATGAGGTATCTAAAAATTCTCTTAACAGCTGTTAGGTGTGATTCTTTAGGGTGTGACTGAAATCTAGCACACAAGCACACACTAAACTGAATATCTGGTCTACTTACTGTTAAGTAGAAAATAGAGCCAATTATACCTCTATAGAGCTTTTGATCTACATCCTTACCTTTTTCATCTAAGTCGAGTTTGGTGGATGGACTCATTGGTGTAGACATTGATTTCAGCTTCAGCATATCATGAGTGTATCTTTCTTGGTTGATAAAGATTCCTTCCTTACTTTGTTTGATTTGAAGACCAAGGAAGTACTTCAACTCTCCCATCATGCTTATTTCAAATTCACCCTGCATTTCCTTAGCAAAGTTCTTGCAAAAAGCCTCATTAGTTGCACCAAAAACAATGTCATCCACATATATTTGCACAACAATTAAATCATTTATATATCTCTTAATGAACAATGTAGTATCGATGCTACCTCTATCATACCCCTTTTCAACTAGAAATTTTGAAAGCCTTTCATACCAAGCTCTAGGAGCTTGTTTCAATCCATACAAGGCTTTTTGAAGTTTGAAAACATGATCAGATTTTTCAAAGTCTTCAAAACCAGGTGGTTGTTCTACATATACTTCCTCTTGAATTAATCCATTTAAGAATGCACTTTTTACATCCATTTGGAACAATTTAAAATTCATGAAACATGCAAAAGTTAGCAACAACCTTATGGCTTTAATCCTAACAACCGGAGCAAAAGTTTCATCATAATCTATTCCTTCCTCTTTGTTGTATCCTTTTGCTACCAACCTAGCTTTATTTCTAACTACATTTCCTTGCTTATTTACCTTATTTCTAAATACCCATTTTGTACCAACAATAGGGTGATTTGAAGGTCTAGGTACCAATGACCATACATGACTCCTTGTGAATTGATCAAGTTCTTCTTGCATGGCCACTATCCAACTTTCCTCTTTTTCAGCTTCTTCAAAGTTTTTAGGTTCAATTTGAGATATAAACGATGAAAACTCACAAAGTTCTCTAGTTGCTTTCCTAGTTTTAACTCCTTGAGAAATCTCACCAATTATTTGGTCTTGTGGGTGATCTCTCACAAATCTCCAACTCCTTGGTAGATCATCATGCTGATTGTCTACTCTTTGCAGATTTTCTAAAGGTGGAGTTTCATCTTCTCTTCTAGGTGAGCTTTCGTCATTATTTTTGTTGTTTTCTAAGCTCATTTCCTTTATTTGTTTTTCTAGGACTTCTACATCATCATCATCATCATGAACTTCTTTTTGCAATGCATTTGACTCATCAAAAACTACATGAATTGATTCTTTAACGGTTAAGGTCCTTTTGTTGAAAACTCTATAGGCCTTTAAGTTTAAAGCATATCCTAAAAATATTGTGTCACGACCCGGAACTCCCATCGAGCCCGTGACAACCGCCGCGACGTCCCGATAAGCACTCATTACCCCGAATGCCGATCGAAACCCCGCAAGGCTTAGCATCAACTTCCGCATCTCCCCGGTGAGCGACAGTTATTAAATCTCGTATTTCAAGAAATCATAAGTTGTTTCCAACTCAAAACAATAAAAATATTATTTTCTAGCTCACTGGGGCATTTTCGTCATTTTTTTTTTTTGAAATTTCGAAATTCGAAAAAATGTAATATGTAAGTGGAAACACATATTTCATGATTTAAACTAAATTTTGAAGTCTAAAACATTCGTTTAAAGTAAAATTATAGCTATTTGAATATAATAAAAATATTAAATAAAATATTCTATTTTCTTAAAACACAATATTTTCAAAGTCTTCCTAAAATAACTTTTGTAGCGTAAGAGTAAAATAAATTTATTCATATAGTAATAAAGATAATTAAAGTATGAAATTTCGTTTATAGTGACACGTGGGCCCCCAACTAACCAAGAAGGTGTAGAGCTACTAACCCTTACTTCCTATGATGCAACTCCGAGATTAATTATCGCCTTAATCAACTATCAACAAACTGTCCTGAGCCTAAAAAATGGATAGGAAGAGGGGTGAGATTAAATAATCCCAGTGAGTAAACAATTACCATCAAAAGCATCTAAAGCCGAGTAGATGGAGACAATATAAAAACGTTATATCTCAATAATGTTCATAACACAAAATTCGTTTCAATCTATACCAAATAATTTCTTTTCATCAAAATTTCCCCGACTTATGAATTTTTTTAAACTTGGCCCTTGCCAATATCATTCTCGCGGGTACCTTCGTCAAGGTATCCCACTGAGACCGCCAAGGCTGTTCAATGACCCATACCCATAAACATGTTTTCACATCTGACACACAGCCGTTCCTTGGCGTTGGCTGAGTCTCACTCTCACGTGGTGGCCCAAACGTGAGGTGCACTCAAATCATACCTCAGGAGATACTTCACCCAACATCTCCCCCCGGAGGTAAGTATATAATTGAGTTACCATGCCCCTCTCATAGGCAGTCCACGGAAACCCCCACCACTGTAGTGACCGTTTAATATACCACCAGACCCATAAAAATTCCAGTAGCACAATATGGCGAATAAAATGTAATCCAGTCTATCGAGACCAATCCAAAACTATTCATATATTTCATGCCAACCCCAAAAATTTAGCCATCATGCTACCATAGTGTCATAAGCCACAATTTCAATAACATATAAAATCATAAATTTCAACACAGTCTCCATATACTCAATTTTCCCAAAACAATATTAGTTTTCAAAACCAGTATAAATCTCATTTTTTATTAAAAAACATTTTAATTGGAAAACATAATATTTTATAATTTAAACTCACCATTCAATAAAAGCATCAAACAAGTATAATTACTCTAGATATTTATGACGATAAATTGTCCACTCATAGTTCTAGGAGTCGATGTACTCCTAATCCCAATCTTCAAGCACAATTTTGGTACTTTTACCAGTGTAATTTGCTCACCACCTATCCACAATGTACAATACATAATTCACCACATCAATGCTTGACCATTATAAAATCAATTCAGGCTCGGTATATATGCATGATATGACATGCAACTTATCCGACTACCGCTTAAATGCGGTGTTGACTTAATTCGACCTATTACCCGATTAAATTACTAACGCGTCCAATTTAATCTCAAATTAATTTTTTTCAGTTTCTATACCTCAATTGCACCCAAATTGACTTAATGTCCCTCGGTGTGGTGCAAATTATCAGTCCTGATAGCAAATTACGAAAATACCCCTAATGGGTAAAAATTCATATTTTTGCTCCAAAAATTTCCATTATTTTTCTAGACTCATAATTCATCATTATTCATCATAATTCCTCAAATAAACATCAAGATCATCAGCCAATATTCCCGTAGAAAATTCAGCCAATAATGGTAATGGAGGAAAATAAATTCTTTTCTTGTTGTTTTGTTCCTAAATATGCTAAACTAACTTAAAACACTAACATAACTTAAAATCAAATTAATCTAACAAGTTTCTCTCTCCTAACCCATTTTTTTCAGAATTGAATTCATCCTCAAATCACATGATTCAACCATGGAAAATGCATGGGAAAGGTAAAGCACAAGTCAAAATCAAGAAATTTTACCTTTGGTCACTTGTTTCCTTGAATTTTCACCAATTTTTCTTTGAATTTCTCCCCCTAGGTTTTTGTTTTTCTTTTCCCCTTTGTTTTCTTGCTATGGCCGGCCATAATGAAGAGAAAATGGTGGTGTGGGCTGATTTTTATAGTTAAATAATATAATAATCTAAACTTGCCACATGTCACTACATTATTGGTCCATTTTTTAAATTCTTATCTTTTAAGCTTTAAATCTCCACCACACATTATTCCTTAAAATATCCATAACTTAGATAAAATTCTCAAACTTATCCAAAGTCTTGGTGAAGTAATTTTTGATATTTACACTTTTGCCCCCGTAAAAATAAAAAATTACATTTTTGCCCCAAAAACTGAAAAATTGCCCATAGACATATTTTTTATCCCTTATACTCATATCATTCCCCAATTTTTCAAATGTGATCTAAATTCTCTTAAAATCTCAAATTTTGTCCGCAGATGGAAAAATTACAATTTTACCCCTATATAGTGAAAATTTCAATTTGACTCCGAATTGATCCTCGAACTCCTAATTACCATTTTGAGTCATCCCTGAACTGTGAAACTCTTAATTTCACCTTAAAATTCCTATTTGAACTAGTTCGAGGCTTAATCGACTTAATGATACCATTAGGGGCAATATCGTCTTTTAACGATTTCTCGAACTTCCTAAATATACAAACATTCTATCGAGCATGTGAATGATATTATAATTATTTTACAAAGCAGGGTTTGACATATTGCTTCATCACTCTTTGCATCAAACTTCCCTAGGGGCTGTTTTCCATTGTTCAATACAAAGCATTTACAGCCAAAGCTCCTAAGGTGAGAAATATTTGGTTTCCTACCTTTATAAAGTTCATATGGAGTCTTTGAAATTAAGGGTCTTATTGAGACTCTATTAAGAATATAAGCTGTTGTATTTACTGCCTCAACCCAAAGATATTTAAGTAGGTTGTTCTCACATAGCATGGTCCTAGCCATTTCTTTCAAGGTTCAGTTTTTTCTCTCTACAACTCCATTTTGTTGGGGTGTTCTAGGTGCAGAAAAATTGTGATCCAACCCCTTTTCATTGCAAAACTTTTCAAACTCATCATTTTCAAATTCTCCTTCATGATCACTCCTTATGCTAACTATGGCTATTCTTTTTCCATTTTCTATTCTCTTACAATGACATAAGAATGCTTGTAGAGCATCATTCTTATGAGCAAGAAAATACACCCAAGTATATCTTGAATAGTCATCAACTATAACAAACCCATAAGATAATACTCTTAAGCTAGTTATCCTTATTGGACCAAATAGATCAATATGAAGCAATTCAAGACGTCTAGATGTTGACACAATTTTCTTAGACTTAAAGGATGTTCTAACTTGTTTTCCTAGTTGGCAAGCATCACATATCCTATCATTTTCAAATTTTAACTCAAGCAGTCCAACAACAAGATTTTTCTTAATTAATTTTGACATAGTATTCATGCTCACATGTCCTAATCTCCTATGCCATAGCCAACTATCATTTTCAGCATTTGCAATAGGACATACTTCACTATTTACTTCAAGATCTTCAAGAAAAATTACATACATATTCTTCAATCTATTTCCTATAAATGAGATTTTATTTGTACTTATGTCTATCACTTCACACTTAGTTGAATCAAAGCACACTCTAAATCCTTTATCACATAATTGACTAATACTTAGTAAATTATGCTTTAAGCCTTTAACCAACAACACATGACTAATTTGAGTTTGGGAATTCTTACCAATCGTACCTATACCATGAATTCTTCCTTTTGAATCATCTCCAAAGGATACGGTTGCTCCCTTTCTCTTATCCAGCTGAGCAAACAGCATTTGATGTCCTGTCATATGCTGTGAATAGCCACTATCCAAGTACCAAGGCTGTTTCTTCTTGAGTTGAGTTTTTGAACATGTCTCATTTAAGTCCAGCTCAACCTACAAAATAGAATTTCAGTTTTTCTTTATAGGTACCCATACTTTGATGGGTCCTTGAGTGTTAGTTGCAACAAAAGATCCCTTAAGAACCCAGATTTTCTTAACTTTCTGCACTATTCTTTTCTTAAAACACTCATATGATAAATGACCATGTTTACCACAATTATAACATCTAGGTAATGCTTTAGTTGAATTTTTATTGTGGTGTACATCTCTTTTTGAGGATTCATGTTTCAAACATTTAAGAGCTGTATTTTCATTAGGAGTTATTTGCAAAGCTTCAGACTTGTTTTCCAACTCTTGTTTAAAATCCTCAAAGTCTGTTTTTGAGTGTTCTAACTCAATTTGCAAAATATTTCTTTGCTAAAAAACAGAAGTAAATTCTTGTTTGATTTGTTCCAAATCATTTTCAAGAAATGCAACCTTTTTCTTTAATGATTTGTATTTTGAAAAAAGCTTTTCAAATTCATCATAAAGGCACTCATACTCATCCTAAAAATCATCATCTGAATTAATGCAGGGGGATAAGGGTACCTCTGTTTGATCCTCTTGTTCCATTAAACAGATGTTTACTCTTTCCTCAGATTTTTCATCATCAATTTTCGAGCTTGATGTATCACTATCCGACCATGCAGCAGCCACCATTGCTTTCTTGGATTTCTTATTTTTCTTGGGAGTTTCATCTTTCAGCATTGAACACTCGGACTTGAAGTGACTAGGTTACTTGCATTTGTAGCAGATCATCTCCTCTTTTTTGTTCCTTATTTTCCATGAAGCACCTTGGTCTTTCCTGAAACCTCTTCTAATTAGCTTTTGATTTCTTCTGCTCATTAGCTTTTTGAATTTTCTTGCAACTAGAGCTAATTCTTCATCATCATCACAGGAAAGCTCTTCCAACTCTTCTTCAAGGATGCTAGCTTTAAGTTCAATACTTTTTTTCTTTTCGTTTGCTTCCCTTCGGTCTTTTTCTTCTTCTTCCTTAAGCTCCAGCTCATGAGTAAGAAGAGAACCACAAATCTCATCGAGAGTGATGATGTTTAGATCTTTAGCCTTTCTAATGGCAGTCACTTTTGGTTTCCAGGATTTTGGTAGGCTTTTAAGTAGTCTCTTAACTAATTCATGTTCAGAGATAGGTTTGCCTAGCTGGCTCAAGTTATTTGTGATGTTTGTAAACCTATCAAACATGCTGGTGATGTCTTCACCATGCTCCATTTTGAACATTTCATAATTATGTGTTTAGAGAGCAATTTTGGACTCCTTGACTTGGGAAGTCCCTTCATGGATTATCCTAAGTTTCTCCCACACTTGTTTAGCTGTTGTATAGCTTGAGACTTTGTTAAATTCAATGGGGGTCAAGGCACAATCTAATGTGTTGATGGCCTTAAAGTTTGTTTAAACTTTCTTAGTTTCAGCCTCAGTCCATTCAGACTTTGGCTTGGGCATCAACTCATTTGTCACTACATTCACTGTTGAGGGCATAAAGGGTCCATCAATTATGACATCCCACATTTCATAATCTATAGCCCTACTATAAATTGACATTCTATTGCTCCAATAAAGGTAATTAGAGCAATCAAACAGAGGTGGTATGTTTGTTGATTGTCCCTCTGCAACTATGGTTTTTTGTTGAGCCATTTGGATCCTCCTAAAGGATGTTAAGCCTTAAAAACAGGTAACTAGCTCTAATACCAATTGTTGGTCATGATAATATGTGCTAGAGGGGGGGTGAATAGCACAATTTGGCTCTTGACAAGATTGGAAACTAATTTCCAGAACTTAAGAAAACCAAAAACAGAGTATAAAATGCACCGTAATTTAGAGTGGTTTAGTCCAAGACCTACATCCACTACCTTGATTATCCAACCAAGGATTTTCCCACAAATCCACTATGGACCGGTGAAATTCACAAGCTTTCACCAAGCTTTACAATGGCTTTTACCAGGCTTAGCCGCAACCTTTTACACTAGTTTTTCACAGGCTCAACTAAAACCCAATGTGGTTTTCCAAGGCTCAACCACAACCTACAACAATCAAGCTATCCCAAGCTTGAACAACCCCTTAAAGTGACTCCCTCACTCTAAGAATACAAAAGAAGTAATAAAGAAGTACCTATGATCACTTACTTGATTTAGATGGTACAAGATGAAGTGTTGAACTCTATTACAAAGATTGGCATTTAAGTGCAGTAAGGTGCAGTGAAGCTTTTCTGGTTTTTTCTACTTTCTATAGCTCAAATCTCATTCAAGGCTTTAAAAAACTTCTTTCTTATTGTTGGAAGACCCTTTTATACTTGGAAATGCAACTTTGATGTCAATTTGGCAGTTTATATTCATTGGAAATAGTTGAGAATGAGTTCTAGCCGTTAATCTGTCTTGTAGTGCTCTGGTTCAAATTGCAGACAGAGAGCTCTTAGTCGACTAACTTGGTTGACTAAGTTGGTTCTGTTTCTGGTTTACAGATTCTGGCAAAGAGCACTTAGTCGACGGACTTGGTTGACTAAATTGGTTCTGTTTCTCAAACTTTTCAAGCCACCATTTCTCCAATTTGAAATTTGGTCAACCAATGTTCTTCCTTGTTTCACCAATAAGCTTGCTCCTTGTTATTTAGTTACATCTTGTTGATTTTATCCCTCTTTTTCTTTCAAAAATAATCTTTGAAGAGTCAATAAATTAATTTCATATATTACTTTCCTGACCACTCAAGTAAATGCATTAGACACACATAAATGGGAATGTTTTATTATCATCAAAAACTAATGGAGACAACAGAATGAACTTGCATCAAAATGTTTTGGAATAAATGATTAGATGCTTGATTGAACCACTTGAGATATTTGGTTGGTTTTTCTTTAAAATTTGCACGGGAAGAAGCCCTTAATGAAACATTTTTATGTTGTGAAATATGAATGTGATGAATTTCTGTGTTTCCACATTATGTTGATGTGAATGTTATGCATTGAATGATATTATTGTTTGATAATTATGACCCAGCTATGTGCGGTGTGGGAGTGCACATGAGCTGATGATGACCCAGCTATGTGTGGTGTGGTAGTGCACATGAGCTGATGATGACCCAGCTATGTGCGGTGTAGGAGTGCACATGAGCTGATAATGACCCAGTTATGTGCAATGTGGGAGTGCACGTGAGCTGAGGGAGAGTTGGGGTGATGCCAGTGGTCGTATGTATGTTTATATATGTTATATATAGAGAGGTTATGGAAATTATATTGTGCTTGCATTGATTATTGAATGTTAAAATTTGAGAAATGCTTTCAAATTGATTTTCACTGTAGTAAAAATGGATTTTCATTGTGATAAGAAATTAAGTTGAATTGCATTGTTTTCAACATAAGTGCATCATGTTTTCTAAAACTTCCCGAATTGATGCTTGTTCCCTTTTTATGTTCATTCACTGGGTTTATACTCACGTTTTTAAACTTCATGTTTTAGGTTTTTTGAGTTAAAGGTGACTGGTCCTAGGAAGAGGTACTCTTCCTTATCCATTGCTCGGTAGGTTTACCATGACACTAAACGTTAGCAACCGTGCCCAGATTCACTCCGCTGACGATCAAGGTCTAATTATGTGTATATGAATGCTGGATGTGAAATTCTAAGACTCATTTGTCAAGCTATATATGTATATTATGGTTGATGATGCTATTATGAATACATAATTGGGTCTTCTGAATTGTTTTCAAAGGAATTATATTTGAACATTACAAATTTTGGATTTTAAAGACATATGGATTAGTGTACAAGATTATATAAATAGGCTTGCTTGGGCTTAGTGGGCTAAGCCCATGGGCCCTTGCACTGGTCATGGTTCGGAAATTAGGTTGTGACAGGAATAGCCAAGGAGCAACTCCCATGGACGGGTATATCGATCCTCACAGCACAAGGTGCTTGTATGAGTGTTATTGATTTTTCACATAAGTGCATGTTACCACAAACAAGTAATATAGTTATAAGTAGAGTATCGTTCCCACAAAGATTTCTTCCTAAAGTTTTAGTAAGTACTAAAATTTTATAACAAATCAATCTTATTTAAGTAACTCAAATTTTAAGAACATTAATTAAAACTAAATTAAAGCAAGAACTAAATTAACTAACAGAAATTAAAGTTACTTGAGAAAGACAACAGACTAAAGACCTAGGATTATGGGTTCGTTCAACACTTCATTTGATACGAGCTTCGCTTATTATTTACCTTCCTAGGTGGTTTTACTAACCTAGAATCCAAAGCTGTCTACAAGTCTCCATCGAGATGCTTGCACAAATACCTAACTTAATTAGCTCACTATATGTCTATAGGACTCAATTAAATTAAGTTTATTAAGCTAGTGTCCTAATTTGGCTATGTATGGCAATTGGCATATGTCTATCCAAATCGTGAATCAGATCACCTAAGTGATGTTAGCATACACTATTTAAATCTTAGTCCAATCTAAAACCTCTTTATCAAGTCTCAATTATATTCACAAATCAATTAATTATTGATCAAGCAATTAAAAGCATTAAGAATAGATTTGAATAAGCAAAACTATACCCATTCATGATAAATAAAAGAGAAACTAATATTCAAACTACATGTTGAAATCCACCATAATCTTAGAAAAACAAATTAGTTCATGATATCTAAGTAAAACATTATCCAAAGAAATTTAGCTATGAATTCAAGTCAAAGAAAATAAGGAAAACACAAAATAAAGAAAGAAACTAATGTTGAAGCTTTTTGATCTCGAATCTCTCTCAATTTTTCTTATTCTCTTACTTGATTGTTAGCTACAATTCTTCAAAATAACTACTATTGTCCTCTCTCTAAAATTCTTTGAAAATGTCCTTTAAATAAGCACAAATTAGCTTAATTTCCAAATTTCTAGTCAAACAATTATTTTTGGAAATAAGCTTTAGCGCTGTGGCTCTCAACAGTTCTGACTTTGAAGTTCGCCACAAATTCCTTTTAGCGCCACGGTTCTCAAGTGTTCTGTCTTTGTTTTACTCTCTTAGTGCAGTACTCTCTTTTTGACACTGGTTTTGATCACCTTCCAATCTAAACTAGGCAAAGTGATAAATAGAAAAGTTGTAGCCTTTCCTTGCAACTTTCCAGTGGTCTAGAATCACCTCATTTGGAGTTCTTTAGAAAGTGTTATGGCAGAAATACTACAATATGTTTAGCAAATTCTACACCTAACCGTCTTGCACATTTCACTTCCTTGAAGCTTTTTACACTTGAGAACCTTTAAAATAGAGACGAAATCTGTGATTTCTCAAATTAAGACTTTTGATGTAAAAATGAGCTCAAATTACTCAAATTAAAAATAATTCAACATGCAATAAACTAAATAAAGAAAAGTATAAAAATTACTTAAAATTAACTTCAAAACACAAGAACTTAGCTATGCTTTTTATAATCAAAATGTGGCAAACTAACTCTATATCATAGAGTTATTACACCCCCAAACTTGATATTTTGCTATTCCTCGAGCAAAAACTAAGAAACAAAATAACATAATTGAAAACATCAAACTAACAAAATCGGATGCACCAATTCATTTATAACCTTTAATTTGCTCATAAACTATCTCGTTATCTCAACTCATAGTAAGACATAAATATTATCTAAATTCACATTACATTCAAATGCAAGCTCATTTTTGGATAAATTCTCGTGTGTGTGTGTGTGTGAGTGTGTGTGAAATCTCTTGCCATGAATCTCATGCACTCCGGATAGGTTTATGTTCATTCAAACTTCAAACTAGTTAAAAATTTCATAAGTTTGTTTTTCATCTCCCTCTCCAATAATGTAGGCTAATACTAAATTAAGGATCCCTAGGACTTTATTTAGCTTGTAATGTGTGGCTAGGGTTGAGGTAGGATCCGGGATAATATGTAGCATAAGTCACTCTAAACACATATTTGTTTTAGGACCTATATAGCCTTATTATTTTTCTTCATCGAGTACACCCTTTTTCTTTCACTTTCACTATTCCTTCCTCAAACATATTTTTTTTTCAACAACCCCAAACTTGGTTTTTTCATTAATAGTGGGATGAATACTTCAAAATCTTTTGCATTTTTCTCTATATTTCATCTTTTCCACTTTTCTCATCAAACAGTTCAACATACATTTCTTAAAACAATATATATGTTTAGGAGTGAGTTGTAAAAATAGGAGAAGTTTCTCAAAGGCTAAGCTAATGTTATTTATGGGTTAAATCAAATAAAAGACAATTTAAGCTCAAAGGGGCATACTAGGGATAAAGATGTAAATAGGTTGGCTTGAAAGGCTCAATTAGTCCAAGAATGGCCTAAGTCAAGTCCCTGACTAAGTATAGCTTTATGATTTTGCATCAAGGAGGAATTAAACAAATTCTAAAACTATAAACATACTTATAAAATCTTCATTTACATAAACTTTCTCTAAAGAGATAGGATATTTCAATGTAGAGATATAGTGCTCAAGTATGAAAATTTCATCTGATCATGATGCTAACAAGACTCCACATGACATTCAAACAACTAAGAGTAAAAGATCAACAAAATAGTTAGTTATCATCATTGGATGGGTGAATCAATTTCATTAGTGCACCAATTTTAGCTTTAGTTTTTCAACATTTTCCTAAATTCACTACTCCTAAATTATCATGCTAAACAACTAAACTTAACTTCAAAACATAATCAAAGACATGAAAATTTAAAAACTTCCTCCCCACACTTAAAGTAAGCATTGTCCCTAATGTTATGAAAAGTAAGGAAGAGAAAATACTCCGTTAAACTATAGCTGCACCCTATTGGTCATCTTCATCATCCTTACTAAAATCGTCATCAGAGTTTGAATTCGTGGGCAACGAAAGGAAAACAGCCATATCCATCCCAATATGCTTTTTCTTAGCCTCACATCATTTGCTCAAGTGTTTGATTCTACCTTTCTTGGCGGTCCATATGATGATCAATCCATTCCATCCATTTGCACTATGGGTTGGAGCTCGCTGTGGAGGTTATGGAGCAGCTAGAGAAGAACTACCAGCCACTACTGTGTACTCTTCCAATTGCCTCAGAATTCCAATGGTGGTTTGAATTTTAGATTGCTGTAACTCTTCACTATCATTCCATCATACACCAGCTTTTCCACACAAAGCAGTTATGAAAGAAAGAAATCCTATACCATCTCGATTGATTCGACATGTGTGAAGCATAGCATGAGAAATAACCTTCCCGATGTGGATGGATTTATGAGTCAAAATAGCATATGTAAGAATTGTACGATCCTTGGTAACATCACTGATGTGGGTAGATGGGAGCAATCTTGCTGCAGCAAAAATGTAACCACACTTTTAGCTCCTTCTTCATGGCACTTCATTTGAACGAAACAAGCTCCATGAAATGTTTTCCATTGGGTTCCTATAACACAAAGCTCCGAGATGATCGCATCACTATCTTGTTGATCCCCCAAATATTGCTTGTATTGATTATTTTTAAGGTTTAGAGTTCCAAAGAATTTGTTAATGGCCTAACTGTCGAATGGTACCTGTTTGCCACGGACAAAAACAACCCAATCAACATGCTCAAATACATTCGCATAGAATTCCTTTACCACTGGCACAACCGCAGCTTTAGGTTAGGCACAAAATCGCTGCCAATGTCATTCTTCAATCATCTTATGTATCTTTTCATAATGGACTAGAGGAATATTTAAACCTCATTCAAGGATAGGCACATTGTTAATCATCAAATTATAATATCTTGTTGAAGCATCCATTGAGACAAACTTCGCTCGATCGAATGTGCCACTTTAATTTGGTTTTGAGCGCTTAGGTGCCATTATTGTAGAATTTCCAAAAACCAACAAAGATAAAATCCAACCAAAATAACAAGAGTTCAATTATTTCCAATATCTAAAAAAAATTTGAGCACAAAATATAATAAGTGTGTAAAAGAAACCAAACCAAATTGTTTTAGCACAAATTATTTCCAAAATCACCATGTTTGTAAATGCCATAGTCTAATTGTTTCCCAACCCAAAATTGCAACTTCTACTACATGCCCATCATCCACCAAGCAAATTTCTACCAACTCACACCATAGGAAACAAGACTTTCAACATATGCATTAGCAAGCACACAAAATTCTATGAACCAAACCCATAATCAACAATAATTTCACTATAATCATCATCAATCAAACAAGAATTCACCTCACCCAAAGCATAATCAAGAAGAAAATCTTCAAACCCATCACCAACCACATGCAAGTTACCACTAAATATGTAAAATCTATGGAATCTAGCAATGGCAATTACTATCAACAAAAAATTCTCAAAACAAATGAAAATTGTTGAAGAAAGCACTTAATTGATTGAATATATGGAGAATATGAGGAATGGTGAATGAGATAAATGCACACACTTACAATTTAAAAGCACAAGTGGGTGAGTATTGTAGAGGCAAGAACTAGGGGATGAGGAAGAAAAAGGATTCTTTAGGAGCTTAGGTTATGTGTTGAAGCTATTGCAGAATGTGAGAAGACTGATGAAAATCATGTCTTAAACAAGGTTGGGGCTGGGCCTCGACTCAACGCCTTGGCTCTCACTTTGAGAGCCACGACTCTCGCTTGGTCTACACTTGAAGCATTACACTTCATGTTTCAATGCTGTGGCACTCAAGCTTTCTATTTCTAGCAAATTTAATTCCTAATTCCAGTGCCGACCATTCTATGTTGGACATTTTTTTTCTTCATGTGCCAACGTTGTGTCTCTAAGAAATGAAGGTCGCGGTGCTCAACCATTCTATTTGTAGATATTATGTTACCTGCTTTTAGAGTTGTGGCTTTCAATGTGAGGGTTGTGACTCTCACTTTTTTTTTTCAATATCACTTTACTCTATTGTATTTCTAAGACTTGCAAAATCAAACATAGAATAGAAAAGAAACATAAAATGATAAGAAAAAAATTGTAAATAAACGAAAAACTAAAAAAAATAACTAGTAAAGTAAATTAAGATGAGAAACTTGGGTTGCCTCCTAAGAAGTGCTTCCTTTATAGTTGTTAGCTAGATTTTTTTAAGCTCATTTAGAATCGAAAAGATCGATGGAAGATTGTTGACGATCAATATTTCCTCTCTAGTAGTGCTTCAATTGTTGCCCATTCACCTCAAATGTCTTATTAGTTAACCCATCTACTATTTCTACTACTCCATGGGGAAACACCTTGGATACAATAAAGTGTCTTGACCATCTTGATTTTAACTTGCCTGAAAATAGCTTTAATCATAAATTGAACAACAACACATGCTGACCTAGCTTGAAATGCCACTCGACAATCTTTTGATCATGCCATCGCTTCGTCTTTTTCTTGTATAATTTGGCATTTTCATAAGCATCCAAGTGAATTGCATCCATCTTATTTAATTGAAGAAAACACTTCTCACCCATTACCTTTAAATCAAAATTTAATTCTTGATGGCTCAAAATGCACTGTGCTCTAATTCAATCGGGAGGTGGCACACTTTTCCAAATACCAATTGATATGGGGACATACCTATTGCAGTTTTATAAGTGGTCCTATATGCCTATAATGCATCATCAAGTCAATTGGCCTAATCCTTCTTTGATGGAGATACCACTTTCCCTAAAATTCTCTTGATCTATTGGTTTGACAATTCAACTTGCTTACTCATCTGAGGGTGATAGGCCGTGGCAACCTTGTGTGTCACTCCATACTTAGTTATAATGTTGTAAAATACTTATTACAAAAGTAACTCCTTTCATCACTCACAATAGCTTTTGGAGTACCGAATTTGGTGAAGATGCTCTTTTGTAGAAATTTTATCACGACCTTAGAATCATTTGAAGGTAGAGCTAAGGCTTCAACCCACTTTGACACATAGTCAATAGCCACCAAAATGTAGTGGTTGTTGAAGGAGGATATAAATAGTCCTATGAAATCAATTCCCTTGACATATAAAATTTCTACATCCAACATGTTGCTATCTAGCATCTTATGTCTTCTAGAAATGTTCCCCATTCTTTGGCATCTGTCACAATGCAAAAAAAACTTATGAGCATCCTTGAATAGTGTTGTCCAATACAAACCTAATTTAAGAACTTTGGCTGCTGTTCTGTCATGACTAAAACCCGAGAGTTCATGACTAGTGCACGAGTTCAACAAGCAAGTCCACTAGACTCGAGCAAGCCTCAGAGTCCAAAATCATACAACGTAAATGCCAAGGGATTTAATAGTCAAATATTCATCATAAAATTCAAATATAATGCATTATCCTTGGCTCACAATTTGTACAAATGTTCATACGACCATACATTGGCCACACTCATCATTAGACTTACTCTCGAAGCCAATTCAAGATATTCTAAATCAATCTCCATGACACACTCTAGTCGTCGGAGTATCACATCATATATATTTAAGCCTCTCCACGACTATCTCATCTCATATGCAAATCACATCAACGAGTGATCCTCCCTTAGACGTAGTCAAATCAAGCTCAGTGTCCAACCAGTGGAGAATCAAATCACATTCAAGGCAAAGCCATTAGGGAGAACAGATTACACATAGCGCCGAAGTAGTTGATGAAGAATCAAAGTCATCAAACGACGTAATCTCCTAGCGGTCGGCATCACCTGAAGTAATCTCCTACAAGTGGCATATAAACACCACAGGTGGGAATCATAAACGGGACTAATGCCACCATCCTTGCTTACCACCATCCCTATAGGCACACAAAGGTCACAAGGGGACAAAACTCCATTCATCCACAAGTCAGATCAACGTCCAGAATTCATCCCTCGGAAGGAACACAATCCACAATGAGGTCATCATGCCTTTACCATTCCATATGTCCACAACATATCTCAAATCATATTTATCGAGCTTTAATCGTTTATAAGCTTGTTTAACATTCTAAAGTACTTTATATCCCTAAGGCATCATTTGATCAAATTCTCTTAGCATATCATTAACCTAGGGTAACCTACTCTTAGGGGTTAACCATAGCTTCTAGACATTCTAGCCTAGGCTTACACAATATAAACCATCCACATGGCATTGCACTAAGGCACATAACCTCAACACATATCATTTACACACATATATAAATATACATACATTTATTCTTACTTGCACATAAAACATTTGTTCTTTAGCCTAGGCATGTTTATCTAGGCTTACATGCATAATATAATACCAGTACAATGCATTTTCCATGCGTTATGCATTACATGCATTTAATTAACCCAGTCATCATGACAAATTAGAAGTACTCCAAGCCAAACTTTGATCTTTAGCCTCTAATTGTCCTCCAACTCACCAACGAGTTGAATTAACTCTGTTTTCCCCTTAGAACACATCAAACATTAAATTACTAGTTAAATCCTGACTTTTAAAAAATGCCAGCTTTTTCACAACTTACCAAATCTTAGCAATCCAACTATTTAAGCTTAAATCCATCAACAATGAGGTAAACTCATACCTTCAAAGTTAGATTACCTAGATCTTAGCTCCAAATTCAAGCTGAATCGAGGGAGATTCACCAAAGTTGGAAAAACTAGATTTCTCAGAATCTAACAGAATAAATTAAAAAATAATTGGTTAAAACGTTTAATCTTACCTCTAGAGGTGTTTCACAAACTCAGAATAGGTCCAAATAGCTTCCAAAATTCATATGAGGCAATAGGTTTTTGAGATGGTAAAGAGAGAAAGAGTTTGGGGGTTTTTGTTAAATAGGTGAAATGCCCGTGAACCTTTTTTTAAGTTTGCCTTTCTTTCAGTGATGTATCAATACATTTGCCCTTATTTCAACTAAATCTATTGATACATTTGCAATGTATCAATAGATTTCAGGTAGAATGGCTCACTACCCAACATGTACTGATACATAAAGGAAATGTATCGATACTTTTTCCGTTGGGTGCTTTCTACCTCAAATGTATCAATACATGTTCATCTTTGGCCAAATCTATTGATATATTCTTGAATGTATCAATAGAAAATCTACTGAAAGCCTTTATTGTTCATCTTGCCAAGAATGTATCGACATATTTGGGGATGTATCAATGCATTTTCTCTTGTAGTCAATTTTCAGCTTTCCAAATTTCCAAAAATTCAAGTCTAACCCCTTAATTTTATTTCCTGTTAATATCACACCTCAAATCATCCATTTAACTTAATCCCATACATATATATTCACAAATATGAAGTCAAACTTAAATCAAAACCTCAAATTATGGGATTTATCACCTATTTCCTCAAAATTTTGCCTAAGTGTCAATATGTGCACTCTCCAACACTTGGCATATATATCATATCATTAAAGTCCTCAAGACTTCACATATTTTGTAATTCATTCTCAATTACCTTAATTTACATCAAATTTGGGAATGTTACATTTTTTCTATCTCCTCTAAAATGGCCCCCATATTCTGACGAGTGACAATGTCTCATCACACTTTCAACTTCTTCCTTTGGAATGCACCTTCTTATCATTCTGTCAACACATTGCTTAAACAAAAATAGTTTATCCCAATATATAATTTAACATCATGTGAAAATTTCTTTCTTTGCTGAAAAGTTAAATTTAGAGGGAGAAGCTTACTTACAATGAAATTGACATAGTCAGCATACCATGGTAAATTCTTTTGACCAACATGTAACTATTGTTCATTAGGTAAATTCATTATATTACACTACTCAAAATATTAAACATAGATCAATGATGAAAGAATTTACAAGCATTTCTTTGAGATCTTTTTTGAAACCCTCAATTATGAGACATGAAAGACTATATTTTCAAAAAGGATATTTGTGTGACCATTTATCAAAATTTCCTCCTATCAAAATGTTGCATCAACAAGAAAAATTCAATGAACTTACCCATAGTAACTCATCATTGAACTGAAGTGATCGAACATTACTAATTCCATTAAACAAATTACATGTAGCATCAACGTTGAACTCATCTCAAAGTCCATTACATGATCACTCATGTCAGGATTGACAAGAGAATGTAAGTTTACTAAGTAGTAGCTCTTTAATCGATCACAACAATAATTGGATTTGACGTAGACAATACTTAAGGCATCAAGGCCAAGATGAAAGGGTTTATATCGAACATATCACCATGATCATCTCAATTCAATCTTTTCAGTCATGTTTACAAATATTTAAATTGGTAAAACTTTTAGATTGACGAGAAGATCGAATCAAGAACTCTTCAAGCATAGGGCAATCAAGCAAAAGCCTTCCAACCAAATTATCATTGACAAAGTCTAAACCACCATTATTGATAGTCTTTAGCAGAAAGGATCTGTCAGTCGAGATGCTCCAAACAATAATAGTATAAACAGATAGTTCCAATTTCATGAGTGTTTTATTTCTAAAAAGACTCGCAGGCAACAAACCCTTATAATCATTTATAATGTACATTTGTAAATAAAGTTCTTGAACACTTTGCCATAATGTAACAGATATTGTACACCTAAAAGGTTGATAACTTTTAAGATCTTCGTATTATTAAGAGTAAAAACTAGCGAAGAAAGAAACTTCCACATACTTGATAAAACGAAGGTGTGAACTGCATCTATTGCGGGAAGCAAGGACAGGATTTTAAATGGAATTGAATCTAGTCAAGCATTAGGTCTTTCAATGCTACTATCAACTCTACTCCTGCCTAAAAATTACCGAGCAATGGTTTTGGTGCACGTGGGGCTAGTGGCCATTTAAGGATTTTTATTTTGAGTTGTTTTTAATGAAACTCAAATGGTTGAAATGATCACAAAGGTTTGAAATAACTTTATGTGATTTCCAATTTTCTCATATCATTAAACCCTAAACCTTCAACCATAAACCCTAAACACTCAACACTCAAGCCTAAACAAGTGCAATGATGCAAACATGGCCACATGTCCAAATGATTAATCTTTTTGTCTCTTATTCGCACTTCGCCAAGTCGGTTAAGCTTCAATTAGCAATAGTAGACATTGCGATTAATCCTTGGACATTGTATCCATTTTGGCTTGTTTCTCTCGGTTACTTTGTACTAATGCTCCATTGTACTAGGTCATTGATTCTGCAAAGCATGATGTCATGCAAGAGACCGACACACAAATAACCGTTGGGGAATTATGGTTTCACATTTTCCTCCTTTCCAATCACCACAATAGTAGGGAATTCTAATTTCATATCTTCCTCTTTTGGAGTCACCACGATCTGTTATTCCTTTGGTTTCACATCAACGTTCTCGTACTCCCTAAAATCCATCTACAACAGAATACAATAATTGTGAGACCTCAACTTCTATAGGCTTGTAACTAAGCATAGATGTAATAATATGAGCTAGGGGTAATTTCGTCATTTTCTCTAATAAGCTTCCAAAATAAAGTTTTATGATATTTTAAGGCCTATATAGGCATAAGACAGTATAAATGATGTGTACTGATGAAAACACTAAGAAAAACTAGAAGTTTCGACAATTTTCATAACAAGGGCAAAATGGTCATTTTTCACTTCGTGTTAAAATTTTAAGTTTTTATGAACCCGAACATGTCTAGACCATTATGAATCTTGTCCCAGTGTTAAAGAGCAAAAAGATTGCATAAAAGATTGGAGGAGAGTAAGTTAATTGGTGGAGGGGCATTTTCGTAATTTTAAAGGAAAAGATAAGATTGCCTATAAATACCTTGAATTTCCAGCAGCTGGTCTTCTTCTTCTTCTTCTCCTCCCTCACGTTTCTTCAAAACTCCATGGAAGCTTGATTTGAAGCTTGCTTGATTTTCTCTCTCTAGCTCTAGTTTTCATACCTTTGAACCGTATTGACTAGAACCTTTGAATTCTTTCACTATCTCACTTCAAAACCCTTGATAAAGCTTATTTCCAGACTTTCTCTCACTAGTTGGGCGTTCAAGAGAGAGAAAGAGAGAATTGCCCTATTGACTTGGAAGCAATTGGAAGAGAATTTGACTACAAAGGAACCCTAGGGTAAGTGATGAATTAAGCTTGATTTTAGCTGCAGAAAATGGCTAGTAATTGTGATTTATGAGCTGTTTTATTTTTGAGTATGTTCATTACTTTTTAGTGATTAAGATAGTGAACATAGATAGCCATTTAATGTAGCAATTGAAAACTAGCTAAAAGATAGCTTTTAGAGTTCATAGTGTGTAAATTGATCTATTGTTTATGTTAATGTGATCTTAAGTTTTAAGGAAGTCCCATCCTTCCAATTGGACAATTAGGGGAATTGGAGTCATCTAAAGGTTCTACAACTAATTGGTGAGTGGACTGCCTATCAAAATTGTTTTGGGAAAATGACTGTTTTGAACAAAGTGTTTGAATGATTTTATAAAATTTTTCTCAAAAATGAATGCCTTGGGAACAAGCTCTTGTGAAATGGTTTATGTTATGATATGTGATATTATGGATTTCTATGTGGCTGCATTATGTTGATATACATATATGCTTGAATATAATGTTGTGTAATTACATTGACTCGGCTATGTGCGAATAGGGAGTGCGCATAGATCGAGGATGACCCGATTATGTGCGAGTAGGGAGTGCGCATAACCCGGTGATGACCCAGCCATGTGCGAGTAGGGAGTGCGCATGAGCTGGTGATGATAATGATGGGTTGGTGAGATGATGATGATGGGTATATACATATATATATATATATATATATATATATACATATGTGAATATGTGTGTTATAGCAAATTGATGGACAATGATTTATTGTTGTAATGCGTGTGAAACTTGACATGTTAAGCCTTGGAAAATTATCATGTGTTTCTTGTGGTTTGAACATTTCAGCAGGGTGGTTTTCTTTGAGAAAAAAGGGGAAATTTTCATTGCTGCCCTGTATCTCACTGCAGCAAAAATCATTCTCATTGCAGTGAGAAACTCTCGGATTTTGAAAGGGTACACTGGTCGAAAACTCGTTGTAGCGAGGATGCATTTTTGCTGCAGCAAGAATGACACTATAGCTTCTCGTTGCAGCGAAATACATTCTCGCTGTAGCGAGAAACTTTCTGTTTTCTAGGTAGCAATTTCGCTACAGCGAGAAACATTATGTTTCTGGGTTGAAATTTCACTACAGCGAAAATCATTCTGTTTTGATCTCTTATCTTGTCCAATTGTTGTCCTATCTTTCACTTCTTTGCTACCATATCAGAGCATGGACTTCCAACATTAAGGATTTAATGAGTTAAGTTTAAAAGTAAGAGGTTTAGTGAGAAACCCTCGGCCAGTTAAGAAACCCTCGTTCGGCTAATAGCTAAATCCCAACATCATTGTAACGAAAATTCATTCTCGCTGCAGCGAAGATTCGTCGTCACATTTGACTTGTTGGTGTATCACTGAAGCTTTTATTTTTGGAATTAATTGTTATGTATGGGTTCCTCATTACCAATTGATTAATCATATAAAGGTTTAATGAGGGGTCTTTAATAAGAATAGAACAAATTGCATTGTTTTGGAAAAGAATGCATCATGGTTTCATTAAAGATTCCTTATGGTATGCTTGTTCCCTTCCTTGTTCACTCACTGGGTTTATACTCACCATTTTCAAATTCATGTTTTCAGATCACGAGGCAGTCGGTAACTAGGATGAGGTGTTTTTGTAGACCTGTGTCCATCTTTTGGTAGGTGTCTCAGCATTCGGTAGCTGTATATTCATCCGAGTCACTCCGCTGGAAATTGAGTCTTCTTTTTGAGATGTATAGACAAACTTGATGTACATTATTAGAATTCATGTTGTAAACATGGTATGTAAATTTTAAATGAGTAATGCCAGTACGAGTTGGCAATGTATATCACTATTTTGATTCTAAGTTATGAAATGTGACTTAGTAGTTTATTAAAGAATGATGAGTAAGATAAATAATAGGCTTGCTTGGGTTTAGTGGATTACATCCATTGGATCCATGCGTCGGTCATGGCCCGGAATTTGGGTCGTGACAATAATGCACATGTAAGCTACATGCAATGATCAGTTAACACAGAGAAGCTCCATGACATTTTCAAAAATATTTATTGTCTTACATGCCATGCCTATAAATTCTTGGTTGCTACATGCCATGTATAATGAATAATTTGCTACACGCCATGCATAAAATACCATTGTTGTTACAAGATATGTGAAATACCCCATATTTTGATATGGTGATAAATAAAGTTGATCGAATGCAAATTGAAGTCAATTAAAATGTTTAGAAGTGATAAGAGACGAAAGGAGTAGTTTAGGATAAAATATTTCGCAAATAAGAAAATAACAATAAAATAATAATAATTTTATCGGAGGAGAATTTGTGAGAGAAAAGGCGATTTGGAAGTCAAGTGAGACATAATAAGGTATTTTGGGTACCAAGGAGACAAGATAAAATTTTTAGAATAAAATAATATTTTATTAATAAAATAATATTAAAATATTAATATTTAGCCTGATGTCGAAATCAGTCATGAAGAAGGATCATATGGTTGATCCAAGTGGGGGAGAATATGACAAGCCCGACTCTATAAAAATAATTTTCATGACATACATGTGATGGATAGCATGTTTGCATGCTAAGAGAGTCCCGAAAAATTTACAAAAGTCGATATTGTACCTAGAGGTACAATAAAGTTGATTTAAGCCTCGAACTAGATCAAATAGAGAATTTACGATGAAATTAAGAATTTTAAAGTCCCAGAATGGTTTAATATGGTGATTTGGAGTTCGAGGATCAATTTGGAGTCAAACCAAAATTTTCGCTATCTAGGGGCAAAATGGTCATTTGTCACCTGGGGACAAAATGAAAATTTTAGAAAAGATTTTTTTTGGCCCCATTTGACTTATTGGAGTATAATTTGACATATTGGAGTAAGATTTGAGGTTAAAAAGTGAAAAATTTTAATTTCGGTATAATTTGGAGTAAAAGGGTAAAATGGTAATTTTGCCACCCCAGGGGCAAAATTGTAATTTTCCACCACCAGGACATTTTTCCAGCACATGGTCTTCCTTTATCCTCATTTTGACCATTGACTAATTGTGTGGTGGAGATAAAAAGGATTAAAATTTTAAAATTTTAAAAATGGACCAATAAGAAAATGACATGTGTCATACCTTTATTATTTTATTGTTTCTTTATAAAAAGGCATAAAATCAGCCCATTTTCTTCATATGGCCGGCCAAGCAAGGAAGAGAGAGAAAGAGAGGAAGAACAAAGGGAAAAACAAGAAAACCTAGGTGAAAATTCAAAGAAAAAGTGAAGAAATCAAGGAAACAAGCTAGGTAAGTTAGAATTTCTTTAGTTCTCCTTGATACCTAGCTTACCCATGCTTTTGTTCTTGATTTTCATGGTTGAATATTGAGTTATTATGATGAATTCAATTCTGAAAAATGGGTTAGGAGAGAGAAAGTTGTTAGATTAATTTGATTTTAAGTTATGTTAGTGTTTTAAGTTAGTTTAGCATATTTAGAAACAAAATAACAAGAAAAGAATTTATTTTCTCCCACAACCCTTAATGGTTGAATTTACCATGTGTTGAGTGAGGATGAATTTGATTTTCATTCTAGGAGAATTTGTTAAGAAATGATGAATTATGAGCCTAGAAAAATAATGAGAATTTTCAGAGCAAAAATACGAATTTTTATCCACTAGGGGTATTTTTGTAATTTGCTATCGAGACTGATAAATTGAATCTCATTCACAGTCATTAAGGTAATTTAGGTATAATTGGAGTGTAGAAAGTGAGAAGAATTGATTTGGAGTTAAATTGAAGATAATAGGCCGAATTAGGTCAACACCACATTTAAACGGTAGTCTAATAAGTTGTATATCATATCATGCATATATACCAAGCCTAAATTGATTTTATAATGGTCAAGTATTGATGTGGTAAATTATGTATTGTACATTGTGGATAGGTGGTGAGCAAAGTACACTGGTAAAAATACAAAAATTGTGCTTGGAGACTGGGATTAGGAGTACATCGACTCCTAGAACAATGAGTGAACTTATTATCGTCTTAATTATCTAGAGTAGTTTTATACAACTGTGTGATTTTATGAAAAATGGGTTTAAATGGTAAATTGCTATGTTTTAAGAGAAATTGTGATTTTATAAAATAATTTTATAAATTTTCTAGAAAAATCGAATATTGGTTTTGAAAATAGAGTAATTGGAGACTGCCAGTTTGTGTTACAAATTTATGGTTTTGAATTGAATGGCTTATGACAATAAATGAGCATGAATGGCTAAACTAATTTTGGTTTTAGAATTATTTATACTGTGTATTCAGCCTTGAGAGGCTAGGTTGCGATAAATTGCCATGTCATGCTAGAATGAATTTTATTGATTGGTGGATTATATATTAATTATTTACTACATAGAGGGTTCCGAGGACCAGCTTATTAGAGGGGCACGGTAAACTCCATTATATTATTACCTCGAACGGAGAGGCGCGTAGGGTATCTCTTGGGGTAAAGCTTAGGGTTCACTTCATGCCAAACCACCACGTGAAGGGGAACTCAGCCAACGCCAAGGAACGATTGTATTTTTCTCAAACTAAAATATATTTTAAGTGTATACAAAATTTTAACAGCCTTGACGGACTCGGTTAGATGCCCTGCGCAAGGTATCACCGAGTATGAGTTTTGGCACGAGCCAAAGTTTTAAGAAATTCATAAGCCAAGTTGATTACTCGATTTTTTATGGATTGATTTTATTTGGTTGAAATGAGTTGAAAGGTAATGAAATTATGGTATGATGATTTATTTTAATTGTCTCCATTTACTCGACTTTAGATAGTTTAGATGGTATTTGTTTACTCATTGGGATTTTATAATCTCACCACCCTCATTTCCTCACATTTCAGGCTCGGGGAATTCCATAGTTAGCTGACTTTGACAAGGACCTTTATTTGGACTCGAATCGGTAAAAGCTGTAGGTTTCCAGCTTCCGATGCATTTTGGTTAGATGTGGGCCCACGTGTCATTGTAAAAGAAATTTTATGCTTTGGTTATTTGCTTTATAGTATATATGAATATAATTATCTTTTACGCTATAAGAATTATGTACCAATAGTTTTATGAAAATTATTTTACAAGAAAATAGTTTATTTTATTGAATATTTTTATTATATTCAAATGGTCAAATTTTCACTTCAAATGAACGTTTTAGATACTTAATTTGTTTTTAAATCATTAAATATATATTTTCTGCTTACCTACTACATTTTTAGCAAGTTTTTAGATTTTCAAAAAAAAAAAATGAAATGATAAAAATGCCCTTGTGAGCTAGAAAATAAAATGTTATGTTCTGATTTGGAAATGATTTGTAATCTCTTGAATTTTGATATTTGATAACTATTGCTCACCGGGGAAGTGCGAAAGCTGATACGAGAGCCTTGCGGGGTTTCGATCAGCATTCGGGGTGAAGAATGTCCGTCGAGGCCTCGCGGCGGTTGTCACTGGCCCGATGGGGAGTTTCGGGTCGTGACAATATGCCTAAAATTAATAACATGCTACATGCCATGCATATAATCCTAAGATGATACACATAATGCCTAAAATTCACTGGTTGTTACATGCCATGTTCATGCACTTAGAGAAATCTCAAGAGTTGTTACACGCCATGCCCATTTTCTCTCCATGTGCTTACAACATTCAACCCAAATGGCCATGGCATGTAATATCTCTGGGGATTTCAACAACTTCAAACAAAACCAAATGCCATTTAACACCAAAACGCTTAACCACATTCTCAAGCAATATGGCATTCAAATCACTAAACCCACTCAAAAAAACAAAAAAAAATTCAACATTCACTAACTTACCGTTTGTTGTGAACTTCTTTGCTATAACTGATTACTTTGCTATGAAATTATTCAACACTTTCCTATCTTTGAGAATGGATCAAACAATCATTTAGTATACCTGCTGTGTAACATACCTACATTTGTGTTAGCGTTAATGTCCGAAAATAAGAAAAATCATTTCTTACAACATGAGGATGTTTTTAACAAAATGTCATATAGCAAATTCTTGGTAGATTTATTTTCGCCTATTTGTGTGTGTATGACAGTGCACATGAAGGAAGAGATTTCATTAAGGGCATTTTTATCCCAAAATCTTTTCTCTTGGCTAAAATTTGTCAAAATTATGAGAAGGGTTATTTCTAAAAACACCTTATATTTGATGGCTAAAAAAAATGTGTCCCCAGATTGGTACTATGGCCCAAATTATCTAGGATCCTCCCTAACTAGAATTTCTACTTGGTTGCCTCATTTCTTGATTGCCCTGCTTCCTAAGCACTTGATCCAAACAATCAAGTCTTTTTCTCCACTAACTTGAATTGAAGGGAAGACAATTAGAAATTAAATACAACCTAAAAATTTGGTGAAATTTTTAGTTTTGAATATTTACATTTGAGTATTTGATTTAAGGATAAATATATGAATTCATTACTTAAAGATTGGATTCTAATCTTTCATTTTTTATTTGAAATAATAGAAAACGCTAAAAAATTTAATTTTCAAAATTAGATCACTCAAATTTAAGATACTTAATATTTAAATTTTTGTGTCACTTTTTTAATCACCAAATCTCAAACAAGTTTATCATGATCTTGAAGGTAACAAACGTAGAGAGCAAATTTTTACTTCACTAACTGTTGTTCAACTATATTAATATTTTTTATTTTTTGGAGAAAACACTTGTTCAATTAATAAATAAATAAGAAATAATATCGAAAAAAATCGTTAAATTCAAATAAAATTTTATTTTTTTATTGCATTCAATCAAGTTCCTATACTTTTTTTTATTGTCAAATAAGTGCTTCTGACTAATGGTTGACTCAATTAAAATATCATTTATCATTTTATGTCATATGATGTTGACGTGGAATGTTAAAATATTATAATAGATGATGGTGTGGCATTTAGATGTCAGGGACGAAGCTAATCCATTTTTTTGGGGGCCTAAAGATTAAGAGGAATAAAGGCGAAAAATTTTTAAAAGTTAAAATGTTGAACTTAACCAACAATTTTTTCAAGATTGTGCTTAGGAGTTTTAATTTTAATTGCTCTTGTTCATGAGTTGAAGCATTGAGGCTTGGTGGTTTAAGTGTAGGAGAATCATTTGGACGATTTACATCTTTTTATTTTAAAGAATTTGTTAATTCTTTTTAGCTTACTCATACTTTAATCAAATATAAAAAAAAATTAATGCAGTCAAATCCAATATTCTTATTTTATTTTTATTTAAACTTAAAATACTAAATATAAAACTATAATGCATAAAATATAAATAGTTAATTACCATACAAAGGATTTCACACAGTAGTTAAATATATAAATAGAAAAAAAAACATAAAAGATAACTTTACTTCTTCTTAATTTCACACAATGGTGTGGTCCTCATCTTTTCTTGTTTAAGTTCACAAGCTCATAAATCTTTTTTTGAGGAATGAGGTGTGTTTTAGTGTTACGTTACAGAGAAGAGAGTAAAGTAAAAATAAAAGAACAAAATAAAATAGAAAGAGAAAAAGAAAAAGGGAAAGAGGTGTGGAGAAACTTAACAATTAGGGTAAAATTAAGTAAGGCTTGTGGGTCAATTTATTATTTATTATTTTTATTAATTGATAAATAAAAATTTATTTTGAGGGGCTTAAAAAATAATATTTTAAATAAATTTTTTTAAAAAATATATGATAAATAAATAATTTTAAAAATTTTGGAGTACTATCCTCCGTCCCTGGCTAATGTGACTTGATGACATATCCACCTGACATTTTTTATCATTCACATCAAGGTCATATCAGTGTCATATGGGTATAAAATTACAAATAACATTTAAACTAATGATAATTAGTCAACTATTAGTAATAGAAAGAATAAAGACTTATTTGAATTTTTCTAAATAATTTACAAGTCTTTTTTAAATATTATATCATATATAAATAAATTTGAATTTATAATTAAAAAAATATCATATAAAATTAGAGTAAACCTACTTACACTGAAACTTAAGCTTATAACTTAATGATTTCGAGACTTGTATATTACAACTGGGATACGTGACCGTTAATGTAGCAAGAAAGGATTGAAAACATGTAAGTATCTACGAATTAGGCCTTCTCGTTAAAAGTTAAGCTCTGCTCGGCTTGGGTTGCTCATTCATTATTATTTATCATTTCATAATATAAAAATATTTAATTAATATTTTTTAAAAAATAACCCAAATTTATTGTTGAATGTCAAAGAAAAATACTTTGGATTTATTGTTACAAGAAAATTGAAATAAACAGAGAATAAAAATACGAAAACCCCTATGACCAAAAAAATCAAACCTACCCATATCTGATTTCTAATGAAAGAACTCCTCACAAAATCATGCCCATTAATAAAATAATATTTTAATATTTTAAATATATTTGGAATTAAAATTAAATAAAAATATGTTATTTATTACTAAAATATATAATACTAATAGAATTAGAAAAAACAATTTTTTAATAAAAATCGATCAATATAATCAGAATTCTATGGTATAAATTACATAAATTTTATTACTAATATTTATAATAAAAGATATTTAAAATTATAATAAGTAAATATTTTCTTTTTCATCAATACAAAAATTTTACTAACATTATATATACTAGTTGACAGAAAATAACTCAAGTATTATGTTTGAATAAATTTTAATAGCAGCATGTCTCAATTTTATGTTGCATATGCACAATCAATTGCTTTACCATATTGGGATAAAATAAATTTATTTTCTTCTTGTCACTATGTGTCGGTTTGAGAATCTGTCAGTCTCGACGAGAAAGTCTGGGTGGGACGAGAAAGTGTCGGAGTCACTACCAATATTTTTTTTATGATGCGATTCGTCACCTATTAAATTCATTTTATTCGATCAGATCCTATATTGATTTTTGGTAGATTTAATCATATGTTATCCTATTTTACCTTAATTTTTAATTTTATTCTTATGTTTTCTTAATTATTATTCATTATATTCTTTTAATTTTATTCGCAACCTAAATTCCATTAATCGGTTTATTTCTATGACGTGCACATGATGCAATTATGGAATGTATGGTATAAATCTCAATTAAATGTCACATGAAACCTTTTATTGAGAATATTTTTCAAATCTGCCCATCATACTAGTGGGATACAGAGATACTCTTTCATATAGGGAATTATTCGAGAAAACTCAACTTTCTAAGCTTATGAAGTAAAACCCAAGATAATCATTTGCGGGTAAAAACATTTTCATGTCATGTAAATCTTAATACGAGTAAAGGCATTTTATTAAAAATATTCTTGAGGCCCTCCCTTTATATTCGTGGGACCCGAAAGTATTCTTTCAGCTAGGGAATTTTTGGAGAGAATTTGTCTTCGCAAGCCTCTCAAAAAGTCCTATCATTAAGACCTCAACTTGTGTACAAAATATATCTAAATAGATGCAATGACAATTAAATAAGGTGATGGTGACTTAGAATAAATTTCGATACTTATAATTTTTTATACTATATATTTAATATTGTTATTATTATTATTTTTCATTTCATTAATATGCTTTTATGTTTTGGATAAATATATAATTTTGTTACTAGATGTCCAAGCAATTTACTTTGGACTTATTACTACTAGTAATAAGAAAATATAAGATAAATAAATAGAAATAAAATAAAGAACCCCTAAATAAATTGTCTGCGGATGTTGGGATGTCCGAAATCTAAGAACATAATTGAGGCTCACAAAAAGCCATACTGCTTTGTAAAAGTCCAATCCAAACCCGATCAGAGCTTGTCCAAAGCTATCCTCTTGTACGAATTTTATTTTAGCCAAACCATTGCTGTCTCAATATCCAGAACGTGACTGTCCGCAACAGTTATAATATCAAAACCCGTGTTCACACCAACATCCGACTCTTCCTTAAAGCTAAGCTGAATTCCTTTAAAGGTAAGCTCAATCAAAACAGATCCACTTTTGGTATTCCATTTAAATTCAATTTCATTCGGTTTGAAGGTACAACAGTCCTACGGCAACTCGAATCCTAACAGCTCTTTATGACCAAATCAAATTCTAAGCGAATCTGATTGAGTTCCTTAACTTTCTTCATCTCTTTCCATCACACAAATTAAATCTGAACGTCTAGTAACTCCTTCCTTGGCCAGCTTGTTAGCCACATCATTTGTGGTCTTCAAGACATGCGTTTCTTTCCATCTCATTATATCCTTCTGCAAATTGTGTATTTGAATTAGATGTTGTCTGAGATTCCATGGAGCTTCAGACGGTTTACTTACCCATTTTATTAATACACTTCCATTAATATTTAGGAAGAAAATTTTATTTGAATTAAAATATTGAGACTTAAGATTAAAACCCACCCACTATACTGGTGGAATTTAAATCAAATCTTCCACCTAAGAAAATTAACTCAAGATTGGGACTTTTCATGACTCAGATTAAAATTCCATCTTTGGTATAATTCAAATAACATGTTTTATATTATTATGTATTTTAATTTTAAAAGCATAAATATTCTATATTCTTTTTTTAAGTATAAATATTTTATATTTCTATTCTAAATCTATAGTATCCCCAACTTTTATTAACTAATTTAAAATATTATTCAGATTAAGAAATATTGAGTCTTAAAAACTAAAGTACTTCCATCATAGCTTGAGTTAAATCTCTCACCTAAGAAAATTAACCCGCAATTACGACTTCTTGCGTTTCTTTGAACATAAATATTCTATATTTTATTATTATTATCTTTTAGACATGAATATTCTATTTCTCTACTCTAAGTAAACAATTTTCTATATTCTTAGTTACTAATTTAAGATATTAGTTGGATTAATAAATATTCTGACGTACAACTAAAACCCTTTCATCATACTGGTAGAGTCTTAGTCAAATATTTCACCTAAGAAAATTGACCTAAAATTGTGACTTCTCATGTCCCGGTAAAAACTCCATCATCTTATATAATATTTTATTTTCCTAATCATTCATTCTATATCTTCACCTTTTCAACTGCTACCATTTTATTTTTTTATGCATATGCATATGTATATATATTATTCTCATACATGTATATATTTAAAAAAAAATATTAACTAAACGAAAAGAACTAATGTTTATTATGTAAATGTAAAGGCTTAATACAAACTAAACTATAAGACAAATGGCCCAACATCATACAACAAACAGCATAGCCCAAATAAGGTCCAAACCCCAAAATATGATACAATCCAAACTAGAAAGTCCAAAGTCCATACCTACCTTAGGCTTAGAATAGCCCAAGGGCTTCAAAGCTTCTTTTTTATCATGGGCTCAAATTGGCCCATTTCTCAGCCTTTCCAAGCTTAAAACCCACTGTTTGACATAGTGAAGAGGAGGTTTCCCTTACAGCAAGAAACAAAACCATTTAAGCCTTCTAGTTTGTAGTAAAACGACATTGTTTAAACAAATACCCTAACTATAAAAGATATGCTTGTTCTTCTATTCTTGTCATTTATTTTCCCTAACCTTATCCCAGTCTTGAATGGCACTTCCAGCACTCTTCGCCTCTCCAGAAACCCTAACTCCCTATTTCTCTCTAAGCACAAGAACCTTAGCCACTAACAAAGAAACCGTTGGAAGTAATTCCTTTGATCCTAATGCACAAACTCGAGACATCAACCCTTTTCCTTCAAAAACTTGAAATCTCTCTCTTTGATCAAAAAATCCCTCAACCTCTTTCCCTATTTTTTTTTATCATTTTATGTGCTTTTTGTGTATGATTTTTGTGCGGTTTCGATTGCTAGATCCGAACCCTTTTCTCAAAGGCTGCTAGGTTTTTTTTTTTTTTTTCTGAAGATCCTTCCTTTTTTTTTACCAACAATTTTTTTTATACCAGTGACACCTCCTCTACTAGCCATTTGATTCATTATTGGATTCTCTTTGGTGTGAGAAATCACACTTGGTAAAGGGCCTTGTTTCATGTTCATATAATTTTTTTTTGTTGTAATTTTGGGAGAAAAAAAGTATATGGCTATTATGATGCAATTTCTGTTTTATATCTCTAAACAAATATGTACAAAGAGAGAATGCCACAATGATTTTCATTCATCATTAACAGTATATACAAGGCATAAGGAACCACATAGTAAACACTTGTTAAAGGATAGATTTACAAGTGTTAAACATAGCTGATATATAAACTTGCAAAGTCCCACATACTGTTCTTCAATATTGTCAAAGACACGTACTAATGTGCATGTTTTCCAGTGGTTTGCCACTTGGCTTTTTGTCCACTTGGTACATGCAAGCAGTAGCTTCAACATTCTCCCATTGTCAAGCCCGACTCTACAATATATTTATTATGTCATTCTTATATAAGAATGTATGTTTGCTTACTTCGGTACCTCGAAAATCGTTAAAGGACGACAATGTGCCAAATGGTACAATTAAGTTGAATTAAGCCTCAAACTAGTCCAAATAGAGATTTTAAGATGAAATTGAGAATTTTAATACCCTAAAATGACTTAAAATGGTGATTCGGATTTCGAGGACCGATTTAGAGTCAAATTAGAATTTTCATAACGTAAGGGTAAAATGGTCATTTTGTCACCTAAGGTTAAAATTGGAAAGTTGGAAGAAGTTTTTGACCAAGATTGACCATTTAGAACATAATTTGAGTTTGAGAGGAGAAAAATTTTAATTTTGACATTTTTTTGAGCATAAGGGGCAAAATAGTCATTTTTCTGCCTAGGGGCAAAATTGGAATTTTTCACCACCCAACACTTGTCCAACACATGAATTTCACCCATTTTTATTATGGACAATTGAGGAATTTTAAATGGTGGAGAGAGATTGCTTAATGGGTAAGTATGACACATGGGCCAATGGAATGGTGACATATGTCAAATTTTCATCCATTTATAATTGGCTTTAAAAATCAGCCCATAACCCTCCCAACTCATTTATCTTGGTTGGCCAAAGAGAGAAAAAGAGAAAAAAAGAAGAAAAACAAAACCCTAGCTAAGAAATTCAAGGGAAAATCATTAGATTTCAAGGAATCAAGTGACAAAAGATAAGATTTCTTGATTTTAGATTGTGATCTACCTTTCCTATGCATTCTTTTTCATTTCCCATAGTTGAGAATCAAGTTTGCATGAAGATACCTTTGCTGGCCGGACATGGGGGGAGGGGTTTTGATCTTGGATTTAGCTAGAAAACATGTTATTCTAGTGTTTTTAGTTAGTTAGTGATGTGTAGCATGGAAAGCAAACAAGAAAAATTCATTTTCTTCCATCACCCTCCATTGGCAGAATCTTCCCTATGATGTGTTGATGGTGGAATTGATTTTATTTCAAGTAATTTGGTTAGGAATTAATGATTTATGGTGTAAAAATCAAGTGGGAAAAACCATAGTGTTCATGCACCCACCATGGTCGAAATTCCCAAGAAGAAATGTGAAGATGATCTTGCTAAATTTTATGTTACTTAACTTGAGTTTGATGATTTGGAGTATTGGGTGAGAAATGAAGTTATTTGGAGTTAAATTGGACATATTGGTCAATTAATCGGGTGATAGATCGAATTAGGCCAATACCATTTTATTTAGGTACACAATTGAATTTATGTAGAACACCGTGTTTAGACGATGATCCGAACAATTCGCATTCCATTTCATGCATTCATATAGAGCTTAGATTAGTTTTACAACGGTTTAGCACAAATGTAGCAAATTGCTTATTGTGCATTATGTCTAGGTGGTGAGCATTCTGGCAAGAGTAAAGAAGTAGTATCCGAGGATCAAGAATCAAAGTATCCCGAATTCGATTCCCATTACTGTGAATAGCCTTATTATCGTCTTAATTATCTGAAGTATGTTTTTACCCGATTTTGTAATTTTACGAAAAATGTGTTTAAATGAAATGATTTTATAAATTGTTTTGAAATTTAATGACGACGTGAAAATGGAGTAATTGGAGAGTACTTGCTGTATTGTAAATTATGTTTTGAATTGAATGGCTTATGATAATGTGGGCATGAATGGCTGAATGGGTATTTGTGTTGAAAATGCATAAACTGTTGTTTGCCTTGATAGGCTGGATAATGATAAAATTGCCATGTCATGCTGTCTAAACTTTTATTGAATTGGTGGGTTATTGATTAGTCACTGCAGTGGCGGGTTTCTGTGGACCAGCCTATTAGAGGGGCACTGTAAACCCCATTATATTCTTACCTCGATTGAAGAAGAGCGTAGGGTAACTTCTGAGGTAAAACTTTAGAGTTCACTTCATGCCAAACCACCACGTGAGGGTGAACTCAGCCAACGCCAAAGAACGGCTATGTTTTCAAAATAAAAATATGATTTATGCGTACATGACTTTTTAACATCCTTGGCGAACTTGGTTGGGATAGCCCTAGGCCAAGGTATTCCTAACAACTGAGTATGAGAATAATTTTGGCACGAGCCAAATTTTAAGAAATTCATAAGCCATGTTGATTACTCGATATAAATGAATTGATTCTATTTGGTTGAAATGAGTTGAAAGGTGATGGATTACAGTATGATGATTTATTTCAATCGTCTCCATTTACTCAACTTTAGATATTTTAGAGGATATTTGTTTACTCACTGGGATTATATAATCTCATCACCCTCATTTCCACCCATTTCAGGCTCAGGATAGTCAGTAGATAGCTCATTTCGTTGAGGGCTATAGTTGGACTTGCATCCTCAAAAACTGTAGGTTCACAGCCTTCATTACTTTTAGTCATTTGGGGGCCCACGTGTCATTGTAAATTTAATTACATACCTTGACTATCTGTATTACAGTACGTATGAATTTATTTTGCTTTTACGCTACAAAAATTTCTTACAGATAACTCTATAAAAATTGTTTTATAAGAAAATAGAATATTTTATTGAATATTTTTATTATATTCAAATAGTCATAATTTCACTTTAAATGAATGTTTTAGATATCTAAACTTATTTTCGGTTATGAAATGTGTAAATTTCTCTTATATACTACATTTTAGCTGGTTTCGAAATTTTTGGGAAAAATAACAAAATACCTCTGTGTTGTTGAAACTTCTCTGTGACTGTTTTTGAATTGAAATTAATTCATATCACTTTAAAACATGATTTTAGTAACTAATACTCACAGGGGAAGCGAGAAAACTGATGTTAAGCCTTGTGAGGTTTCAATTAGCATTTCGGGTAATGAATGTCTATCGAGACATCGCCGTGATTGTCACAGGCTCGATGGGAGTTCCAGGTCGTGATAATTAAGTTGGTATCAAAGCTTTTGGTTTTAAAGATCAAAGCACAGAGCTTTTTGTTTTAAAGTTATTTTAAAAATTTACAGTGTTAGTGTGGCCCCAAGTTAAGTTAGATTAGGTTAAGTTGAATTCATGCATCTACATATCGAAACCTACCTGCTCATGTGATGCGTAAATAATTAAGAAACTATTGTTTGATTGCGTATAGGTTTTGAGGTGTGCTGGTTGGACACACCATGTCTAGGAGAGACAATAGTCTCGATGCGTCTCATAGTATTAACAAGAGATCGCTAGATTCTACTGTTAGAAGCCGATGGCAACCCGAACCAAGTAGTCCAAGAAGTATCTTGCCTAGGATTCCACTGGATTTGGGAATGGGGGTTTGTGAAAAAGAAAGCCTCGACCCTTGTGAGACCATTGAAAGTGCTTATAGTAATGACATTAATGTAAGCATGAGAAATTCCCTTTTGAAAGAGTTTAAGGAATACGCTGAAGAAAGGGGGAAAATAATGATAGCCGAAGGGGATTATCATCCTAGGAAGGTATCTGTATCCATTGTTCGACACTTTCCTCCAGGCTGTGGGAGTAATGTAAGGGAACAATAAGAAAAGAATAAAGAAAAAGTAAATGTTGTAAATCACCGCCCTAGGAAGGGATCTGTTGTACGACATTTTCCTCCCAGTTGTGGAAGAAATGCTGCACCTGTGAGTTATGAGGAATGTAGGAGAATACAACAAGCTTGGATTGAGGAACAAAGGAGAAAATCTCAGGAGGAAGAGGACCTGGAGTAGAATCTTCCAATATGTTCCGACTAAGATGATGATCTTAATGGTACTTAATATTTTCGTAGGATTTTGTACTACTTTAACTCTAGGAAGATGTAGTGTAAAGGAGGTAATAGTTATCAGTAAAAAGAAGTTAATAGTTTGGCTTTTAAAAGTGTAAGACTAGAATGTATTATAAAGTAGCTGTTTAAATGACTGGATGTATATGGAAAATTTTTGGTAGGACAGAGGTGGACTAGCACTATGACTATTAAGGAAAGATATTTATCGTAGTGGCATGGTTGATCATCTTAAATAATTATTGAAGACTGGTGTGGAAAGTCATTAATGATTCAAGCAATTACCCTAATTAATAATGAATGTATTTTGCAGTACTAAGAAATGGATACCGATTAACATGATGAACTTTTGGAGTGATAACCCTAGATTTTGACGAGGTATAAAATGCCATTTGAATTGATGATGTTTGTTGGAAATTATTACTTATCGTAGTATGGGAGTTTTTTATATGATTCCGAATGCAAAGCTAAATAAATAAAATTCTGGTTTATGGGACAAATTGTATCAGAGAAGATGATTCTTGAGCAAACACATTGAACTAGGGGACTATGTTATAATAAGCGGGTTCAGTGTGTTGTAATTGCATGAGATATTGGGAGATAGTGTGGTAAGACTAACAATTAATCATGGAGATGTGAAATTGGGATTCTTAATTGTGGTTACAATTCGAAAGGATATGGAAGAAATCAATGAGGCTCTAGATAACATTTTGAGCGATTAATGTGATAAAGTCAAAGATTGTAAGCTTGAGGGTGGAGGAAGTATAAAATGATGCCATAACATTATAGGAAGATAATTTAATACAAATATGGTCTATTAGAGATAAATGAAGAAACTTGAAAAAGATAAATTTTTTATTAATAACGATTGTGAGTATAAGTGTAGTGAAAGATGAACTATTTTCGTGGTCTTTGTACTGGAAGTTAATAAACTATTGGAGTTATAAGCCAAGGAAGATGATCATTAATGGATAATGAAAATAGTGGGATACCATAAATAATAAGTAATTATGTGTATGATGATGTACATATTGTGAATTCATTACACCATATGGGAAAGATGTCCTAAGGTGGGACTTGAAATATGTGGATTTTTGGATATGCTCTAGGAAGGAACTTCTGCATCCTAAATTCGAGAAATCTTGATCTTATAACTGCAAGGACGAGATGTAATAATTAAGTGAATTATCCACTTTATATATGTAATTGGTTAAGAGCCCCTAATGGCTAGAAAACATGAGCAAACTGTGAGCGGTATAAAGATTGGACTCACAAGTTGGAAAATGGTCATTGGTTTTGATGTCGAGTTTCGTTATTGGGAGTCTTAAGTGCATTGGGGGAGTGTTAAGATGAATAATATGTTGACTAAAGTCAAATCTTAAGAAATAAAGTAAACCTTGTAAAAGTTTAAAAACAAAGTGAGGGAAAGGTTAGATGAATGTATGAGATATTGATAAGAGATGTCAATACCAAGTGATAAAAGTATGAATGAAGATTTCAAGAATGATATAGCAAATGAGTTTATATAGAATATTGTTACGAGAATTTACAAATCTTGTCTTGACTTTATTGAAAGGAAAGGATTAGTGACAACACAAGTAAACTACGTGGTATGTTAGAAACCCTTGGAGATAAGTTGAAGCATGCGTTTAAATATTTTGGTGAGCAAGTGCATGCCTTTATGGAAATGATATACTTGGAGTATGAAAGAGCAAATAAGTGATTAAGTGTTTCAAGAATGTTTAAACACCTTTGAGAAAGAATTATAAATTATACGAGATGAGTATAAGATGTGTGATTTTGAAACTTGCTAAGGAGCCAAACAGCTAAGTCATGAGTTAAGTGATCACCTGCTGTGAGACATAAGTTTAAGATAGATATCCCCAAGGAAATACTCAAGGGAAGTTCTGCCATGGATCTCGTGAAAGCAAGCACTAAGTTATGTGGTTATAAAAAAGGAAGCTGTAAGCTGAGAGTGATATTAGTATTAATATTAAAAAGTACTTGAGTATATTCTAGTTTCAAGTCTTGTAATTTCAAGTACAATTTGTAAATTGGTTAAGGAAGAATGATGTTATATTCGTATGAAAGAGTGGAACAAAGGATGATAGAAGTCGACCTTGATAATGAAGTCGGATAATGAAACTTTCCTAATATATTATGGAAATTGGAATTCGAAAATGCTTGAGGCATACATGATTCAAATGAGTCTGAGTTTTAAGTGACAAATCAATATCAAAATGCAAGAAGGATACAAGGTAATGTAGAGGCATGAAAGATAATCGAAGAAAAGGATGACTCTTAGGAATTGTGGTATTGCATGAGATGCAATGATCAAGTTAAGACAAATCTTTGAGGCATCAATGGGATTATAAAGTATACACGCATAATAGATTATAATTCAATGGAGACGACATTGTGATACAATGATATATAGTACAAGGAAACTTAAGCATAAAATTGGAAATGATAAGAAGAGAGTATAAGTATGTAAATGATGTGGAACTATGCACAGGCATGATGAGAATTTGGATGAATTATGAAGATTATTCTATTGAATCTTGGTTATGGATGAGAATGAACAAATCGAAATTCCCTATAAAGGGGAGGACATAAGAAGTCGAGCATTAGATGAGAAAACAATACCCCCACTTTTTCTCTGAGTTCAGTAAATGAAATTTTAAGGTCAAAATTTTATTTTAAGGGGGGTAGTGCTATCAAACCCGGCTCTACAATATGTTTATTATGCCATTCTTACATAAGAATCCATGTTTGCTTACTTGGGTACCTCAAAAATGACCAATATGTTATGAAATGTGTAAATTTCTCTCATATACTACATTTTAGCTGGTTTCGAAATTTTTAGAAAAAATGACCAAAATACCCCTGTGTAGTTGAAACTTCTCTTTGACTATTTTTGAATTGAAATTGGTTCATATCACTTTAAAACATGATTTTAGTAACTAATACTCATAGGGGAAGCAAGAAAACTGATGTTAAGCCTTGTGAGGTTTCGATTGGCGTTTCGAGTAATGAATGTCTATCTGGACATCGCGGTGGTTGTCACAGGCTCGATGGAAGTTTCGGGTCGTGACACCCTTAATGTTTGCATTGAGGACCTTCAATCTATCCTTATAACATTTAGATTTTGACTTGCTCAATGACTTGGCCATTATATCAGTGAGTTATACTTCAAAAACTAATGCATGAAGGGGTTCGAATATTAGCTATGCAAGAAGTCCCCATTGGTAAACTCTTGGACTAAGACTTGTTATGGTGATGGTCTCTCTTTTCTTTGTCCCATGACTCATCAAGTCCCTTTCTTGGTGTTGTTTCACACTTGACTTTGGCTTTGAATTTTGCACTTATGGCACTTCCAAAGACCTTCTCCCTAAAACTTTTTTCTAGAATATTCTCACCCAACAATCTCACCTGATTTGTTATTTGCATTAACTCATCTTTGCAATCCTTCAAAGTTTCATTGTCCTTCATCTTCAAGACCTTAAACTTTTTTAATATTGTTGTTTGATGAAAGAATATACTACTATTTGCCATGATCAAAGGGTGGCTTGTTGTTTGGAAGATTTGTGGTGATATTCAAAGTTTTGGTCCCTTAAGAACTCAAATTAGGCTCTGATACCATGTTGTAATTTTGGGAGAAAGAGAGTATATGGTTGTTGTGATGTAGCCTCTATTTTATATCTCTAAACAAAGATGAACAAATAGAAAAGGCCACAATGATTTTCGTTTACCATTAACAATATATATACAAGGCATAAATAAACACATAGTAAACACTTGTTAAAGGAGAGATTTACAAGTGTTAAACATAACTGATAAATAAGCATGCAAAGTCCCATGTAGTGTTCTTCAACATTGTCAAAGACACATACTAATGTGCATGCTTTTCGTGGTTTGCCACTTGGCTTTTTGCCTATTTGGGTACATGCAAGCAATATCTTCAACATTTTTTTCTATCTTATTGGCCAGTTTTTTGGCTCCAGAATGTTTGTCATCTGGTTTTGTTTCAATTTCTAAATTTTATCTGATCTCTAAGGTTTTGATTAATCTTGCTAACATTGTTTAATCAAATCAAAAAATCAAAACAAGGGTCATAAACAAAACTCTTAAAATTAATTCCAGCATCTTGGGCTTCACCTTTCTGAAGTGCCCTTATGGCTCTTCAATTAAACACATTTTATTATGAATTTTGGATTATAAGGAAGTAATGGCATGTCTGGTTCCAAAATATAATAGAATAGTTATTTTGTGAGAATAAAATAAAAAAAAGAACAAAATAGAATAGTTATTATGTAATTTAATTTATAAAATGGAATAGGTTAGGAATTATTATTAGAAAAAATTGTAAGAAATAACCCTCTTCATAAGGTGATTTCAGAAATAGCCTACCATATGAAGTTAACTACTTTTACCTAATTTTGGCATGAGTAGACAAAAATGCCCTTGAATACATTTTTGGCAAATTAATCTTCTGATATCTCCCTCCCACCATAGAGAAAAATTAAATGCTCAACTTTCTCAGCTCTCTTCGCTATGTTAGCTCTCTCTTGCCAGCCAACAATCTGTTAAGAACAATCATCATCGTGCTTTGGTCTATCTCTCGGCATGTCGCCATATCGTCATCAATATATAGATCCTAGAGAAGAGATGACATCAAGTTATGCTATTAGGTTTATTGCTACAACCCATTAATTTCTGAAACTTTGTGTGTAAATTAGAACATTGCCTAAAGTTGTTACACGACATGCATGTAACATTTCTAATGCACATGGCATGTAAAAAATGTATTCAAATAACATGTCTTATTACATGGTTGGTAGTAAAATTTGTTTGTACATAAGGTGTAGTAAACATGGTGTGTAGCAAAATCATTAGAACATTGCCAGAGTTGTTGTATGCCATACATGTAACATCTTTAATACATATGGCTTGTAAAAAATATATTGAAATAACATGTTTTATTACATGGCTAGTAGTAAAATTTGTCTATACATAAGGTGTAGTAAACATGGCGTGTAGCAAAATCATTAGAACATTGCCAGAAATGTTGCATGCCATGCAAGTAACATCTCTAATGCATATGGCTTGTAAAAAATATATTGAAATAACATGTTTTAGTATATGGCATGTAACCTTTTTTTTAAACATGGTTTATAACAAAACTTTTTCAACATAACGTGTAATAAACATGTTTTCAACAAGGCATGTAGCAAAATTTTAGAACATGGCATGTAATGTGTAAATTGACTGACATTTTTTTTTTCAAATTTCAGTGACATTCCAATTGTGTGATTTGTGATAAGACACGATGGTCAGTGGGTCGATGGCATTTATAAGGGTGGTGAGTCACGAATGTGGGGAGTTAGGAATGATTTATCATTTGTGGGCTTGATGAAGTTGGTTGAAGATGTTGTTGGGGTAAACTCACAGATTTAGGAGATTGAGTTACATGCATTAATCAGTACACTTGGAGAGCTATCACGCCCAATTATCAAGGATGAGGAGAATGTTGCATTAATTTTGCTAGAGCAGACGAATCTTTCGGCAGTGTACGTCACCATTAAGAAATGCCACACAAATGTTATGCCACATGAAGAAGTTGTCCAACATGGTAATTACCTTAATCAAAATGAGATTTATAGTGCTTCACATATACCACAGCATTTGGTTCCTAACCCACAACAATGGCAATCGACGTATGCACATGAGTTTGTGCAGCCAATTAGACATACGACATTCACAAAATAGTTGGTTGAACAATTCCGATCGGCATGTGTATCAAACCAATTACTTGCTTCTGTCCAACAAATGCAACCATCGGGTGAAACTGTAAAGGGTGTAATGCCATTTTCAAATAAAACCGCAATACTTAAGGATGACACTACGATGCTCAAGGATAATACTGCATTTAATCAGGCTAATGAGGATTTGTTTTGTGCTGCTAAAGATAGATTTAATGACAATTCAAATGACAAGCCTGATGACTGGCATGATGACAATTTAGATGATCACTAGCTTTAAGATAGTTACATTCCAAATTGCAATAATGTTGAAGGCAAAACAAAATATGTTGGAGGTGTTGATGTAGGAGATGTTTAATGCGATGACCCCATATACAATAAAACCATTTCTAGTGACAACGGGATTTGTTCACATAAGATGTTGCCCGATGATAGTTATCAGGAAAGGGAAAATGCAAGGATATCTAGGACGTGGCTTATTTTAGGTGTAGAAAGGTTCTCAATCTAAACTATTACCACTAAAGAATCAATATTTACCGAAAACTGGTTATACACAAGAAGAATGTTTTCCTCTAAGACCAAGTTGAAATGAGTTTTGAACATATTAGCATTAAAAGAGCATCTAGAGATAAGAGTAAAAAGGTTAAGTCAAGCTCGTTTTACGGTTGCTTGTATGGACAACGCATGTAAGTTTGGTGTGCGTGCAATGAGGTTACCTGAAGGAGAATATTGGCCAGTTCGAACATTCCATAAAGTACACACATGGACTGTCGATGGTTTGCAAGGGCGATTCTAAACTGCGAGTGTGAAGATAATTAATGAACTTATGTCACACAAGCTTTAAGCTAATGAAGTAACATTGAGACCTAAGGACGTAATTGGTGAGATGAGGGTTTGGTGGGTATTGGAATGCTTGTATGGTAAGGCCTAGCAAGCAAAGGAATATGCAAAAAGGTTTCTTTGATCCCCCGGAGGAGTCATTTTAACTACTACCCTCGTAGTTTTATATGCTGGAACAAAAAAATCTCAGTACAATCACTGTAGTGGCTATTGATGAGGCACAATGATTCAAATATTGGTTTAGATCATACGGTGCTTGTATCGAGGGGTTTAAGGGCGTAATGCATCTTGTAGTTGCAATTGATGTGACACATATGAAAGGTAGGTTCAAGGGTGTTTTGTTTGTCATTGTACGCAAAGATGCGAACGAGTGCGTATGTCTAGTTGCATTTGGCATAGATCGTGTTGAGGACGAAGACTCGTGGATGTGGTTTCTTAGCAACCTACTTGATACAGCTGGTTGTCCTAAAAACACTATGTTCATTTCTAATCAGCATATCAGGATTAAAAAAGCAATTCGTAAAGCATACACAGAAATGCACCACTATTTATGTAGTTACCACTTTAAGAAAAACTTTAAAGACAAGTTCAAACACGATGACGCTTTAGTGATTTCACCCTTGCTCGAGACTGTTATAAGGTTTTCAATTTCAATAGACATATGAACCAACTTAAGCAGGTTCACGTAAGAGCCCACGCTTACCTTATGAGAATAAGCCTTGAGAGATAGGGATGTGCATGGTCACTGGTAAGGCAATACCAACTCATGACATCCAACATTGCAAAATGCGTTAACTCTTGCTTGAAGCATGCAAGACAAATGCCAATCATTGTTCTGATCAAGTTCATCATAGACATATTCTAGCATTGGTTCCATGATCGGTACAAGGAGGCTGTCAAGGTGACCACGCCCCTCAGCCCTTGGGCTACCAAGCAATTGAGCAAATGTTTCAATGATGCACATCACTTTGTAGTTAAACTAATCAATCAAGTGGATTCCAAAGTTAAAGACGAAAAAATGGACGGACTTGTAAACTTGTCTATGAAAACGTGTTCATGTTGGGTGTTCTAGATAGATCTACTACCATGTAGCCATGCCATTGTGGCAATAAAGTACGAATATCTTTATTTGTTATTTGATTAGTAATGAACGTAACTTTTACATTGTGCTTCAACATTGAGTTCATTGGATTTTTTAGTAAGTGCAAACATGAAGTCGTTGAATTTTGCGTAGACTACTACAAGACAACCTTTTTAGCAAAGGGTTATGCTGGGTCCATTCACCAATTAGGCATCTTAGTGATTAGGACATTCCCCCTCATTTAAAAGAAATCGTCGTTTTGCCACCACCTTGGCAATGTCAAGCGGGAAGACCTAAGAGGAGAAGGATTCCATTGACTGGTAAAGGTAGTTGATCACGAAGACGTTCACAATGCTAGAGGTATGGGCATAATAGATAAAATTGCCCATCCTCATTTGCAGTTCCATCCATAAATCTAGCACCATCTTCAGGTCCATTGGTACCTCCACGAAGACGATGACTGAAAGCATGTTTAACTTGTAGATAAACCAGTTACACATTCAACACCTATCCAATACAAAAAACAATGTTTGAGAACGTAGGGTGTCTTGTAGATGAAGACAATGGGTCGGTCTAACTAACTGTGTGAGCCATGTCTAGTATCTTTCTCATAATTTCCTTTTAAAGTTTCTTACATTGATATTTTGTGTTGGTTTTGTGTTTGTTATCTAATAATGGACTAAGTTGATATTTCAACATCTTGTTATTCTAGCTTGTTATTCTAGTTTGTAATGGTAAATCCAGAGAAAATGTTGTTCTTGTATCTGGTCAGAAGTATGGAGGTATGAAATGAAAATATTTGTTTCTCAATTGCTTCTCATATTTTCTAGATTTCATTGTAATGTGATCACACGTACATGGCTTGTTATATGTCATTTACATGTTCTTACATGCCATTTCATTTTACTCATACGGTGTTACATCTTCTTACACACCATTTCATTTTACTCATACAGTGTGACACGCCAGTTCAAAGTCTTATATTGTTACACGCTAGGCTTATTAGATATCGTTTACATCTTGTGACACACCATTTCATTCAGCATTATATTGTTACATGCCATGCTTGTGAAATGTCATTTACATCTTATTGTTACATGCTAGGCTTCTTAGATGTCGTTTACATCTTGTGACATGGCATTTTGTTGAAGTATTATATTGTTACACGCCACGCTAGTTAGATGTCGTTTACATCTTGTTGTGACACACCATTTCATTGCAATCTTATATTGTTACATGCTAGGCTTATTAGATATCGTTTACATCTTATTGTAACACACCATTTCAAAAGTCTTATATTGTTACACACCAAGCTTGTTAGATGTTGTTTACATCTTATTGTGACACACCATTTCAAAAGTCTTATATTGTTACACGCCTGGCTTCTTGGATGTCATTTACATCTTGTAACACAGCATTGTTGAAGTATTATATTGTTGCATGCCATGCTTTGTTAGATGTCATTTACATCTTGTTGTGACACTCCATTTCATTACAGTCTTATATTGTTACACACCAATAGTAACAAATGACTTCTTGAAGGTAAAACAACCAATTAATTTTCATCTTGCGATCATTATAGGCACTATGTTTGAAATGAAAAATTAATGCATTAAATGTACGTATATTAAAGTTAATATATGTACAAAAAATGCACATACAACTTCCCATATGTTCATCGTGCAGGGAGGGGTTCGCTATCACAACTTTTGCTAAAAATTTCATAAGTGTATATCAACTACATATTTGCAATCATTGTTTGCCTAACTCTGATCGGTCCCAATTGCAAAATAACATCAATGTACCTTACTGTAAACATACCGCAACTTACACTATCATTTTGCCGATGCACTAATGATTTTGGCAAATGAATTTCAAATAGAATCAACGAAAAATCTTATTTCTTGCGGCATCTTTTCTTGAAATAACTAGATTGGTGGCAGAGTATAGGCATCATAGTAGTAAGGGATGTCATTTGAGTCACACGCAATTTGGTTTCCTTCACGACAGAAGTTCTTACGGAGTCCACTACCTTGATCCTCCACTTCATCAAGTCAATCTTCGCAACAACTCAGTGCCCACCCACATCACAAGGAGCGAGGATGAAATTGACATTTTCCCATTTTTTTCCCATATGTTAGCTTGTCACCCTACACGTACATAAGCAATTCAAATGGAAATTTCATACTGGACCATTTATGGTCAGTTGGATATACGGTGTATAGCATACAAATGGTGTCTTGTGAAATATATTTACATCAACTTACACGTCATGTAGTCCCAAACACACACATAGTTTCAAAATTGAAAACTGCTTAAACAAACTTACGACGAATATCGTATCAACCATGCATACACAAGGTGTTGTACAACTTGAACTTCTACCATGTAAGTCACTTGCACAGTACACTGAGGCATGCGTCAATTTATTCACTTGTCATGTTCTCTTCAAGGCCCTCTAATGACATGAAAAACTTAGGCCCTTGATCCCTTAAGATCCCGACGTTACGCTTGCACATGCAACATACCAGATTCAAACGGTTAGGTGAATTAAAATTTCAAAATAAATAGTATTTGCAATGTTATTTCTGAGCTTACCTTGCATGCTTGTCTTTCTTGAATGCTTTGTATGCTTCCACCATCGAGTTCTTGACATCCTAGTGGTTCACCAACGGGTCAACTTACGGGCTTGCGATGTGTTTGTTGGCCATTGTGTCCCGGTGCCCATTCAGATGGGTTTGAAATTAATGATTCACAATACTGGACATAAGAGAAATCTAGTGACGATGACCGTGACATGTTGCCTTCAGGAGTGCTTTGAGGTACATGGTCTATTTCAACATCAACTGATTGAAGGTTCCCATCCATTTCTACGGCTTCATCGGTAATCGCATTGGCATAAGGTACATGGTCTCCTTCAGCATCAACTATTTAAAGGTTCACATAACCTCCCACAACTTCATCAACAACTGCATAAGCATGAGGTACATGTTCTCCTTTAGCATCAACTGTTTGAAATTTCCCATCCCCTTCCATAGCTTCATTGACAACCTCATCGACGTGAGGTACATTGTCAACTTCAGCACCCACCACGTCATGGTCAATGTCTCGAACCCCAACACCAAGTTCATCATCTTGCCCATCATTAGCATAATCGTGTTGTGAACCATCATGGTGAGAGGAAACACCACCCTAGAGAAAGAGACAAATGAAAAAATCCATTAACTCATAGCATATGTTAAACCCTAAACCCAAAATAAACAATAGGCCTAAGCCTGCTAAACGTAAACCATCAATATATGAACAAAGTTAGAAGAATAGACTTGTAATTTAATGTTGTCAAGAATCTGACCAACAATATGGTCCTCAAATGTCTGCATTACGTACTTCAATGACTAAATAGAACCCTTCATCTCCAACATGTCTCACTATGCATCCTCACAACCTGTCGCAACTAACAGACTGTGACTACACAGTCATTGTCTTTCCTCACCTTGCTCAACTACAATAACAAATATTACTGTGTTATTCAATAATCAAATATGGAATTTTTAATCGTATGCCACAAAAACCGTCTTTACCAGCAGATCAAAGCAACTATGCGTCTGAAAACGTCCTATCGATCATTGAGGAGGTAAATGTGTATGGGTCTACTCATCGGTGTGGGAAGAATGTCATTCACTCACATTGCCATGGTCATCCCCTTCCTTCATCAACTCAGGGCCTAAGTTGTCATGACCCAAATTTCGAGCCATGACCGGTGCATGGGTGCAATGGACGTAGTCCACTAAGCCCAAGCAAGCCTATTAATATGACCTGTTCGTCATTCCATCAAAAGTTGTTAAGTCACATTTCATAACTTCGAAGCAAAATAACGCTAACCATTGCCAACTCGTAGTGGCATACTAATCAAAATATACATATATTGTTTAAAACATATATTTTAATAATTTACATTGGTTTTGTCTATACACAACAAAAGAGTACTCGACTTCCAGCGAAGAGACTTCGGTGAAAGTACAGCTACTGAATGCCGGCACGCCTACCAAGAGTCGAATCTGCGAAGACTCCTCGACCTAGTTACCTACTGCCTCCTAATCTGAAAACATGAAGTTGAAAACGGTGAGTACAAACTCAGTGAGTGAACATTATAAGGGAACAAGCAAACGAGAAGGAAACTTTAAAGAAATCATGATGCATTTGTTTTCAAAACAATGCAATTTAGTTTGGTTCTTATTAAAACCCCTCATTAAACCCTTAAATGGTTAATCACTTCATAATGATGAATCCATACATAACAAAAATTCGAAGAATGAAAGCTTCAGTGATATACAAGCAAGTCAAATGAAATAACGGGTCCTCGCTGCAGTGGAAAGGCATTCTAGCTGCAGCAAAATTTTTGGCTCAAGTTATTAGCTGGATGAGGGTTTCTCCACTGGCCGAGGGTTTCTTTCTAAAATTCCTCATTTCAAACTTAATTAGATAAACCTCTAAATGTTGGGAGTCCATGAACAACTATGATGTAAATGAAATGAAAAAATATGACAAAAACCAGCAAGATAGCATATTGGACAGAAAGTTTCTCACTGCAGCGAGATTCTTTCTCTCTGCAGCGAGATTCAAGCGACCAAAACAGAAAGTTTCTCGCTGTAGCGAGAATGAATCTCGCTACAGTGAGAAGCTCCAACAAATTTCTTACTGTAGCGAGAATGCATTCTCTCTACAATGAGAACCAGGTCAAACAAACCTCTCAAACCCAAGAGTTTCTCGCTATAGCGAGAATCATTCTCGCTGCAACGAGAAACAAGGCACCAAAGAAAAGTTTCCATTCTCTCAAGAAGAAGGCCATCCTGCTGAAATGACAAAATCAACGTGAAACACTTAAAATTTCCAAAGTTCAACATGTCAAATTTTCACATGCATTACAACCATATACCATATTCATGAGCTTTTATTTCATAAACATATATATACATATATACATAGATAAACACCAATACCACCATCGTTTCACCCAACTCATGTGCATCCCCCCACATCGTGCACATAGTCAGAGTCATCGTATGCATCCCCCCACATCGTGCACAGTTAGTGCCATCATGTGCATCCCCCCACATCGTGCACACGGGCACTATCACTATCCATCTCCCTCACCACCGTCATCACCTGCAGGTGCACACTCACCCCGCACATGCGCGGTTTCATTTGTCACACAATGGTACCATTTATGACATAGTATATATATATCAACATTACACAGACACATACGGATTCATCACACAATCCATTTCATATCATAAAAACATTTCATAAGGGCTTGTTCCCGTGCCAGTTTTGAAGACAAAATAATTAAAACGCTTTAGGGATTCAGTCAAACATACTTGTATACATATCCCAAAACCTTTTTAATGCAAGTTCACTCACCAGTATTATGTTGAATCTTTAGTCGACTCTAACTTCCCTAATGGTCCAAATGGGGAGATGGGGCTTTGTTGGAACCTATCATCACATTAGCATCACAATTAAGTCAATTCCAATACTTATAAATTCTAAAAGCTATCTCTTAACTAGCTTCCAATTGCCATCTAAGTGGCTATCTATTTTCACTATCCTAATCACTCTAAAATGAATGAACGACCTCAACTACAAAACATTCATAAGTCTAATCTGTAGCCATTCTCAACACTTAAAATTCAACTCTAATTTACTACTCACCTTGATAGCTTGTAAATTTGAAATTCTTTCCAATAATTTTCCAAGCTATTATGAAGCTCCCTTTTTCTCTTTCTAAACACCTAGTTAGTGAGAGAAAGTATGGAAGTAAGATTTTTCAAGGGTTTTAAAGTGAGAGAGTGAAAGAGCACAAGGGTTCTATGCAAAAGTGCACAAAAGCTTGAAAATTGGAGCTATTTTGAGAGAGGTTATGGTGGTTTCATATCAAGGTTCCATAGAGGATGAAAGCAACGTGAGATAAGAGGAAGAAGAAGAAGAAAAAGCTGCTGGAAATATGATAAGAAGTTGTTGGAAGATGATTTTTCAGCTCAAGCTTATCCAACTCCACTTAAATTACGAAAATGCCCTTAGCAAGTTAACTTGTTCTCCTCCAATCCTTTGTGCAATTTTTTTACTCTTTTGATACTGAGACAAGGTCCATAATAGTCTAAAAGTACTCGAGTTCACAAAACTTAAAATCTTTGACTCGGGGTGCAAAATGACCATTTTGCCCCTATTATGAAAATTATTATCGCTTCTAGTTTTCTTCATGTTTTCATCATTATACATCATTCATTCAGTCCTTATGCCCACTTAGAGCTTAAAATATTAGAAAACCTTCTTCTAGGAGCTTGTTAGAGGAAATGACGAAATTACCCTTAGTCCGTATTATTACGTCTACTTCTAATTATGAGTCTATAGAGGTCGAGATCTCACATGAGTGCTCCTCATTTCCAGAAGCAATAGTGCACCTCCGCTTAACTAGACCAGCGACTTTTTTCACCTTCAAGTTTTTCTTCCTTATTCTTGCATCAATACCTCATTTTGCTCGATCCTCCATCTGCCCTATTGGTACATATTAGAGCCCCTCAAATAGAGGGGCATCGATGTCCAACAGATATTCCTGTGTGGCCTCCTCTAGTGTGGGCTCCGAGGTTCATTGTGCTCGCAATTGCAAAATACATGCATTGCATTATAACCCTTAATAGTTTAGAGATTCACTGGACAAATTAGTAGTTGTTTCCTAACCTATTGAGATGACTCCAACTTCTCAATTGCCTTGTAGAAGTCCTTCGGCTTCTGATTGCATTACCATCTACACATGCATGGGTAGAAGACGTCTTTCCGAATGGAGGGGGTAATTGATTTTCATAAAGTAGGAATCGCCTCCATTGCCCAGAACTGCAAGTTAATTACAACCATTATCATATCGTAAATGATAAACGACTGCCACCATAAATTTTTATATCAAAAGGAAACTAGAAAATGCTACATGACAGTACCTGTATGTCCTAGCAAATCCATAAAGGTTGTAGCATAAACGATTATCCTTCTGCAAGTTTGTGGTAGGAACTTCGAACCCCTTCAATAGGTAGTCCTCAGTTAGCCTCTAAACCCTAGGGGAAAACATTCCAAATGTCCATGTCCTCTACCAATGCCAAAAGCTAAGGTGTCACCCCATCTTTGATAGTCTTGACTAAATAAAATATTATTCACGATCAAGACGAGTGCCATTTTGGTTGTATCTCCTGGTTGTTGAAACTTGCCTCCTCAGAACATATCAAACAACTCCTACAACTTAACATTCTACTACCCATTCTAGTATTTTGCATGAATTTCATCGGGAGTGACCTCGTACGGTTGTATGAATATATTAGGCAGTGAGCTAAACTTCAGTCTGGTTATAAGGCAGAACTGCTGCTTTGATAAACGCACCATGCTCTTGCCAATGGCAAACCATAACTATAACTCATGGTCTATTGACTCGGTTTCAATGATTCAACAAACCATGATGTTCTGTATCAGACTAATGCAAAAGTAGCCTTGTGGATAGATATCCAGCAGCAGACCGAAGCACGTACGCTTGACTGCTTCGTACTCCCTTTCTCTTGGAGCATCTTGTTTATGTAATGCAGTTCTGACCACTTACAATGGGCGTTAATGGAGACCTTGAAGGCCCATTTCTCCCTCGGCACAACAAGCAAAGTGTCAAGGTTATCATACTCTCTGAACTCCATTTGCAAAACATAGCACCCATGCACATGTAAGATAGACCCCAAAAACAGTTAACCCATAATGTGCAACATGCCAGATAAAAGAAATTTATTGTTGTTACACACTGAACAAGCCAAGTAAAATGTTGTTACACACCATGCCTATATGTTATTACACGCCAACTATAATTATTGATTTGTTACACACCATGAACAAAATACTTATGTTGTTACATGCCATGCCATGCTGACTATGCTATTTACATACTACACGCCATACATGTAATGCTACCCTAAACCCCAAAAACATTTAACCCACTACATGTTAGATTGAAGAAATTTATTGCTGTTACACACTATTCAGACCAAGTAAAATGTTGTAACATGCCATTTTTTTGTTCTTACACGCCAAGTATAATTACTTATTTGTTACACGCCATTAATAAAATACCCATATTGTTGCACACTAGGGAATATGCCTACTATGCAATTTACATACTACATGCCATGCAAGTAATGCTAAGCTAGACACAAAAGCAGTTAACCCACTACACACCAGATCGAAGAAATTTATTCTTGTTACACGTTATGCAGACCCACTAAAATGTTGGTACCACCTTAAACCATGTAAGTAAAAATGCTGTAGTTTTCTTCATAATTTAGGCAAAAACCTTAAAAACACGAAGAAAACAGGAAAAATATATCATAGCATAATCATAAACCCAAACATTTCCTAGAGCAACCTAGCAAAAAAACACAAAACAAAAGAAAATTTTAATTGATGATTAACTGATCTCTTCACGCATAACCGACATTGTTGCTGTGATGTCATTAACTTTGCTCAGAACGAAGTCGAACACTTTGGTCCCTTTAGGAATGAAGAATGAATCAAAAACTCTTACTTGACACTATCATTTGCAAATGATGAAAATAAAATGTGATGGCATTTTAAACACCTCAACCACTAATATGCATGTCGTGGAATTTCGAACGGTTTCCTTATTTGTTTGCAATTTTTTTCCATTTAAATTTAAGCGGTGTCACATATTCCATCCATGGTGTGTCACATAAACCCTCCATGTCGTGTCACATATTTCTTCCATGTCGTTGTTGTCGATTTTGCACATGTATCTAACAAGTAATATAGTGATGAAGTAGAGTATCGTTCCCATGAGGATTTGTTTCTAAAGTTTCACTAAGTACTAAAATTATAAAATAAATTAATCTTATTTAAGCAATCCGAAAATCGAAGAAAAACTAATTAAGAACAATTAAAAATCAACACTAAATAAACTAATAAACTAAATAAGTTGACAAAAGTAGTATATTAAAGACCTAGGATTATGGGTTCATTCAACATTTCATCTGATACCAGCTTTTCTTATTATTTATCTTTTTTGGGTGGTTTTACTAACCTATAATGCAAAGCTATGGACAAGTCTCCATCGAGTTGCTTGTACAAATACCTAACTTAATTAGTTCACTATATGTCTATAGGAATCAATTAAATAAGGTTCATTAAGCTAGCGTTCTAATTTAGCTATGTATGGCAATTAGTGTATGTTTACTCAAATCGCGAATAAAATCACCTAAGTGACATGAACATACACTATTCAAATCTTAGTCCAATCTAAAATCTCTTTGTTAAGTCTCAATTAGATTAACAAATCAGTTAATTGTTTGCCAGACAATCAAAAATATTAAGAACAGATTTAAATAAGCAAAACTACACATGTTGATGATAAATACAAGAGAAACTAATATTCAAACCACATGTAAAAATCCACCACAATCCTAGAAAGATAATTTAGCTCATAATAAGTAATAAAAACAATATCCAAAGAAATTTAGCCATTAATTCAAGTCAAAGAAAATTAAAAAAGCACAAAAGTAGAGAAAGAAACTAATTATAAAAGCTTCTTTGCAATCTTAATTCTCTATCAAATTCTCTTGTTTTCTTGCTTTGTTCTTGGCTCAAAATCTCCAGAATAGTTGCTTGCTGCCTTCCCTTTTCTCTAAAAAAGGTCCCTTAAATAGGCTCCAAGTAACCTAATTTCCAAAATCCTGTCAAACTTTTATTTTTGGAAAATCTCCCAACGTTGTGGCCTGAATTTTTTGGCACTGAGGTGCTACATGTTTGCTACAGTAGCATCACGGTGCTGCTTCTTTAGCGCTATGGCTTTGAGCTCTTAGGAAAATGCATGGTGAGCTATTTTAGCTCAGCACCGTGGCCATGTTTTCCAGTATTGTGGCAGTCTATCAAATTTGAACGTGATGTTCACCATGATCTGGTCTGAACTTGGAAATATTGCAAACATAAAAGTTGTAGCCCTATCTTTTATCTTTCCAATGGCTTAAGAATCACGTCAATTGTACTTTAGGGTTGAAATATATGCTTGCATCATATTTAGTACATGCATACTATTGTAGTGCTCTGATTTAGACAAATATTGTTGTCATCATCTGACCAGAACTGGGTAAAGTGGTAAACATAAAAGTTGTATCCCTTCTTCTTAGCGTTCTAATGGTCTAAGAATTACTTCATTTTGGAGTTTTGTAAAAAAAGATATAGTCAAAATACCGCAACATATACGAATGAAGCCATCAACATACTTATGAGGATTTTCATCAAATTTCTTACAAAAGCAATAAGAGAAATTAGCAATACTACTCTTAAAGTAATTTAAAACAAAATAATATAAAATTAAAGTAAAATAATTTAAATTAACCACTCAATAAGTAATCAAACGTAAACTAAAAAAACACCTAAAATGTAAAAATTCAAACATCAAATCTCGAAAGTATAACTACTTAAGCCCTCAAAATGTGTCAAAATAACTCTATATAATAGAGTTATTAGTTGTTTTACATAATCTCAGCATGTCATGTCACATATTCCCCCATGTCATGTCACATATTCCCTCCATGGGGTGTCACATATTCTCACCATGTCGTCTCACATATTCCCTTTATGGCGTCACATATTCTCCTTATGGCATGTCACATATTCTCAACCTGGCGTGTCATATATTCTCACAATGTCGTCTCACATATTCTCACCATGTTGTCTCACATATTCCTTCCATGGCGTGTCACACATTCTCACCATGTCGTCTCACATATTCTCACCATGTCGTGTCACATATTCTAACCATGGCGTGTCACACATTCTCTCCATGGTGTGTCACATATTCCCTTCATGTCGTGTCACATATTCTCACCATGGCGTGTCACATACTCCCTCAGTGTCGTGTCACATACTCCCTCAGTGTCGTGTCACATATTCCTTTTATGGCGTGTTGCATATTTCTTCCATGGCATGTCACAAATTCTCACCATGGTGTGTTACGTGGGAAATTTTTAAACATGCCATCAAATATAGTTCAATGAAGAAGTCTCATTAAGGGTATTTTTATCCCAAAATTTTATCTCTTGGATAAAAACAGTTAAAATTAAGATGAGGGCTATTTCTAAAAACAACTTATATTTGAGGGCTAAAAAAAAATTTTAGCCTTATTATTATGACTTATTTTTGAAGAATAAATAATAAAATGGTCAAATTATCTTTTATTATAATAAAATTTATTTTCATCAAAACAAAAAGTTTCCTTTATTATAAATTAATAAATTAGAAAAAATTATTTATTTCTATAACTCAATAATATTTTTTACTTTTTATTTTCATTAAATATTAAAATATTACAAATTTATTATTAAATTATTAATATGATTTTTTATTTTAATTTTTTTATTGTTTCTTTATTTTATTTCTATTTTTAATCTTTTAATTTTTATTTTCATTAAAAATATAAATATTAACAATTTATTAATAAATTGTTAATATAATTTTTTATTTGTATTTGTTTTTATTTTTTCTTTATTTTAATTTTCTATTAGTAAGCTATAATTTTTTATTACGCATGGACAGATGACAAAGTAGTTGATATGAATATGTAACTTACTATCAAGAGAAAGCTAAGTTTGTTATCTTTTAGCAATTGAATAACCAAATGTTTATAAATATTTATCATCAAAATTATATTTTTCAAAGTTGAATGATTAAAATAAAAATTTTGAAAAATCGAATGACATGAAAGATAATGTACTATTTAAAAAAAAAAAAACCTTTACTGATAATGGAAACGAATAATCTATGCCTATGCACACGTGCAAACGATTAATTGTTGCTTTTTCTTATTACATGAAACAATGTCGACAGATCTCCTGCAGCAGCAACTTGGCTGGCATCAACGTGTGAAAAGGAATCCCAAGGATTCATATTTTTAAAATAATTTGATAGTGAGCTGGAAAGCTAGTGAAGAGGAGCCATTGCATGAACATAGCTGATACAATGCATTTTGAAGAAGCATTTCAGATTCCTCTTGTCTCCGACTTGTACGCTGCAAGTTTGGTTATATTTGAAATCTTTGTTCTTTCCATGAAACTGACGTCCGTATAGTGCTTTGTACATGAGAAGTTATATTGAAAATAAACATATATTAAACTCAATTTATAACAAATTTATTAAAAACTTACTTAAATATTAAATATTTAGATAATTATATAATTCTACAAAGAGTAAATGGTATAATAAACATAATAAATATATACTTAAAAACTAAATATATATTATATCCATCATATAGCTATAAATATAAATGGTATCCACATAAATATTATAATTCAGAGCTACTAAGAGAAGGCCTTTTCTCTAGCTAGCTAAGGAGAGAGAAACTTGCATCTTTGTCTTTCTTTCCAAGGGGGGTGAAAAAAAAAGTGGCATTTCTTCTGTTTTCCTTGAGCATCATGGAGCTTCAATTTCCTTCCTTCTCCGCCCTACTCCTCACCTCTCTTTTCGTGTTCATGGTACTAAAAGTTCTGAAAAGATCGAAAGCCAACAACCTCCCAGCAAGGCTTCCTCCAGGACCACGAAAACTTCCTTTCATAGGTAACCTGCATCAGCTCATAAGCTCTCTGCCCCATCACACCCTCAGAGATTTGGCCAAGAAACATGGACCTTTGATGCATCTACAACTTGGTGAAGTTCCCAGCATTGTAATATCTTCTCCGGAAATTGCAAAAGAGGTTTTGAAAGACCACGCAACCACCTTTGCTCAAAGGCCTTATCTTCTTGCTTCTAGGATAATGTCATATGATTCTGTAGGCATTATATTTTCACCCTATGGAAACTATTGGAAACAGTTGAGGAAAATCAGCACGATGGAGCTTTTGAGTCCAAGTCGCGTTCAGTCATTTCAATTCATCAGGGAAGAAGAAGTTTCTGCTCTCATCAAAACCATATCTTTGAATGAAGGATCCCCAATTAATCTCAGCGAGAAAATTTTCTCAATGATATATGGGATAACATCAAGGGCAGCCTTTGGCAAGAAAAGCAAAGGCCAAGAAGAATTCATAAGGATCATAACAGAAACTACAAAGCTCGCAGGTGGTTTCTGCTTAGCTGATATGTATCCTTCTAATGAGCTGCTTAAACTGATCAGTGGCGTAAGGCTTAAACTTGAGAAATTGCAACGGGCTTCTGATCGGATACTTGAAGACATAGTTAACGAGCACAAAGAGAAAACAAACAGTACATCAGAAATGGGCAAGCAACAAGGAGAGGAAGATCTTCTTGATGTTCTTCTTAAACTTCAACAGAGTTCTGACCTTGAAATTCCTCTGACGAATGACAAAATAAAAGCAATTATCTTGGTTAGTATCATTTTCTCTCATGTATCTACAGATCAACTTCTATCATAACTTCTTTAGTAGCCATAAGCTTTCTAAGAACAAACCTTTTTTTGCTTTTTGAAAAGCTATCTAAAAACAAATTCGATGACTTGAAATGTTTATTTATTTTTGTTGAATTATCTTTTATAGTATATAAATTAACGGTGATGCACCACTCAGAACAATTACCTATATGGACTGAAGTAAAATCATCTTTTGAATTGTATGGACAATGAGCTTAACATGTTTTTGCAATGCTCTGAGCTGATGAGTGCGGCTGTATATGGGCTTGATTAGGGTTGTGGCGTTTGTTTTCTTGAAGGAAGAATATAGGTTTATAGTGCGGAGCCCATGGTGACAAGGGTGATTTGTACAGTTTTACAGGCTGACATGTAAACTTTTGAAGGGTTACGGAATTAAAGTAACCCATCTTTAATGAAATACTTTTGGCTTATAAAAAATTGTGTGCACAATGAAGCGAAGTTGACAATCTGTCCATTCAAACTCAAATTAAGTTTCTATCAGAAAATTACAATATGTTTATATAAAATTCGTGAAAACATAAACAGCAAAAAACTAATGATAATGTATCATCTTGTAGGACATTCTGGCGGCTGGGAGTGAGACATCATCAACAACAATGGAGTGGGCAATGTCAGAAATGCTAAAAAATCCAAAGGTGATGAAACAAGCACAAGCCGAGGTGAGACAGGTTTTTGATAGAAAAGGTAACGTGGATGAAGCTGGTATTCATGAATTGAAATTCTTGAGATTAATAGTTAAAGAAACCTTGAGGTTACATCCTGCTGCACCTCTTCTAGTACCAAGAGAGTGTGATGAAAAGTGTGTAATCAGTGGATATGATATACTTGCAAAGACTAAAGTCATTGTTAATGCATGGGCCATAGGAAGAGATTCTTGGTATTGGAAAGATGCTGAAAAATTTAACCCAGATAGGTTCTTGGACGGTTCTATTGATTTTAGGGGAACAAATTTCGAATATATTCCATTCGGTGCTGGGAGGAGGATATGTCCAGGCATATCATTTGCACTCCCCAACATTGAGCTACCCCTTGCACAATTGCTATACCATTTTGATTGGATGCTCCCAAATGGAAGCAAATGTGAAGACTTGGACATGACTGAATGTTTTGGCCTATCTGTAAGAAGAAAGAATGATCTCTTCTTAATTCCCATTCCTTACCATCCTTTGCCTAGTGAGTAAACTGTGTTAAACAAATTTTAGTTACCTTTTATCTTTTATTATCCGCTATAGAATTGATATTGTAAGCAAGAATAAGCAAGTTCTGCAAAAGCTTATTGAGACTTTTTTCTAAGCTATGTTGCAACAATTTTCAATTTAAATCGTACTTTTAAGTTTGCGCAAATATTTAGTATTATAACTAAGTTATGAGGGGAATGAATAAAAGCACTAGCATCAAGCAACACCAACAACAACAAAAGCAAGCAGGGGAGCTACAAGCAGGGCTGTCTATCTTCCCCGAACTGGCAGCCTTTTCACGTCTAGCATGGTCTCTAGTAGTAGGTGTATGTGGTCTATTAGTAGTCTCCACGGGAGCCTCGTGCTCTGTCGCATCTTTACCACTAGCTCGTGTCCTAGGCGACATATCTCATTTAGACAACAACAATCATATACTGTAAGACTCAAATCTATAAACTCATAGTAATTCTAGACATAACTCTTACGCATAAAGTAGGTCAAAAACCAAGGAGTTATATGTAGGTCTCCCATCTTCGATTTGTGCCTAGGTACATAAAACAAAAACAAGATTCCTACATACGGCTCTAAACATTCTGTTGACAACCAAGGAAAACTTAGGACTCTATGAACCTAAAGCTTTGATACCAACTTTGTCACATCCCATTTTACGATAGGATATCACCAGCGCATAGGCCTAGACGGGTATAGCCCACTAAGCTTAAGTAAGCCTCTTTAATATTCATCATTTCGAAAGCATATATAAAGTTTCATAAGCATACATTGTTATAACATGTATGCATTCATAGGCATCATACACAGTTAAAGAACCTCTCAATATAAGCAATGTATGTGCAAACATCTAATAAAACATTAAAGTGTCACTATCTCAGTGCACAGTATCATATGAACATTTATTAACACCCTCAACTGTCCATTTAGGCTCTCCAACCAACTCTATACATTTAATCATAAAATTCATAATGTAAAGTGCCTAAACATTGGCTGCATTATCATAACATGTTCATAATTCGTAAACATAAACATAAAGATAAGACTGACTCATCAACAGAACATGACCGACCCTCTAGGCATCAAGTGGCTATTAGACATCTAACACAAGATGAAAACTAGACACTTGTATCCATGACACTAGCTACTACAAAATACTATCATTAATCCATAACGAAAATAGTGACGAAAAATAACGTGTGAGTCACAAAGACTTTGTGAATGGATATGGAGAAGGGGACAGGCCAAAGGGAAGAGTTTTTCGTAACCATGTGTGAAACCCCGACCTCCATAGATGCTTGACTTGAGGTAGACTGATAAGTGCATCAAATTCACATATTTAATGGGAGATTAAATACCTAATTAGTCTAAGTTGGACTAGATTTATGATAGAATTTAGGTATTTTTATTTATTTTATTAGTTTAGTTTAATTTATATTTAAATGTTTATTTTAAGTTAATGATGTTAGTTTTATGTTATTTATAATTATTTTATGTTTTTATAGGAGTAGGATCAAAAATAATTTCAATTGGTGAAGAAAGGTGCATAATGAACTATTGCTCTATTTGCATATATTTTGGTTTTTCAAGAATATATCTCACTAAAGAAGTCCAAATGACATAATTTTTATACCATTAGAAAGCTAAGAGGTAGGGCTACAAGTTTGATGTTGTCTACTTTGCCCAGTTCTGATAGTAAAGTGGTCAAAATCTTTGTCACAATGAAGGTACTGCACCAGAAGAACAAAAAGGGCATTTTTATAAATTATGTGAAATTTTGATTGACTTTAGAGATAAATATATAAAGTTCCAGCACCTTCTTCATCTTCCTCTCATTTCTTCTCTCATTTTTGCAGAACTTTTCATCCTCCATGGAAAGAAACCTTAAAACCTCCATAGCCTTCACATACTAACTTCAAAATTCATGTTTTTGCACACTTTTTCATAGGGTTTTTCATTCTCTTTCACTTTTTCACCTCAAAAACCCTCAAAAAAAGTGTTTTTTCTTTGTACTTTCTTTCACTACTGAACATTTTTTAGAGAGGGAAACACTTCAAATTAGCTTGAAAACTCTTGAAGGAGTTTTCCCTTTTTAATCCTCACTAAGAAAATTCAACTACAAGTCCACCAAGGTGAGAAATGTGTTAGGGTTGATTTTAAGTTGTTAAAGATGGCTAATAATTAGATTTGTGGGCTGTTATATTTTTTATGGTTATATTGTGTGTGATAGGTTCCAACGAGGCTCCACATGTCCATTTGGAGAATTAGTTGAAGTTATAGTCGATCAAAAGAATCAACAAGGACAAGTGAGTGAACTTGCATTAAATTATTTCTGAGAAATACATATGTGTTGAGATGAAGCACTTAAATGATTATATTTGACTTTTTTTTCTCTAAATCATGCTTGGGAACAAACCTTTGATGAAACGTTTTATGTTGTAAAATGTGTAATGTGATGAACCCATGGTTAACTATATTCTGAAGATATATGTGTTATGCTTTGAATAATAATATTGTGTGATAATTCTAACCGCGCGTGTGTGGTGTGGGAGTGCACATGCCGGTGATGACGAGTGATTCTAGCTATGTGCGGTGTGGGAGTGCACATGAGTTGATGAGCCGATGGTTGTATACATGCTTACACATACCATGGAAATGCTAGAGAAAATATTATGTGATTGCAATGAATGTTGAATGTTGAAATTGTTAATTGCTTCCAAATTGATTTTCAATCCAACGACAAACTCTCTGCCTTGCCTGTCTTGCTTGGATATTTGCTGTAGTTTTCACTCTTTTCAACTTCGTTGTTGATCTTAGATCCTTCATTCTAAGGGATTAAATAACCAAAGGTTGAATTAAGGGGCTTTACAAGAAATTAAGCTAAATTGCATTGTTTTTAACATAAGTGCATCATGTTTTCTATAACTTTCCGTGTCGTTTGCTTGTTCCCTTCCTATGTTCACTCACTAGGTTTATACTCACTCTTTTAAACATCATATTTTCAGATTCGGAGGCAGTTGGGACCTAGATTGAGGTGTCCACGTATATTCATCTTTTTGGTAAGTACCATGGCATTCAGTAGTTGTACCTTCACCCAAAGTCACTTCGCTAGTAGTCAATAGTCTTTTGCCCGTGTATACATACATGTGATGTAAATCACTAGGATTCATAGTATAAACAATGTATATATATTTTGATTGATGATGCCACTATGAGTTGGCAATGGATGATATTATTTTGGATGATCTAAATATAAGTATTTGATTGCCATAGTATATCACTGAATATTTTATAGTTGAGAATTACGAAATGTGACTTTAGGAATGATTGTTGAAATGACGATCAGGGATTACATAAAGAGACTTGCTTGGGCTTGTGGGCTATGCCCATTGGGCCTATGCGCTAGTCATGGCCCGAAAATTGGGCTGTGACACCACGCAATTGTAAATACATATGATTCATAAATTCAGCATCATTACCAAAATGATCATGTAACATAGCATTTAAAACATCCTTTAAATAACTTTGAATGGAAAACAACTTTGCTTAAAACATTAGAACTCATTTATCTTGGAAAACCTCTTTAAAATCACTTGGAAATCATTTTTTGCAACAATTCTATTGATACATTTTGAAACTTATCGATGCATGCAAGAAATCTATCGATACTTTTGAGAGTGTATAGATACATTTCACACAGAACACCTCTTGTAGCATTCTGTTGAAAATGTATCGATACATGCTCCACATGTATCGATACTTTTTCCACAAAATTCAATTTTCTAGGCAATGTTTTGAACCTAAACCATTCATAAGTCTTTCCAAAATTATAGGATTATTCCTTAAGCTAAGGTTTTATCTAACCAAACCAATATCACCATATTATAATGTGAATAACATTTTCGATAATCATTTATCATAAAATAAGCATTTAAACATAAGTCATCAATCAATACTCATTCAATCATTCCTCAAACTCATTAAACTCATTCATCATAACATTCCATCTATGAATGGGTCTGCCTTATTCTGACAAATAGTGGTTTAACCTCCACTATTTCGAGTTCCTAGCAAGCTCTCGTGAATGGCACCTCAGCCTCATCCACGATTTATCAAGTGGTCCCACCCCCTTTAGACGGGTAGTGGTTAAAGTCCTCACTACCATCTAGTTCACCTCACATGAACAATCATTATAGTTGTGTGAGTGGCACATCGACCTTATCCACAATCATCAAAAGATCTCTTAAGCTTAGGATCGTTCTCACCCTTAGCTTGCATCATGAATAAGAACAAACTCTTATTCTTATATTCTGCACTTGAGCATTTAGCTCATTAGTTGGTACATGATGCCTTACTTAAAGAGTAAATTCGAATCCCTGTTCCCTTAATTAGAAAAAAAAACCTCTTATTCTTATATTTCATTCAATCAATCTCTTATGCTTTTATTTTAAGTTAAATAAGCTCTTATGACTAACGGTTGACTAATTGTCATTTGTTAAAACATCGTCTATCATTTTATACCCATGTGGCGTTAATGTGATATTGACTTGGATGAAAAAAATGTCACATGATCATATCATCATACCACATCAACATACCATGTCACTATCAATTATGACATGTGATATAAAATAACAACTTTTTAATAAAAATAGTTAGTTAACCGTATGTTATAAAAGTTTATTTGATCCGAAATAAAACTAATTTGACATAGAATTATTACTTTTTATAGATCACGATGACATTTGTACATATTTATGTGTATTTTTATAAATATTAAATAAATTAAGTTAATCAATTAAGTTAATATCACTTAATTGTATTATCAAATTCAATAATTGACATTATATTGATAAAATGTTAAATAAACTGAAAACTAACATCAACGTATGTTTGAAAGTAATGAAACCAAATATTTGTAAACCTTCAAGTAGTCGCCTATTCTAGAAAATCCAACCCAAATCTTTCATGGAAAACCGTTTCCTCTCTTTTCTATTCATTCTTACTTGTAATCTAGTGTTTTACTATTGGTTATCAACTTTAGAAAATAAGTTCATATAGGGCATAATAGTTTAAAAAGTTTTTAAAATACTTTAAAAAAATTGAACAAACTCTTTTTTTTATATTCCATTCAATCAATCTCTTATACTTTTGTTTTAGGTCAATTAGACTCTTATGACTAATGGTTGACTAATTACTATTAGTCAAAATGTTGCCTATTATTTTATACTCACGTGGCGTTAATTACTAGAGACGGCTCAATAATTTAAAAATTTAAAGTAAAATATTCAAATGAGGTCCTTTTTATTAAAATTAAAATTTTTTTATTATTCTAGCATTTTTAGATGAAAATTTCTACTTAAACTTTTATAATCAAGTTCTTCTAATATTTCTTTAATAATTTCTGATTCATTATTTTTATTACTTGTAAAAAATTTATCAAGTACCCTTTTTGAAATTGTATTAAATTTTTAATTTTTTTTAACGTTTTGAATAACTAGATTCATATTTTCAATTTGAGAAGGCATAAAATGTATGTGAAATTGAATCACAACTCATGAGAGATAAAGGCCACATCTTCGAAGATCTCATTCTCACTATCACTCCACGTCTCGATCATTGTCTTCTTCTTTTGCTTCCGTAGGTTTTGTTTCTTTCGCATGAACTTGTTGAATCCTATTATGTCTAGCATGGACATTGCTTTATCTCCTCATGATTTCTATCTACAACCAAACTTTCATGATTCATCTTCTTAAATGGAATCCTCTCATGATTCATCTCATAGGTTAAAAGAGAACTCAGTAAACTTATCTAACTGTAACATACGAAGACTCTGAACTCTTGATATGATGGTCACCTTGGCCTGGCATGACTTGGACAAGCTATTTAATATCTTTTTCACTTGCTCAATTTTGGAGAAAGATTTCCCAAACAATTGTTCAAAAATCAAAAGGTTATGAATTCATTGAGTAATTAACAAGTTGAACGAGAAACACTGAGTTAACAAAAAACCAAAAACACGTGAGAGATGAGAGGAATTGCAGGAAGCCTTGCAAAGTCACAGCTCACTTTTTATTAAACAAATATAGTACATCTAATTACAAGAGAGAGAAAAACATAAAATATAAAAAACCAAAAACACGTGAGAGATAAGAAGAATTGCAGAAGCCTTACAAAGTCACAGCTCACTTTTGATTATGCAAATATAATATTTCTAATTACAAGAGACAAAAAAACATAAAATACCAAGTGATGTGTCTAGTACTTAGTGGCCTATAATGTCATAACACGTAGCCAAACTACCCCAATAAAAATATTACGCTAACTGCAAAGTTGAATAAAAAACTGACAACACAATATTAAAAAATAGCAAATGATAGAGACTTTAATCTTTTCCATGCTGCAACAGCTGTTGGGCACGACTAACACAAGGACTTTATTTCACGTGTAAATCTTTAAGCCAGCTAGACAAGAAAAGCTTTAGCTTTCCATTATATAGTAGTTACAATTTGCTTGTTCACAATTATTGGTAGGAAAGTTAGCATTTATTTTTATAATAGTAAATATTTCTCATTATATCAAACAAAATTTACATTTTTTCATTATGCTTTTGCTAATTCTAGTAAAACAAAACGTAAAAGATGTATCTGAACATTTAACTTATTAATTGGTGCATTATCCCTTACTTAAAGAGTAAAGTTTGAATCTTTTATCTAATTATAAAAAAAAAATGCAAAAAGCCATTTGGTTGGAACATATAACATGCAAACATCAATAACAGCACTGTTCTGCTGTTGACAAGATATATGAAATGAGGCCACTAACAGCAAATTAAATACTTTCGGCACTGCGTTTTCCCCATAGTTTCACCCCAAGTCTCATCCCTCCAACCGCAATTTCCAAGTAAGAGAGGAGATTCATAATCAATAAAGGAAATTTCCCCTCCATTTAATTCTTTCCCATTGCTCGCATGGAAAACCAACTTCCCTTTCTCTTATTCCTTCTTACCCTTTTGTTCGTCACATTCAGGGCTTTGAGGACATGGACGACTACCAAATCTAGTAGCCTTCCATCAACGCTACCACCTGGTCCTCCAAAATTACCTCTGATAGGAAACTTGCACCTTCTTATTGGGACTCAACCTCATCGCTGCCTTGCCCGATTGGCTCAGAAGTATGGTCCAGTGATGCTTCTGCAACTTGGGGAAGTATCAACTGTTGTGATTTCTTCACCAGAAGCTGCTAAACAGGTGATGAAAACCCACGACTCTGTTTTCTCTGAGAGGCCTTATCTCTATGCTGCACAGTTCATAACTTACAACTTTAGAGATATTGCATTTGCCCGTGGAGATTACATGAGACAAATACGCAAAATTTGTGTGCTGGAGCTGTTAAGTAAGAAACGAGTTCAGTCATTTAGACCAATCAGGGAAGAAGAAATATCTAATTTAGTAAGAACCATCTCATCGAAAGCAGGATCGCCTATTAACCTTAAGAACTTCTTGTACTCTTCAGCACTCAGCATGCTCTCCAGAACAGCCTTTGGTGGGAAATGTAAGCACCAGGATGCATTCAAGAAACATATCCCAGACATTATAGCGTTGTTTGGAGGTCTCAGTATTGTTGATGTCTATCCTTCCGTTAAATTGCTCCATCTGATCAATGCCATGAGGCCTAAAATTAAAAAACTGCATAACAAGGTAGATGAGATTCTGGAAAGCGTCATTCAGGAACATAGAGCTACAAAATTATCAACAAGGACAGGAGAAAGTGAAGCAGACGATCTCGTCCAAGTCCTTCTGGATATTCAGGATCATGGAGACCTTGAAGTTCCCATATCAACCAGCAGCATCAAAGCTATTATTCTGGTTAGTGAATTCAAAGTCTGTTCCTTTATAGTCAATTGCTTCGTTTTGTCTCTTTTCTATATTTTGGCTGTGTGATCATAATGTTGACACTCACAAAATCAGCCTTTTGTGCATGCTTAATTGAAACTTAATAATCCTAGCTATTTCAGGATATGTTCCTCGGCGGGGGTGAAACCTCATCTACAGTTGTAGAATGGGCAATGTCGGAATTATTAAGAAACCCTGAAGTATTGAAAAGGGCACAAGCAGAGGTGAGGCATGTCTTTGCTGGTAGAAGAGATGTTGATGAATTAGGCATTCATGAGTTGAAGTACCTCAGACTAGTTATCAAAGAGACACTAAGATTGCACCCTACAGGTCCTTTGCTACTTCCAAGAGAATGCCAAGTGAACTGTGAGGTTAACGGATGTGTCATACCTGCCAAATCTAGGGTCATAGTTAATGTATGGGCAATAGGACAAGATCAAAATTACTGGGCTGAAGCTGAGAAGTTTTATCCTGAGAGATTTTGCGATAGTTCAATTAACTATAAAGGAACAGACTTTGAATTTATTCCATTCGGTGCTGGACGGAGGATGTGTCCTGGTATGTCGTATGGTATTGCCAGTGTAGAGCTTTTACTTGCAAATCTGCTCTACCATTTTGATTGGAAGCTTCCCAATGGAAAGAAGCCTGAAGATTTAGACATGACTGAGCTTTTCGGTGCTACATTGCAAAGAAAAGAAGATCTGTGCTTAGTTCCCATTCCGCATCATCTGTGACTTCAAATTAATAATTTCTACATACTTAAGCAAAAATGATAACTATGATGTTCCTTTCATGTTTGAGACAAAACTTCACATGTATTTCAGTTTAACAACTCTCATTTAGTATCTTTCTTATTGTAATAAAGTATAAATTTAATAAGAAAGCTTTCTTTCATAAAGTTTACTTTTAATTACTAGTTTTACTTCAATGATGTATTCCAACTGTTATAGCATGTTTGGTCCCTCTATTCTCCCAAAAACTTTCTACCTATGTTTGGTATGTTTATGGAGGAAAGAATAGCTAATACCACCTTTCCCCATGGTATTAGCTATTCCATGGCCATGGGAATAGAATTCAAAACATTTTGAATTAAAATGTCCTTACTTTCTTTGAAAAATTACAATCCTAAACTTATAAAATTAATGTTTTACATTAAAAAAATAAAAAAATTAATATTTTAATATTTTAATTATATTAATATTTAAATTATAAATAAAATATTAATATTTTAAAATATTAATTATAAAACTTTAAAGTGAAAATATAAACTAAAATATACAAATAAAAAATAAATAATAAAAAATTATACTAATACTTAATAATAATTTATTAAATTACTAAATTTTAATTTTAATAAAAATAAAATTAAATGATTAAAAAAGAAAAAATTTACTTAATTTTATCTTTCGATATAAATTTTACTAAATTATATAAAGACTTTTTTTGTTTTTGATGAAAATAAATCTTATTATAATAAAAAATTTAAGTTTTCAATTATATATTAAAAAATATTTTGAGTTTACAAATTAATTAAAAGTATTAATATTTTAATCATAATTATAGTTAATTTATAAATAAAATATTGATATTTTGTAATATTAATGATTAAATTATAAATAAAATATTAATATTTAAAAAATAAAATAAAAATAATAATACAAATAATAAAAGGTATTTTTGTCTTTGTATCTTTTATCCTTTTCTTATTCTAAAGTTATTTTACCAACAAAATACTGTAATAAGTCATAATAACTATTCCTACTCTATTCCATTTATCATAGCAAACTAAATAATAACTATTCTATTATATTCTCACCTTATTCTATTTCCACGGAATAGTTATTCTATTATATTCCTATCTATTCCGTGAACCAAACGTGTAGTTAGCTCCCTAGGTGCTTCTGTTTTCAATACTTTGCACACTGTTACATTTAAATGTGGTGTGCTTACATGACATGGAATTATTTTAATTATTTTTGAATAATTAGCAAATATTTAATTAATTAATGTTGGATATTGTTATGATATTTCTTAATCGAATAATTGAAAAACATTTGAGATAGGATATAAATTAAATTTAACTTGTTTAAATTTAAATAAAGATTATCTATGTAATAATCTCTTACATTTAAATTTAATTTTTTTAATTTAAATAAGAATTAATTACATTTAAATTTAGAAGATATATCCTATCTTTATATCTCTAATGTCTCTAAAAATACTGAATAGGCATACAAGTTTTGTTTCGCACAACCAAGAGTGAAAGTGAGATGTTTTGTGAGTTAGAAAAACCAAAACAATTTCTCTCATTCTCTACATTTTCTCAAATTCTCTTCGTTCCTAGGGCACCATTAAGATTATAAGGTTTTGAAACGTGTAATTTGTCACGTGCTAGCTTTGGCTGTTGAAGTTAATTTCAAAGAGTAAAAGAAACATGTCCAACTAGTAGTTTAACTAATCTTGAGTTGTTGAGAAATAAATGGAGTAGTTGTGGATTTTTTTGAGATAATTTCATTATTTGTTGCTAGAACATAGGAAAAGTCAATTAGTGTCACGACCCGAAACTCTTATCGAGCCCGTGACAACCGCCGCAAAGTCTCGATAGACATTCTTCTCCCGAATGCCTTTCGAGACCTCGCAAGGCTTTTGTACCAGTTTTTCCATTCCTCTCTCTTTTTTCTTTTTTTTTTGAATAATAAAATAAAATAAAAATATTAATTAAAATAATCTATTTTAATGTAAAATAATATATATATATATTTTTGAAACAACAAAAATTAATTTTTTGCACATAAAAACAAAATAAATTTATACGTACTGTAATAATTATTCATCCTCAATACTTATATTACTAATCTACCTTTGTCATATTAAAAGATTTTTATACTCCTTCTGGATTATTTAAACAATTACTCCATCATTCGTTTATATTATACAAGACAAAAGTCAACTCTTAAGCCTTTTATATAGGGGATTATTATCCTTCTCATACTGCATTTACCTAGGATTACAGTATTACAAGCTTCAACAAGGCACTAAACATCTTTAGGATCATTATCATCTTGATACTTTTTCTAGTCCGTTTCAAGTTTTTCTTTTTTCTTCTCTTGCCATTTACTTACATTGCTCCCACAGCCTGGGGGAGAATGTCTAACGACAATCACTTAATCTCTTATACACTATGAAAACAAACAGGTCTCTATATGCAGACTCATGCATTCTATTCGACTTAACTTAACTCGGGGCCACGCAGTGTCAGTGTGGATTTTTTAAAACAACTTTAAAACCAAAAACTTTAAAATCCATATCTTTAAAATCAAAATCTTTGATCTTTAAACCATGCTCTGATACCAATAAAATTCTGCCCATAGACATATTTTTCATCTCTTATACTCATACCATTCTCCAATTTGTCAAATGTGATCTAAATTCTCTCAAAATCTCAAAATTTGTCCGTGGGTGAAAAAATTATGATTTTACCGCTAGATAGTGAAAATTTCGATTTGACTCCGAATTGATCTTCGAACTCTGAATTACCGTTTTGAGTCATCCTTGAACTGTGAAACTCTTAATTTCACCTCAAATTTCCTATTTGAACTAGTTCGAGGCTTAATCGACTCAATGGTACCATTAGGGGCAATATCATCTTTTAACAATTTCTCGAACTTCCTAAATATACAAACATTCTATCAAGCATGTAAATGACATTATAATTATTTTACAAAGCAGGGTTTGACAATTAGAGTCAATGTTATAAATTGTTAAGGCATTCCAACAATAAGAGCATCATTTTTTTATTCAATTACTAGTACTTGGAGGTTTTTTGGCTCCCTCGAAGTAGCTACCTGTTTACTTACTTCATTAAAAATAGGTGGACGTAAAAAGCTATATTCAGTACCAACTTCTTTTCTTCCTATTTCTTGTCTAGCTTCAAGGTCTATTACTTTTGCACGCGACACTTTGGTATCAGAGCTGAGTATGGAGGAGCAATGAATGGGCAGTATCAAGAAAGTAGTTTCCTCACTTGCTGCAAGATAGGAGAGACCTTTTAAGGAAATGCAATAGATGTTGCTACCATGAATGAAAGGTTTGATAGCCTTTAGTCAATCTAGAATCAAGAAGTAGTAGAGAGTTCTTTCAACCAAAGCAGAATTAACAACGATCGATTTAGTAGAGAATAATTTATGGAAACCAACTGCTGACCTAGTGATAATTCTATGATTTAGAGTTATTCGGACTTAATTTTGAGAGTATTTTAGCTTAGTTCTTATAGCAATGCATAGAAATTAGTAGGTTTTATTTACTTATTTTAAATTAGTTAATTTAGGTGAGTAAATCTAATCTTAGTTAATTTTATACTTAATTTGGTGTTAATGTGATTAAGATAGGTTGTTATTGATTTATGTGTGCTTTTCTAAGTGCTTAATGAGGGAAGAATTTTAATGGAAGAAGGAGAGCAATTTCAAGGTGTAGACTTTCACTGCACATGTTTCGATATTTCGACCATAACTCTCTACAAAGCTTCAAAATGAGATGACTTTTGGACCATTGGCAAGATAAGCGAAAAAGCTACAACGTTTATGTTTACGACTTCGCCTAATTTAGTGTGAAAGGTGGTAAAAATCTTGTTGAAGTTTGAGCACTACAACAATCCTAGAGCAATTACAATTTCTGTTAATTAATTGGTCAAGGCTATGGCTCACATAGTTTGATGAGGAAATCCTAATTAGAATTGACTTCTTTCTTCACCCAACTTGGCCTAACTTCAAAGCCTAATAAAAACAACATTTCAGAAGATAACGAAACATTGGATTGAAAGTAAAGAATCAAGCCGCAAAGTCATTGAAGCTAAAAAGAATTTGAAGGATTCAAGGAGATTTGCAGATCAAGATTACAATTCTTGTTTTTTTCTATCTTTTTGTTATTCTCTTGTTTTCTTGGTTTTGTTTTTAATGTTTAAACTTTATTTAATGGTGATGTGTGACTTGATGGGGAACTAATTTAATTATCTAAGATTATGATTAAACTCAATACGTAGTCTGATTTATTTATCTTTCTTTTGCTTATGTTTGATAGATTTAAGTTGTTTATTTTATTTTGTTCTTAATGCTTCTAGTTGCTTGATCACCAATTAGATTGATTTGGAAACTTAGGTTAAACCTTGACGAAGGAGATTTAGGTAGACCTTGAATAGAATAGCGTGTGATCGAATGCATTTAGTTGATTAAGTAGTTTAATTTGCATACAGTGTAAAACCCGACCCTATAAACACATGTCATGACATAAACGCACAGAGTGGCATGTTATTACGCTAGGAAAGCTCCTAAGAATAGATGAAACTCGGTATTGTACCTAACAGTACACTTGAGTTAATTTAACCTCGAACTAGTTTAAATAGGAATCGTAGGATGAAATTTAATATTTTACAGTCCAGGAATGACTAAAAATGATTATTCGGAGTTCAAGGGTTCATTTGGGGAAAAATTGAAAATTTTGCTGTTTAGGGGTAAAATCGTCATTTTGCCACCTAAGATAATAATTTGATCATGGAGTGAAATTTTTGACCAAGATTAACTATTTGGAGTATAATTTAATGATAGAAAGTGAAAAATTTCAATTTCAGCAATTTTCGGAACATAGGGGCAAAACGGTAATTTTGTCGCCTTAGGGTAAAACCTTAATTTTCACCACCCAAAACTTGTCAAAATCATAAGATTTATTTATTTTTGGTATGAATTACTATGGTATTTAAGTGGTGAAAAATTAAAGTTTAAAGGACGAAATTTTAAAAACGGGCCAATGGAAAAGTGACACATGGCACTTTTTAATGATTTAATATTATTTTAAAGGAAAATGAGCCCATTTAAACCCCACATCAGGTGATGGTCGGCCATAAGGAGAAAATAAGAGAGAAAATAGAGAGGAAAGGAAGAAAAGAGAAAAACCAAAGGAAAACTAGAAAATTCAAAGGGGAATTCGCGTTTTTCGTCCGTTTACGCGTCTAACAGTAAGATTTTTCGACTTTAGCTTGATTTCTACCTTTCCTATGCCTTTGTTTCCATTTAGCATGCTTGAGGAGAGAGATCAAAAAGTGATACCAAGGGCTGGCTGAATTTCAAGGGGAAGGATTTTGAAATTTTTATGTTTTGATTCTTAGTTAAATTGGTAGTTTTAGTTAGTTAAATGTGTATAGAAATCAAATAGGGCAAGAAGCATGAAATTTTCACAATACCCACCCTTGGCCGAATATTCAATGATGTACAATGATGATGAACTGACTTTTATTCTAAGAGAAATGAAGAGAAAATGATGAAAAATGGTTAAATGTGATAGAAAAACAAAGTGGAAAATTAACAGAGTAAATGCCCCATTTTGACCGAATTTTTCAAGGAGGAAAGTGAGCTGATTTTGGTGATTTTAGAGGGTTATTGGCTGATATTTAATGGTTAGAAATGTTGGAGAGAAAATGGGACAATTTAGAGCTAAAATGGAGCACGTTAGCAATTTATCGGGTAAAGTGCCAAAAATAGGTTAATACTGCGTTTAAGCCGTTTTAGGCTATTGCATTTCATACCATACATTAGTATAGGATTTAAGTCAATTATATAGTGATTTAGCATCAATGTGGTGAATTGTGTAATTTTTGCAATGTGTCTAGGAGGAGAACCTTCCGATAAAGGTAGGGAAGCCGTACCTGACGAACAGTGATCGAGGCACCTAAAAAGCATTTAATTTGTACAAACGGTGAGTAAACCTATTATTATTGTAAATTATCTAGAGTTTATTTTTAAATGCTCTTTATGTATTTTATGACACGAAAATGAGATTAAAATGGGACTTTTGATGTTTTAGAAATAAATGTGACAAATAAATATATTGTGTTGATTATTTGAAATAAGAAACTTTTGATCATGAAATTGAGTAATTTGAGGTTGCTAATTGTCTTGAAAAATATATTTTCCTATGAATGGCTTATGATATATGAGTGTATGTGGCTATATTTTATAATTGCATTGGGAATTTATGTAAGCTGTCTTTTACTATGCAGGTTGGGTAAATAAATAAAAGCCACGTTATACTGTCAAAATTTTATTAAAATTTGTGTGTTTAGTTACTGCAGTGACGGGTTTTCATGGACTACCTATTAGAGGGGTACGGTAAACCCGGTTGCATAGTTACTCTGGTTGTAGAGGCGAGGAGTGTAACTCCCGGGGTAGTGTTAGAGCTCACTTCACATCGAACCCCCACGTGAATGTGCAACTTGGCCAACGCCAAGGAAGAGCTTGTTTCCAAAACTAACATGTGTTTAACATGTAAATATCTTAACAACCTTGACGGACTCGGTTAGATGCCTCGGCCAAGGTATCCCCGAGGACTAGTTTTTGGCTTGAGCCCTGTTTCTAATAAAAGTCATAAGCCTTAACAACTGTTTTGGTAAATTACAAATATTTTATGGTTTAAGAAAAAAATTGAAAACCTTATGAAATGATTTGTGATTTGTTGTTTAAACTTGCCTCCATTTTGCTTGTCTTTAGATATTTATAATAATGTCTGTTTACTCATTGGGATTGCAAAATCTCACCCACCTCCTTTCCAAATATTTTAGGCTTGTGGTAGCTTGTAGATACCCGATTTTGTCGAGGATTCCAGTTGACCCCTCTATCTCACAGACAGTAGGTTACTATCACCAACACTTGGTGTATTTACGGGCCACTTGTCATTGTAATTATTATTATATATTATAACTTTGTAAATTATTATATGTATGAATTTATTTTACTTCAACGTTACAAAAGATTACTTACACGTTTTTCTATAAATATTGTTTTATATAAATTGTTATATTTTAATCAATATTTTGAATAGTAACATTTGTCTATAAATTTTTCTTTTAAAAATAAAATAAAATAAAATTTGTCTTTTGATTTACTTGAGCCGGAAACGACTGGTAATTGTTTAAAACGGAATGTTTAACAACGATTGCTCACAGGAAATGCAAGAAACTGATACGTAAGTCTTGCGGGGTTCCGATTGGCATTCTGGGTAATGAGTGTCAATCGAGATGACGCAGTGGTTGTCATGGGCCCGAGGGAGGTTCCGGGTTGTGACATACAAGGTATACATACACCTATAAGCCATACATAGCTAAAATTAGAGCACAAGCTTAGTGAATCTGTTTTTAATTTAATTTACATAGGCATATAGTAAATTAACTAGAAGAGATATTTTTATGAGAAACTCGACAAAGACTTGTAAATAATTTAAGAATCTAGGTTAGCAACTTAATTCATTAAACTAAGTTAAGAGAGGGAGATAATAATTAAATGAAGTATTGAGGGATATCATAATCTTAGGTCTAAAAGTCAATCAAGTTTAGCAAAGTAGTTTTGTTAAGTAAATTTAGAGTAGTTTTAGTTTTTCTGTTTTTCTTTTTAATTCAATTTTTAATGTTTGGATAAAATTAGGGCTTGTAATTTTAGTAATTAATAGTAAGAATTAATTCAATTCGCTTTGGGATTAACACTACTCATCATTATATTATCTTTACGATACTTGCATGGGTAGCAATTCAACAAGTTTTTTGCGTCGTTGCCGGAGAGTTGACTTTTAGTTCTTTCTTGTTAATATTAATACCAAGCATTCTTAATTTTAATCCAAACTCTTCTTTTCTTTAATTTTTTGGGTACATTTTGTCATTTTATGTGAAGAGTTTAAAATTTGAAATTGTTCCTTTTGATCTAAAAATTGAAAAGACTTTTCGAAGACTTTAGAGAAAAAAATAAAAAAAATTTCTGCTCCAAGTAAAACAATGGCTGATCAACAAGAGGAAGAGACCAAGTCTCTGAGGGATTATGTTGTCCCACAAGTACAAAATCTCCATTCTAGTATTCGAAGACTACCTATTTAAGCCAACAACTTTGAAATTAGGTCATCAATCATTCAGATGATTCAAACTGCTGTACAGTTTAGGGGTTTGCCTAATGATGATCCGAATGCTCATGTTGTAAATTTCTTAAAAATTTGCGATACATTCAAGGCTAATGGTGTTATTGATGATGCCATAAGATTGAGGCTTTTTCTTTTTTCATTGAAAGATAAAGCAAAGAGTTGGTTAAATTCGCTTTCTGCTAGTTTCATTAATACTTGGGATGATTTGGCTAAAAAATTCTTACAAAATTCTTTTCACTCACTAAGTCAGTAAAGATGCGGAATTATATCACTTCTTTCATGCAATTGGATTATGAATCACTATATGAGGCTTGGGACAGGTATAAGGATTTAATAAGAAGGTATCGTCACCATGGATTACTTAACTGGCTGCAAGTTTAGACTTTTTATAATGGTTTGCGGGGATCTTTTAGAACTACCATTGATGCTGTCGCTAGAGGTGCACTCATGAGTAAATCTATTGATAAGGTTTATGATTTGCTTGAACAGATAACTTCCAATAATTATCAATGGCCACTTAAAAAATTAGGTATAAGAAAAATTGCTAGAATTCATGAATTAGATGTGATAAATGCTGTTTCTATACAATTGGTTCTCTCACAAAGAAAATAGATAAAATGAGTGTTAATGTTGTTCAGGACTCCTTTATTACATATGAATTTTGTGGGGAAGGACATTCCAATGACAATTGTCCCATCTATTTTGAGTATTGTCAATTTGTTGGAAATAGGCAACAAAACAATCCTTGTTCCAACATTTATAATCTTGGTTGGAGGAATCATCCTAATTTTTCATGGAATAAAAACTAAGGGTCTTTATCAGCATTTAAATCAAACTTTCCTCTTGGATTTCCATTTAAAGCCCCCATGCCAGAGAAAAAGCCTTCAATGGAGGATATGTTCATGCAATTCATGACAAAGACTAATGCATTCATGACAAAGACTGATGCGTTTATGAGAAAGACTTATGCCTCCATTCAAAATCAAGTAGCTTCAATTAGAAATCTTGAGACACAAATGGGCCAACTTGCCAGTGCTTTACATGCTAGACCTCATGATACCTTACCAAGTGATACTGAACCCAACCCAAAAAGAGAATTAAAGAACATTGTATGGAAATCACTTTCCATAATGAAAAAAAGGTAAGTAATAAAGCTTTGAATTCTGAAATTTCAATTCAATCTGATAAAAAGAAATTGAAAAAGATGCTAGAAAAGAAATTGTGGCTAAACAATTTACTAAAAATTCAAAAGAAGAAAAATCATAATTAAAACCTATTTCCACACCTCCATCACTTTTTCCTCAACGTTTTCAAAAGCAAAAACTTGACAACCACTTCCAAAGATTTCTTGAGGTATTTAACAAGCTACACATTGATATTCTTTTTGCTGAAGCTTTTGAACAAATGCCAAGTTATTTTAAATTCTTGTAAGACATCCTAACCAAAAAAAGAAATTGGAAGATTTTGAGACAATTACACTTACTAAGGAGTGCAGTGCTATAATCCAAAATAAGTTTCCACGAAAACTTAAGAATTTAGGGAGTTTTTCTATTCCTTGCACTATTGGTAGTTTTTAAATTTCTAAAGCTTTGTGTGATTTGGGCACTAGTGTTTCAATAGTGTCTTTGTCTATTGCTAGAAAACTTGGATTTAAAGAGATACAACCTACTATAGTTACCTTGTAATTAGTAGATAGAACAATGAGGCACCAAGTTGGGATTATAGATGATTTTTTGCATAAAGTTGGGCATATATACATTCCGGTAGACTTCATTGTGCTTGACATTGAAGATAATGTTGAAATTCCTCTTATTTTGGGAATACCATTCTTAGCTACAGTTGGAGCAATTATTGATGTGAAGAATGGCAAAATAACTTTCAAGGTTGGGAAAGAGGAAGTAGTGTTTAATTTGTTCAATGCAACTTAGTATCCCTATATAGATAGTTGCTGTAAAATGGATTTAGTTAATGGAGGTAAAGGTAAGTGTCACGACCCAGAACTCCCATCGAACTGGTGACAACCGCTGCGACATCCTGATAGACATTCATTACCCGGAATGTCAATCGAAACCTCGTAAGGCTTAACATCAATTTTTCTCGCTTCCCCTATGAGTATTAGTTACTAAAATCATGTTTTGAGATATTATAAACTATTTTCAAATCAAAATAATAGAAAAATAATTTTTTTCTCATAGAGGCATTTTGGCCATTTTTCCTAAAAATTTTGAAACCAGCTAAAAATGTAGTATGCGAGTGGAAATCACATATTTCATAATCAAAAATAAGTTTAGATATCTAAAACTTTCATTTAAAGTGAAATTATAACTATTTGAATATAATAAAAATATTTAATAAAATATTTTATTTTCTTATAAAACAATATTTATAGTTATCGGTAAATAATATTTGTAGCGTAAAAGCTAAATAAATTCATACATACTGTAATACAGATAACCAAAGTATAAAATTTAATTGACAGTGACACATGGGCCCACGAACGACCAAAAGTATCAAAAACGGTAAACCTACAATTTTTAAGGATGCAAGTCCAACTGTAGCCCTCAACAAAGTGAGTTATCTACCGACTATCTTGAGCCTAAAACGAGTGGAAAGAAGGGTGGTGAGATTATATAATCCCAATGAGTAAACAAATACCATCTAAAATATCTAAAGCTGAGTAAATGGAGATAGATAAAATAGTTTATCAAACTGTAATTCATCACCTTGCAACTCATTTCAACTAAATAAAATCAATTTATATAAATCGAGTAGTCAACATGGCTTATGAATTTCTTAAAACTTTGGCTGGTGCCAAAATCATTCTCATACTCAGTTATCAAGGATAGCTTGGCCGAGGGCTATCCCAACTGAGTCCGCCAAGGTTGTTAAAAAGTTATGTATGCATAAAATCATATTTTTATTTTTGAAAACATAGCCGTTCCTTGGCTTGGGTTGATTTCACCCTCACGTGGTGGTTTGGCGTGAAGTGAACTCTAAAGTGTTAACCTCAGGAGTTATCCATCTGCGCCTCTCATACTGAGGTAAGAATATAATAGGGTTACCATGCCCCCTTTAATAGGCTAGTCCACGGAACCCGTCCACTACAGTGACTAATCAATAACCCACCAATTCAATAAAATTCAACAACATGACATGGCAATTTTATCATTATCTAGCCTATCAAGGCAAACAACAGTTTATACATTTTCAACACAAATACCAATTCAGCCATTCATGCCAATATTGTCATAAGCTAATCAATTAGAACCATAAATTCACAATACATCAAATGGTCTCCAATTACTTTATTTTCAAAACCATCATTCAATTTCAAGACAATTTATAAAATCATTTCATTTAAACACATTTTGTTTATAACACATAAAGATTTACCATTTAAACTCATTTTCCATAAAATCACAAAATCGGATAAAAACCATTTTAGATAATTAAGACGATAGTAAGGTTACTCACTGTATCAGGAGTTTGAAATACTCCTATTCTCAGTCCTCTGACACAACGTCTTTACCCTTGTTAGAGGGCTCACCACCTATATACGATACACGACACATAATTCAATATACTGTGTCATATCATTATAAATCTATTTCAGGCTCTTGACTAATGCATGAAATGGAATGCAAATTGTTCGGATTATCGTCTGAACACGGTGTTCTACACAAATTCAATTATGTACCTAAATAAAACAGTATTGGCCTAATTCGATCTATCACCTGATTAATTGGCCAATACGTCCAATTCAACTCCAAATAATTCCATTTTTCTCCCAATACTCTAAATCATCAAACACAAATTAAATAACTTGAAATATGGTAAAATCATCCTCACATTTTCTCTTGGAAAATTCGGCTATGGTGGGTGCATCAACACTATGATTTTTCCTACTTGATTTTCTCACCATTATTCATCATTTCCTAACTAATTCACTTTAAATAAAATCAAATCCACCATCAACACACCATAGGAAAGATTCGGCCAATGGAGGTTCTTGAAGGGTATACGATTTTTTCATGCTAAACATTACCATTTTCTGTTTCCACCATCACAATTCATTAAATTCTAACTAAATGACATAAGACATCACAAGATTCATCTTCAATATTGTCTTTATGAAATTCAGCCAATGAAGAATCCATGAAGAACATGTGATTTTTCTTACTTGTTTTCCTTCCAAACATGATAAATTAACTATAAACACTAAAATATCTCAAAATCTAACCAAATAAATCATCAAATCTTCTCTCTCTAAATTCAGTCAGCCATGAATCCTTCATGATATCTTGTGATTCAACCATGGAAAATGCAAAATAATGCATGAGAAAGGTAGATCACAAGTCAAAATCAAGAAATTTTACCTTTGATTACTTGATTACTTGAAATCCACCAATTTTCTCTTGAATTTTCACCCTAGGGTTCTTGTTCTTTCTTTTCTTCCTTTCTTCTTCCTTTGGCCGGCCATATGAAGAGAAATGGGCTGATTTTGTGCTAATTTATAAGGAAAATAATAAATGGATGAGAATTTGACACATGTCACCATTCCATTGGTCCTTGTGTCATACTTACCCATTAAGCAATCTCTCTCCACCACTTAAATTTTCTCAATTATCCATGATAATATTGGGTAAAATCCATGTGCTGGACAAGTGTTGGGTGGTGTAAAATTACAATTTTGCCCTTGGGGTGGCAAAATGACTATTTTACCCTTATGCTTCGAAAAATGTCGGAATTAAAATTTTTCACTTCTTAAACTCAAATTATACTCCAAATGATCAATCTTAGTAAAAAATTTCATCCAACACTCACATCTTAACCTTGGGTAGCAAAATGACCATTTTGCCCCTAGGTCATGAAAATTCCAATTTGACTCCAAATCGATCCTCGAACTCCGAATCACCATTTTAAGTCATTATGTGGTTTTAAAATTCTTAATTTCATCTTAAAATCTCTATTTGGACTAGTCCGAGACTTAATTCAACTTAATTGTACCATTTGGTACATTACCGTTCTTTAACGATTTTTGAGGTACCCAAGTAAACAAACATGCATTCTCATGTAGAAATGGCATAATAAACATATTGTAGAGCTAGGCTTGACAGTAAGCCTATTCCACCACCTTCAATGAAGCAAGCGTCAACTTTTGAGACAAAACTGCCACCACTTTCCAATTATCTTGATTTTGTGATTGGACAGTGAGTAGTATTTTCTTATTCACAACTCCATCTTTTGCCATGGAATCTTAAGCCATATTGGGGGAAACCTTCAAGGTGGTAAAAATTCATCCTTATGATGTAATCAAGATTTATAGTGGGTTTACCAAAGTAGTCAAGGTCAATAAAGAAAGTCTAGAGTCACATAAAGTAGCGCAAAACAAGGTGTCATAGTCAAGCTAATGACTATAAATAAGCACTTTTTGGGAGGTAACCCAAGCACTCTAACTTACTCTCTTTTATTTTCTTTATTTATTTAATTATTAAATTATTAACACTTTATTTTTATTTTACAAGTAAATTTAAATCCCTATAAAAAATGTAAAAAAAATTCAAAACAAAATTTTCAAAAAAGGGGTAGGCTGCAGCCTCCTAGACTCTAATTAACGCTGGCCATGGCCTCCCGGACTCTAATTGATGTGGCTGTGGCCCATTGGGCTTTAGGTCGAGGCCTCATTTGGAAAAAAAAAGAGAAAAACCATCAAAGCGGTGGCTCCCCTATAGGAAAGTCGCAGCTTAATGGCCTACGAGAGTGAGGGTGTCACGACCCGGTACCCTCCTCGAGCTTGTGACAATCGCATCGATGTTCCGATAGACATTCATTAGTCGAAATGCTAATCGAAACCTCGCAAGGTTTTAATATCAGTTTTCTCACCTTCCCTGCGAGCAACAATTGATAATGTCATATTTTAAAAGATGATAAGCTATTTCCAAACCAAAACAATAAAGAAAGTAATTTTGGTCTCACAGGGGTATTTTGGTCATTTTTTCCCAAAAATTTCAAAACCATCTAAAAATGTATTATATGAGTGAAAGATACATATTTCATAACCAAAAAAAAGTTTAGATGTCTAAAACATTCATTTAAAGTGAAATGATAGCTATTAAGATAAAATAAAAGTATTGAATAAAATATTCCATTTTCTTATAAAACAATTTTTATAAAACTACGCGTAAATAATTTTTGTAACGTAAAAGCAAAATAAATTTGTACATACAGTAACACAGTGAGCTAGAGTGTGTAACTTAATTTACAATGACATGTGGACCCCCGAATGACCAAAAGTAACGAAGGCTGTGAACCTACGGTTTTTGAGGATGCAAATCCAACTGTAGCCCTCAACGAAATCAACTATCTACTGACTATCCTGAGCTTGGAATGAGTGGAAATGAGGGTGGTGAGTTTATATAAACTCAGTGAGTAAACAAACATCATCTAAAATATCTAAAGCCAAGTAAATGGAGACAATTTAAAATAGATCATCATAAAATGGTTCATAACCTCAAAACACATTTCAAATCATCTAAACCAATTACATTTCATCCAAAATATACATCGAGGCTTATGAATCTCTTAAAAACTTAGCTCGTGCCAAAACTCATTCTCGAGGATACCTTGATCAGAGGCATCCAATCGAGATCGCCAAGGCTGTTTAAAAAGTCATATACGCATAAAACACATTTTTACGTTTAAAAGCACAACCGTTCCTTGGAGTTGGCTGAATTCATTCTCACGTGGTGGTTCGGCGTGAAGTGAACTCTGAAGCTTTACCTAAAGAGATACCCTTCGCGCCTCTCGTACTGAGTTAAAATAAAATGAAACAGGGTTTACCGTGTCCCTCTAACAGGCTAGTCCATAGAAACCCGTCCACTGTAGTAAGCTAATCGATATCCCACCAAATCAATAAAATTTTGGCAGCATAACATGGCTAATATAATATTACTAGCTTGTCAAGGCAAAGCAAAACAGTTCATATATTCAACATAATTTCCAATTCAGCCATTCAAGCTAATATCACCATAATCCATTCAATTCAAACCATAAATTTACAACACAAACAAACAGTCTCCAATTGCTCCATTTCTAAAATCATCATTCAATTTCAAAATGATTTATAAAACTCATTTCATTTAATCACATTTTACTTATAAAACATAAGGATTTACCATTTAAACTCATTTTTCTATAAAATCACAAAAACGAATAAAAACTACTTTAGATAATTAAGATGATAATAAGGTTACAATATCGAGAGTTCGAAATACTCCTAATCTTGGTCCTCTAGCATAATGTCTTTGCCTTGTTAGAGGACTCACCACCTATACACAATACACGACAAATAATTTAATATATTGTGTCATATAATTATAAATCTATTTCAAGCTCTATATGAATGCATGTGGTTGTTTGGATAGTCACTGAAAAATGGAATTCATGTTGGTTCAAGGGTGATCGGAATGGATCAGTTTTCGACCTAATTCTAACTCTTCACCTTTGATTTAACCAAAACATCCAAAGTAACTCCAAACAAATTCATTTCACTTCCAATACTCCTATACTCCAAATCATCAAATATAAGCTAGATAACATGAATTATAGCAAAATCATCCTCAACATTTTCTCTTGGAAAATTCAACCATGATGGGTGAATAAATACTATGGTTTTTGATACTTGATTTTTACACCATAAATCATTAATTCCTAACCAAATCACTTGAAATAAAATAAAATCCACCATCCACATACCATAAGGAAGATTCGGCCAATGAGGGTGATGTAAGAACATTAATTTTTCTTGTTTGCTTTTTATGCTACACATCACCAACCAACTAAAAACACTAGAATAACATGAAATCTAGCTAAATCCAAGATCAAAACTCCTCCCCTCATGTTCGGCCAGCAAAGGTATCCTCATGCAAACTTGATTCTCAACCATGAAAAATGAAAAAGAATGCATAGGAAAGGTAGATCACAAGCTAAAATCAAGAAATTTTACCTTTACTTACTTAATTCCTTGAAATCCACAAATTTTCTCTTGAATTTTCTAACTCGGGATTTGTTCTTTCTTTCTTTCCTCTTTTCCTTGGTGAGGCCAAACATGAAGAATAAATAAGAGAGGTGTGTGCTGGTTTTTAATGTAAATTATAAAGAAATGAAAACTTGCCACTTGTCACCATCCCATTGGTCCATTTTTAAACTTAATAATTAAGCATTCTCCCGCCACCACATAAAATATCTCAATTATCCAAAGTATAATAGGTAAAATTCAAGGGCTTGACAAGTGTTGGGTGGTGTAAAATTCCAATTTTACCCTTGGGTGGCAAAATGACCATTTTACCCCTACATCATGAAAGTTCCAATTTGACTCCGAATCAATCCTCGAACTTCGAATCACCATATTAAGTCATTCTGGGGTTTTAAAATTCTCAATTTCATCTTAAAATCTCTATTTGGACTAGTTCGAGGCTTAATTCAGCTTAGTTGTACCACTAGGTTCATTACCGACTTTTAACGATTTTTCGGGGCTTTCCAAGTATGCAAGCATATTATCAAGCATATGAATGACATGGAAAATAGTTTATAGAGTTGGGCTTGACTGAGGGTTGTGACCATGCGGGTTTTTATCACATGGGCCACGGTTCCCATTAAGGCCAGGCCATTACCCCTATTGATATGAGTTGCTAATAATGGGCAACCCATTACCCAAACATAGCCCCCTTTTATTTGCACTGCCACAATAAGGAAGCCTTCACCTTCCAATATAAAACCCCCCTTTTCTCACTATAGCTTTGTCCCATTTTTTTTATGCAAAATTTTGGACTTTTCTATCTTCTTTCCTACCTATTATTCTCCACTCACCATTATTCCCTTTTCATTTTCATTCCTTTATACCCATTACCCAAATTTATTTTCAACACTTTTGCTGAAGATTTCAAGTAAGTTTCAATATTTCTTTTATTTATTTTTTATTGTTATTATTTTTTTCTTTTTTTTTATTTTTAAGAAATTTTGTTAACTTTCTTCACATTATTTATTTTCTTGAGAAATTGTGTTAGTTATTGATGATTCTTGAGTCATTGTGCTTAATTATTTTTGAGTATGGTAGATTTTTTAGATTTGTGCTCTATAATTCTTTGGTAACTTGAAATTAGGACTATGGAAAAATTGAGAATGGCACCTGACCAAGCAAGACAAAATTCCAACGGTTTGTTTGATCAAATCCAATATAATCAACATATGGACCACATGTTTCAATCTTATGCTGCTTTTATGGGAATGGACATGTCTACTCTTCCACTAGCATCTAATTCTCCTAGGGGTGCCAACGAGGCAGAAGACAATGAGGACAATGATACAGAGGATGATGGAGATGAGAAGGAGAATTAGAGTTTCTCTAGATTCATCCAACCATCAGAGAAGTATTCTTTACTTTTCTTTTATTTTTTTTAACATTGAGAACAATCTTTAGTTTAAGCATGGGGGGTGAATTTATTTTTCTAGTGGTGAATATTCTATGGAAGTTTTAGGTTTAGTTTTATTTGCATGCGTATCTAGATTTATAAATAATTTACGATTAGTTGTTAAATGAATTTCTTATTTGTTTGAATTTTAGGAATCTAGAATAAAGTTGTGCCAATTTTTCGATGATTTCTTTATCCAATGATGATAACTAGGCGTTTTGAATTCTTTGCTTTTAGTGACTTAGGTTTTTGTTTGGATTCATGCAAAATTTTATTATTAAGTATCATTGTTAGAATGTGATTTCAACAATTTTGAGCACTTTATCTTTTGCTTTGAATTGTTGTGAATATCTAGAGAAGGTTTATATTGATGTGAATTTTCAATTATGTCATGAATTCTAAATTTTACTTGATTCTCTCTCTTGACAAAATCCTAAGTAATACTTAGTTAGGGAGATGATTTAGGCCACCTTTGGACCATTTGAGCCTAAAAAGCCAACCTTGTTAAATCTTTATCTCTAGTGTATCCCTTTAAGCTTAATTTCCCTTTTCTTTATTTAACTACATAATAATTTAGCCTAACTCTATATAAAATTTCCAATTTTGTAACTCTCATTCCTAAGCATGTATATTGTTTTGGAAAATATAAATTGAGCTAAATGTTGAAAAAGGTGGAAAGGTGATGTTGATGTGAAAAAGAAAAAGTTCAAAATATGAAAAATAACCCCACTACCTACAATACAAAGAAAATAAGTTTAGAGGTGTGAAATTGTTAAATTGTGAAAAAAAAACAAAACAAAAGATGTTGAATGAAAGTAAAGTTCAAATGTGAAGGAAAAGGTGTACTTGGAGAAGAAAAATAGAGCTCGATATATAGGTCTTAGAATAATTATGTGCTTAGGGTGATTTGAGCCACATTATTATCTTAAATCCTATCTTGACCCTAGGCATACATTACAAGCTTTATAAAGTCCTATTGATTCCAAGCTTGGTGTTAGTCTACGTTAGTGGAGAGAGAGATGAAAAATAAACCTATGGAGTTCTAGTAGTAATTTGAAATTTGTGTTGGCATAAACTTATCCAGATACCATGATATTCCTGGTGAAATATTTCACACACACACAAAAATCTATTTGAGAATGTGCTTGCATTGGAATTGAAACATGAATTTGAATGATGCCTATATTTTTCCTTCGGCTAATGATTGATAGACATACTTTTGAGGAATTATGGGGAATCATTGAGTTGATGCACTTTATCTCTAGTAGGAGTAACTATACTTATTTTGTTTTCACCATCTGAAATTTATTTTCGTAAGTTAGTTTTTTTTCTATGTTTTGCTTGAAGACTAGCCCAATATTAAGTTTGCGGGTGCGATAACTCTATGATATAGAGTTATTTTGACTTAATTTTGATAGTATTTTAGCTTAGTTCTTGTAATAATTCATGAAAATTAGTAGGCTTTATTTAACTATTTTATATTAGTTAAATTAGGTGAGTCAATCTAATCTTAGTTAATTTGATGCTTAATTTGGTGTTTATTTGATTAAGAAAGGTTGTTATTGATTTATTTGTGCTTTTGTAGGTGTTTAATGAAGGAAGACTATTAATGGAAGAAGGAGAGCAATTTCAAGATGCAGACTTCCAGTGCACATGTTTCGGTATTTTGACCACAACTCTCTCCACAAAGCTTCAAATGAGATGATTGTTGAACCTTTGGAAAGATAAGAGAAAAAGTGCTACAACTTTCATGTTTACGACTTTGCCTAGTTTGACATGGAAGGTGGTCAAAAATCTTGTCAAAGTTTGAGTACTGTGTCAGTTAAAATCCTACTACGCAAGTATACGTATCGAATAGATAGTATATTAGCAAGTAGGGTATCAATCCGACAAAGAATTAATCTAAAACTTTACTAAGTACTAAAATTAGAATAATTTAATCTTATCTAAATAATCAAAATTAAATAATTAAATAAAACTAAAATTAAAACCAACAAGAAAAATCAAAATAATAACTTGAGAAAATATCAAATCAAAAAAGCCTAGGATTACAATATCCCTCACACTTCATCTAATTCTTACCTCTCTTACTTAACTTATTTCAATGGGTTGAATTGCTAACCTAGAGTCCTAAATTATTTATAAGGGTCTCCTGACTCAACGTATAAAAATATCTATTTTAACCAAAACACTATATCCCTATGTGATTTGAAATTAAAACAAACTCATTAAGTTCAGGCTCTAATCTGGCTACATACGGCCTATAGGTATATCCCTATCCTATAAGCAAATCAATTAATTTGATTATATGCTATCCCAATTTTAGTCTACTCTAAACTCCCTTTCCCAAGTTTGTTTAGGTTCCGAGATCAATTTAATTGGTGATCAGACAATTAAAAATAGTAAGAACAAATTGAAATAAACAATTCAAATCCCATTAAAATAAGTAAGCAAGAGATTTAAAAATTTAGCCTACATGTGAGTTCAATTGCAATCCTAGAAAAAGAAAATTTAGCCACGCATAATTGTAAAAACAAATAACATTATAATAAATTTAACCATTGAAAGTAACAAGAAAATTAAAAGCTAAGGAAGAACACAAAACAATTATTGCCGACTTGATCTCCAAGTTTCAGCCTCAACTTCTACTTTCTTGAATCTCTCAAAAGTTCTGCCCTTAATGTTATTAAACATATCCTATTTATACTAATAGACTTAACCTAAAGTTCCTTCAGCTGACCTAGGGTTTAATTGGGCTTAAAAGTGTAATGAAGGCCCAAAAATCAATTATCAGTATTTACAAATTTTCATTCCCGGTACAGTACATCTTGCCATTTTCCAACACGATTTTTTCTATCTTCAAAGCAGAAATGTGCAAAGTAATCTTCATAAAAGTTGTAGCTCTTTCTCTTAACTTTCCACTGGTCCAAGAATTACATCATATGAAGTTCTGTAGCTCGAGATATGGCCAAAATACCAAAGTATATGCAAACAGATTTTTGGGTCTGTCTACACCTTACTTTCCAAAAATTAAGCCCAATCACCTTTAATCCTACAAAAGAAATAAAAACCAATATATAATAGCCAAATTAACAAGAAAAACATAAAATTAAAATAACTAACTTAAAGTACCCTAATTATAAAAACTACTAAAAATAAAAAAAAATAACAATTGAAAATTGAGGACTTAGCTAATATTTAATAACCAAATTGAAGTAAAATAATTCTATAAAATAGATTTATCGTACCCTCAAACTTAAGATTTTGCTAGTCCTCGAGCAAAAGAAAATCACAAAAGAAAACTGAACATAAAAAAAAAGCTTGAACAAGAGATAGAAATACCAAATCATGATTTCCCAATTTTTCCTCAGAAATTAACTCCAATTCTAACTTAAGGTAACATACAGCTAATCCTTAAATTCATGCATCAATTCAAGTGAAAACTTATTTTTCGAATGGACTTCCGTGTGTGTGTGAATGCTCTCTTACAAAGAATATCATGCAATTCAAATCAATTTATGCCAAATGTAAGCATAGATTAGTACTAAGATTCCATAAGTTTGCTTTTCATCTCTCTCTCCACTAATGTAGATGAACACTTATTCAAGGATCAATAGATCTTTATCAAGCTTGTAGTGTAAGGCTAGGGTCAAGGTATGAGAAAGGATATATTTAAGCTCAACTTCACCCTAAGCACTTAATCAATCTAGATCATATAAAGAGCTCAAATTTTTTTTTAAAGCACCCCCAAACTTGAAGTAAACTTTCCTTTGTACCACAGAATTTATTCTTTTCTTTTCTCCTCTTTTTTTTCAACCCCCAAACTTATTTTTGACAATTATAAACTAGGGGTAATTTTGATAACAACCATCATTTTTTTTGCACCTTCTCCCTCACTTTATTCTTAAGCTCAAATCATTCCTTAGAAAAATTAAAATACTTAAAGGGTGAAAGGTTCAAATTGCTGAAATTAAATAAACAGGCCAAGGCTCATATAACTGTGTAATTACAAAGAAAAGGTAAATTAGGCTCAGAAAGGGTGACTAAGGTTAAATATAACAAGGTAGGCTCAAAAAGGCTCAAACAATCCAAAGATGACCTAAATCACTTCCTATCCTAAGTGTTATCTAAGATTTCGCCTCGAGAGAGAATCAAACAAATTCTAGAATTCTTGACTTCACTATACTTTCTATTCAACATAAACTTTCTCTAAATCACACAAAAGATTCTAAGTAAAAGAGTGTAGTGCTCAAATTATTGAAAGTCATATTTTAAAATAAAGTTAACACAAAAATATCATATGAAAATAAATCATAACTATATGCTTCCCAAAAGCTAAGAATCAAAAAATAATTAAAATATCATCCTAGGATTGGGACAATCATGAATAAGGTACAACTATCTCAAAATATTATTATTTTTATTATTTTTTTTTCGAAAACACAACAAAACATGCAAATAAAATCAAGCAACAAAAAATAAAGTAACAAAAGTCTAAACTACTCCCTTAAACTGGAAATGGACATTGCCCTCAATGTGATAACAAAAATAAAAGACAAGGGACAAGAATACTCCCCTCACTCAGAATCAGTAGTCTACAAGTCCGCCGCATCAGCACCACTAAAATCATCTTCAGAGTCAGAATCTGTAGGTAACGAAGGAAACGTAGACATATCCATCCCAACGTGTGTAGCATAGGCTCACATCATCTGTTCAATTGCTCGATTCTGCCTTTCCTAACGATCTAAACGACGATCGATGCACTCCATCCAATGAGCAACACTACGTGTGGGCGCTGCTTGTGGAGGTGGGAGAGTGGCTTGGGAAGAACTGCTAGCAACCTGTGTAGATTCCTCTAATCTCTAGAGAATGCCCATTGTGATAGGAAGTTTTGGTTATTGAAGGTCTTCTTTATCACTCCATTTGTCACAACCCGGAACTCCCCTCGAGCCCGTGACAACCGCCGAGGTGCTCTGATGGGCACTCATCTCCCGGAATGCCAACTGGAACCTCGCAAGGCTTAATATCAGTTTCTCATTTCCCCCGGTGAGTAACCGTTGCCAAATTTTATGTTCAAAAGGATTTTGAGCTATTTCCAACTCAAAACTGATAAAATAAAAATTTTTGCCTCACAGGGGTATTTTGGTCATTTTCCACTGAAAACTTCGAAACCAGTTAAAAATGTAGCAAACAAGTACCAATCGCATAATTTATAATTAAAAATAAGTTTAGGCATCTAAAACCTTTATTTAAAATGAAATTATAATTATTCGAATATAATAAAAAGATAAAACAAAATATTCAATAAAATATTTTATTTTCTTATAAATAGTAATTTTAGATTTATACGTAAATACTTTTTGTAACTTGAAAGCAAAATAAATTCATTCATACTATAACGCAATAAACTAGAGTATTTAAATTAATTTAAATTTACAACATCGAGTGAGCCCACAATAACTAGAATTAAAGAAACTGTGAACCTACAGTGTGGAGGACGCTAATCCAATGGAAATCCTCGATGGAACCAGCTATCTACAGCCTACTTTGAACCTGAAATGGGTGGAAAAGAGGGTGGTGAGATTCTAAAATTCCAGTGAGTAAACAAACACCATTTAAATCAGCTCAAGCCGAGTAAAAGGAGACAATTAAAATATCCCATCATTTTAAGTATTTCACAATTTGAAAATTCATCCCAACCCATGCAAACGGTTGTATTTCATTTAATTTCTCATTAGGGCTTATGACTTTCATAAACAGTTGGCTCATGCCATCAAATATACTCGATGACACCTTGATCAGAGGCGTACACTCGAGCCCACCAAGGCTATTAAAATTTTGTATACTCGTAAAACATATTTTTAGTTTGAAAAACACAGTCATTCCTTGGTGTTAGCGAAGTTCATCATCACGAGGTGGTTCGGCGTGACGTGAACTCTGTCCATACCTCAAGAGATACCCTACGCGCCTCTCCGATCGAGATACATATATATATATTCGGATTCCGTGCCCCTCTAATAGGCTGATCCACAGAATCCGCCTACTGCAGCAAGCTAAACCCACCATACAATAAATTTTGATAGCATGACAGGGCTAATATTTTACTACCCAGCTTGCAAGGGTAAAATAAAATAATTCATACAATTCATAAAACACAGCCCAACCAGTCATGCCAACACAATAACAATATAACATAAGCCATCAATTTCCAATCATAAATTTGCAACATACCAGTGGTCTGCAATTACTCTATTTTCAAAATCGTTATTTCGTTTCAAGACAATTTATAAAATCTTTTCATTTAAACACATTTTTGTTTGCAAAACCTAAACTTAGCCATTTAACTCATTTTCATAAAATTTCACCAAAACTGAGTTAAAACATACTTTAGATAATTAAAATGATGATAAGGTTACTCACAATGTCTAGAGTGGGGATTTTCGAAATACTCAGACTACTGGTCCTCGGATGCAATTCCCTTGCCTTTATCGGAGGACTCACCACCTTGACATAGTACAAAATCGAGAAATTCACCACATTGGTACTAAATTGAAATTAAACTAATTTAGACTACTAATGCATGATATGGAATGCAAAAGGTCTAAATTTTGCCTAAACACCGTATTGACCTATTTTGGTCTTTTACCCGATAAATTGAAATACGCATCCAATTTAGCTCCAATTGATCCCATTTCTTTTTCTAATGCTTCAATCACCAATGTCCAGCCAAATAACCCAAAAATCAGCAAAGCCACATTCATATTCCTTCTTGGAAAAATTCGGCCAAAATGGTGCATCATTGTCACAATTTTTCCTACTTGATTTTCTTTCCATTATTCATTAATTTCCATATAAAAAACCATGATTTCCTAATGAAATAACCTAAAATAACATCACATTCTTCCTCACCATTGACTTGAAAATTCAGCTAAGGCTAGGTAATGGGAAAAATGAATGTTTTTCTACATATTTTGTTTACTAACATGCTAAATTAACACTAAACACCAACATATATCAAAATCAAATCAATCCAACAATTTTCTCTCTCTAGACCCATATGACCAGCCATGAAAACATGCAATTTAATTATGGAAAATAAGGAGAAATGCTTGGGAATAAGAAAACTCAAGCTTAATAGAAAAAATCTTACCTTTTTCAATTAATTTCCTTGAAAATTCACACTTTTTCTTTGATTTTCTCTCTCTAGGGTTTGGTTTTTGTTTTCTCTCTCTTCTTGCTGGTTTGGCCGACCATGGGGTGGAAGATGGGCTGGTTTTTGTGCCTTTTTAAAAAGGAAAAATAATAAATTAATAAAGGCATGACACGTGGCATCATGTTATTGGCCTTTTTTTAATTTCTTAACTATTAAGCCTTCTCTCTCCACCACTTAAATTCCTTCAATTATCCATGATAATATTGGATAAAATCCATGTGCTGGACAAGTGTCAGATGCGTAAAATTACAATTTTACCCCTGAGATGGCAAAATTACCATTTTACCCCTATGCTCTGAAAATACCAGGATTACAATTTTTTTTCACTTATCAACCTCAAATTATACTCCAATGAGTCAAATGTGATCAATCTTGATCAAAAACTTCTTCCAATATTCCAATTTTATCCTCAAGTGGCAAAATTACCATTTTGCCCTTAGATAGTGAAAATTTCGGTTTGACTTCAAATTGATACTCGAACTCCAAATCACCATATTAAACCATTCTGGGACTTTAATATTCTTAATTTCATCTTAAATTCTCTATTTGATCTAGTTCGAGGCTTAAATCAACTTTGTTATACCTCTAGGTACAATACCGACTTTTGTCAATTTTTCGAGACTCTCCTAGCATGCAAACATGCTATCCACCACATGTATGTCATGACAAGTATTTTATAGAGTCAGGCTTGACATCTTCTCCCCCACTTGGATCAACCATATGATCCTTCTTCATGACTGATTTCGACATCCTACTAAATATTAATATTTTAATATTATTTTATTAATAAAATATTATTCTATTCTAAAAATTTTATCTTGTCTCCTTGGTTGCCAAAGTTCCTTATTATACCTCAATTGACCTCCGAATCACCCTTTTATCTCTCAAATTCTCCTCCGATAAAATATTATTATTTACTCGCGTGCAAAATATTTTATCATAAATTATTCCTTTCATCTTTCATCACTTTTAAACATTTTAATTGACCTCAATTTGCATCCAATCAACTTTATTAATGACTGTTTCAAAGTATGGGGTATTTCACCATTGCACACCAGCTCGCGCACACAAGGTAATGATGAGGGAAAGAAAACTGATACCATCTCGTTTAGTGCGACCCGTATGTAAGATGGCATGAGAGATAACCTTACCAACATTAATGGATTTGTGACAATGGCATAAATAAGCACTGCACGATCCTTCGTGACATCACTGATATGAGTGGAAGGGAGTAACCGTGCCGCTACAAAATGTAACCAAACTTTCAACTCTTTTTTCATGACACTCCATTTGAATGAAACTGGCTCACCATGCGATGTCTTCCATTGGGCTCTTTCAACGAACAACATTGATATAATCTCATTGCAATCCTGATGATCGCCCAAATACTGCACATATTCATCATTTTCAATATTTGGAGTTCTCACAAATTCGTTGATAGCTTGGCTATGAAAAGGAACACGTTTACCCCAAACAAATGCCACACCATCAACATGCTCAACCACATTCGCATAAAACTCTCATACTACAGGAACCACTGCTGCATCAGGTTGGTGACAAAATTGACGCCAATATCTATCACGAATCATGTCATTAATCTCCTTGTAAGGCAGAATGAGGATCTCTATGCCTCGTTCGGGAATGGAACTTTATTGATCAAGGATGTATGATAGCGCGCAAAGGCTTCGGTAGATATAAACTTTGATCTATCAAAAGATCCACTAGAACTTGGCTTGGATCGCTTTGGTGCCATTGCTACAAAAGAAAGTTAATTATCAACATAAATTCAGAGGAAAAATATGTAAGTAGTATTGTATCAACAAGCATGAAAATATGAAAGATTTATATGCATGACCTTAATTAGTGCCTGTCCAATGGAACGAATCAAATTCAAGATTTCCATTGACAATCTTACTTCTTGAGATGCAGCCTAAAGTCTCTATGCCTTACACAATTAAGATAGCCTTCTCATAATCATAGTTTGCACAATGCCACAATTCACAAAAGAAATCCGAAAATTATATCTATGACAATGTACGCATCCAACATTATAAATATGGCATGTGTTGCTCCATAAGTCCAAAATTTAATTCTACTGTGTCACGACTCGGAATTCCCATCGAGCCCGTGACAACCGCCGTGAAGCCTCGACAGACATTCTTCCCCTGAATGCCTTTTGAGACCTCGCAAGGCTTTTGTACCAATTTTTCCATTCCTCTCTCTTTCTTTTTTTTATAATAAATAAAATAAAAATATTAATTAAAATAATCTATTTTAATGTAAAACAATATATATATATATATTTTTGAAACATCAAAAATTAATTTTCTGCACATAAAAACAAAATAAATTTATACATACTGTAATATAGAAAACTGGAATATGTAATTTAAATTACAATGACACTTGGGCCACCAAATAACTAAGAAGGTTTAAGTCTATAACCTTGCTTTCTAGGATGCAACTCTGAAATTTACTTCTAGATGCAATTGACAGTCTACTGCCTATTCAAAGCCTGAAAAATGTATAAGAAGAAGGGGTGAGATTATAAAATCCCAGTGAGTAGACAGACATCATCAAAATAATCTAAAGCGAAGTAATAGGAGACAATTAAAATAATTCATCCCAACCCATATAAATAATTGGATTTCATCCAATTACTCAACATGGCTTATGTACTTTTCAAAAACTTAGCCCTTGCCAAAAATCCATTCTCGGGGATACCCCGCGAAGGCATCTTACCGAGACCGCCAAGGCTGTTTATTGTCACACACACAAACACATTTCACCTTTGACAACACAGCCGTTCCTCGGCGCTGGCTGAGTCCCAGTTTCACGTGGTGGCCAGCGTGAAGTGTACTCAAATCCTACCTCGGGAGTTATCCTACGCGCCTCTCCAATCGAGGTAAGCTCAATAATTGGGAACCGTGCCCCTCTAATTAGGCTGGCCCACGGAACCCCCGTCATTACAGTGCCCACTTTATAATCCACCAACCAATAAAATCATAATAGTATGACATGGCTCACTTAACACATTCAAGGCAAATCAAAGCAGTTCACATATTCTTTAAATCATAAAAATAACTAGTCATACCCACATTTATCATAAACCATTTAATGTAAAATCATGGATAAACAACACAATCATAGTATAGGTTTCCAATTACTCTATTTTTGAAATCATTATTAAATTTTCAAAAATTTTATAAAATTATTTTATAAAATCCCATTTTCCCATAAAACACAATAATTTTCCAATTAAACCATTTTTTCATAAAATCACGCAGTTAAATAAATCTACTCTAGATAATTAAGACGATAGTAAGTTTACTCACTGTAATAGGAGTACATATACTCCTATTCTCGGTCCTCGGGTGTAGTCTTTTACCCGTATCAGATAGCTCACCACCTATCCATAATACATGACACAAAAAATTCAATAATTTGTGTCAAATCAATATATATTATTTCAGGCTCTTATCCATGTGTATGCACTAGATAGGGTGTGAAATGTTTGGACAATCGCTTAATCACAGTGTTCGACCTAACTCGCCTATACACGGTGTAAATTTCTAAAATCTCCAATTCAACTCCAATTCCATCCATTTCATATTCAATTATCCAATTATATCCACAATACCTCAATGACTGTGAATGTGGTCCAATTTATCAGTTCGGATCACAAATTACGCTTTTACCCTTAGTGGGTAAAAATTTCAATTTTTTTTGCACTAAAAATTCTCATTTAATTTCCAACCTCATAATTCATCATTTTTCCATCTAATTCTCTTAAAATAAAGTCAACCTCATCCTCACACACCATTGGCTAGATTCGGCCTAGAGAAATTCATGGAGAAAATGAATATTTTTCTTGTTGTTTTACTCATAAACATGCTAAACTAACACTAAACACTAACATAGTTCAAAATCAAATTAATCTAACAACTTTCTCTCTCTAAACCCATATGATCAGATTTGAATCCATCATCAAAACACATAATTTAACCATGGAGAATAAAGAGAAATGCATGGAAATGATAAATCTTAAGCTAAGCTTGAAAAATCATACCTTTAAACACTTGATTCCTTGAAAAATCACACTTTTTCTTTGAATTTTCTCACTCTAGGGTTTGTTCTTATTTCTCTCTCTCTCCTGCTGATTTTGGCTGACCCTCCCAATGAAGAATTCTGAAATTTTCAAGCCTTTTAATAGGCGTAATAAAATATTATTATTTTATTTACCTTTTGAATATTTTATTATTTTATTTTTTTCTAGCCATCTTTTTGAATTTCTTTTTCTACCACTCAATCCTCTTCACTTATCCATGTCTTCCATGAAATTTCTAGACTTTTTCAAAGTTTTGGTGGAGCAAATTTTTAAAAATTACACTTTTGCCCCCGTAAAGTGAAAAATTATATTTTTACCCCAAACACTGAAAAATTACCCATAGACATATTTTTCATCCCTTATACTCATACCATTCTCCAATTTGTCAAATGTGATCTAAATTCTCTCAAAATCTCAAATTTTGTCCGCGGGTGGAAAAATTACGATTTTGCCCCTAGATAGTGAAAATTTTGATTTGACTCCGAATTGATCCTCGAACTCCGAATTACCATTTTGAGTGATCCCTGAACTGTGAAACTCTTAATTTCACCTTAAAATTCCTATTTGAACTAGTTCAAGGTTTAATTGACTCAATAGTACCATTAGGGGCAATATCATCTTTTAGCGATTTCTCGAACTTCCTAAATATACAAACATTCTATTGAGCATGTGAATGATATTATAATTATTTTACAAAGCAGGGTTTGACATACTGGCTCAACCAAGCATAAGAATGTAATCAAACCCATCATATACTTTCAACAATCAAGCATTTATCAAATAATTTTGCAACAACAACAAATCTATGAATTTATTATATGGGTGTCACAAAAATTGCAGCAAACGTCAAAATTGTCTTCAATTTAAATGTTAATCAGGAAGAAGTGTGAGAAACCCATTAACCAACATGCATAATAGACTCATTCAATAAGTAAAAATTATATGATTTACAACCTCTGCTTCTCTCTACAAAAAAAAAATGGAAAAAGAAATATATGCAGGAGAGAATGAGGAATGGTTACCTTAAGAGTGTAACAAGTGTAGGATTAAAAAAATATCTAAGTAGAAATCAACTGCAGAATTTTGGATTGAAAAGGAGAAAGAGAGAAGCAAGAGAGTTGCAATAAAAGAATGGGGGGGTGTGTGTGTTTGGTGGCAGGAGATAAAGAAAGTGAAAGAAGAAGAAGCCAAAAAAAACAAAACAGGTTTTAAAGGGTTGGGGTTGGGCCTCGACCCAGCACTGCGGCCCTCACACAACCTTTTTGTCCCGAAGCATCACGTTTTGGGTGTTGAGTGCCGCGGTGCTTAACTTCTCTACCTACCTATTTTGTTCAGCACCGCGACGTTGAAACATTCTGTTTCAATGCCGTCCTTTGCATATTTCAGGGCCGTGGTGCTGAATTTTTTTTTTAATTTTTAATTTTTAATTTTTAATTTTTTTTGAATTTTTTTTTAAATTTTTTTTGAATGACTTGCAAAAAGGGAAAAGAATAGATTAACATAATAATAATAATTATAAGAAAGTAAAATAATAATAATAATAAAAATAAAAATAAAATAAAATAAAATAAACCAAAATCGAGTAAGGTTAAGAAGCTTGGGTTGCCTCTCAAAAAGCACTTCATTTATAGTTTTCGGCTGGACTGTCTTAGACTCTAGACCGTATCAAGCAAGTGAATTGAGGACTGTTGACGATTAATTTTGCCTCCCTAATAATGCTTTAATCTTTGTCCATTGACTTTAAATTTTCGACCATCTGTCCCTCTAACTTCGATCGTTCCATGTGGGAATACCTCATTGACAATAAAAGGACCAGACCACCTTGATTTGAGCTTTCCAGAAAATAATTTCAAATGAGAATTATAGAGCAACACTGCTTGTCCTGGCTTAAAGCTTTTTGCCAATATCTTCTTATCATGCCATTGCTTCTTTTTCTCTTTGTAGAGTTTGGCGTTCTCATAAGCTTGAAGGCGAAATTCATCAAGTTCATTTAATTGCAACAACCTTTGCTCACCTGCTGCTTGTAGATCAAAATTTAACTTCTTCACAGCCCAATAAGCATTGTGTTCAAGTTCCACCCGTAAGTGACACGTTTTGCCAAAGACCAAATTATATGAAGACATACCAATCGGGGTCTTGTAAGCAGTCCTATTTGCCCACAGTGCATCATCCAATTTCTTTGACCAATCTTTTCTTGTGGGACACACGGTTTTCTCCAAAATCCTCTTGATTTCGCGATTCGATACTTCCGCTTGGCCGCTAGTCTGAGGATGGTATGCAGTGGCAACCTTATGTTTAACTCCATATTTTGCTAAAAGTGCATCAAAATATTTAGTGCAAAAGTGACTTCCCTCATCACTAATGATTGCCCTTGGAGTGCCGAATCGAGTGAAAATATTCTTCTTGATGAAATTCATTACCACCTTCAAATCATTATGAGGATAGGCTGCCGCTTCAACCTACTTGGAAACATAATCCACAGCAAGCAAAATGTATTTGTTGTTATATGAGGATATGAACGGACCCATGAAGTCGATACCCCATACATCAAAAATTTCTATCTCCATGATGTTGTTGAGAGGCATCCCATGTTGCCTTGAGATATTTCCCACCCGTTGGCACCTGTCACAATGCAAGACAGAATTATGAGCATCCTTAAATAATGTAGGCCAATACAAACTTGATTGGAGGACTTTAGCAGCAGTCCTTATTCCTCCAAAGTGTCCTCCATAATCTGAAGAATGGCAATGGTGAAGCACACTTTGAATCTCTTCTTCCGGGACGCATTTTTTGAACATATGATCTTTACATTGTTTGAACAATTAAGGCTCATCCCAAAAATAAAATTTAACATCATGCAAAAATTTCTTTTTGTGATGAAAATTTAAATCAGAGGGAATAATATTGCTTACCAAATAGTTTACAAAATCAGCATACCAAGGAAGTGATTTCTTACCAACTTGAAGGATTTGTTCATCAGGAAACGTCTTTTTGATTAAGGTCGAATCCTTACCTTGAGCTTCAATTTCTAATCTTGAGAGGTGGTTTGCAACTTGATTTTCTATTCCTTTTCTATCACGAATCTCAAGATCAAATTCTTGAAGTAAGAGGATCCACCTTATCAATCTTGGCTTAGAATCCTTCTTGGCAATCAAATACTTGATAGTTGAGTGATCAGTGTACACTATCACCTTTGTCCCCACGAGATAGGAGAAAAATTTGTCAAAAGCAAAAACCACAACCAAGAGCTTTTTTCCTGTCGTGGTATAATTTTTTTGAGCCTCGTTCAAAGTTTTGCTAGCATAATAGATGGAATGGAAGATTTTATCCTTCCTTTGTCCCAAAACAGCTCCCACCGCATAATCACTCGCATCACACATTAGCTCAAAAGGAAGAGTCCAATCGGGACTAATTATGATAGGTGCAAATATTATTCTTTTCTTCAATTCATCAAAAGCAACAAGACATTCATTATCAAACTTAAATGGCACATCTTTCTCCAATAAATTGCAAGAGCGGTTTAGAAATTTTTTAAAAGTCCTTAATAAATCTTCTAGAAAAACCAGCATGACCAAGAAAACTTCTAATACCTTTGACATTTATTAGAGGTGGTAATTTCTCAATTGCTTCAATTTTTGCTTTATCTGCCTCAATGCCATTACTAGGATCTTGTGCCCAAGAACAATGCCTTCTCGCACCATGAAGTGACATTTCTCCCAATTGAGCACCAAATTTGTCTCTTCGTACCTCTTGAGTACCCTAGCAAGATTTAAAAGACAATCATCAAAATTATTTCCAAAAACTGAGAAATCATCCATAAATACCTCCAAACATTTTTTCACCATGTCGATGAATATGGCCATCATGCATCGTTGAAAGGTGGCAGGTGCATTACATAATCCAAATGGCATTCTTCTAAAAGCAAATGTGCTATAAGGACATGTAAATGTTGTCTTTTCCTTATCTTCAAGAGCAATAGCAATTTGGTTATAGCCAGAATAACCATCTAGAAAACAATAATATTCCTTACTAGCCAAGCGATCTAACATTTGATCAATGAATGGAAGGGGGAAGTGATCTTTCCTTGTAGCTTTGTTGAGCTTGCGGTAGTCCATGCACACTCTCCATCCAGTCACCGTTCTTGTTGGAATGAGCTCATTATTGTCATTGGCCACCACAGTCATTCCTCATTTCTTAGGAACACATTGAACTAAACTTACCCATGAGCTATCAGAGATAGGGTAAATTATCCTGGCATCCAACCACTTGATGATTTCCTTCTTGACCACTTCCTTCATGATGGGATTCAATCTTCTTTGTTGATCAATTGTGGCTTTGTGATCTTTCTTAGGAAGATTTTTATGCATGCAAATAGAAGGGCTAATTCCCTTAATATCAGCTATGGTCCACCCTATTGCTTTCTGGAATTCTCTAAGTGTTCTCAATAACTTCTCATCTTGCAAGCTAGTAAAAGCATCAAAAATAATAACCGGAAGAGTGGAAGATTTTCCAAGAAAAGCATACCTTAAGCGTGCTGGCAGAGGTTTGAGTTCCAAAGTAGGTGGCTCCTCAATGGAAGGCTTAGAAATTGGCACCAAAAAAGCTGAAATATCTAAAGACCCAAATTGATGATTAGTTCTAAATCTGGAGTGAGCATTCAGCAAATTTGAATATTCAATAAACTCATCATCATCCCTATTAGAGTTAGCAACTAAACATGCTTCAAGAGGATCATTGGGATTTTCTTCTATGAAAACATCGTGTGTCAAATTATTCACTACACTCATAGAAAAACAGTCTTCAGATGTCACAAGCAATTTTAAAGCTTTGAAAATATTAAATGTTACCTGTTGGTCTTGAACTCTCAAAGTGAGCTCACCGTTTTCAACATCAATCAAAGCCCTAGCAGTTGCTAAGAATGGCCTCCCAAGAATGATTGGAATTTGCCTATCTTCTTCCATGTCAAGAATTATAAAATCAATTGGAAAAATAAATTTATCTACTTTGACAAGAACATCTTCAATAATTTCCCTTGGGTACACATAAGAACGATCAACCAATTGCAAAGTTACAGAAGTGGATTTGCATTCACCCAAACCAAGTTTCTCAAAAATTGACCAAGGCATTAAATTGATACTTGCACCTAAATCACTCAAAGCTTTTGCAAAAAATAAATTACCAATAGTGCAAGGGATTGTGAAACAACCTGGATCTTTCAGTTTTGGTGGCAGCTTGTTTTGGAGAATTGCACTACACTCTTCTATAAGGGAGACAGTTTCAAACTCACCTAGCTTTCTCTTTTTGGAGAGGATGTCCTTTAAGAATTTGACATAACTGGGCATTTGTTCCAAGGCTTCAGTAAAAGGAATATTAATGTGTAATTTCTTGAAGACATCAATGAACTTCTGAAATTGCTTTTCAAGCTTTTGCTTTTGGAGTCTTTGGGGAAAATGTGGTGGAGGATAGATGACTTGAGAAGTTCCATGATTTTCAGCCTTGACATCATCTTTCTTTTTGACTTCACTCTCTTTTTCACACATTCCTTCCTTATCAACAACTTCATTCTCAAGTTCATCTACTTCTTCATTCACCCTTTCAATCTCTTTTCCACTCCTTAAAGTGATTGCTTGGCATTGTTCTTTACCTTTAGGATTGATTTGTGTGTCACTAGGTAGAGAACCTTGAGGTCTATTGTTGATGGAATTTGCAAGCTGTCCCATTTGGGTTTCAAGATTTCTTAAGGATGCTCCAAAGCTTTGAATTATCGCATCATTCTTGGATATATACTGCAAAAGAAGTTCTTCCACTTGGGTCTTCTTTTCAGGAATTGGTGGTCTAACTTGTTGTTGAAATCCCAGAGGCATGTTAGGTTTTAGATTTGAAGGCCCTGCATTGTTATTCCATGAAAAATTGGGATGGTTTCTCCAACCAGGATTATAAATATTAGAATATGGGTTGTTCTGCTGTTTGTTAAAGTTCCCCATAAACTGGACTGATTCAGAATTATATGGACATTGATCATTTGAATGACCATCCCCACACATCTCACAAATTGAATTTTAAACTGCATGAACTCCCATTGTGTCAATCTTCTTGGACAGTGCAGCCACTTGCGCGGCTAAGTTGCTCATTGCATCAATTTCATAGGCTCCAACAGCTTTTCTTGAACTCGACCTTTCTAAAGGCCATTGATAATTATTTGAAGCCATCTCTTCCAACAAATTATAAGCATTTGCCACATTCTTACTCATCAATGCCCCACCAGCAGTAGCATCAATTGTGGTTTTAATCGACCCAATCAGCGCATTGTAGAATGTTTGAACTTGCAGCCAATCAGGAAACCCATGATGTGGACATCTTTGCTGTAGTTCTTTAAACCTCTCCCAAGCTTCATACAAGGACTCACCATCAAATTGTGTGAATGAGGTGATATCGTTTCTCAACTTTGCAAGCGGAAAGAACTTTGCGAGAAACTTTTGAGCCAATTCCTCCCATGTAGTGATAGACCCATTAGGCAGTGAATTATGCCAGTTTTTTGCTTTATCCCTTAGAGAGAATGGAAATAGTCTCAATCTAATAGCATCATCAGTTACTCCATTGTATTTAAAAGTATCGCAAATCTCCAGGAAATTTACTAAATGGGTATTAAGATCATCACTAGGTAACCCACCAAATTGGATTGAAGACTGAATCATCTGAATATAGGCTGGTTTAATTTCAAAATTATTCGCATTGATGGAAGGTCTCCTAATGCTTTGGTGCAAACCTTGCAACAGAGGAACTGCATAATCTCGCAATGCTCTATTTGCTTCGGGAACCACGTTAATGGCATTATTACCATTATTAATGTTATCCTCAGCCATTGTCAGATTTAAAGCTTCAACTTGTAAATTCTCCCTTTGACGTGTTCTAAAAGTTCTTTCTATCTCTGGATCAAAAGGAACAAGATTCAAGTTGTCTCTTCTTTGCATACAATGACCAAAGATATCTGCAAGATAAACAAAATCTAAAATTAAAACAAAAAAAATAAAATTTGAACTAAGACCAAATTGCTTGGTATTAGTATTAGTAAAAATTCTAGAAATAAGTCCTTGGCAACAGCACCAAAAACTTGTTAGTTAAAATCCTACTACGCAAGTATACGTATCGAATAGATAGTATATTAACAAGTAGGGTATCAATCCCACAGAGAATTAATCTAAAACTTTACCAAGTACTAAAATTAGAACAATTTATTCTTATCCAAATAATCAAAATTAAATAATTAAATAAAACTAAAATTAAAACCAACAAGAAAAATCAAAATAATAACTTGAGAAAATATCAAATCAAAAAAGCCTAGGATTATAATATCTCTCACACTTCATCTAATTCTTACCTCTCTTACTTAACTTATTTCAATGGGTTGAATTGCTAACCTAGA